>NC_079190.1:303492833-304938216 GCF_029499605.1 Hyla sarda | reverse complement strand
AGGTGCGGGGGGGGTATAGCAGTGGTGAGGAGAGGTGGGGGGGTATATAGCAGTGGGTGAGGAGAGGTGGGGAGGGGGTATAGCAGTGGTGAGGAGAGGTGCGGGGGGTTATAGCTGTGGTGAGGAGAGGTGCGGGGGGTTATAGCTGTGGTGAGGAGAGGTGCGGGGGTTATAGCTGTGGTGAGGAGAGGTGCGGGGGGGTATAGCTGTGGTGAGGAGAGGTGCGGGGGGGGTATAGCAGTGGTGAGGAGAGGTGCGGGGGGGGGGTATAGCAGTGGTGAGGAGAGGTGCGGGGGGGGGGGTATAGCAGTGGTGAGGAGAGGTGCGGGGGGGGGGGTATAGCAGTGGTGAGGAGAGGTGCGGGGGGGGGGTTATAGCAGTGGTGAGGAGAGGTGCGGGGGGGGGGTATAGCAGTGGTGAGGAGAGGTGCGGGGGGGGTATAGCAGTGGTGAGGAGAGGTGCGGGGGGGGTATAGCAGTGGTGAGGAGAGGTGCGGGGGGGGTAAAGCAGTGGTGAGGAGAGGTGCGGGGGGGTATAGCAGTGGTGAGGAGAGGTGCGGGGGGGGGTATAGCAGTGGTGAGGAGAGGGGGGTATAGCAGTGGTGAGGAGAGGGTGGGGGTATAGGAGTGGTGGGGAGAGGTGCGGGGGGGGGGTTTAGCAGTGGTGAAGAGAGGTGCGGGGGGGGGGTTTAGCAGTGGTGAAGAGAGGTGCGGGGGGGTATAGCAGTGGTGAGGAGAGGGGGGTATAGCAGTGGTGAGGAGAGGGGGGGTATAGCAGTCGTGAGGAGAGGGGGGGTATAGCAGTGGTGAGGAGAGGGGGGGGGGGTTATAGCAGTGGTGGGGAGAGGTGCCGGGGGGGGTATAGCAGTGGTGAGGAGAGGGGAGGGGTATAGCAGTGGTGGGGAGAGGTGTGCCGGGGGGGGGGGCGTATAGCAGTGGTGAGGAGAGGTGCGGGGGGAGGGGGGGTATAGCAGTGGTGAGGAGAGGTGCGGGGGGGTATAGCAGTGGTGAGGAGAGGTGCGGGGGGGTATAGCAGTGGTGAGGAGAGGTGCGGGGGGGTATAGCAGTGGTGAGGAGAGGGGGGGGGTATAGCAGTGGTGAGGAGAGGGGGGGGTATAGCAGTGGTGAGGAGAGGGGGGGGGTATAGCAGTGGTGGGGAGAGGTGCCGGGGGGGGGGTTAGCAGTTGTGAGGAGAGGTGCGGGGGGGGGGGTATAGCAGTGGTGAGGAGAGGTGCGGGGGGGGGGTATAGCAGTGGTGAGGAGAGGTGCGGGGGGGGGGTATAGCAGTGGTGAGGAGAGGTGGGGGGGGGTATAGCAGTGGTGAAGAGAGGTGCGGGGGGGGGTATAGCAGTGGTGAAGAGAGGTGCGGGGGGGTATAGCAGTGGTGAGGAGAGGTGTGGGGGGGGTATAGCAGTGGTGAGGTGCGGGGGGGTATAGCTGTGGTGAGGAGAGGTGCAGGGGGGGTGTATAGCAGTGGTGAGGAGAGGTGCGGGGGAGGGTATAGCTGTGGTGAGGAGAGGTGCGGGGGAGGGTATAGCTGTGGTGAGGAGAGGTGCGGGGGGGGTATAGCTCTGGTGAGGAGAGGTGCGGGGGGGTATAGCTGTGGAGAGGTGCGGGGGGGGGTATAGCAGTGGTGAGGAGAGGTGGGGGGGGGGGTATAGCAGTGGTGAAGAGAGGTGCGGGGGGGTATAGCAGTGGTGAAGAGAGTTGCGGGGGGGTATAGCAGTGGTGAGGAGAGGTGGGGGGGGGGGGTATAGCAGTGGTGAGGTGTGGGGGGGGGTATAGCTGTGGTGAGGAGAGGTGCAGGGGGGGTGTATAGCAGTGGTGAGGAGAGGTGCGGGAGAGGGTATAGCTGTGGTGAGGAGAGGTGCGGGGGGTATAGCTCTGGTGAGGAGAGGTGCGGGGGGGGTATAGCAGTGGTGAGGAGAGGTGCGGGGGGGTATAGCAGTGGTGAGGAGAGGTGCGGGGGGGGGGTATAGCAGTGGTGAGGAGAGGTGCGGGGGGGGTATAGCAGTGGTGAGGAGAGGTGCGGGGGGGGTATAACAGTGGTGAGGAGAGGTGGGGGGGGTATAGCAGTGGTGAGGAGAGGTGGGGGGGGTATAGCAGTGGTGAGGAGAGGTGCGGGGGGGTATAGCAGTGGTGAGGAGAGGTGCGGGGGGTTATAGCTGTGGTGAGGAGAGGTGCGGGGGGTTATAGCTGTGGTGAGGAGAGGTGCAGGGGTTATAGTAGTGGTGAGGAGAGGTGCGGGGGGTTATAGCTGTGGTGAGGAGAGGTGCGGGGGTTATAGCAGTGGTGAGGAGAGGTGCGAGGGGGGGTGTATAGCAGTGGTGAGGAGAGGTGCGGGGGGGGTGTATAGCAGTGGTGAGGAGAGGTGCGGGGGGGGGGTGTATAGCAGTGGTGAGGAGAGGTGCGGGGGGATGTATAGCAGTGGTGAGGAGAGGTGCGGGGGGGGGGTATAGCAGTGGTGAGGAGAGGTGCGGGGTGGTATAGCAGTGGTGAGGAGAGGGGGGGGTATAGCAGTGGTGAGGAGAGGTGGGGGGGGGTATAGCAGTGGTGAGGAGAGGTGCGGGGGGTTATAGCTGTGGTGAGGAGAGGTGCAGGGGGTTATAGCTGTGGTGAGGAGAGGTGCGGGGGGTTATAGCAGTGGTGGGGAGAGGTGCCGGGGGGGGGTATAGCAGTGGTGAGGAGAGGTGCGGGGGGGGGGGTATAGCAGTGGTAAGGAGAGGTGTGGGGGGGGGGTATAGCAGTGGTGAGGAGAGGTGCGGGGAGGGGGGTATAGCAGTGGTGAGGAGAGGTGCGGGGGGGGGGTATAGCAGTGGTGAGGAGAGGTGCGGGGGGGTATAGCAGTGGTGAGGAGAGGTGCGGGGGGGGTATAGCAGTGGTGAGGAGAGGGGGTATAGCAGTGGTGAGGAGAGGGGGGGGGTATAGCAGTGGTGAGGAGAGGTGCGGGGGGGGGTTTAGCAGTGGTGAAGAGAGGTGCGGGGGGGGTATAGCAGTGGTGAGGAGAGGTGTGGGGGGGGTATGGCAGTGGTGAGGTGCGGGGGGGGTATAGCTGTGGTGAGGAGAGGTGCAGGGGGGGTGTATAGCAGTGGTGAGGAGAGGTGCGGGGGGGGGGTATAGCTGTGGTGAGGAGAGGTGCGGGGGGGGTATAGCTCTGGTGAGGAGAGGTGCGGGGGGGTATAGCTCTGGTGAGGAGAGGTGCGGGGGGGTATAGCAGTGGTGAGGAGAGGTGCGGGGGGGTATAGCTGTGGTGAGGAGAGGTGCGGTGGGGGGGTATAGCAGTGGTGAGGAGAGGTGGGGGGGTATAGCTGTGGTGAGGAGAGGTGCGGGGGGAGTATAGCAGTGGTGAGGAGAGGTGGGGGGGGGGTATAGCAGTGGTGAGGAGAGGTGCGGGGGGGTATAGCTGTGGTGAGGAGAGGTGCGGGGGGGGGGGGTATAGCAGTGGTGAGGAGAGGTGGGGGGGTTATAGCAGTGGTGAGGAGAGGTGGGGGGGTTATAGCAGTGGTGAGGAGAGGTGGGGGGGGGTTATAGGAGTGGTGAGGAGAGGTGGGGGGGTTATAGCAGTGGTGAGGAGAGGTGGGGGGGGTTATAGCAGTGGTTAGGAGAGGTGCGGGGGGGTTATAGTTGTGGTGAGGAGAGGTGCGGGGGGGTTATAGCAGTGGTGAGGAGAGGTGCGGGGGAGGGGTTATAGCAGTGGTGAGGAGAGGTGCGGGGGAGGGGTTATAGCAGTGGTGAGGAGAGGTGCGGGGGGGTTATAGCTGTGGTGAGGAGAGGTGCGGGGGAGGGGTTATAGCAGTGGTGAGGAGAGGTGCGGGGGAGGGGTTATAGCAGTGGTGAGGAGAGGTGCGGAGGGGGTTATAGCAGTGGTGAGGAGAGGTGCGGGGGAGGGGTTATAGCAGTGGTGAGGAGAGGTGCGGAGGGGGTTATAGTAGTGGTGATGAGAGGTGCGGAGGGGAGTTATAGCAGTGGTGAGGAGAGGTGCGGGGGGTTATGGGGGTGGTGAGGAGAGGTGTGGGGGGTTATGGGGGTGGTGAGGAGAGGTGTGGGGGGTTATGGGGGTGATGAGGAGAGGTGCGGGGGGTTATAGTAGTGATGAGGAGAGGTGCGGGGGGTTATAGTAGTGGTGAGGAGAGGCGCAGGGGTTATAGTAGTGGTGAGGAGAGGTGCGGGGGGTTTATAGTAGTGGTAAGGAGAGGTTTTGCGGGGGGGTGATGAGGACATAGAGGATACGAGGAGGTGTATATGTATATATGATGTGTATGCATGTGTGGCAGGATTATATTTAGGGTACAGTGTGTGGCAGGATTATATTCAGGGTACAGTGTGCGTCAGTATTATATTCAGGGTACAGTGTGTGGCAGTATTTTATTTAGTAGATACAGTGTATGGTAGTATTATATTTAGGGTACAGCGTATGCAGTATTATATTCAGGGTACAGTGTGTGGCAGGATTATATTCAGGGTACAGTGTGTGGCAGGATTATATTCAGGGTACAGTGTGTGGCAGTATTTTATTTAGTAGATACAGTGTATGGCAGGATTATATTCAGGGTACAGTGTGTGGCAGGATTATATTCAGGGTACAGTGTGTGGCAGGATTATATTCAGGGTACAGTGTGTGGCAGGATTATATTCAGGGTACAGTGTGTGGCAGGATTATATTCAGGGTACAGTGTGTGGCAGGATTATATTCAGGGTACAGTGTGTGGCAGGATTATATTCAGGGTACAGTGTGTGGCAGGATTATATTCAGGGTACAGTGTGTGGCAGGATTATATTCAGTAGATACAGTGTCTGGCAGGATTATATTCAGTAGATACAGTGTCTGGCAGGATTATATTCAGTAGATACAGTGTCTGGCAGGATTATATTCGGGGTACAGTGTGCAACAGTATTCAGGGTACAGTGTTTGGCAGGATTATATTGAGGGTACTGTGTGTGGCAGGATTACATTGAGGGTACTGTGTGTGGCAGGATTATATTTAGTAGGTAAAGTGTATAGCAGTATTCAGGGTTCAGTGTGTTGCAGGATTATATTTAGTGGGTACAGTGTATAGCAGTATTATATTCAGGGTACAGTGTGTGGCAGGATTATATTTAGTGGGTACAGTGTGGGGTAGTATATTCAGTGGATACAGTGTGCGGCAGCATTATATTCAGGGTACAGTGTGTGGCAGTATTATATTTAGTCGATACAGTGTATGGCAGTATTATATTTAGTGGGTACAGTGTGTGGTAGTATTATATTTAGTGGGTACAGTGTGTGGCAGCATTATATTTAGTGGGTACAGTGTGTGGCAGTATTCTATTCATGGTACAGTGTGTGGCAGGATTGTATTTAGTGGGTACAGTGTATGGCAGTATTATATTGGGTGGATACAATGTGTGGCAGGATTATATTCATGTTACAGTGTGTGGCAGGATCATATTTAGTGGATACAGTGTATAGCAGTATTATATTCAGGGCAAAGTGTGGGGCAGTATTTTATTTAGGGTTCACTTTCTGGCAAGGTTATAATGATTACTGTCTTCATGCAGAGGATGAGGATCTGCTGACAAAGTGAGGAGCCAATGATGTCTGGATGTCAGACTCTAGAGAAGATGGAGCTGGAGGAAGACCTGGTCTCTGGACCAGATGAAGAAGAAAAGATAACAGAGAAGATATCACTCAAGTCAGAATACGTCACTCAGGTCACTGATATCATTGTGTGTTCTCCTGACTGTCCTATCAGAGCTGTAGTCACTTGTAAGTTCTGCAGTGATGATGGGTAAAACTGTGTTCAATCTGTGTCTCTCCAGCTGTTACAAAATTACAACTACCATTGTCAGAGGCTCTTCAGGATGATGGGAGTTTTAGCATTCCAACAGCTGGAGAACCACTTCAACCGAGGTGATCGGTGGGGGTCTCAGCAGTCGGACCCCCACCAAAAAAAATGGGCTGCTTATTATAAAATGCCCTGGGACGGGGGCAGGGGGGGGGGGCCCAGGCCTTGAGCTGTGTAAGGGGCCCTGAAATTTCTGATGGCAGCTTTCTGAGGGTAGCGTAGGAGACTCATCCCCCCCCCCCCCCATTCGGCCAGCACCCGCCAAGTTTAAAAAACTACTGCGTGTACTGTAGCTGCCACCTGCCTGAGGTCCCGCCACCGGCGCACATTCCTCTCTGCCTCTGGAGTTTCCCCCAAAGGTACCTCTAGTCCACCAGGCATGTACTTGGGACTATGTCTCACCTAGCTTTACCTTGCTCTTGAATGACATGTCTGCTTATAGTAGCTGAGCTATTCTAAGCAGATATGCCATTCAGGAGCTTAAAAAAGGTAGGTGAGACATTGTCACCTAGTTTTTCTGGGCTCCTGAATGGCATATCTGCTTAGAATAGCTCACCTACTATTGACAGATTTGCCTATAATATATGTCATTCAGGAGCCCAGAAAAGTTAGACGACAATTTCTCACCTAGTTTTATCATGCTCCTGAATGGCATATCTGCTTATCATAGCTCAGCTATTGAAGACAGATTAGACTAAAAGTTAAAAGTCAATCTATCTGTAATAGCTGAACTATGATAAGCAGATATGCCATTAACCCCTTAAGGACTCAGGGTTTTTCCGTTTTTGCACTTTCGTTTTTTCCTCCTTACCTTTTAAAAATCATAACTCTTTCAATTTTTCACCTAAAAATTCATATTATGGCTTATTTTTTGCGTCACCAATTCTACTTTGCAGTGACATTAGTCATTTTACCCAAAAATGCACGGCGAAAAGGAAAAAAAAATCATTGTGCGACAAAATCGGAAAAAAAACGCCATTTTGTAACTTTTGGGGGCTTCTGTTTCTACGCAGTGCATATTTCGGTAAAAATGACACCTTATCATTATTCTGTAGGTCCATACGGTTAAAATGGTACCCTACTTATATAGGTTTGATTTTGTCGCACTTCTGGAAAAAATCATAACTACATGCAGGAAAATTTATACGTTTAAAAATGTCATCTTCTGACCCCTATAACTTTTTTATTTTTCCACGTACAGGGCGGTATGAGGGCTCATTTTTTGCGCCGTGAAGTTTTTATCGGTATGATTTTTGTTTTGATCTGACTTTTTGATCACTTTTTATTCATTGGTCCGGTATAAAAAGTGACCAAAATACGCTTTTTTGGACTTTGGAATTTTTTTGCGCGTACGCCATTGACCGTACGGTTTAATTAATTATATATTTTTATAGTTCGGACATTTACGCACGCGGCGATACCATATATGTTTATTTTTTTCTATACTGTTTTATTTTTTTTATGGGAAAAGGGGGGTGATTCAAACTTTTATTAGGGAAGGGGTTAAATGACCTTTATTAACACTTTTTTTTTTACTTTTTTTTTTTGCAGTGTTATAGGTCCCCTAGGGACCTATAACACTGCACACACTGATCTCCTATGCTGATCACTGGCGTGTATTAACACGCCTGTGATCAGCATTATCGGCGCTTGACTGTTCCTGCCTGGATCTCAGGCACAGAGCAGTCATTGGCCGATCGGACACCGAGGAGGCAGGTAAGGGCCCTCCCGGTGTCCTGTCAGCTGTTCGGGACGCCGCGATTTCACCGCGGCGGTCCCGAACAGCCCGACTGAGCAGCCGAGTCACTTTCAGTTTCACTTTAGAAGTGGCGGTCAGCTTTGACCGCCGCTTCTAAAGGGTTAATACTAGGGGTGTGAATCGCCAAGAATTTGGCGATTCGATTCGAATCGCGATACCAGTGTGGCGATTCGATATATCCCGATATATCGCGATACCGTCTAGGTGACGATACATCGCGATATATCGCCCACCTGGGAGCATTCATAGATCCCAATAGACGCCGCTGTCAGCTTTGACAGTGGCGATCTAGTACTCCGGTGCACACTTTTGTCATGTTATCCCGTCTGGGCTGCAAAATAAAATAAAACGCACTTTATCTTACCTGCCAACGAGCCCGCGGAGCTCCGGTACAGTCCGGTACAGGTGTTCGGTCCCCGGGCTGTATTCTTCTTACTTCCTGTTAGTCCGGCACGTCACATGGAGCTTCAGCCTATCACCAGCGGAGGCGGGACATCGCTGCGGCCAGTGATAGGCTGAAGCTCCATGTGACGTGCCGGACTAACAGGAAGTAAGAAGAATACAGCCCGGGGACCGAACACCTGTACCGGAGCTCCGGGGGCTCGTTGGCAGGTAAGATAAAGTGCGTTTTATTAAAAATTCCACATCCCTAAAAGAATCGATTCAAAAATATTTTGAATCGATTCTGTATCGGCAAATGAAAAATCGCGATTATCGCGAGAATCGATTTTTTCTTACATCCCTAGTTAATACCGCACATCGCCGCGATCGGCGATGTGTGGTATTAGCCGCGGGTCCCGGCTGTTGATGACCGCCGGGACCGACGTGATATGATGCAGGATCGCGGCGCGATCCCGCTTCATATCGCGGGAGTCGGCGCAGGACGTAAATATACGTCCTGTGTCGTTAAGGGGTTAAGGAGCATGAAAAAGCTAGGTGAGAAATCGTCACCTTGCCATTTACTATAATGGGGTCAGTCTTTTGTAGCGGGACTAGCAGGAGAAAAAGACGGCGCAAGCAGTAATTTTTCTCCTGCTATTCCCCGGGGGCCGTCATACTGCAGTGTCCTAATGGCAGTGTGAAAGAAGCCTTATGCATATGAAATTGCTAGCATAGCCAAAAAAGATGTTGGTGTATGGATACTTTGCATATCTTCATAGATGTTGTTTGATCCTTTATTTCACTAAGCAAAAATAACATTTTTAGGGGTGCATTGAGTGTGAGAGAGGTGTGGCTACAGGGCTGCAACACTTCTCCGCACCTTCTTTGACACATGCATCCCCTATGCGCTGTGAATGGGGATTGTGATGGATGAGCAGTCTGACAGGTTTGAACTCAGACCTACCACTTGGGAACCACAATCCCTATTCATGGAGCATGCACAGGATGTCAACACGTCGCTGGCAAGCAAGTCCTGCATGTTAACCAAAGAAGCAGCGGATGTGACATCACATCGGATAGGTGTTACAGTCTGGGGGGCATAGTAGACCCTCTACCACACCTCTTTGACACACCAGGCCCCCATAAAAGTGAGTTGTTTCTTTTTTGTAGCTAAAGAACAGATTCTATAAAGATATGCAAAGTTTCCATACACTAACATATATTCAGCTATCCTGGTAATTTAACCCCTTAAGGACGCAGCCCATTTTCACCTCTAGGACACAGCCCTTTTTTGCACATCTGACCACTGTCACTTTACTTTCAATAGTTTTTTATTGGTTTTAAAACATAAAAGAAACAAGTAACCACAGTGTTACATAAACATATATCAGCAAGTATTCCGACGCTGTCATCTCCCTGTATCCCCCAACTGTTTGGGGCCAGGTGCACACAAATTACAGAATACAACATTAACAGTGTACAACAAATCTGTCCGTCTTTTTTCCTCTATCATAACATACTGGGAAGCCTTCACTGCTGTTTTAATCTTCATTTTCAAGTCGTGCTTTGCTACTTTTAGGAACATGTGTCACAATGGGCTTAAATGCTAATTTCTATAATTTGTAATGATTTATGTCAAAGATATGCTTCTTAGTAGGCATCTTTATTTTGGTATCCCCCGTAGGAGGCTCTCTCTCTGCCCCTTATGTTCGAGAAACTCCCTCAATCAACTTTTATGCTGTAAGCAGATGCTGTCCAACCCGACCATCTGATATGGAATTTAGCTAACGATCCCGAACCTCTGGCCAGTGTGTATTCAAACGCATAGGTCAAATTAAGTCTATCTACTACCATTGTGCGTGTAGGTATCGAGGCAGTCTTCCAGCATCTAGTCAGTGCTATTTTTGCTATTATACAAAAAATACAAAAGAAATCCCTCATTGCATGCGGTATTTCATGCACACCTATAAACAGAAGTACCAGCTGTGGAGACCAATGCACTCTAGCTCTCTGAATCTCTGTTAACAGCGCTCTGCAGTCCTCCCAGAATGGTTTTATGAGAGGGCATTTCCACAGTATGTGGACCAATGTTCCTTTCTGGTCGCAGCCTCTCCAACCTGTATTAGTAGAGCCCGGATAGGCTAGCGCTACTTTGTCCGGCGTGAAATACCATCTTAAAATGGTTTTGTAAGCTGATTCTATGTGTGAGGAACACTGCAGAGCCCTGTGAACACCCCTGAAAGCCCTCTGCCATTCCCCAATTGGTATAACAATGTTCAAGTCTCTCTCCCACAGTCTAAGCGGATAAGATTTATTGCAAGTGTTCGTTTGAGTGTATAGTAAATATAGTGGCGAGAGCCCCTTTATCTGAGAAGCTAGATATGTAAGGGTGGTAGGATTCATGGAGATCTGAGTCGGTTTCAATGATCCCAGAAAATGACGAATTCTAAGAAATTTATAAAAATCAGTGCTAGGTAGATTGTACTTCTTCTGTATGTCCCCAAATGTCATTAGTCCATACTCCTCATATAGCTGTCCAATTGTGTTAATATTAGCTTTGATCCAGTTTGACAGGTCTATATCCCGTATGGAAGCTTGAACAAACGTCAACGGTAGGCTCAAGGGGCTCATGTCCACCCGGCCCTCCACTTTCGATAGGTAACTGGACCACGCTCTCAGAGAGGCGCGAACCATAGGGTTACGGACAGTCGGGACCTCTACATTCCATGCTGGTGTGTATAAAACGTCATGTAGTGAAAATGGATCAACCGATAAACTCTCTATCTTCACCCAGGGGGGGGGGGGGGGGGGGGGGGGACGACCACCAATGCCGCAAGAAGGATACCAATGTGGATACATAATATCCTTTTATATCTGGAGATCCCAAACCTCCTGCTAATTTAGATTTGGCCATAATAGCTGCATTCAAGGGAGGTTTCTTACCGGCCCAAATAAATCTAGAGAGAATAGATGTGGCCTTCCTAAAAAAAGATTCTGGTATGTGAATTGGCATCGTGCGAAACAAATACAGTAACTTCGGCAGTAAAAACATCTTGAACGCCGCTATGCGGCCCATCCAAGATATCTCCATCGAAGAGTATTTATGTACTGCAGAGGTCAAGTCCGCTAATAGTGGTTCATAATTTAGAGCATATAAAAGGGAGTGTGGCGAAGCCAAGTTGACTCCCAGGTATTTAATGCTATTAGGGCACCATTCAAAGCTATATGTAGACTTCAAGGACTGCGTAATACAAGGTGAAAGATTCAGTGGGAGTGCTTGCGTCTTGTTTGTATTTAAATGATAATAGGAAAGCACTCCATATTCCTCTATAGTTTTCATGACCTCCGAGAGAGAGGACAGTGGGTTGGTCAGGGATAGTATAACATCGTCTGCATATAAAGAAATGAGGTGCGAAACACCAGCTATATCCACTCCAGATATATTATCGTTTAACCTAAGGGCCTGGGCCAGGGGTTCAATGGACAGGATGTATATTAGAGGAGAGAGGGGGCAGCCCTGTCTCGAGCCATTTGTGATCAGAAATTCCCTAGATAGGGAACCATTTGCCAATACTCTGGCTGTGGGACAGGAATAAAGAGAGGAAATAGCAGTGAGAATAGGACCTACGATACCCATCTGCTGTAGGACCGAGAAGGCAAACGACCAACGGAGTCGGTCGAATGCCTTCTCGGCGTCCAGGGCTAGGACCAAAGCCGGGGTGCCCTCAATTTCTAGATTATAAAAAACATTCAGGAGCCTACGTGTGTTATCCGACGTTTGTCTTCCAGCTACAAAGCCTGCTTGGTCTGAGCTAATTATGGAGGGTAATACAGCAGCCAATCTAGAAGCTAAAAGTTTCGCTAGGATCTTTATATCTTGATTTAATAAAGATATAGGGCGATAGTTTTGCGGTGCATCTACAGATTTACCGGGCTTTGGTAGAGTGGTTATAAGGGCCTGTAAATTTTCCTTGGGTAATTTCCCAGTCAGCATAGCTGTCTGGCAGAATTTAAGCAGATATGGGGATAAGTGTATAGCGTATTTTTTATAATATAAGCTAGAAAAACCATCGGGTCCGGGTGCTTTCCCTACTGGTAAAGATCTTATGGTATCTAACAGTTCTTGATGACTAATCTCCACATTAATTGCCTTTATTTGTCCCTCTGTAAGAGAAGGCAAGTTTAATTTAGCCAAATAATGTTGAATAGCTGGCATTGGGTCAGTCTCAGGCAGTGCCTGGTCTCCTAAATTATATAAATGGGAATAAAAGGTTGCAAAACCATCTGCAATGTCAGCCGGGGTATATAACTTAGTTTGCGAAGTGGGATGTATTAGGAAGGGTATTCGGGATTTAATTTGTCGTTTTTTAAGTCGTTGGGCTAGCAGCTTACCTGCTTTGTTATCTTGAGCATAATAACGTGCTTGTAACTTTCGGTGTGCTTTTTCATATGTGTGTAAAAATAAACTGCGAAGTTCCTGCCGTATAGAAAAAAGAGAAGAAGCAGTTAATGTGGAAGGAGAGGAAATATTCTCCCGTTCCGCTATTTGTAGGCGGGACAAGACCTCTTTTAGTTTACTATCTCTTAGTTTTTTTAGTATGGAACTGTATTTAATACAGAGACCCCTAATAACTGCTTTATGGCAGTTCCAGAGGGAAACAGGACTGTCTACCGTAGTATCGTTTATGTGAAAATATACAGCTATATCTTTTTCAAGCCTTCTAGAATATTCACAATGTGATAGTAAAAAAGGGTTAAGTCGCCATGAGTGTGCACGGGGGGAGGACATAGTGTCTTTCAATTCTATGGATATAGCTGCGTGGTCCGACCACTGAATAGTTTCTAAAGTAGTACCCGTAACTGAATTTAGTAAAGATGCATCAATCAAAAACATATCCACTCTAGAATAAGAATTATGTGCAGCTGAATAGAAAGAAAACGATTTGTCTGTGCCATGTTCAATTCTCCATGGGTCATATAATTCCCTCTCCCATGCCCACCTGGCCAGAACTGAGGAAGACTCTCTAGTATGTGAAGTAGTGTCTAGAGCGGGATCCCACACTGAATTATAGTCACCCCCGAGTATCAGTGACCCCCACGTTTGTTTCATTATCCTCCTGTAAAGTGAATTGAGAAAACCCAACTGTCCTGCATTAGGAGCGTATAATGAGACCAAAGTTAACGGGATATTGTTAATCGTGCATCTCAAAAAGACATATCTACCTTTTGTATCAGTGTAAACTTCTTTCAGCTGGAAAGCTACTGTGTTTTTAATTGCTATCAAGGAACCCCTGGACTTAGTTTTGTAGTGAGATTGAAAAATATGTGGATAAGCTGTGTGCTTCAGTCTAAAGGCGTCCCTTGAAAGCAAGTGCGTTTCCTGAGCAAATATCACATCACTTCTAAGCGCCTGCGCCTCTTTCCAGAAATATGAACGTTTACAAGGTGTATTAAGCCCATTAGCATTGATACTACCTATGCGGATCCCCATTGGACCAGCATAATTCAGCTATATAATTAAGTTGAGTGCCTAGGTAACGGGGAGGGGTGTGTGTCTCCCAGCCAGCACCCACACCCCTACAGTGCAGAAGCAAAGCATCACTAACGAAGGTAAGAGCAACATTTAAGCGACTTAGACAGGAAAAAACTTTCACCATAAAGAAAAACATAAAATAAGAAAAACACACGAGCCATAGGCCCAACTCAGAAGAGCCCAAAAAACGAAGTAGGGCAACAGTCCAGTCCGAAGCCATAAGTGGACCTACACAGCCCTCCCGAACCTGCAGATAGTAAAATGATTTCAGTCACCAACTTCAGCTAGGCCACAGCCCATTCTTTTCGTAACTTGGGAGCCGAGTTGGTAGATCTAGATGATCTGCCTTGTATTGGAGGTAAGTTCCATGATGAGAGGAGAGATTGTCCTTCGGACGCTGAGCGAATGACATGAGTTTTATTGTCCCTTCGTACCAACAAACTAGCAGGAAATCCCCATCTGTATGCGATATTTGCTGACCGGAGGGCCAGAGTGATGGGTTGCAATAGGCGTCTCGCTTGCATTGTTGCCGCTGACAGATCTGCATACACTGCCACCTGATGGTAGGGGGCAGGGAGTCCATTATTTTTCCTAGAGTACTCCATAATTTTTTCTTTTATGGTAAAAAAATGGACCCTTGCCAATATATCTCTTGGGACTGATTCGTCCAAGTGGCGAGGTTTAGGTATCCGATGAGCTCTGTCAACCTCCAGCTCCTGAGGTGTACAATCTGGTAGCACAGTGTGGATTAAGGAGCGTACATATGAAGGAATGTCCATAGGCTGTATAGACTCCGGGACCCCTCTCAATTTAAGGTTGTTGCGGCGGCTCCTGTCCTCCAGGTCAGCTATCTTTTCTCTTAGCATAACTACCTCCTCCTCCAACTCTGTATGGTAGTCTATTAGTATGTTGTGAGATTCAGAGAATTCCTCCATCTTGTTTTCAAGGTGATCTATCCGCCCACCGAGTTCATCTATTGAGCTGTTTAGTGGGGATATTGTTTTTTGCATATCTTGTAAAAAGGTCTGCCTCAGTATCAGTAGCATATTTTTCATGGCAGTGTCTGTCAGAGGCGCTCCAGACACCTCCAGTGAGCCAAGAGCACCCAGTTCCTCCACCTCCCCCTCCTTAGCGTCCAGCAAGCCCTGTACCTCAGCTCTGGGTGATGTGGAAGCTGCCTCCTGCGATGAGCCGAGTTCTGGTGTCGCAGCTGGAGGAGGGGAGGCCGAATCCAGCAGTGCAGGCCCCGCTCCTCTTCCATGCAGGCTCCCCGAACGGAGCGCCGGACTTTCGCGGCCGCCATCCTCTGTGTGGTTCCTCTCCCCGTTCTTTGCTGCCAAGGAGCTGTGCAGCGCCGGGTCTGACGTGGATCTGCGGGGAGGCAGTTCAACCTGTGTGCGAGGTGGGTCCGGAGAGCGGGGCTGCGATGTTGCTGCGAATGTCCCGGAGTCGGCGCCATCTTGCTCCCTCTGCTTGCTTCTAGTGAAGCTGAATTTAGCTAGAGTCCCTTGTCGTGCGATCCTTTTTCTGCGGCCGGACATGCTGGGTGATGGTTCCCCACTCTTTGAACCAAAAAAAGATCGTGGTGACCGCTTGTTTAGTTGCTTTTTCGGGCTACAGGATCGGAGCTCCTATGCTATGCAGCCATCCACTCCGGCAGCCAGACCACGCCCCTACCACTGTCACTTTAAACATTAATAACTCTGGAATGCTTTTACTTATCATTCTGATTCTGAGATAGTTTTTTCGTGACATATTCTACTTTAACATAGTGGTAAATTTTTGTGGTAACTTGCATCCCGTCTTGGTGAAAAAACCCCAAATTTGATGAAAAAATTGAAAATGTTGCATTTTTCTAACTTTGAAGCTCTCTGCTTGTAAGGAATATGGATATTCCAAATAATTTTTTTTCTGGATTCACATATAAAATGTCTACTTTATGATTGCATCATAAAATTGACGTGTTTTTACTTTTGGAAGACATCAGAGGGCTTCAAAGTTCAGCAGCAATTTTTCACAAAATTTCCAAACACAATTTTTCAGGGACCAGATCAGTTTTGAAGTGGATTTGAAGGGTCTTCATATTAGAAATACCCCATAAATGACCCCATTATAAAAACTGCTCCCACCAAAGTATTCAAAATGACATTCAGTAAGTGTTTTAACCCTTTAGGTGTTTCACAGGAAAAGCAGCAAAGTGAAGGAGAAAATTCAAAATCTTCATTTTTTATACTTGCATGTTCTTGTAGACCCAATTTTTGAATTTTTACAAGGGGTAAAAGGATAAAATTTATACTTGAATTTGTAGCCCAATTTCTCTCGAGTAAGCACATACCTCATATGTCTATGTAAAGTGTTCGGCGGGCGCAGTAGAGGGCTCAGAAGTGAAGGAGCGACAAGGGGATTTTGAAGAGTACGTTTTTCTGAAATGGTTTTTGGGGGGCATGTTGCATTTAGGAAGCCCCTATGGTGCCAAAACAGCAAAAAAAAAAAAAAAAACACATGGCATACCATTTTGGAAACTAGACTTGAGGAACGTAACAAGGAATTAAGTGTTTCACGACTTTTGCATATGTAAAAAAAATTATTATTTTTTTTCACTATAATGTGTTTCACCCCAAATTTCAAATTTTTGCAAGGGTTAATAGCAGAAAATACCCCCCAAAATGTGTAACGCCATCTCTTCTGAGTATGGAGGTACCCCATAAGTTGACCTGAAGTGCACTATGGGCGAACTACAATGCTCAGAATAGAAGGAATCATTTTTGGCTTTTTGAGAGCAAATTTTGCTCGGGGGGCATGTCGCATTTAGGAAGCCCCTATGGTGCCAGAACAGCAAAAAAAAAAAAAACACATGGCATACCATATTGGAAACTAGACCCCTTGAGGAACATAACAAGGGATAAAGTGAACCTTAATACCCCACAGGTGTTTCACGACTTTTGCTTTTTTTTTTTTTTTATGTTTTTTTTACCAAAAATGCTTGGTTTAGCAAAAGTTTAACATTTTTAAAAAAGGTAATAGCAGAAATTACCCCCCAAAATTTGAAGCCCAATTTCTCCCGATTCAGAAAACACCCCATATGTGGATGAAAAGTGTTCTCCTGGCGCACTACAGGTCTCAGAAGAGAAGGAGTCACATTTGGCTTTTTGGAAGCAAATTTTGCTCTGGGGGCATGCCGCATTTAGGAAGCCCCTGTGGTGCCAGGACAGCAAAAAAAAAAAACACATGGCATACATGGCATACAATTTTGGAAACTAGACCCCTTGGGGAACGTAACAAGGGGTAAAGTGAACCTTAATACCCCACAGGTGTTTCACGACTTTTGCATATGTAAAAATAAAATTTTTTAAATGCTTGTTTTCCCCAAAATTTTACATTTTTACAAGGGATAATAGCAGAAAATACCCCCCAAAATTTGTATGGAAATACCCCATAAGTGGATGTGAAGTGCACTGGGGGCGAACTACAATGCTCAGAAGAGAAGGAGCATCATTGAGCTTTTGGAGAGAGAATTTGGCCATGTGCATTTACAAAGCCCCCTGTGCTGCCAGAACAGTGGACCCCCCCACATGTGACCCCATTTTTAAAACTACACCCCTCACGGAATGTAGTAAGGGGTGCAGTGAGAATTTACACCCCACTGGCATTTGACGGATCTTTGGAACAGTGGGCTGTGCAAATTAATCTCCGTACTCAGGATTGCGTTACAAATTTTGGGGGCTTTTTTTCTTTTACCGCTTGTGAAATTTAAAAGTATGGGGCAACACCAGTATGTTAGTGTACAAAAATGTTTTTTTTTACACTAACATGCTGGTGTAGACCCCAACTTTACCTTTTCATAAGGGGTAAAAGGAGAAAAAGCCCCTCAAAATTTGTTAGGCAATTTTCCCAAGTACGGCAATACCACATATGTGGCCCTAAACTGTTGCCTTGAAATACGACAGGGCTCCAAAGTGAGAACGCCATGCGCATTTAAGGCCTAAATTAGGGATTTGCTGAGGGGTGGACATAGGGGTATTCTAAGCCAGTGATTCCAAAACAGGGTGCCTCTAGCTGTTGCAAAACTCCCAGCATGCTTGGACAGTCAATGGCTGTCCGGAAATGCTGGTAGTTTTTGTTTTGCAACAGCTGGAGGCTCCGTTTTGGAAACACTGCCATAGGATACGTTTTTCATTTTTATTGGGTGGGAAGGGGGGGAGCAGTGTATGTGTGTATATGTAGTGTTTTACTCTTTATTTTGTGTTAGTGTAGTGTAGTGTTTTTAGGCTACATTCACACTGACGGCGGATTACACTGAGTCTCCCGCTAGGAGTTTGAGCTGCGGCGGAAAATTTGCCGCAGCTCAAACTTGAAGCGGGGAACTCGCTGTAATCTGCCGCCAGTGTGAATGTCACCTGTACATTCACATGGGAGGGGGGGCAAAACTACAACTCCCAGCATGCACTGACAGAACGTGAATGCTGGGAGTTGTAGTTTTGCAACAGCTGGAGGCACACTGGTTGGAAAATACTGAGTTAGGTAATAGAACCTATTACCTAACTCGGTATTTCCCAACCAGTGTGCCTCCAGCTGTTGTAGAACTACAACTCTCAGCATGTACTGATTGCCAAAGGGAATGCTGGGAGATGTAGTTATACAACAGCTGGAGGCACGCAAGTACAACTCCCAGCATGCCGAGACAGCCTTCTGCTGTTCCTGAATGCTGGGAGTTGTAGTTTTGCAAGATTTAGAGGGGTTCAGGCTAGAGATCACTGACAGTGGTCTCTAAACTGTGGCCCTCCAGATGTTGCAAAACTACATATCTCAGCATGCTAAGACAGCAAACTGCTGTCTGGGTATGCTGGGAGTTGTAGTTTTGTAACATCTGGAGGGCTACAGTTTAGAGACCACTGTCAGTGATCTCTAGCCTGAATCCCATCTTGCAAAACTACAAATCCCAGCATGCCAACACAGCAAACAGCTGTCAAGGCATGGTGGGAGTTGTAGTTTTGCAACATCTGGAGGGCCACAGTTTAGAGACCACTCTCCAAACTGTCGCCCTGCAGATGTTGCTAGGCAACAGACTACCGGACACGCCGCCGCCATACTCATCTCCACCGCCTCCATGATCACAGCCACCGCCGTCATCTGGAGCTCCGCCGCCGGGTAAGTGACCGCCGCCGCCACTACTACACGGTTCCACCGATGGGTGGGCATAGCGGGGGTAACCGAACTTTAACCCGCCCCCAGTCTGCTATTGGTCGGTCGCTCTGCCGATCAATAGCAGGAATAGGAGGGGGTGGCACCCCTGCCACCTCACTCCTATCTCTTCAGGGGGATCGAGGGTGGTCCCCCTTATTTTATCGCGGCGCCGCCGTTGATGGGAAGGGGGAGAGCGCTCCCCCTGCAAACACCATAGATGCCGTGATCAGAACTGATCACGGCATCTATGGGGTTAATGCTGCCGGGACCGGCGCCCGGCAGCTGCGGTGGGACTCCGGCTGTGATTGACAGCTGAGTCCAGCCGGTGATCTCCTGCGCTGCCCGCGGCAGAGCAGGAGATCGCTTGGACGTATGCATACGTCCATTTGCGAGAACGTGTAGTTCGCCTGGACGTATGCATACGTCCAATAGCGGGAAGGGGTTAATGTGCATAAAACATGTGACAAAATTGCTTTGTGTTGCGTTTTCATTTGATATACTTCGATAAAAAGGCCCATCACAATCTTCAGCACCAGGCCCATAGTTACATAGTTAGTACGGTCGAAAAAAGACATATGTCCATCAAGTTCAACCAGGGAATTAAGGGGTAGGGGTGTGGCGCGATATTGGGGAAGGGATGGGATTTTATATTTCTTCATAAGCATTAATGTTATTTTGTTCCATGAATGTATCTAATCCTGTTTTAAAGCTGTTAATTGTTCCTGCTGTGACCAGTTCCTGAGGTAGACCGTTCCATAAATTCACAGTCCTCACGGTAAAGAAGGCGTGTCGCCCCTTGAGACTAAACTTTTTCTTCTCCAGACGAAGGGAGTGCCCCCTTGTCCTTTGGGGGGGTTTAACCTGGAACAGTTTTTCTCCATATTTTTTGTATGGGCCATTAATATACTTATATACGTTTATCATATCCATGATGCTCTTAATTCGGCCCTGCCTCAGCTATGGCCACAGGCTGGTTTATACCTGCAGGAGCACGCGCTGATGACATCAAAGGTCCGACGCAGGCAGCAGGATGGAATCAGTTCATTGCACCCTCGGACCTTAGAAGTCACCAGCGTGATAGTCTAAACCAACCAGCGTGATAGTCTAAACCAACCTGTGCAGCCTGTGGGGAGAAAGCAGAGAAGAGGAGAGGACACTGGAGGAATGTCTGCTGAGCAAGAGGGAAACTGACAACTCTTCTCCCTCTGCTCTTTACAAGTGGGCTGCTATCATCCTGTCAGGCACCACTGAGGAGGAAGGAAGTGTGAGGACTGACCTGCCCTACACCGACAAGCCCGGACTGCAGGCAGTGACAGTGATGGATTGTAAGTACTTGTCACTGTCTGCCTGTGATTAAATGTAAGAAAATACATTGTTATTGTGGGGGAGGGGGAGATAAATACACTTGCAGCCCTTCTAGTACTATTACTCCCAGCAGCAAGGCGGGTGCAAAGATTTTTGCCACCCTATGCAAAAGCAAATTTTACTGCCCCCTTGACTCCACCTATTAGCTCCGCCCTTTGACTCGCCCCACCTTACTACTGGGGTGACACACTGACACACTCCTCATATATTATGGCATGTTCACACTATGTAATTCCCACGGAATTCCGTGAGGGGAATGCCGCAAACAGAATTACGTGCTGTGAACATAAACATCAGTGTGAATGGGTCTTCCGCGAGACCCGTTCACACTGCGGAATTTCAGAGGCGGACAATTCCGCCACTGAAATTGTTCCGCGTAAAGAAAGAACATGTTCATTCTTTGCGCGGAAGTCTGCGAACACTGCATAGCCATCAATGGTGATGGCGCAGTGCCGCGCGATCCTACCGCTGAAGTATTACAGCGGTGGCCGCCAGAATGGAATCTCCGATCGCGTTCATTATCCGTAGTGTGAACTAGGGATCGACCGATATCGTTTTTTTAGGGCCGATACCGATAATCTGTGGAGGTTAGGGCCGATAGCCGATAACTTATATCGATATTCCAGTATAAGTTATCGGCTATTTACCCCCCCACCCCTGCAGATCATTGATTTAAAGCGGTCGCTTTAAATGAATGAACTTTGGCGGCTTTTGCTGTGCCATAGACCGCCGCCGCCACCACCCGCTTCTGTCCCCCTGCCTGTTGGGGGGTCCTGAGTCCTTCTACCGCCCCGCCACCCCCCCCCCCCCCCCCCCCCCCGCCGCACCGCTCTGCGCCCCCTACCGCCCCACGCTGCATAGCACCGCGCCGCACCCCCCACCGCACAGCCCCGGCCCCATTGCCTCCCCCATTCCCGGTTTTATAATTACCTGTTCCCGGGGTCCACTCTACATCTGGCTCCGGTGGCGTCCTCCTGAGCTGTCACTGTGCGCACTGACGGTGACGTCACGTCACTTGTCATTGTGCACAGCGTAATGCAGGACGCAGCAGGAGCCAGAAGTAGCGTTGACCCTGGTAACAGGTAATTATAAAATTGGGGACGGGGGAGGTAATGGGGCCGGGGCGGTGCGGTAGGGGGTGCGACACGGTGGGGGGGGGAGGAGTTCGCGGTGCGGTGGGGCGTTGCATTATCGGCATATCGGCAAGGTAATTGCCGATACCGATAATGCCCAAAATCGTGATTATCGGCCGATAGTATCGGCCAAACCGATAATCGGTCGGTCCCTAGTGTCAACATACCTTTAGAGTATTATACCAGATGTAAAGGTACATGCACACCACAATTCGTGCAGTAGGAACCAAATGAAGAATTTCAAAACCGCCTGCTGCTATTCCTGGCAGATCCGTGCCTTACCCCATTCATTTCAATGAACCGAACAAAGTCAGCTAGTGACCATGTCCAGCTTTTCACCCGGACTGAAAAATGTGGTCTACTGCCGTTTTCAGTCCAGTCAAAAGTTGTTTGGCTCATTGAAATGAATGGGGTAAGGCACTGATCCAACAGAGATATAGCAGCAGACAGTTTTGAAATACTCCCCCCGGATCCAGCTGCCAGATAATGTAATGTATGTACACAGTGACCTCACCAGCAGAATAGTGAGTGCAGCTCTGGAGTATAATACAGGATATAACTCAGGATCAGTACAGGATAAGTAATGTAATGTATGTACACAGTGACTCTTCCAGCTGAATAGTGAGTACAGCTCTGGAGTATAATGGAGGATATAACTCAGGATCAGTACAGGATAAGTAATGTAATTTATGTACACAGTGATTTCACCAGCAGAATAGTGAGTACAGCTCTGGAGTATAATACAGGATATAACTCAGGATCAGTACAGGATAAGTAATGTATGTGTACAGTGACCCCACCAGCAGAATAGTGAGTACAGCTCTAGAGTATAATACAGGATATAACTCAGGATCAGTACAGGATAAGTAATGTAATTTATCAAAACCTGTAAAGAGGAAAAGTTGACCAGTTTCCCATAGTAACCAATCAGATTGCTTCTTTCATTTCTAAGAGGCCTTTTCAAAAAAGAAAGAAGTGATCTGAACCTTTACACAGGTTTTGATAAATCTCCCCCAGTGACTCCACCAGCAGAATAGTGAGTACTACTCTGTAGTGTATACAGGATATAACTCAGGATCAGTACAGGATGAATGCAGCTCTGGAACATACAAGAAATTACTCCTGATCCTGAGTTACATTCTATATTAAGGGTATGCTCACACAGGCGGATCCACAGTGTATTTTACGCAGCAGATCTGCCGCTGATGGACCGCTACATGGTGCCTTTAGATGTTCTTTGTTGGTAGCGACAATACGCCGCTACGAGCAGACACACTGCTGCGATTTGCAAGTCGTTGTGCATGCGCGGTGTACACGCACACATTGTGGCCGCTCCCCCTGCTCCCTGTGCTAGGCCGAGAGCAGTCGCGATGTGCGAGTATACTGTGCATGATCATGGCGACTCACACATCACAGTGTGTCTGCTTATAACTGCATATTACTGCTCCGAGTAGGCACAACTAAAGGCACCCTGTAGCGATCCTTTAGCGGCGGATCCACAGCGTAAAATCATGCAGCTTTTCACTCCTTTTGTCTGGCAAGAATATGAGCAGCTTCTAGCCACCCTCCACAGGTGGATCCGAACCCGAATGCAGCCCCGCCTTTTGACTTCATGTGATCAAAGATGTTGAGCTCTGAGCCCAACATCATCAGGTACGTAGGAAATCAGCAGCATTGAAGATGTTGAGCTCTGAGCCCAACATCATCAGGTACGTAGGAAATCAGCAGCATTGATTTTACCCTTTCCTATCACTGGTAACAGCGCCTTCCCCTGTAGGAGTGGGTCCAGAGCTGGGGGGGAGGGGGGCAGAGATTACAGAGCTGGGGGGGGGGGGGGAAGAATACAGAAATGGGGGGTTTCAGAGCTTGGGGGATGAAGTACAGAGCTGGGGGGGGGTAAGGGGGGAGAGTACAGAGCTGGGGAGAGAGAGTACAGAGTGGGGAGAGAGAGTACAGAGCTGGGGAGAGAGAGAGTACAGAGCTGGGGAGAGAGAGAGTACAGAGCTGGGAGAGAGAGAGTACAGAGCTGGAGAGAGAGAGTACAGAGCTGGGAGAGAGAGAGAGTACAGAGCTGGGGAGAGAGAGAGAGTACAGAGCTGGGGAGAGAGAGAGTACAGAGCTGGGGAGAGAGAGAGTGAGAGAGAGAGTACGAGCTGGGAGAGAGAGAGAGTACAGAGCTGGGGAGAGAGAGAGTACAGAGCTGGGGAGAGAGAGAGAGGTACAGAGCTGGGGAGAGAGAGAGAGAGTACAGAGCTGGAGAGAGAGAGAGTACAGAGCTGGGAGAGAGAGAGTACAGAGCTGGGGAGAGAGAGAGTACAGAGCTGGGAGAGAGAGAGAGAGAGAGGAGAGAGAGAGTACAGAGCTGGGAGAGAGAGAGAGAGAGTACAGAGCTGGGGAGAGAGAGAGAGAGAGTACAGAGCTGGGAGAGAGAGAGAGAGAGTACAGAGCTGGGGAGAGAGAGAGAGAGAGAGTACAGAGCTGGGGAGAGAGAGAGAGAGAGAGTACAGAGCTGGGGAAAGAGAGAGAGAGTACAGAGCTGGGGAGAGAGAGAGAGAGTACAGAGCTGGAGAGAGAGAGAGAGAGAGAGTACAGAGCTGGGGAGAGAGAGAGAGTACAGAGCTGGGGAGAGAGAGAGAGTACAGAGCTGGGGAGAGAGAGAGAGAGAGTACAGAGCTGGGGGGAGGGAGTACAGAGCTGGGGGGGAAGAGTACAGAGCGGGGGGAGAACAGAGCTGGGGGGAGAGCGAATACAGAGCTGGGGGGAGAACAGAGCTGGGGGGAGAGCGAATACAGAGCTGGGGGGAGGGAGTACAAAACTGGGAGGGTACAGAGCTGGGGGGGAGGAAGTACAGAGCTGGGGGAACAGAGCTGGAGTGAGTTCAGAGCTGGCGGGAGGAAGTACAGAACTGGGGGGGGGGGTTTATAGAGCTGGGGGGAGGAAGTACAGAGCTGGGGGGAACAGAGCTGGAGTGAGTTCAGAGCTGGCGGGAGGGAGTACAGAACTGGGGGGGGGGGGGTTTATAGAGCTGGGGGGAGGGAGTACAGAGCTGGGGGGAGGGAGTACAGAGCTGGGGGGAGGGAGTACAGAGCTGGGGGGGAGGGAGTACAGAGCTGGGGGGAGGGAGTACAGAGCTGGGGGGGGAGGGAGTACAGAGCTGGGGGGGGAGGGAGTACAGAGCTGGGGGGGGAGGGAGTACAGAGCTGGGGGGGGAGGGAGTACAGAGCTGGGGGGGGAGGGAGTACAGAGCTGGGGGGGGAGGGAGTACAGAGCTGGGGGGGAGGGAGTACAGAGCTGGGGGGGGAGGGAGTACAGAGCTGGGGGGGAGGGAGTACAGAGCTGGGGGGGAGGGAGTACAGAGCTGGGGGGAGGGAGTACAGAGCTGGGGGGGGAGGGAGTACAGAGCTGGGGGGGAGGGAGTACAGAGCTGGGGGGGAGGGAGTACAGAGCTGGGGGGGGGGAGGGAGTACAGAGCTGGGGGGGGGGAGGGAGTACAGAGCTGGGGGGGGGGAGGGAGTACAGAGCTGGGGGGGGGGAGGGAGTACAGAGCTGGGGGGGGGGAGGGAGTACAGAGCTGGGGGGGGGGGAGGGAGTACAGAGCTGGGGGGGGGAGGGAGTACAGAGCTGGGGGGGAGGGAGTACAGAGCTGGGGGAAGGGAGTACAGAGCTGGGGGGGGGAGAACAGAGCTGGGGGGAGGGAGTACAAAACTGGGAGGGTACAGAGCTGGGGGGGAGGAAGTACAGAGCTGGGGGGGAGGAAGTACAGAGCTGGGGGGGACAGAGCTGGAGTGAGTTCAGAGCTGGGGGGAGGGAGTACAGAACTGGGGGGGGTTACAGAGCTGGGGGGAGGGAGTACAGAGCTGGGGGGAGGGAGTACAGAGCTGGGGGGAGGGAGTACAGAGCTGGGGGAGGGAGTGCAGAGCTGGGGGGAGGGAGTGCAGAGCTGGGGGAGGGAGTGCAGAGCTGGGGGGAGGGAGTGCAGAGCTGGGGGGAGGGAGTGCGTGCAGAGCTGGGGGGAGGGAGTGCGTACAGAGCTGGGGGAGGGAGTACAGAGATTGGGGGGGGAGGGAGTACAGAGCTTGGGGGGAGGGAGTACAGAGCTTGGGGGGGGGGGAGGGAGTACAGAGCTTGGGGGGGGGAGGGAGTACAGAGCTGGGGGGGGGAGGGAGTACAGAGCTTGGGGGGGGGGTTACAGAGATGGGGGAGGGAGTACAGAGATGGGGGGAGGGAGTGCAGAGCTGGGGGGAGGGAGTGCAGAGCTGGGGGGAGGGAGTGCAGAGCTGGGGGGAGGGAGTGCAGAGATTGGGGGGAGGGAGTACAGAGCTTGGGGGGGGGAGGGAGTACAGAGCTTGGGGGGGGGAGGGAGTACAGAGCTTGGGGGGGGAGGGAGTACAGAGCTTGGGGGGGGGAGGGAGTACAGAGCTTGGGGGGGGGAGGGAGTACAGAGCTTGGGGGGGGGGAGGGAGTACAGAGCTTGGGGGGGGAGGGAGTACAGAGCTTGGGGGGGGGGAGGGAGTACAGAGCTTGGGGGGGGGAGGGAGTACAGAGCTGTGGGGGGGGGGAGGGAGTACAGAGCTGTGGGGGGGGGAGGGAGTACAGAGCTGTGGGGGGGGGGGGAGTACAGAGCTTTGGGGGGGGAGGGAGTACAGAGCTGTGGGGGGGGGGGGGAGTACAGAGCTTTGGGGGGGGGAGTACAGAGCTGTGGGGGGGGAGGGAGTACAGAGCTGTGGGGGGGGGGGGGGAGTACAGAGCTGTGGGGGGGGGAGGGAGTACAGAGCTGGGGGGGAGGGAGTACAGAGCTGGGGGGAGGGAGTACAGAACTGGGGGGGGGGAGGAAGTACAGAGCTGGGGGGGAGTACAGAGCTGGGGGGGGGGAGTACAGAGCTGTGGGGGGGGGGGTACAGAGCTGTGGGGGGGGGGGGGGAGTACAGAGCTGTGGGGGGGGGGAGTACAGAGCTGTGGGGGGGGGGAGTACAGAGCTGTGGGGGGGGGGAGTACAGAGCTGTGGGGGGGGGGGAGTACAGAGCTGTGGGGGGGGGGAGTACAGAGCTGTGGGGGGGGGGGAGTACAGAGCTGTGGGGGGGGGGGGGAGTACAGAGCTGTGGGGGGGGGGGAGTACAGAGCTGTGGGGGGGGGGGAGTACAGAGCTGTGGGGGGGGGGGAGTACAGAGCTGTGGGGGGGGGGGGAGTACAGAGCTGTGGGGGGGGGGGAGTACAGAGCTGTGGGGGGGGGGGAGTACAGAGCTGTGGGGGGGGGGGGAGTACAGAGCTGTGGGGGGGGGGAGTACAGAGCTGTGGGGGGGGGAGTACAGAGCTGTGGGGGGGGGGGAGTACAGAGCTGTGGGGGGGGGGAGTACAGAGCTGTGGGGGGGGGGGGGGGAGTACAGAGCTGTGGGGGGGGGGGGGAGTACAGAGCTGTGGGGGGAGGGAGTACAGAGCTGTGGGGGGGAGGGAGTACAGAGCTGTGGGGGGAGGGAGTACAGAGCTGGAGGTACAGAGCTGGGGGGGAGAGGGAGTACAGAGCTGGGGGTGCAGAGCTGGGGGTACAGAGCTGGGGGGGTACAGAGCTGGGGGGGGGGAGGAGTACAGAGCTGGGGGGGGAGGGAGTACAGAGCTGGGGGTACAGAGCTGTGGGGGGGGGAGAGTACAGAGCTGGGGGGGGGAGAGTACAGAGCTAGGGGGGGGGGAGTACAGAGCTGGGGGGGGGGGAGTACAGAGCTGTGGGGGGGGGGGAGTACAGAGCTGTGGGGGGGGGGGAGTACAGAGCTGTGGGGGGGGGGAGTACAGAGCTGTGGGGGGGGGAGTACAGAGCTGTGGGGGGAGGGAGTACAGAGCTGTGGGGGGAGGGAGTACAGAGCTGGAGGTACAGAGCTGGGGGGGAGAGGGAGTACAGAGCTGGGGGTGCAGAGCTGGGGGTACAGAGCTGGGGGGGTACAGAGCTGGGGGGGGAGGGAGTACAGAGCTGGGGGGGGAGGGAGTACAGAGCTGGGGGTACAGAGCTGTGGGGGGGGGAGAGTACAGAGCTGGGGGGGGGGAGAGTACAGAGCTGGGGGGGGAGAGTACAGAGCTGGGGGGGGGAGAGTACAGAGCTGGGGGGGGAGAGTACAGAGCTGGGGGGGGAGAGTACAGAGCTGGGGGGGGGAGAGTACAGAGCTGGGGGGGGGGGAGAGTACAGAGCTGGGGGGGGGAGAGTACAGAGCTGGGGGGGGGGAGAGTACAGAGCTGGGGGGGGGGGAGAGTACAGAGCTGGGGGGGGAGAGTACAGAGCTGGGGGGGGGAGAGAGTACAGAGCTGGGGGGGGAGAGAGTACAGAGCTGGGGGGGGAGAGAGTACAGAGCTGGGGGGGGAGAGAGTACAGAGCTGGGGGGGGGGAGAGAGAGTACAGAGCTGGGGGGGGGGAGAGAGAGTATAGAGCTGGGGGGGAGAGAGAGTATAGAGCTGGGGGGGGAGAGAGAGTACAGAGCTGGGGGGGGAGAGAGAGTACAGAGCTGGGGGGGGAGAGAGAGTACAGAGCTGGGGGGGGAGAGAGAGTACAGAGCTGGGGGGGGAGAGAGAGTACAGAGCTGGGGGGGGAGAGAGAGTACAGAGCTGGGGGGGGAGAGAGAGTACAGAGCTGGGGGGGGGGGAGAGAGTACAGAGCTGGGAGGGGGGAGAGAGTACAGAGCTGGGGGGGGGAGAGAGTACAGAGCTGGGGGGGGAGAGAGTACAGAGCTGGGGGGGGAAGAGAGTACAGAGCTGGTAGCTGTAAGGTGCTGTACAGGTCTCTGCTGGAGGGTTCACTGCAGTGCTGAAGGGGCAGGGAAGGCTGTACAGGTCTCTGCTGGAGGGCAGCTCAGGTCTCTGCTGGGGGCTCACTGCAGTGCTGAGGGAACAGGGCAGCCTTTCCTTTCTTCACTCCCGGGGATCCAGCATGATTCAGGGAACTGCAGGCGCGGGGCTGCTGGGAGGAGTCAATAGAAGTCAGCTGGCACATTTCATGTGATGAGCCTGCTCCTCATTGGCTCAGTGTGCCTATTGACACTGCCCAGTGGTCCCTGTCTTGTGCCTGTGAAGAGCTTCAAGTGCTGGTCTGTATCTATGAGGGGATCAGACATGTATTTAGTTACATCTGACCTCCTCCTTACTGAGTGTCTCCTATTTTCCTGCAGAGAAAAGGACACTTAGTAAGAAGAAAACAGCATAGGGCAGCACAGATCAGATGTAACTGTGAAACAGTGCAGAATGGAGCAGCTCAAGTCCCAGCATACGCTGACAGACTTACATTACAGTCACTCTTGTCAGTTCCTGCTAGTGCAGGAACTCTCTCAATATGCGCGGCTAGAGCATACTGCGGGGACTGGCACAGGGCAAAGCACAGTAATAACTTTGTATGTCATTCTTCGCAGGGCCATCAGTATTATAATTAAGGCCACAGGTGGCGCCCTCATTAATCAGTGCGTCTAAAGGGTTAAAGGGTACCTCTCATCAAAAGAACTTTTGATATATTATAGATTAATGTATGCAGAATAACTTTACAATTGCATGTTATTAAAAAAATATGCTTCTTTCTATTTAATTTTCCACTTTGAAGAAATGACCCTAGGGGTCTCCCTACCAGTCCTGGCAGCAAGCATTTCAGACTCATGCTGGAGTCCTAAACACTACGAGCTGCCAGTCTGCTTTGTTCACAAAGGAGAACACTCAGAGCTGCCAGCCTGCTTTGTTCACAGCCTGTTTGGCTGTGAACAAAGCAGGCTGGCAGCTCTGAGTGTTTAGGATTCCAGCATGAGTCAGAAATGCTTGCTGACGGGACTGATCGGGAAAAATACAATAGAAAGAAGCATATTTTTCATTAACATGCATTCATCTAAAATATATCAAAAGTTTATTTGATGAGAGGTACCCTTTAATGCCTGGCATCGGCCCAATCAGCAGTGCTCGGCATTAGCCATTGGTCCTGGCTGCCCGTAGTAGTCATGACCCACCGGGTTTAAAGCGTTCTCCGTTTGTGAGAATGGTTTAAGTCCCATTAACGGGACCAGGGCGTACAGGTACGCCCCTGATACTTAAGTCCCAGGGCCCGAGGACGTACCTGTACGCCCTTGGTCCTGGGGAGGTTAAGAAATGTATGACCCTTCTAAAAATAATGCAAATTTTGACATATCATGGGAAGCGGGGAGAGATGCCAGCACTGTGTCTATAAGACCAAGGTGGTCCTATAAACTTACATTATTAGAACCATCTGAGTCGGGTGTCACAAAGCCAAGAGTGATTGCACACTTCTCCCTACTCGTTCTACTGAACACTCATTCCCCAACCAAAATAAAATTAATGCTTATGAAGAAATATAAAATCCCATCCCTTCCCCAATATCGCGCCACACCCCTACCCTTCAATTCCCTGGTTGAACTAGATGGACGTAGGTCTTTTTTCAACCGTACTAACTATGTAACTATGTTTCATGAAGAGCTCATTGTTATAGACAAATTGTTCTTCGAAGTGTGCCATATAGGCATTTGTGTATGGGGGGCCACATTCGCACCCATTGCCAGTTAAAAGGAAAAACTTTTTTTTAAATCAACTGGTGCCAGAAAGTTAAACAGATTTGTAATTTACTTCTATTAAAAATCTTAATCCTTCCAGTACTTATTAGCTAATGAATACTACAGAGGAAATTATTTCCTCAGTGATCCTTTCCTCGGTGCTCTCTGCTGACACCTCTGTCCATTTTAAGAACTGTCCAGAGTAGGAGAAAATCCCCATAGCAAACATATGCTGCTATGGGCAGAGATGTCAGGAGAGAGCACTGTGGTCATAATTCAGCAGAAAGCACTGTGTTCAAAAAAGAAAAGAATTTCCTCTGTAGTATTCAGCAGCTAATAAGTACTGGAAGGATTAAGATTTTTTATAGAAGTGATTACATTTTAAAGTTTAAATTTCTGGCACCAGTTGAGTTAAAAAAAATAATAAAATAAGTTTTCCACCAGAGGACCCCTTTAAAAATAAAATCAACAATGTCTTGGTAGAGTATCACACGAGGAGAGTGATTGACGCTAAAATGAAAGATTACCTGCTCGATCGCAGACCAGAGCAGAAGACCTGTGGAAGGCAGCGGAGGCAGGTGAGGGGACCTCTGTCTGCCGTTCTGGATGATCAGATCGCCGCGGCAGCCCTGCGTTCGATCCGATCATCCTTTTTAGTGACCGCAATGCTGCAGATGCCGTGATCTGTATTGATCACGGCATCTGAGGGGTTAATAGCAGACATCCGCGCGATCACGGATGTCCGCCATTACCGGCGGGTCCCTGACTGCTATCAGCCGTTATCGGTATTGGCAATTACATTGCCGATAATGCCCCGTTGCCCCGCACCACCCCTGAAAGTCCACAGATGTTCGACATCGGCCCTAAAAAATCTATATCGGTCGATCCCTAGTTGACTGGTGGAAGTTATAGATGCCAGCGGACAGCAGGCAGTGGCGGACTGGTGGGAGATGTAGTAGACAGCAGGCAGAGGCAGATAAATGGGAGTTGTAGTAGCCAGCATACAGCAGTGGTGGTGGTAGTACAGTGATCCCTCAACTTACAATGGCCTCAACATACAATAGTTTCAACATACAGTGGTCTTTTCTGGACCATTGTAACTTGAAACCAGATTCAACATACAATGCTACGGACAGTCCAGATCTGCAAAACATGTCAATGGCCGGAAGAACCAACCAATCAGAATGGAAATTTACACCTGTACTACTAAAGTGCATGCACTGACTGTCTGGTAGCGCCTCCCTACAATACAGTGAGGTACTACATGTTCTGTATTACTCTTTACCTATGCCATAGTTAGCTGCTCCTTTGGACACATGTAAGGGGGGCTTCTTTTTGCGTGTACTGTACAGGACCCTGAAGAAGCTCCTGTCCTCTATATAGACCAGTCTTTCCAAACCAGGGTGCCTCCAGCTGTTGCAAAACTATAGCTCCCAGCATGCCTGGACAGCCTTTGGCTGTCCAGGCATGCTGAAAATTGTAGTTTTGCAAAAGCTGGAGGCACCCTGGATGGGAAACACTGACATAAACATTATTACAGCTCCCAGCAGCTCTTCCTTACTTATATATGTAAGGATTTGCTTTATCTGTATTAGTTATCTACTTATTTCTATTTAATCCTCACTTTTTCCTATTTTTGGATGACATTTTGGTGGCTTCAGAACCAATGACCAGGTTTCCATAGAGTTATGGTCTCAACATACAATGGTTTCAACATACAATGGTCGTCCTGGAACCAATTCATATTGTAACTTGAGGGACCACTGTACTCTCTAATCAATGGTGTCTGGCACAGGAGTTTTAAATTTCTCACTGATCCATTGCCGATTCATGTTCGCTCTGGGTCTGATGACTGGCGATCACTGGGTCGGAGCATTGTGACGTCACGGCTCCGCCCCGTGTGACGTCTTACTCCGCCCCATCAATTCTAGCCTATGGGAGGGGGTGTGACAGCTGGAATGCTAGCCCACCCTCACTTAGGGTGGGTTCACACTACGTTTTCTCCCATACGGGAGCGCATACGGCAGGGGGGACCTAAAACCTCGCGCTCCCGTATGCCTTCGTATGCGCTCCCGTGTGTCATTCATTTCAATGAGCCGGCCGGAGTGAAACGTTCGGTCCGGTCGGCTCATTTTTGCGCCTTATGCGCTTTTACGACCGGACCTCAAACCGTGGTTGACCACAGTTTTAGGTCCGGGGGAAAATCGCATACGGCGCAAAAATGAGCCGACCGAATGTTTCACTCTGGCCGGCTCATTGAAATGAATGACACACGAGAGCGCATACGAAGGCATACGGGAGCGCGAGGTTTTAGCTCCCCCCTGCCGTATGCGCTCCTGTATGGGAGAAAACGTAGTGTGAACCCAGCCTTACTGGGTTTTGTCCATGCCTGTGCTTCAGCTTGGACAAAGCCATGATTGTATAAGCCATGATTTCTACAAAAAGGAAATAAAGTAAAATAAATAAAATAAAAAGTATATTAGAAAGGTTAATATTTTGCTAAAATGTACATCTTATAAAATGTTTTTGGATCAGGCAGTGCTCATTTAAGGATTATGGGGATTTATCAATATGTGTGTGCAGCCACTTCGCAGCCTTTTTTTTTTTTGTTTTGCTTTGATAAATTTTGCACAAATGAAAAATCACCTCAGAACTTGCTGTAGGATGTTGTTTTTCTAAGGCAAGGCAGAGGGGGTTCGAATTTGCATTTTATTTTAACGTTTGCGCAATATTTTTTCGCCTTTTAAAAAAAGACACAGTTAAAGGGGTATTCCGGGCAAAAACATCTTATCCCCTATCCAAAGGATAGGGGATAAGGTGTCTGATCGTGAGGGGCCCACTGCTGGGGCCCCCCATGATCTCCCTGCAGCACCTGCATTCTATGCGGAGCTGCGTCTCCGAGGTTTCCGAAACTGGAAATGCGGGTTCTGCAGGGAGATTGCGGGGGGTCCCAGCAGCGGGCTCCCCACGATCAGACACCTTATCCCCTATCCTTTGGATAGGAGATAAGATGTTTTTGCCTGGAATACCCCTTTAATAAATCTTGTCCTTTGCAAAGTCAAGAATGAAGCACTGCATCTGGCTAGGTTTCCACACAGGTTTTTTTTCTGGCAGTTTTTGGAATACTGCCACTGCAGTTTTTGAGCCAAAGCCAGAAGTGTATTCAGAAGGAATGGGAAATGTAAAGTGAGGAATTATACTTCTCCTTCATACTGGATACACTTCTGACTTTTGCTCAAAAACTGCAGTGGCAGTTTAAAAAAAACACCAGAAAAAAAACCTGTGTGGAAACCTATCCTTAAACAATCACTTTTGCCACAGTTCAGAAATTGCACACATTTTTTGTGCAAAAAATTAAAGTGCAAAATTTCAGCCAATTAAAGGGTACCTTTCATCAAAACAACTTTTGATATAGTATAGATTAATGTATGCAGAATAGCTTTCCAATAGCATGTTATTAAAAAATGTGCTTCTTTCTATTTAATTTTCCACTTTGAAAAATGACCACTAGAGGTCTCCCTACCAATCCTTTTTTATAGATTTCAGACTCGTGCTGGAGTCCTAAATCTCAGACTGCAGCCGGGACACAGACAAACTCAGCACTGCTCCCTGTCAGGGAGTTTGTCTGTGTCCCGGCTGCAGTCTGAGATTTAGGACTCCAGCACGAGTCTGAAATCTATAAAAAAAAAAAAAAAAAAAAAAAAAAAAAAGGACTGGTAGGGAGACCTCTAGTGGTCATTTTTCAAAGTGGAAAATTAAATAGAAAGAAGCACATTTTTTAATAACATGCTATTGAAAAGTTATTCTGCATACATTAATCTATATTATATTAAGTTTTTTTGATGAAAGGTCCCCTTTAAATGTCAGGAAGGCAATCATAAATCTCCCCCATTGTTCCTCTTTAGGGTAGGGTCACATATGCCATATTTTGCTGCGCATTTTGCTGCTTATTTTCTCTAGTTGATGTTGCTACTCATTGACTTCAATGGGTAGGAAAACACACTGCAGCAAATACGCTGCAAAATATGGTACCTGTGACTCTACCCTTAAAGCGTAAATGCCTTACATGAATCTGGTCCTCAAAATCCACATTTCTTAATTTTCCACCTTTTTACATGCCCACTGTGGTAATTTAAATAACTGTAAGCCCAGTTTCATTTCTAATCTCCATTCTTTGAAAAATAAACATAAATCAAATTTTTTTTTCTAAAATTGTATTTAAAACTTGCTCCAAACCCTTCAAATTAAAAACTAGTATCTATGATTCTTCGGTACAAATATATAAAAGGAGATTACGTTATTCTAGTTAAGCCACAGGTTAATATGTGGTGAGGAAACTGTGTACCTGCACCAAATGTATAAAATGATGCAGGGCATGTGATAGATATAGGGGGGTATTTATCAAAGAATTTATGCATTTTTTCACGGAACTTTGGTGCAATACTTTGGTGCAGTGTCTTTTTGCGCCAAAGTTTGGCACATCTTCTCCACTGTCATTTTTACAACTATCTCAAAATCACACGATCATCATGATTTTAACTTTAGTCAGTAATTCATCATTTGCACCAATTGATCTTTGGCGCAATTTTGGCGCAAATCCTGTTTTTTGGGCGCAAGAAATTTTGCACATGGAAAACACACTTAGCAATGTCAGAAAATGTAAAGGTGTCAAAATACATTAAAATTTTTTTTTTTGTGAAAGCAGCAACGCCTCCAGGGCTGCTCAATACTATCCTGCGACATTGTTGTCTCTGAGGGACCTTCACCCTCCGTTGAGCCAGCATTGGACATGGCCACACGGGTTCAGGAAAGGTAAGCACTAAAGCAGTGGTCTCCAACCTGCGGACCTCCAGATGTTGCAAAACTACAACTTCCAGCATGCCCGGACAGCCAACGGCTGTCCGGGCATGCTGGGAATTGTAGTTTTGCAACATCTGGAGGTCCGCAGGTTGAAGACCACTGCACTAAAGTAACAAAAAAAAACTTGAAAATTTGAAAATAAAATCCATTTCACATGGTGGCTATAAACCCCACAAAAGAAAATAACTCACGTCGCTTGCTGATATACTGCAGGAGGGACTCCGAAATGGCTGCTCTGCAGGGTAAAATACGCGTCCTCTGTGGTGGTAAGTTCTGTGTAAAAGGCGCTGTGAACAGCTGATTTCAACATTTGAGCCCAAATTACTAACAACGTGCACCAAATGATAAATTTGGTGCATGTCCACGAAAACCAAAGTGAAAAAAAAAAAAAAGGGGTGAAAAGAAACTGTCAACAGGCAAAATTGATAAGTCTCCCCCATAGTGCTGATCGCATTTCTTACCTCAGTACTCCACTTTGTATGGTACCTCCTCTGCTCATTTTTCAGCGACTTTTTAACCCATGCGCCAAAATATGAAACTTTTTAATAATGCTGTCCACATCCAGTTTTGTAAGTCAAGTCTGGGCTGGTGTAGAATTGCAACAAACTGAGGGACAATTGCACATGATAAATTCATGACTGCAAAAAGTTAACGAGACTATGGCATGGCGCCGCAATTTTTGAAAAAGCTTTAAAAGTTCCAATGAAAAACCTAAATCAGCAACTGAGAGAAACTGTGCAACAAATTTACACCACAAACACAGGGTAAAAGCGGTGATAAATTCTGCCAAAAGAGCCTTACTGAGGGCTTAAACAGAGCCATGATAAGGCTGGGTTCACACCACGTTTTTCAAATACGGTTATCGTATACGGTTTTCCGCTAAAAAAACGTATTGCAAAAGCCGTATACAACCGTATGACTCCAAATTAAAACGTATACGGTTTTTCCCCGTACGGTTCTATCCGTTTGCATCAGTTTTTGCCAACGGTTTTGCTATTTTGTTGGAATTAGTTTTCCAGCCATTTAATAAAGTTACTATTGTTCTATTGAAATTCCAATCTGCGCATGTGTCAACTCCAAAAACAGATTAGAAAAACCGTGTGCAACCGTATTCTGAAATTCTGTGTACGGTTCTCATAGACAACCATGTTAAAAGAACCGCATACGGTTCGCATACGGTTTTCCAACCAGAGGCAAAAACGTGGTCGACAGCGTTTTTGCCTACGGTTGAAAAATCGGCAAAACCGTATCCGAGGCAAAACGGATGCAACCGTACACAACATTTGGAATACGGTTTACAATGCATTCTCTATGCATACGGTTTCGGATACGGTCGTATACATTTTTTTGTGGAAAACCGTATACGATTACCGTATTTGAAAAACGTGGCGTGAACCCAGCCTAACACAGATTCTGTGCTATAGTGTGTATCGAATCTGCATTTTTAACACATATCGGGGGACATGTATCAAGGATTTTACCCCTGTTTTGTGTGTATTTTTTTGCGCACGTTTTGGTAGAACATGTCCTCCAGATGTGGCCTAATCGGGGTACCTTGGAGTGACATCTATAGTATGCATGGATTTATTAACTGTGTACTTTTTTTTTACACCAAAAATGTTGCCGCAAGAGCTGTTTTTTTGCGCAAATATAAGCCATCTTGGACTTAACTTAGCGAGATGCTCTAAATCATTGATTCTATTTTCCAAAGAGTGGATTGAGGAGATGACTATATTTTCCCGCAATTTATGAAGCTCATTGCACTTGATTGATAAATTTAGCGCTTCTGCACATAATTTAGAATTCGGGAAAAGGGGTAAATTGCTTCTACCATACACAAATAATGATACATGTCCTCCATCATGTATTCTGAGCAGCTGTTTGTGCTATTGTTTTGTAGGGCATAGGAATTCCATATTAGGTAAACCTGGTGCCATAGATTCTTTGTGCTGTTTTTATCTTTGACAATTAGTTTCTTCCACTGTCTACTTATATGGTGAGTACTTGGAATTCTGAAGAGGTTGAATGATAACCAGGAATAGAAACATCAAGCCAATCCAAGCAAAGTATGGCGTATGTTATCACTATGTCTCTTCTCATGTCTTTGTCCCCACTCAGAATATAAGAACTGGATCTTCTACGTGTTCCATTTTTGGCACTTCAGTTGAGCTACACAACTTGTACAGGTAAGGTCTCATGTTATGCTTATTATTAACTTAGTCTACAAGGCTGGGTTTACACACAGTATTTGATCAGTATTGTAGTTGAAATTATTGTCAGTATTTTTAACTAATACCAGGAATGCAACCGACACAGAAAAAACTATAAGGCTAGGTTCACACTGCAGAATTTGTGCTCGGAATTATAGAATTCTACAGAAAAATTCTGCATTCATTTCTAGCCAATTCACTTCAAAGGAATTCCTGCAGCAGAAATTCTGCTATGTGACTAGGACAGCAGAATCCCATCGAAGTGTATTGGCTATAAATCCATGCAGAATTCCGTGCAGAAATTATGGCGTGTGAACATAGCCTGATAGAAACCTTTGCAGATTTTTTCAGAGTTTTGAACCCATAAATTTTTTTGCCTCAAAATACTGACCAAAATACAGTGGTCCCTCAACATACAATGGTAATCCGTTCCAAATGAACCATCGTTTGTTGAAACCATCGTATGTTGAGGGATCCGTGCAATGTAAAATATAGGACAGTGGTCTACAACCTGCGGACCTCCAGATGTTGCAAAACCACAACACCCAGCATTCCCGGACAGCCAACGGCTGCACAATTTCGTTGATTTACAGAATAAGAACAGTCTTGGGCTTTTTTTTTCTTCTTCTTAGACTACCACCTACATATGTGATTCTATTTCATTATACCTCGTCCTTCTCTCCAGTTTTTAATACCCTCTTAACTAATTCAATCTCTCTCATTCTTCTGATATGTTTCTTTAAAGCAAGTGGGTGTAACCCAGCACTGTAAGAAAATACATCTCTAACTATCCACCTGTCTATAATCTCCTGTTTATCTTTAAACTCTTAGGGCTCATTCACACGAGCGGATTTTTGTGCTGATTTTCCGCTGCTGATCTGCTGATTTTCAATTTCTGCTGCTTATTTTATCATTGACTTACCAGCATAAAATAAGCAGCAGAAAAAAAGCTGTAGAAAATAAGCAGCTGAAAATCTGCAGTAAAATACGCTTGCACAAGCGAAAATTCCGAATAGTCAACGGGAGTGCAGAATCCCACCGAAGTGTAATGGGCCTTCATTTGAGGTGGAATTCCACCATGTGAATAGACCCTAAGGGTCTATTCACATGGCAGAATTTCCGCTCATCCGCCCCAATTCTGCTTCCGCTTGTGTGGATTTTGTGCTGAATTACTGTGGAATCCAAGCGGAAATTCTGCAGAAATGTGAATGGGAGTGTGGACTCCTATAGAAGTCCGCTTGAGGAAATTCTGCTGTGTGAATAGACCCTTGGGGGAGATTTATCAAAACCTGTCCAAAGGAAAAGTTGCTGAGTTGCCCATAGCAACCAATCAGCTCGCTTCTTTCACTTTTTTAAATGCCTGTGAAAAATGAAAGAAGCAATCTGATTGGTTGCTATGGGCAACTGGACAACATTTTCTCTGCACAGGTTTTGATAAATCTCCCCCTTAGGCCCCATTCACACAGCAGAATTTCCTCAAGCGGACTTCCTCCTCAAATGAAAGCCCAATATACTTCTATAGGAGTCCACACTCCCATTCACACTTCTGAAGAATTTCCTCTTGGATTCCACACCAATTCAGCACAAAATCCACACAAGCGGAAGCGGAATTGGGGTGAATGAGTGGAAATTCTGCCGTGTGAATAGACCCTTGGGGGGTTTCTTGCTTTTTGTGCGGAAATTCTGCATGCGGAAATTCAGAAGTGTGAATGGGAGTGTGGAATCCCATAGAAGTCTTTTGGGCTTTCACGTGAGGCGGAATTCTGCAAGGGGAGTTCCGCAAGCAGAAATTCTGCCGTGTTAATTGACCCTTAAAGCCTGTAGACTTCTATGAGATTCCGCACTCCCATTCACACTTCTGAATATGTGCAGAATAATCACACAGAATATGTGCAGAAATTCCGCAAGCAGAATTTCAGAATGTTGAATAGGAGTGCGGAATCTCATAGAAGTCTATGGGCTCTAATTTGAGAAGGAATTCCGCTTGCAAAATTTCCGCCATGCGAATAGACCCTTACAGTCTGGTTTCGGCACTCTGCAGAGACTGCCTCACATGTGAAATGAGTTCTTCACATCTCAATGCAGCTGAAAATACTTTGTCTTGATTTTTCTGTATCTCACTGCACTTGAAACCATAAACCACCAACTCAAATAGTGATTGTCCACTTTCTGTAACATCATGTTGTCTATCTGAAACAAAATATTTAAAAAATTAAACTTCTTCCGGTAACTACTTCGTAGCCACCTAAACCTTATACAGTATTTTCATTTCAGTGTGTGGTAGTAAAATAATTTGTAGGCAGCACGCCCAGCATCTTGGGGTTATGTTTGATTTAAGCTTTTTTTGAAAAGAAAAAGTGGGTTAATTTGTGGCAGGATTTGTTTCAGTTTAAAATTTGCAACTTTTCCTAGAACTTTTGGTTTACACAAGAAATCAGCTTCTGTTGTTATACACAGATTCCTAGTAACTTTATTGCAGTGGTAATGGATACATCATTAGCGATTTCTCCCAATTCCTTTAATTTGTCCCAAATCTACATAAGCTGAGACCTGTCCTACCAAACTGTGGACAGCATTGTAGAGCAGCGCTGTGTGGGACGTCAAAAGAACATAGGGGGAGATTTATCAAAACATGTCTAGAGGAAGAGTGGTGCAGTTGCCCATAGCAACCAATCAGATCGCATCTTTCATTTTTACCAGGCCTCTCTAAAAATGAAAGAAGCAATCTGATTGGTTTCTATGGGCAACTGCACCACTCTTCCTCTGCACAGGTTTTGATAAATCTCTCCCATAGTGCAATGCTCTGCAGGGACTGCTCAGGACAGCGGCTGGGAGAGCTGACTCCTGTCCATGGCTGTGCTTATCAAATAATCAGTGAGTATTTCTACCTACATTATCTCCCTACAGCTGTATGGTTTCTTCCCCACCCCCTCACATGTCACGCTGAGCAGCAGTAAAGGGGTACTCCGGTGGAAAATATTTTCTTTTTAATCAACTGGTGCCAGAAAGTTAAACAGATCTGTAAATGACTTCCAGTACTTATTAGCTGCTATATACTACGGAGAAAGTTATTTTCTTTTTGGATTTTTTTTTTTTTTTTTTCCTGTCCACGGCGATCTCTGCTGGCACCCCTTTCTCTATCAGGAACTGTCCAGAACGGGAGCAAATCCCCATAGCAAACCTCAGCTGCTCTGGACAGTTCCTGATACAGACAGAGGTGTCAGCAGAGAGCACTGTGAACAGAAAAAAAATCAAAAAACAAAAGAACTTTCTCTGTAATATACAGCCGCTAATATGTACTGGAAGGATAAAGATTTTTTTTAATATAAGTAATTTACAAATTTGTGTAACTTTCTGGCACCAGTTGATTAAAAAAATATATATTTTCCACCCGAGTACCCCTTTAACTGTTTGTGTGCTGGGCGTTCTGTGGGGCTATTCTATGGCAAGTGAATGTGAGTGTCCAGGATGCAGGTCTCCTCATATCTATCTATATCATATCTATCTATCTCATATCTCATCTATCTTATATCTCTATCTACCTATTTATCTAATTTCTATCTACCTATCTCATATCTATCTATATCTATCTATATCTATCTATCTATCTCATATCTATCTCATACCTATCTATTTCATATCTATCTCACATCTATCATATCTATCGTCTATCTATTTCTCTCATCTATCTACAGTACAGACCAAAAGTCTGGACACACCTTTTCATTCAGAGTTTTCTTTATTTTCTTGACTAAGAAAATTGTAGATTCGCACTGAAGGCATCAAAACTATGAATTAACACATGTGGAATTATATACATAACAAAAAAGTGTGAAACAACTGAAAATATGTCATATTCTAGGTTTTTCAAAGTAGCCCCCTTTTGCTTTGATTACTGCTTTGCACACTCTTGGCATTCTCTTGTTGAGATTCAAGAGGTAGTCACCTGAAATGGTTTTCACTTCACAGGTGTGCTGGTGTGGAGGAGGAGGTGTGATGGTGTGGGGGGGCTTTGCTTATGACACTGTCTGGGATTTATTCAAAATTGAAGGCATACTGAACCAGCATGGCTACCACAGCATCTTGCAGCGGCATGCTATTCCATCCGGTTTGCATTTAGTTGGACCATCATTTATTTTTCAACAGGACAATGACCCCAAACACACCTCCAGGCTGTGTAAGGGCTATTTGACCAAGAAGGAGAGTGATGGGGTGCTGCGCCAGATGACCTGGCCTCCACAGTCACCGGACCTGAACCCAATCAAGATGGTTTGGGGTGAGCTGGACCGCAGAGTGAAGGCAAAAAGGGCCAACAAGTGCTAAGCATCTCTGGGAACTCCTTCAAGACTGTTGGAAGACCATTTCAGGTGACTACTTCTTGAAGCTCATCAAGAGAATGCCAAGAGTGTGCAAAGCAGTAATCAAAGCAAAAGGGGGCTACTTTGAAGAACCTAGAATATGACATATTTTCACACTTTTTTGTTATGTATATAATTCCACATGTGTTAATTCATAGTTTTGATTCCTTCAGTGTGAATCTACAATTTTCATAGTCATGAAAATAAAAAAAACTCCGAATGAGGTGTGTCCAAACTTTTGGTCTGTACTGTATATTATATCTATCTCATATCTATCTATATAATATCTCTCTCATCTACCTAGCTCAAATCTATCTATCATATCTATCTATTTCATATCTCTCTCTCATCTATCTATATTATATCTATCTCATATCTATATATTTCCTATCTATCTCACATCTATCATCTATCTATTTCTCTCATCTATCTATATCATATCTATATCCTATCTATCTCATATCTATCTATCTCAAATCTATCTATCTATCATATCTATCTATTTCATATCTATCTCTCTCATCTATCTATATCATATCTATCTATTTCATATCTATCTCATATTTCTCTCATCTATCTATATCATATCTATCTCATATCTCTCTCATCTATGTATATCATATCTATCTCATATCTATCTATTTTATTTCTATCTCATATTTCTCTCATATATCTATATCATATCTATTTATTTCATATCTATCTATATCTTATCTATCTCTCTCATCTATCTCATATGTATCTCATATCTATCATCTATCTATGTCATATCTATCTCTCTCATCTATATCATATCTCTCTCAGCTATCTATCATATCTGTGGTGTCCCGGTACCGTATCCTATCCGGTACCTGCGTATGTGGGTCCACTTTGCCAGAGTCCCTAGGACGTCGGGGTCCCCATTGTCTAGTTCACCCCTGGTCACCTCTCATCTATATAGTTATTGAGCTAATGGTTTATTTAGGATGCATGTAAATATGATTGTATAAATGTCTATAAATAGTTAATTACCTGTATACAGCGTAGCAGGACCTGCGGGTCACGTGATCAGGAAAACTCTATGGTTTTTGCTTTAGGACCTTTGGAGGTCCCTTTGACATATTCTACCCATCACTCCTTGTAACGGTGAGTGACAGTTACTGGGACCAATCCAAAACGGCCCTGCCCCTGCCCATATAAGGGAGCGGTGGCCATTGCTCTCTCTCTCTTTGCTCCTGCGCTCCTGATGAGGAAGGACCTGTACAGCTGTCTCCCGCAGTGAATTAGGCCCGAGCCTTGCGGCAACGGCTGATCGATTCTAAATTGAGAGTGTATCAATCCCTAAGCACTCTGCATGATCACCGGACCTTATCTATCCCCTAAATCCGGACGGATCTGCAAATATTACCCTAAATTCAGAGACTGTATCTAAAAGTCAAGGTCCGCAACAACTGTCATTGCACTATATAGAGACTGTATTCCTGAGACTGTTATTGTGCATTGGATGTACCGCAAGCCTTTCAGTAAAGTTTGTTCAAGTACCTTGTGGGCCTTCAGTCATTTTGTATATACACCTATCGTTACTGGGAAGGGCGGCGATAGGCCGGAGAATTACCTCAGCATACTAGCCCTCAGCCTGGCGTCACGAACTATAGGGTTAACATTAACCCCTCATTTACCGAAACACCCCAACTACCATACACCCCCCAAGGGCTACCACATATCTATATCATATCTCTCTCTCTCATCTATCACTATCATGTCTATCTAGACATTAGTCATTTTACCCAAAAATTCACGGCGAAATGCGACAAAATCGAAGAAAAAACACCATTTTGTAACTTTTGGGGGCTTCCGTTTCTACGCAGTGCATATTTCGGTAAAAATGACACCTTATCATTATTCTGTAGGTCCATACGGTTAAAATGATACCCTACTTATATAGGTTTGATTTTGTTGCAATCATAACTACATGTAGGAAATTTTATACGTTTAAAAATGTCATCTTCTGACCCCTATAACTTTTTTATTTTTCCACGTACAGGGCGGTATGAGGACTCATTTTTTGCGCCGTGATTTGAAGTTTTTATCGGTACGATTTTTTGATCGGACTTTTTGATCACTTTTTATTCATTTTTTAATGGTATAAAAAGTGACCAAAAATATGCTTTTTTGGACTTTGGAATTTTTTTGCGGTACGCCATTGACCGTGCGGTTTAATTAATGAGATTCGGACATTTACGCACGCGGCGATACCACATATGTTTATTTTGTTTTTATTTACACTGTTTTATTTTTTTTTTATGGGAAAAGGGGGGTGATTCAAACTTTTATTAGGGAAGGGGTTAAATGACCTTTATTAACACTTTTTTTTAAAACTTTTTTTTGCAGTGTTATAGGTCCCATAGGGACCTATAACACTGCACACACTGATCTCTCATGCTGATCACTGGCATGTATTAACACGCCTGTGATCAGTGTTATCGGTGCTGGACTGCTCCTGCCTGGATCTCAGGCACGGAGCAGTCATTCATCGATCGGACACCGAGGAGGCAGGTAAGGGCCCTCACGGTGTCCTGTAAGCTGTTCGGGATGCCGCGATTTCACCGCGGTGGTCCCGTACAGCCCGACTGAGCAGCCGGGATACTTTCACTTCAGACGCGGCGGGCAGCTTTGATCGCCGCGTCTGAAGGGTTAATACAGGGCATCTCCGCGATCGGTGATGTCCTGTATTAGTCGCGGGTCCCCAGCCGTTGATAGCCGCCGGGACCGACCCGATATGACGCGGGGACACCGCGTGACCCAGCGGCATATCACAGGAGCCGGCGGAGGACATAAATATATGTCCTGCGTCGTTAAGGAGATAAAAAATGGTCTGCAGCTGACCCAAAACTACTAGTTTTTGGCCAGCTGCAAAGCATTTGGCTGTTTCAAGGCGTGCTGGGAGTTGTAGTTAGCTTTTAACTAACTAGGACTGCAGCTGACCCAAGTCTCTATATATACACTGGGAGAGGGGGACAAGTCTTTATACTAACCATCACAGGACAGGCTGGGCAGTGACAGAAGGGGAAAGGGCAGAGCTGTCACCTGACTAGTAGTTATCCGGTCCCACTCTTTGCGCTGCTTGCGGTATTTGACTAATAATAAATATAATGTATATCTTAAAAAAAAAACTATAGCAGCAAGCAAACCACACTACCAAGCATAAGAGGGAGCAGACAGTCTGTGAGGGACTAGGTCCAAAAAGTCTCAATAAGGATCTAAAGCAAACAGTCCCACCTTACATAACAGTACTCCACTTACTCCCCAGCAGCCCCTTCCCCCTCACATAACAGTACTCCACTTACTCCCCAGCAGCCCCTTCCCCCCTCACAAAACAGTACTCCACTTACTCCCCAGCCCCCCACATTATAGGACCCTACATGCTCCCCAGCCCCCCCCCCCCTCACGTAACGTAGTTAGGAGTAGCCGTATTAGTCCAGTGATGCAAAATGCAAAATCATCTGTAGTTGCAGTATCTTGTAATACCTTTTTTAGGCCCGAGTTAACCCCCCTTTCTCCTTAGGCATAGGCAGCAGAGTCTCCTCCCCCCCCCTTTCCCCGTAGGTATAGGCAGAGTAACCACCCCCCCTTTTCCCCATTGGTATAGGCAGAGTTACCCCCCCCCCTTTCCCCATAGGTATAGGCAGAGTTACCCGTTCCCCAATCCCATAGGTATAAGCAGAGTTACCCCCCCCCCTTTCCCCATAGGTATAGGCAGTTACCCCCGCTTCCCCATAGGTATAGGCAGAGTTCCCCCTCCCTTTCCCCATAGGTATAGGCAGAGTTCCCCCCTCCCTTTCCCCATAGATATAGGCAGAGTTCCCCCCTTTCCCCATAGGTATAGGCAGAGTTACCTGTTCCCCAATCTCATAGGTATAAGCAGAGTTACCCCCCCCTTCCCTATGGGTATAGGCAGAGTTACCCCCGCTTCCCCATAGGTATAGGCAGAGTTCCCCCTCCCTTTCCCCATAGTTATAGGCAGAGTTGTCCCCTCCCTTTCCCCATAGGTATAGGCAGAGTGCCCCCCCCTTTCCCTATAGATAAAGGCAGAGTGCCCCCCCTTTCCCTATAGATAAAGGCAGAAATACCCCCCTCCCCCTTTCCCCATAAATATAGGCAGAGTTACCCCCCTTCCCCTTTCCCCATAGGTGTAGGCAGTTACCCCCCCCCCCCTTCCCCATTGGTATAAGCAGAATTCCACCCCCTTTCCCCATATGTAAAGGCAGAGTTCCCCCCCCTCCCTTTCCCCATAGGTATAGGCAGAGTCCCCCCCCCCCTCCCTTTCCCCATAGGTATAGGCAGAGTCCCCCCCCTTTCCCCATAGGTAAAGCCAGAGTTACCCCCCCCCTTTCCTCATAGGTATAGGCAGAGTTCCCCCCCCCTTTCCCCATAGGTATAGGCAGAGTTACCTGTTCCCCAATCCCATAGGTATAAGCAGTTACCCGTTCCCCAATCCCATAGGTATAAGCAGAGTTACCCCCGCTTCCCCATAGGTATAGGCAGAGTTCCCCCTTCCCTTTCCCCATAGGTATAGGCAGAGTTCCCCCCCCCCCTTTCCCCATAGGTATAGGCAGAGTTACCCGTTCCCCAATCCCATAGGTATAAGCAGAGTTACCCCCCCCCTTTCCCCATGGGTATAGGCAGAGTTACCCCCCTTCCCCATAGGTATAGGCAGAGTTACTCCCTTTCCCCATAGGTATAGGCAGAGTTCCCCCTCCCTTTCCCCATAGGTATAGGCAGAGTTCCCCCTCCCTTTCCCCATAGGTATAGGCAGAGTTGCCCCCTCCTTTCCCCATAGGTATAGGCAGAGTTAAAAAATTTAAAAAGTGATGCTCACCTGATATCACATGCAGAAATCTCCTCAGCAGCAGGGCCCGTGTGTTCTCCCATCCACAGTACAGGCGCTGATGAGTGACGTTATCAGCGCCTGTACTGCGTTGGGGCAGAGGTCACGTCTCCTCTGTGTAAGCTGCAGATACGGCTGAGACAGAGGGGACGCCCTCTCCTGTGTGTGCTTGTATCGCACATACTGGAGAAGGCAGCGCTGTCTGCTGGGGATCTGGGATGAGTGTCCCGGATCCTCAGTAGCGGCTGCGGGCCCTTAACCCGGCTGGGCCTTTGGATGACGTCCGATCGGACCGGCCGGTCAGTCTGCTCCTGGATTAGGGTGTGCACACCCCGTGTGCATGCCTATGCCTCCCCCCCCCCCCCCCCCCCTCATATAACAGGATCCTAAATACTTCTTCTGTGTGTTTTAGGCTCCCACAGCAGGAGGATATCTCCAGCTCAGGCTGCCATCAGAAATTTTGGGGCCCCTTACACAGCTTGTAGTCTGCCGTCCGCCCCACACCCCACCCCTCACTGTGGCACAAGCTGGATTTTATCTTATTATCTGGCTTAGAAAGATAAAATAATATTGCCACTCCAGGACAACAAATTAAAGGAAATCTGTCACCAGTGTCACCTGCACTAACCTGTCTGTACGGACAGATAGTGCAGGTGACACTGATGACAAAGGTACTTACTTACCTTGTCCTGCGGTAATCTTCTCCGTTAAGCTATAGCTCAGGCCCGGCTTGGGGCACTGTACCGACAGGTTAGTGCAGGTGACACTGGTGACAGATTTCCTTTAATTCTGCAGTGGCTAAATAATACCACCATACTGTAAGGGGGGAAAAGCCAATATACACAGGGCAGTATCACTAATAACACCACTGTAAAAGGGACATATAATTCCGTCACACCATGACCACTACCATTACCACTGATTAATACTGCTATATTGTTATTGAATAAAAGCCAATATATAAAAGACCCATATATAGAAGTAGATTTGAGCTGTACACAGGTGCTGCAGACCATATAAGTGATTACAGAGACATACTAACTGGGTTGTTCACTTTTCTCTTCTCCATCTGTCATCATGATGATGTCTTACGACCACAACTCGTCTTTACTGAATCTACCAGACAAACATTTTAGGCTCTTTGTTAAAGCAAAGTCCTCAACTTCATACAAACCCCCTATTTGTATTACACTGGCCCATATAGTAGTCCCTTCTGTGCCCTGTATAGTATTAGGCCCACACATTGTCCTCATACATAATACCCCCTCACATTGCTGCCACATATAATAATGCCCCCTCACATTGCCGCCACATATAATAATGCCCCTCACATTGCCCCCATACATTATAATGGCTCCTCACATTGCTGCCATATATAATAATGCCCCCTCACATTGCTCCCATACATTATAATGGCCCCTCACATTGCCACCATATATAATAATGCCCCTTCACATTGCCCCCATACATTATAATGCACCTTTACATTGCCCCTTTACATTATAATGCCTCCTCACATGGCCTCCATACATAATATTGCACCCCACATTGCCCCCATATACAATAATACCCCCTCACATTCCTAGTGAGGAATGGCAGGGGCCAGGGCACAGTGTTTATTCTCTTATGAGCCATGCAATAATCCTACGTTCTACTGCACCGTGGTCTTTCCTCTGATCCCTGCAGGCCTCCGTGTAAGTCTGAGATCACATGACCAGCAGGGGGAGGGGCTGAGCAGGCAGGCCGTGATCGCTGAGTGTATGGCAGCCTTTGGCTGTTTGGGCATCCAGGGAGTTGCAGTTTTGCAACAGCTGGATGTGTATTGCTTGGGAAACACTGCTGTATTTAGGCAGCGACGGATGGATGGGGTGACTCCATTGTGGGATTACTTCCCGCTTGGTGGTGTCACCCCATATGCGGGTATCACCTGGTGCGGTCTGCACCCCCATAGCAACGCCATTGATTCTGGGCCTTTATTGCACAGATATATTGTTTCCTCCATTTGTCACAGAAGGCATCTGCTAGGGTTTACACTCGTCTCCACTGACACTTAGCACAAGTTTTTAGTACAACTGCAGCTCCTCCTGGCGAACTTAGTACCAAAAACTTGTGCTAAGTGTTAGTGTCAGTGTACCAACCTTTTGGGTGAGAAGAGTGAAAGTGAGAAAGAGAGGATCCTTTGGTTCACTGGGTATTGAAGTCAAAGGTCTGGCATTTATCATGGGTGAGCCTTGAAGTTCCCAGCTGTAGGAAAAATAGAATCAAGGATCCTGCAGGCTATGCCAAATATAAGTTCCCATGAGATAACAATATGGGGGGGGGGGGGTTGAATGTCCATTTACAGTCTTGGTCAGCAAGATATCTCCCTACATGGTTACTGTCAATGTTTGTGGAGATATGCACATCTTTACATGCTCCACCAAAATCGATACTTTTATCAGAGAGGATTTGTTTGACTGGGCCTATATTAGAAATGAACTGTCTGAGAGCAATGAGTTTAGTCTGGATATGCCAGGATGGGAGGTTCTGTCAGCAGGTGCTTCAGGGCTTGGAAGGCTATTTCTTGTTCCTTGGTCCATTCCACAGGTAGCTTCCCACTGTAGTTTTCCTTTGTTGTGCCTTGTAGGAGAGATGTGAGGAGCTCGGCAATCTAAGCGAAGTGAGGTATGAAGCAGCAAATGTAGGCCAATTCTTGACGATTTCCACCTTGTCAGGATTAGGTTGGACTCCCTAGGCGCTGACAACATGACCAAGGTAGTGTACCTGTGGCTTGAGCAGATGGCACTTGGATGGCTTGACCTTCAGTCTATGTTTAATCAACACTTGGAAGACATCTGACAGGTGACCCAGGTGCTCCTGGTTGGACTTGGAGTATACGATTACATCGTCGAGGTACAGTAGGACACTCTGGAAGTTTAAATGTCCCAAGCATCGCTCCATCAGCCTCTGGAAAGTAGCAGGGGCATTGCACAGCCCAAACAGCTTACTCTTGAACTCGAACAATCCCATGGGGGTCACGAAGGCCGTCTTTTTTGGTCTTCCACGGCCATGGGTACTTGCAAATAAACACTGGTTAAGTCCAAGGTGGAGAAGTATGAGGCCTACCCAAGGACGGTGAGTGACTCCTCGATTCGTGGGAGAGGGTAAGCATCCTTGTCTGCACCCCCATAGCAACGCCACTGATTCTGGGCCTTTATTGTACAGATATATTGTTTCCTCCATTTATCACAGAAGGCATCTGCTAGGGTATACACTCGTCTCCACTGACACTAACACTTAGCACAAGTTTTTGGTACTAAGTTCACCAGGAGGAACTGCAGTTGTACAAATCTTTTGGGTGAGAAGAGTGAATGAAAGAAGTGAGCAAGAGAGGATCCTCTGGTTCATTGGGTATTGAAGTCAAAGGTCTGGTATTTATCATGGCTCTACTTCAGCCATAAAGGTTGTGAGGGTCTCATGGGTGAGCCTAATGAAAGCCAGGACCCTGGGCCAATAGAGTGCGGCACCGATCGTTGTGCTGTGCGCTATTAACCCTTTAGACACAGCATTCAAAGTTGATCGCCGCATCCAAAATGAAAGTAAAAGTTTCCCGGCAGCTCAGTCAGGCTGATAAGAACCATCGCAGTGAAATCGTGATGTCCCGATCAGCTAGAACGCGAGCGGAGTTTCCCTTACCTGCCTCCATCGTGTCCGATCGGTGGTTGATTGCTTCAAGCCTGAAATCCAGGCTTGAGCAATCGACCTCCGATAACACTGATCATTGCCGTGTCAGTGCACAACAATGATCTCTGTAGCAGATTAGTGTGTGCAGTGTAATAGCCACTAGAGGGGGCTGTGATACTGCAAAAAAAAAAAAGTGTGTAAAAATAGTTAATAAAGCTCATTTAACCCCTTCCCTAATAAAACTAAGAATCACCCCCCTTTACCCATTTAAAAAAAAAAAAAACTGTTTAAATAATAATAAACATATGTGGTATTGCGGAAATGTCCAAACTATAAAAATACATTGTTAATTAAACCACCTGGTCAATGGCGTACGTGCAAAAAAAGTCCAATGGTGGTACAAAGTCCAAAAATGGTACAGATAAAAACTTCAGAACATGGTGCAAAAGGAAGAATGTGACAAAGGGGGAATGTGACAGAGGGGGGAATGTGAAAAGAGGGAAGAATGTGACGGGGGGAGGGGAATGTAACATGGGGGGGGGATGTGACAAGGGGGAGGAGAATGTGATAGGGGGGGGAGGGAATGTGACAAGGGAGGGGGAATGTGACGGGGGAGATGTGAAATTCAATGCAAAAAATTGTACCGCTTTTGGTACAAATTTCCAGACAGAATCATACCGCCAGGGAGGTTAAGGACCCTTGACGTACGTGTACGTCATGACACCCTGGTACTTAAGGACCCATGAGGTACGCGTATGTCATGGAGAATTTCGGTCCCCGCCGGGCGGGGATCGGACCGGGATGCCTGCTGAAATCATTCAGCAGGCATCTCGTACAAACGCTCAGTGGGGTCATTAGACCCCCCCATGTCGGCGATCGCGGCAAATCGCAAGTGAATTCAGGTCATTCCAGGTCATTATGGGTCTATGGTGGCCCGGAATATAAGGGGGATCGTGGTTGTCTAAGACACCCACGATCCCCCTGAAGGGATAGGAGGGAGGTGGCAGGGATGCCACCCCTCCAATCCCTGCTATTGGTGGTCTAGACGCGACCACCAATAACAGATCGGGGGCGGAGGGGTTAACTTTCGTTTTCCCCGTCCTGCTCACCCACAATAGGCGGGGCAGAACGGGGAAACGACGGGGACCGGTGCCGTACATTCCACTTACCGATTCGGGCGGGCGTCGGAGGCAGCGGGCGATGTTGTCGTGCGGCTGGATCCGACGGATATGTAGTTTTGCAACAGCTGGAGGGCTACAGTTAGAGACCACTGTACAGTGATCTCTAAACTGTATTCCTCCAGATTTTGCATAACTACAACTCCTAGCATGCCCAAACAGCTGTTTGCTGTCTGGGCATGCTGGAATTTGTAGTTTTGCAACAGCTGGAGGACCACAGTTTGGAGATCACTTTGCAGTGTTCTCTAAAACTGTAGCCCTCCAGATGTTGCAAAACTGCAAATCCCAGCATGCCCAAACAGCTGTCTCGGCATGCTGGGAGTTGTAGTTGTGTACCTCCAGCTATTGCATAACTACATCTCCCAGCATGCCCTTCGGCGATCAGTACATGCTGGGAGTTGTAGTTTTGCAACAGCTGGAGGCACACTGGTTGGAAAATACTGAGTTAGGTAACAGAACCTTACTGAAGGTTTTCCAACCACTGTGCCTCCAGCTGTTGCAAAAGTACAACTCCCAGCATGCACGGTCTGTCAGAACATGCTGGGAGTTGTAGTTTTGAAACAGCTGGAGGTTTGCCCCCCCCCAGGCGAACGTACAGGGTACATTCACACGGGCAGGTTTACAGTAAGTCTCCTGCTTCAAGTTTGGGCTGCAGCAAATTTTTTTTACCGCAGCGCAAACTCCTAGCGGGAAACTCACCATAACACGTCAGTGCGAATGTACCCTAAAAACACTACACTAACACATAAAGGTAAAACACAACATATACACCCCCGTACACTGTCCCCCCCCCCCCCCCCCCCCCCAATAAAAATTAAAAACGTATTGTATGGCAGTGTTTCCAAAACGGAGCCTCCAGCTGTTTGTTGCAAAACAACAACTCCCAGCATTTCTGGACAGCCACGGAGTGTCCAGGCATGCTGGGAATTTAGCAACAGCTGGAGGCACTCTGACGTAGAATACCCCTATGCAATCCCTAATTTAGTCCTCAAATGCACATGGCGCTCTCTCACTTCGGAGCCCTGTCGTATTTCAAGGAAACCGTTTAGAGCCACATATGGGGTATTTCCGTACTCGGGAGAAATTGCACTACAAATTTTGGGGGGCTTTCTCTCCTTTTACCCCTTATGAAAAGGAAAAGTTGGGGGCTACACCAGCTTGTTAGTGTAAAAAAAAAAATTTTAAAAAATTACACTAACATGCTGGTGTTGCCCCATACTTTTTATTTTCACAAGCAGTAAAAGGAAAAAAAAGACCCCCAAAATTTGTAACACAATTTCTCCTGTATACGGAAATACCCCATATGCGGGCGTAAAATGCTCTGCGGGCGCACAACAAGGCTCAGGAGTGAGCGCACTATGTACATTTGAGGCCTAAATTGGTGATTTGCACAGGGGTGGCTGATTTTACAGCGGTTCTGACATATACGCAAAAAAAAAAATACCCAGATGTGACCCCATTTTGGAAACGACACCCCTCATGTAATGTAATAAGGGGTACAGTGACCATTTACGCCCCACAGGAGTCTGACAGATTTTTGGAACAGTGGTCCGTGAAAATGAAAAATGTAATTTTTCATTTGCACAGCCCACTGTTTCAAAGATCTGTCAAACGCCAGTGGGGTGTACATACTCACTGCACCCCTTATTAAATTCTATGAGGGGTGTAGTTTCCAAAATGGGGTCACATGTGGGGGGGGGTTCCACTGTTCTGGCACCACGGGGGGTTTTGTAAACACACATGGCCCCTGACTTTCATTCCAAAAATTTTTTTCCCCAAAAGCTCAATGGCGCTCCTTCTCTTCTGAGCATTGTAGTGCGCCAGCAGAGCACTTGACGTCCACACATGGGGTATTTCCATACTCATTAGAGATGGGGTTACAAATTTTGGGGAGCATTTTGTCCTATTACCCCTTGTAAACATTTTAAATTTGAGGGAAAACTAGCATTTTAGTGAAAAAAAAAAAATTATTTACACATCCAACTTTAACGAAAAGTTGTCAAACACCTGTGGGGTGTTAAGGCTCACTGGACCCCTTGTTACGTGCCTTGAGGGGTGTAGTTTCCAAAATAGTATGCCATGTGTGTTTTTTTTTTTTTGCTGTCCTGGCACCATAGTGGCTTCCTAAATGCGACATGCCCCCAAAAAAACATTTCAGCAAAATTTGCTTTTTAAAAGCCAAATGTGACTCCTTCTCTTTTGAGCATTGTAGTTCGCTCGCAAAGCATTTTACGTCCTAACATGGGGTATTTCCATACTCATAAAAGATGGGGTTACAAATTTTGGGGGGCATTTTGTCCTATTATCCCTTGCAAAAAAAATTAATTTGTGGGAAAGCTAGCATTTTAGTGAATTTTTTTTTTTTATAATTAACACCTCCAAATAGTTGTCAAACACCTGTGGGGTGTTAAGGCTCACTGGACTTCTTGTTACGTGCCTTGAGGGGTGTAGTTTCCAAAATAGTATGCCATGTGTTTTATGTTTTTTTTTGCTGTTCTGGCACCATAGGGGCTTCCTAAATGTGACATGCCCCCCAAAAACCATTTCAGTAAAACTCACTCTCCAAAATCCCATTGTCGCTCCTTCCCTTCTGAGCCCTCTACTGCGCCCGCCGAACACTTGACATACACATATGAGGTATTTACTTACTCAAGAGAAATTGGATTACACATTTTAGGAAGATTTCTCTCCTTTTACCCCTTGTAAAAATTCAATAACTAGGTCTACAAGAACATGCGAGTGTAAAAAATGAAGATTTAGAATTTTCTCCTTCAATTTGCTGCTATTCCTTTGAAACACCTAAAGGGTTAACAAAACTTTTGAATGTAATTTTGAATACTTTGAGGGGTGCAGTTTTTATAATGGGGTCATTTTTGGGGTATTTCTAATATGAAGACCCTTCAAATCCACTTGATAACAGAACTGGCCCCTGAAAAATTTCGATTTAGAAAATTTTGTGAAAAATTGGAAAATTGCTGCTATACTTTGAAGCCCTCTGATGTCTTCCAAAAGTAAAAACATGTCAACTTTATCATGCAAACATAAAGTAGACATATTGTATATGTGAATCAATATATAATTTATTTGAAATATTCATTTTCCTTATAAGCGGAGAGCTTCAAAGTAAAAAAAAAATGCTAAATTTTCAATTTTTTCATCAAATTTTGGAATTTTTCACCAAGAAATGATGCAGGTATCGACAAAATGTTACCACTAACATAAAGTAGAATATGTCACTGTTACGCCGAGTGCTCCGGGTCCCCGCTCCTCCCCGGAGCGCTCGCCACATCCTCGCTACTGCAGCGCCCCGGTCAGATCCACTGACCGGGTGCGCTGCGATACCGCCTCCAGCCGGGATGCGATTCGCGATGCGGGTAGCGCCCGCTCGCGATGCGCACCCCGGCTCCCGTACCTGACTCGCTCTCCGTCGGTCCTGTCCCGGCGCGCGCGGCCTCGCTCCCTAGGGCGCGCGCGCGCCGGGTCTCTGCGATTTAAAGGGCCACTGCGCCACTGATTGGCGCAGTTGTTCTAATTAGTGTGTTCACCTGTGCACTCCCTATGTATACCTCACTTCCCCTGCACTCCCTCGCCGGATCTTGTTGCCATCGTGCCAGTGAAAGCGTTCCCTTGTGTGTTCCTAGCCTGTGTTCCAGACCTCCTGCCGTTGCCCCTGACTACGATCCTTGCTGCCTGCCCCGACCTTCTGCTACGTCCGACCTTGCTCTTGTCTACTCCCTTGTACCGCGCCTATCTTCAGCAGTCAGAGAGGTTGAGCCGTTGCTAGTGGATACGACCTGGTTACTACCGCCGCTGCAAGACCATCCCGCTTTGCGGCGGGCTCTGGTGAAAACCAGTAGTAACTTAGAACCGGTCCACTAGCATTTTATCGGGGCGGTCCCGAACAGCTCCACTGAGTTAACCGGCAAAGTTTACTTTCACTTTAGACACAGCGATCAACTTTGATCGCTGTGTCTGAAGGGTTAATAACGGGCATCATCGCGATCGGTGATGTCCGGTATTAGCCACGGGTCCCGGCCGTTTATGGCCGTCGGGACCGACGCGATATGACACTGGGTCAGCGCGTGACCTCGCGTTCTATGGCGGGAGCCCACTCATGATGTGTGCATATGTTATGTAGCAGGAAGGGGTTAAATAAGTGTTGGGTTCCCCGTATTTTCATTCTCAGCCAGATACCAACCAAGCAGCAGCAGCCTGACGTTACCATTGTGGGAGAGGACCTTTGTTATTGGCCCTCCCCAGCCTAAATAACATAACCCTTTTACCACCTAGACACGAGAGCGCCAGACCTATTTGTACCACCCCTGCGGTGGTGGGTACCAGGGTAACAATTGGGGGTTAACGCTAACTGTTTTTGGGGCTTATGCTAGGCCCTGGCTTAGTAATGGATTACGTCTGTGATATGGCTTTCACTACAAAGTCTTTATAAACTAATTATTACAAAAAACACTCACAAGCCGTTGCACTTATCTAAAATAAGAAGATAAAAACAAAAAATTAGTTAATTCTAAATATAAAGCAGTGTGTTTCAAACAATGAGCCTCTAGGATTAACTTCAATGTATTCAGGGCGTAAAAGCCCGGGGCAAAAAATCCCCTTAACCCCTTAACGCATCATATCGCGTCGGTCCCGGCGCTCATGAACGTCCGGGACCCGCGGCTAATACCACGCATCGCCGCTTGCGGCGATGTGCAGGATTAACCCTTTAGAAGCGGCGGTCAAAGCTGACCGCCGCTTCTAAAGTGAAAGTGAAAGTGACCCGGCTGCTCAGTCGGGCTGTTCGGGACCGCCGCGGTGAAATCGCGGCGTCCCGAACAGCTGACAGGACACCGGGAGGGCCCTTACCTGCCTCCTCGGTGTCCGATCGGCCAATGACTGCTCTGTGCCTGAGATCCAGGCAGGAGCAGTCAAGCGCCGATAACACTGATCACAGGCGTGTTAATACTGTGATCAGGATGAGAGATCAGTGTGTGCAGTGTTATAGGTTATAGGTCCCTATGGGACCTATAACACTGCAAAAAAAAAGTAAAAAAAAAGTGTTAATAAAGGTCATTTAACCCCTTCCCTAATAAAAGTTTGAATCACCCCCCTTTTCCCATAAAAAAAAATAAAACGGTGTAAATAAAAAAATAAACATATGTGGTATCGCCGCGTGCGTAAATGTCCGAATTATAAAAATATATCATTAATTAAACCGCACGGTCAATGGCGTACGCAAAAAAAAATTCCAAAGTCCAAAAAACAGTATTTTGGTCACTTTTTATACCATTAAAAAATGAATAAAAAGTGATCAAAAAGTCCGATCAAAACAAAAATCATACCGATAAAAACTTCAGATCACAGCGCAAAAAATGAGTCCTCGTACCGCCCTGTACGTGGAAAAATAAAAAAGTTATAGGGGTCAGAAGATGACATTTTTAAACGTATAAATTTTCCTGCATGTAGTTATGATTTTTTCCAGAAGTGCGACAAAATCAAACCTATATAAGTAGGGTATCATTTTAACCGTATGGACCTACAGAATAAGGTGTAATTTTTACCGAAATATGCACTGCGTAGAAACGGAAGCCCCCAAAAAAGTTACAAAATGGCGGTTTGTCTTCGATTTTGTCGCACAATGATTTTTTTTTCCGTTTCACCGTGCATTTTTGGGTAAAATGACTAATGTCACTGCAAAGTAGAATTGGCGACGCAAAAAATAAGCCATAATATGGATTTTTAGGTGGAAAATTGAAAGATTTATGATTTTTAAAAGGTAAGGAGGAAAAAACGAAAGTGCAAAAACGGAAAAACCCTGAGTCCTTAAGGGGTTAAGCAACTCTCCTAAAACTTAACTTTACTTGGTGTTACTGAATATTTGTGCAACTAAGGTTCAGGATTAAGTATCAATGCACCAAAACACTAATAGGTCATGGGGTGACACCGCACTCCCTACATGCCAATCATATATATTCATGTGTAATAACAGTGCACCAGCACTGTCATCAGGAGGTTATTAAGGCAAACATCCTGCCACATGGACTCTGGGGCTGTTTATGCATGCAAGACCACCTGTCATAAACCTGCGTCATTGCCATGGCAAATCAAGACCCTAAATACTAATACAGCCATTAAACTACATGCTAATTCACTTTATGTCACATCCTGTATCATGTGCAACCTTAAGGCTTTACCCTAAATGCTAACTATACTTACATCATAGTAGCATGTCATCCTCTAGTCGCAATGGGATCCATTTCTGCGCGTGTCCAGGAATTGAAATCACTTGCGAATGAACCCAGACTAATTGACAAAATCACAGCAATGCAAAAGTGCTATACTCAGCCATATTTTAATAACAGGACACTGGATCAACATCACCCGAACGCGTTGCTTTGGCAAAGGTGAAACGCCGGGTTTGGGTGTCCTGTTGCCATTATTGAAAAAGGAAAACAAACATTCTGTAAAAATTGCAAATGAGAAAGTGATTGCCATAGAAAGTAAAAATAAATAATGGCACAAGGGCATTAAGATGGAGCACAGGGGGGGGGTATAATGGCAAAAGGGGATCAGATTCCCCCCCCCCCCCCTCCAATTAAATCCCCTGTACCATTATTTCCCCCTCCATCTTTATCCCCCTTGTGCCATTATTCCCCCCTCCCTCTGATCCCCTTTTGCCATTATCCCTACCACCCCTCCATCTTAATCCCCTTGTGCCATTATTTCCCCCTTCATCTTTATCCCCTTGTGCCATATCCCCCCCTTCCTATTGAATTAAAGGGGTATTCCAGGAATTTTTTTTTATTTGACAATTCTACAGGGGCTGTAAAGTTAGTGTAGTTCGTAATATAGTGTCTGTACTTGTGTGTGACGGTTTTCTCACATTCTTCTGTGATTTTCACTCCAAAATTTATTTCTACCAGCATACAAAATGATTGTTGTCTCAGATTTTTCCCAGCTTGCAATGCGGCCGAGACCTGACTCACTAGTCAGCTGATGACAGGGAGCCTGTCTGCTTCATTGGGTGGAGGGATCAATCTGTAACTAATGCAACAGCTGTTGGCACCCTGATTTAAAACCACACTGATTTGGGTGGGGTAGCTGATGTGTGGGAGGGAGGAAGATGAAATTATGGGATTTGTAGTCAAAAAAAGAAAAGTCAAACAGGAGATACTAGTTCACAAAAAGCTATCCACAGTGTTATGGTAATCTCACAACATAGCCATTTAGCCCCAAGACAAGCGTAGATCCATCCTAAGCATGTACATTACTGTCTACCAGGTACGTACTAAAATCACCTTATGCTGGATAACCCCTTTAAGTATTGCATTAGTATAAAGGTAAGCACACGCGATAATGAAAATAAGTAATTTTATTACTTATTTTGTCTGCGGGGACCCCTCGCTCATAGGTCCCGTGTGAATTTATGCGCGAGGGATACCCGCGTACATATTTTCACCCTTTGGGGGTACAGTCACGGTAAAGGTTGAGAACCACTGACTTACACCATAGATTACATAGTCAGTATTGGTGACCAATAGAAAACCTCCTAGCGCCTACCAAGATTACATCACCAAATTCTATAAAAGTCACAGTATCTGTTGCTTGGCATGTTAGGGTGGGTTCCCACTGCATTTACTAACTACGGGAACCGCATCCGGCTGGGGGAGGGAAAACTGGGCGGTCCCGTATGCCAGCCGGACCCAGCCCCCTTCTCATTCATTTGAAAGAGCCGACCAGAGTCACTATGTGACTCAGGTCGGCTCATTTTTGCCCCAGATCCGGATTTCTGACTGAAAACCGCAGCACACCACAGTTTTCAGTTCGATCAGAAAACCGGATTTGGGGCAAAAATGAGCCGACCGGAGTCTCTATGTGACTCCTGTCGGCTCATTCAAATGAATGAGAAGGGGGCCGGGGCCAGTTGGGATATGGGATGCCAGATCTGGTTCCTGTAGTTAGTAAACACAGTGTGAACCCACCCCAACCTGCCAAGCAACAGATACTGTGACTTTTATATAATTTGTTGAAGTAATATTAGCTAATCTTGCATCATCTTGGTACACTTGGCGATTTTCTAATGGTCACCAATACTGACTGTGTACTCTATGGTGTAAGTTGCATCATGCATTTTATAAACCTTACTTCATTAGTTGGCTGCTTGTATCATGGAAACTAGAGCCAATATACATTTTTTTTATGTTATTTTCATTTTTAGCATTCCACAATTATGCAAGAACAGCTGTTTTCATGCTCGCAACTTTTTACCTGTAGAACAGTGTAATAGGACACAGAAAACTAAATAATGTTGTCCCCTAAGGAATAAACTAGGAGTAATGGTGGAGGAGGATGAGAGAAAAGGGCCAATCTCCTGAATGCCTTTCTCTGTACCGTATTTACACAGAAAAATGCAATTTCAGGTGACACTAGTAAGGAAAATGTAAATTCTATAGCAACTATATCTCACCTGTTTAACCCAACAAGAAGTGCGGGCCACCTTATTAACAATAAAATGCACAAATCAATGGGCCTAGACAGCATCCATCCCAGAGTTTTGCAAGAGTTAAAGGGGTATTCCGGGCAAAAACATCTTATCCTCTATCCAAAGGATAAGGGATAAGATGTCTGATCGCGGGGGACCCGCTGCTGGGACCCCCGCGATCTCCCTGCAGCAGCCCGCATTCTATTCGTAAGCTGCATCTGCAGTTTCGGAAACAGCCGGGCTTCCTAGACAGGGACGTGACGTCACGCCACACCCCCTCCATTAATTTCTATGGGAGGGGGCGTAACGGACACAACGCCCTCTTCAATAGACATGAATGGAGGGGGCGTGCCGTGATGTCACGTCCCCATCTCGGAAGACCGGCGGTTTCCGAAACTGCAGATGCAGCTATGCATAGAATGCAGGCTGCTGCAGGGAGATCGCGGGAGGTCCCAGCGGGGGGTCCACTGCGATCAGACATCTTATCCCCTATCCTTTGGATAGGGGATAAGATGTTTTTGCCCGGAATACCCCTTTAAGTATCATGCTAGACAGAACCTTATTCCTTATATTTAAAGGTTTTATAATGGCAGGGTTTGTTCCACAGGACTGGCGCTTAGCAAATGTGGTATCATTATTCAAAATGAAGTACAAAAGGATCCTGTAAACAATAGGTATTTAAAGGGGTTTTCCACCAGAAAGTGATTTTAATACTTACCTGCCAGACAATAATGGACATTCTTAGAAAGGATTTGTGTTTGTCTTGGAACCAAAGGGCTGTGTTGTGAGTCCCCTCACTCCAACTCCAAGTGTTAGGATCCCTTGTTTGTAAGTGTGAGGTCACTTTTCTCCCTCCCACACACCAGCCACCCAACCCATTGAACCCCTGGCTGTGATGTAAAACAATACACCAGTGTTTTCTAACCAGGGTGCCTCCAGCTGTTGAAAAACAAAAATTGCCTGCAGAATGATTCCCCTCCCATCCAGAGGTCACTCCATCCTTTAAAGGCAGACAGGCTCCCTTTGAACAACTGACTAGTGATGTAATATTTTGGGCTGCACTGCAACCTGGAAAAACCTGAGCCATTTTGTATGCTGTTAAAAATAAACATCAAGCAAAGATCACATAAGAATTGTGAAGCCAGCCATCAAACAAAGGTATATTATGAACTACACTAATTGTACAGCCCCCGTAGCATAGTCAAGGAAAAAAATAATCCTGGAATACCCCTTTAACCCCTTAACGACGAAGGACGTAAATGTACGTCCTGGTGACGTGGTACTTAACCCACCAGGACGTACATTTACATCCTAAGCATAACCGCGGGCATCGGAGCGATGCCCGGTTCATGCGCGGCAAGTCCCGGTTGTTGATCGTAGCCAGGGACCCGCCGGTAATGGCGGACACCCGCGATCCCGCGGATGTCCACCATTAACCCCTCAGATGCCGTGATCAATACAGATCACTGCATCTGCAGCATCACGGCGATCCGATCATCCAGCACGGCAGACGGAGGTCCCCTCACCTGCCTCTGCTGCCTTCCGAGGTCTTCTGCTCTGATCTGCCTTCCCGCAGACCAGAGCAGAAGATGACCGATAACCCTGATCAGTGCTATGTCCTATACATAGCACTGAACAGGATTAGCAATCAAATGATTGCTATAAATAGTCCCCTATGGGGACTATTAAAGTGTAAAAATAAAAGTAAAAAAAAGTGAAAAAACCCCTCCCCCGATAAAAATGTAAATTGTCCCATTTTCCCTATTTCACCCCCAAAAAGTGTTAAAAAATATTTGATATACATATTTGGTATCGCTGCGTGCGTAAATATCTGAACTATTAAAAGAAAATGTTAATGATTCTGTACGGTGAACGGCGTGAACGTAAAAAAAAAAAAAGTCCAAAATAGCTGCTTTTTTTTATAACCTTTTATTCCCAAAAAAAATTATCAAAAATGTATTAAAAGTTTTATATAAGCAAATATGGTATCAATAAAAAGTACACATCACTGCGCAAAAAATGAGCCCTCATACCGCTGCTTATACGGAAAAATGAAAAAGTTATGGGTCTTCAAAATAGGGGGATTTTAAACGTACTAATTTGGTTAAAAAGTTTGTGATTTTTTTTTTTTAAGCGCAACAGTAATAGAAAAGTAGGTTATCATGGGTATCATTTTAATCATATTGACCCAAAGAATAAATAACACACTTCGATGGCACATGTATTGCAGTTTCTTTGCTGCATCTTAGCTCCCTGGAAATGCCAAAATGGACTGCTGGATCAGCCTCCTTGACAACCCTAGAATTTTACTAGTTGATACAGCAACCTATTTAGCACGTGTCTACCTTCCACCACTTTACCTGCTGGCTGCCTACACCTTGTAGAGGGATCACAGAGTAGAATTTCAATATTTGCAGTTGACACTAAACTGGGTTGAGTGATCACCACAGAGGATGATAACAATATTACAGAGGGATCTGGGGAAGCTGAAGACTTGGGCACAGACACAGTGGCGTCTCCAGCTTTCTAATTTTGGGGGGCACACTGGGGGCCAGGACAAAAGTAGGGGGGGCAATTATAACAACACCACATTTATACATTGCACGTGCAAATTGTATCCAAGCCGAGGGCAGCATCGGGGGACCATGAAGATCTCATTGACTTCAAAGGCAGCTTCAGCATGTGTCTACGTGGAGAAGAAGTGACATGTCACTTATTTTTTGGCCAGTTCCCTGTCAAACATTAACATAAGTAATATATGTGTAGATAGAAGCGTGCTGGCACTACCTGTATTGTGTGGTTCACAAAAAATACGTTCGTCCTATAATCCGGACTCTAAAGTATCAGACAGCACAGGCTTGTAATATGGTGGTGCTCATGTAATATAGGTAAAGACAGTTCATTCAATCGCAATGATGTAGAAAAATTACAGGCAACTCACCAATCTTTTGCAAGACTTCATGCTTTAATTCCAGGGTGTGCAGGCAAAGCGGCTCCATGCCGCACCGGTGAGCTAGACGCTAGTGCGAACAATGACCTGTATACTGAGACTAATATTACAAATAATATCAGTAGAGGTAATGGAATTCTCAGCTCACCCTCCAGGGCCCCAGGCGCACGGACTGTGCGAGGCAGCACTACTGTAGCAAAACAAGAAACTGGATGTTCAGCGCCAAGATTCGTGCAAAACGGATTCTTTAATGCTTAAAAAGCCATAACAGGGGTCAATGTGACGCTTTTCAGGTGCGTTAGCACCCTTAATCGTACATAAGATAAAACCACATTTGTCTGGGTATATATAGAGGAAATGACATGGTTCTCCCAGGTGGAAGGAAAAAGTGATTGCTCACATGACCGACCTCCTGGAGTCAGGCATTAACCTCTTACAACCACAAACTAAAATATACATAGTATAACGTACAAAAATATTAGTTAAGACAAAAGTACACATTTAAGGGCATACATATATTTGCAAAGTGTAAAGAACTTATTAAATGTAGAGAAATTATTATTTAATTCTTAAATACGCATTCATATGTATGTACCTAAAGTGTGTAAAAACGCACACATGTCAGGGAAACCTGTGTGAATAGGTCACAATCACTTCAAAAAGGAGATTGAGGAAAGATATGCATGGTTGTACAAATGTATTCGAACAGAAATTGACAAAATTTTATATATAGAAGAAGTATATTTTATATTCTGTACAATACAAAAACAAACCCAGATGCATGTCCCGCTAATGTTTAAGCCCGATTTCTGGACTCCAACATGCTGCTATATACGATAAAGTATATCTATAGTGAATGTAAAAAATGTGTATATTAAATTATATAGCAAAAATGAGATCAGATGGATAGCAGAGCCATATATGAATATATATGGATATATGGATACAAATATAACATTTGCTACTTCCAAAAACGTGAGGGCAAAAAATGCAGGATACCATAACACAGAAATTTGGAAAAAAGAGGGAAATGTAAATGTAGTATGTAATACTAATTTTAATATTCAATAGTACAAAATAACATCTTGTCTTTTGTTTAAGCCCTGAGGCGCCCTGGTTCCCAATTTGATGATCCAGTATACCTCACGGTTCAACAATTTCTGTCTATGGTTACCACCGCGTTTAGGCAAAAAAACTTTTTCAATGGCAGATAACTTAATGGAGGAAGAATCCTTGTTGTGGTGTTGGGCACAATGTAGTGATACAGATGAAACACTTCTAGAATTAAAGTGAGGTATATCTGATAAATGTTTCCTAATACGGGTTTTGAGACTATTGGTGGTGCACCCCACATACTGTACCTTGCACGTCACACATGACAGGAGATACACGACATATTTTGTATTACAGTTGATATATTGTCTGATGTTGTATGTCGCTCCTGTCGCGTATGACGTGACCACAGACGTGGGAGACAGGATGTTGCAGCAGATGCAACGTGTGTGTCCGCATCTGTAAATGCCTACAGTTTTCAACCAGGTAGGTGAGATAGTAGTGTGGGAAGAAAAAAGTGATGGTGAAATAGTCTGACCAAGTGTGGGAGCACGTTTAGCCACACACCGAAAACCTGCATGCATGGTATCTGAAAGTTGAGGGTCAGATGAAATCAGTGGTAAGTATTTTTTTATGATATTGCAAATCTGTGGAAATTGAAGACTATATTGCGTAGAAAAGACCATAGGTTTAAAAGTACTATTTGTAATTCTCGGGTGTTGGCTTTTGAGAAGACGATCTCGGTTCCTGGATCGGGCAATGTTGTCTGCACGATCCAGTGACCACTGTGGATACCCTCTGTTGCGAAGGCGTTCAGATAATGCATTCATTTCAACAGAGAAATCCATATCCCTAGTGCAATTCCGTCTAGTTCGAATAGCTTCTCCAATAGGAAGGTTATGGATGACATGTGGGGGGTGACACGAACGAGCATGTAAGATGGAATTAACAGCAGTTTCTTTGCGATAAGTAGTAGATATAATTTTTTGAGAATCCGTGTCACCCCTCATAGTCACATCCAAAAAAGACACGTTAAAAATGCAATGATTGACTGTAAAGCATAAGTTCAGCATGTTGGAGTTCAAAAAATCTTTAAAACAGTCCAAATCTTTAGCATCACCCCTCCATATAAATAGCAAATCATCAATATACCTGCCATACCAATGTATATGGGACTTGAATATATTAGTAGATGAGTATAAATACATACTTTCCCAGTAGGCCATGTATATATTAGCTATAGATGGGGAAAAACGTGCGCCCATCGGGCCCCGGTGGTCTGCAGGAAGAACTGATCATCAAACATAAAAAAAATAAAAAAATTGTGAGTAAGTAAATAATCCAAAACGATGATCATGTATTCCTGCAGACCAGCGGGGTATTCAGAATATGTGGTCAGAAACCAACTCATAGCAGTTTTTGCCTGGCTGTGGGGAATTACAGAATAAAGTGAGATTACATCAGCTGTAATCCACGTTAGTCCCTCAAACCACTCTAAACTTTCTATTGCTGACAAAAGATGTTTTGTATCCTGGATGTATCCAGGCATAGTTGGAACGAGTGGTTGAAGGAGATTATCTAGCCAGGCGGATAGGTTCTCATTAAGGGAACCTATCCCAGCAACTATGGGTCTGACTGGTGGGGGGAAACAATTTTTGTGTATCTTGGGGAGTGAATGGAAGATGGCTGTAACTGGATGTTCAATTTTGATGTAATCTGCTTCAGATTTAGATATAAATCCATTCTGCTCCCCAAGATCCACAAGTTCTCTTAGTTGCTCCTTGAAAATGGAACAGGGGTTGCTGGATAACGGTCTATAGGTAGTAACATCCGACAGTAATTCTAAATTTAATTTTTTATATAGACCGGCATCCAGCAACACCACTGCTCCCCCCTTGTCGGCTTGCCGTACGACCAGATCGGACATATTAGATATGTCCTTCAAGGCCGCACGCTCCTGAAAGGAAAGATTGGAACTAGTGGTGGTTCTGGACTGAGATAGAACAGTTAAGTCACGCTCAACAGCCTCCTGAAAAAAATCAAGAGACTGTGTGCGCGACATAACTGGATAGAAATGAGGATTTTTGGTTGCAAACTTAGGGATAGATTGCGGCATAGAAAAAGAGGGTTCATGCATATGTTGTAATTCAGATGAAACACATAATTCTGCAAATGAACAACGTAAAACACTTTCCAAACCATTATGAGGAAGCATGGAATTAACATCATGACCCTCTGCTACGTGACTTTCCTGGTTATTGCCCAAAAATTCTATCTCACTAGTGTCCATGGGATTGTCCATCTGAAAAATTTTTTGCGTATAGTAATCCCTCTCAGTTGCATAATTTGAAGACAACTCTGCATTCAGAGATCTAGATAAGAAAATCCAAGAAAATCTGGATAAATTGGAAGCCACGATCATGGACATAAAACAGTCCAAACTGTTACGAGATATGCAGGACTATAAGACGAACAATGTCTACATCTGGCCTCAAACTGACACAAAATCCGGCACCCCCGTTCAATTTTAAGAAAATTCAAACACCATCGTCGCAGCAGGAGTGTGCAGAGAGTGAATTTCAGTTCCACAGAAATGGATTCGTCAGACTCCGCTCCAGAAATCATCGATTCCTCTCGCCCAGGCAACTCCATCACCAATGCTCCTCAAAATCTATCAGCATCTGTTAAATCTAAGCAGTCAAAAAACGACGGGGTGGCAGAAAACATCGTTCTGCCAAACAGAAGAAGGAATCCCCAGCGGAATCGCAAGAGGAATTAACAATCCCTGTATACAATTTATCTGCAAAGGTACTGTCTACACATCATATTACTTTATTATCGAGAGGATTATCATTTTCTCCTACCCGGACTTTTGATTTATTTTCTACCTTACTAGATGTGAATAGATTTGTGAGAGGGATTACTATACGCAAACATTTTTTTCAGATGGACAATCCCATGGACACTAGTGAGATAGAATTTTGGGGCAATAACCAGGAAAGTCACGTAGCAGAGGGTCATGATGTTAATTCCATGCTTCCTCATAATGGTTTGGAAAGTGTTTTACGTTGTTCATTTGCAGAATTATGTGTTTCATCTGAATTACAACATATGCATGAACCCTCTTTTTCTATGCCGCAATCTATCCCTAAGTTTGCAACCAAAAATCCTCATTTCTATCCAGTTATGTCGCGCACACAGTCTCTTGATTTTTTTCAGGAGGCTGTTGAGCGTGACTTAACTGTTCTATCTCAGTCCAGAACCACCACTAGTTCCAATCTTTCCTTTCAGGAGCGTGCGGCCTTGAAGGACATATCTAATATGTCCGATCTGGTCGTACGGCAAGCCGACAAGGGGGGAGTAGTGGTGTTGCTGGATGCCGGTCTATATAAAAAATTAAATTTAGAATTACTGTCGGATGTTACTACCTATAGACCGTTATCCAGCAACCCCTGTTCCATTTTCAAGGAGCAACTAAGAGAACTTGTGGATCTTGGGGAGCAGAATGGATTTATATCTAAATCTGAAGCAGATTACATCAAAATTGAACATCCAGTTACAGCCATCTTCCATTCACTCCCCAAGATACACAAAAATTGTTTCCCCCCACCAGTCAGACCCATAGTTGCTGGGATAGGTTCCCTTAATGAGAACCTATCCGCCTGGCTAGATAATCTCCTTCAACCACTCGTTCCAACTATGCCTGGATACATCCAGGATACAAAACATCTTTTGTCAGCAATAGAAAGTTTAGAGTGGTTTGAGGGACTAACGTGGATTACAGCTGATGTAATCTCACTTTATTCTGTAATTCCCCACAGCCAGGCAAAAACTGCTATGAGTTGGTTTCTGACCACATATTCTGAATACCCCGCTGGTCTGCAGGAATACATGATCATCGTTTTGGATTATTTACTTACTCACAATTTTTTTATGTTTGATGATCAGTTCTTCCTGCAGACCACCGGGGCCCCGATGGGCGCACGTTTTTCCCCATCTATAGCTAATATATACATGGCCTACTGGGAAAGTATGTATTTATACTCATCTACTAATATATTCAAGTCCCATATACATTGGTATGGCAGGTATATTGATGATTTGCTATTTATATGGAGGGATGATGCTAAAGATTTGGACTGTTTTAAAGATTTTTTGAACTCCAACATGCTGAACTTATGCTTTACAGTCAATCATTGCATTTTTAACGTGTCTTTTTTGGATGTGACTATGAGGGGTGACACGGATTCTCAAAAAATTATATCTACTACTTATCGCAAAGAAACTGCTGTTAATTCCATCTTACATGCTCGTTCGTGTCACCCCCCACATGTCATCCATAACCTTCCTATTGGAGAAGCTATTCGAACTAGACGGAATTGCACTAGGGATATGGATTTCTCTGTTGAAATGAATGCATTATCTGAACGCCTTCGCAACAGAGGGTATCCACAGTGGTCACTGGATCGTGCAGACAACATTGCCCGATCCAGGAACCGAGATCGTCTTCTCAAAAGCCAACACCCGAGAATTACAAATAGTACTTTTAAACCTATGGTCTTTTCTACGCAATATAGTCTTCAATTTCCACAGATTTGCAATATCATAAAAAAATACTTACCACTGATTTCATCTGACCCTCAACTTTCAGATACCATGCATGCAGGTTGTCGGTGTGTGGCTAAACGTGCTCCCACACTTGGTCAGACTATTTCACCATCACTTTTTTCTTCCCACACTACTATCTCACCTACCTGGTTGAAAACTGTAGGCATTTACAGATGCGGACACACACGTTGCATCTGCTGCAACATCCTGTCTCCCACGTCTGTGGTCACGTCATACGCGACAGGAGCGACATACAACATCAGACAATATATCAACTGTAATACAAAATATGTCGTGTATCTCCTGTCGTGTGTGACGTGCAAGGTACAGTATGTGGGGTGCACCACCAATAGTCTCAAAACCCGTATTAGGAAACATTTATCAGATATACCTCACTTTAATTCTAGAAGTGTTTCATCTGTATCACTACATTGTGCCCAACACCACAACAGGGATTCTTCCTCCATTAAGTTATCTGCCATTGAAAAAGTTTTTTTGCCTAAACGCGGTGGTAACCATAGACAGAAATTGTTGAACCGTGAGGTATACTGGATCATCAAATTGGGAACCAGGGCGCCTCAGGGCTTAAACAAAAGACAAGATGTTATTTTGTACTATTGAATATTAAAATTAGTATTACATACTACATTTACATTTCCCTCTTTTTTCCAAATTTCTGTGTTATGGTATCCTGCATTTTTTGCCCTCACGTTTTTGGAAGTAGCAAATGTTATATTTGTATCCATATATTCATATATGGCTCTGCTATCCATCTGATCTCATTTTTGCTATATAATTTAATATACAAATTTTTTACATTCACTATAGATATACTTTATCGTATATAGCAGCATGTTGGAGTCCAGAAATCGGGCTTAAACATTAGCGGGACATGCATCTGGGTTTGTTTTTGTATTGTAAAGAATATAAAATATACTTCTTCTATATATAAAATTTTGTCAATTTCTGTTCGAATACATTTGTACAACCATGCATATCTTTCCTCAATCTCCTTTTTGAAGTGATTGTGACCTATTCACACAGGTTTCCCTGACATGTGTGCGTTTTTACACACTTTAGGTACATACATATGAATGCGTATTTAAGAATTAAATAATAATTTCTCTACATTTAATAAGTTCTTTACACTTTGCAAATATATGTATGCCCTTAAATGTGTACTTTTGTCTTAACTAATATTTTTGTACGTTATACTATGTATATTTTAGTTTGTGGTTGTAAGGGGTTAATGCCTGACTCCAGGAGGTCGGTCATGTGAGCAATCACTTTTTCCTTCCACCTGGGAGAACCATGTCATTTCCTCTATATATACCCAGACAAATGTGGTTTTATCTTATGTACGATTAAGGGTGCTAACGCACCTGAAACGCGTCACATTGACCCCTGTTATGGCTTTTTAAGCATTAAAGAATCCGTTTTGCACGAATCTTGGCGCTAAATAATATCAGTATACAAGGAGGAATATTATCACCATACATATTACCATCATACTGTAACTGACCAAATCCTGTATACTGAGACCAATATTACCAATAATACCAGCATACAGGGAGGAAATATTGTCATCATACATATTATGGTCATACTGTTACTGACACCAATATTACTGATAATACCAGTACAAAAAAATAAAAATGGTCAGCACCTCCAGACAAAAGGTGCTTACTGTTAGTTGTGTGCGTTACTAGCAAGAAACAAATAATACTGCGACACCATGACCACGACTACCATTGTGACTGACTAATGACCGACTAACACCAATTGTTACTGTATAAAATTCATTTTACAATTACCAATACTCCCACATACACTGGCCTTATAGTGGTACATACCAGCTGTACACATCACAGTGTGTATTATCCCTGTACTGTGACATCACTGTGTATTATCCCTGTACTGTGACATCACTGTGTGTATTATCCCTGTACTGTGACATCACTGTGTATTATCCCTGCACTGTGACATCACTGTGTATTATCCCTGTACTGTGACATCACTGTGTATTATCCCTGTACTGTGACATCACTGTGTGTATTATCCCTGTACTGTGACATCACTGTGTGTATTATCCCTGTACTGTGACATCACTGTGTATTATCCCTGTACTGTGACATCACTGTGTATTATCCCTGTACTGTGACATCACTGTGTATTATCCCTGTACTGTGACATCACTGTGTATTATCCCTGTACTGTGACATCAATGTGTGTATTATCCCTGTACTGTGACATCAATGTGTGTATTATCCCTGTAATGTGACATCACTGTGTGTATTATCCCTGTACTGTGACATCACTGTGTGTATTATCCCTGTACTGTGACATCACTGTGTATTATCCCTGTACTGTGACATCACTGTGCATTATCCCTGTACTGTGACATCACTGTGCATTATCCCTGTACTGTGACATCACTGTGTATTATCCCTGTACTGTGACATCACTGTGTGTATTATCCCTGTACTGTGACATCACTGTATGTATTTTCCCTGTACTGTGACATCACTGTGTATTATCCCTGTACTGTGACATCACTGTGTATTATCCTCTTTCTATATATCATCTCTCTATCTATATATCATCTATTTATCTATCTTTCTATCTCTCATATCTATCTTTCTATATATATATATATATATATATATTTATATATATATATATATATATATTTATATATATTTATGTATCTATCTAGCTATATATCATCTATCTACCTGTCTATCTCTCATATCTATCTATCTTTCATCTATCTATCTCTCATCTATCTGAGTTAGATAGATAGATATGAGATAGATAGATATGAGATAGATAGATGATAGATAGATAGATAGGAGATTGATAGATAAATCAGTGTTTCCCAACCTGGGGGCCTCCAGCTGTTGCAAAACTACAACTCCCAGTATGCTCATAAAGCCAAAGGAATGCTGGGAGTTGTAGTTTTGAAACAGCTGGAGGCCCCCTGGTTGGGAAACACTGAACTACCTCCCACTGTCTCCCGAACTACAACTTTCCCCCTCTCCCCCAAGCAAGTTACTTACTTTGAAAGGGCAGCATGAGCAGTGGGCACTGGGCAGGTAAGTCTTCCATACTGGTGATGTCCGGGCCTGTATACACACAGCAGGCCTGCTCCACAAGGTCCAGCAGCAGCATACAGGGGAGTGAGAGAGGGGGAGGAGCTTCCTGTCTGCTCTTCCCAGTCTGCATAGCGCGGCCCCTGCGTAGTGACAGGGCTGCTGGCTGAAGATTTATTTAAAAAAAGGATGGCGGAGTAGATGGCTCCGAGGGGCGGGGGGTGCAGCGGGGGCTCGGGACCCTTACTGGTGAACTAGCTGTACCCCCCTGATGGCCATGAGAGCTGCTACTGCTGCTAGGGGGGGCACAAGGGGGGGCCAATCATGATATAGGGGGGGCCGTGGCCCCCTCTGGCCCCCCCCCTAGAGACGCCACTGCACAGACATTGCAAATGTAGATTATCATGCTAGGGGTTATTTAGTTTGGAGAATAGACATCTTAGGGGGATTTCATCACAATATAGAAATTTATGAATAGACAGTATAGAGAACCTTCTTGTGATCCTGGGCCTGTAGGACTCTCTGTCACATGATGTTGTGATGTTTTACTTAATAAACACATTCAAGAGGGGGCATGGATGTTATTCTGGAAAAATATAATATTACAAGTTATGGATACTATATTTATGTGGATAGAACATTGATCCATGCACCTGTTCTAATTGCCATATTGGATTGCTGATTTTTTTCTAACCTAGCAACGCCCTCCCATAGACATAAATGGAGGGGGCATAGCGTGATGTCACTATCCCCGCCACGGGAACCCAGCATGTAAACATACTGTTTAGAAAGCCGGGTGTTGCACGGAGATCACGGGGGGTCCAAGATAAAAAAATAAAATAAAGTAAAAACCTACTCACCTTGCTCCATTGCATTCCATAGCATGACCTCTCTTTTTCTTATCTTATTTCTTCGTTCTGTGTTCTGGCACATGATAATGGTGTCCCACATGTGCAAAGAAAGGATGTTCTGCCTCTTGTGGTGCTTATAGTTAAATGCATCCCAGACTGGCTAGTCCAACAGCCAGGGTGTGCTTGATGCACAGTTTGTCCCTGGCACTTGTGGAAAACGAGTCCCCCTTTAAAACCAAAAAGGGAATCGTCAATAGTGACATACTTTTGAGGAATACAGGCCTTGGCAAATTTATTACTTAAATGATCTATGACCAATCTTATTTTAAACAGTCATGGGATCATCGCAGGATGGACATGTTGTATTAACAGTATCATGGAAAAATTGTGCCCATGCCATGCCCATACAGTAAAGTGGGGTGTTGTATAGAAAATCCCCACGCCATTATTTCCTAATGCTAGGTTTTTTGACTATCCTCATGTGCAGTAGTGATGAGCGGCATAGGCCATATTTGAATTCGCAATATTTCGCGAATATATGGCCGAATATTCATCCTATAGTCGCAAATTTCGCATATTCGTTAACTTTTTTTTTTCCATGCAGAATTCATAATGGAATTCGCAAAATGCACAGGCGCGATTATATCTTTCATCTAACTACTTTTCTATTGGTTGCTAGGGATGTTGCTAACCTCTGACAACAGTATTTGCATCCTTCTCATTGGCCCACAAGCTAAAAGAAGGGAGGGATCAGTGTCCTCTGGAAGTGCCGATATTCACAAATTTTTGCATAATCGCATATTCGTCTTATTTGGACCACAAGCTGGAAGCAGGGAGGGATGATGACTTTTTATTTACACAATACACATCATTGTGATGTGTACTGTGAAAAAAATATTAGTCATAACGAATATATTTCGCTATATCATAAATATTTGCAAAATTACAAAGTGCCGATATTTGTGATAAAAATTTGCTATTCAAATTTTTGCACTCGACACTAATGTGCAGCACAAGGCCCCAAAATGTCCTCATCTCAACTGCATTGATGGGGGTCCATCTTTGGGGTCTAGCCAAAAAAGCATTGGGGTGCTTGGCCACAAACTGTTGGGCTTACAAGTTTCTCTGTGCCACCATCAAAGTCCTCACAAAATAAAAAATAAAAACATAGAAAACTTCATTTTCAATTTCAGTGACATCTGTGGGTTTAATTTGGATTCCTTAGTGGCCCACAAATGCAGGAATCAGTGGCTTATAACCGTCTAGACAGGGTCACCTGTATGATCACTAGTATAGGGGAAAGGGTCACTAATATGTGGGCCTCTAGAAGCATGGCCCTGTGATGCTACCTTCTAGGACACACCATTACTGGATGATGATCAGGGGGAAGAGGAAGAAAGAAGGAAGGTTAAAGCTTACCTGTCAGATCCCACAAAAAAATATGTTACTCACTACCTAATTGTGACCATGTAAATCTAATTTTTATGCCTCTAACACCTATATTTATTATAAAATGCCTTTCTATTAGCTCACAGTGTTAGAAATCCTCTCAGGGGAAGGGGTGTATCCATCCCTTGTGGTGGTGGGAGGTGATTAGTGTGTCTTCTTATGTAGGCTTGTCGTTGAGTCATTCCTTGTCCATGACTCATGGACAAGCTGATGCTTCTGCAGGACTAGTTAGTGTCCCAGTAGGTATGGGGACCCCTATGGTGGGATTTTCTGGGGCCATTTTCTTTATTAAATATTCAAAAACAATTAAACAATCATATTACAAAACATCATTAATTTTCATCAGTAACAACATATAAAAGTTTGTGGATCTGACAGTGCTCTTTTAAGTCTTTCTCTTTCCCTTCACTGGTGGTATTGGTGCTGAAGGCAAGCATGGCGTATGCCTCCTTCCCTGAAAATACCCTACAGACCATTCTAATTTTTAGGGGGTATTTAAATGTGTAAGGTGGTGTGTAAATGTATTGTTTTAACTTTAGTTCAAAGTGTGTGAAAAGTTTCCTCATGGAATTCGCTCAGTGTGCCCTGAGTTAAGTTGTTTTTAAAATAATATTAAAAATAATAAATAGAAAAAGTTAAATTAATAATAATTATTTGCTTTTGTTTACTCTATTTGTAGCCCTGGAATCTACCATGTCTGATACAGAGGATATAACAGAAGAATATGAGTATGTATTTGCTGACTTTGTTTTTCCTTCTCGTGCACAACATACATTGCAAAATTATACACCCTACTTGCCTAATTTCCATACATTTTTTATTAATCTGCCTGTAAATCAAGTATGTCTCTCACAAAGGCTACCTCTGCACATATTTTTCTAATGTTTCCCATTGACTCAAATGGGTCTTATTTAAATATAGTATGCATACAGGGTCTTCCTCCTTGTAGCAGTAGACAACAAAGTTATAAACCTATTTACACTAAATAGGACACTGCAAGCACTCTGTCGGTACCATTGCATAGAAAATGTGCTGACTAATTGTTTACAAAGGTAACTTACTGACAGAAATGTAAAATTACCAACATTTGTCCATCTTTTTTTCTGCAGCGGGATATTGTGATACATGCTTGATTTATCAGTTTTCAGTGCAATGGAATTCATTTTAGTATGAATAAATACAGTTTCTGCAGTTATTTTTTTATATTACATACTATCACTGATTTGCTGATTATCATTGACTTTAATCAAAATTGCTGCACATCAATATTGTTTAGAGGTTGTACGGTATACAGCATTTATCTGCCTCTGACACATGTTGGTTCCTGCCTGGCCTTTTTGTTTTACAAAATAACAAGCAAAACATGATTATCATATTTCTCTGGTCTCTCCATTGCCGGGGCTTTGGTCCAGCCCCCTGAAATGGAGAGCCTAAGTAATAGATGTGCACCATGGAGGGGGATATCAGAAGCTCAATTACAATAGTAAGAACACTAAAATCACCTTGTCACCAATTTGAAGTGTTAATGTACAGGGTGGGCCAAATATATGGATACACCTTAATAAAATGTGAATGGTTGGTGATATTAACTTCCTGTTTGTGGCACATTCGTATATGTGAGTGAGGAAACTTTTCAAGATGGGTGGTGACCATGGCGACCATTTTGAAGTCGGACATTTTAAATGCAACTTTTGTTTTTTCAATAGGAAGAGGGTCATGTGACACATCAAACTTATTGGGAATTTCACAAGAAGAACAATGATGTGCTTGGTTTTAATGTAACTTTATTCTTTCATGAGTTATTTACAAGTTTCTGACCACTTATAAAATGTGTTCAATGTGCTGCCCATTGTGTTGGATTGTCAATGCAACCCTCTTCTCCCACTCTTCACACACTGATAGCAACACCGCAGGAGAAATGCTAGCACAGGCTTCCAGTATCCGTAGTTTCATGTGCTGCACATCTCGTATCTTCTCAGCATGGACAATTGCCTTCAGATGACCCCAAAGATAACAGTCTAAGGGGGTCAGATCGGGAGACCTTGGGGGCCATTCAGCTGGCCCACGAGGACCAATCCACTTGATGTGTTTCCCTCTTTATGCACTGAAGCTGGCACGTTCCCTGAGTTTTTCCAGCAAGATGGTGCACCACCACATTATGGGTGTCAGGTCCGAGCATTCCTAGATGAACAGTTTCCTGGAAAGTGGATTGGTCGTCATGGGCCAGTTGAATGGCCCCCCCAAGGTCTCCCGATCTGACCCCCTTAGACTTTTATCTTTGGGGTAATCTGAAGGCAATTGTCCATGCTGTGAAGATACGAGATGTGCAGCACCTGAAACTACAGATACTGGAAGCCTGTGCTAGCATTTCTCCTGCGGTGTTGCTACAAGCTTATTAATTAATTGTTCATTCTTCCCATACTCCTTAATCATACCCAATACCATCTCCAGGGCAGGACTAAATTCCCCATCCTCGTTGCTTGAATTTCAGCCCAACATTTCTGCATATGTGCAAAATTAGCTTTCTCATAACTACATTTTGGAAAATTAGAGGTTTCCCTATACCAAATTTCCAATTACATTAGCTTAAATGATAAATTCCTAAACTCTTACCTATAGATTTCAAACTAGTTTCATGTACGTCCCTAGAGGGTCTAACCCCATCTTTGACCCAGTTCTCAACATTTCTTTCCAAATGATGTTTTGATGTTTCCAGCCCCAACATTTTGTAAACCCCCCTCAAAATTCTCTTATCAGGATCCGTTGAAACAAAAAATGATTAGACCCCACCTTAAATGTACTAACTTCCGACATATTATTGTAATTTTTATAGATCTGCCAATACCATAACTTCTGTGCATCTATTACACTATATTTAAGTTTTACTGCTTCAAAATCCAAAATATTCCCTTGTATAAAGAGGTCCCCAACCATTTTTAAGCCCTTTCTTCTCCAAAAACCACCCACATCTAATTTATTAATTTCTCTGTAGTGTACATTTTCCCACAATGTGGTACATTCCATTGTGCACTCACATAATTTTTTATTGAAGTTCCAAACTTTATCATATAAGATTGCATAAAGCTTATTGCTGAATTGTCTTCTAACTAAAAACCCTGAATCTAAGAACTCCAATATATTCAGATGCCATCCCCTGGTTTCCTCTGAAAAATATCCAAAAATGGCATCTTCCCTCCACCTTACAATATCCTGTAATTTACCAGAAATAAAATATAACTGGAAATGTATCATCTTCAACAAGCATTAGATTTTCAGACTTGAGCCTAGCTCTATTTCTCCCCCATATAAATGTATTACTGATACATGTCACAATCTTAAACCACTTCTGCAATATACAGACTGGCAATAACTTCAAATAAAACAAAGTCTGAGGAAGAACTACCATTCTAGTGATCACTATCCTATCTGATATGGGGAGATCACACCAGATACTTATTTTATCTTTAATCTTATTTCATTAAGGATTAAGATTGAGTGACCTGAAATCTTTCAGGTGAGCAGAGATTTTTACTCCCAAGTATTCTAGATACTCTTTCTTTTAATGTTTTGACCTTCTCCGATGGCTTGTTCTCAACAATACCCAGCGGAAGCAAGGCCGATTTCTTCCAATTAATTTCAAATCCGGAAATAATACCGAATTCCCCCCAAGTTCCATCTCCCTATGTAGAGAGTTCACAGGATGTGCTAAGAAGAGCAATACATCATCTGTATATAACTGAATTTTATTCTTAACTTATACTTTTAAAATAACTTTAAAGTACTCTTCAGCCCTACTATCAATGACAAACTGGTGCTGAATAGGCTGCATGTCAATTGGTCATGATCAAGATTGCACTTACTACAAGGGGCCAGACAGCAGAATCTACTGCTGTGGGACACCTTTGAAGAACTTTATGGCTGTCCAGTTCAATTACAATTGGACTAAAGGGTCTACTTTAAAGGGGTATTCTGACACTTTGTAAGAATAATCTTAAATAAATAAATGAAATTATACTTACTTATACCCAGTCCCCCATTGGTTACACTGCAGTTAGTGTTCTTCTGCCTCTGGTCTGATCACAATGAATGGACAGAGATATATGAATGGACAGAGATCTTTCTAGTGATACCTAGTAGGGATCAACCGATTATCGGCATGGCAGATATTATCGGCCGATAATCACGATTTTGGGCATTATCGGTATCGGCAATTACCTTGCCGATAAGCCAATAATGCCCCGCACCGCCCCCACCCCAACGCGACCGCTACCCCCCCGACCCACCGCACCGCGTCGCACCCCCCACCATGATGCTGGGCGGTATACCGGTATGGATTTTTGCCCATACCGCTATGCCGGTCGGGCCCCTCCCCGCCCTCCGAGTCAATAAAAAAATTAAACTTACCCGTAATGGGGGGTGGTCCGGGCCATCCATCCTCCCTTCCAGTAGTGTCCGGGGGCGTTCCGGGTGGAGGGTGAACCGGTCCGGGCTGTCCTTCTTCTCCGGCGGTCATCTTCTCCACAACGGGCAGGCTCCGGCCTAGTACACTGCATAGACTCCGCTACGCAGTGACGTCAGGTGCGTCGCTGCGCACGGGTGTCACTGCGCAGCGGCGTCTATGCAGCGTACTAGGCCGGAGCCTGCCCGGAGTGGAGAAGATGACCCCCGGAGAAGAAGTACAGCCCGGACCGGTTCACTCTTCGCCCGGAACGCCCCCGGACACTACTGGAAGGGAGGATGGATGGCCCGGACCACCCTGACAGGTAGGGGGAGATAAGCGGGTGGTGGTGGTGGCCTATGGCCCCGCAAAAGCCACTGCAGATCATTGATTTAAAGCGTCCGCTTTAAATCAATGATCTGCAGCGGTGTCGCAGGGGGTTAAATAGCCGATAACTTATACCGGAATATCTGTATAAGTTATCGGCTATCGGCCCTAACCTGCACCGATTATCGGTATCGGCCCTAAAAAAACGATATCGGTCGATCCCTAATACCTAGGCCTGTAACCATGATAAGCTCTACAAGAGGAAAGAAGGTTTCACCATCAACACAGACGGATATTCTTTATTGTAAGACCAGTGAGACTATGGAACTCATGGAGAATATGCCACATGATATTGTGATGGTTGATCATGAGGTACCTTTCTTGCTAAATATATTATTACAAGTTATGGTTCATAGATTTCTGTAAGTGGTGACATTGATTAGAGATGAGCAAACTTACAGTAAATTTGATTCGTCACAAACTTCTCGGCTCGGCAGCTGATGACTTTTCCTGCATAAATTAGTTCAGCTTTCAGGTGCTCCCGTGGGCTGGAAAAGGTGGATACAGTCCTAGGAGACTCTTTCCTAGGACTGTATCCACCTTTTCCAGCCCACTGGAGCACCGGAAAGCTGAACTAATTTATGCAGGAAAAGTCAGCAACCGCCGAGCTGAGAAGTTCGTGACGAATCAAATTTACTGCAAGTTCGCTCATCTCTAACATTGATCCAAGGATTTAATCCCATATTTGGAATCAGAAAGTATTTTTCACAACCTTATGTAACTAGTTTGGGGAGGAAAACCAGCATACAGTGCTCATCCTGAGGGCAGAAAAAGTAAAATACATTTTTTTGTTATTGCTGTGAAAGGGCATTTGCCAGAGATTTACTTTTGGTGCACAATGTTGAGGACAAAATAATAGTGACACTTCCATATTTGCCTAAAATGTAACCACTTATTTGTGGAAAAACTACAAACACAAACACTGCATACACCTACAGACACTGGCCACTGCATTAAAGGAGTACTCCGGTGGAAAACTATTTTTTTCAAATTAACTGGAGCCAGAAAGTTAAATAGATTTGTAAATTACTTCTATTTAAAAATCTTAATCCTTCCATTACTTATCAGCTGCTGTATACTACAGAGGAAGTTGTATTTCTTTCTGAAGTTCTTTTCAGTCTGACCACAGTGCTCTCTGCTGACACCTCTATCTGTAATAGGAACTGTCCAGAGCAGGAGAGGTTTGCTATAGGGATTTGCTTGTACTCTGGACAGTTCCTGACATGGACAGAGGTGTCTGCAAAGAGCACTGTGGCCAGACAGAAAATAACAACTCGACTTCTTCTGTAGCATACAGCAGCTGCTAAGTATTGGAAAGATTAAGATTTTTAAATAGAAGTAATTTACAAATCTGTTTAACTTTCTGGCACCAATTGATTAAAAAAAAAAAAAAAAATTCCCACCGGAGTAACCCTTTAAGTACACCTTGCAAGTACTAGGTTGGGCCCCCTTTTGACTTCAGAACTGTCTTCATTCTTCATGGCATACTTTCTACAAGGTGCTGGAATCCTCAGAAATGTTGATCCATATGGAAATGACAACATCACGCAGTTGCTGCTAATTTGTCAGCTGCACATCAGTGATGGAAATCTCCTGTTCCACTGCATCCCAAAAATGCCCTATTGAATCAAGTTCTGGGGACTGTGGAGCCATCAGAGTACAGACAATTCATTGTAGTGTCCAAGAAACCAGTTTGAGAGGATGGGAGCTTTGTGACATGGTGCATTGTCCTATTGTAAGTAGCCATCAAAAGATGGGTACACTGTGGTCACTCAGGTAGGCTGCCACATTTAAATGGGGCTCAACTGGTACTAAGGGGCCCCCAAGAAAATTTCCCCTCCACCACCACACCCCCATCACCAGTGGCCAGTGAGTGTAAAGAAGTTAATTCTTTATCATATTTTCCCAGTAAGTAAAATGAAAGTGTTTTACATAAGGGTTTAGGCTGAACTTGATGGACTCTTATAAACTATGTAACATTCTCAGTTTTGCTGATGTATTTGAAATTTTATTTTTGGTAGATATTCACTAAATACCTCTGCATTTTCATTGTTTAATTTTTTTTTTTTTTTTTAACAGAGATGAGGACGAAGCAGAAGGTATTTTTATTAAGAAAGCCAATTTTAGTTAAAAAGCTGATGCCAGTAGCTAAGCCCATTAGCTGCTTCTCACTATTGAAAACAGCATGCATATTCATTCAGTAAAAGAAGTACTTTATTTTGGCCATGTGATGCTTACTAACTTCCAGTATGCTAATGCTCACTCCAGTATTCCTGCAGTGCAACTTGTTTCATTCCAGCTCAGGTGGATACATACATGTAATTTCCATAGTTGAGCCATGTGTATCTTAGTCTGACAAGAACAACCTTAGTCTGATAAGAACAACCTTAACTTCCAAAGGTCATAAGTACTGAAAGGATTAAGATTTTTTTAATAGAAGTAATTTACAAATCTGTTTAACTTTCTGGCGCCAGTTGATATATATAAAAAAAGCTTTTACCTGGATAACCCCTTTAACATATCAGATGCCTGCAGGCAGCTCAGACTCCTTCCCGGACAGCTCTGCTGTCCAGGACACCATGCATAGTTTAATATCTCAGCTTGATACAAATAAATCTAACTCTAGCAATGTGTAAACTAGTGAAGCCACATAGATCACAAGAAATAATACACTGTTGGTTAATACAGTCAATAAAATCAATAGAGAACTCTGGATTAACAACTGAACCCTCTTTATCCACAGAGTTCTACCATATATGTATTTTGTGGTAACGCGTTATATATGGTAAAAGTGGTAAAAGCTTAATCCTCACCATCCTCAAGAGACGTCCCTGCCCACAGGGATGGTAAGGATATGAAGTTAGAAAGTATTCTATGCCAGCCCCGTAAGCAGTCCACTGGGCACGGAGCTATACCTACCTAGTCCCGTCTTCTCAGCTGTAATCATGCCCCCTCAGCATGATTGACAGCCCAGGCACGACCTACATCATCGCTCTGTTCATTCTGCTTAGAACCAGATCAGTGATGAGGGCTGTCAATCACAAAGAGGGGGCATCATTACAGCCGATAAGACTGGACTAGGTAAGGATAGTATAGCTCTCGGCCTAGGGGACTTCTTAGAGGGCTAGAGGGGGAGACTTTCTAACTTATGGGCAGGAACGTCTCTTGGGGGTGGTGAGAATGAAGATTTTACCATATATAACGCGATTGGTTCCCTTTAAGTCTCCCATAACCTTCATTCTTACAAAAGGAAAATAGTTTCATGTTGGGATCTTGGTATCCTGTCCATGTCATGAACTGTCCAGAGCTGGAGAGGTTTGCTGGATTTGCTTCTACTCTGGACATTTCTTGACACAGAAGTGGCAGCAGAGAACACTGTGGTCAGACTAGAATGAGCTATACGACTTTCTCTGTAGTATATAGCAGCTTATAAGTACAGGATGGCTTAAGATTTTTAAATAGAAGTAATTTACAAATCTGTATAACTTTCTGGGACCAGTTGATTTGAAAACAATTATTTTTCACCGGAGAACCCCCTTTAACCCCATCATGACCCATTGCTAAGAACTTCAACAATCACAGGGACAGGGAAGATGACGACGACTAGGTAAGGCCTCAGGCTTCCCCCGCAACCCATTGTAGGGGGGCTATGGGACCACTATACACCAGGGATTAGAAGCATTTAATGTTTAATTGCCATGAACTGTATATATCACGGTATTAACCAGTTAAATGATGGAAATCGGTGTGATCTCCCATATCCATCATTAACGGCAGATTTGAGCTACTGATAGCAGTGGTCATCTCCGGGTTATGATGCTTACCTGACCCACGGGCCCGGTTCATGTCTGCTCACCCGACCCATGACCTATGTCATGGTTCGAGAAGGGTTTAATGCATCTAGTCCTCCTGAAAGCAGTTTCTTATTTTGTGCAGAAAAGGAGGTTATCTTTTATTTACCATATTCAAAAAATAAAAATATATAAGCATCTTTCACTTAAATTGGTACTCCGGCACTAAGACATCTTATCCCCTATCCAAAGGATAGGGGATAAGATGCCTCACCGCTGGGGTCCCGCCGCTGGGGACCCCCGTGATCTTCCACGCCGCACCCCGTTAGCATCAGCTCCCGGCGCATGCTCGCTCCGGGTCTGATTACTAGCGATCACAGGGACGGAGCATAGTGACGTCACGGCTCCGCCCCCGTGTGACGTCATGCTCCGCCCCCTCAATGCAAGCTTACGGAGGTGGCGTCACATTGAGGGGGCAGAGCCGTGACGTCACTATGCTCCGTCCCTATGATCGCTAGTAATCAGACCCGGAGCGAGCACGCTCCAGGAGCTGATGCTAACGCGGTGCGGCGTGGAAGATTAAGGGGGTCCCCAGCGGCGGGACCCCCGTGGTCAGGCATCTTATCCCCAATCCTTTGGATAGGGGATAAGATGTCTTAGCACCGGAGTACCCCTTTAAAAACATTGGTACTGGTAAAGGGAAAAATTAAATAGCAGGGTAATTTTTGATTTTTATTAGACCTACAAAATATTTTTTTAAGCATTGCAGATATAAGCCAATTGTAACAATATGATAGCAGAAATGACTAGTAAATACTGAGGTTTTGTCTGTCCATGTCGGACCGAGCTATTTTTACTGCACAAGGAATAAAGTTTTCACAAGCACTATAATGGTGAGTGCCTGTCAAGATTCTCATTGCTACTGTTGTGAATATTGTTACCTTATGAATGAGATCAAGCACTTTCATATATGCAAAAGCCATTGTTACCTGCCCACATTACTTTGGCATAATACCACTCCTAAGCGTACTAGATTCGAATCAGATTGTACCAACATCTACTTCTACATGAACTGTAACAATATATTACTATTTAATGCCAATGTATCATTTCTTCGCAGTGCCACAGGTAGAAGAGGAGGAGGAAGACCATATTGAGAAAGGTAAGTCTGGTATTAACATATTTATAGACCAAAGCAAAAACGCTGAAATGTTCTTGAAAACTGATTTCCAAAATTAAAATATTATATTTAGTTGCATCTGTTCTTCCATTTCTCTTACACTTAATCAAAAGCTACATTTATTTATGCTCTTTCCTCTGTGGGAGATGTATAGCGCACAGATCTAATTTTTTTTAATTTATTTTACCATCAGTTGTGATAGGTTCAGATGTGAATATATAATACAGTGAAGCCTCTTTAAGAAGACCACCTAAAGGCAACTATTCATAATGTATTTCTGACTGAAACTCATGAAATGTGGTCTGGATAAAAGGGGAGGGGGTCTTCTCAAAAAGGTGTTTCGCTGTATGTGCGTACAGACCATTGCCTCCTAAGTGAAATGATCATATTTTGTAATCTCTATGTAAAATTTTATATTCAAAATATTTAGATAATGAAGAGGAAGCTACTGCAGAAGAAGAAGGTAAGAACTTGTTACCCAAAACATTTTATACATTTTCCCTTGCCTAGCCAGACAGTTTTTTTCATTCACTTTAAAGCAGAAGCTGCAAGATAGAGGAGGACTTTGCATAACTTTTAAAGCAAACAAAGAAAGTGAGTGTGTGAGTTTGCTAGTGGGTGTGATTACGAGATGTGGGATTTAAGATTAAAGGACTTTAGATTTGGGGAGTTTGAAAGAGACCTTGTTGCATTATTCATATTATTTACAGTCTGATTCTATTTGATATCTTTGCTATTCCCATTACTAAAATGCCCTCCATGACTGACAATGCATTCCTTTTTTTTTTATTTTTTATATTCTTTATTTGTAATTTTATAACAGAGCAGAAAAGACAGAGACATTGCGTTACTTAACCATCTATAAATCAATATAGCTATTAGCATCGGTCTCTTGTAAGGAAAAAAAAGAAAAACTGTAAAGAAAGAACACACTACCCAAAAATATCTGATAAATAAGCTACAAAGAAAAATGAAAAATGCCTCTTTTGTGCCCTTTCAGCTACCCTTCTCTTCCTCTGTGCTCTCTTCATTCTCTTCATAATCCATAGACCTCTGGTAGTCCTTCCACGCCTGCCATACACTCAGGAACCACATCTCATCCTCTCTATTTGCTAACCGTACATTCTCCAGGTGCATAGCATCGTTTACCTTAGTATACCAGAGGGCTATGGATGGGGTTTCCTTCTTTCACCAAAAAGAAGTAACACAGCTTCTGGCCGTAACTACCAGAAAACTAATCAAGGAATAGCTATATATCTTCAGCGGAATGTCATTATGTTGTAAAAGAAAAAACTCTGGCGACCATGGAATCACCCCTTTCGTTACTCTTTCCATAGACCGGTGTACCTGCTCCCAGAAACTTCTGATCTGAGGGCATTGCCAGAAGATGTGTAACAAAGTGCCTGGTTACTTCTCACAACGCCAGCATAGTGTATTTAGATCTTTCTGGATTTTTTCTAGTCCTATGGGCACTCTATACAATCGTGAGATTATGTTATGATTGGCCTCCTGCATACTCGTAGATAGAACAGAACCATGTGCTTGTCCAAATATCTTATGCGAGTTCTGTGCCCATGGCAGAGTTCACAGATTAGAAAAATCGGATACTTCTCTGGCACTCGCAGGATCCGTGTTGGTGGTCAATTAGGTGAGAGACTTCAGGTGTGATAAAGAATTCGGTCTTGTCCCCACGAGGTAACGGCACAGTGTGCGCTGGTCTTTTGGGCCTTTTTCCCTTCTCTTTTTCAAGCTCTAAATATCTTATGCCACTCCTCCTGCGTAAAGCCCCTATTCAAGTCTTTTTCCCATTTTTTAGTGTAGGCTGGTAAAGACTGACCTTTTGATGTCATCCATATCTGATAGATTCTGGAGAGAGCATGTTTAATCTGTGTTTCTTTGAGACATAGATCCTCAAAGATTGTGTTGCTCTCTCTGTACCATTCTGGTTTTGGGTTTGAAGCCATATAATGTTTGAATTGTATTCTCCTCCAAGCTCTCATCTTAACCGCTGAAAAAATCTCATCCGGATCTCTACATTCCTTTGGTGAGTCTTCCTTCCTCATATGAATTACTCTTTATCTCTCCACCACCTCCTATTTTCTATAGATTGGGTCATCTACTCCAACTAAAAAACCTGGATGGCCTATTATTGGGGTTTGTTGAGAGTTGTATGGTAAAAAAAATCTCTCGTACTTGCTCTTCCATACAAACCCTGTATGTAGCCCAGATAGTCGGGTAGTCTTTTATCCTATCCAACTCTCTCCCTGAACCCCACGGAAGGGCATTTAGTGGAATTTGACTTGACGCTCTTTCAATCTACCCATAGCTTACTAGGTGAGCCTTTACACCATTCAATCACCCGGGCGAGATGTGTAGCAATGTTGTAACCTTTCAAATTTGGGAGACCTACTCCCCCTTTCTCTTTACGTTGACACATCGTCTCCCTTTTAATCCTTGGTCTCTTCCCCCCCCCCCCCCCCCCATATAAACTCCTTTTGTATAGTAGCTCTTTCCTTAAAAAAAATAAGTAGATGGAAAATAAGTGGAGATACATTGAAATATATATAAGATATCTGGTAAAATCGACATCTTGTACAGCGCACAACGTCCAAACCAAGAAAACAGGTTTGGGGACCATTTTTGACAGATCTTTTTCAACAGTGGTGGAATATTTAAATTATATACCGTAGTTCTTTTTTGTCTACAGATATCCATATCCCTAAAATTTTATTGCACGTTCTGACCAAGTGAAGTTGAAATGACTTTGGAGCTGTACCGCAGTGTCTCTTTTTAAGTTAATATTCAATGCTGATGAATGCTCCAGTTAATCTTAAAATTAGATAAACAGGCATAGTTTTCATATTCTTTCATCAGGGAAGGAAGAGAGACCACTGGATTTGTAATAAAAAAAAATTAATCATCCACGAAAGCCGCCACTTTATGCATGCTACCCTGGATCATTATCCCTCTCACCTCTGGGTTCTTCCTAATCCTGCAGAGAAATGATTCCAATACCAGAACAAAAATCAGTGGTGACAAGGGGTAGCCTTGTCTGGTTCCGTTTCTTAAATCAAATTCCTCTGAGACAATCCCATTGACCCTTATCTTAGCTGTTGGAGAACGATATAGTTCTAATACACAATTTAAGAAGTGTTTTTGAATTCCCAGGTATCTAAGGGTTTCCTCCATATAGATCCAGTTCACCCGGTCGAATGCTTTTTCCGCATCTGTTCCTAATAACATAAATGCAATCTTCTTCGACCGGGCGAACTGGATCAGATCTATCGTTCTCGTAGTGTTGTCCTTAGCCTCTCTTCCTGCGCTGAACCCTACTTGATCTAAGTGAATAATACCCTCAATTGCTCTCGCCAGTCTACCAGCGAAGATTTTCGAGAAAAGTTTATAATCTGCATTTAACAATGAGATAGGCCTATAGCTTCCACATTGCAATTTATCTTTTCCCTCTTTGGGGATTACCACAATTATCGCTCGACTCGCATCTTTCGGTAATGCTTTCCCTCTCGAACGGTATTGAATGCTTTCAAAAAGTATGGGGACAACGGTTCTCTTATCCTTTTGTAGTAAACTAGCAAGAACCCATCGGGGCCCGGGGACTTCCTTTCTGCTGTATTCTTAAGTGCCTGCTCCAATTCTTCCATAGTTATTTCTTCTTCCAGTCTATCTATCACTTCACTATGCAGTCTTGGTGAGCCTGATTCTATTATGTATGTTTAAATTTTTCCCCTGAATTTTTTACACATAGTAGCAGGATTATGCCTATCGATATGATAGAGCTCCTCATAAAATGTTTTGAATGTTTCGGCTATCGTGGATGGACAGTGTGTGACCTTTTGTGCATCTTGTCTTATTTTTGGGATGTATTATTTTGCTATTTGCCCCTTTGATGCTGCCGCCAGTGCCTTCCCTATCTTATTTCCAAATTCATATATCTGTCCTCTCGTCTTTGCTTTTTGTTTTTTCGCTTCCTCCATCAAGAGGGACCTAAGTTCTTCCCTTTTCTGCCTCACTATTTGCTGTATTTTAGGGTCATCAGTCCTTTTTTGGGTTAATTCTATTCTTTCCGATGTACATGTTGCTTGATGTACTGTATGCAGTCCTTGAAGAACAGAGTGTATACTGCTGTGCAAGATGTGTGCAAATTGTTCATTTGGAAACTCAGATCCAGGATCTAAAGAAGCAACTGGCAAGATTGAAATCCATTGTCAACTTGGAGAGGAGTCTGCAGCTCAAAGAACAAGCAGTCTTTGGAGCAGGGGTGGGGAAAGATAGTGGCTCAGTGTATATAGAAGACATATACCTAAATATAAAAAAAACACTTGCATAGCAATACTGAGGTCCCTTAAGGACTCAGCCCATTTTCACCTTAACCCCTTAAGGACCGGGTTTTTTTTCCATTTTTGCATTTTCGTTTTTTGCTCCTTGCCTTTAAAAAATCATAACTTTCAATTTTGCACCTAAAAATCCATATGATGGCTTATTTTTTTGCGCCACCAATTCTACTTTGTAATGACTGCAAGACAAAAAGAAAAAAGGACACGCGCCCCTAGTGTAATACTTCAAAACTTTGGGGTAAGGGAAGGGGTTGGTATTCCACTTACCAGATGGTGTTGCGCTATGGGCACAACACCTGGATAAGCTCGAGTGATGATGCAGTGTGCTGAATGCAGCCTGGATCCTCCGGTATCAGCGTGGCTGGCCGGCTTGCAGAGATATCAGGAACAGGAAAGGGAAAAATGATCCTCAATAGGCGCAATAAACAGCAGTGAAGGAGAATTCAATGGTCATCCATCATTCATATAAAGATATTTATTGAGCACACAATGGCCTTGTAATGACGTCAGTCATTTTGCCCAAAAATCTACGGTGAAACGGAAAAAAAATAATTGTGCGACAAAATTGAAAAAAAACCGCTGTTTTGTAACTTTTTGGGGCTTCCGTTTCTACGTAGTAAATTTTTCGGTAAAAATGACACCTTATCTTTATTCTGTAGGTCCATACGATTAAAATGATACCCTACTTATATAGGTTTGATTTTGTCGTACTTCTGGAAAAAATCATAACTACATGCAGGAAAATTAATACGTTTAAAATTGTCATCTTCTGACCCCTATAACTTTTTTATTTTTCCGTGTATGGGGCGGTATGAGGGCTCATTTTTTGCGCCGTGATCTGAAGTTTTTAACAGTACAATTTGCATTGATAGGACTTATTGATCGCTTTTTATTCATTTTTAAATGATATAAAAAGTGACCAAAAATGCACTATTTGGGACTTTGGAATTTTTTTGCGTGCAAGCCATTGACCGAGCGGTTTAATTAATTATATATTTTTATAATTCGGACATTTCCACACGCAGTGATACCATATATGTTTATTTTTATTTTTATTTACACTGTGTTTTTTTTTTTTTATGGGAAAAGGGGGGTGATTCAAACTTTTAATAGGGGAGGGGTTAAATTATATTCATTCACTTTTTTTTAAAACATTTTTACAAGGAGTAATAGGAGAAAATGTCCCCAAAATTTGTAACCCCATCTCTTCTGAGTATGGAAATACCCCATGTGTGGATGTCAAGTGCACTACATTGAGTCACATTTGGCTTTTGGAAAGCAAATTTTGCTGAAATGGTTTTTGGGGGGCATGTCACATTTAGGAAGCCTCTATGGTGCCAAAACAACAAAAAAACAAAAAAAAAAAAACACATGGCATACTATTTTGGAAACTACACCCCTCAAGGAACGTAACAAGGGATACAGTGAGCCCTAACACCTCACAGGCGTTTGACGACTTTAAGTTAAAGTTGGATGTGTAAATGAATTTTTTTTTTTCACTAAAATGCTGGTTTTGCCTCAAATTTTACATTTCTACAAGGGGTAATAGGAGAAATGCCCCCCAAAATGTGTAACCCCATTTCTTCTGACTATGGAAATACCCCATGTGTGGACGTCAAGTGCTCTGCTGGCGCACTGCAATGCTCAGAAGAGAAGGAGAGCCATTGAGCTTATGGAGAGAGAATTTGGTTGGAATAGAAGTTGGGGGCCTTGTGCATTTACAAAGCCCCCCGTGGTGCCAGAACAGTGGACCCCCCCCCCCACATGTGACCCCCATTTTGGAAACTACACCCCCGCAGAATTAAGTAAGGGGTGCAGTGAGCATTTACACCCCACTGGCGTTTGACAGATCTTTGGAACAGTGGGCTGTGCAAATGAAAAATTAGGGGTTTATTACATTCCGTGAGGGGTGTAGTTTCCAAAATGGGGTCACATGTGAGGGGGGGTCCATTGTTCTGGCACTATGGTGGCTTTGTAAACACACGTGGCCTTCAATTCCGGACAAATTTCCTCTTCAAAAGCCCAATGGCGCTCCTTCTCTTGAGCATTGTAGTTCGCCAGCAGAGCACTTTACATCCACTTATGGGGTATGTTCTTAAGTGACCCTAAACTGTTTCCTTGAAATACGACAGGGCTCCAAAGTGAGAGGGTGCCTCCAGCTGTCGCTAAACTCCTAGCATGCCTGGACAGTCAATGGCTGTCCAGAAATGCTGGGAGTTATTGTTTTGCAACAGCTGGAGGCTCAGTTTTGGAAACATTGCCGCACAATATGTTTTTTATTTTTATTGGGGAGGGGGGACAGTGTAAGGGGTGTATATGTAGTGTTTTACCCTTTATTGTGTGGTAGTGTAGTGTAGTGTTTTTAGGGTACATTTGCACTGACGGGTTTACAGTGAGTTTCCCGCTAGGAGTTTGCGCCGTGGCAGAAAATTTGCCGCAGCTCAAACTTGAAGCAGGAAACTTACTGTAAACCTGCTCGTGTGAATGTACCCTGTACATTCACATTGGGAGAGTGGGGGGGGGGGGGGGGCACACTGGTTGGAAAACTTTCAGTTAGGTTCTGTTACCTAACTCAGTAGTTTCCAACCAGGGTGGCTCCAGCTGTTGCAAACTGCAACTTCCAGCATGTACCGAAGGGCCGAAGGGCATGCTGGGAGGTGTAGTTATGCAACAGCTGGAGGTACGCAGCTACAACTCCCAGCATTCCGAGACAGCTGTTTGCTGTTTGGGCGTGCTGGGATTTGCAATTTTGCAACATCTGGAGGGCTACAGTTTAGAGACCACCACAACACAGGGATCTCCAAACTGTGACCATCCAGATGTTGCAAAACTACAAATCCCAGCATGCCCAGACAGCAAACTGCTGTGTGGGCATTCTGGGAGTTGTAGTTTTGAAAGATCTGGAGGGCCACAGTTTGGAGATCCCTGTGTTGTGGTGGTCTCTAAACTGTAGCCCTCTAAATCTTGCAAAACTACAAATCCCAGCATGCCCAAATGGCTGTCTGGGCATGATGGGAGTTGTAGTTTTGCAACATTTGGAGGGCTACAGTTTAGAGTGTATAGTGGTCTCAAAACTTTACCCCGCTCCGGGGACTGATTACAAACCGGGGTGCCGCGTGCAAGATCACGGGGGTCCCCAGCGGCGGGACTCCCGCAATCAGGCATCTTATCCCTTATCCAATGTTTCACAACCAGTGTGCCTCCAGTTGTTGCAAAACAACAACTCCCAGCATGCCCAGGCAGCCAAAGGGCTTATTGGGAGTTGTAGTTATTCAACAACTAACAACTAGAGGAGAACATTTTGGAGACATCTGTGAAGGGCCAGATGTTGCTGAACTACAATTCCCAGGATGCCAGGACAGTCTCGGCATGCTTTGAATTGTAGTTTTGCAACATCTGGAGGGCTACAGTTTGGACACCACTGTGCAGTGGTCTCCAAATTGTGCCCTTCCAAATGTTGCAAAACTACAACTCCCATCATGATGAGACTGTCCAGGCATGCTGGGAGTTGTAGTTCTGCAACATCTGAAGATTATCTGAACATCTGAATGCCTGGACTGTCTGGGCATGCTGAGAGTTGTAGTTTTGCAACATCTGGAAGAGCACAGTTTGGAGACTACTGCACAGTGGTCTCCAAACTGTGGGCCCTCCAGATGTTGCAAAACTACATCTGCCAGCATGCCCAGACAGCCAAAGGCTCTCTCGGCATGCTGGGAGTTGTAGTTTTGAAACTCCTAGAAGCAGCAGTGAAGATCACTTTACAGAGATCTTCACTGCTGCCTCTGACGCCACCACTGCTGCCACCAATTGCTTGTGCCTCCTTCCTGCCGCCAGTCCCCATGTGATCTCTGGTAACAGTCCCCCTGCATCAACGAGGTGCCTGCTGAATGATTTCCAGGACGTCAGGGTGTAGTCCAGTCTGAAGGCCAAGATATATGTGAGGGAAATGATAATAAAATACTAATCAGGGTTTGCTATAAGCCACCAAATATCATACGTGCATCAGAAAACATATTATTAAGGCATATACAGAAGTCAGAAAACCACAATGAGATGGTTATTAAAGAGGACTTTAATTATCTTGATATAAACTGGAAAATTGAGACCTGTGAATCTCATAGGGTAAAACAGGTTTTTAAAAGACAACATGTAGAAGTAAAGATGTCAGGCACCTCAGCATAGATACTGTCCCTTTTAAGGCTTTGGCTGGAAGCAAAGTGAACATTGTCCTTATTGAGCCAAGTGGTGGTGCATAGCATATAGGTAAGTAGATGATATATCAACGGAGGAGAAGGATGAAAAGAGGCAATGCCGCACTCACCATCAATAACAGACTTCTTTATTGTTCAGATCATAGCAGGTACAACAGAAAAGCAGGGGCCCCTCGGTGGGATGAATGCCGTTTTGTGTGACACAGCACACTTTACCTGCAGATACTCCAACCATTGTACCTGCTATGATCTGAACAATGAAGAAATAAAGTCTGTTATTAATGGCAAGTATGGAATTGCCTCTTTTTAGCCTCCCCCTCCGTTGATAAAACAGGTGTTTAGTTGCAAATCATTTTTTGTCCCAAATAGTACCAAACCATAGGGAATGCTCTACTGAACTTGAAGCATTGTGGGAATTTGTTGTTGCTGTTAAATAGTGCAGCATAGGCTATTATTATTGTTCAGGTTTTTTTTGTGCCTTTAAAGGCCGCTAATCTGGACAGGGCACAGCGGACAACATTTACTATCATGGGGTTGGTAAGGCACTGTTGTCTTTTGATTGAAGTAGCGGGAGAAAAAGACATCACATGATGTATTTTTTCTCCCACTATTCTCCCCAGGTTTCCCGACGGATGTCGCACTGCCATGTCATAACGGCAGTGTGAAAGAAGCCTAACACTGCTATGAATCTATTCAGGTACTTTTAAAGTGGTTTTAATGCTGTTACTGTCGGAAAGTTACAGTGGCATGTTGTAACCTATGGCAACTAACCTTGTTTACACTGCAATAGTGGATTTTGTATGCTTATATACCGTATTTATCGGCGTATAACACGCACTTTTTAGGCTAAAATTTTTAGCATAAAGTCTATGTGCGTGTTATACGGCGATACCGCCCCAGGAAAGGCAGGGGGAAAGAGGCCGTCGCTGCCCACTTCTCTCCCCCTGCCTTCCCTGGGGTCTAGAGCCCTGCTGCCGGCCCTTCTCACCCCCTGGCTATCGGCGCCGCTGCCCGTTCTGTCCCCCTGACTATCGGTACTGGCGCCGATAGCCAGGGGGAGAGAAGGGGCAGCGGCACCCATTGCCGGCGCCGCTGCCCCGTTGCCTCCCCCCATCCCCGGTGGCATAATTACCTGAGTCGGGTCCGTGCTGCTGCAGGCCTCCGGCGTGCGTCCCCTGCGTCGTTGCTATGCGCTGTACGGCGCGGCGCCGTGCATAGCAACGATGCACGGCGCCGCGCCGTACAGCGCATAGCAACGACGCAGGGGACGCACGCCGGAGGCCTGCAGCAGCACGGACCCGACTCAGGTAATTATGCCACCGGGGATGGGGGGAGGCAACGGGGCAGCGGCACCGGCAATGGGTGCCGCTGCCCCTTCTCTCCCCCTGGCTATCGGCGCCAGTACCGATAGTCAGGGGGACAGAACGGGCAGCGCGGACCCGACCCAGGTAATTATGCCACCGGGGATGGGGGGAGGCAACGGGGCAGCGGCGCCGGCAATGGGTGCCGCTGCCCCTTCTCTCCCCCTGGCTGTCGACGCCGCTTCTCTCCCCCTGGCTATCGGCGCCGGCAATGGGGTGCCGGTACCGATAGTCAGGGGGACAGAACGGGCAGCGGCGCCGATAGCCAGGGGGAGAGAAGGGTCGGCAGCAGGGCTCTAGACCCCAGGAAAGGCAGGGGGAGAGAAGCGGGCAGCGACGGCCTCTCTCCCTCCTGCCTTTCCTGGGGATGTATCGGGGTATACACGCGCACACACGCACCCTCATTTTACCATGGATATTTGGGTAAAAAACTTTTTTTACCCAAATATCCTTGGTAAAATGAGGGTGTGTGGTATACACCATACGGTACTCTAAAATAAAGCTGCATAAAGTATTCCTGGTGGTCGGCAGATGCCTGTCATTGTTAAAATGCACGCAGAGGTATCAGAAGTTGATGTCACCATTCCTAGTGATAAAAACGTGTAGGTTTCCATGTAATGGGGGCATGTTTGCTACAGTGTTGTTTATATTCAGGGACAAGTCATCTGTGCTATTTTAGCTGTTTATCCTTTTATGTTTCTTCTAGGGGCCTTGACCATGGCACTATACTAAGTGGTTGGCCCTCTAGGTACAGTTGACATCACATTGCTGATAACTTCTATGTTGTCCTCTTATCATATGTAAATTACACCATACTCTTTGGGGAGGTTATATACTTAGATCACTGTTCACCACTGATGGAGCTTAGGGGACATACATTTTATTGTTGCCCTCATCTCTGTTTTAGGGTAGGGTCACACCTAACGGATCTACAGCGTATTTTATGCTGCAGATCCACCGGTGACCCGATCCATTTTGTGCCTCCCAATCCATTTTGTGCCTTCTGTGGCTGCGAGCAGGCCAGGGGAAGAGCGAGGCAGGGGGGGATGCAACAGCTGGAGGCACAAAATGGGTTGGATAACCGGCGGATCCGCAGCGTAAAATACACTGCAGATTCGTTACGTGTGACCCTACTCTTTTTTTTTCTATTGTAATTATGCCATGGAACAATAAAGGCTTTGTATTTTCATAAAATGTCTTGTCTGTTGCAGTATTGTATTTGTAGGTGTTGTGTCACTTACAATAATCAGTCCAGTAGTTTCAAAGTTATGCCCCTCCATTGCAATATTGCTTAAGAGCTTCATGCACAATGGTGACGGGAAGCTGGCTTTCTGAGCTTGCTTGTCTCCTCGATATACCACAATATGCCTGCAATAGAGCAACGGAGGGGCATAACTTTGAAACTACTGGACCAATTTATGTAAGTGACACATTGTTTTACTTCTGTTCAGTGCAGTGAACAGGCTGTCAGTTTCCGCTCCAAGCAATAGAATTCAAAGTAATACAAAGTGTCCCTTTTAAACGACAGTGAAACCTCCCAAGAAGACCACTTATTTGTGAAGACCACCCCTATCTTTATCTGTGACCAATATTCATCCCATTATAGCCTATGGATGGTAATATGTTTCTACACAGCCTTATTAAAAAGGAGAGGCAACTGAGGTTAGCTACAACTTACCACACACTACCCTCTGCCCAGTGACTACCACTGACTACAGATTTATTGTGGAAGAGGAGACCAAGCATACAGTCTTGCATTTCGTCTCTTTAATAAGGATACAGAGCACCTCATTGACAGCATTACGCTGGTCAATTTTAGGATTTCGAAGTCAGGACACAAGAGTGGGCAGGACAACCACACAGAAAGCTTCCCTTCCCTGTGAAAGCTTAAAGGGGTACTCTGGTGGAAAAAAAATTTTAATCAACTGGTGCAAGAAATTTTAACAGATTTGTAAATTAGTTCTATTTAAAAATCTTAATCTTTCCAGTACTTATCAGCTGCTGTATGCTCCCCAGGTAGTTGTATTTCTTCCTGGTATTCTTTTCAGTCTGACCACAGTGCTCTCTGCTTACACCACTGTCCATGTCAGGAACTGTCCAGAGTACAAGCAAATCCCCATAGCAAACCTCTCCTACTCTGGACAGTTCCTGACATGGACAGAGGTGTCAGCGGAGAGGACTGTAGTTAGACAGAAAAGAACTCCAGAAAGAAATACAACTTCCTCTGCTTCATAAGCTGATAAGTACTGGAAGTAAGATTACGATTTTTAAATAGAACTAATTTACAAATCTATTTCGAACTTTGGGGCACTATAGTACCCCTTTAAAGTAAACGTGATGCATAGTTTTTTTCCTGATTTTAGCCAGATACTAAAATATGTTTACTTATCTGAAACATGATATCCATTTCTATTTTCTGATAGACAACTAGAGAGGACCTGTTCCATTCAGATAAATTGTAGACAGCCCTGACCATTCTAAGTGACCTTTTCAGAGGCCAATCAATATGGGGGGGGGGGGGGGGGTGCTGAGCTCTGCTGTAAATGGTAATGAATCCTGTGTTATCTCTCTGTTTGTGTCATATTTCATTCATTGTGCTCCTGAAAAGAAAGGCATTACTAGGGAAACAAATGATCTCTACAGAACAGGAAGGGAACACTTAAACAACACAATCAATCACACTTCCGTGAAATCACACTGTCCACTCAGGAAGCACTGATTGACAATCAATTTCACATGCTATTGTGCAAATGGAACAGACAGCAGGTGGAAATTATAGTCAATTAGCAAGACCGCAATAAAGGAATGGTTCTGCTGGTGGTGATCACAGACCACTTCTCAGTTCCTATGCTTCCTAGCTGATGTCAGGCTGGGTTCGAACTATGGAATTTTCGAGCAGATTTACACTTCAACAATTCTGGTGCACCTGAGTCCCATTGATGTTAATGGGAATCCGCTGCATACTGCACATGACAGAATTCATCCACTGAAAGAATGATCTTGTTCATTCATTCTTATGGCAGAATCCACATAAAATACTTTGCCGGCCATGCTGGCAGCCTCAGAATTTCTGGCTGGAATATTTGTTAATGTGAACATAGCCTCGATGTATTAGCAGCCTGATAGCACAAGCCTGCGTTGATATGCATTTTTCCTATGCCTTTTGCATGCACACCACGTTTTTGCAATACAGTTCCTGTATCAGGTTTTTGATGAAAACTGATTCCTCAAAACCTGACTAAACTGTATCAAAAAGTGTGTACAAATTTTAACCCATATACGGTTGAAAACCGTATACAGTTTGAAAAATGATGTCAGGTTGCATCCGTTTTTTAAGGAAAAAAAGTATACGTTTTTAACTTTTCACTCCATTTTGAATAAAGTTTCACTTGTTTGATTGAAATTCCAAGAAAAAAAAACTGTGCAAAGTCAAAAACCGTATGGTGAAAACCGTATGGAACCGTATGCACATACAGTTCTGTACGGTTCCCATTGACTCCCATGTTAAAAAAAACGTATGCCGTTTAATACAGTTTTTCACCCGGACCAAGAAACGTGGTAGACTACAGTTTTGGGTACGGGTAAAATACTGGACAAAACCGTATGAGATGCAAAACGGACTAAACTGGATGATGCGTTTGACATACAGTTTACAATGTTAAGTCAATGCATACAGTTTTCTATACAGTTCCATACGGTTTTTAACTTGAAACCGTATATGGGAAATTTATAACAAAAACGTGGTGTGCATGCACCCTAAGGAAGAAGAAAAAAACAACACAAACAAGAAACAATATTTTCCTAATAGCTTCTAGCTAACATCTGGAGAAAAAACACCATGCCTCATCCATGGTGTGTTTTTTTTTTTTTTTTTAGACCACCCTGAGGGTACATTTACACACAGTCTCTTTCCCCAAAACACTATAGTGATTGTTTTGGACAAAAAATGCTGCAGCCAGATGTTAGCTGGTAGTCAATAGGGAAATATGAAATGGTATAATTTAATGGAATTTATATTTGTGTTATTTTTTACCCTTTATTGGATTTTTTTTTGTTAAATTGCAACATTTTCTGGCTATGGTATTTCCCCCCATGTGTAATTGTGTGTGGATATTTTTTTCTGACATTTTCCCTTACATTTTCCTTTCATCCTTGAATCACAAGTTAAAAAAAATTCATATAACTTGTAAAGAGAAAAATGCAGCTGATAAAACGCCAAATAAAACACTATGTTGGGGAACAAATGCCATAATATGCCATAATAATTGTATAATGGAGGATGGGCATTTTTTGTGGTACTTTTTTAGTCCAGACACTGTGCAAAAGGTATGTGTGGAGGAAGCTCAAAGCTATAGTCTCTAGTGATATTGTTTAGAAATGTAAATGTAACAAGTCCTGCAAAGCAGTGAGACTTTATTGCTATCCATATGTCTAAATGAAAGTAAATAAAGCTTGGGGTATGGGAGATTATCTCTACAAGATTTTAGATAATTTTTTTTGTCTAGAAAAATGGAATTGATAAAGCACGAGGAGAAGTCACATATCCTTACATATTGTATTAAAAATGCACAAATAAAATTGTCTTATACTTTAGAAGTTTTGGAAACGGGTCAAAAAGCCTACAAGTGGAGTAATTGTTTCACGTATGCTGAATTGATAAATAAGACATGGATAACAATTAAACACATGTGGGGTTAAAAGTAGCCTTCCATTTACACCAATATGTTATACTTTAGATTGAAAACATTTTTAACTGGACAGGAAGGTTTTTGGTTGGCACGGAATGTTAATACAATTCAACAACTATATGAGGGAGGCGAACATAAAAGTATCACACAACTTAAGAAGCCGAGTGGGTTGGTAGACTCTCCCATCTTTTCGTATACACAACTAAAATGGGCTGATGCACATACTTTAGATCAGTCATTACTTGAGGTGGTACCCAACAGGGCTCTTGACCAAATCATTACTCGGCAAATAGGTAAAAAAAAAATCAATGGTAGATAGATATACCTATGGTATTATAAGGAAGGAGGCTGGTAAAGGGAGGAAAATTTGTAGTCAGAAGAAATGGGAGAAAGGCATTGGTGAAATTCCTGAAGAGAAATGGAATTACATAGTTAAAAATATCAAATTAGTTTCAGTAAATTCAAATCTGAGGATCACCCAATTTAACCTTTTGCATACATTTTACCTTTCCCCTATTCGTGTGAAAAAAATGGGATACAGGGATCAATCTAACTGTCCGAGATGCGCAATGAATCAGCTAATCTGAAGTAAATAATACGGGACTATTGTGTAATAGGGAGATTTTGGAGAGAAATCTGCTTTTATATATATATATATATATATATATATATATATATATATATATATATATATATACATACATACATTGCTCAAAAAAATAAAGGGAACACTTTAAAAACACAATGTAACTCCAAGGCAATCACACTTCTGTGAAATCATACTGTCCACTCAGGAAGCAACACTGATTGACAATCAATTTTACATGCTGCTGTGCAAATGGAACAGACAACAGGTGGAAATTATAGGCAATTAGCAAGACCCCCCCCCTAATAAAGGAGTAGTTCTGCAGGTGGTGACCACAGACCACTTCTCAGTTCCTGTGCTTCCTGGCTGATGTTTTGGTCACTTTTGAATGCTGGCGGTGCTTTTACTTAGTAGAAGCATGAGATGGAGTCTACAACACTTGTGTAGTGGCTCAGGTACAGCAGCTCATCCAGGATGGCACATCAATGCAGGCTGTGGCAAGAAGATTGCTGTGTCTGTCAGCGTAGTCTCCAGAGCATGGAGGCGCTACCAGGAGACAGGCCAGTACATTAGGAGATGTGGAGGAGGCCGTAGGAGGGCAACAACCCACCAGCAGGACTTCTACCTCCGCCTTTGTGCAAGGAGGAGCACTTCCAGAGCCCTGCAAAATTACGTTCAGCAGGCCACAAATGTACATGTGTCAGCTCAAACAGTCAGAAACAGACTCCATGAGGGTGGTATGAGGGCCCGACGTCCACAGGTGGGGGTTTTGCTTACAGCCCAACACAGTGCAGGGCGTTTGGCATTTGCCAGAGAACACCAAGATTGACTAATTCGCCACTGGCAGCTTGTGCTCTTCACAGATGAAAGCAGGAATCTGAACACGCCGTGGAGAATGTTCTGCTGCCGGCAAAATCCTCCAGCATGACCAGTTTGGCGGTGGGTCAGTAATGGTGTGGGGTGGCATTTCTTTGGGGGGCCGCACAGTCCTCCATGTGCTTGCCAGAGGTAGACTGCCTGCCATTAGGTACTGAGATGAGATCCTCAGACCCCTTGTGAGACCATATGCTGGTGCGGTTGGCCCTCGGCTCCTTCTAATGCAAGACAATGCTAGACCTCATGTGGCTGGAGTGTGTCAATAGTTCCTGCAAGATTAAGGCATTGATGCTATGGACAGGCCCGCCCATTCCCCAGCACAACTGGGACATCATGTCTCGCTCCACCCACCAACGCCACATTGCACCACAGACTGTCCAGGAGTTGGCAGATGCTTTAGTCCAGGTCTGGGAGGACATCCCTCAGGAGACCATCCCCCACCTCATCAGGAGCATGCCCAGGCATTGTAGGGAGATCATATGGGCACATGGAGGCCACACACACACACACTACTGAGCCTCATTTTGACTTGTTTTAAGGACATTACATCAAAGTTGGATCAGCCTGTAGTGTGGTTTACCACTTTGAGTGTGACTCCATATCCAGACCTCCATGGGTTCATAAATTTCATTTCCATTGATAATTTTTGTGTGATTTTGTTGTCAGCGCATTCAACTATGTAAAGGCGAAAGTATTTCATACGATTAGTTCATTCATTCAGATCTAGGATGTGTTATCTTAGTGTTCCCTTCATTTTTTTGAGCATTTATATATATATATATATATATATATATATATATATATATATATATACATACATATGTATATATTTAGATATAAAATATTGGTTTTCTACCTAGGGAGTTTGATCCTTTTGTCCAAATTTAACTAGGACAGTGTTTCCCAACCAGAGTGCCTCCAGCTGTTGCAAAACTACAACTCCCAGCATACCCAGACAGCCAAAGGCTGACCTAGGAGGTAATCTGGATAGAACAAATGATACTGTCCTACTTTACACGTTGCCGCAAAATCAGGTACATGTACATGGTGATTAGGGATTACTCACCGCATCACCACTTGCATGTACCTGATGGAAATAAACTGTCATAGCACCACCGGGCGCTGCAACAGTTTACTGAGCTCAGCTGTGCTGCACAGCCGAGTCTCCCTGAAGCCAGCCAGGGATCAATCGTAGCGGTCCCCAGACGGCGATCGCTGCTATTGGTCCGTCAGTACAGATTGACCAATAGCAGGGATCTGGCGGGGGTCTCCTCCTTCCCCCTCCTTCATCACTTTACACAGTGAAGAAGAAGAATGCCACCCGCCCACTGCACTCCGATCCTGAGTTAACCATGTAGACGCTGCAGTCACTCTATTAGGGTTACAGAGGGAGAGGAACTCTCTCTGTCACCGAACTGCGCTCTGCAAAGTGAAAGCAGAGCTCCGATGTTTGCCATGGCAACCAGAAGCCTATCAATGGCCTCTGTTGTGACGGCAACAGAAGCAGATCCGCCTCTACCTAAGGTAGAGACTGATCTGCTATTCTATGCCTGTCTGTGTAAAACTGACATACATAGGCCTAATTCAATGGAGTATATGTACTCCATTGAAATGTGTATAATAGTAAAAAAACAAATATGTGAAAAAAATAAAATAAAACATTTTGAAATATAAAATATAATAACATAAATTATATATATATATATATACACCCCAAAACAAACCCCAAAAATAGTCCACCCAAAAAGCCAACATGTCCCACAAAAAGATTCCTCACACCATCAGTGAAAAAATAAAAATAAATGTACTAAAATGTAATGAGTATATAAATTTGGTATCACCATAATCATATCAACCTGCAGAGTAAAGTTAACATGTCATTTATACCACATGATGAACGACCTAAAATTTTTTATAAAAAAACTGCTGCAGAATAGATTTTTTGATTTATACCACCTAGCCCAGAATGGTACCAATGATAGCATCAACTTGTCTCCCAAAAATATTTTTGCACGCAAAGGCCTCTACAACTTTATATGATGCCAACAAAAGGAGGTCCCAAAGTGCACACAGCACGCCTTCAGGTCTGAGTCCTGTGTGTGAGACACATAGCACACAAAGGCGTCAGGATTCAGGGAATAAATCTTGAGTTGCATTTCTCTGTCAACACCAACTGAGTTACAGAAAAAAATGTATTTATCTGCAAAAAAATTAAAATTTAAATTTTAAAATTCTGCCTCTACTTTGCTTTCATTTCTGTAAAACACCTAAGGGTTAATAAACTTCTTTAATGTAATTCTGACTACTTTTAAGGGGTGCAGTTTTTAAAACGGGGTGATTTATGGGGGTATCTAACATACAGGCCCTTTAATTACACTTCCAAACTGAACTGGTCCCTGAAAAATCTGATTTTGAAATGTTCCTGAAAAACTTATAAACCTTCAACATTCTAAAAAAGCTAAAGAATGTTTATTAAATGATGGAAACATAAAGTAGACATATTGTAGATGTGAATTAATCATTAGTTTGGTGCGGCATGACTATTTGTGGTACAAGCAGAAAATGTAAAATCTAGAAAAATGCAAATTTTTCATTTTTTTTTTCAAACTTTTGGAATTTTTTTTTACAAAAAAACTCTACATAAAACAATCAAAATTTACCACTAATGTAAAGTACAATATGTCAGGAAAAGACTATCTCAGAATCGCTTTCATAAGTAAAAGCATTCCAAAGTTATTACCAAATAAGTGGACACCTGTCAGATTTTGAAAATTTGCCTTGGTCATTAAGGTCACAACGGACTATGGAGTAAGGGGGTTAAAGTAGATTAACAGGAAAAAACAGAATTTGCTGTATGGTATAATTTGTCAAATAAGATCAGGAGTCATGAGTACTGGATGGTACAGAGGGCATTGAACAGTATGAAAGCAATAAGTAAACATAACAAAATATGAAAGGGGTGGAAAAGGTTTTTATACTGGTGTGTGTTTGTATGTTGGTTTGAATTTTTTCTCTCCCCTCTCTATAAGTTGGTCAGGGTGGGAATTAGGCTCCTTTCACACTGCGTTTCTCCCTGTCGAGAATGGCCGCCATAGTCTTTCTTTTTTTTTTTTTGTGACATTAACGGCCGTTTTCGTCATGGGGAGCAACAGGCAACAATGGGTCCCGGCGATTCCCAATTACTATTATGGAGGCCGCCGGGTGACGTTATTTTTTTAATGGAACTAGCAGGAGAAAAAGACGGCACATGCAGTAATTTTTCTCCCGCTACTTCCCCGGGCTCCCCGACAGCCGTGACACTGCCGTGTACTAACGGCAGTGTGAAAGAAGCCTTAGTGGGGTTTTTATTAATTCTGTGGCTTCTTTTTTTAAATGGAATTTGTCATTTATCACTTTGTAAAATGTAAAAAAAAGAAAAAGGAGAGGAAAGAATAAAAAAGTAATTTCCATCATTATCATGAGGGGGGTGTGTCCTCTTTAAGAATCAGTAGAGAAGGTAAAAAGAAACATCAGAGGCAGGGATCTGAGACTAAAATTACTGAACAGGGAGTCCTTTGGGATTTTTGTGTTAGATACCTGACAACCAAGGGGAATAAATTTATAGGCAAGATCTTATCCTTGTGTACTGATTGTGTGATGTCTGGTTCAGCCAGAACCTGCAGGGTTAAGTCTTTGGTTATCCAAACAATGCTTGGCTATCCGAGAGCCTGGCTTGCATGGTCCAAATATATATATCTACACCAACATAGTTGACCATAAAATGTACTCCAATATGGCAAAGATATGTTAAGAAATATCAATCTTTATTGTTACAAAAAATAATATAAAAACACACAAAAAAAAACATATACTGGTGAGGTACAACAGAAACACAGGTAGATGAGAGGCAAGAGGTGAGAACACAACAAGTAATTAAATATTTTTACAAATAAGCTGCGGAGTATACATGGTAACTGCAGGTAAGTGTAAGGTGCCACTGAAGTATTAAAGTGCACACTGATGGAACATCACCAGTGGAGCTGTGTAGATACACATATAAATAAAGTATAAAGTCTCAATGGGAGGGACAATGGCTACTCTTCTTAATACTGGCAGTTATAGCATAATAATATCAAAACCATCCACATACAAATCCGGACACCTGGACATGCACTCCACAGATTACCTCTCACCTGTACCTTGAACGCATTTTCGCAATGCTGCTTTAAAAAGGGGCGACTATGTTGGTGTAGAGGGTTACGTCTTTCTAGCTCTGAAGTTTCTTTTGTTTGTTTTGGTTCCTGGGTTACGCTCAGTTTGTGGGCTAGGTAAGCTAACTTTGTGGGCTAGGTCAGCTGACTTCGTTGGCTTTTCACCTGAGTAGCTCTCAATTTAAGCCTGCATTATGCCTTCAGACCTTGCCTGCGAAAGAGCTTACTCCAGTAGCTAGTGTTATTATATTTCTGATAATCTGGTATTTCTGACTTTCTGGCTTGCCATTCTGACTATTCTCCTATATTTTTGACTTGGCACCTTTTGACAACTCCTGGTAAAGACTCGGCTAGTGGACTTTGACCATTGTGTGAGTGTGTGTTTAGTTTATTTCCGTTAGTTTGTGTGATTCCATACAGTATCCCAACCTCTGTCTGTTTTGTAGTTTATTTTGTTGACCGTGACTTCCATCAGATATTTATGGAGGGACTGTCACTGTGGTTGTCGATCCACTATTTAGGAGGGATAGGCAAGTAGGCAGGGATAGAGGTATTGGGTGAGATCAGTTTTGCACTCCTTCCTTGCCCATATGTGACAGATTGTGTGTATTCTATCTTTTTTTTTCTCTTTTTTATTTTTTGTGTGTAATTTGTACGTTAATAGTGGGATTGTGCAAATGTCTATCTGAGTTTTGATGTACTAGTTTATGGCAGTGTTTCATGACATGTAGAACATGATCCAGTTTTCCATGTTTTTGAGTATTGTTTTTAAGCTGATTTTAATTGTGCCATTTCCCAAATGAGTAATGAGTAAAAAAAAAAATTAAAAATGCTAATGTGAATCCAGCCTTGAATAGAAAAAAATACCCCTTTAACTAAACCAATACAAATGTTTATTACATAAAAATAATATACGGTATTTACAATACTAACAAATGTACCTAATATAAGGCTGGGTTAACATACAGTATTTTTATCAGTACTGTTAGTCAAAACCAGGAGTGAAACCGATACAGAGAAAACTATAGTGGAAAGAATTGCACCTTTTTCAGTTTTTTTAACCTACTTGGTTTTAGCTAAAAAAAAAAACTAACAAGAATACTGAACAAAATGCTGGCCCTGATTTACTATTGCAAACCCGACATGTTTTGTCAGGTTGTGCGCCAGACTCTGTCACATTGTGCCAGAAATTCTGTCTGCACCAGAATTTGCACCAGAATTGAAAAAAAAAACCCGACTAACTCTCCATTTTACTGCGAAAACCCGAAAAAGGGGCTTGTTCCTCACATTTTCACAAAAACCCAACATATGTACTAAGGTTTCCACAGAAAATGTGGTGGATTTCAGGAAAACCCGACAGATCAGAGCATGTGTAAAAAAAGGTAAATGTAGGAAAAGTGGAAAATTTTGGAAACCTTAGTAAATACAGTGGAAAAAAATTGTAGGGAATTAAAACCCATAAAGAAACCTACACTCCACTCTTAGTAAGTCAGGGCCACTGTGTGTAAACCAAGCCTAAATGTGTTTCTGCTGTGGAAAGGGGTCTTATAATGATCTGAAAGTGACAAAAAATTTACTTTAACAAACATAAAATAAAATTAATCTGGAAGAATTCAAATATGTTTATGGATCATATAAGTGCTGATTCATTTTAAATACTTTTATTATTAACGTATTGAGTAAATCTGACTCTATGTATATAAAAAGAGAAGGCCTGACTCATTGACTCATCAATGCCCAGCCTAAACCCTTGTACCTAGAAAGCTGAATTTTTTTCACAGGTGTTGTTTTTAAGACATAGACAAGGAATGAGAAAGTATTTTTCAAAATTCAACCCTTAAGGGGGTAAAATAGGAGTTGAAAGTTTGTATGGAAGTCCTTCATTTTTGAAGCTAGAAGCATGAAACTTTGTTTTTAGGCTAAGAATTAGAGATAAAGAAACACGTCTTTTAACGTTTTCTAAAATCATACCATATCATACCCGTATGGTCTCGGCTGCTATCAGCAGCCAGGACCCGTGGCTAATGCTAGACATCACCATTCCTGCAGATGTCCGGCATTAACTCTTTAGACGCAGCGATTAAAGTTGAAAGAATTTGGGTTGTTTGGATGCCCGTAGACTTTACCCAGAGCAGCCTCATTACTATAGGATTGTAAAAAGTAGATCTATGTTACCCCAAATTTAACATGAGGGAAGCCGCGGGCAAAAACTAGTTGTTACATTTGCATGTAATCACAATGTTACAGCATTTTACATTTGGATTTATATGATACAAACATTGGACAACTCCTTATTAACTATTTGCCTTTTTTTTTTTTTTCCCAGAGGAGACAAAGCCCAAACCCAAGTAAGTTTTTTTTCCCTCTTTCTTTTATCTTTGCTCCAAAATCAAACCATATTTGTGATAAAAGTGCTTTAGGTCAGACAGTTATAATTCTGAAATGTGTTCCAGAAAATCAGTAATTCATAGTATCCATTTAACATCAAGAAAGGAACTACAATTTCTTACCAGGTCTTACTTCCATCTTCTATCTTTCCCCTTGGTAGCTTCTGTTTAGGTTAATCCTCATGATAATGATGAAAAATATAATGGCTTAACCTAAAAGTATACCAGATTGTTATAGTACCAAATTAGTTTAGTTTACGTTAAGAAAATCCTTTTTACTGCTTTTCGATTTTTACATATTTTTCATTTCAGTCAAAGCGCAGAGAAGCAAACACAACCAATGATGGCTTGAGGTTATTATAGACCCTGGTCTGTTTGGAAAGTGTGGGCTTTCTTCCACCCAGGATTTTAAAATTATGTATTATATTTCTGAATTTAATAACTTGCATGAAGGCATGCCAAAATTAGAGTTCCATACATATTACAGGGGTTATCAGCCTTGTAAAACTGATGGCTTACCCTCAAGATATGTCATCGGTATTTGTTGAACAGTGGTCCGACTCTCAGAAATCCCTCTGATGAGCTGTTTAAAGGAGCCATGGCATTTGTGCAAACACTGCAGCCTTATTAATGTTTACTTCTTCTTGCTGTACTTTTAGTAGTTCCAGTGCAAGATACTTGGCAGGAGGACAGAAAGGACTGTGCAGCTATGAATGGCTGAATCAGCACTGCATAAGGAATGCTGTTAAAGAAGTCTGACATTGTTGGGTTACCCTGACTTCGGACTAAAAAAAAAATATGGAGATGCACTGTCCCTTTTATGATCTTCATGCACGAGGAGCGCACATAGTTTAAATTTCCCCGGAGTTGATAGATCAGTGAGTTGGTGTCTACTGGCAGTATGGAAAATAGGGCTGGTGGGCTCTTGTAAGCAGGCTTGACTGGTTTCAGGGAGTCCTAGCCCTTTTTTTTTCCCCAATAGCAAGTAGAGAATGCTTCAATCTCTACACACTTGTTATATGAGGACAAAATATGAGGATGGCATATGGGGGATGGGGTATAAGGTCAGGATATTAGGTCAGGATATGAGGATGCAATATGAGGACAAATTATGGGGATGGAATATGAGGTCTAGATGTAAGGATGGGATATGAGGACAAAAGCTTTTCCTCCTCTACAAGGATTAAGTAGGAAAAAGCAGGCAACGCCGGGTATTCAGCTAGTAGTCAATAAACACAAAGGGGCAGATTTACTGAAGGCCAGCATTTTGCATGCTAGTCATAAGATGAAGATTACTTACTGCTAATTTATTAAGAATTTAACATCTCAATACATTTGTCACATCTGTGGCTGTCTATGCACCACAGATTGAAATCTACACCAGCTATCAGCTGGCATAGATTTTAGCTACTTGTTAAGTTAATTGCTTGCATAAATTAAAGTAATTTTGCAAAGCTGCACAAAGCCATGCCCCTTTTCTTCTAAGCCTTACCCACTTTCTGCAAAGTGTGGAGCATGATTTTAACCCCTTAAGGACGCAGCCCATTTGGGCCTTAAGGACGCAGACAATTTAATTTTAACGTTTTCGTTTTTTCCTCCTCGCCTTCAAAAAATCATAACTCTTTTATATTTTCATCCACAGACTCGTATGAGGGCTTGGTTTTTTGCGCGACCAGTTGTCCATTGTAATGCCATCACTCACTTTACCATAAAATGTATGGCGCAACCAAAAAAATACTATTTGTGTGGGGAAATAAAAAAAACAACCCAATTTTGCTAATTTTGGAAGGTTTTGTTTTCACGCTGTACAATTTATGGTAAAAATGACATGTGTTCTTTATTCTTTGGGTCAATTCGATTAAAATGATACCCATGATAACAAAAATCGCAAACTTCTTAACAAAATTAGTACGCTTAAAATCCCCCTATTTTGAAGACCTATAACTTTTTCATTTTTCTTTATAAGCGGTGGTATGAGGGCTCATTTTTTGCGCCGTGATCTGTACTTTTTATTGATACTATATTTGCTTATATAGAACTTTTAATCCATTTTTTATAAATTTTTATGGGAATAAAATGTTATAAAAAAGCATCTATTTTGGACTTTTTTTATTTTTACGTTCACGCCGTTCACCGTACGTATCATTAACATTTTATTTGAATAGTTCCGATATTTACGCATGCGGTGATGCCAAATATGTATATAACCCTTTTATTACAAAAAATTCTATTACAGAATAACGTACACATATGGGGATTTGTGTACGTTATTCTGTAAGAGAATTTTTTGTAATAAAAGGTTTATAATTTAGCTATTGTTATTCTTGATTTGGTAGTTTAGAGCTAGCTAATATTGATCTATATATCAGTGATTGCAAATATGTATATAAAATATATTTTTAACACTTTTTGGGGGGGAAATAGGGAAAATGGGACTATTTACGTTTTTATTGGGGGAGGGGGTTTTTCAGATTATTTTAACTTAATTTTTTTACTTTCTTTTATTTTTACTTTCTTTTATATTTTCACACTTTAATAGTCCCCATAGGGGACTATTTATAGCAGTCACTCAATTGCTAATACTGTTCAGTGCTATGTATAGGACACAACACTGATCAGCATTATCGGTCATCTTCTGCTCTGGTCTGCGGGAAGGCAGATCAGAGCAGAAGACGCCGGGAAGGCAGCGGAGCCAGGTGAGGGGACCTCCGTCTGCCGTGCTGGATGATAGGATCGCCGCGGCAGCGCTGCGGGCGATCCGATCATCCATTTTAGTGACCGCGATGCTGCAGATGCCGTGATCTGTATTTATCACGGCATCTGAGGGGTTAATAGCGGACATCCGCGGGGTCGCGGGTGTCCGCCATTACGGGCGGGTCCCTGGCTGCGATCAGCAGCCGGGACCTGCCGCGCATGATCCGGGCATCGCTTCGATGCTCGCGGTTATGCTTAGTACCACCTCACCAGGACGTACATTTACGTCCTTCGTCGTTAAGGGGTTAAACCCATCAAAAAGATAAGATTTGTGCAAAATTGCTTTTGTACGCCAGTTTTACAAATCATAGTTAGTATACTTTTCAAGGAGACGCACTGAACTGAAGTTGTTGCATTTTGCCTGGGAATAAGGCTTAAAAGCAACTTAGATAGCAAAGTATGTGAGCGAAGTGTGTGCATTGGAAGGGGAATAGTGGGATGGAGGTGCAGAAGACAGAGGTAGGTGGATTTGTGACATGTAGATGGCATGGTAGAGGGATAAGAGCCAGAGAGGCTAGCCCTGATGTGGCACACCCCAACAAGTTTTCCCCATTGGCAGATGAAGGGAAGATGTCAGTGCAGAGATGGGATGGCCAGAGTGGTATCTGCTTCAGTAAGGAGGGAATCAGGAGTGCAGGGCAGACAGGTGCTGGTAGTGAGGGCCTCAATTATAAGGGAGACAGACAAGGCGATCTATCGCAGAGATCGGGATTGTGTAATAGGGTGTTGTCTTACTGGCGCACAAGTTCGGCACATCGCGGATCGGATGGACATATTACTGGGAGGGGCTGGCAAAGATCCGGCAGTCATAGTGCACAGTGTCCTTAGAAAGGATTTCAGGGACTTAGCCAGCAAGCTTAGTGCAAGGATCTCCAAGATAATATTCTCTGAAATATTACCTGTACCACGTGACACACCAGATAGGTAGTGTCACGATTCGGCTTACAGGTAGTGGATCCTCTGTGTCAGCGAGGGATTGGCGTGGACCGTGCTGGTGGACCGGTTCTAAGAGGCTACTGGTGTTCACCAGAGCCCGCCGCAAAGCGGGATGGTCTTGCTGCGGCAGTAGCAACCAGGTCGTATCCACTAGCAACGGCTCAACCTCGCTGACTGCTGAGAAGGCGTGGGACAGAAGGACTAGGCAGAGGCAAGGTCAGACGTAGCAGAAGGTCGAGGCAGGCGGCAAGGTTCGTAGTCAAGATGGATACTAGGAGTTCAGGTAACACAGGCTTTGGACAACACTAAACGCTTTCACTGGCACAAGGCAACAAGATCCGGCAAGGGAGTGCAGGGGAAGTGATCAGATATAGCCAGGGAGCAGGTGGAAGCCAATTAAGCTAATTGGGCCAGGCACCAATCATTGGTGCACTGGCCCTTTAAGTCTCAGAGAGCTGGCGCGCGCCCTAGAGAGCGGAGCCGCGCGCGCCAGCACATGACAGGAGGGGCCCGGGACGGGTAAGTGACTTGGGATGCGATTCGCGAGCGGGCGCGTCCCGCTGTGCGAATCGCATCCCCGACGGCCATGTCAGTGCAGCGCTCCCGGTCAGCGGGACTGACCGGGGCGCTGCAGGGAGAGAGACGCCGTATTTGGCATCAGACGCCCCTTAGGTCTCCCCCTTTTTTTGTCCGACAACTGCTTTACCTGGGACGAGGACACCGGGAGTGAATGGAGGGTTTCCTCATGGGCAGGCAGTACAGCAGGAGTGGGAATGGGGAGGGAGGGCAGAGGGTGAAGCTTGGCACGGGGCAGGGTGACACAAGGACGGGGGCCATGAGGAGGCACTGAGGCTTGCCTGACGGGACTGGGAGGGGGGGAGAGGCATCTCTTGTGGCAAGCAGAGTCCCAGTTCTTGATCTCCCCGGTGGTCCAGTCAAGGGTGGGAGAATGAAGCCGGAGCCATGGCAGACCGAGGAGGACCTCAGAGGTACAGTTGGGAAGGACGAAGAACTCAATCCTTTCGTGGTGGGGTCCAATGCACATTAAGAGGGGTTTTGTGCGGTAACGCACGGTGCAATCCAATCTGACTCCGTTGACCGCGGAAATGTAGAGCGGCTTGACGAGACGGGTCACCGGGATGCAGAATTTATTCACCAAAGACTCCAAAATAAAATTCCCAGAGGCACCAGAGTCCAAGCAGGCCACGGCTGAGAGAGAGGAGTTGGCTGAAGGAGAAATCCGCACGGGCACTGTGAGACGTGGAGAAGCAGACTTTGAACCAAGAGACGCCACACCCACGTGAGCTGGGTGCGTGCGTGCGTTTCCCAGACGTGGAGGACGAATAGGGCAATCCACCAAGAAATGCTCGGTACTGGCACAGTACAGACAAAGATTTTCTTCCCAACGGCGATTCCTCTCTTCCTGGGTCAGGCGAGACCGATCCACTTGCATGGCCTCCTCGGCGGGAGGCCCAGGCGTAGACTGCAAAGGATGCTGTGGGAGAGGTGCCCAGAGATCTAAGTCTTTTTCCTGGCGGAGCTCCTGATGTCTCTCAGAAAAACGCATGTCAATGCGGGTGGCCAAATGGATAAGTTCTTGCAGGTTGGCAGGAATCTCTCGTGCGGCCAGCACATCCTTGATGCTACTGGATAGGCCTTTTTTAAAGGTCGCGCAGAGAGCCTCATTATTCCATGATAATTCGGAAGCAAGAGTACGAAATTGGATGGCGTACTCGCCCACTGAAGAATTACCCTGGACCAGGTTCAGCAGGGCAGTCTCGGCAGAAGAAGCTCGGGCTGGTTCCTCGAAGACACTCCGGACTTCAGCGAAGAAGGACTGGACTGTGGCTGTGGCAGGATCATTGCGGTCCCAGAGCGGTGTGGCCCAAGACAAGGCCTTTCCTGAAAGAAGGCTCACTACGAATGCCACCTTAGACCGTTCTGTAGGAAACAAGTCCGACAACATCTCCATATGCAGGGAACAGTGAGACAAAAATCCACGGCAGAGTCTAGAGTCCCCATCAAATTTGTCCGGCAGGGACAAGCGGAGGCTAGGAGCGGCCACTCGCTGCAGAGGAGGTGCAGGAGCTGGCGGAGGAGATGGTTGCTGCTGTAGCAGAGGCAGAAGTTGCTGTAACGTGGCGGTCAACTGCGACAGCTGCTGTCCTTGTTGGGCAATTTGCTGCGATTGCTGAGCGACCACCGTGGTAAGGTCAGCGAGACTTGGCAGCGGCACCTCAGCGGGATCCATGGCCGGATCTACTGTCACGATTCGGCTTACAGGTAGTGGATCCTCTGTGTCAGCGAGGGATTGGCGTGGACCGTGCTGGTGGACCGGTTCTAAGAGGCTACTGGTGTTCACCAGAGCCCGCCGCAAAGCGGGATGGTCTTGCTGCGGCAGTAGCAACCAGGTCGTATGCACTAGCAATGGCTCAACCTCGCTGACTGCTGAGAAGGCGTGGGACAGAAGGACTAGGCAGAGGCAAGGTCAGACGTAGCAGAAGGTCGGGGCAGGCGGCAAGGTTCGTAGTCAAGATGGATAGCAGGAGTTCAGGTAACACAGGCTTTGGACAACACTAAACGCTTTCACTGGCACAAGTCAACAAGATCCGTCAAGGGAGTGCAGGGGAAGTGATCAGATATAGCCAGGGAGCAGGTGGAAGCCAATTAAGCTAATTGGGCCAGGCACCAATCATTGGTGCACTGGCCCTTTAAGTCTCAGAGAGCTGGCGCGCGCGCGCGCCCTAGAGAGCGGAGCCGCGCGCGCCAGCACATGACAGGAGGGGCCCGGGACGGGTAAGTGACTTGGGATGCGATTCGCGAGCGGGCGCGTCCCGCTGTGCGAATCGCATCCCCGACGGCCATGTCAGTGCAGCGCTCCCGGTCAGCGGGACTGACCGGGGCGCTGCAGGGAGAGAGACGCCGTGAGCGCTCCGGGGAGGAGCGGGGACCCGGAGCGCTAGGCGTAACAGGTAGCAGGAGATTAGGGAGCTAGAAATTTAGAAACTGGTGTAAGAAGCAGGGGTTTGGGTACATGGAGAACTGGGCCGACTTCGCTGTCAGATACAGGGTCTACAAAAGATTGTAAAGATTGTTTGAACTAGGAACTGAGAGGGAGGGAAACTACAATATAGAAGGGAAAGACAGTGTAGAAAGAAAGCTGGGGATAGGTAATAAAACAAGGGGTGGAGCGTTGGGATGTGTTACATAGTTACATAGTTCTTAAGGTTGAAAAAAGACCAGAGTCCTTCAAGTTCAACCTATAACCTTATTTTGTCCCTCATGTGTTGATCCAGAAGAAGGCAAAAATCTCTTGTGAGACTGATGCCAATTGCCCCATACTAGGGAAAAAAATTCTTTCCTGACTCCAAATGTAGAATTAATCCCTGGGTCAACTTTCTGTCCCTATAAATTTACAAAGTTACATATTTGCATAGTTAGTATGGTTAAAAAAAGACATACCGGCCAATAATGGGTCATTTGTATACGTTGATGATATCCCCCCAATAAACGTCTCTCCTCAAGACTAAACAAATGTAATTCTTCTAATCTTTCCTTATAGCTAAAATGTTCTATGCCCTTTATTAGTTTGGTTGTGCATATCTGCACCCCTTCCAGCTCCACAATGTCCCTTTTATGAACTGTGCCCAAAACTGAACAGCATATTCCAGGTGAAGCCGGGCCAATGCTTTATAAAGGGATATTATTATGTCCCTGTCTCTCCATGCCTCTTTTGATACATGACAATATCCTGCTTGACATTGCATGATATTCTTTAGTTTATGATCTACAAGTACACCCAGCTCCTTCTCTACCAGTAACAATGCATGCAGAATTTTAAAACCCAGATGTATAACTTTACATTTATCCACATTGAACCTCATCTGCCAAGTGGATGCCCAGACACTTAGTCTATCCAAGTTATCTTGTAACTTATGCACATCCTCAAAAGCTTGGTGTCCCCGGCAAAGTCACAAACAGAGCTGTTAATGCCATCCTCTTTATCATTAATAAATAAACAATAGCGGGCCCAGTACTGAACCTTGGAGTACACCACTAATAACCGGGGACCAATCAGGGTGCGACTCATTGACAACCACTATCTGGGTACGATCTAAAGCCCCTTAAGAACTCAGCCCATTTTCACCTTAAAAACGCAAAACAATCTTCGTTTTTGCTCTTTCGTTTTTTCCTCCTCAACTTCTAAAAATCATAACCCGTTCAATTTTGCCCTTTTTTGGTAAAAAGGACACATTAACTTTATTCTGTAGGATACCCAATTTATGTAGGTTTTATTTATTTTACTACTTTAAAAAAATGTAACTACATGTACATAAATTAGTGTTTAAAATTGTAATTTTCTGGCCCCTATAACTTTTTTATTGTTCTGTGTATGGGGCTATATGAGGGCTGATTTTTTGCGCCGTGGTCTATGGTTTTTATTGGTGCCATTTTTGTTTTGATGGGACTTTTTGTTTGCTTTTTATTAATATTTTTATGGTATATGAAGTGACAATAAAAATTCACAATTTTGGAATTTGGTATTTTTGTGCGGTTTAGCTAACCTTTATATTTTAATAGTTCTGACATTTATTCTTATTTTTTTTACCACTTTTTCTTTCTTTTTTTTTAGCCCCCTTAGGAGGCTATACCATGCAATCTTTTGATTGCATACATTATTCAGTGCTATGCAATAGCATAGCATTGATCAGTGTTACCGGCACTCTGCTGCTCTAGCTTGCTGCGCAGGCATGGAGCAGTAGATCGCCGATCGGACAACGAGGAGGCAGGTGAGGACCCTCCCGTCGTCCAGTAAGCTGATTGGGGCATCTCAATACTGTCGCGATAGTCCCGATCAGCTACGCTGTGCTGCTGGGATAGTTTTAATTTCAGTTTAGACGCCGCAATCAACTATGATCATGGCATCTAAAGGGTTAATGCCGGGCATCGGCCCGATCGGCGGTGCCCGGCATTAGCCGTGGGTCCTGGCTGCCAGTAGCAACCTGGACCCACGGGTATAAACCGGTTCTCTGCTCGTGAGAACGGTTTAAACCCAGTTAGCGGGACTCAGGATGTACAGGTACGCCTAGAGTCCTTAACCCCTTAAGGACCAAGCGTTTTTCAGTTTATGCACTTTCGTTTTTTTCCTCCTTACATTTTAAAAATCATAACCCTTTAAATTTTGCACCAAAAAATAACCACCAATTCTACTTTGTAATGACATCAGTCATATTACCCAAAAATTTACGGCGAAGACACATTAATACATTTTTCGGTAAAAATTACATAGTAACATAGTTCATAAGGTTTAAAAAAGACCATCAAGTTCAACCTACTGTATTTTCCGCCGTAAAAGTCGGTGCATCTTATACGGCGAATACCCCCCTATCGCGGCGGTCCCTGCGGCCATCAACGGCCATCAACGGTGATGCCCTGTATTAACCCTTCAGACGCAGCTATCAAAGCTAACCGCCGCTGAAGGGAAAGTGACACTAACCCGGCTGTTCAGTTGGGCTGTTCGGGACCGCCGCAATTTCACCGTGGCGATCCCGAACAGCCCGACTGAATAGCCGGGTTAGTGCTTACCTGCCTCCTCGGTGTCTTCTCCGTTCAGGGATCCCCTGTATGGCCGGCGCTCTCCTTCCTCGTCATCACGTCGTCGCGCATGTGCGTCGGCGTGCGTAACGACGTGATGGCGGCGACGGAGAGCGAGGATACCCAGCCGGCAGCAGAGACGTTCCGGAGCGACTGGGACACAGCGACAGCGATGGAGCGACATCCAGGGCAGCGGTGACGAGTCCGGAGCAGCGGGGACACGTGAGTATTACCTCCTATGCAGTGGTCTTCAATCTGCAGACCTCCAGATGTTGGCCGTTGGCTGTCTGGGCATGCTGGGAGTTGTAGTTTTGCAACATCTGGAGGTCCGCAGGTTGAAGACCACTATTGGGTTCAAAATCTTTACATGGACGAAAATTAATATGTTTAAAATTGTCATCTTTTGACCCCTATAACTTTTTTTTTCCACGAACAGGGCGGTGTGAGGGCTCATTTTTTGCACCGTGATATGCAGTTTTTGTCAGTACCATTTTTGTTTTGATCTGACTTTTTGATCACTTTATTTTTTATGCTATAAAAAGTGACCAAAAATACACTAATTTGGACTTTTTAATTTTTTTTGCGCGTACGATATATTGACGATATATTTATGGTTCGGACATTTACACACGTGGCGATACCACAGGGGGTGATTCTGATTTTTATAAGGGAAGGGGTTAAATCACATTTATTAACTTTTTTTTTTTTATGCAGTGTTATAGCCCCTCTAGGGGCTCTAACATTGCGTACACTGATTGCAGGCACTGTTCAATGCATTGCCATAGGAATGCATTGATCAGTGTTTTCTGCGCTTCATTGCTCAAGCCTGGATTTCAGACAGCCAGGAAGAAGGTAAGGCACCTCCCACTGTCCTCTCAGCTGTTAGGGACACCGTGATTTCACCACGGTGGTCCCGAACAGCTCCGCCGAGCTAGCCGGTATGGATTTCTCCTGTTTTAGATGCCGCAATCAACTAAAGGATTAATACCGGACATCAGCCCAATTGGCGAAGTCCGTTATTAGCCGCGGGTCCTGTTTGCTGATAGCAAACGGAACCCCGCAGATACGAAGCGTGTTCTGCTTCTGAGCGCGCTTCACAGATCAGGAGCCTGTGGTATGATCCACAGGGAATTTTCTTTTGTATTTCCTTTCTGTCTGACCACAGTGCTCTCTGTTGACACCTCTGTCCGGAACTGTCTAGAGCAGGATAGGTTTGCTTTGGGGATTTGCTTGTACTCTGGACAGTTTTTAAAATGGACAGAGGTGTCAGCAGAGAGCACTGTGGTCAGACAGAAAGGAAATTCAAAAAGAAAAGGACTTCCTGTGGAGCATACCACAGCTGATAAATACTGGAAGGATTAAGAATTTGAAATAGAAGCAATTTACAAATATGTTTAACTTTATGGCACCAGTTGATAAAAAAAAAAAGTTTTCCATTGGAGTACCACTTTAAGCCAGTTTTCAGTCCAGTTACAAACTAAAATTTCCTAACCTAAAGACCTTAACTTACCTGTCAGACGTCTATGAGGGACAGTGTAAAATGCTTTACCAAAATCCAGAAACGCTATATCCACAGCCATTCCTCTGTCAAGGCTTCTACTCACCTCTTCATAAAAGCAAATTAGATTGGTTTGACAACTTCTATCCTTAGTAAACCCATGCTGGCTATCACTTATAATACAATTATCCCCTATGTATTCCTGTATGTAATCCCGTAGAAGTCCTTCAAACAATTTACCCACAATGCACGTTAGACTTAACGGTCTATAATTGCCTGGCGAAGACCTAGTGCCCTTTTTGAAGATTGGAACTACATTTGCCTTGCGCCAGTCCCTCGGCACAATACCAGACACCAGAGAATCTCTAAATATTATGAACAAGGGTACAGATATTACCGAACTTAATTCTCTTAGAGTCCAGCCATGTCTCAGTGACCCCAAATATATCAATGTGTTCCTCCAGTATCAAGGCCTTAAGCTCCCCGATTATACTTGGTAGACTTCTGGCATTTGTAAACATACACTTTACATTTCCATCTAGTTTTACACATTCAATCTCATTAACCTCTTAAGGACCCCGCATCACATTGCGGCGGGCCCGGCGTCATAGTGAAGCCTGGACCTGCCTCTAGTGCCGCGCGCTATTAACCCTTTAGCCGCGCGCTCAAAGCTGAGCCGCGCGGCTAAAAACGAAAGTGAAAGTTGCCGGTTAGCTCAGGGAGCTGTTCGGGATCGCCGCGGTATAATCGCGGCATCCCGAACAGCTGTAGCACAGGAGGAGGTCTTCTTACCTTCTCCTGCGCTGTCCAATCCAGGCTTGAGCATTCAATCGCCGAAAACACTGATTGATCCATTCCTATGGAGATGGATCAATCAGTGTAAAAGATCAGTAAATGCAATGTTATAGCCCCCCCTATAGGAGCTATAATATTGCATAAGAAAAGTGTAAAAAAAATCATTAACCCTTTCAATTATCCCTTCCCCTAATAAAAGTTAGAATCACCCGGCATTTCCAAGAATAAAAAAAAACATTATGTAAATAATAATAAAAATAAACATATGTGGTATCGCCGCGTGCGGAAATGTCCGAATTATAAAAATATACTGCTTTTTAAACCGCTCGTTCAATGGTGTACGCGCAAAAAAATTCCAAAGTCCATAAAAGCACATTTTTGATCACTTTTTATACCACAAAAAAGTGAATAAAAAGTGATCAAAAAGTCTGATCAGAACAAAAATGGTACCGCTAACAACTTCAGATGACGGCGCAAAAAATGAGTCCTCAAAGCGCCCTGAACACAGAAAAATAAAAAAGTTATAGGGGTCAAAAGATGACCATTTTAAACATATAAATTTTCCTGCATGTATTCCTGATTTTTTTCTGAAGTGATACAAAATCAAACCTATACAAGTAGGGTATCATTTTAACCATATGGACCTACAGAATAAAGATAAGGTATCATGTTTGCCGAAAAATGTACTGCGTGAAAACGGAAGCCCCCAAAACTTACAAAATAGTGTTTTTTCATCAATTTAGTCGCACATTGATTTTTTTTCCCGTTTCACCGTCGATTTTTGGGTAAAATGACTGATGTCATTACAAAGTAGAATAAGTGACGCAAAAAATAAGCCATCATATAGAATTGTAGGTGAAAATTTTTAAGTTATGATTTTTTATAGTTAAGGAGGAAAAATTGAAGATGAAAAAACTGAAAAAGCCCGGGTCCTTAAGGGGTTAATGAGATTTTTAAGTTACTAGGGCTAATAGGATTGTTTGAGTTATTGGGGCCACACTTGTTTTCACCGCTGGTTTGTAACACATTGATCTCCTTATCCACTGCTCTTAACCTCCCCCCCACAGGTCTCCTCTCCACCCACCATTATGCCCTGACCCCTCACTAACCTATCTGCCCCTCTGTCTGCTTGATTTGCTTTATTGTCCTCTCCCCACTTACCTAGTTTAAATACTCTGCCACCCCTTCCAGGATTCCCTCCTGCAGCACAGCAGACCCCCTTCCATTCAGGTACAAATTATCCATAGAATAAGGTTTGTACCCTAATGAAAAGTCAGCCCAGTGCTCTAAAATCCCAAATCCTTTCCCCTTACACTAAGACTTAAAGGGGTACTCCGGTGGCCAACATGTTTTGGGGTTTCATACATACACCTTTTGGAGAGTTTCCTTCTTCTCTCTGTAGTCTTGTATACTCTTTGGTTGGTTTTTTTATCCTTTGTCTCCACAAGTCTGTCCTTGTATTGTGGCGTGTTTTTCTGCTTTGCATGCAGTCACAAAACTACTGTTCCCAGCATGCCTTGCGTTTGTTGTGTTAGAGTCGTGCCCACTTCATTGGTCGTTCCCGCTCAGCCTTCTTTGTGTATGCCCAGGTTCTGCCTAAGTTTTGACTTTGAACCACCCATGGTCTGCCTCCAGGGCTAATGTGTGCTGTTCTGAGGTCGGCTTGTTATTATTTCTCGGGTGTGATCAATCAGAAGTGTCCGTGACGCTTGACCTTGCTGCCAGTTTGTCAGCATTTGTTTACTTATGTTTGACCAATCAGCACTGTGGTTCACATCCATGGACAACAACACAATGTACATAAAAAGTTAAACAAGAAGGCACTTCACTGTGCATGTACCATAATCAGACACAGACACACACACATACTCACCCAAACACACACCAATCAAAAAAGGCAACGCTACTACATGAAGTCAGACTCGCAGCAACCAGCCTGATTGGAAGCCACTGCAGCACCACCAAAACAGTTGCCTGGAACAACACATGCACACGCGAAAGCAGACTATTGTTGCAGGCTGCGAGGAGGCAGCACGGAGATGAGGAACCACCAAACCAATGCACAAAGACCAGCAATTGTCCACACTGAATATTTATTAGATGGGAGGGGAAAAGGGCGAGCATCACATTTTCAGTATTAAAAAAATAAGGACCGTAGACCAGACTTATTGTCCACAACATTGAACAGACATGGCCTCGAGTGTGGACGACTGTAACAACCAGCCATAAAAACTACTGAACTTCCTGCACTGCAAACAGGTCAGTAAAAACCACACATGCTGCGAACATATGTGACACATGCCAATCACAAAAGGGCTCAACTTGCAACAAGCACGCTACATAACCAAATAAAGGTGTACTGGAGTACCCTTTTAAGCCATGTATTTAACTCCCTAAGCTCCCGCAGTATTTCCTGCGATGCGCATGGAACAGGCAGTATTCCAGAGAATACAACCTTAGAGGACCTTCCCTTCAGCTTGGCACCTAGTTCTTTATAAATGTTTTTTAGGGACCTTCACCTACCTTGTATTCTGTCGTTGGTTACCACGTGGACCCGACAGCTTGGTCATTCCCAGCCACCCAAGGAATTTGTCCTCCTATTTCAGCAGATGCTGAACCCTGGCAGGGAGACAGCAAACCATTCAGTTGAAGTGGTCTCGGCGACAAATTATTCTATCCGTCTTCCTGATTATAGAATCCCCTACAACCACTAGCGGTCTTGGCCAACCTGCAATACCATCCCCCGCACTACTAATTGAACTGTTCCCTTGGCTGTTAGGGAGACCAGTATCCACTAGGGTTGCCATCTCTGATACTGAGGCCTTCGCATCATCACCCAACTTGGTAATTTTGCTTGGGAGATCAGAAGCAAAAGTGGCCTTCCTTTTCCTTGCCTCCTTTCCAGTCCCTTTTATTACATTAACCCAGCTCCCTACTTTGACCTCCTGGCTTATTTCTCCATGTCTACCCCATTATTCCTCTATGTCTACCCCACTAACTGCTTACTCTGTAAGCAGTGTGCTCTTTTCAGTGTTGCCCTCAGTGTTGCATTTTGCTCCTCTAGATCTCTAATGCGAGTTTTTAGGTGGGCAACATGCTCACATCTGCCATAGTGGTATTCACCCTGAACTGCTGCTCCAGAGGTGCATACATGTGGCACATTGTGCACTGAAGAAAACCTCCAATCCTTCTATCTATTATCCTTCATGCCAATCAGCAGTAATTCATCATAAAGCAAAAGTAATACTTACAGTGACTGTTTTTAAAACTTCACACTTTTATCCACAAGCCACAGATTTCTCCACTAGCTCAAACAAGTGGTTTTACCTTGAGTCTGATGTAGCAGTAACGTAATCTACACAAACCCAATGTTATTTTAGACTAAATGCAAACACTCCAAGTTCGCAGACTCACACCTAGCACAAGCAGCTTCTGTTTTTAAAACGTCACACTTACCGTATTTATCGGCGTATAACACGCACTTTTTGGACTAAAATTTTTAGCCTAAAGTCTACCTGCGTGTTATACGCCGATAAGCCGCTGCAGTTCAATGATTTAAAGTGCTTTAAATCAATGAACTGCAGCGGCTTTGCAGGTGCAAGAGACCTGCCGTCGCTGCCGGCTTCTCTGCCCCTGCCTGTCCTGGGGTCTAGAGCCCTGCTGCCGGCCCTTCTCTCCCCCTGGCTATCAGTGCCAGCGCCCCATTGCCGGCGCCGATAGCCAGGGGGAGAGAAGCGGCGCCGGCAATGGGGCAGCGGCGCCAACAGACAGGGGGAGAGAAGGGGCAGCGGCACCCATTGCCGGCGCCGCTGCCCTGTTGCCTCACCCATCCACGGTTGTATAATTACCTGTTGCCGGGGTCGGGTCCGCGCTGCTTCAGGCCTCCGGTGTGCGTCCCCTGCGTCGTTGCTATGCGCTGCGAGACGCTATGACGTCACTCGTCATAGCGCCGCGCCGTGCAGTGCATAGCAACGACGCATGGGACCCACACCGGAGGCCTGAAACAGCGCGGACTCGACCCCGGCAACAGGTAATTATACAACCGGGGATGGGGGAGGCAACGGGCAGCGGTGCCGGCAATGGGTGCCGCTGTCCCTCCTCTCTCCCTGGCTATCGGCGCCGGCAATGGGGCGCTGGCACCGATAGTCAGGGGGAGAGAACGGGCAGTGGCGCAGACAGCCAGCGGGAGAGAAGCGGCGGCAGCAGGGCTCTAGACCCCAGGAAAGGCAGGGTGAGAGAAGCGGGCAGCGACGGCCCCTCTCCCCCTGCCTTTCCTGGGGGTGTATCGGGGTATACGCATGCACACACACGCACCCTCATTTTACCAAGGATATTTGAGTAAAAAACTTTTTTTACTCAAATATCCTTGGTAAAATGAGGGTCTGTATTTATAGGCCGGTGCGTGGTATACCCCGATAAATACGGTATATTCTTTTATAGACTTTCTCTCCTTTTAACCCCATAGCAGCCATTGATGCAGAGGTATTCTTTGCAGCATGAGATGGTGCATTGTCATGCATGAAGATGATTTTATTACGGAAAGCATAGTTCTTCCTTCTGTTCGAGGGAAGAAAGTGGTCAGTCAGAAACTCCACATACTTTGCAGAGGTCCTCTTTACACCTTCTGGGACTCTAAAGGGTCCAACCAGTTCTCTTCCCATGATTCCGGCCCAAAACATGACTCCAACACCACCTTGCTGACGTCACAGCCTTGTTGGAACAGGGTGGCCGTCCACCAACCATCCACTACTCCATCCATCTGGACCATCCAGGGTTGCACGGCACTCATCAGTGAACAGGACTGTTTGTAAATTAGTCTTCATGTATTTTTCTATCCAATGCAGCAATTTCTGCTTGTGAGCATTGGTTAGTGGTGGCCATATAGAAGGTTTATGCACAATTGCAAGACTCTGGAGGACTCTACACCTTGATATCCGTGGGACTCCAAAGACACCAGCAGCTTCAAACAATATTTTAGCAGCTGCTGTCTTGATTTGATGCATGGATCTGGCATAAATCCTCCTCAATGTGCCTTTATCTGCACAAACCCGCCTGTGCTCTGAATCAGCCATGAATCTCTTAATAGTGCGATGATCACGCTTACGTTTTCGTGAAATATCTAAATGTTTTCATACCTCGTCCAAGGCATTGAACTATTTCACTCTTTTTGGCAGCAGAGAGATCCTTTTTCTTCCCCATATTGCTTGAAAATTATGCTCTGCTTAATAATGTGGAACACACACCTTTAGTAGTTTTTCCTTAAATTGGGCTCACCTGCCAATCTAATTATCACAGGTGTCTGAGATTGTTTTCAGTGATCAATAGAGCCCTGAGACACAATGCCATCCATGAGTTAAACTTAAAAACAAAATATTCAATCTTTGTGACACTTAAATAGAATTTGCATAATAATTTGGAACAGTGTGTAAAGAGGGCTTTTGCAGAGAGTGAAGCAGAAAGAGAGGCAGGTGGAGAAGTAGGAGGGTCAGATCGTCAGGCATAGTGGGCTGAGGCCATCTATGGGGACCAAAGCATAATTAATTTATTTGGGTCCTATCTCATTTCAAAGGCCGGATTATTCTTGGACTGGGAATAATATACAGATTCAAAGCAATAATGCTCATAGATAAAGTGATCGGTTTGGAGGTGATCTCACACAACCTTTCAGACCCCATCCCAGAATGGGTTAATTAACAGGCTCTCCTAACAGTGGTAAAAGATCCTACTTGGCTTCCACATCTCCAACATAGGCTTGTAGGCAAGAGTTTGTAGGCATAAAGCCACTCCGAAGTCCTATACCATCTGGATAAAAGTTTAACCTCTTAACGACCACGACCGAATATTTACGCTCATGGCCGGCTCACATTATGTAAAGCGCGCTCAGGAGCTGAGCGTGCTTCCTACCTGGCAGGTCAGGGCTGATCGCCAATCGGGCTGATGTCCGGTATTAACCCTTTAGACGCCGCAATCTAAGTTGACCCCGGCATCTAAAAGGGGTGAAAAGCATTGCCGGTTAGCTCAATGGGCTGTTCGGGACCACAGAGGTGAAATCGCGGCATCCTGAACAGCTGAGAGGACAGCGGGAGGCTTCTTACCTTGTCTCTCGCCGTCCGATTGTCGCTCTGCTGCTCCATACCTGAGATCCAGGCTGGAGCAGCATAACATGGATAACACTGATCAGTGTAATGCTATGGCATAGCATTGATCAGTGTTTGCAATAAGGTTATTGCATGTTATAGTCCCCTATGGGGGCTATAACATTGCAAAAATATAGTTAATAAATGTGATTTAACCCCTACCCTAATAAAAGTTTGAATCACCCCCCTTTTCCCATAAAAACATGTAAATAAAAATATAAATAAACATATGTGGTGTTGCCGCGTGTGTAAATGTCCGAACTATAAAAATATATTGTTAATTAAAATTCCAAAGTAAAAAATTGTGTATTTTTGGTCACTGTGCCCTAATTTTTTTTTATAAAAAGCGATCAGAAAGTCCCATGAAAACAAAAATGGTACCGATAAAAACGCAAAACAATGAGCCCTCAAATGAGCCCTATATAAATTGGGTATCCGTGCATCCGTATGGACCTACAGAATAAAGATATGGTGTAATTTTTACCGAAAAGTGTACTGCATAGAATTGGAAGCCTCCAAAAGTTACCAAATGGCGTTTTTTTTCTCAATTTTGCCCCACAAATATTTTTTTTGCCGTAAATTTTGTGGTGAAATGATTGAGGTCATTGAAAAGTATAATTGGTGGGGCAAAAATATAAGCCCTCATTTGGGTCTGTAGGTGCAAAATTAAAAGCGTTATGATTTTAACCCCTTAAGGATGCACGGTTTTTCCGTTTTTGCATTTTCATTTTTTCCTCATCACCATCTAAAAATCATAACGCTTTCAATTTTGCACATAAAATTCCATATGATGGCTTATTTTTTGCGCCACCAACTCTACTTTGCATTGACATTAGTAATTTTACCAAAAAATCCACGGCGAAACGGAAAAAAATTCATTGTGCGACATAATTGAAGAATAAATGTCATTTTGCTAAATTTGGGGGCTTCCGTTTCTATGCAGTGCATTTTTCAGCAAAGATGACACCTTATCTTTATTCTGTGGGTCCATACGGTTAAAATGATACCCTACTTATAGGTTTGATTTTGTCGTACTTCTGAAAAAAATCATAACTACATGCAGGAAAATGTATACGTAAAAAATTCTCATCTTCTGACCCCTATAACTTTTTTATTTTTCCGCGTATTCCGCGTACGAGCTGGTATGAGGGCTCATTTTTTGTGCCGTGTTCTGATATTAAAAAGTGACCAAGTGACTTTTTATGCTATAAAAAGTGACCAAAAATACACAATTTTGGACTTTGGAATTTTTTTGCCCGTACTCTATTGATCGTGCGGTTTAATTAACAATATATTTTTATAGTTCGGACATTTCTGCACGCGGCGATACCACATATGTTTATTTTTAGTTTTATTTACAATTTTTTTTTCTGGGAAAAGGGGGGCGATTCAAAGTTTTATTAGGGAAGGGGTTAAATTACCTTTATTAACCCCTTAACGACGAAGGATGTATATTTACGTCCGGGACCCGCGGCTAATACAGGACATCACCGATCGGGGTGATGTCCTGTATTAACCCTTCAGACGCGGCGATCAAAGCTGACCACCGCGTCTGAAGTGAAAGTATCCCGGCTGCTCAGTCGGGCTGTTCGGGACAGCCGCGGTGAACAGCTTATAGGACACCGGGAGGGACCCTACCTGCCTCCTCTGTGTCCGATCGGCGAATGACTGCTCCGTGCCTGAGATCCAGGCAGGAGCAGTCAAGCGCCGATAACACTGATCACAGGCGTGTTAATACACGCCAGTGATCTGTGTAAAAGATCAGTGTGTGCAGTGTTATAGGTCCCTATGGGACCTATAACACTGAAGAAAAAAAAGTAAAAAAAAAAAAGTGTTAATAAAGGTCATTTAACCCCTTCCCTAATAAAAGTTTGAATCACCCCACTTTTCCCATAAAACAGTGTAAATAAAAATAAACATATGTGGTATCGCCGCGTGCGTAAATGTCCAAACTATAAAAATATATCGTTAATTAAACCGCTTGGTCAATGGCGTACACGTAAAAAAAATCCAAAGTCCAAAAAAGCGTATTTTTGGTCACTTTTTATACCATTAAAAAAATGAATAAAAAGTTATCAAAAAGTCCAATCAAAACAAAAATGGTACCGATAAAAACTTCAGATCACTGCGCAAAAAATGAGCCCTCATACCACCCTGTACGTGGAAAAATAAGAAAGTAATAGGGGTCAGAAGAGGACATTTTTAAACGTATACATTTTCCTGCATGTAGTTATAATTTTTTCAGAAGTACGACAAAATGAAAAATATATAAGTAGGGTACCATTTTAACCGTTTGGACCTACAGAATAATGTGTCATTTTTACCGAAATATGCACTGCGTAGAAACGTAAGTCCCCCAAAAGTTAAAAAATTGCATTTTTTCGTCGATTTTGTCACACAATGATTTTTTTTTTCGTTTCGCCGTGAATTTTTGGGTAAAATGACTGTCACTGCAAAGTAGAATTAGTGACGCAAACAATAAGCCATAATATGGATTTTTATGTTGAAAATTGAAAGGGTTATGAGTTTTAAAAGTTAAGGAGGAAAAAACGAAAGTGCAAAAACTGAAAAACCCTGCGTCCTTAAGGGGTTAAAGGGGTATTCCAGGAATTTTTTTTATTTGACTATGCTACAGGGGCTGTGAAGTTAGTGTAGTTCATAATATAGTGTCTGTACCTGTGTGTGATGGTTTTCTCACAATTCTTCTGTGATTTTCACTCTAATATTTATTTTTACCAGCATACAAAATGACTGTTGTCTCAGATTTTTCCCAGTTGGCCAAGACCTGATTCACTAGTCAGCTGATGAAAGGGAGCCTGTCTGCTTCAATGGGTGGAGGGGTCAATCTGCAACTAATGCAATTGCTGGAGGCAACCTGATTGAAAACCACACTGATTTGAACAGATGCTGCTCATTTATGTTTCAATGGGTGGGGTGGCTGATGTGTGGGAGGGAGGACGATTGAATTGTGGGATTTGTAGTCAAAAAAAGAAAAGTGAAACAGGAAATACTGGTTCACAAAAAACTAGCCACAGTGTTATGGTAATCTCACAACATAGCCACTTAGCCCCAAGACAAGCGCAGATCCTTCCTAAGCATGTCCATTACTGTCTGCCAGGTACGTACTAAAATCACCTTATGCTGGATAACACCTTTAACTTTTTTTTTTCCACTTTTTTTTGCAGTGTTAGGCTAGGTTCAGACTATGGAATTGCGAAATTGCAGGCGGAAATTCCGCTTGCTAAAATGTATAGTATAGTGAATGGTTTTCCGTTCACAAATTCACACTTCGGAATTTGTGAAGCGGAATTTGTGAACGGAACTTTCCGCCTGAAGAAAGGGGTTGCTCTTTCTTCAGGCGGAAATCTGCACGGAACACATTGCAGTCTATGGGAGACTGCAGTGTCCGCGCAGTCCCAGCGGAAATTTTCTGCCCGGAGATTCCGTAGTCTGAACCTAGCCTTATAGCTCCCATAGGGGGCTATAACACTGCATACACTGATCTTTTACACAGATCCCTGCAAAGCCATAGCTTTGCATGGATCAGCGTTATAGGGGCTCGATTGCTCAAGCCTGTAGCTGAGGCTTGGAGCAATCAAACGCCAATCGGACGCGATGGAGCAAGGTAAGAGGACCTCCGCTCGCGTCCTAGCTGATCGGGACATTGCAATTTTATCGTGATAGTCCCGATCAGCCCAACTGAGCTGCCGGGAAGCTTTTACTTTCATTTTAGACATGGCGTTCAACTTTGATCGCTGCGTCCAAAGGGTTAAAAGTGCCGCACGCTATTAGCCCAGGGTCCCGGCTATCATTTAGCGTGACCCCATTTTAAATACCGGGACCGGGTGTAGGGCGTACAGGGTACGTCCTTAAGAGGTTAAAAGGTGATGAGGAAAAAAGGAAAATGCAAAAACTGAAAAACCCTGCGTCCTTAAGGGGTTAAAGGGGCTCTCCTGGAGTCTCACACAACAGGAGAAGCCATGTCCATGTAACAAAGGCAGCATATAACACGGAGAGGGAGATATTCAATTCCTTTTCCCAAGAGAGGAGGTAGGCTGGTTTATGTGGAACTTTGGGCCCTGTGAGGAAGCGGTAGATCATAGAGATCGACCTCTTAATGGCATACTGAGAAGACAAGAGGCTTTCAAACTTAGTAGGATCTCAGTGTAGATTATTAGCAGAGAGTACCACTGTGCAACAATTCTGGAAATGAGAGATATGAAAAAAAAAAAAAAAGTGGGTGAAAAAGGGGAAAAAAGGTTGTGAATATCAGATGCCTCCTCTTCTTCTCACCTAGAAATTTTTGTAGCAAGGTAAATGAGCAAGTATATGGGGTAGTGGGAGTGAGCCAACCAGGGAAGCAATGATGAAGGAAAGCAGGGTGAAGGAAAAGGTGCGTGGGAGCCAGCTCCCCCTTGACCGCCATCATACCCTGCACCATGGGAGAAATAAAGTGATCATGAGACGGCCGAGGGGTAGGCAGACATAAATCTTTAAAGGGGTACTTCGGCCCCATCTGGTAAAAAGCTTTTTAAAGAGGATACTGTTGTCAGTTTCCTTTTAAAGAGTTAAAGGATTGCACCATTGTAAATATACTCATGTGATAAATAACCTAATTGTTGATAAATATTTATCAAGTTTTGTAGAGGCATTATTAATCCATTTCATCAATATTCATTCTATTTTCTTCACAGACTTTTTATGCCAAACCTAGTGCCACTGAAAATTCCTGATGGAGAAAAAGTGGATTTTGATGTAAGTACATCGATATTTTTGCCTTTTTTAATTAATACTTTTTAAAGTACTTCATAACAGCCTTGTGTACTTTTATTACAGTGTAGAACTACCATTTCCAGTACAATCTGTGCCTTTCCCTCCACTCTGAGCCTTTGGAAGGGCACAGGCGGCACAGAGGGTTCACTCCGGGAGTTGTAGTCCTACCCTCTGAAATACTAAGTTAACTTATGACACTGCAACTCCTGTGGGACTAGAAGGCTTAGCCTTATGCAGCATGGTTGCTTGTACAAGTCCCTTAGTGGGGCGAAAATAATGGCCCTCATTTACTATTGCAAACCCCACATGTTTTGTCGGCTTGCGCACCAGAATCTCTGTCTGTGCCAGAATTTGCGCCAGAATTGAAAAAAAATAAAATAAAAAAACCACTTAAATATTGATAGACACTGTTCCTAAGATCACTTATTTCCCATATCTAGAACTTCCCTTTTGAGGATAATATTAACCCCTTAAGGACCAAGCCCATTTTGACCTTAAGGCTAGGTTCAGACTACGGAATCTCCAGGCAGAAAATTTCCGCCCAGAGATTCCGAGTGCGGCCAGCGCCGGCTGAATCAGTCGGCACTAGGACCGCGCGGACACTACAGTCTCCAATAGACTGCAATGTGTTCTGCGCGGATTTCCGCCTGAAGAAAGAGCACCGCCTTTCTTCAGGCGGAAATTTCCAAGCGGATTGTCCGTTCACAAATTCCGCTTCCCAAATTCCGAAGTGTGAATTTGTGAATGGAAAATCATTTACTACACTATACATTTTAGAAAGCACAATTTCCACCCGCAATTTCAAAGCAAAATTGCAGGCGGAAATTCCGTAGTCTGAACCTAGCCAGAGCATTTTTTGCAAATCTAACCACTGTCACTTTAAGCATTAATAACTCTGGGATGCTTTTACTTATGAATTTGATTCCGAGATAGTTTTTTTTGTGACATATACTACTTTGTTAGTAGTAAATTTAGCATTTTTCTTACTTTGAAACTCTCTGCTTGTAAGGAAAATGGACATTCCAAATAAATTATATGTTGATTCAAATATACAATATGTCTACTTTATATTGGCATCATAAAGTTGACTTGTTTTTACTTTTTGAAGACATTAAAGGGCTTCAAAGTTTGGCAGCAATTTTTCACGAAAATTTCAGAATCTGAATTTTTCAGGGACCAGTACAGATTTGAAGTTGAATTTGAGGGTCTTTATGTTGATAATACCCCATAATGGATCCCATTATGAAAACTGCACCCCTCAAAGTATTCAAAACTATTCAGAAAGTTTGTTAACCCTTTAGATGTTTCACAGGAATAGCAGCAAAAAGGAGGAGAAAATTCAAAATCTTCATTTTTTACACTAACATGTTCTTGTAGTCCCATCTTTTAAAAGGAGAAAAAGCCCACCAAAATTTGTAACCTAATTTCTCTCAAGTAAGGAAATACCTCATATGGGGATGTAAAGTGCTCTGCGATCGTGCTACAGTGCTCAGAAGGGAAGGAGCAACAATGGGATTTTGGAGAACAAATTTTGCTGAAATGGTTTTTGGGGGGCATGTTGCATTTCGGAAGGCCCCATGGTACCAGAACAGCAAAATAAATAAATAAAAACATGGCACACTATTTGGAAAACCACACCCCTCAAGGAACGTAACAAGGGGGACAGTGAGCCTTAAAGGGGTAGTCCAGTGGTGAAAAACTTATCCCCTATCCTAAGGATAGGGGATAAGTTTGAGATCGCGGGGGGTCCGACCGCTGGGGCCCCCTGCGATCTCTCTGTACGGGGCCCCGGCTCTCCGCCCAGATAGCGGGTGTCGACCCCCGCACGAAGCGGCAGCCGACACGCCCCCTCAATACATCTCTATGGCAGAGCCGGAGATTGCCGAAGGCAGCGCTTCAGCTCTGCCATAGAGTTGTATTGAGGGGGCGTGTCGGCCGCCGCCTCGTGCGGAGGTCGACACGCCCCCTCCCCGCGGGCTGTCGGGGCTCCGTACAGGAGATCGCAGGGGGCCCCAGCGGTCGGACCCCCCGCGATCTGCAACTTATCCCCTATCCTTAGGATAGGGGATAAGTTGCTCACCACTGAGTCACCACTGGACTACTCCTTTAACACCCCACAGGTGATTGACAAATGTTTGCTAAATTTGGACGTGAAAATGAAAAAAAAAAATTTCACTAAAATGCTGGTGTTACTCCAAATTTTCATCTTCAAAAGGGGTAATAGGAGAAAAAGACCCCCAAAATTTGTACCACAATTTCTTTTGAGCATGGAAATACCCCATATGTAGATGTAAAATGCTCTGTGGGCGCACTACAGGGCTCAGAAGAGTAGGAGCTCCATTGGGCTTTTTGAGAGAGAATTTGGTTGGAATGTAAGTAGGAGGCCATGTGCGTTTACAAAGCCCCCATGGTGCCAGAACAGTGGACCCCCCACATGTGACCCCATTTGCAAAAGTGGGATGTGCAAATGAAAAAATAAAATTTTTCATTTTCATGGACCACTGTTAAAAAAATCTGTCAGACACCTGTGGGTTGTAAATGCTCACTGCACCCCTTGTTTCATTCCGTGAGGAGCTTAGTTTCCAAAAAGGGGTCACATGTGGGGGGTCAACTGTTGTGGAAGCATAAAAGCTTTGTAAATGCACATGGCCTTCAATCCAAACCAAATTCTCTCTCAAAAAGCCTAATGGCACTCCTTCTCTTCTGAGCCCTGTAGTGCGCCCACAGAGCACTTTACATCCACGTATGGGGTATTTCCTTACTCAGAAGAAATGGGATTACTAATTTTGGGGAGTTTTTTGCTATTACCCCTTGTGAAAATGGAAAATTGGGGGTTAAACCAGCATTTTAGTAATAAAAATCTAATTTTTCATTTTCACGTCCAACTTTAATGAAAATTCGTCAAACACCTGTGGGGTGTTAAGTCTCACTATGCCCCTTGTTACATTCCATGAGGGTTGTAGTTTCCAAAATGGGGTAACATGTTGGTGTTTTTTTTTTTTGTTGTTTTTTTTTGCGTTTATGTCAGAATCGCTGTAATCAGCCACCCCTGTGCAAATCGCCAATTTGAGCCTCAAATTTACATGGTGCTCTCTCACTCCTTTGCCCTGTTGTGCGCCTGCAGAGCACTTTCTGTCCACATATGGAGTTTTCCATACTCAGGAGAAATTAAGTTACAAATTTTGGGGGTCTTTTTCCCCTTTACTTGAAATGAAAAGTAAGGAGCCACACCAGCATGTTAGCGTAATTTTTTTATTTATTTTTTACGCTAACATGCTGATGTAGACCCCAACTTTTTCTTTTCATAAGAGGTAAAAGGAGAAAAAAATTTGGTAACACAATATCTCACGAGTACGGAAATACCCCATATGTGCCACTAAACTGTTGCCTTGAAATATGACAGGGCTCAGGAATGAGAGAGCACCATTCACATTTGAGGCATAAATTAGGGGTTTGCATAGAGACTGACCAGGATGCAAGTATTACATTTGCCTCCGCCACCAAAAATGCCCTACGGCAGCGGTAGTTGTAGTTATGCAACAGCTGGAGGCACACTCGTTGGGAAACACCGAGTTAGGTAACAGGCTAAGTGTTTCCATGCTAGTGTGCCTCCAGCTGTTGCATTTCAGTGCATGCTGGGAGTTGTAGTTTTGCAACAGCTGGAGGCACACTGGTGCGGAAACACTGAGCTAGGTAACAAACTCTAACTCAGTTTTTACGCAACCAGTGTGCCTTAAGCTGTTGCAAAACTACAACTCTCAGCATGCACTGACAGCTGAAGGGCATGCTGAGAGTTGTAGTTTTGCAATAGCTGGAGGCACACTTTTTCATAGCAAAAATATGTCTCGTGCTGTTGCATAACTGCAACTCCCAGCATGTACAGACAGCCATAGGACATGCTGGGAGGTGTAGTTGTGCCTCCAGATGTTACAGAACTACAACTCCCAGCATTCCCTTTGGCTGTCAGTGCATGCTGGGAGTTGTAGTTATGCAATAGCTGGAGGCATACTGTTTCATAGAAAAAATGTGCTTCCAGCTGCCGCATAACTACAACTCCCAGCATGCATTGACAGCCGAAGGGCATGCTGGGAGTTGTAGTTTTGGAAACGCTGGAGACACACTACTACAACTCCCAGCATGCCCTTTTTGATGTCCATGCATGCTGGGAGCTGTAGTTATGCAACAGCTGGAGGCACACTTTTTAATAGCAAAAATATGTCTCGGTTACCGGCGGTGAATGTGAAAGGAAACTTTCAGGGCATACAGGTTCACCCTGGGTCTTAAGTCCCAGGATGCCAGGGCGTACCTGTAAGCCCTGTGTCCTAGATAGGGTTAGTAATGCATCATTGGTGGGGCTTTTCACAATTTGTGCATATAGCAAGGTAAAAGATAGACCGGCAGACTCACCACTTTTTCTTTCTTCTTTATTGCGTTAGCGGTACCAAAGCATACTCACTGATACGGGGTACAGGGATGTGCAGTGGGGGGGACAAACATGCAACAGATTCCGTTTTGCACGGTTCACCGTGCTTCCTCCGGCCATGTTAGTTACTGAGTGATTTTGGAATATATACAGGTGTACAATCTACCTCAACCTGTCAGGACGTAGCTGACGTGTGTTCTGACGTGACCGGGCGAATAGAAGGTAAGTCTCAGAAACATGCTGTTAGTTCAGTGCGATCATTTAACCCTATACTTCCTGTGGCTCCTGATCTGACAATCCAGAGTGTCTCCTTTCGGAGCAATTTCTGATCAAGCCGTTCACCACCTGTGAACATAACTCTTTCCAAGCCTAGGAAGCGTAAACATAGGGGATCATTGCCATGTACCTCTCTTACATGTGCTTGTAACCTAGTTGCGCCAGGACGTCCTGTCCGTATAGAGTAGAAATGCTCTCTAATACGGATGCATAGCTGGCGACTGGTCTGACCTATGGAAAAGAAGTCACATGGACACAAGATTGCTTATACCACGTTTTTAGTTCTACATGTTATAAGATCTTTTATTATGTGCTGCATCAGGCCAATTTGGACATTTTTTGATTCATAACAATTGTTACAGAAGTTACAATTTCTGCATTTGTAACTCCCTTTTTGGGTGAAATCATCTATCCAAGTGCGATTCTTTTCTTTAGCTTATTTATTACTTTTTATGGTTTCACCTATTGTTTTATTTAGTTTATAAGCGAACCTCGGCTTTTTTTCTGCTACTGTTCTCAGGTCCTCATCTGCCTCTAGGAGGAACCAGTTTCGTCTTACTTACTCTATGGTCTGATTCATAGGAGAATTCTGAAATAGAAAAGTAAATCTGCGGTTTTCTTCTGTTCTTTTTTCTTTTCTGCGATTTTTTAATAAGGTATTTCTATCTAACCTGTCAGCTTTTTTTCTCCTTTCTTTTACAATTTTTTTTAGGATATGCTCTATCTAGTAACCTTATTTCTAAGTCATCTGCCTGTTGAGAATAAGTTAAAGAGTTGCTATTATTCCTTTTAAGTCTGACAAATTGTCCGTATGGAATTCCCTTTTTAGTTGACAACCTGTGTGAGCTCTGGAAATGTAATATAGTATTTTTGGCCACTGTTTTTTTGGTACCCTTCTGTAACTATGTGATTATCTACTACTAGTCTGATATCCAAAAATTCTAACGTATTACCTCCGACTTGATTGGTGAACTGCATGTTCACTGTATTTGTGTTTAAGTAATTTGTAAACTCCTGAAAATGCTGTGGTGTACCTGACCATGTTACGAGAATATCATCTACGTAGTGTAACTTTTTACGAACTGCAAAAAGGGGTTTTGACTATTATATATATATATACTCATTTTCAAACACTGCCAGAAAGATGTTAGCGTAAGTACAGGAGACGCGGGTCCCCGTCTCCTGCTTATACCAGTATCGACTAAAAATGTATTGTTTGATAATACAAAGAGCAGACCTTCACAGACTAATTCTATTACATCATCAGTTTCCTTTAACGTTTGTAAGAAGGTTCTGACAGCCTGTACACCCGCGCTATGTGGAATGCGGGTGTACAGGCTGACAACATCAACAGAACACAGGCAGTTACCCTCCTCCCATGTCACATCTTCCATTAACTGAATACCAAAGTCCTAAAAAAATGCATCATACACTCCATGTGCCCCAATGACACCCATAGGGGAGTGTGTACTAATCCTGTCAAGGACAGGGGAACTCCATAAATGAATGTATACAGAGAAATTGGAGTTATAACACCACCTTAAGTATAAACGTATAAATCTTTATTGAAAATGTTTTACATAAAAAACATATAGATGCAAAAAAGTGAAGTATTGCAATGGAAATCCAACACAGAAATATCTGGCGCAGAGTAAGAATAGTACATACAAATGAGTACATAGAAATTGTCCACACCCTATATATAGCAATCTATGGAATAACACAGTTTAGCCACTATGGGCTATCCATACAAATGCTGCATAATAATGTATCAAGATTAGCTAGTAATATAGCCTAGAACTGGTGTATAGCCAGGTCTGAGAGTGCATAGTGAAATACAATGATATTGGGGACAACATATCTAAGTACTCAGTAAAAGTCAATGTGTAACCTACCCATGTGGGATAGCGAACTCTGCGACCGACCCCTACGATCGTTTCGGTTTCCCTTTTTCAATACTTCACTTTTTTGCATCTATATGTTTTTTATGTAAAACATTTTCAATAAAGATTTATACGTTTATACTTAAGGTGGTGTTATAACTCCAATTTCTCTGTATATCTTCCATTAACTGCAGCAAATGTCTAGTGTCCTTAACATAGGAAGGTTTCAGTTTCTGCAGGGGGCTCAGCATCCAGTCGAAGTACTGAGAAAGGTACTCGGTCACCGAGCCGATCCCTGCCACAATGGGCCTACCTGGGGGTCGGCTCAGTGACTTATGCACCTTTCGTAAATGGTACCATCGAGCTGGTCTCGGGGAATCTGGTACGAGTTTCTCTGCTGTACTTTTGGACATAAATCCTTTAATTACATATTGTTGCAGAAATGCCTTAAGATTTTCCAGGATCTTATGAGTCGGATCGGCCGACAGGGGGGTGTATGTGGTCCGATCACCAAGCTGTCTCAGAGCTTCAGCTTTATATTCTATGGCATATTGGATCACAACACTTCCTCCTTTATCGGCTCTAACCACGACCACATCGTCCCTAGATTTCAAAACATTAAGTGCTTCCGTTTCAGCATGGGTTAAGTTACTGGCAGGTTCTGGGTATAGGACGGCTTTTACATCGCGTATTACCGCTTTAGTGAATGAATCTAAACTACTACCTTGTAGTATGGGGGTATAAATTTAGATTTTTTTACCCTTCCCAAAAAACGTTTTATTATTAATCGGGTTAGTAGAATTCATATCTAGCTCGTCCTCAAAACCCGTTGCCAGTAAATTCACCCATTCTTGCTCTTCCTCTGATAATTCAGATGGTAAAAAACCTGTAGAAGCAACAGTAATGGGGACATCGCCTAATCTTTTTTGCTGCTCTTGTGGGGGTTTATTAGCGAAAAACTTGTGCAGATTTATTTCCCTAACTGCTTTTGTCAAATCAATTTCAAACACAGTCTCATTGAACTTTTCAGGCAGACCAAAATTCAGTCCTTTAGACAATAGGGACACTGTAGCGTCATTAAGGGGAATGTCTGTGAGGTTGATGACATTAGATGTTAAAATCTTGATTTCCCGGTTTCTGCTCTCCTCCTCTTTTGGTCTTGTACTACTGGTTTTGCAGTCTTTTCGCCTTTTCCTCCCTCTGCGGATGCTCCGTTTCCTAAAGGGTGTTGTTCATTTATGTTTGATGGTTGTTGTTCAGATTGAACTAAGTCAGCAGCATCAGGTTGTGTTTTCTGAGGTACCTGTTTGTTATTCGATTTTATGGTTGCAGGGTGCGAAGTGTTCTTGTGTGGCTTAAATTTTCCTTTTGTGCTCACAGGTTTAGTTTGCCATGTAAAGACATTATCATTGTCATAATCTTTCTTGTCTCTCAAGAATTTGTCGCGTTTTTTAGACTTTGTTTCCTCTTGTAGTGGTAAAAGTTTGTCTTTTAATTTATCTAAGAAAATAGATGCTTGTTCCTTCGTAGATCTATTCATGAGAGCCAGTTCCGCTTTCTGGAGGTCCTCCATGATTTTATCGTGCTCTATTCTGTTGCGGGTAAGCACAATTTGTAGTTATCTTTGGGCATGATCTTGATGAGCTTGTAGCCATGCTTTTTTAAGGCAGTGTTTGAAACTGAAAATGACATTTTTTCTGGCAGTGTTTGAAAATAAGTATATATATAATAGTCAAAACCCCTTTTTGCAGTTCATAAAAAGTTACAATCGCTACGTAGATGATATTCTCGTAACATGGTCAGGTACACCACAGCATTTTCAGGAGTTTACAGATTACTTAAACACAAATACAGTGAACATGCAGTTCACCAATCAAGTTGGAGGTAATACGTTAGAATTTTTGGATATCAGACTAGTAGTAGATAATAATCACATAGTTACAGAAGGGTACCAAAAAACAGTGGCCAAAAATACTATATTACATTTCCAGAGCTCACACAGGTTATCAACTAAAAAGGGAATTCCATACGGACAATTTGTCAGACTTAAAAGGAATAATAGCAACTCTTTAACTTATTTTCAACAGACAGATGACTTAGAAATAAGGTTACTTGATAGAGCATATCCTAAAAAAAATGGTAAAAGAAAGTAGAAAAAAAGCTGACAGGTTAGATAGAAATACCTTATTAAAAAATCGCAGAAAAGAAAAAAGAACAGAAGAAAACCGCAGATTTACCTTTGTATTTCAGAATTCTCCTATGAATCAGACCATAAAGAGAGCAGTAAGACGAAACTGGTTCCTCCTACTCCTAGAGGCAGATGAGGACCTGAGAACAGTAGCAGAAAAAAAGCCGAGGTTTGCTTATAAACGAAATAAAACAATAGGTGAAACCATAAAAAGTAATAAGCAAGCTAAAGAAAAGAATGGCACTTGGATAGACGATTTCACCCAAAAAGGGAGTTACAAATGCAGAAATTGTAATTCTGTAACAATTGTTATGGAACAAAAAATGTCCGAATTGGCCCGATACAGCACATAATAAAAGATCTTATAACATGTAGAACTAAAAACGTGGTATAAGCAATCTTGTGTCCATGTGACTTCTTTTCCATAGGTCAGACCAGTCGCCAGCTATGCATCCGTATTAGAGAGCATTTCTACTCTATACGGACAGGACGTCCTGGCGCAACTAGGTTACAAGCACATGTAAGAGAGGTACATGGCAATGATCCCCTATGTTTACGCTTCCTAGGCTTGGAAAGAGTTATGTTCACAGGAAGTGAACGGCTTGATCAGAAATTGCTCCGAAAGGAGACACTCTGGATTGTCAGATCAGAAGCCACAGGAAGGGTTAAATGATCGCACTGAACTAACAGCATGTTTCTGAGACTTACCTTCTATTCTCCCGGTCACGTCAGAACACACGTCAGCCACGTCCTGAAAGGTGATAGGTTGAGGTAGATTGTACACCTGTATATATTCCACAATCGCTCAGTAACTAACATGGCCGGAGGAAGCACGGTGAACCGTGCAAAACGGAATCTGTTGCCTGTTTGTCCCCCCACTGCACATCCCTGTACCCCGTATCAGTGAGTATGCTTTTGTACCACTAACGCTATAAAGAAGAAATAAAAAGTGGTGAGTCTGCCGGTCTATCTTTTACCTTGCTATGTGTATAAGAAGTCGTCTATCTCCTGTTGATCAGCGCACCACCACCTTCACATACAAATCCAGATACACTACATCGAGTCTATTCCACAGATAGCAGTGCCGTGCTTCTTGTATAAACTTTTCACAATTTGCTCAAACATTTTCTGCCTTGTTGAGATTTTGAAGATAATTTTTGAATATGGATATGGAAAAATGTCTTGTAGATATTAGGCAAAATATAAACGTCTATTTTATTGATAAATTGTGACCATGTTTACCAATATTTCGTATTACAGGATATTCACAGAAAACGTATGGAAAAGGATTTTACAGAACTTAAGACACTTATTAAAGCTCACTTTGTGAGCCGGAAGAAAGAAGAAGAAGAACTGTTGGCTTTGACAGACCGTATGGTAAGGATCAACTTTTACAGTATCTTAGTGAATACACCCCTCACATTTGTTTATAAATATTTTCTTAGATCTTTTCATGTGACAACACTGAAGAAATTATATTCTGCTACAAAGTAGTGAGTGCACAGTCTGTATAACAAGGTTTAATGTTGCTGTCACCTTAAAATAACTCAACACACAGCCATTAACATGTATACAAGTGTCCAAATTGGGCCTGAAGTGTCTATAAAGGGCCTATATTTTGTGTAATCACAATTATTTTCCAGCACTGCCTAGGCCTCTTAGGCATGGAGTTCACCAGAGCTTCACATGCTGCCACTGGAGTCCTCTTCCACTCCTCCATGATGACGTGACAGAGCTGGTGGATGTTAGATACCTTGCACTCCCCCATCTTCCATTTGAGGATGCCCAACAGATGCTCAATAGGGTTTAGGTCTAGAGACATGCTTTACCAGTGCCATGTTAACTTCCAGAGACCAGTATTAGAGAGTGTGAGCACCATAACACTAAATTTAAGACACCTGTGCCCCTTTCACATCTGAGAACTTGTAGCACTAATGAGTCACATGACACCGGGAAGGGAAAATGGCTAATTGGGCCCAATTTTGACTCTCTCTTGTTGCCAAGGTTTAGACATTAACGGCTGTGTGTTTGAGAGGACAACAACAATAAACACTGTTGTATAGGCTGTGCACTTAATACTTAGTGTCATTTCTTCAGTGTTGTCATATGAAAAGATATCAATGGGAGAACATTGGGGTGTAGGTGTTACTCTGGTATGATAATGGGGTACACAGTGATCTGATCTGTTGCATCTGCAGATGGGCAATGTAAAGGCTGGTGCCCCAGACACAGTGCGGTCAAATAGGGCCTTACTGGCAGGAGGAGGATCTTACTGACAGGCAGAGGGTCTTATCAACACTGAAAGGGACCCTAAAGAGATAGGGTCTTACAGACAGAGAATCTTACTGACATAGAATGCCGGAATTGAGAGGGCCTTGCCGGAATTGAGAGGGCCTTTCTGATAGACAGAGATCATGCTGGCACATAGGGAGCTTACTGACAGGTGAAGGATCTAACTGACACATAGAGGGCTTTTGACAGGTGGAGGATCTTATTGACGCACAGAGGGCCTAACAGGTGATATGGGAGTGCAGAAAAGGGAGGATAACATGGGAGGCAAACAGATGGAGAGTGATATGTGGTGCACACAGGGAAGGTAATATTGGGGTGTAGACAGATGGAGTGTGATGGGGGCTGCAAACAAAGGTGGATACGGCGGTATAGAAAGGGGTGGTTGACATAAGGGTGCAGACAGCGAAAGGTGACAGTACGGACAGGGAAGAGTGATAAGGGGTGCAGACAGATGGAGGGTGATCTGGGGGTGCAGACTGGGGAAGGTGATACAGGGGTGCAGACAGATGGAGGGTGATATGGGGTGGAGGCAGATGGAGGGTAATATGGGGTGCAAACAGGGGAGGGTAATTTCAGGGTACAGACAGGAGAGGGTAATAGGGAGTGCAGACAGATATACAATGATAGGGGCTGCATACAGATGCAGGACGAGGATGATACAAGAGTATAGGTAGGGGTAGTTGACATGAGAGTACTGACAGAGGAGGATGATATGGGGTGCAGACAGATAGTGGGTGATATATGGGTGTAGTCTGATTGAAAGTGATATGGAATGCAGACAGGGGATGATAATATGAGGGTGCAGATGGGGGGGGTGAAATGGGGTGCAGACAGGGCAGGGTGATATGGGGACCAGACAGATGGAGGGTGATATGGGGTGCAGACCGGGGAGGGTGATATGGGGTGCAGACAGGACAAGGTGATATGGGGAGCAGACAGATGGAGGGTGATATGGGGTGCAGACAGGGGATGTTGATATTAGGGTGCAGACAGGGAAGGGTGATATGGGGGTGCAGATAGATGGAGGACTAAGAGGAAGCTGAAGTGCCTGGCAGTGTGTGGGTGACACTGGAGTGCAAAGGAGAGGGGACTGAATGTATTCATCAGCATTCCCATATACATGGTCATATGAGAAGTGGGGAGCAGTACCTGAAGCCTTGCAGGCCTGGTGTAATGAAGAAAACAGTGACCCTGTAGCCGAATGTGACCCGGCAGTGATTGCTATGGTGCGCGCACGCTCTCAGCTACAGGGAACATGTTTTCTTCTTTACAGCGGGACACTGTTATCAGCATCCCTGCTCATCCTCAATCCATGCCTGCTACCCTTTCTCATAGGGACAGGAACACAGTTTCTCTGCTCCTCTCTCCGCCGCTTAAACAGACTGTGGAGCACAGCCAGAAGAGCGCTTCACAGCCTTTCTTCCACCTGCCTCCACATCTACCACCCGCCCATGCTGCTCCTCTACCATCCGCCTGCTACCTGTTGCAAGACTACAATTCCCAGCATGACCTTACAGTGAGGGGGGCTGTAATCTGGCAACAGCTAGCAGGCGGATGGTACATGCGCGGGCGGGTGGGAGACCAGCTTGGGAGATGTGCAGAGAAACGTCCCTGTGAGAGAGGGTAGCAAGGATAGAGTGAGAGGGAGAGGGGATGCTGATAACTGAGTTGCAGGGGAGCATGCGCCCTTGAGCCAGTCACTGCATGAGTCACATTCAGCTACAGGGTCACTGTTTTATTCCAGATCACTGGCCGTGCCGCAGCACCTGCTTTTTCTCATCTGGTGCGGGAGGTGCTCCGGCGTGATTGACCGCCTAGACATGGCTAGTGTTATTGCTCTGCTCCAGAATTCTTGCGCAGGCCCAGATCCTTACACAGAGGATATTCGACATTGGGCAGCCTCTGGAGCTTAGGAAACTGCGGCATATTCAGAGTGGCAACATTGGCCGTCCCTAAGCTTTCAGTCATGCCTAATCACACCTAAGGCTATGTTCAGACTGCCGGCTGTCTCCGGCAGTGTGAAGCCGTTATTTTAGGATCGAGAAAAGCCGGAGAAAAAATAGTGCTTGCACCGTCTTTTTCTCCAGCTTTTTTTTCTGAAGATAACGGCAGCTATAGAATACAATGGGGTCAATCGGGACGCGATATTTGCCGTTATGCTTCGGCAAAATTACGTCCGGCAAACTGAAAAAAAAACATTTGCTGGAGCATACCAGCAGTGTGAAAGGGGCCTAAGAAGGTATGATTAGGAAATTAATAGGTATGATTTCAGCCCAGGGTGCCATGGCTAGTTTGGAAAGCAAGCCACGCTCTCCATTGACTAGTTAGGACTAATTTACGTATGGCGCAGGAGTTTTTTAAAGTTGTTATAACTACTCTCTTGAATGACAAAGAGGACATCCATGCATGATATGAAACCTAATCTTCAGATGTATAATGTCTTGCTGGTAGTTATTTAGGGTTAAACCTGATGAGAAGTTCACTTTAACTCTTTGTTTACAAATATATTGTTATTGTTTAGCAAACAAAAGTATTACTCCTAGAATACTAGCCTGTTTGACACAAAAGTATTAAATATCGCAAACAACAAACATCTAGCTAACAGGGTATGTTAGGTTCACACTGCGCTTACCCAGTTTTCCTGTGGTACATGTTTGCCTCTCATCAAAAAGGAATGCCAGTGTATTATGATAGTGTACAGACAGGAGGCCCATTCAGTTTCATGGCCTGATCATACTGTGGTCAACTAGTGACTACGGTCAGGGCCATTTTTAGCACTTCTTAATAAAAGTGCAGCAGAAAATCCTTTTCAGCACTACATTATTTTAAACTGCATGTTATATAAAACCCTAAATTTAAAGAGAAGCCATGTACTATTTTGTATTAATTATGTTATACTTGTATGTACTTAGGTTATCTACTTATTCTATATATGTTATTCTTGTATGTACTTATGTTATGTACTTTCCGTATATAGTCGAGTATAAGCCGACCCGAATATAAGCAGAGGCCCCTAATTTCACCCCAAAAACCCAGGAAAAGTTATTGATTCGACTATAAGCCTAGGGTGGGAAATACATCATCCCCCATGTCATCATCCCCCCCCCCTTCATCATCACTGCCTGTCATCATCCCCCCTAATCATCACCCTGTCATCATCCCCCCTTAATCATCACCCTGTCATCTTCCCCCCCCTTCATTATCACCGCCTGTCATCATCACCATCTGTCATCATCCCCCTGTCATCATCCCCCCTTCCTCATCACCGCCTGTCAATCCAGTGGTCTTCAAGCTGCGGATCTCCAGATGTTGCAAAACTACAACTCCCAGCATGCCCGGACAGCCATCGGCTATCCGGGCATGCTGGGAGTTTGTAGTTTTGAAACATCTGGAGGTCCGCAGGTTGAAGACCACTGCGGCCTTCGTCATCATCCAGACCCCCCCCCCCCCCCCTTTAGTTTTCTACTCACCTCCCCTCGGTGGGAAGGAAGGGTGAGCTGGTCCGGGCCATCTATGCTGCAGGGATCGTCCGGTGGGGAGGGTTAGTCGTTCCGAGCTGTCCATCTTCACCCGGAGGCCCTCTTCTCCGCTCCGGGCCCGTCCCCGGACTAGTGCCGTTGCCTTGACGACGATGCCTAGGGACGTTTGTATAAGCCATGGGGGGGGCGTATTCAGCATGAAAAATCATGCTGAAAAACTTGGCTTATACTCGAGTATATACGGTATTCTATATATGTTATATTTGTATGTACTTGTATGTTATGTACTTATTCTATATATGTTTTATAGAATGAATATTACCCAACTATGCTGAATAAATATTCTATCTGTGGAAATTAGGCATTCCAAACTCTGGTTATGAAAAACCTATTGAGATTGTGTATATACATGTATAATACATTCTATATTACTTTTAAATAATTGTAGGAGAAACGGAGGGCAGAACGGGCAGAGCAGCTAAGGATTCGAACTGAAAGGGAAAAGGAGAGGCAGGCCAGATTGGCGGTGAGTATGCTTGCCTATTTTGATGCTTTCAAAATAAAGCTTAAATGGCAAAAATTGCAAGTGTATTATACAACTGTAAGTTGGCAGAAAAAGCATGTCATTATCTTAGTTTGACAGCAAAAAAACATTTAAATGGGTACTCTGGTGGTTAATTTTTTTGACTATATGGCATCTTCTTTGTAAGTTAAATTTTTTTGCAATATACATGTGATATATGTTTTGGCAGCATGTGTGTGTTTTTCTTACCTGTTTGTTGGGCAGGAAGTTCTGTAGTTCAGAGGGTTTTCTTTTACCGTTGTCCACAGTTCTGAGTCTGTGGTGGACAAGATGTCACAGCTTTTTTTATTTTTTTTTTCCCCTCTGTCTGCATGAGAGGAATAATCCATGCCCCCTCATCTCATCCAGCTGAGTACACAGCTTCTCACCTCCCCTCCCCCCTGCTCTGTATTCTAAGGACGCAGGTCTGCACAGGAGAAGGAACACAGATAAGTGTTATCTGAAGGGGAGGATGAGAAGGTGCACGGGCTGGGGATGTATGGACTGCAGGGGAATAAATCTCATACTGGGAATGATCTCTATGGGGGAGATTTATCAAAACCCGTGCAGAGGACAACTTGCCCAGTTGCCCATAGCAACCAATCAGTTTGTTTCTTTCATTTTTCACAGGCCTTCAAAAAAATGAAAGCAGCAAGCTGATTGGTTGCTATGGGCAACTGGGCAAGTTTACCTCTGCTCAGATTTTGATAAATTTCCCCCTATATGTGAGGGGGGGGACTCCTGAATGACACATGCTGGGAGTTGTAGTCCGTGTTGTGTGTGTACGTATGCTAGTGTTTACAAACCAGTGTGCCTCCAGCTGTTGCAAAACTACAACTCCCAGCATGCCCTGACAGACTTTGGACATGCTGGGAGTTGTAGATTTGCAACAGCTGGAGGTACACTGGTTGGAGCATACACATCATGTTACAACAGTGTTTCCCAACCATTGTGCCTCCAGCTGTTGCAAAACTACAACTCCTAGAATGCCCAAGGGCTGTCAGGGCATGCTAGGAGTTGTAGTTTTGCAACACCTGGAGGCACCCTGGTTGGGAAACACTGGTGTATGCCCTACTAAGGTGTGGTGAACTACAACCACCAGGAGACTACAGAGGCAGCATACTGGTGTTATACCACAGACTGAAGACTCCTGAATGACACATACTGGGAGTTGTAGTCCCTTTTGTGTGTGTATGCCAGTGTATCCCAACCAAGGCTGATTATATTAGTGTGCTGTGTATAAGGGGGCTGACTCAAGAACATAGTAGGATGGATAAAGGGCGGAACAAACAAACAAAAAAAAGGAGCCGCCCCAAACCAGCAAGGCATGTGGCATGCTGGGATTTGTAGTTTTCAGCACAGCAAGAAACAGGAAATAGAAGCAAAGATAGGAAAACAAAGTGGGGGATAAAAAGACAACAAAGAACGGAAATAGAGTAGGCTAAACAACAAGAATAGAAATGAAAGAAAACAAATAGGGTAAGTCAAAAACGGAAAAACACGTTGACCACCGGAGTACCCCTTTAAGTTCTGCTAATGTGTAGAACATCAATTAATACATTTAAGCTGTCTGTCTGCGGGTGACAAAAAAATTAAATACCCAAATTGCTGTAAAAATTCTTTTTAGCTCCATTAGGTGCTTAATATTGCCGTTTTATATGCATCATTATATGCATCATTATATGCATCTCTATAGAGTGATATCATTACAAAGTACAATTGGTCACATAAAAAACAAGTCTGTGGATGGAAATATAAAAGAGTTCTGGATTTTAGAAGGCGAGAAGGAAAAAATGAAAACACCTAAATAAAATTGGCCTGGTCCTTAAAGAGGCACTGTCATTGTTAAAAACTTTTCATGTATTGCAGGACTCATTATAATATGACATTTCACAATATACACCTGTTAAAAAAAAAATGTAAATTTTAACCTGAAATTCAAGCTCAAAATAGCCATCACTAGGGGTCTCCTGTCTTTTAGCCAGACAGACTAGTCTAGATTTTACAGCATACTGGATACCGGCCGTAAAGCATACCGGTATCCAGTATAGGAGATTTCTATTGTGTATGCAAAACTACAGATAAAGGATGTGTGGACATGCTGGGAGCTGTAGTTTTAAAACAGCTGGAGGCAACACTGCTCTAACAGTTATTTTCAAACATTGCAGCTTCAGTTGTTACTAAACTAAATCTCCCAGCATGTTGAAATAGTCAAAGCTTTCTCGGACTCCTGAATGACAAACAAGTTGATCAGACATTCAGGAGTCTGTGAAAGATGAATGACACACATAGTGACAGCTATGCTGATTAGCATCCAGCTTTACTAGGAGAAGATAAAACAGATAGAACATGTATTCATAAAAATGCTGTACTTTTATCTAAAAAAAATAACTAACTTTATAAAGTTATCCATTCTTATATTTATACATTTTATCCTGTTATGAATTCACCATAATGTCTTCTGATTACTGCAGGCAAGCTCCAAGTATCTTCCTCTGACACATGACACAGCATAAAACCAGAGAGGAAAGGGTTACAGAGTAGAGAGTACTGATTGGCTGACTGCACAGGCTTGCTCCTGTGAGGGAGACAGACTGACACGCCCCCTCCAGCCTGCACAATGAAAAAGTAACTCACCAGCAGATAAATGCTTATATCTCTGGATATATAGGTCCGAGACACATAAAAATTATATGCACATGATCAGGATTGGGTCCTGAGTAACAAATCACTTTTTTCTTTTTTTTTGCACTATGACAGGTACGCTTCAAGGCCAAAACAGGCTTGGGCTTGGGGGTTAAAAAACACTCCCCAACAGCCCTCATTAACCAGTTTATTTAAAACAAAAAACTAAGAAAAAAGGTAATTGAATGTAGATAATGGAGTCTACATTTTCATTAAATCCTCTGGCTATGCAAAGAGATTGCGTATGGTGTTTGATCTTTGCACCTACTATTCATCTAATCAGACTGCTACACCCAGGGGAACTCATTAGACTTATAACTGGGTTGATGTCAGTTCCCACTACAAGCAGTTTTGATGTATTTTCTTATTCTAAGTTATTTTTAGAGAATTATTGCCATCAAGCAAAAGTGATTTGACGTATTATCACAATTGAGGTGTTTTATGTTTTTGCTGCATTATGGTTGATTCTACAGTATTTATTTTTTTAATTGCTGTAAAAGTAACACATTTTTACTGTAATTTGCACAATTGCAGTAAAATAGCATCTTTTTGCAGTGATTTTGGGAAATAATGTCAAAAACAGAACAAAAACACAGCCATAAGCACAATGTGTGAACACAGCCTCAATAGACATTCATAACTACAATATATCATGATCCCTTAGGAATGGCAGATGGGTTCGGACGGGGCAGGAAGGGAATTGAGAGCTAGTAGGAGGGGATCTCTTAGGTGATCATGTCATCCTGTAGTTCACAGTTAGACAGAACCCAGAACTGACATCCTGTTCTGATACATTATACAGCTACTCAAGTACTCCACAGGATAGTAGTTAACACCTTCCAGACCCATGTCATACAGCAGTGGTTCCCAACCCTTTTCAGCACTGGGCACCCCTCGGAAAAAAAAAATTCTCAGGGCACCCCTAAAAATGGTTAAAAGGAAGCAATACAGAACACCTATTTATCTGTTGGCTGCTATATGCAGGACTGACAGATGACATCTTCTCTGAGTCGTTCACTTTTCCCTTTTCTTCCCCATCTTGCCTGGGCCATCATGATAGTTTCTTTCAGCCACAACGCTTTAGTACAGACCCTGCAAAACAAACATATGTTAGGATCCACACTTTTCCATCATCATCCCCCCCTTTTCTTCACAAATGCCTCCAGCCTCACCCACACACAATGCCTCCAGCCTCCCCCAAATGCCACAAGCCTCCACCACACACACAATGCCTCCAGCCTCCCCATATGCCTCCAACCTTTCCCCTCCCAACACACACAATGCCACCATTCTCTCACACACACAATGCCACAAGCCTCCCCCAAACACCTTCAGCCTCTTTCACACACACAAAGCCTCCAATAAATGCCTCCAGCCTCTTCCACACACACACACACACACACACACACAATGCCTCCAACCTTTCCCACACACACTGCCTCCAGCCTCCCACAAATGCCTCCAACCTCTCTCCCACACAATGATTCCAGTCTTCCCCACCTAATGCTTCCAACCTCTCTTCCACACACACAATATCTCCAGCCTCCCCTAAATACCTGCAACCTCTCTCCCATGCACACACAATGACTCCATTCTCCCCCCAAAATGCCTCCAACCTTTCTCCCAAACACACACAATTGCCTCCTGCCTCTCCCACACACACAATTACCTCCTGCCTATTACCTCTTGCCTCCAGCCAACAAACTACTCACCCACATTGCCTCCACCTTCCCAGCCCCCGCACATTGCCTCCCACCACCTACACTGCCTCCTGACTCACAGCCACCATACTACATTCAGTCACTCAGATTGCTTCCTGTCTCCAGTAAAAGAGGCGATTGCGCCCTGCTATGTCAATGTAGCAGAGGCAAGTTCATTCTGCTTTGTTAATGTAGCAGAGGCGATTGGGATCTGTAGATTTCTGTATAGAGATCACTATAGATCGTTGTCTTACCGTAAGCCCTTTGCTGGGCTGAGCTATATGCATTGGCCCAGCAAGAAAAGAGTTAACTAGCACTGCTGAGCAGTGCTAGTTAATTCATTGTTGGTATACAGTCATTTTTTTAGGCTGTATGCTGTAATCTGAAGTCCACTTACTCACATCCTTTCCCGCTCTGTCACTAGAGGTGGAGCTAGACAGGAAGATGACAAAGCTGAAATGACATTATTCAGGCTCTGTTTACATTATGCATTTTTAAGACATGTTAAATATATGATCAGACCCTTTATGTCAGTATTTCCCAAACAGGGAGATTCCAACTACAACTCTCTTGGAATGCTAATGGTTGTAGTTTATCCCCTAGCGGACGCAGGGTGTACATGTATGCCCTGCGCCTGCTCCACTTTATGACACGCACTCAGGAACGGAGTGTGCATCATAGTGGGATGGCATAGCTGTCAGCCACCGGAATCCATGTTTAACCCCTTAAGGACTTAAAACATTTTTCAGCTTTTGCATTTTTGTTTTCACCACCTTACCTTTTAAAAATCATAATCCTTTCAGTTTTCCACCTAAAAATCCAATGCTTATTTTTTGCGCCAACAATTCTACTTTGTAATGACATCAGTCATTTTACCCCAAAAATCAACGGCGAAACAAAAAAAATAATAATTGTGTGACAAAATTGGAAAAAAAAGCCATTTTGTAACTTTTGGGGGCTTCTGTTTCTACGCAGTGCATTTTTCAGTAAAAATGAAACATTCTGTTTATTCTGTAGGTCCATACAATTAAAATGATATCCTACTTATATAGGTTTTATTTTGTCTTACGTCTGGAAAAAATCATAACAACATGCACAAAAATTAATATGTTTAAAAATTTCCTCTTCTAACTTTATTTTTCCGCATATGGGGATCTATGAGGGTTAATTTTTTGCGCCTTGAGCTGAAGTTTTTATCGGTACCATTTTTGTTTTGATCTGACTTTTTGATCACTTTTTATTCATTTTTTTATGAAATAATAAGTGACCAAAAATACGCAGTTTTGGACTTTACGTTTACGCCATTGACTGCGCACAGAGTATATGTGATGCGCCTCCCCTGGTGGTTACTCAACATGGAGGGTGATTACGCCCGGAGCGCATGCGCGGATTCGTGGCGCTGTGCCGTCTTTCGAAGGGCAGTCAGTACGGGCGGATGTGCTTCAAGTTATGACGCGCATCCGCCGGTGACGCCACCCGGAAGTCGGCCGGCGTCCGGTTCCGCTACATGCGCCATTGGAGGGTGAGCATTATAAAGAGCTAGTAGCTCCTACCTTTATGTAGCGCCTCTTGAGAAAGGAATCATCCGAAACACGTGTCGAGGTCGCAGGATAACCACCGAGGATCTGTCAGCATGTCACAATTAGGTAAAGTTTTGACTTGAGATATTGTTCTACTGTGTGCTGACTAAACTGATACTGCAGGACTGTATTATTGGTAATATTGTGATTCTTGTATATATCCCAGTGGTATCCTGCTCAGCTTTTTGTTGGGGAGTTTTTTAAGGGTGGGTTATTTTATGGGTGTTTTTCTACCTGTTTGTATACAATAATAAAGATGAAATTTTGAATATTTTTGGGCTAATTTTTGTAGGTTTTGTTGATTAGTATTAGCCTTTTGGGCTTGTAGGTAACATATCTTTGTAATCACATTGACTTGCAGAATAGAGCTCAACTTTAATGACCAGTACCAGGCAGCAGCTGCCAAGACTAATAAATTATGGGATGTATCAAGAGAGGTATAAAGGCTCATGGCAAGAGCATACATTTGCGCCTGTATAATTTATTAATCAGACCACATAAGGAGTATTGGGTCCAGTTTGGGCACCTGTATATAAGCAGGACATAGCTGAACTGGAGCTGGTGCAGAGAAAAGTGACCAAGGTAAATAATAGTATGGGAGGATTAGAATACCAAGATTGGTTATAAATTGGATTTATTTTTTTTTTTTTTGGGGGGGGGGGGGGGGGTGGAGAGAGAAAATAAGTCTTTTGATTACAATGTGCAAATTTATGAATGGACAGTGCAGAGATCTTTCTAGGGATCCACCAGAAATTGTATGCAGAAAGGTTTGGCAACTTGCTACATCCTAGGAGCCCAGATAGCAAAAAGACGTGCCTGGTCTGACCATAGTTTTCATACAATCATATTGTAAATTACAGATGCAAATAAACCTGAAACATTTAGGCCTTGTGTCCTCTTTCTTATGCAGGAAGATCGCGCTCGCAAAGAAGAAGAGGAAAACAGGAAAAGAGCTGAAGAGGATGACAAGAAAAAGAAGGCTTTTTCAAACATGCTTTACTTTGGTGGTTATCTTCAAAAGGTAAAGAAGTTTAAGTGATAGTTGTAAGAAGTCTTTATAGCAGTGTGAGCAAGACAGACAAGAAAAATAGAACAGAACAACTTCACAAAGAAGTCCCCAGTGTACTGCACTGTAATCTACAGGGTGGGTCATTTATATGGATACACCTTAATAAAATGGGAATGGTTGGTGATATTAACTTCCTGTTTGTGGCACATTAGTATATGTGAGGGGGGGGGGGGGGGGGGACTTTTCAAGATGGGTGGTGACCATGGCAGCATTTTGAAGTTGGCCATTTTAAATCCAACTTTTTTTTTTTCAGTAGGAAGAGGGTCATGTGACACATCAAACTTATTGGGAATTTCACAAGAAAAACAATGATGTGCTTTCAATGTAACTTTATTCTTTCATGAGTTATTTACAAGTTTCTGACCACTTATAAAATGCGTTCAATGTGCTGCCCATTGTGTTGGATTGTCAATGCAACCCTCTTCTCTCACTCTTCACACACTGATAGCAACACCGCAGGGGAAATGCTAGCACAGGCTTCCAGTATCCATAGTTTCAGGTGCTGCAGAATGGGCAAAACTAAAATTGGAACAGGACCCTCAGTTTACGCAGAAGATTTTGTTCAGTAATGAGGCAAACCTTTATGTGAATGGTGAAGTTAACAAACAAAACCACCGCTATTGGCCTGACACCAACCCACATTGGATAGATCCCTCCAAGACTGTTGGAACACAAAAATTGATGATATGGTGTGGTATATGGGGTACAATGATAGTGGGGCCATTCTTCATCAATGGAAACCTCAAGGTCACTGGATATGCAAAATTGCTACATGATGATGTGTTTCCCTCTGTATACACTGAAGCTGGCACATTCCCTGAGTTTTTCCAGCAAAATGGTGCACCACCACATTATGGGTGTCAGGTCCGAGCATTCCTAGATGACCAGTTTCCTGGAAAGTGGATTGGTCGTCGTGGGCCAGTTGAATGGCCCCCCAAGGTCTCCCGATCTGACCCCCTTAGACTTTTATCTTTGGGGTCATCTGAAGGCAATTGTCTATGCTGTGAAGATATGAGATGTGCAGCACCTGAAACTACGGATACTGGAAGCCTGTGCTAGCATTTCTCCTACAGTGTTGCTATCAGTGTGTGAAGAGTGGGAGAAGAGGGTTGCATTGACAATCCAACACAATGGGCAGCACATTGAACACATTTTATAAGTGGTCAGAAACTTATAAAGAACTCATGAAAGAATAAAGTTACTTTAAAACCAAACACATCAATGATTTTCTTGTGAAATTCCCAATAATTTTGATGTGTCACATGAAAAATGTGTCATTTGAAAAAACAAAAGTTGGATTCAAAATGGCCGACATCAAAATGCCCGCCATGGTCACCACCCATCTTGAAAAGTTTCCCCCCTCCTCACATATACTAATGTGCCACAAACAGGAAGTTAATATCACCAACCATTCCCATTTTATTAAGGTGTATCCATATAAATGGCCCACCCTGTATAATACAGACTGCAGAGCCTGTGTAAAGCTGGGGTCACCACTTGGCATTTTTGGCACCCAGAGGAAGAAAGAGGAGCAGGGGGTGGTGGCATGGCATCAGGGTGACCAGTATATCCCAGGTTCTGTTTTTATGTATTAATCAGCTCAGAGGCCAATAGGAGACAGCATGGTTGTAGGAACCTGTAAAGGGGGTGGGCTCAAACGCTCTTTTGTGCACAGTCTGAGGGAAGAGAGAGAGACAGACAGGCAGACAGAGGGAGAGCTAAAGGATAGAAATAGGACAGACATAGAGAAAAAAGAAAAACAGACTGTGTGTGTGTGTGTGTGTGTGTGTGTGTGTGAACAGAAACCACAATCATATCCAGGTGCAAGAATCCTGATCTATAACATCTGCATTGCACAAATCCTATAGAGGCTATACAAGGGTCCACAGCAAAGAAGTGCTCAATCCCAGCCTCTGTGTGTGGTCTGATCATAGGGGAACCTCCTGTCCATTCCTACACAAGTCTCATCATGTACCACAAAGCCCAGCAAGCTTTGACCTTTAAAGGCTTATACAAAAGAAAGAAAAAAAACAAGCACTGAACCGAGCAAAGCGGTGCTGTGGCAGACCTGCATTAAAGCAATACATATGCAAAGCGCCAAAAACACAGCATAGTGCCTTTACTCACATCTACAGGGATTAATCGCCAAACCAGTATACCTACAGGTTGTAACATAGCAGCGGACTAAAAAGTAGTGCAATGTAAACGCATCAGCTTTATAAAGACATTGGGGGAGATTTATCAAAACCTGTCCGGAGGAAAAGTTGCCCAGTTGCTCATAGCAACCAATCAGATTGCTTATTTCATTTTTAACAAGGCTTCTGCAAAATGAAAGAAGCAATCTGATTGGTTGCTATGAGCAACTGGGCAATTTTTCCTTTGCACAGGTTTTGATAAATCTCCCCCACTGTACATTTATTTTCATGGTTCAATGAAACCCGCATTATATTTCCCTAGTTGTTAAATAGCAGCAAAGTCAAAAGGGCATGCATTTGACACGTGTTTGACCTATGAACACCTTTTTCGTAAATATAAGTGTTTTCAGCAAACACCACTTACATCCTGCTAGTTGTGCCATAGCAGTGAAGTAAAAATGGTGTGCATTTGACACAGATATGCCCTGTGAATTACATTTATGGTGAATATTTTTGGGTTCATTAAGCACCTGATGCATCTTACTAATTGTGCCATAGCAGTGATGTAAAAATGTGTGCATTTGACATGGATTTGCTCATTGAACACATTTATCATGAATATTATTCGGTTCATCATGCATTATACTTTCATTTTTGGGACATAGTAGCCCACTAAAAGGCATCTGAATTCCACTAGCCTTTTCAAGCGACTGTATGTTTACAGTTTTATCAAACTTGCAATATACCTACCTGGTTGTAAGAAAACTAACCTCCAAACTATCCTCAAAAACAATGTTTTGTAAAGGAAATGTTTGACGAGGTACAGGAAAGAAGACCCCTGCCATGTCCCCTGCCAGTAAGAATGTTGGTGCCAGTACCAGCACCAATACAGGAAGCAGCAACAGCAGCCAGGTGCCTTATGGTAGAAGTAGCAGCTGCATCAACCATACCAAGTTCTCCTTGCCTGCTAGAGGCTATTTAGTTGAGCAGATGATCAGACTTTTCTGGACTACATGGGTATTAAGGAGATGGCAGACAACTCTGACAATATGATGGTGAGTGATCTGTCAGTGGATCCCTTCTTGTCTACAGTCTCATGTCGTGGTGGAAATGTCCATTTTATATGCTGTGTTTCCTTATCGCTACCCAGAAGGATAGCACTAGTCACGAGGAGGAGTTGTGATAGGACGAGAGTCGAGCTTTGGAGTGTGTAACCGAGGTGGTGGAGGTGGAATCAGAGGCCGAGCGTAGCACAAGCTCGACTGGCGGTGGTAGGCATGGTGGGGATACTGTAAAGGGTCATGATGGCTATGCTAGGAGGAAGCAAGAAACCCAAGAATTTCATGCAGAGAGGAGTGGCGTGGACAATGAGGAGTTTGATTTTAACAATGATGTCATGTTGGACAGGACGTGGGAACCAGTTGGGGAGGAGCTAACCTGTTCAGAGTAAGAGGGTATTGGCAGTGTCCGTAAAGAAGCATGTAGCCGAAGTAGGGGAAGAAAATGTAATGTAAAACGTAACAGACATAGGGCTGCTGGTCTGTTCAGGTTCTATATAAAAAAAACTTCCACAGAAGGGGTACATTCCGGTGGTGCAGTCCCTGCATTATATCTCCCTAGTTGTTAACCTATTGGGGACAGAGGGCATACAGGTACGCCCTCCCGTCCTGGTACTTAAGGACAGAGGGCGTACCTGTACGCCTTCCATATTTCCGATCACCACTGCTCACCAGGCACCCCCCATGTTGGCGATAGCTGCAAATTGCCGGTCAATTCAGACTGGTGACCCGATCGCCTGGAAAATAAGAATGATTGGAGACAGCTTCGACCATCCTAAAGGATAGAAGTGAGGTGGCAGTGGTGCTACCTCCTACCATTCCCTGCCATTGGTCGCTCAGGACTGACTGACCAATGCCAGTTGGGGGTGGGGGGTTCAATGTTTGGGAAGAGCGGGGGGAATGGCCGGCTTACCGGAGCAGCGGCGGCGGTACAGACATCGATCGGCGGCGGCAGAGACATTGTGCGGCGGAGGGAGGAGTGCGGACGGAAAGTGTGACGGTGGAGGAGGCTGCAGCGAAGATCGCTGGTAAGTGATCTTCACTGTGGCCTTCTAAAAGTTGCTAAACTAAAACTCCCTGCCAGGGCCGTTGGAAGGAATTTGGAGGCCCCAAGCAAAATAGACATGGAGGCCCCCCTCCCCCACATTATATGTGAGGGGCACAGGACAGGGATTATTATAAGTCAGGGGGGCATTATATGGGCACATGATGGGGGGGCCCTGTCATGTGCCCCTCACATATAATGCCCCCCTGTCATGTGCCCCTCATATCTACTACCCCCTGTCCGGTGCCCTCCATATATAATGCCTCATGTCCTGTTCCCCATCATGTTCCCCTCACATATAATGCCCCCTGTCCTGCCCCCTCAGGGGGCATTATATGTGAGGGGCACAGGACATGGGGCATTATATGTGAGGGTCACAGGACAGGGGTTATTATAAGTGAGGGGCACATGTCAGGGGGGCGTTATATGTGAGGGGCACATGACAGGGGGGCATTATATGGGCACATGACAGGGGGGGGCCCTGTCATGTGCCCCTCATATATAATACCCCGTGTCCTGTGCCCCTCATATAGAATACCCCCTGTCCTGTGCCCCCATATATAATACCCCCTGTCCTGTGCCCCCATATATAATACCCCCTGTCCTGTGCCCTCCACATAGAAAGCCCCATGTCCTGTGCCCCCCACATATAATGCCCCATGTCTTGTACATCCACATATAATGCCCCATGTCCTATGCCCCTCACATATAATGCCCCCACGTTTTAATAATTCCCCTGTACCATAGCGCCCAAGCAGCTCTCACCTTTCTCACATGCTGCTCCGTTCTTGCAGTGTGAGCTGCGAGGAAGTGATCTCCGGGCGCCGGCTCGATGGTGTGACTTCATCGCGCTGATCTGTGTGAACGGAGCAGCATGTGAGAAAGGTGAGAGAATGGTGGAGCGGGACAGCTGAGAGCTCAAGCTCCACCATGCTATAGGACAGGAGGAGCTTTAGTCTCTGCCTCCTGTCCCGCTCCAGGCTCTCGCACTGCTGGCCCGGCTGGTCGACAGGGCGAGCTGCCGAACCGGCATAAGGGCAGGAGGACGGCCCGGCAAGACAGCTCAATTGCTTGGTTTGCCTGTCCTGTAGCGGCCGGCCTGCTCCAAGCATGCCCAGACAGCCAAAGGCTGTCTGGGCATGCTGGGAGTTGTAGTTTTGCAACATCTGATGGGCCACTATTTGGAGACCACTGTGGTCCTCCAGATGTTGCAAACCTACAACTTTCAGCATGCACTGACTGTCCAGGCATGCTGGGAGTTGTAGTTCTGCAAAATTTGAAGTGCCAGATATTGCAGAACTACACTGCCCAGCATCCCTGACTGTCTGGGCATGCTGGGAGTTGTAGTTTTGCAACATCTGAAGTGGCACAGTTGGGAGATCACTATATGTGGTCTCCAAACTAAAGCAATCCAGATGTTGCAAAACTACTTTCCTAGCATGCCCAGACAGTCAGGGATGCTGGGCAGTGTAGTTCTGCAATATCTGGCCCTTCAGATGTTGCAGAACTACAACTCCCAGCATGGCTGGACAGTCTGGGCATGCTTGGAGTTTTAGTTTTGCAACATCTGGAGGGCTACAGTTTGGAGACCTGTCTCCAAACTGTTCTTCCCCAGTTGTTGCATAACTACAACTCCTAGCATGCCTTTCGGCTGTCGGTGCATGCTGGGAGTTGCAGTTTTGCAACAGCTGAAGGTTTGGGGCGCAACACCCCCTCCCCCATGTGAATGTACAGGGTACATTCACACAGGCAGGGGTTTACAGTGGGTTTCCTTCTACAAGTTTGAGCTGCAGCAAATTTTCCGCCTCACCTCAAACTCCCAGCACAAACCTCACTGTGAAAGCCCGCCCGTGTGAATGTACCCTAAAAACACTACACTAACACAAAATAAAAAGTAAAACGCTACATACATACCCTTACACATCCCCCCCCCCCCCCCCCCCCCCCAATAAAAATGAAAAACGTCTCATACGGCAGTGTTTCCAAACGGAGCCTCCAGCTGCTGCAAAACAACAACTCCAGTATTTCTGGACAGCCATTGACTGTCCTGGCAGGCTGGGAGTTTTGCAACAGCTGGAGGCACCCTGTTTGGGAAACACTGCCGTAGGGTTTTGGTGGAGATAAGCGCCATCCTTGTATGCGGGTCCGCCTCTATTGCAAATCCCTAATTTGGGCCTCAAATGGGCATGGCGCTCTCTCACTTCGGAGCCCTGTCATATTTCAAGGCAACAGTTTTGGGCCACATATGGGGTATTTCCTTTTTCTTTAGGGTATTTTTCTCCTATTACATTTATGAAATGAAAAGTTAGGGGCTACACCAGAATGTTAGTGTAAAAAAATAAAACATTTTACACTAACTTGCTGGTGTTGCCCCATACTTTTCATTTTCACAACAGGTAAAAGGAAAAGAAGACCCCCACAATTTGTAACGCAATTTCTCCTCAGTACGGAAATACCCCACATGTGGACTTAAAATGCTCTGCAGGCGCACAACATGGCTCAGGAGTGAGAGAGCACCATGTACATTTGAGGCCTAAATTGGTGATTTGCACAGGGGGCGGCTGATAGTTACAGCGGTTCTGACATGAACGCAAAAAAAAAACCACGAACATGTGACCCTATTTTGGAAACTAGACACCTCAAGAAATGTAACAAGGGGTATAATGAGCCTTAACACCCTACAAGTCTTTGACAAATTTTTTGTCAAATTTGGATGTGAAAATTAAAATTATTTTTTTTCCCCTGAAATGCTGGTGTTACCCTCAATTTTTTCATTTTCAAGAGGGGTAATAGGAAAAAAGACCCCCCAAAATTTGTAGCACCATTTCTTATAAGTATATAAATACCCCATATGTGGACGTAAAGTGCTCTGCTGGGGCACTACAATGCTCAGAAGAAAAGTGGCGCCATTGGGCTTTTAGAGAGAGAATTAGACTGGAATTGAAGGCCATGTGCGTTTACAAAAGCCCCCATGGAGTCAGAACAGTCTACCCCCCCCCCACATGTGACACCATTTTGGGAACTACACCCCTCACGTAATGTAATAAGGGGTACAGTGAGCATGTACACCCCACAGGTGTCTGACAGTCATCCGTAAAAATGAAAAATGTAATTTTGCATTTGCACAGCCCACTGTTCCAAAGATCTGTTAAACGCCAGTGGGGTGTAATTGTTCACTGTACCCCTTAGTACATTCTGTGAGGGGGGTGTAGTTTCCAAAATGGGGGTCACATGTGGGGGGGTCCACTGTTCTGGCACCATGTGGGCTTTGTAAACGCACATGGCCCCCGACTTCTATTCCAACCAAATTCTCTCTCCAAAAGCCCAATGTCGCTCCTTCTCTTCAGAGCATTGTAGTTCGCCCACAGAGCACTTTATATCCACATATGAGGTATTTCCATAAAAATAAGCCATCATATAGAATGTTAGGTGAAAATTTTAAAGAGTTATGATTTTTTAAACTTAAGGAGGAAAAATTGAAAATGAAAAAATGGAAAAAGCCCGGGTCCTTAACCCCTTAAGGACGCAGGACGTAAATGTACGTCCTGGTGAGGTGGTACTTAACGCACCAGGACGTACATTTACGTCCTGTGCATAACCGCGGGCATCGGAGCGATGCCCGTGTCATGCGCGGCTGATCCCGGCTGCTGATCGCAGCCAGGGACCCGCCGGCAATGGCCGACACCCGCGATCTCGCGGGCGTCCGCCATTAACCCCTCAGGTGCCGGGATCAATACAGATCCCGGCATCTGCGGCAGTGCGCGATTTGAATGAATGATCGGATCGCCCGCAGCGCTGCTGCGAGGATCCGATCATTCATAACGCCGCACGGAGGTCCCCTCTCCTTCCTCCGTCCGGCTCCCGGCGTCTCCTGCCCTGGTCTGTGATCGAGCAGACCAGAGCAGAAGATGACCGATAATACTGATCTGTTCTATGTCCTTTACATAGAACAGATCAGTATTAGCAATCATGGTATTGCTATGAATAGTCCCCTATGGGGACTATTCAAGTGTAAAAAAAAATTTAAAAAAATGTAAAAGTTAAAGTAAAAAATAAGTGAAAAATCCCCTCCCCCAATAAAAAAGTAAAACGTCAGTTTTTTCCTATTTTACCCCCAAAAAGCGTAAAAAACATTTTTTATAGACATATTTGGTATCACCGCGTGCGTAAATGTCCGAACTATTAAAATAAAATGTTAATGATCCCGTACGGTGAACGGCGTGAACGAAAAAAAAAAAGGCCAAAATTCCTACTTTTTTAATACATTTTATTAAAAAAAATTATAAAAAATGTATTAAAAGTTTTTTATATGCAAATGTGGTATCAAAAAAAAGTACAGATCATGGCGCAAAAAATGAGCCCCCATACCGCCGCTTATACGGAAAAATTAAAAAGTTAGAGGTCATCAAAATAAAGGGATTATAAACGTACTAATTTGGTTAAAAAGTTTGTGATTTTTTTTAAGCGCAACAATATAAAAGTATGTAATAATGGGTATCATTTTAATCGTATTGACCCTCAGAATAAAGAACACATGTCATTTTTACCATAAATTGTACGTCGTGAAAACGAAACCTTCCAAAATTAGCAAAATTGTGTTTTTCGTTTTAATTTCCCCACAAAAAGTGTTTTTTGGTTGCGCCATACATTTTGTGATATAATGAGTGATGTCATTACAAAGGACAACTGGTCGCGCAAAAAACAAGCCCTCATACTAGTCTGTGGATGAAAATATAAAAGAGTTATGATTTTTAGAAGGCGAGGAGGAAAAAATGAAAACGTAAAAATTAAATTGTCTGAGTCCTTAAGGCCAAAATGGGCTGAGTCGTTAAGGGGTTAAAGGGGTATTCCAGGAAAAAACATTTTTTTTATATATCAACTGGCTCCAGAAAGTTAAACAGATTTGTAAATTACTTCTATTAAAAAATCTTAATCCTTTCAGTACTTATGAGCTTCTGAAGTTAAGGTTGTTCTTTTCTGTCTAAATCCTCTCTGATGACACCTGTCTCGGGAAATGCCCAATTTAGAAGCAAATCCCCATAACAAACCTCTTCTAAACTGGGTGTTTCCCGAGACAGGTGTCATCAGAGAGGATTTAGACAGAAAAGAACAACCTTAACTTCAGAAGCTCATAAGTACTGAAAGGATGAAGATAGATAGATTTTAATAGAAGTAATTTACAAATCTCTTTAACTTTTCTGGAGCCAGTTGATATTTAAAAAAATTTTTTTTTCCTGGATAACCCCTTTAATCAGGCATGGCTTCATGAGGAATTTAAACCTCATGTGCCAAATGCCACTGATTAGAGAGTACTACCACCACTCCTGCTGTCCACTGCCTATTATCACTCCCACCAGTCCTCCACCATTGGTGCTACCGCTGTTACCAGCCAGAACTACATATACACAACCCAAAATCCCCAAAAAAGGATAAGTTTATCAGCTTTTTTTTCATACAAATGCAATTTTTTCTTCATTATTTTGAGACACAAATCCTGTTGCTACTCCTGAAAAGGGATAATTTTTGGAACGATTGGAAAAAGCAATTACGTCTTCCTTCATGTACATTTTGTGTCAACAACCAGGGATAAATTCTCTCTCTCTCTCCCCCTCTCTCTCCCCCCTCTCTCCCCCTCTCTCTCTCCCTCTCTCTCTCCCCCTCTCCCTCTCTCTCTCCCCCTCTCCCCCTCTCTCTCCCCCTCTCCCCCTCTCTCTCTCTCTCCCCCTCTCCCCCTCTCTCTCTCTCCCCCCCCTCTCCCCCTCTCTCTCTCCCCCCCCCCTCCCCCTCTCTCTCTCCCCCTCTCTGTCTCTCCCCCTCTCTGTCTCTCTCCCCCCCTCCCTCTCTCTCCCCCTCCCTCTCTCTCCCCCTCCCTCTCTCTCTCTCTCCCCCTCTCTCTCTCTCTCTCTCTCTCTCTCTCCCCTCTCTCCCCCTCTCTCTCCCCCTCTCTCTCTCCCCCCTGGCCCTCATTTACTAAGAGTGGAGTGTAGGTTTCTTTCTGGGTTTTAATTCCCTACAATTAATTTTCCACAGTATTTACTAAGGTTTCCCTACATTTTCCACTTTCCCTACACTTTGCTTTTTTTTACACATGCTCTGATCTGTAGAGTTTTCCTCAGCTCAAATCCACCACATTTTATGTGGAAACCTAAATATGTTGGGTTTTGGTGAAAATGTTGGGACCACGCCCCTTTCCGGTGACCACGCACCCTTTTCCCGGCGACCACGCACCTTTTTTGACTTTTCTTAGCAAAATGGAGAGTTAGCCAGCTTTTTTTCAATTCTGGCGCAAAATCTGTCGCAGACAGAATTTCTGGAGCAAAGCGACAGAATCTGGCGCCCAACCTGACAAAACATGTCGGATTTACAATAGTAAATAAGGGCCATTGTTTTATTATGTACTTATAAGACACTTTGCTATTTACTTGCTGTTAAAATTCTCAATCTTTCATGTTTTTAATGTGATTGTGAAAACTGCCACTAGGTGGCTCTGTTCTGTTCCCTGCTGCAAGTCAAACAGTTAGTTTGGTCTCCTCATGGCCTGGCAGGAAACCAAACTCAGGAAGTGTGTGCGGGGCATGGCGAGGCACAGCTCTCGCAGACTTCAGTGATGTCGCGCCTGCTGGGGAATGCCCATTTTCTTCTGTCAGGAGCTCACTAAATGTGAGTAAGGGGAAAGGTATGATACACAGCTTTATAAAGCTCAGTTAATGTTTTAAGGGCAGGAGGGGTGTTAGGAGTAGTTAGGGAATATAATCGGAGTTATTTTACAAAATATGGTTTGATGACAGTTTCTCTTTAAGGCTTTCAAATTTTTGGAGAGCCCCATCAACCATTTTAAAGTATGCTCACCTCTAACCAAGAAATTAAGACCAATCCTACTAATAATGCCAATATAAAAAAAAATTGTGAGCAACTTCAAATAATATGAAATATGTGCACTGCTATTTTAGGTGTTACCAGTAAGGAACAATGGGCAAATAATACAGGTACGCCATGACCACTGTTATTGCCACTATATTATTACTGAATAAAATCCACTATAAAAAATATATACTGTATTTATCGGCGTATAACACACACTTTTTAGGCTAAAATTTTTAGCCTAAAGTCTATGTGCGTGTTATACGCCGATACACCCCCAGGAAAGGCAGGGGGAGAGAGGCCGTCGCTGCCCACTTCTCTCCCCCTGCCTTTCCTGGGGTCTAGAGCCCTGCTGCTGGCCCTTCTCTCCCCCTAGCTATCGGCGCCGCTGCCCGTTCTGTCCCCCTGACTATCGGTGCCGGCGCCCCATTGCCGGCGCCGATAGCCAGGGGGAGAGAAGCGGCGCCGACAGCCAGGGGGAGAGAAGGGGCAGCGGCACCCATTGCCGGCGCCGCTGCCCTGTTGCCTCCCCCCATCCCCGGTGGCATAATTACCTGGGTCGGGTCCGCGCTGCCGCAGGCCTCCGGCGCGCTTCCCCTGCGTCGTTGCTATGCACAGCGCGGTGCACTGACGTCATGCGCCGCGCATAGCAACAAGGCAGGGAACGCACGCCGGAGGCCTGCAGCAGCGCGGACGCGACCCAGGTAACTTCTTTACACACTTCCCATATGCATTGCCCTACATATTAATAATACCCACTTAGTACACCATATAAGAAGTAGGCTCCTCTGAGTCCCCATATAATATTTAGGCCCCCTCTATAACCCTTATATAGTAGCTAGCCCCCCACACTGCACCTATATAGTTAGGCCCCCACACTGCCACCATATACTCTTAGGTTCCATACCGCCCCCATATAGTAATTACTATAGCCACTTTTGTGCCCCATATAGTTGCTAGGCACCCACATAGTAGCTAGGGCCCTCACACTGCCACCTGAAGTGTTTGTAGCCTATGACTGAATGGTAGAGCAGCGAGCTGACAGCTCCCACTCTGCCTTCTGCTTTACTGCATATGTGATGGAGGCAGTTGCCTTGAGATCCATGGCACCAGACTAAAAATGCCAAGTGCTAGCGGCACTCCTATCAGGGAACCCTAAGCAGAGCCCCTCCATAAGTACGATGACTATGGCATCAAGGTGGTTATTATACAGTTGGTGATACTATCAGGGCTCCATTTGGCAAGAATTACTATTACAATCTAGAGATTACTATTGGTCCTCTGCACAGATAGAGAACTTCTGTGCTTTACCCAGTGTGATTCTTAACCTGATCATATACAAATCCAATACCACAAAGTCCAAGTAAAGCACGGAACACCATTGCTTGAGTAGTATAAAGCACTTGTTCCATAATTGGCTGATAGCAAAGGGTTCACGTTTGCACATACAATGCATTCAAAAAGTCTTTAGATCCTTTAACTTTTTTCACATTTTGTGCTAAAATAAGCACTCTGCACTTAATACCCCATACTGAGAATGTAGAAAATTTAATTTTTCTGACCATTCTGACCCTTTGATGTGACACATCCTGTGACAAAATTTCGCCTAGGGGGGCCTAGGATTGCCTGTACAGATCAGAGACTGGATGGTGTGAAGGTACACATCTGGAGAAGGGTATAAAAATGTTCTGCTGCAGTAAATGTTCCTAAGAACACAGTGGGCTCCATAATTCTTACAAATTCTAAAGAAGTTGGGGACAATCAGTACCCTTTCTAAAGCGTATCACCCCCAGAAAACTAATTGGAAAAGAAGGGCTTTTGTAAGAGAGGAGATGACCAAGAATCCAATCTACAGATCCTTTGATCTTTTGGAAGTTTTTCCCATCTGCACAACCATCACTGCAGCACAAAAGCATGTCTAAAGTTAGCAAAATAGCAGCTAAAGGACTCTTAGACTGTGAGAACCAAGAATTCCTGGTCTGATTTTAACTTTTTGTCCTCAGCACTTAGTGTCATGTCTGGAAGAAACTAGGCACTGTTAATCACTTGCCTAATACCATCTCTCCAGTGAAGAAGTGGTGGCAACATCAGGGGAATTTCAGTAGCTGGGACAAGAAAGGAAGACTGGCCAGGTTTAATGGAAAACTGAATAGAATAAAGAACAGAGATATTCTTAGACTGGACTAAAGGTTTACCTTCCAATAAGGCAATAATGCTGAGGGACAACTCTGTGAATGTCTTTGAGTGGCCCAACCAGTGCCATGATTCGAATCCAGGTTTAGGTTCTGGAGGGGTCTAAAAATCTAAGTATCTAATAAACTAACAGAGCTTAAGATGGCCTGCAGAGAAGAATGACAGAAAATTCAAAAATCCATTCTACTGATTAGATTTACTTTTACATTTTGAGTTCAGGGCAGCCCCTTATCCTGGTCCCTGATGAAAAAGCAAAGTTATACAGCTTGCAGGGGAGAAGGTGTACAAGCTCCCCATATCTTCATACTAGAAAATAACAAGGCTAGGCTTAAGACAACATGACTGCCAAGCTATAATATCTCATGGAACCTGCATCTCACAGTTGGACATCGCAGATAAAAAAAAGTCAGTAGATACTTTTTGGGACAAACTGAAAACCAATCAGTTAACACTTCACCTTAGGGAAGAGAGACATGGGACTGGTGACATAACACAGGCTTGAGAAGAATGCTGTGATGGTACTTGCAACTGGATCTGGACAGTTAACTGGCTTGTAGCATGCGTTTACATTACCAGGATGCAGGACAGTATAGGCCTGAAGTTACCTGGACCTAATAGGTACACTCTAGACTAGGTGTATGTGTGCCTTACATGTTTACTCTTCTCTATCCTTAGCCAGACTAGAGCTGACTGGTTTGGGTCCAGCCTTCTGGGGAGTGTGGGTTGGATTAGGGACTTTTCCCACAGCCGTGCTGAATGTTTCTGCATAGAAACTAGCTGGGGAGCATGCCATGTGACCAACGAATCATTCTCCTGACACAATATGCAAATATTTAATGTAAAGGGGTACTCCACCCTTAGACCCAAAGGATAGGGGATAAGATGTCTGATCGCGGGGCTCCCGCCACTGGGGACCCCCCGATCTCCCTGCTGCATCCAGTGTTCTTTTAGAGCATCAGGTGCAGCTCCGGAGGCTTGTGAAATCACGGCCACACCCCCTCAATGCAAGTCTATGGGAGGGGGCGTTACTGCCACCACGCCCCCTCCCATAGACTTGCATTGAGAGAAGTGGCAGTGACGTCACTAGTGGGGTGTGACCGTGACGCTTTGAGCCTCCGTCCATCATCGCCAGTCATCCGGCACAGAGCGCAGTTCACTCCGTGCACCTGATGTCTGGGGTGCCGCAGGCAAGATCACGGGGGTCCCGCCGCTGGGATAGAGAATAAGATGTCTAGGGGCGGAGTACCCCTTTAAAATTTAAATTTACACAGTTGTGAAACCTCAGTGTATGCTGAAAGGGCAATGTAATACACAAATGTACCAGGGGCGGACACAGACAACAGAGGGCCCCTGTGCAAAGAATGTGCCTGGGCCCCCCCCCCCCCCCAAAAAAAAAAGTAATATGCCATAAAATTGCACTGCAACTCACATTAATCTGCATTAGATAGGCAGCAGTTCCCCCACATTAGGTAGCATAGATTCCCCACATTAGGTAGCATATATTCCCCACATTAGGTAGCATTGCATAGTTTCCCCACATTAGGTAACATAGCATAATTTCCCCACATTAGGTAGCGTAGCATATAATCCCCACATTAGGTAGCGCAGCATATATTCCCCACATTAGGTAGCGTAGCATAGATTCCCTACATTAGGTAGCGTAGCCCCACATTAGGTAGCGTAGCATAGCATATATTCCCCACATTAGGTAGCATGGCATAGATTCCCCACATTAGGTAGCGTAGCATATATTCCCCACATTAGGTAGTGTAGCAAAGATTCCCCACATTAGGTAGCATAGCATATATTCCCCACATTAGGTAGCATAGATTCCCCACATTAGGTAGCATAGCATATATTCCCCACATTAGGTAGCATAGATTCCCCACATTAGGTAGCATAGCATATATTCCCCACATTAGGTAGCATAGATTCCCCACATAAGGTAGCGTAGCATAACCCCAACAAACAAACACACACACACACACTCTCACTCACCCACACACTCTTACCTGGCCTGCACTACTTACATTTGCCCATGGGGACTTCCTGGCAGAGGTGCGCGCTATAAGTGACATCATCGCACGCTCTGCGCTGGACGTCAGCGTCCAGGTGCTTGCGATGACGTCACTCACTGCACGCACCTCAGCCAGGAAGTCCCCATGGGCAGATGTAAGTAGCAGTTTAGTGACTGGGCAAGACTGGTTTCCCTGTCATATGTGCACTGGCAGGGCTGCCATCAGAAATTTCGGGGTCCCTTACACAACTCAAGGCCTGAGACCCCCACCGATCACCTCGGTTGAAGTGGTTCTCCAGCTGTTGGAAAGCTAAAACTCCCATCATGTCTGGAGAGCATCAGGCAATGGGAGTTGTAGTTTTGTAACAGCTGAAGAGACACAGATTGGACACAGTTTTACCCATCATCACTGCAGAACTTACAAGTGACTACAGCTCTGATGGGACAGTCATAAGAACACACAATGATGTCAGTGACCTGAGTGACGTCTTCTTTTCTTCTTCATCTCGTCCAGAGACCAGGTCTTCCCCCAGCTCCATCTTCTCTGCAGAGTCTGACATGCAGACATCATTGGCTCCTCACTGTCAGCAGATCCTCATCCTCTGCATGAAGACAATAATCATTATAACCTTGCCAGAAAGTGTAACCTAAATAAAATACTGCCCCACACTGTACCCTGAATATAATACTGCTATACACTGTACCCACTAAATATAATCCTGCCACACACTGTACCCTGAATATAATCCTGCCACACACTGTACCATGAATAGCATACTGCCATACACTGTACCCACTAAATATAATACTGCTATTCACTGTACCCACTAAATATAATACTGCCCCACACAGTACCCTAAATAAAATACTGTCACACACTGTACCCTAAATAAAATACTGTCACACACTGTACCCTAAATAAAATACTGCCCCACACTGTACCCTAAATATAATATTGCCAGACACTGTAACCTGAATACAATACTGCTGTACACTGTGCCCACTAAATATAATACTGCTATACACTGTAACCTGAATATAATACTGCCACACACTGTACTCCGAATATAATACTGCCACACATTGTACCCACTAAATATAATATTGCCACACACTGTACCCTGAATATAATACTGCTATACACTGTACCCTGAATATAATAATACTATACACTGTACCCTGAATATAATACTGCTACACACTGTGCCCACTAAATATAATCCTGCCACACACCGTACCCTGAATATAATAATGCTATACACTGTAACCTGAGTATAATACTGCTATACACTGTACCCACTAAATATAATCCTGCCACACACTGTACCCTGAATATAATACTGCTATACACTGTACCCACTAAATATAATCCTGCCACACACTATACCCACCACATATAATACCTCTTATCCTCTGTGTCCTCATCATTCCTCATCACCCCCATAACCCCTGCCAAACCTCTCCTCAACACTACTATAACCACCCCCGCACCTCTCCTCATCATTACTATAACCCCCCACACCTCTCCTCATCACTACTATAACCCCCCCCAGGCACCTTTCATCACTACTATAACCCCCCCCACACCTCTCCTCATCACTACTATAACCCCCGCACCTCTCCTCATCACTACTAGAACCCCCCCACACACCTCTCCTCATCACTATTATAACCCCCGCACCTCTCCTCATCACTATTATAATGCCCCCTGCATATCTCACCACCCCCATAACAACCCCCTGCACCTCTCTTCACCCCCATAACACCCTCCTGCACCTCTTATCACCCCCATAACCCCCCCTGCACCTCTCATCACCCCATAACACCCCCCCCTCATCACCCCCATAACACCCCCTGCATCTCTCATCACTCCCATAACACCCCCTGCATCTCTCATCACCCCCATAACCCCCCCTGCATCTCTCATCACCCCCATAACCCCCCTGCACCTCTCATCACCCCCATAACCTCCCCATGCACCTTTCATCCCCCCATAACACCCCCTGCACCTCTCATCCCCCCCATAACACCCCCCTGCACCTCTCATTACCCCCATAACCCCCCCCTGCATCTCTCATCACCCCCATAACCCCCCTGCACCTCTCATCACCCCCATAACCTCCCCATGCACCTTTCATCCCCCCATAACACCCCCTGCACCTCTCATCCCCCCCATAACACCCCCCTGCACCTCTCATCCCCCCCATAACACCCCCCTGCACCTCTCATTACCCCCATAACACCCCCTGCACCTCTCATTACCCCCATAACCCCCTGCACCTCTCATCACCCCCATAACCTCCCCATGCACCTTTCATCCCCCCATAACACCCCCTGCACCTCTCATTACCCCCATAACCCCCCCCCTCTCATAACCCCCCCCCCCCCCCCCCACACACACACACACACCCCGTTCACTTACTCTGCCGGGGTTCGGTGCAGCTGCTGCTCCTGTCAGAGTGTCACTGCACGGGGAGGATCCATCGGGAGGCTGCTGGACTGGAGATCGCGCCGGGACAGGTCAGGTGACTGGAGTAGACGTGCGTGCCTGCGCGGGGCACGTCGACTCCCATCAGCCCCTGGCCTGTCCGGCCCTGCCGTACTTCTTAAGGGGCCTGCGCCCTAGAAAGAGCGGGCCTCATAGTCCTGCGGGCCCCCCAGACTATGAGGCCCGGTCATAGTTCTGACGGGTACCCAGCCAGGAGTCAGTGAGTGACAGTCGCAGTCACTCACTGACTAGCCGGAAAAAAAAAAGTACAGGGACGTCCGGGCCTCCCTGAAGCTCCGGGCCCCATACAAGTGTATGGGTTTACCCCTGATGGCGGCCCTGTGCACTGGGTCCGATGGTAGGACCGGCCCAGCGTGTGAGGGCGGGCCGGGCCCCCTCCCACGCTGGGCCCCTGTGCAGCTGAACCGGCTGCACAGGCGATATGTCCGCCCCTGAAATGTACCACTTACACAGATTAAAGTATTTATAAGAAAGTTTCTAGACAACAAAACTCTTGTATTTTGTAGCTGGGACATGGGTATCTGGACACTCCCCTAGCTCCAGCAATATCCTGCTGTTGGACTGTATAAGAGACTGAGCCTTCATATTGTGAAAGAATTTACCACTACTAAAGGTTGTGCCTTCTACACTTTATATCAATGTCTGGCTTTCATCTGCACAATATCGTCAAGGGCACCATAAGCACTACTCTAGACTTACATGTATCTATGATCTGATTACAATATATTTTATACTTTTTCTGTATAGACTGAGAGGAAAGGTGGAAAGAAACATACAGAGCGGGAAAAGAAAAAAATGATTTTGGCCGAGAGAAGAAAGCCATTAAATATTGAGAACCTGAATGAAGACAAGCTGAGGTATGCTACTGACCATTCTTTTTGATCAATGTACAGTGGTCCCTCAACATACGATGGTAATTCGTTTGTCGAATCCATTGTATTTTGAGGGATTCGTGCAAGGTAAAGTATAGGAAGCAGTACTCACCTGTCCCCGCCACTCCGGACCGCGTCCCGCCGCTCCCGATGGTGTCCCCGCCGCTCCCGATGGTGACCCCGGGCCTCCGCTGGGCTCTCCTGGTCTTCTCCGGTCCTCTGCTGGGCTCTCCTGGTCTTCTTTGGTCCTCCGCTGTCTTCCGCAAGGCCTTACTGGGCCTGCGTAGCGACGTCATTACACCGCTGCGTACGCCGTTCCTATTGGATGACGGGACGACGTGCGCAACAGCGTATTGACATCACCGGAGGGGGCCGAGAAGACACCGGACGACCAGCACTGGACCAGAAGAGCACCCCGGAGCATCGTGGAGGGGTAAGTAATACTTACCGCACCACACGGGGAACATTAAGCTGCTATCCAGCAGCAGCTTAAGCATTTTGCGCTGCCGGATGGCACTTAATGCGATGACCCCGACATAAAAAAGCATTGTATGTCGATGCTGACATCGACATGCGATGGCCTCTGGCTGCTCCCCAACCTGCTGGTCTTTTGTGAAGCATCTCTGCGCCATATTTGTCTATGAGCCTATAACAAATGTATTTTTGTTTACTTAATCCGAGTAATTTATTCCTCCATTGGTGACTGTGTCATTCAATATGACCGGTATAATTATCTAACAGGGAGAGACATTTCACCCAAGGCCAGTTGGGCAGGAAGAAGCCCCCTTTACACAGCAGAGCAGTATGGTGTAAAGTATTACTTCGCAGCTCATATAGCTAATATGGCCACATAGTATCCATGTGCTGCCATGCATGCATATGGATAGAAATATTCTCCCCTGAAGATAAGCTTCTAATTAGGAATGCCACAAATCTCCATATGCCTCCTTATAAAAGCCTTGGCACACAGTGGAACAGTGAGGGCCCCATTTATCACAATGGAAACCCTATTATGAAGTCATAACAATCATGTGTCCACTGTTTCACTAACTCTACTCTATTCCCCTTGATTGTGGTCACCTACCACCAGTCTATTGTGGAGGTCACACCTAAATCTGTATATGGATTATTTAGGGACTCGTTTCCTATCAAGTACTATCAATTTAGGGTTGCACTTTATCTCTTTCAACTGGCTAATGGTCTCTCACACCACTAGGTGGAGCTTTTTGCCACTTAAGGGTATCCCCTTATCCTTTTGCTCCTCAGTTACTCCCCTATTTTTATGTTTACTAGTGCAGATAGTCAGAGTTTACTCTCTTTTTAACCCCTTAAGGACTGAGCCCTTTTTCACCTTAAGGACTCGGCCATTTTTTGCACATCTGACCACTGTCACTTTAAACATTAATAACTCTGGAATGCTTTTAGTTATCATTCTGATTCCGAGATTTGTTTTTTCGTGACATATTCTACTTTAACGTAGTGGTAAAATTTTATGGTAACTTGCATCATTTCTTGGTGAAAAATCCGAAAATTTTGAAAATTTAGCATTTTTCTAACTTTGAAGCTCTCTGCTTGTAAGGAAAATGGATATTCAAAATTTTTTTTATTCACATATACAATATGTCTACTTTATGTTTGCATCATAAAATTGATGAGTTTTTACTTTTGGAAGACACCTGAGGGCTTCAAATTTCCGCAGCAATTTTCCAATTTTTCACAAAATTTTAAAACTCGCTTTTTTTCAGGGACCAGTTCAGGTTTGAGGTGGATTTGAAGGGTCTTCATATTAGAAATACCCCATAAATGACCCCATTATAAAAACTGCACCCCCGAAAGTATTCAAAATGACATTCAGTAAGCGTTTTAACCCTTTACGGGTTTCACAGGAATAGCAGCAAAGTGAAGGAGAAAATTCACAATCTTCATTTTTTACACTCGCATGTTCTTGTAGACCCAATTTTTGAATTTTTGCAAGGGGTAAAAAGGAGAAAATGTTTACTTGTATTTGAAACCCAATTTCTCTCGAGTAAGCACATACCTCATATGTCTATGTAAAGTGTTCGGCGGGCGCAGTAGAGGGCTCAGAAGGGAAGGAGCGTCAAATGGTTTTTGGGGGGCATGTCACCTTTAGAAAGCCCCTATGGTGCCAGAACAGCAAAAAAAAACACATGGCATACCATTTTGGAAACTAGACCCCTCGGGGAACGTAACAAGGGGTAATGTGAACCTTAATACCCCACAGGTGATTCACGACTTTTGCATATGTAAAAAAAAAAAATAATTTTTTACCTAAAATGCTTGGTTTCCCTAAAGTTTAACATTTTTAAAAAGGGTAATAGCAGAAAATACCCCCCAAAATTTGAAGCCCAATTTCTCCCGATTCAGAAAACGCCCCAAATGGGGGTGAAAAGTGCTCTTCTGGCGCACTACAGGTCTCAGAAGAGAAGGAGTCACATTTGGCTTTTTTGAAGGAAATTTTGCTCTGGGGGGCATGCCGCATTTAGGAAGCCCCTATGGTGCCAGGACCGCAAAAAAAGCCCACATGGCATACCATTTTGGAAACTAAAGCCCTCGGGGAATGTAACAAGGGGTTAAGTGAACCTTAATACCCCACAGGCGTTTCACGACTATTGCATATGTAAAAAAAATAAAAAATGTTTACCTAAAACGCTTCTTTTCCCAAAAAATTTACATTTTTAAAAAGGGTAAAAGCAGAAAATACCCCCCAAAATTTGAAGCCCAATTTCTCCCGAGTACGGCGATACCCCATATGTGACCCTTAACTGTTGCCTTGAAATACGACAGGGCTCCAAAGTGAGAGCGCCATGCGCATTTGAGGCCTAAATTAGGGATTGCATAGGGGTGGACATAGGGGTATTCTACGCCAGTGATTCCCAAACAGGGTGCCTCCAGCTGTTGCAAAACTCCCAGCATGCCTGGACAGTCAACGGCTGTCCGACAATACTGGGAGTTGTTGTTTTGCAACAGCTGGAGGCTCCGTTTTAGAAACCGTGGCGTACCAGACGTTTTTCATTTTTATTGGGGAGGGGAGGGGGGCTGTGTAGGGGTATGTGTATATGTAGTGTTTTTTACTTTTTATTCTATTTTTTGTGGTAGTGTAGTGTAGTGTTTTTAGGGTACAGTCGCACGGGCGGGGGTTCACAGTAGTTTCTCGCTGGCAGTTTGAGCTGTTGCAGAAAATTTGCTGCAGCTCAAACTTGCAGCCCGATACTTACTGTAAGCCTCCGCCCATGTGAGTGTACCCTGTACATTCACATTGGGGGGGACATCCAGCTGTTGCAAAACTACAACTCCCAGCATGCGCTGACAGACTGTACATGCTGAGAGTTTTAGTTTTGCAACAGCTGTAGGCACACTGGTTATGTATCACGGAGTTTGTGACCTTACTCAGTGTTTCAAAACCAGTGTGCCTCCAGCTGTTGCAAAACTACAACTCCCAGCATGTACGGTGCATGGTGTAAGGTGACTGCTGGGAGTTGTAGTTTGCAACAGCTGGAGGCACACCGGTCGTGAAACACTGAGTTAGGTAAAAAAAAAAAACTCTAAGTTTCACAACCAGTGTGCCTTCAGCTGTTGAAACTACAACTCTCAGCAGTCACCAACAGCCAACGGGCATGCTGGGAGTTGTAGTTATGCAACCACCAGATGCACCACTACAACTCCCAGCATGCACTTTAGCTGTTTGTGCAAGCTGGGAGTTGTAGTTATACAACAGCTGAAGGTACACTTTTCCATAGAAAAAATGTGCCTCCAGCTGTTGCAAAACCATAAGTCCCAGCATGCCCATAAGGGAATGCTGGGACTTGTGGTGGTCTGCCTCCTGCTGTTGCATAACTACAGCTCCCAGCATGCCCTTTTTGCATGCTGGGAGCTGTTGCTAAGCAACAGCAGGAGGCTGTAACTCACCTCCTGCTGCTGCTCCATCGCAGGCTGTCCCTCGCCACCGCCGTCGCTCCTGGGGCCCCGATCCCAACATTGATGCCGGGGATCGGGGTCCCCAGCACCCGGGGTCGTCTTCCCGCACCCGCTCACGTCCTCCGGAAGAGGGGCGGAGCGGGTGCGGGAGTGACGCCCGCAGCAGGCGCCCTGATTGGTCGGCCGGTAATCCGGCCGACGAATCAGGGCGATCGTGAGGTGGCACCAGTGCCACCTCACCCCTGCTGGCTCTGGCTGTTCGGGGCCATCAGAGACGGCCCCGAACAGCCAGTAATTCCGGGTCACTGGAGACCCGATTGACCCGGAATCGCCGCAGATCGCTGGACTGAATTGTCCAGCGATCTGCGGCGATCGCCGACATGGGGGGGGGGGCATAATGACCCCCCTGGGCGATATGCCGGGATGCCTGCTGAACGATTTCAGCAGGCATCCGGCTCCGGTCCCCAACCGGCTAGCGGTGGGGACCGGAATTCCCACGGGCGTATGGATACGCCCTGCGTCCTTAAGGACTCGGGATGCGGGGCATATCCATACGCCCTGCGTCCTTAAGAGGTTAAAAACACAATCTTCCCAACATTTCACCAACATATTGGCTTTGTCAATTTGGAGGGGGATTCCCTGAAAAGGTTGTATTATAATATAAAAGAGCCCTGGGACTCGACATGGGTTTGTGAGCTTTATCAATGTGAGACTATCACTCATCCTTGTAGTCCCTCATGATGGACTCGCTTCAGGAACCCTACTGGGCTCTGCCTGATATCACGTGATCCATCATCAATATCTGGGAATTTCTTCCACCATTTTGTGATTCACCTGAAAGAAATCTTAAAATGTTTGGATACCCCAAAATGTTAGCTTGAATCCATTTTGTGCTCCAACATTTCACTAATCTTTTACATAGCTTATAAGGTTGAAAAAAATCAAGTTTAAACGAAAACCCTACTGTGTTGACCATCAGGCAGATGACAAATCAAGCAGATGACAACTGCCCCCTAACAGGGGAAAATATCCTTCCCAACTCCATTAAAGGAATCTTAATTTATAACGTATTAGCATAATCCTCTATACTAATACATTATAATCTAAGTTTCTTTGACACAGAATGCTTTTAGGGCAACACTTAACGTACCCAAGCTGAAGGCTTACTTAGCAAAGCTATGCCATGGAGTCCGTATTGGTCCCTGATTGACAAGCATTCCCCATTCTCTGATTGGATCATTGGGAAACAAATTTACATTGGCTGTTTTCTCATTCAAGGTTTTCAATTTTCATAATAAAATAAAGGGGAGAACAGGAAAGGGAAAAAAAAAAGGGAAGGGGGAACATAAAAGACAAAATAATTTACAAACATTTTGCCAACATTGGCTGTTTTCACGGTCCCATCTCTGTACAATAAAACGTGTTACGCCCCTCTCTATTAGAGCTAAGTAATTAAGTTTCTCTACTCTACTTTTGGTCTAAACTTTTCTACTATTGGACTATGTTGGGAGTATTAACCACAAAAAATCACCTAAAAATGTGTAATCTTATTTGTAAACATTTTCTTTCAAAAAGCCTTAAATAAAGTAGCAATTTCATGATATGCAGGGGCGGACATATCGCCTGTGCAGCCAGTTCAGCTGCACAGGGGCCCAGCACAAGAGAGGAGGTGGAGAGAAGTGCTACTTACCCCTCTGGCCTCCACCTCCTCCCTCGTCTCCTCCAGATTAACTGCGTACAGCACGCACTATGACCTGACGCTGTATGCAGTCAGGTCACGTAACTGTGCAGCGCGGGCTGAGTCAGGTCACATGACTGTGCAGCTCGGGCTGTTGGAGACCAGCAGGGAAAGCGCTCACTTCGGCACACCCCGGAGGACATGGAGAGCAGTGGAGCAGGAGAGATAAGTTTTATTTATTTTTAGTCTGATCTGAGGTCTGTAGTCTGTCACTGTCTCAGAGCATCAATATGGGGGACCTGAATGAGAATATGGGGGGCCTGAATGAGCTGCAGCATATGGGGGCCCTTAATTAATAACAACTGATATTAAGGGGGTCCTCCTGAGCAATTGATATGGGGGTCCTCAGTAAAGCTACAGGGCGGGCGGCGTGTGACGTCACGCCTGCGCCGGCGTGTGACGTCACGCTCCGCCCCGCAATGCAAGCCTACGGGAGGGGGCGTGATAGCCTCCCGTAGGCTTGCATTGAGGAACGGAGCGTGACGTCACACGCCGGCGCAGGCGTGACGTCACACACCGCCCGCCCTGTAGTCGCCGGTAATCAGACCCGGAGCGAACACGCTCCGGGGACTGATTACAAACGGGGTGCTTTGGATAGGGGATAAGATGTTTAAGCACTGGAGAACCCCTTTAACCACCCAAAGGTAATACCGCAGATCCTAGGATTGGCAGGGGCAATGAAGACTCCAACACCAGGGTTAAGAATAATGGTAGCTTTACTGAGGCAAGACAGGTGGAATAGTCCTTGCGGTACAGCCAATATCCCAGAGAGGGGACCAGTGACACAGGAGGACCTCGCAGGCTTGCTGGGACTTGCAGTAGGCGGTGCGGTGGGGGGGTAGGGGGCGCGGAGCGGTGGGGGGGGGGGGGGGGGCGGTCGCGGCGGCGGTGATAGGACTCAGGAGGACCCCCGGACAGGCAGGGGGAGAGAAGCGGGTGGCGGCTGCGGGCTCTGGCACCGCAAAAGCCGCTGCAGTTCATTGATTTAAAGCGCCCGCTTTAAATCAATGATCTGCAGCGGTGTTGCGGGGGGATAAATAGCCGATAATTTATACCGGAATATCAGTATAAGTTATCGGCTATCGGCCCTAACCTCCACAGATTATTGGTATCGGCCCTAAAAAAACGATATCGGTCGATCCCTATATGGCACATTCTTTGCACAGGGGCCCTCTGCTGTCTGTCTGCCCCTGATAAAATTATGCATTATCTACCACATCTGCCATTACCCTTAAGCACCCCAATTTTCATCATACAATTTTCTTACCAGGTTAGAAGCTCAGGCGCTTTATAACCAGATTTACCAGTTAGAAGCTGAAAAGTTTGACCTTCTTGAAAAATTTAAGAAGCAGAGATATGAGGTAGGTACATGCCAAACTGCAGCTAGGACCAGCTTGCATACAAATGGCAAAAACTTCTTTTTTGTTTTGCAGATTAATGTCCTGAGGAACAGAGTTACAGACCACCAAAAGCTGTGAGTCTCTTTAGTTACTTATACACACCTTAATTAAAAGAAACTTTAAAAATCTCCTACGGTATAAGGTGTTTTGACAAGAATTATGTAGAACTGCTTAATTATTCTTTTGATTCTTGTTTGAAATGTGAATTGTGTAGTCAATTCACATTTTAAACAGAATAGTCATGAACAATGATGAGCAAATCTTCTTAGAATAATTTTGAGAGGTGTCGCTCAAATCAAGCCATCAAATTCATTTCAGACTTGATGCCGCTTCAGATTGGGCGTTACATCTGCTTGGCCATATGCAGAGTGCCCAGTGCGTTCCTGCTCCTCTACTTGTGGAGTAGTGGAAAAATGCTCAACTGCTCCCTGCTTCTTTCTGTGGTCAGGCATCAGGCATTTAATCTATAAGGTGCTTTAGGGACCACTGGAGTGCCAGTCCAATTATAGCCACAAACAGGAGCAGGCAGTGGGTACTTTTACACTGAACAGGCTAGGAGCTGAGCAGCCAGACATACAATGCCTTACTGCTCAGCAGCTAGATGTGCCTAAAGGGAATTCCCCAAGAATTTGTTCAATTCAGGACTAATCCGATTTAATCCAAATAAATTTGCTTATCATTAGTCAGTAATACTTCTTAGGTTTGTGTTCTTTTTCTTTAGTTAAAATGCAGTGAAACAATAAAAACAATTTATTTTTCTTTCACCATACATACAAGTGTGTTTCATTTCCCTTATGGAATGTTCTTTCTACTGCAATTCTTATATTTTCCCATTTTCCCTCTCTCTCTTCTTTCCTCATCCTGGTACAGTAAAAGGTGAGTTGTTTTTATAATTAATTTACATTTAACTTGCATATAAAGACATGCACCGAATTACATATTTACTAAGCCCAACCCCTTTAAACAACACTTGCTGTGTGTCAGAAAATTAAAATGTGACCTAATAGTTGCACACAGTTTGATATATTTAAAAAAAACTACCATTTTCCTCCTATAGAGGTAAGACCTTGATACTGAAAAGGAAACCTGTTTTGGTCTTGTTTGTTATATGTAAGATAATATGTGCATGCTGCATTATAAGTATATAATTCCAAGAAGCAGGTAAAGAAAAGAATACCGCACTCACCCACTGTCAAAAGCCGGGAACACAGGAGGTTTATTTCAGATCATGAGATCGGTGTAACAGGTGCAGGACGTGGAGGAGAAAAAAAGCCATACACGACTAGTTTTGCGCCGGACGGCGCTTTCTCTGGCTGACTTGATTATGAGGTAATCAAGTCAGCCAGAGAATGCGCCGTCCGGCGCAAAACTAGTCGTGTATGGCTTTTTTTCTCCTCCACGTCCTGCACCTGTTACACCGACCTCATGATCTGAAATAAACCTCCTGTGTTCCCGGCTTTTGACAGTGGGTGAGTGCGGTATTCTCTTCTTTACCTGCTTCTTGGATTTATATGAATACTATATTGATACCTGCACCTCCAGGTCTAGCCTTGATTTTAAGTCCGTCTGCACAGCCTCGCATTGTATGCTAAGAACCTTTCTTGTTACCAAGGGAGACTACACAATAGTTCCACTCATCTTGTTGGACTGTTATAAGTATATAATACCTTTATATTTAACATTCTTCTTAAAGCGAACCTGTCACCATAAAAAAGGCTCCCAACCAGTGTGGCGGTCTAGAGGCTGCAAACATCTTTTCCTCTGGGACTGCATTGGGGGGGGAACACTAATCTAACATATCAGGGTAATGTTATAAAGCAGCAGATGCTTAGTAGATTCATATATCTTTGTGAAAATAGATATTACTTTTTATTATTACTTAAAATCTCTGATCTTTATATTCTAAGAATAAAAGAGGCATGGATTTCAATCAATAAGTTACAAGTTATTCTGAATCTTTTCCCGCAAAAATGTATGTCAATCTGCTCAGCTCTTCCTGCTTGATAGCATGATGCTGATAGATAAGATAGTATTTTTAGGGTGGCAGGTTCCTTTTAAATCCACTCCAGGCTTTAAAGAGGTACTCCACTGGAAAAAAAAATTTTTTTTTTTAATCAACTGGTGCCAGAAAGGTAAATAGATTTGTAAATTCAAATACAATATATATAAATATGTGTATATTACACATATATGTTACATGTTTGTGATTATGGATACACCTACCTGGCTAATAGAAGAAGATCAAACTGTAAGTGTGGTATAATTGTTTGCAGGGCTAGTCTTTAGGTTATTCTTTAGGATACACTGAAAAAATGTATGATAGATATATATATATTATTAATAATAATAATAATAATAATATATACACAATACGGTTAATAATTACTAAGTAACTGATACAGTACTGTATGTACCTGTAGATATGCTTTTTTGTACAGGTTTCAGAGTGTTCCAGGTATTTAACTGTATTGGTACATTAATAGTGGTGATATCCTGTTGTTTGACTGGTGGCACTACAAGTTAAAGATTGTCCATTTAGATTTTCCTTATAAAACGAACAAATCTAGCTAAGACGTACAGGATGAATATCTAATACACTTCAAAACACACACCTATGAATGTGTGCAGAGTGTTGAAATTATAGTGCAATTACTTTAAAGTTTTTACTTGCATTTTGCTTGTGTTTTTTGTGTGATTGTTTTTCTTGGCGGCAATGCCCGCAATTCCTCTTGTTCCGAAATGTTGCGGAGAATGCGTGTCCTTTTACCGAAGATCCTAGTTGGGGATTGCGGGAGTACGCCCCGGCCGGTGGCGTTCTCTACCGTGGTAGCCCCGGTTCGGGGTCTGCTGGAGACCGATTCGTGATGTCACTACGGTGCAGGATTAGATCCAAGACACCTCCAACGCATTTCAGAAGCACGGCTTCCTTTGTCAGTAAATTACTTCTATTTAAAAATCTTAACCTTTCCAGTACTTATCAGCTGCTATATACTACAGTGTGAAGTTAATTTATTTTTGTATTTCCTTTCTGTCTGACCACAGTGCGCTCTGCTGACCCCCCTGTCCATTTTAGCAACTGTACAGAGTAGGAGCAAATCCCCATAGAAAACCTCTCCTGCTCTGGACAGTTCAGGACATGGACAGAGGTGTCAGCAGCGAGTACTTGTGGTCAGACAGAAAGAAAATTCAAAAAGAAAAGAACTTCCTCTATAGTATACAGCGGCTGATAAGTACTGGAAGGAATACGATTTTTAATAGAAGTAATTTACAAATCTGTTTAACTTTCTGGCACCAGTTGATTTAAAAAAAAATGTTTCCTGTGCAGTACACCTTTAAAGGAAAACAGTCTGCCAGTTCACCCACACTAAACCCAATACACTGGGTTATAGTGCGGTTTAATAGAAGTCCAATGAGGGGTCATTTATTTAAATACGTACCTTAGGTCCAGAGATATGTCCCACAAAGATCCTATGCTAGTTTCTGTGAATTGCGCGCTGGAGGCGAGGCCCCGCTGTCTTAATTTACATATTTATTGTCTTGAGTTCCATGTCCTAGTGATTTGGAGTCACTGGTCATGGGAGCGCTCATTCGGCACATGACATGGAGTCACAGACAATAAATATGTAAATTAAGCCACCAGGGCCCCGCCTCCAGCACGCAATTTACAGAATCTAGCATCGGATCTTCAGTGAGACATATCTCTGGACCTATGGTACGTATTTAAATCAGTGACCCCTCACTCCTGTTCACCCACACTATAACTCAAGTGTATTGAGTTTAGTGTGGGGAACAGGCTAAATGGATTATCCACCATAAGGTGATTATATGTGCATACCTGCAAACAGTAATGGACATGCTTAGCAAGGATCTGTACTTGTCTTGGGACTAAACAGTTATGTTGTGAGATTACAATAACGCTGAGGTTATCTTTTTGTGAACTAGTTATTTCCTATTGAAGTTCATTACCTCAAACTACAAGTCCCATGATTCCTTGTTTGTGTGAGGTCACTTTTTTCCCTCACACACATTAGCCACTCCACCCATTGAAACACACCTGTGAGGTGCCTCCTGTTTTTTCAAAACTACAATTCTTGCAAAATGATCTACCTTCGAACCAACGGTCATTCTACCCATTGAAGCAAAGGCAGGCTCCCTCTGAACACCTGACTAGTAATGTAATGTCTTGGGCTGCACTGCAACCTGGGAGAACCTGAGACGTCATTTTGTATGCTGTTAAAAAGAAACATTGGGGCAAAAATCACAGGGGAATTGCGAGATCACCATGAAACACAGGTACAGGCATTATTTTATGAAATATCATATCAGGTACAGGCATTTTATTATAAAAGTCCTGGAATACCCCTTTAATTAAAAAAAATTATTAAAAAAGAAAAATATCTTTCGTGTGTCATGACCACAGTGCTCTCTGCTGACCTCTGCTGTCCATTTCAGAAACTGTCCAGAGCAGGAGAAAATCCCCATAGCAAACATATGCTGCTCTGGAAAGTTCCTAAAATGGACAGCAGAGGTCAGCAGAGAGCACTGTGGTCATGTCATCAGAGGAAATGCATTTCTTTTTTTGATTTCTCTTTAGTATTCAGCCCCTAAAAAAGTACTGGAAGGATTAAGATTTTTTTATAGAAGAGATTTAGAAATCTGTTTAACTTTCTGGCACCAGTTGATTTAAAAAAATAAAAAAAAAGTTTTCTACGGGAGTACCCCTTTAAAATAAGTTTCATGTGAGATTTCAACCTTAGGCTAATCACACTGGAATGTAAAATTGAAGAATTTCTGTGCCTGTAATAATTCCAGGCCCACCCACAGGTTTAGTATTCCAAACTAATGCCATCATAGATCCCTACAGCAGTGTTTCTCAAGTATCCCCAACAGGTCATGTTTTTAGTATTTCCTTAGTTTTTCACATGTGTGGTGATGTCTGATGCACTGACCATAATTATATCACCTGTAAAAGACTAAGGAAATCCAAAAAATATGACCTGTTTGGGGTACTTGAGGACTGTGCTTGAGAAACACTGCCCTACAGTGCTGTTAATTCTAGGACATTAGACCCACAGTCAGAACAAGATATTCGGCCATAATAGGGGAGGTGATGAGTGCCTAGTACATTTATGTGAAACAAGCCTAATGTTCAACATACATATGCAGGTGACCTTTTTTTTTCGCCAAAGCCAGGATATAAAAGCATAGGTTAATACATATTTTGGTTAATACAAAGACTGGGCTCCAAAATACAGAAAAGGGTACAAATGTTTCTTTTATAGTTTTCCTCTGTGTTGTTTCCCCATCTGGTTTTGGCTAAAAACACAGATGTGGTCAAAATTGTTGGTATCCTTCTGTTGAAGACAAAAATGCTAATACATAAATTTAGGTGCACTACTGTGGTAGATGTAGACAGTAACATATGACTATCCCTCAAAATTATGTTAAAATTGAGACATTAGCCAGTATATCCTTATATGAAGGACATACCTGAGCCCGCACACCAAAAACAAGGTTTCTCAAGTGGCACGGGACCTAACACTAAGCTACCAGTGCCATATGGGCAATACCAGGGGCCAGTGGGCAATTACAGCGGCATTAGGTCCGACTCACAGCCTGCATCCAGTTCACTCCAGTGTGGCTAAGCACACATATAGTGGGAGGCAAACTATAAGCCCCACCCAAGTAGGCTGATATGTTGCCGGCCTCACAGCTGCACCAAAATGGAGTTTATACACCTTCAATTACAAGATTTGAACAACAAGAAAAAAATGTGGTTTCAAATGGCAGGAAATGCTCAACCCCAAATGCAGTTGTGCATTTATGCTGGGGAAGCATTTCCTGCGCTTGTGGTCTGTTGCTAAGGGCAATCCCCAGCCTAAAATTCATTCAAAATGCCTGCAGCAGACTACAAGGGCCACAATGGCATCCTATATCCGATGAAAAGGTGGATGTGTAACATATAGAATAATACATAAATTTTGAAGGAAAAAACACACAATGCTCCCTGAAATAACTTAAAGGGGTACTAAGCAAAACCAGGGGCCAGTGGACATTACAGCAGTATTAGGTCCGACTCACAGCCTGCTCTCAGTTACCTCCAGTGTGGCTGAGCACACATACAATAGGAGGAGGAAGGCAGACTATAAGCCCCACCTAAGTTGGCTAGATATGGTTGCCGGCCTCACAGGTGGACCTTAATGCTGCCTAGAATAGTAATGCGCATTAAGTAAGGCGCATGAAATGTGGAGTTTTTGCATCTCCAAGTTTAAAATTTAGACAAAAAAAAGAGAGCAACTGGCAGGCAGGAGGTGCTCAACCCCAAATGCAGTTGTGCATATATATACTGGGGGAGCAGATCCTGCCCTTGTGGTCTGTTGCTAAGGGTGATCCCCAGCATAAAAATGCATACAATGGGGGATGCCTGTAACAGACTATAAGTGCCACAATGGCATCCTACACCAGATAAATGGTGTGGATGTGTAACAATTAGAATAATACAATACAAGAATTTAGGTGCACTACTGTGGAAGATATGAACAATGACATTGGCTAACCCTCAACACTGATGTTAAAATTGAGACATTAGCCATACTGCAAGACAGGAAGGGAAATGAGATAAGTCAAACCTAACGAGGCAACATATGACTCAAGACAGGGTAGAACAAACACGCATAAAAGAGAAGAGCAAGGACAAGACAAAGAAATACCACAAAAAGAAAGAGATACAACATAAAAGGAGTTAGAAGACATACCACAGCCGGGGCGTGTACCAACAGGAGCCCGACCTCAAGGTGAACACATGTGGGAGGAAGGGACCTCAGCACAGAAGCCTATATGCCGGAGAGGAGCAAAACGTAGACCATGGAAGCCAGGTGGTGCCCAATCTAGACACTTCAGTGGGATGGATTGCCAAAAGTTCCTCCATATGTTTAATCTGAGCGACTTCCAAAAACCACTCCTGAAGAAAGGGGGGATCAGGGCATTTCCACTTTCGAGGAATTTGAGCTTGGAGGAGTGACGGGCTAAGGACTTTTTATAATTCGCTTGCGCCATGGGAAACATGTAGAGCAGTGTGGCCTCTGGGCTAGGAGGAACTCGCACCCCTGTGACCTCTTGAATAACCCGAAGAACCGAATGCCAAAACAGTTCCAATTTGGGGAAACCCCACCAGATATGCGCCATAGTACTCTTATCACTTCCACAAGGTTACCAACGGTGAAGCATCTACGGCACTCGGTACCATCTGGACAAAATTTTTAAACTAGTCTCCTGGCAATTACTGCTTTGTGGGACAGGAAGAAACACCTGGACCATTGTTCAGGAGGGAAAGATTTTCCTAACTCGGACTCCCACGCACAGCAAAAAGACGGAAGGGACTCCGACCTGGGAGAAAGAAGTAGGCCATAAATTACAGAAATGGAGTGACGAGGGTACGAAGAGGCCATACATAATCGTTCAAAGTGTGATGTAGGGCTCAACGACTAGGCAGACTAGAGTAGAAATGTTGTAGCTGGAGGTAGGCGAAAGGAGCACGCCTAAGCGGCGGACGATCACCCAGCAGGGCATCTAAGGACTTGAGCGCACCACCAGCTAGAACATGGTGAAAACGAACTAGATTGGACAATGAAGCCCCAAGAAAACTACCAATGGAGGAAGACCCAGGAGAAAACTGGACGTACAAGAGAGGGGAGAGGGGGCAGCCCTGCCTGGTGCCGTTATGGATAGAAAATGAGAAGGAGAGGGAGCCATTGGTTTTTAGGCAAGCTGTAGGGGTGCGGCACAGTGAGACCAACAGTTTTGATCGTGTTATCTCTGGCTTCCCTCCTCGGCACAAAACCCCACCTGATCGGGATGTATTAGTGGGAAGGAGAACATTTAACCTATTGGCTAACAATTTAGAGTAAATTTTTAGGTCCACGTTCAATAGGGAAATGGGCCTACAACTACCACAGGAACGGGGATCCTTAGCGGGTTTAGGCAGAACAACCACATGAGCCATTGTAGAGGTTGGGGGTAGGGGGAAATCAGGAAAAATAGAGTTAAAAGCCCTCAATAAAATGGGAGAATGGGAATTCAATAAAGACTTATAACATTTTGCTGTGAAACTATCCGGGCCTGGGCTTTTCCCTCCTGGAAGATTCTGGATGACTAGAGATAACTCCTCAGAGATGAAGGGGGTGTCCAGCGCCTCTCTCTCATTAGTCGGAAAAGTCGGGAAAGGAGAGGGGGTGCAAGAGGAGGGGTTGGCGGTGGAGGGAGATGGTACAGATCAGAGAAGAAGGAATGAAAAGTAGTCAGGATATCTTCTGTGGTGTGTACCATTACCCCAGAGGGATACCAAATAGTGGGGATATGGGTCTGGGCTGCTCTACTTTTCAATGCCCTGGCAAGCATACGTCCGCTCTTGTTCCCATATTCATAACACCTACTACGGCCTAATTAAAGCCAACGGCCCCAAGAGGCTTCCAAAAGTAGTTTCACCACTAAGCGAGCTAATTGCAAGTCCTGCAGAATGGGTTGTGAGAGCGAGTGCTTGTGTGCCAGCTTTAGTGAAGAGACCCTAGCTAGAGACTAACTAAGAGCATGGGCTTTCTCGCGTTTCAATCTAGAGTCATGTCTGATAAGAACTCCCCGAAGCACACTTTAGCGCCTCCCATTCGACAAAGGGGTGGTAGGGTCTGATGCATGATTGGATACAAAATCGGAAGCAGTTTGATAAGATCAGCCTTGCAAACCATGTCCAAAAGGAGGGACTCGTTCAACCTCCACGACCAAGCGGATTTAGTCAAGAATGGAAGCTGGAGGAACAGAAGACCGGGGCATGATCCGATCAGAGAATGCTTCCTATGGTAGTGGTGGACAGCCAGGAGAGGGCATTATGCTGAACCAGGACATAGTCCAGGCGACTGTAGGACCCATGTGGAGAGGAGAAGAAGCTATAATCCCTGTCAGAGGGATGTTGTAAGCGCCAAGGATCACAAAGCTGAAGCTGAGCAAGGGAGTGTTTAACCCGCTTAATAGTGGAGTAAGAAAGGCTGGAATGACCCGCGGAATTGTCCAGGGTCAGATCAAAAGTAAGGTTCAGGTCTCCACATAGTACCACTTTCCCCTGTACTACCGGTAGCACGAAATCTCCAAGATGGACAAGAAAGTCACTTTGGCCTTGATTAGGGGCATACACATTAATAAACATAAAGGCCCTGCCGCCTACTAATAAGGAGAGGACACTGTACCTTGCATGATCGTCAATGAGAACATTAGTAACTTGGTGAGTTAAAGATTTGTACAGAGCAATCGCAACCCCTTTGGATCTTGCATCTCAATTATTGGCGCAGAACCAGACAGGATAATGCCTATTTATGAGGGCCGGGGCATGCCCCTTTTTAAAATGGGTTTCCTGGAAACAAGGGACATGTACCTTTTTTTTATGGAAATGATGCAGGATTTGTGTTCACTTTGCCAGGACATTAAAGCCTTTCACGTTGAAGGAGGCAATATTAAGGTCCGCCATCAGTGAATGGGTGCGCCCCAAAGCAGGTCCACCCCGGCTGTGGGAAAAACAAATAAGTAAGAAATGCTGAACAAGGAGAAGAAGACAACAGAAGAAGGAGAAAGAGAACACAAGAAAACTAAAGAGGTAGCAGCAGAAAAGTAACCACTGCGGCGCACGCTAAACACAACAGCACACGCTGAGAGGAGAACCGAGTACCGAAAGATGCCTTCGGCAGGAACTCCAACCTATTGGGAGAAGTGGAAGTCACAGAATCAGGAAGGGCGTCCTGAACAACACCCCTTACATGAACAAGGAAGAAAATGAAGAGAGCATCTGAGGAATAGTCATAGTGAAAGGAGAAGAGGATAATGAGGATGGGATCCTAAAGATCCCAAATGGAGCAAGGCTAAACAAAAAATATATAGGGGGAAGAGTGGTAAAGGAAAGGACGAGGAGAAAGAAGGGAGGGGAAGAGAGGGGGGAAAGTAGGGGGTAGTGGGGAAGGGGAAAGATAAGGTAGAGAAGAAACGGGGAAGGGGAAACGGGAAGGGATAGGGAAATAAATCAGGTAGAAGGGGGAAGAAAGGGAAAAAAGAGGCGGGGAAGGGAGGGGAGACAATCATGGGCACAAACCATCAGGAAACCATGGCAGCAGGCATAGTCACCCATGTTTATAAAGCCACCCTATTACGGAGAAAAGCAGAGGGGAGCAAAAACATGTTAAGCAATGTTAATTAGAATATCAGGTGGCCATTGGAGGTCCATCTTGGGACCCAGAAGGCACGGATTCCCAGCAGGTGACCAGGAGTTGACGACTGATACTTCTGGAGTGGGGGGGGGGGGCAGGTTAGGACGTGGCAGTTTGGTGGACTGTTGGGGGGACCATAGAAGAGGCCGTTTGGGGGCTCCCAAGAACAGTTGAGGCCTGTCAGGGAGGGGGTTAGAGGGATAAAGTCCAAGTCCCACAGGAGTCCAGGCAAGTCCTCAGGAGAGCGTACAGTAAAAGTATTTCAACTCTTGCGGACTGAGAGAGCAAATGGGAAGCCCCAGCGGAGATCACGTTTCTGTAGAACTTCAAGGACCGGTTTGAGTGCGGCCCTTTGAGCCAAGATGTGAGGGGATAAATCCAGTAACAGTTGGGCTTGGACATCCCTGTAAAAAATGCGCCGGCGGGCATGTGCTGAACGGAGGATGTCCTCTTTGATGGCATAGATGTGCACCCGACATATCGCATCTCGGGGGTGCTGATCATCAGGATTGTGAGGCCAGAGAGACCTGTGAGCCCTGTCCAATTTGATGTGAGCATCAGGAGCCCGTCCCGGGAGATCGTGGAAGATGGACAATAGAGCAGGGTACAACTCATCAGGACAAACCGCTTCAGGCACACCACGCAACCGAATATTGTTTTTTCTGTTGCGTTTCTCAACGTCATCGAGATGTTGTTGCAGAGTGAAGATCTGGTCACCATGCTGTCGCACCACCTCCTGCAGAGCTTGGACAGAAGAAGAAGAGGATTCGTGCACAGCCTCCACTGCTTCCACACTAAAAGAAAAGACAGAAACTTCTTGGCGAAGTTGAACAAATTCCTCCTTGCACTCCGTAACCATCTGTTTAGCCAAAGAGGAAAGATCATCCTTAGTAGGGAGTGAGGCCACCAGGGAACCCAGGTCCGCCAGGGTAACAGGGTGGTCAGAGGGGGAGGGAGAGTCCCAGAGAGGGGGGTGCCCCGTGCACGGCCTGTGAGTGGGCCACAGCTGTATGGTCAGGAGAAGGAGCCCAAAATATGGAAGGGGTGCCTATCAGACTGTTTGTGGCCCCTGGAACAGAGCCCGAGGGGACAGTCCTGGTTGGGGAAGCGTCCCTGGGAGAGCACCAGGTGCAGGCAGCAGGGGGTCCATTGCAGGGGGGTGATGAAGAAGGGAATCCCAAGGGGAGTCCGAGGACCAGGCAGGAGAGACAGCAGGCCCCTGATAGAGAGATATCTGAGTGCTGGGTGCTGCATACAGAGCCACTGTAGGAGGGGAGCAGCTTAGAGAGACTGGGGCCACTCCTCAGGGGCCAGGCCAGGGCCAGACTCCATAACATATAGGTCTCCACTGGCAGGCCCCTTTATAATAGAGGGGTAGAAGGAGGCAGCAGGGGGATCATGAGGAGGCTGGCCAGCCCAGGCACATCCCTGGGAAGGGGATAACAAGGGTGCAGGAGCCTGGTCCCTCCGGCCGGAGGGCTCATGAGTGTCAGGCAGTTCAATGTGGGGGCCAGCGGAGCGCCTACCTGGGTCCCAGCGTGGCATTCCGGCTGTGGTGTAAGAGAGGGTCCCTCCCTGGCAACAGAGGAGCAGGTCGTCAGCAGGGCACCGCCATTTTGAGAGATGCTGCTCCCCAGGGCTCCCTCAGATGGTAGCCGTGTGGCAGAGTGGAGCGAGCCCTGCTGTAGTGAAGAGACCGCAGCAATCCATGATGGCTGAGGAGAGGCAGACACTGGAGAGTGCAGAGGAGCGATGACTGGGGGAGCTGCAGGCACAGAGGCAGGGTGGGCAGTCACGGAGGTGCCGGCGGCCATATTGCCGGGAGGTAAGGAGGCACTTCGGCGGGGCTGGGATCTTGTAAAGTAGGCAGGAAGGTCCTTCTGCGAGGAGGGGGGATGAGAACAGGCCCCTTTCTTGTTTTTTTTTTATAAATATACCCCATAAATCACTGCAGATGTGGTGCCGTTAGTGGCTGCAGGACCGGAGCTCCAGAAGCGTGCGTCCTCACTCTTCCATGGCAAACCACGCCCCCCCCCCCCCCCCATTTTCCCCCATGCTCTGATCTGTAGGGTTTTCCTCAGCTCAAATCCACCACATTTTCTGTGGAAACCTTAGTTAATATGTTGGGATTTTTCGAAAATTTTGGTGACAGCCCCATTTTCAGTGACCACGCCCATTTGTCAGCAGGCCACACCCCTTTTTCAGTTTTTTCTGGTAAAATGGAGAGTTGGTAAAAATTTTTCTATTCTGGCGCAAATTCTGGCGCAGGCAGAATTTCTGGCGGAATGCACCAGAATCTGGTGCACAACCCGACAAAACATGTCGGGTTTATAATAGTAAATCAGGGCCAATGTATGTGTATATATGTGCATGTGTGTATGTTCCAGCATAACTTCCAAATGGCAGGAGATATTTTGATTTTACTTGGTCACATCTTACTTATATAAATATATAGGATAGTTAATTTAACCCTAACCCCCATTTGCGAGGGTCAGGGTTTTTATTTTAAGTCCCATGCAAGTCTATGGGAAATTATGTTTCAGTATAACTTCCGTATGGCTGGAGATATTTCAATAATACTTGGTACACGTATTACTTACATGTCAAATAAAAATATAGGATAGTTAAAAGAGGATAAGGGATACGTTTTAGATTGTAGAGGGTCTGGGTGCTTGGGACCCCTGTGATCTCCTGTACAGGCCCCCTGCTCTCCCTTGGAGCGGCACATCACGACTACCGCCCAAAGCAGGGGTCGCCACGCCCCCTCCATATATCTCTATTTGTGACACATTCGCATATCTTACGCTCTCCCATAGGGATACCTACCTTACATGAAGGATGAGGTTTTTGTTTCAAGTCCTGTGTAAGTATATGGGACTTTCGGTACCTTACTACACAAGTTCCGCTCTGCATCCTGGTGAGTCCGTCAGCCCGGCTTGCAAGCCACACCCTCCATGCATGCCATGCCCCACCTCGCAAAACCATGTCCACCCTTTAAGCCAAACCCCTTTTATTTTCTACCATTTTTGTGCATCGGTCTGGCGTGCAAATCCCGCCAACTCCCACTTTCACTCATGGAACCTCAATTATAACTTAATAGTAAACCTTTTCTACAATTCACATCCATATATAAATCATATGGATTAAACCTCATTAAAGGGGGTACTCTGCTGTAAAACATTTTTTCCCCTATCCAAAGCACAGGGTATAAGATGTCTGATCGTGAGGGTCCCGCCACTGGGGACCCCCGCGATCTCCAGGCCGGCAGCGTCAACGTCCAGGACATGGTAGCTTGGAGCTTCTGCGTTTGTGATGTCACATCACGCCTCCTCCATTCATGTCTATGGAATAGGGGGCATGACGGCTAGTACGTAGCCGCCACACCTTCTCCCATAGATATGAATGGAGGGGGTGTGGCAGCTGTAGTAGCCAGTCATCCGGCACCATGCACGGATGACTGGGGTGCTGCACCGGAGATCAGACCCCCTATCCTTTGGAATACAATGTATGTCTCAGAAAAAAGGGGGCAAAAACAGGCTGATAGACTGTTTCTGCACATTCAAAGAGATAGATAGGAATGTGTGTCTCTGTGCAGAGACAAAATACAGGAAGTGTTGGTGGACAAGTAGGGCTCTGTGCAGTGAGGACAAGCAGGGCTCTGTACAATGAGGCTATGTGACATGCTCCCAGCTCACACAGAAGGATGATTGACAAACCAGGAGCCTGCACAGAGCCCTGCTTGTCCTGCTCACACTTTTTGTAATTTGGCTTATCAAGTCTTCACTGGTTTCCCTCTGAGGTGGCGGAGAGAATTCCAGCTATTTCAACATTGGCCTGTTAACTCCTCACTACTCAGAGGACAGGTAGGTTGGCTATATTGCTTCCTTTAACCTACTATCGCACTTGCCTAAAAAGTGACTCAATCAGACTTACCCTATACTTTATTCCTGTAAAACCCTACTGTACTGGCCACTGAGTGGTAACTAGTCACAATACATTTCCATCCTAAAAAGTTCAGTTTAGGCTATGTTCACAGAAAACTACCCTCCACTTGTAGAATATGTAGGAAAGCTCTCCAAACGGTATTTCCATTGTATACTCTGGACAGTTTTTTTGGTGTTTTTTTTTTGTGCAGGTCCCAAAAGCATAAACTCTCATGCTTTTTAGCCCTGTTAACAAATGCAATGAACATTGTCACTGTTACAGGAGTACTTCAACATCAGGTTAAAAATGCAAATATTACATTCCTGTCTGCCTCAGTTCAAAATCCATTAGTTTTTTGCATCTTTAGTCTTCTCTCCTACCATGTCAGAAACACTACTTCCTGGTTGAGCAGTTGCTGAGCACTACAATTACCAGAATGCATTTCTTTCCCTTAGCTGTTCATCATAGCCCTTCCACCCTGCCTACTCCCCTTCCCACAGTTCTACTGCCAGTCCCCAGCCCAGAGTTGCTGCAGAACCTGCTAAATTAATTCGTTTTATGCTCTGCTGTCTGTGGCGTTGCTCAGAACAAAGCAGCATACTGTACATACACATTTTTTTCACTAAAGGTATTGAAAGATCTTTATTGATCATTCAGTTGTCGTTACAAGTTATACAATAAATTACAATCACAGAAAGCATGTAGGTACAATATACAGCACAGGTTCCCTAAGCTATACACTATATCATATGCTACACTAACACTCCGCTCCATAACTCTTTATTGAAACAAAGTAAAAAAACAATATATTACAGTCTGTGTGGGATCTATGAAGGAAGGGAGGGCGGATCACAGGGCCAAACTACTCGGCAAATATATGGGGAGGTGGGGGATATAGAGGCACGTTAGCTCTCTTTTTCATCGACGTCCAGACTGTCCAAGATGGAATAGTCTCTAATCCAGCTATGGATCAGTCCGCGGTAGACCTGGAAGGACATGTCCTCCCTGTTGTAGAGGAGGGGATTCCTGGCCAGCCATATAGCATCCTTAAAACAGTTCATAAAGCTCCAGGCTTCTTGAATGGCCTCCACGTCATGAACCCCAGGAAATAGCCAATAAAGCCCGAATGGTATGATTCTGGGGTTGTTCCTGGGTACGAATCTCTAAGTTAAAGTTCCAGGGTGTTCAATAGATTTTCAATAGTCCAATAGCAAAGAGGCACTGCCAAAAGATGTGCACAGATGTTTCCAATTGTTTTCCTAAATGTCTTAATAAAGATATATATGTTTTTGTATATATGACAGGGAGATGGTGATGTAGGCTGTAGGGGCTGGTGGGAGGTGGTGAAATCACTCAGGGCAGAGCTAGAGATCAAAAACAAGATCCAGCCAAGGCTCCTGAGACAGCAGCGGAGGATGCATCATCTTTAGAGGAATTCAGGAAGCTGCTGAGACAACATCCCACTAACAATGAAAGGCCTATACAACTTCCTGTCAGGGATTATATATATTAGTATGTTTATATATCTTGAGGGTGGATCATTTTATTTAAATACAGTTTTCTGATACTGGAATAACACTTTAACACTGTCAATGGATCTGACCGGGGTATGCTGTTAGGCTGGTTTTCTTTCATACACCACAAGCATGGGGTTGTCTGCTGAGGTAAATTTAGCCTGGAAAATTCAAGGTCTTATAGAGTTAGAGCGGAGAAGTTCAGGAGTCTACTTGCATGGGTGAAACACTTTATTACTATTGATAACTGATATCGTTTATGCACTGGTTAAAATTAATGCATTACCACATTGGCTGCCTGTAAATGTATGAGACGTGCAACATGGGAGTGGAGATTTGAACTGGAGGAGTGATTTTCCCACTGACAGCATTAGCTGGATTATATACAATTTGGACTAAGACAATAGATGAAATTGTTTACCCCCATTTGCATATTGTAGCATGTTTTCCTTTGATAGAATAAATTAGGGCTAGGTGTCTTGGTGCTAGTGTACTTAATAAGGGGCATTTACTAAGGGGTTTAGTCATTTTTTTCTGACTATTTTTGACGCAAAATTGTTGCAATTGCGCCTACCCAATTTTTTTTCCCGCTTAATTTACGCAAGTTTTCAGTTTTTATTTGCAGTGGTCAGGAATTTATTAACTGAGACAGTCGCAGTTGCGCAATAAACTGTCGCAACGGCCGTAAAAAATGACTAAATTTACTCCAGCTCCAACATGGAGCAGGAAAAGCTACTGCCGCCCGGGCTCCGACATACTTTCTCCCCGCTACCCTCACTTCGCTACAGGGACACTGCAGTGATTTACATCCCCCCCCCCCCTCTCACCTGCCAGCGCCACACAACTCCCATCTGTCTGCTAACTGTTGCAAGACTACAAGTCCCAGCATGCCCTTACAGTGAGGACACGCTGGGAGTTGTAGTCTTGTAGCAGCGGGAGCTGAGCGGCGCGGGTTGGAGACAAGGGGGGGGGTAGCGGGGAGGCCGTATGAGGAGCCCAGGCGGCTGCACTGTAATCTCAAAGGCTTTGGCTGTCAGGGCATGCTGGGTGTTGTAGTTTTGCAACAGCTGGAGGGCCACAGTTTGCAAACCACTGGTTTGTGGTCTGTAAACTGTAGTCCTCCAGCTGTTGCAAAACTAAACAGCTGAAGGGGACCGGCAAAGATGAGGCTCCAGCGACGATCGCTGACGGAGATCGTCGGGCAGCACTGTCGCGCGGCAGTGTCGTGCAGCGCTGGATCCTACAGAAGCCGGTAAGTTGCCCAAGCTTCCCAACCAGGGTGCCTCCAGATGTTGCAAGACTACAACTCCCAGAATGCCTAGACAGCCTTTGGCTGTCCAGGCATGCTGGGAGTTGTAGTTTTGCAACATCTGGAGGCACCCTGGTTGGGAAACACTGGCCTAAAACAGTGTTTCCCAACCAGGGTGTCTCCAGATGTTGCAAAACCACAAGTCCCAGGTTGGGAAACACTGTGACCGGCCTCCGCCCCACCTTGCTGTAAGGGCATGCTGGGAGTTGTAGTCCTGCAGCTGGGGGCAGGGGACAAGTTTGTCACTTGCCCACACATCTCCTGCACCACACAACTACAACTCCCAGCATGTCCTTACTGTAAGGGCATGCTGGCAGTTGTAGTCGTGCGGGGCGGGAGATGTGTGAGCAGGTGATAATAAATATACTAACCCATTTTTTTTTTCTTCTCATTTCATATCCGTGTATCCTGTGGACTCCTTCGGATTCGGTGGACTACTTCGATGACCAGCGTTTTTGTTTGTTTGATTTTAATAAAATGGTTAACGAGGGCTTGTGGGGGAGTGTTTTTTATAATAAAAATTGTTTAAAACCTGTTGTGTTTTTTCCTTACTTTACTAGACAGGCTTAGTAGTGGAAGCTGTCTTATAGACTGAGTCCATTACTAAGCTGGGCTTAGCGTTAGCCACAAAAACAGCTAGCGCTAACCCCCTATTATTACCCTGGTACCCAACGCTACAGGGGTGCCAGGAAGAGCCGGTACCAACAGGCCTGGAGCGTCAAAAATGGCACTCCTGGGCCTAGGCGGTAACAGGCTGGCGTTATTTAGGCTGGGGAGGGCCAGTAACAATGGTCCTCGCCCACCCTGGTAACGTCAGGCTGTTACTGTTTGGTTGGTATATGGCAGAGAATGAAAATAGGGGGGACCCTATGCATTTTTTTCTTTTACATAAATAAATATAATAAAAAAAAACACATAGGGTCCCCCCTATTTTTATTCTCAGCCAAATACCAACCAAACAGTAACAGCCTGACGTTACCAGGGTGGGCGAGGACCATTGTTACTGGCCCTCCCCAGCCTAAATAACGCAAGCCTGTTACCGCCTAGGCCCAGGAGCGCCAATTTTGACGCTCCGGGCCTGTTGGTACCGGCTCTTCCTGGCACCCCTGTGGTGTTGGGTACCGGGGTGATAATTGGGGGTTAGCGCTAGCTGTTTTTGTGGCTAACGCTAAGCTCGGCTTAGTAATGGACTCCATCTATAAGACAGCTTCCACTACTAAGCCTGTCTAGTAAAGTAAAAAAAAAAAAAAAACACAACAGGTTTAAAAAAAAATTTATTACAAAAAAACACTCCCCCACAAGCCCTCGTTAACCATTTTATTAACATCAAGCAAAGGAAAACGCTGGTCTTCGAAGTAGTCCACCGAATCCGAAGGAGTCCACAGGATACACAGATCTGTAGAAGAAGTAACCAAAAAAAAAGTGTAAGTACATTTAGGGAGAAAAAAACTGTGTTAAAAAAATGTAATAAAAACACACACTAAACGCCATTTACCACTATTCTGAGCCATGACTACAATTTAGTTATTGAATTATTTAGATGTGGTGAAAAAGCTAAAAAAAAACTCAAACAAAAGATCCAGAAGGAAACCTAGCAGCCAAACCTATTCAGACAGCAGGAAAGAGGAACAGACTATTTTTTCTACTACATGAAGTTAATTTCCCACTTTTGCCTATGTGTGCCAAATTTATTAATGCCGTGTAACAATTTAGTAAATTTGTCGCACATAGTCAAAAATGAAGTAGAAAAAAACAGGGTAAAAACCAGACTACATAGTAAAAGATTAGTAAATGCCCCTCAATATGCCTGTACATGAGTTGTTTTAGCTCATCACTGGTAAAATGGGTGAGATATGCCTGTAAGTGAATATTTACTGATTACATTCTGTAAACCACCGCACCTTACTCTGCATCGAGTTGGGAAGTTCTGTTTGAACAAAAACCTCACATTTTGATGTTATTGAGTAATAATAAAGATTTGTACCTTTTTATTTGAGTTTGGTTACTTTATTATTTTTCTTTATACTAATAAGGTCTTTTAGAGATACTCCAATGATTAAATATAAAAGAAAAAACATTGTGTTTAGAGATTAGTTAGAGATGTTAAATATATATTTTTTATTTCATATTTATTTTGTTTGTTTATTCTGTATATCATTGATATAACTGTGGCTCCTTTATCATTATATTGCAGTTCCAAAGGTCCCAGAGCTGGGAAAGGTATTCTTGGAGGACGATGGAAATGAACACATTCTTCACAGAGAAATGTGATGCATGTTGTGCAAAAATTTAAATAAATAATACACAAATCAAAAACAACCACAAATGTACTGGCATATTCTCATATCAACAATCTCTGATTAAGCTTTATCATAACAGAAAAAATGTGTGTATGTCAATAAACATAAGACAGTATGCTGATTAAACAAGTTCTGGATATTATTACTGAAAATTTCTATGTTCAACTGAATATTATTATTATTATTATTGTAATCATAATCGTTCATTAATGTATATGGCACCAAAATATTCGCAATGGCATTTTACTGGTAAAATGCCTGTAATAGGCTTGTGTTCACAAGTTACATTTTTGACTAGTTTTTTTGTGCAATTACTGTAAAATAGCAACATTTTTGCCAAAACGCATAAAAAATGCAACATGAGAACACAATGATACTGTCTAGTAGAGCATCTTTACAGTAGTACTAAAATATCTAACCCCTTAAGGACCCGGGGTTTTTCTGTTTTTGCATTTTCGTTTTTTCCTCCTTACCTTTAAAAAATCATAACTCTTTCAATTTTGCACCTAAAAATCCATATCATGGCTTATTTTTTGCTCCACCAATTCTACTTTGTAATGACATCAGTCATTTTACCCAAAAATCTACGGCGAGACTGAAAAAAAAAATCATTGTGAGACCAAATTGAAAAAAATAAACGCCATTTTGTACATTTTGGGGGCTTCGGTTTCTACACAGTACATTTTTCGGTAAAAATGACACCTTCTCTTTATTCTGTAGGTCCATACGATTAAAATGATACTCTATCATTATGTAGGTATGATTTTGTCGTACTTCTGGAAAAAATCATAACTACACGCAGGAAAATGTATACGTTTACAATTGTCATCTTCTGACCCCTATAACTTTTTTTTATTTTTCCGCGCATGGGGCGGTATAAGGGCGCATATTTTGCGCCGTGATGTAAAGTTATTAGCAGTACCATTTTTGCATTGATAGGACTTATTGATCACTTTTTATAAATTTTTTCATGATATAAAAAGTGAACAAAAATGCACTATTTTGGACTTTGGAATTTTTTGCGCGTACGCCATTGACAGTGCGGTTTAATTAACATTATATTTTTATAATTCGGACATTTCTGCACGCGGCGATACCACATATGTTTATTTTTATTTACACAGTGCTGCGTGCTATTAGCCACGGGTCCCGGCCGTTGTTAGAGGCCGGGCCCGACACGCTATGGCGTGGCCCCATGTTATAGATTGGGAGCGGACTCATGACGTACCAGTACATCATGGGTCCTTAAGAGATTAAAGGGGTACTCCACTGGAGAAAATTTTTTTTTAAATCAACTGGTGCCAGAAAGTTAAAAAGATTTGTAAATTACTTCTATTCAAAAATATTTATCCTTCCAGTACTTATCAGCTGCTGTATGTTCCACAGTAAGTTCTTCTCTTTTTGAATTTCCTTTGTTTGACCACAGTGCTCTCTGCTGACACCTCTGTCCATGTCAGGAACTGTCCAGAGCAGGATACGTTTTCTATGAGGATTTGCTTCAACTCTGGACAGTTCCTAAAATGGACAGATGTGTCAGCAGAGAGCACTGTGGTCAGGCTTAAAGGAAATTCAAAAAGAAAAGAGCTTCCTATGAATTATACAGCAGCTGATAAGTACTGGAAGGATTAAGATGTTTTAATAGAAGTCATTTACAAATCTGTTAACCTTTCTGGCAACGGTTGACTTTAAACAAAAAGTTTTCAAGTGGAGTACCCCTTTAAGTTACTAGCTCTACATAATATTGAACCTCTGTTTTCACTATTCAAAGGCCTGTTAATGAATGGGTCTATTTTACTGGAAAAAAAAGAGGTGTGCTCCTAGTGTAATACAATAAAACAAGATCCCTCCACAGCATGGTGGTTCAGCTTTACCAACAGGGAAGACATTTCCGTCCAGGACTGCTGCAGGCTGATCCATAGCCGGCAACGGGCACAACACCTTTGCAGGCCCATAGATGGTGTGATTATCCAGCCATATGATGTCCTCCTGATACTTCCCGGCTGGATAATCGGTACAAATGATAGAAGAAAGCAGGACTCAAATCTTGTGGCAAAATGTACATATAGTTTTGATGCTTCTCCTTAATAAAGATTCCTAGAGAGGGTATTTTTGCTGCAGGATTGAAGTCTTGCTTTCCTCTTAATTTTACAGGACTGGAGTATAGTAAGTATTAACCCCTTCAGGACGGAGCCCATTTTGGCCTTAAGGACCGGAGCGTTTTTTGCACATCTGACCACTGTCACTTTAAACATTAATAACTCTGGAATGCCTTTAGTTATCATTCTGATTCCGAGATTGTTTTTTCGTGACATATTCTACTTTAACATAGTGGTAAATTTTTGTCGATACTTGCATCATTTCTTGGTGAAAAATCCGTAAATTTGATGAAAAATTTGAAAATTTTGCCTTTTTCTAACTTTGAAGCTCTCTGCTTGTAAGGAAAATGGATATTACGAATACATTTTTTTTTGGTTCACATATACAATATGTCTACTTTATGTCTGCATCATAAAAGTGACGAGTTTTTACTTTTGGAAGACACCAGAGGGCTTCAACGGTCAGCAGCAATTTTCCGATTTTTCACAAAATTTTCAAACTCAGTATTTTTCAGGGACCAGTTCAGGTTTGAAGTGGATTTGAAGGGTCTTCATATTAGAAATACCCCATAAATGACCCCATTATAAAAATTACACCCCCAAAAGTATTCAAAATGACATTCAGTCAGCATTTTAACCCTTTAGGTGTTTCACAGGAATAGAAGCAAAGTGAAGGAGAAAATTCACAATCTTCATTTTTTACACTCACATGTTCTTGCAGACCCAATTTTTGAATTTTTACAAGGGGTAAAAGGACAAAATTTTTACTTGTATTTGTAGCCCAATTTCTCTCGAGTAAGGACATACCTCATATGTCTATGTAAATTGTTCGGCGGGCGCAGTAGAGGGCTCAGAAGGGAAGGAGCGACAAGGGGATTTTGGAGAGTACGTTTTTCTGAAATGGTTTTTGGGGGGCATGTTACCTTTAGGAAGCCCTTATGGTGCCAGAACAGCAAAATAAAACCACATGGCATACCATTTTGGAAACAAGACCCCTCGGGGAATGTAACATGGGATAAAGTGAACCTTAATACCCCACAGGTGTTTCACGACTTTTGCAAATGTAAAAAAAAAAAAAAAATTTTTACCTAAAATGCTTGTTTTCCCAAAATTTTTTTATTTTTAAAAAGGGTAATAGCAGAAAATACCCCTAAAAATTTGAAGCCCAATTTCTCCCGATTCAGAAAACACCCCATATGGGGGTGAAAAGTGCTCTTCTGGCGCATTACAGGTCTCGGAAGAGAAGGAGTCACATTTGGCTTTTTGAACGCAAATTTTTCTCTGGGGGCATGCCGCATTTAGGAAGCCCCTATGGTGCCAGGACAGCAAAAAAAAAACCACATGGCATACCATTTTGGAAACTAGACCCCTCGGGGAACGTAACAAGGGGTTAAGTGAACCTTTATACCCCACAGGTGTTTCACCACTTTTGCATATGTAAAAAAAAAAATTTTTTTTTAACCTAAAATGCTTGTTTTCCCAAAAATTTTACATTTTTAAAAAGGGTAAAAGCAGAAAATACCCCCCAAAATTTGTAACACAATTTCTCCCGAGTACGGCGATACCCCATATGTGACCCTAAACTGTTGCCTTGAAATACGACAGGGCTCCAAAGTGAGAGCGCCATGCGCATTTGAGGCCTAAATTAGGGATTGCATAGGGGTATTCTACGCCAGTGATTCCCAAACAGGGTGCCTCCAGCTGTTGCAAAACTCCCAGCATGCCTGGACAGTCAACGGCTGTCCGACAATACTGGGAGTTGTTTTGCAACAGCTGGAGGCTCCGTTCTGGAAACAGTGGCGTACCAGACGTTTTTCATTTTTATTGGGGAGGGGAGGGGGGCTGTGTAGGGGTATGTGTATACGTAGTGTTTTTTAGTGTTTTTTACTTTTTATTTTATTTTTTGTGTTAGTGTAGTGTTTTTAGGGTACAGTCACACGGACGGGGGTTCACAGTAGTTTCTCGCTGGCAATTTGAGCTGCAGCAGAAAGTTTGCGGCAGCTCAAACTTGCAGCCAGATACTTACTGTAATCCTCCGCCCATGTGAGTGTACCCTGTACGTTCACATTGGGGGGGACATCCAGCTGTTGCATAACTACAACTCCCAGCATGCCCGTTGGCTGTCGGTGACTGCTGAGAGTTGCAGTTTTGCAACAGCTGTAGGCACACTGGTTATGTATCACTGAGTTTGTGACCTAACTCAGTGTTTCAAACCAGTGTGCCTCCAGCTGTTGCAAAACTATAACTCCCAGCATGTACGGTGCATGGTGTACGGTGACTGTTGAGAGTTGTAGTTTGCAACAGCTGGAGGCACACCGGTCGTGAAACACTGAGTTAGGTAAAAAAAAACTCTGAGTTTCACAACCAGTGTGCCTTCAGCTGTTGCAAAACTACAACTCTCAGCAGTCACCGACAGCCAACGGGCATGCTGGGAGTTGTAGTTATGCAACCAGCAGATGCACCACTACAACTCCCAACATGCACTTTAGCTGTTTGTGCAAGCTGGGAGTTGTAGTTATACAACAGCTGAAGGTACACTTTTCCATAGAAAGAATGTGCCTCCAGCTGTTGCAAAACCATAAGTCCCAGCATGCCCATAAGGGAATGCTGGGAGTTGTGGTGGTCTGCCTCCTGCTGTTGCATAACTACAGCTCCCAGCATGCCCTTTTTGCATGCTGGGAGCTGTTGCTAAGCAACAGCAGGAGGCTGTCACTCACCTCCAACGATCCTCGCCGCACAGGTCAGTCCCTCGTCGTCTCCGCCGCCGCAGCTGCTCCTGGGGCCCCGATCCCAACAGGGGCGCCGGGGATCGAGGTCCCCAGCACCCGGGGTGCACGTCCCGCACCCGCTCACGTCCTCCAGAAGAGGGGCGGAGCGGGTGCGGGAGTGACACCCGCAGCAGGCGCCCTGATTGGTCGGCCGGTAATCCGGCCGACGAATCAGGGCGATCGTGAGGTGGCACCAGTGCCACCTCACCCCTGCAGGCTCTGGCTGTTCGGGGCCGTCAGAGACGGCCCCGAACAGCCAGTAATTCTGGGTCACCGGGTCACTGGAGACCCGATTGACCCGGAATCGCCGCAGATCGCTGGACTGAATTGTCCAGCGATCTGCGGCGATCGCCGACATGGGGGGACATAATGACCCCCCTGGGCGATATGCCGGGATGCCTGCTGAACGATTTCAGCAGGCATCCGGCTCCGGTCCCCAACCGGCTAGCGGTGGGGGCCGGAATTCCCACGGGCGTATGGATACGCCCTCGGTCCTTAAGGACTCGGGATGCAGGGCGTATCCATACGCCCTATGTCCTGAAGAGGTTAAGGGCTGAAAATACAAAAACAAATAGGGGTTCAAAGCCTAAATTTTAAAGGCCTAAAGATTAAAGGATCTGTAAGCTTAAAGGGGTACTCCGGTGGAAAACTTTTTTTTTTAATGAACTGGTGCCAGAAAGTTAAACAGATTTGTAAATTATCAGTGCATGAGAAAACAAAGAAAAGTCGTCACTCACCGGATTTCCAATTCAGCAGATTTTATTGCACATTACTCACAGCCGTAGTACAATTCTCGGGGAGACGACGGATGGTACAAGGGGGGTACCACAGAGAGGCGACACCTGTGTTTCGCACTTAGTAGTGCTTCAACGGGCCTAACTCTTTAAGTAATCTTCTTATACAGGTGAGTTGGACCTATCACCATCAAACACACCTTGTGACGTTAAAAGAAGGGGAGGAGATTGCTTTGTTAAGCTTGTTCCTACTTAGATCTAGCTAATTGTTCAGACTGTCAGGACTGGTACCGTAAAAAACATTCTTAGAAGCAAACTGAGACATCAACTTTGTCATTAAGCCCTAAGACTCCTGTTGCGTCAGTAGCAATTATCCATTGTGTCTCACTTATAAGGTTTTTGTCCGATCTTAGCTCCGGCCGTGCAGTAACTTTTTCTATTCCTGCAAACCTTAAAGATTCGTGACTTCCTCCATGGGCTTCTACTACGTGGGAAATAAATCTGGGAGCTCCCTTTTTAGTGCGTACAGAGTAAAAGTGCTCTCTAATTCTTGCGCACATTTGATTGTTTTTCCTATATAGTAGAAGCCACATGGGCAGAATATAACATAAACCACGTTTTTTGTCTTACACGTAATAAGTTCGCTAACCGTATGGGTGATTGGACCTATTCTGAATGTTTGCAAGCCAAGATTATATTTACAAAAATTACAATTTTTACATTGGAAATTCCCTATTGGTACGTGACTCGTTAACCAGTCTGTTTTACTCTTCTTTTCTTTATCTTTTTGTGTATTATGTGCGCGTTTCAATACTTCTTCTATTGTTTTCATTTTCCTATAGGAGATTAATGGTTTCTTTCCTACCATTTCTTTGAGGTCTTCATCTGTCTCTAGTACATACCAGTTCCTCCTAATTGCTCTATCATTTTATTTACCAGTGAATTCTGAAATGTGAACGTGAACCCGCGTTTTTTTGTTTTTTTCTGCACAATTCTTCTCTATTTTTACCATCTGCTTTTTGTCTCCCTTTCTTAATTAGATCTACTGGGTAGTTACGTTCTATTAGTCTTCTTTCTAACTCAGTTGCCTGTTTTTGATATGTTGAATCTTGTGTGTTATTTCTTTTTAAACGTAAAAACTATCCATATGGAATACCATTTTTGACTGCGTGTGTGTGGGAACTTTGATAGTGAAGTATCGTATTCTTTGCCACTTCCTTCCTGGAGCCTTCACTTATTAGTTTCCCTTCTTTCACTATCAATTTAATGTCTAGGAATTCCAACGTATCACCGCCATATTGGTGTGTAAACTCCATATTATATCCCTTAGCATCATTAAAGATAATCTACAAACTGATAGAATTGGTTTTTAGTTCCTGACCATATTAACAGAATATCGTCCACAAATCGGACATAAGTTCTTATGTATTTAATGAATGGATTAGCGGTAGTATATACTATGTTATTCTCAAAGTTAGCTAAATACAGATTAGCGTATGTACAGGACACCGGTGTCCCCATCGGGGTCCCAGTGTCCTGTCTATACCACCTGCCTTCATATACAAAAGCACTGTTCTGTAGGACGAATCTGAGGGCGTCTTGTACAATTTTGATATACTGTTTGGAGTTCTCTGTTCTTTTCAAAATTTCAGTCACTGCCTGCACACCCGTATCGTGGGGGATACAGGTGTACAGGCTAGTGACATCAATGGAACATAAACTCCAACCTTCTTCCCACGGTAAGTCATTCACTATAGATAATAGGTGACTAGTGTCCTTAATGTACGCTGGAATTGTGGGCAAAATAGGGTGGAGCAAAGAATCTATATACTGAGACAAGTGCTCAGTCACTGAGCCGATCCCCGCGACGATGGGTCGCCCAGGGGGTCGGCTCAGTGACTTGTGCACTTTTGGTAGATGATACCATTTTGCAGGGCACAGACATTCAGGAGTTAACTTATCAGCGTTTTTTTTCGAGATAATACCTTCAAACACAGATTTACTCAAAAAACCTTTCAGGCTCTCTAATATTTTGTTAGTCGGATCGCTCAAGAGGGGAGTGTATGTGGTATGGTCTGACAATTGCCTTTCGGCTTCTTCATTATACTGTGTCTTAGAGACCACCACTACACTCCCTCCTTTATCCGCTCTAACTATAACGATATCACTCCGTTTCTTCAGTTTAATTAGAGCTTCCTGTTCTTTAACAGGTAAATTATTAACTATTAGTAGATATAAGACAGATTTCACATCTTTTTGAACTGCTTTTTGGAATAGGTCGACACACCCACCCCATGCCACTGGGGGTGAGAATGTTGACCTCTTCCCTTTATTAAACCTATAAGTTAAATTATCTGGACTCGGTACATCACTCAGTGTCCCAAAATCTGTGACCATCATTTCGATACATTTCCTTTCATGATCGGAGAACTCCGTGGGTATAAGTCCCAGATTGTCAGTCCTCACTGGTAATTCTCCAGGGTATAAATCAGACTCTATTGATGGTCTGTTAGCGTAATATTTTTTAAGATTAATGTTCCTAATTGCTCGTTATAGATCTATTTCAAACGTTGTGGGATTGAAGTCTTCTGATAGTCCAAAGTTCAGTCCTCTTGACAGTAGTGAGATGGTACTGTTATCCAATTCATGTTCAGTTAAGTTGATTACGTTATTAGTAGTAGCTGTTACTAGGTCGTCTATGGGTTCACTTTTCTTTTCTTTTGTTCCTTTATAACTTTTTCTCCTTGAACGTCGCGTATGGGCTTTTCTAAAGGGATGTTAATTGCAGATGGACTAGAGACCTGTTCAGACTTCTGTTCGTTATAGGATGCTGTTGCGGTTTTAGCAAATTTTCGGTTATTTTTCTTCTTGTAACCATAGGATTCAGTATTGTAGCTTTTAGTATGCCAATTGAAAACTTTATTATTTTCGTAATCTTGCTTATCTCGTAGATATTTCTCTCTTTTATTACTTTTTGTCTCTTCCTGTAGAGTCTTCAATTTCGGTTCTATTTTAGAAAAAAACGCACTTGCTACTTCTCCACTCTTTTTCTGTATACACTCTTAGCTTTATTTAAATTTTCAGAGATACGATCATATTCAATTCGGTTGCGGGTTAATAGTAGATGTGACAATTTTAAAGCGTGCTCATTGTGTGCTTTAATCCACATATCCATAAACACGCTGTCATCTTGATATTGTGCTGGGGTCTTCATAGACCTAAGTCCTCTAGGGGCTCGTTCGCATTGAGCATATGCTTGTAATGAATTGACAGTCCAGTATACTGCGATTTCTTTTTCTGACAGAGACACTATTCTGTTTTCTAGCGTCTTGACGCTGATGAGCTCTAGATCTTCAGTGCATTCACATTCCAAAAAGTACCCCCCTGCGTCGTCTCTCCCTGGCTGGAGTGCAAGTTGAAGCTGATCCGCATGACTTGCTTGGTCCATTTCCACATTTTGTGGCGTGGGGTCAGACAGTTCAGCGTGCTCAGAACACAAAAGTTACAAAGGAATACTGTAGCGTATAGATGAGTAGTTCGGCACTGCTAACTTCTGTACCTGAAGGCGAGTGGACACTAAGTCGCTGTAGCGGAGTGAGGATACGGTGGTGCTCAGACTCACGTAGAATATACCATCAGTGCATGAGAAAACAAAGAAAAGTCGGCACTCACCGGATTTCCAATTCAGCAGATTTGTCCGATTTGTGGACGATATTCTGTTAATATGGTCAGGAACTAAAAACCAATTCTATCAGTTTGTAGATTATCTTAATGATGCTAAGGGATATAATATGGAGTTTACACACCAATATGGCGGTGATACGTTGGAATTCCTAGACATTAAATTGATAGTGAAAGAAGGGAAACTAATAAGTGAAGGCTACAGGAAGGAAGTGGCAAAGAATACGATACTTCACTATCAAAGTTCCCACACACAAGCAGTCAAAAACGGTATTCCATATGGACAGTTTTTACGTTTAAAAAGAAATAACACACAAGATTCAACATATCAAAAACAGGCAACTGAGTTAGAAAGAAGACTAATAGAACGTAACTACCCAGTAGATCTAATTAAGAAAGGGAGACAAAAAGCAGATGGTAAAAATAGAGAAGAATTGTGCAGAAAAAAACGCGCCTTTGAATAGGTTCACGTTCACATTTCAGAATTCACTGGTAAATAAAATGATAGAGCAATTAGGAGGAACTGGTATGTACTAGAGACAGATGAAGACCTCAAAGAAATGGTAGGAAAGAAACCATTAATCTCCTATAGGAAAATGAAAACAATAGAAGAAGTATTGAAACGCGCACATAATACACAAAAAGATAAAGAAAAGAAGAGTAAAACAGACTGGTTAACGAGTCACGTACCAATAGGGAATTTCCAATGTAAAAATTGTAATTTTTGTAAATATAATCTTGGCTTGCAAACATTCAGAATAGGTCCAATCACCCATACGGTTAGCGAACTTATTACGTGTAAGACAAAAAACGTGGTTTATGTTATATTCTGCCCATGTGGCTTCTACTATATAGGAAAAACAATCAGACAAATGTGCGCAAGAATTAGAGAGCACTTTTACTCTCTACGCACTAAAAAGGGAGCTCCCAGATTTATTTCCCACGTAGTAGAAGCCCATGGAGGAAGTCACGAATCTTTAAGGTTTGCAGGAATAGAAAAAGTTACTGCACGGCCGGGGCTAAGATCGGACAAAAACCTTCTTAGAAGAGAGACACAATGGATAATTGCTACTGACGCAACGGGAGTCTTAGGGCTTAATGACAAAGTTGATGTCTCAGTTTGCTTCTAAGAATGTTTTTTACGGTACCAGTCCTGACAATCTGAACAATGAGCTAGACCTAAGTAGGAACAAGCTTAACGAAGCAATCTCCTCCCTTTCTTTTAACGTCACAAAGTGTGTTTGATGGTGATAGGTCCAATTACTAAACTCACCTGTATAAGAAGATGACACGTTCCGGTAAAGAGTTAGGCCCGTTGAAGCACTACTAAGTGCGAAACACAGGTGTCGCCTCTCTGTGGTACCCCCCTTGTACCATCCGTCGTCTCCCCGAGAATTGTACTACGGCTGTGAGTAATGTGCAATAAAATCTTCTGAATTGGAAATCCGGTGAGTGCCGACTTTTCTTTGTTTTCTCATGCACTGATGGTATATTCTACGTGAGTCTGAGCACCACCGTATCCTCACTCCGCTACAGCGACTTGGTGTCCACTCGCCTTCAGGTACAGAAGTTAGCAGTGCCGAACTACTCATCTATATGCTACAGATTTGTAAATTACTTCTATTAAAAAATCTTAATCCTTTTAGTACTTTTTAGCAGCTGTATGCTACAGAGGAAATTCTTTGCTTTTTGAATTTCTTTTTTGTGTTGTTCACAGTGCTCTTTGCTGCCACCGCTGTCTGTGTCAGGAACTGTCCAGAGTAGCATAGGTTTGCTATGGATATTTTCTCCTCCTCTGGACAGTTCCTGATACGGGCAACAGGTGTCAGCAGAGAGCACTGTGGACAAGACAAAAAAGAAATAAAATAAAAAGATTTTCCTCTGTAGCAAACAGCTGCTAAAAAGTACTGAAAGGATTAAGATTTTTTTAATAGAAGTAATTTACAAATCTGTTTAACTTTCTGGCACCAGTTCATTTAAAAAATAAAAAGTTTTCCACCAGAGTACCCCTTTAAGGTTAAGTTTCCACTTGTTTTTTTTTTTTTTTTTGGCAAAACGCTAAGAAAAACGCCAATTCTGCCGCATGGCGTTTTTTTGGTCAAAAAACGCTGCGGCCAGATGTTAGCTGTAAGTCAATGAGAAATCGCAAATTTCGAATTCCACTTTGCGTTTTTTCACTTTGGCGTTTTTTTTAATCCTTGTGGCGTTTTTTCACTTTTTCTGCGTTTTTTTCCGCTCTTTGGCGTTTTGAAAAAAATGCTGTAGTTCACTCAAACCGGCGTTTTTTGTCAAAATCGTGGCGTTTTGCTCCAATAGAAGTCTATGGAAGTGAGAAAACGCCATGAAAACGATATGTGGATTTTAACTTTGGCGTTTTTACAGGCGGTTTTTAATCTTTTTTGGACTTAAGCGATCCAAAAAAGTGATGTAGATAGCTGTTTTTAATAAAATTTCGTAGGGTACAATTAAAAAAATGTTTTCAAAAATATACAGTAGTGAAGTTGTATCGAAACGAAATGTATATTATTGAAAAAAAAAACTATTACTTTTTAAACAGGGATCAATTTATGTGTGCAGGGAAATAAAAATGTAGCCGACAATTATAAAAATTTATATTGTGTGTGTTTTTCACTTTTTTGCTTTATTTTTAACATTTTTTTTAGTTAGCACTACTACTCCCAGCATGGAACACACTGTTCCATGATGGGAGTAGTACTACCTGCACTAATAGACAGATCGCCCACTGCAATCTTTCTGAATAATATATAGATGCGGCGGCCGCTCTTCTATGGTCCCCTGCCCTGACGTACATTTATACTTATTCAGATTTCCCACAGAGCTGTGATTGGCCAGATGGTTCCAGCCAATCACAGCTCTCTGTGAGAAATAGGAATATGTGTATATATATATGGCCGTGCAGGGGACCATAGAAGAGCGGCCGCTTCTATACATTATACAGGAGGATCACAGCGGCTGTCAGAAGTGATACCCGCAGTGATCTTTCCATAACTGCAGGTAATACTACTCCCAACATGGAGCACACTCTGCCTCATGCTGGGACCTGTAGTACCTGCATTAATAGACAGATCGAAGCGGGTGTCAGAAGTTACACTCGCTGCGATCTGTCTATTAATACAGGTACTACAGCTCCCAGCATGGAGGAGAGTGTGCTCCATGTTGGGAGTAGTAGTGCCTGCTTAAGGACACATAACAGTGGATGTCACTACTGACACCCGCTGTGATCGTCCTGTCTATAGCAGAGATGGAGCGGCTGTATACATCGCTCGCATCCCTGCTCTGCACTATACTCCAGGCCGGCCACTCATTCATCTTTTCCTCAGAGCTGTGATTGGTTGAAACCATCCAGCCAATCACAGCTCTGGGTGGGAAATATGAATTTCTGTTGACATCAGTGGCCGGAGTATAGTGCAGAGAGGCGAGCGCTGTATAGACCCGCTCGCTTCTCTTCTATATTATGGACGATATATGTCTATAGTACAGGTACTATGACTCCCAGCATGGAACAGTCTGTTCCATGCTAGGAGTAGTAGTACTACATTAAAAATGCTGCTGCATCCTTTTTTTTTTTTTTGGTACCCAAGAAATTTTGGGTACCAAAGAAAAACCGCCAAGGTGCAATTTCCATACAAATGAAAAAAATGCCGGAAAAATGCCAGAAAAAAACGCAAGAAAAAACGCATGATGACGTCACATGCACTGGCAATTTTTCAGTCGTTTTTTTAATCTCTAAAAACGCAGTGCTAAAAACCAAGTGGAGACTTAGCCTAAGTCTATACTGGGTAGGATGTTTAAACATGCAGCTGTCTTGCAGTATTACAATAAAAATAAAATTATAACCAGTACAAATGTGCCAGAGAGAAATGAAAGACTACTCTAGCTAATCCATTCTGATCAAGTGGATCTGGTAAGGTTAACCCCTTAACGACCACGGACGTAAATGTACGTCCTGGTTTGGCGGGACTTTGCACACCAGGATGTACATTTACGTCCTGTGTATGACCGCGAGCATCAGAACGGTGCTCGCGTCATACACAGCAGGTTCCGGCTGCTAGTAATGGCCGAGATCCGTGATCGTGCGGATGTATGCCATTAACCCCTCAGATGCCGTGATCAATACAGATCACGGCATCTGCTGCAGTGCGGTACTTTGAATGGATGATCAAATCGCCCGCAGCCCATCCGATCATCCAGCATGGCGGCCGGAGGTCCCCTCACCTGGCTCCGGCCGTCTCCTGGGGTTTTCTGCTCTGGTCTGAGATCGAGCAGACCAGAGCAGAAGATCACCGATAATACTGATCGGTGCCATGTCCTATGCATAGCACTGAACAGTATTAGCAATCAAATGATTGCTATAGATAGTCCCCTATGGGGACATAAAAAGTGCAAAAAAAAAGTTTAAAAATGTAAAAATAAAAAGTAAAAAATCGCCTTCCTCAATAAAAATGAAAATTGTCAGTTTTTCCCATTTTACCCCCAAAAAGCGTGATTTTTTTTAATAAACATATTTGGTATCGCCACGTGCGGAAATGTCCGAACTATCAAAATATGTTAATGATCCTGTACGATGAATGGCGTAAACGTAAAAAATTTAAAAAGTCCAAAAATGCTGCTTTTTTGTCACATTTTATTAAAAAAATTTATAAAAAATGATCTAAAAGTTTTATATATGCAAATGTGGTATTGATAAAATGTACAGATGATGGTACAAAAAATTAGCCCTCATACCGTCCTATATGCGGAAAAATGAAAAAGTTATAGGTGGTCAAAATAGGGCGATTTTAGATTGCTGATTTTGTACAAAAAGTTTTAGATTTTTTTTTAAGCGGTACAAAAATATAAAAGTATCTAGCCATGGGTATCATTTTAATCATATTGACCCACAGAATAAAGAACACATGTCATTTTTACCGTAAAGTGTACAGTGTTAAAACAAAATATGCAAAATTGTGGTTTTCATTTAAATTTCCTCCCTAAAATTTTTTTGGGGAGGTTCGCCGTACATTTTATGGTAAAATGAGAGATTTCATTACAAAATACAATTGGTCACGCAAAAAACAAGCCCCTATATGGGTCTGTAGATGGAAATATAAAAGAGTTATGGATTTAAGAAGGCGAGGAGGAAAAAATGAAAACGCTAAAATAAAATTGGCAAAAATAATTTAAAGCATTTGATACTGTTCTTTGTAGAGGATTTGTACAAAATATCAGAATGCTAGGATTGGGAATGTGGGAAAATTTCTTAATAACTGGCTTTTAAGAGTACCTGTCATTTTAAAAAGAACTTTTGACATGTGACAGAGAAATAAAACCAAAGATAAGGGCTTTATCATCACTTATACCATAATACCATGTCAGATCATTGCCAATTAAATAAATATCTGACACCGAGATCAAAATAATGTTTTAATGTTTTATTAGACAAAATACAAATCAGAATAAAATACACCTAAAAAGGAGCAGCAACAGTCAGACTGTGAAGACTCTCTGAAGTGGGGTTCCACATATATAATATTTGAATACATGAAAAAAAGAATAAATCTTGTCTATATTATATTGTACACTTGTAACTATATAACTGAACTGTAGTACTGGTACGTATGAAAATCACATTGTGTGACTATACTATGAAGACACAAAACAATTAAAAACCACAATAAATAATAAACATTAAAAAAACAGTGGGGAACCTAGGGGAAAGAAACAAAATTGCATCACCTGGTGGAAGGTGCTGTTAAATGGGCTCATTCATAAGGACAAAACGGGGTATAAAGAACAGCAGAAAAAGCACAACAATAATAATCACTGCTGCAATATATGTGTGAGTCCCTATACCCAGAAGAAGGGGAAGAAGATGGGTCCCATTGTGGTGAACCACCGGTGTATGGCGGGACCATGGGTGTAGCGGTGTGAGTGGCGGGATCAGATGGTATTAACTCCTAGTGTTCATGACGCCAGTGTGGGTTTTAGGGTTCCGGAACACCACACGCCCAGATTCTCCGCTATCCCAGTTGCTAGTAGTGAAATGAGAGTCCACAACCAGTAATGGTCAAACGGAGGCTTTACTGAGTATAAGACAGATGGAATTATCTTCACAGCTAAGGCCACATTTCCCAGAGAGGTGGCAAGGACCCAGAAGGACCTCGTAGCTTGCTGGACAAATATACTTGTAGTTAACTTGACGTGAGAATAGACTTGACTTGACTATATGCAGGACTTGACTATTTTTAGTGACAGCAGACATAGACGAGATTTACTTGAATGACTGTAGCTTTTGGGGTCTTCCAGACGCTGATCACTTGCACTGAGATCTCTGGTGGTTGCTGTGCTCAGCAAAGACTTGATGCTTGCAGCAGCAGAGCTGGTAGCAAAGAGACAGAATTGTAATGACCTCCCCTTTATATAGTGGGGGGCTGAACTAAGGCCCATTGGTCAAACTGCGGGTCATAGGTTAACCCCTTAAGGACGCAGGACGTAAATGTACGTCCTGGCGCGGTGGTACTTAACGCACCAGGACGTACATTTACGTCCTGTGCATAACCGCGGGCATCGGAGCGATGCCCGTGTCATGCGCGGCTGATCCCGGCTGCTGATCGCAGCCAGGGACCCGCCGGCAATGGCCGACGCCCGCGATCTCGCGGGCGGCCGCCATTAACCCCTCAGGTGCCGGGATCAATACAGATCCCGGCATCTGCGGCAGTACACGATTTCAATGAATGATCGAATTTGGTTAAAAAGTTTGTGATTTTTTTTTAAGCTATATAATAATAGAAAAGTATGTAATAATGGGTATCATTTTAATTGTATTGACCCTCAGAATAAAGAACACACATCATTTTTAACGTAAATTGTACGGCGTGAAAACGAAACCTTCCAAAATTAGCAAAATTGCGTTTTTCTTTTTAATTTCCCCACAAAAATAGTGTTTTTTGGTTGCGCCATACATTTTATGATATGAGTTATGTCATTACAAAGGACAACTGATCGCGCAAAAAACAAGCCCTCATACTAGTCTGTGGATGAAAATATAAAAGAGTTATGATTTTTAGAAGGCGAGGAGGAAAAAATGAAAACGTAAAAATTAAATTGTCTGGTTGCAGTACCTACACCGGGTATTGCGGTACCGGCTTCCAGCGCATGCTCATGCTTCCTTTACAGTATTTCACGCTCATGCTTTAGTACAGTATTCTTTACAGTATGTCACGCTCATGCTTCCTTTACAGTATTTCACGCTCATGCTTCCTTTACAGTATGTCATGCTCATGCTTCTTTACAGTATATCAGGCTCATGTTTTCTTTACGGTATGTCACGCTCATGCTTTCTTCACGGCATGTCACGCTAATGTTTTGACAGTATGTCCCGCTCATGCTTTATTACAGTTTCACACTCATGCTTCTTTACAGTATGTCACGCTCAGGCTTCCTTTACAGTATTTCACGCTCATGCTTTAGTACAGTATGGCACACTCATGCTTTCTTTACGGCATGTCACGCTCATATTTCCACCCGTCACAACAGCACCACCAGAGAGATGGACTCCTCCCCCAGGGACAGGAAACCTAGATCATGAAAGGAAGCACAGCCCTACCTAGCCTCATAGGTTTCCTATCCCCATGGGAAGCCTGGCGAATCCATGTCTCTGATGGGGATGTGGTGACTGTGAGGAGACCTAGAAGTCTCGTCCCTGTAGTTGCAGGGTTAGTAGTGCCTCCAATAGCTCCTCGTTGGGAGCTCTCTAGCATGTCCCCAGCTGAGATTTTTTTCAAATATTGCGCCATCCCTGGCCCCCTCCGTCCCTGCTGCTAGCGTGCGCCGCGGCCGGTGTGTTATGTTTTCGGACGCAGCGCACAGCAGTTTTCGCATAGTTTGCGCAAGTATGAATAGCCGTTCAAGCTGTACTGCAGACTTCAAGGAGGGGGTTCATCTCTGGAGATGAGTTCATCTGGGGATCATTCCAAGCAGGATCGCATGGATTCTCCCAAACTTCCATCTACGGTATTTACTGTCTAAGGGGTGAGTGTTAAATTTGTTTAAAGCTGTATACCCTTTTTTCTAATGTTAGTTTGGCTTTTTATTAGGGTGATGTGCCTAGGAAAGCTTCTAAAAAGAGTAAGAACAGGGAATGCGCTATGTGCAGGTACCACATATTCTATCTTTTTTTTGTTAGGTAGGGGTGTTTAATTTAAAACCCTGGTTTCTATTGTATATTTTAAATTTTTTAGAACCGGTTTAGCCTTGGATTATAAGAAGCCAAACTGTGTAGCCTGCACTAACAGAGTGTTAGCTGGAGAGACTCCATCCATTATTATGCAGATGCAGGACTTAATTAAGAATCAGATTGAAGCCTCCTTAAAGAGTTTATTACCAGTGACCACCAATACCCTCAGTTGGTGGCCTTTTCTTCTGCTCCACTGGGGGTAGAGGAGGAAGAAGGTCAGATTGTGGAAGTGAACTCTGGTTCAGGTACTATTTTGTTATTATTAGATCTCCTGAATAGTTTTTCTCCCCCCCCCCCCCCACTTATACCAATGTTTTTTTCTTTATATGTACCCCTAAAGAGGATGACTCTAGGTCATCGGATGATGATTCCACTGGCAAGCCCTTATTTTTGGTGGAGGACACTGACCAATTAATAAAAGTGGTTAGGTCATCTATGGGGATGGAAGAAGCAAAGGAACAGAAATCTGTCCAGGATATTATGTTTGAGGGCCTGGAGATTAAAAAGCAGAGAGTTTTTCCGGTCCATAATACCATCTCTGTTAATTTCCAGGGAATGGGAGTGCCCAGATAAAAAAAACTTTTATACCAAGGGCAATTAAAAGAAAATATCCCTTTGACCCGGAGGACTCTAAATTCTCTGATAAAGTACCAGAAATAGATGTCGCAATTGCTTAAGTGACCAAAAAAGGGGCTTTACCCAATGAACAGAAAGGCGGAGGGTTTCCTTAAGAGAGCCTGGGAGACACTGGGGGCTACCTTAAAACCTAATGTGGCTGGTACTTCGGTAGCCTGCTCCCTTATTGTATGGATAGACCAGTTGTCAGCCAACATTCAGAATGATGCCCCTAAGGTATTAATGTGCATACAGAAGCCAAGGAAAAATGGAATAATCTCCAAAAGGCATCAAATTACAGATAAGACATTCTTATAATATGTCAACAAAAGTTAGATTTTATTTCCATCATTTACACTTTCAAAATAACAGAAAACAAAAAAATTGGCGTCTGCAAAAGTTTGGGTACCCTGCAGAGTTAATATCTTGTACTGCCCCCTTTGGCAAGTATCACAGCTTGTAAATGTTTTTTTGTAGCCACCCAAGAGTCTTTCAATTCTTATTTGAGGTATCTTTGCCCATTCTTGCTTACAAAAGTCTTCCAGTTCTTTGAGACTTCTGGGCTGTCTATCATGCACACTACTCTTTTAACCCCTTAAGGATGCAGACATTTTTATTTTTACGTTTTAGTTTTTTCCTCTTCGCCTTCAAAATATCATTTTCATCCACAGACTAGTATGAGGGCCTGCTTTTTGTGCGACCAGTTGTCCGTTTTAATGCCATCACTCACTTTACCATAAAATGTATGGCGCAACCAAAAAAATACTATTTGTGTGGGGAAATTAAAAAGAAAAATGCAATTTTGCTAATTTTGGAAGGTTTAGTTTTCACGCCGTACAATTTACGGTAAAAATGACATGTGTTCTTTATTCTTTGGGTCAATACGATTAAACTGATACCCATGATAATGTACTTTTCTATTACTGTTGCGCTTAAAAAAAATCGCAAACTGTTTAACCAAATTATTACATTTAAAATCCCCCTATTATGAAGACCTATAACTTTTTCATTTTTCCATATAAGTGGCAGTATGAGGGCTCATTTTTTGCGCCGTGATCTGTACTTTATATTGATAGTATATGTGGTTATATAAAACTTTTAATACTTTTTTTATAAAAATTTTTGGGGAATAAAATGTTATAAAAAAAAGCAGCTATTTTGGACTTTTTCTTTCTTTGTTATGTTCACGCCGTTCACCGTATGGTATCATTACCATTTTATTTTAATAGTTGGGATATTTACGCATGCGGCGACACCAAATATGTATATAAAATATTTTTTTACACTTTTTGGGGTTGAAATAGGGAAAATGGGACAAATACGTTTTTATTGGGGGAGGGGGTTTTTCACTTTTTTTTTTACTATAATTTTTTACTTTTATTTTTACACTTTAATAGTCCCCATAGGGACTATCGCAGACCAGAGCAGAAGACCCATGGAAGGCAGCGGAGGCAGGTGAGGGGATCTCCGTCCGCCATGCTCGGTGATCGGATCGCCGCGGCAGCGGGGCGGGCGATCCGATCATCCATTCAAAGTACTACAATGCTGCAGATGCCGTGATCTGTATTGATCACGGCATCTGAGGGGTTAATGGTGGACATCCGCACGATCACGGATGTCTGCCATTACAGGCGGGTCCCTGGCTGCTATAAGTAGCCGGGATCTGCCGCGCGATGCTCGTGGTTATGCATAGGACGTAAATGTACGTCCTGGTGTGTTAAAGAAGATATCCCATGCAGCAAAGAAAAAAAAATACCTAGCCATTCCATAGTATATTCACCCACCACCTCTCTGACATGTTTGTGATTTTTTTTCCTCCCCCCATTCACCGGCTATTCAGCTCATAAATTCCAGTTACTTCCTGGTTATGGTGGCTATGCCTGTGATCTCAAAGACTACATTTCCCTGCATGCACTGCTCACATTTCCTGCTCTCAGCTGCCTGAGCAGAGCGCTTGTTACCACCCCTAACTTATGTTAGTCACTCCTATAGCTCTGCTAGCTCACTCCCACATAACACTGAGCTCCAATCATAGCCCTATACAGCAGGGTGGCCACGAGGAAACAAAATGTAATCTCAGTGCTCAGAGAGAGGGACCCGGGAGTTGAAGCTGCAGTTTTACACTGTAAAATCACTCCCTCCCCCTCCTGCTTTACAGTGGCACAATCACCTCCCCCCCCTTCTCTGCCCTGCACTCAGTGTCACAGGTCTACGCTGGCAGCTCCCTCCCCTCCCCCCTCTCCTCCGTTCTCAGTGTAAAAACATTAGTAAGGAGAGGGGAGGGAATCAGCCTGTTTGCTGACTCTGCTATGATCTGAATCAGCCGGCATATAGGCAGTGCTGCTCAGCCAATCACTGTAGAACAGAGGGAGTACAGTGTGAATATTCATCAGATGGGAGGGGCTAAGGCCGAGCACAGGGAGCTCTCTGCAGCACAGGGGTTTTCTGGGTAATTGTCACGTCACGGCCCCCGGGATGCTGCTGATAACAGCCTGAATAGGGGGTCGAAAGTCATGAAAACCTGGAACAGCTGAATTTCCTGTCAGACAGAAGAATGCAGAAAAAGCTTGTTTCTAAGCAGCACTGGTAATGGAAGTGATTTACAAACCTGTATAACTTTACCTTCTGCACTAAAAGCTGAACAATTTTTTACTGTGAGACTTGTCCTTTAAGTACTAGCTCACCAGGACGTACATTTACGTCCTGCGTCGTTAAGGGGTTAAGGTCTATCCATAGATTTTAAATTATGTTGAGGTCAGGAGATTGTGCAGGCCATGGCAAAAACTTCAGTTTACGCCTCTTGATGTAATCCCCCGTGGATTTCGAGGAGTGTTTATAATCATTATCTATTTGTAGAAGTCCTCCGCTCTTTAACTTTTTCACAGATGGCATCAAGTTAGCATCCAAAATTTGCTGAAATTTTATTGAATCTATTTTTCGTGAGATGTTCCCTGTGCCACTGGCTGCAATACAACCCCAAAGCATGATTGATCTACCCCCATGCTTAACAGTTGGAAAGAGGTTCTTTTCATTAAATTCTGTTCCCCTTCTTCTCCAACCGTACCTTTGCTCATTCCGGCCAAAAAGTTCAATTTTAACCTCATCGATCCACAGAACTTGTTTCCAAAATGCATCAGGCTTGTCTATATGTTCATTTGCAAAGTTCAAACAATGATTTTTGTAGTGAGGACGTATAAGAGGTTTTCTTCTGATGACTCTTCCATGAAGACCATATTTGTTCAAGTATCTCTTTATAGTGGAATAGTGTACCACAACTCCAGTGTCTGCCAGATCTTTCTGGAGGGATTGTGCAGTCAAACGTGGGTTTTGAATTGTTTTTCTCACAATCCTGCGAGCTGTTCTGTCTGATATTTTTCTTGGTCTTCCAGATCTTGCTTTAACTTCCACTGTTCCTGATGACTGCCATTTCTTAATTACATTCCGAACAGAGGATATTCACATCTGAAAAAAAATTTCTATCTTCTTATAGCTTCTCAAGCTTTGTGAGCGTCAAATATTTTCAGTTTCAGATTTCTAGACAACTGCTTAGAAGAACCCATGGTTCTGATTGTTGGGGCAAGGTCACATGAGTCTGGGCATTTAAAACCTTTGAGATTGACATCACCTGGTCTTCCCAGATGGTGAATGAGAACAATACATGACACTGGCAGGTCTCATCTTTGCAAAGGGGGCAGTAAATGCTATAAATTCTGCAGGGTGCCCAAACTTTTGCAGACGCCATTTTTTTGTTTTCTGTTATTTTGAAAGTGTAAATGATGGAAATAAAATCTAACTTTTGTTGACATATTATAAGAATGTCTAATCTGTAATGCCTTTTGATGTATTTTGGAGATTTTTCCATCTTTCCTTAGCTTCTTTATCCCCACTGTACCTGCATGTTCTCATTCACCAGGACTACCAAAAATATCCGAGACTGGCGGTTTACATGGACTCTCATCTAATGCACTTTCAGTTTCGAGCCCTCCCCTTTGGGATGGCAGTGGCCCCGAGAGTCTTTACCAAAATTATTTCAGAAATGGCGGCCCACATCAGAGAGGGGGAGGGGGTGTTTGTCCCTTATCTAGACGACTTTCTTCTGGTGGCTGAGACAAAGGAAAAGGTACAGTGTTTCCTAGATTACACTTGTAAGGTTGGTTGGTGAACTGGGAAAAGTCATATCCTTTCCCCAATGCAACAAAAGGTGTTTTGGGGAATTCTGTTAGAATCCACACTTCAAAAATCCTTTTTACCTGCCCAGAAAATTGCTAAACTTAAGTCTTTAGTCACAGAGGTTCGTAAGTCTCCTAGAATTACTATTAGGAACGGGATGTCCTTGTTAGGGCTGTTTACTTTGGCCATCCCTGCGGTACCCAGGGCTCAATTCCATTCCAGGTCCCTTCAGTTAGAGGTTTTGGACAAATGGGATGGGTCCCAGGGGGGTTTGGAGAAGGTTATCCTTTTACCCCAGTCAGTGATTGCTTCTCTAGGGTTGTGGTGGTAGATTCTGACCTAGAGAGGGGGTTAGATTGGAAGGTTCATTCACCCTTGGTAGTTACTACGGATGCTAGTCCCTGGGGGTGGGGAGCCCATGTGGGGGATAGCGACCTTCAGGGTTCCTGGGACATGTCGGTTAGGCACACTTCCTCTAACTACAAGGAGTTGCTAGCCATTTTTGTGCCTTACAAACCTTACAAGGGTCCTCTATTAAAGACCAGGATGTTAGGATCCTTTCAGATAACACTACTGCATTATCCATAAATAATAGGCAGGGTACAACTAGAAGTGATAGTTTAATGATGTTATCTTTTCAGATCTTGTCGCTGGCCGAGAATCAGGTGAATTCAACCTCAGCTATCCATCTGAAGGGAGAGCTAAACATCAGGGCAGACTTCTTGAGCAGGCATCAGGTTCGTCAGGGAGAATGGCAGTTAAACCCAGCAGTCTTTCGGAAGATCTCAGATCTGTGCGGCACCCCTCATGTGGATTTATTTGCGACCAGACAGAACAGGCAAGTAAAAAAAATTCTCTCCCTGTCCCCGTCAGACGGACCTTTAGCAGTAGATGCTTTGTCCCATAAGTGGGGGTGGGAGTTGGCTTATGCTTTTCCCCCACTTGTGCTCATACCTAGGGTCATCAAGAAGATCAGGGAGGACCGGGACGAAAGTGATTCTGATCACCCCCCCTTCTGGCCTCGGAGGGCATTGTTCTCCTGCCTCAGGACCATGTCAATTTTAGACCCTTGGGTCCTTCCAGAAATACAGAACCTTCTGATGCAGGGTCCACTACTACATCCAGAGGTGCGAAGCCTACACCTGACGGCCTGGTTTGAGAGGCTAGATCTAAGGGCCATTCAGATGCTTTGATTGACACCCTTCAGGCTAGCAGGAAGCCGGTGACAAATAAGATCTACTTCAGGATCTGAAGGAAGTTTTTGGAGGTAGTGGGCCTTGCTAATAAAGGGGGAGATTTATCAAAACCTGTGCAGAGGAAAAGTTGCCCAGTTGCCCATAGCAACCAATCAGCTTGCTTCTTTCAGTTATAACAAGGCCTCTGCAAAATGAAAGAAGCGATCTGATTGGTTGCTATGGGCAACTGTGCATTTTTTCCTCCGAACAGGTTTTGATAAATCTTCCCCATAGACTTTAACAAACCTAACATTGCAGTTATCCTGGACTTTCTTCAGAAGGGCCTTGAGAAAGGTTTGAGAGCGGCCACTCTTAAAGTTCAGGTGTCCGCCTTAGGAGCCCTCTTCAGCCAAAAGATTGCTGATCACCTGTGGATTAGAAGATTTTTTTACATCTGTTAATAGGTTGCAGTTGTCAACAAGTGTTAAGACCCCTGCTTGGGACCTTTCAGTAGTTCTTAATGCTTTAAGTAGGCAGCCGTTTGAGCCTTTGTCAGAGATTCCTCTATCGGTCCTGACTCAGAAGACGGTCTTCTTAGTGGCCATTACAACAGCCAGGCAGGTAGGAGAGCTAGCAGCTTTATCCTTTAAAGAACCATATACAAAGATGCTGGATGACAGAATTGTAATTAGTCCAGATCCTGCTTTTCTACCAAAAGTGGTATCTGCCTTCCATATGTCTCAGGAGATTATTCTCCCCTCCTTTTGTGCCAACCCATCTAATGATACAGAAAGGTCCTTTCGTAACTTAGATGTCAGGAGGTGTGTTCAGTTTGCAGGGCCTAGCAAGGGAAACAAAGCTGCTAGAAATTCCCTTTCTAGATGGATCTGTCAGGCTATATCCTCTGCATATTTATCGGTGGGGCTTTCTCCTCCAGATAATATAAGAGCACACTCCACTAGGACTATAACCTCCTCTTGGGCTGAAAGGAGAGGGGCTTCTATTGAGCAGATCTGTAAAGTGGCCACCTGGTCGTCACCACACACTTTTTTTCGGCACTACAGGCTTAACTTGGCTGATTTTTCTTCTCTCTCTTTAGGACGGAAAGTCCTTCAGGCGGTGGTACCACCCTAATTATGGTACTCTGGTATTCTCTCTGGTGGTGTTGTCGTGACGGGGTGATTACTCACCAGTAATTCTGTTTCCTCGTAGTCACAACAGCACCATAGCTTTTCCACCTCTTTATTTCTGTGCACTGGGTTTCTTCCTACACGGGTGAGAGAAGTAATCTATTTGTGTTCGATGGTACTTTATGTTTTAGGTAGGAGAAAAGGAGTTATTTTCTTCTACTATTATTGTATGGTATGCTGTTAGTCTGACGTGGTAGTATCAGTTATTTAGTAATTCTGTGTTTGATAGGAAGCAATTTCAAATAAAATTTTAATATGAAGGCTCTTAATGGGTCTCGGTAATTCACTGGGGCTAGATAGGGCTGTGATTCCTTTTATGATCTAGGTTTCCTGTCCCCTGGGGAGGAGTCCATCTCTTTCCTTACAGTATATTAGGCTCATGCTTTCTTTATGGTATGTCATGCTCATGCTTCTTTACAGTTCATCAGGCTCATGCTTTCTTACAGTATGTCATGCTCATGCTTTATTTACAATATGGCATGCTCATGTTTCGATACGGTATGTCACACTCTTGTAGCTGTGCGGAATGGTACGCTCATATTTCAGTACAATATGACCCGCTTAGGTTTTATTACAGTTTGAAACACTCATGTTTTCCGTATATGGGATAACATACAGGTGCGGTTATACGGGTTAGCATGCCCATGTTTCTACAAGTATAACATGGACATAAAAATCATAGCAATCATTTTAGGCATATGCTCTCATAGTAGTCATTCTTGTGCGCTCATGACAGTTGTGGCATATATACGTTCACAGAGTAGTCATTCCATGCAAACGCACTCTTAGTAGTCATCCTCATGCTCTCATAACAATCTTGTCATGTATACGCTCTCAGAGTAGTCATTTCATGCATTCGCTCTCATAGTTGTCACTTATGTATTTGTGCGCCTAGCAGTCATTTCATGTTTGCACTCTCATAGTAGCCATTCTTACACTTTCATAATGAACACGTCATGTATATGCTCTCATAACAGGCATTCATGTATACACTCTCATAGTAGTCATTCATACTGTGATAGTCTGGGGTGAAGGATGCAATGGGGTGTTGTGAGTGGTAGTGATATAGGGTACTGGTATTAACCCTTTGTTGTCGTGACACCAGGGTGCAGGTTCCTCAACGCAATAGTCCTATCGCCACCCGTCCCACAAACAATAGGGAGGAATAAAGGAATGTCCACAGCAGAAGTTGAAGTAAATCAAGAATAACTTTACTGCATATTTTATGCAACTGAAAATAACAGACAGTCTTTTGTAGGAGGACCGTGGTACAGGCTCCTCACAGGTTTGCTGGGACTTCTGAGTTGAATGAGCTTGGATTTTGCTAGCCACTGTGCTACTGAATTTAGGGGTAATTTGGGTTCAGTACTCACACAGGATTTGTAGGTTTTGAGCTGGAGTAACTCACGTTTTGTGGCTGCTGAAGAATCAGGTTTAGCTTGAATTGTAGTAGATGATACAGATATGCTTGCTTTGAAGTGCAGGGACCAAGAGAGAAGCTACTGCTTTGAGTTCAGCAGGAAGAGAGAGAATCTAGTGGCAGCAGCCCCTTATACATTAAGGGGGCAGGTACAAAGCTCATTGGTTCTGCAAACCTGTCAGTCCTGACCTAAGGAACTATGGGTATATCACATGACCCAAAGGTCCTTGAACCATAGCATAACATAAATAATTTAAATACAAAAGAAAGAGAAGCGCTCCATAGTGCATTAACCGGGCAAGTTGATATTCACAGTAGTTTACTGGAAGCGCTTACCCGGTAAGTTGTGCTAGTGTACCAGGCACAACACTGTTAAGAGTTTCCAAAATGCAGCCAGTCCCGCCACCACACAGGTCTAATGATTACAGCAACCTCCAAATACTCCCAAGGGACTTCAATAGGCACAGAAAAGATGAGGAGTTATAGATATATAAGCGATAGCATTTATTTGCAGAACAAGGCGTTTCGACGCCAGGACGGGCGTCTTTCTCAAGTTCATAGCAAAAGTTAACAAAGGGACATATTTATACAAAAAACAGACAAAAAGGTAATCAACTCACAATGGGTGGTTGCTCCGTCTATGCAAAACCGGAAATGGTCATCAGAATCACGGCGCACAGACGGAAGTGATAAAACGGACTACATACAAACAACATAGGGTAAGTATATATAAAAATATAAATATACATATATAAATGAAGAAATACATAGATCAATTGCTGTAAAAATCTAACAACAACAAGGAACACTGGTCAAATTAATATTATGTGATGTTTTCAATTGTCTCATTCAAACCATCAGGGTGGAGACATTTAAGTTTAAAGATCCAGTAGGACTCTTTATGGATCAGTTTTCGAAAACGATCTCGTTGGTCTATAGAAATAACATCAATAATAGTGAGTTTCAATAAATCTGGGTTGCTATTATGTTTGTGTGAAAAGGGACATGACACACTATGCAAGAGGAAGTTTTTCCTAATATTGAACCGATGTGCGTTCATGCGGGACCGCACCGTCTGAACGGTGCGGCCCACATACTGTAGTCCACAAGGACATTCTAACAGATAAACTGCATAGTTAGTATCAAAATTATAATTCTGTCTAATGTGGAATGATTCATTTGTAATATTAGATTTAAAAAGAATACAATTGTCTTGCATAATTATGCAGCACAAACATCTTTTTTTCTTGCAACTAGTGGACCCTGGTTTCTGTATTTGTGTCTTATGTTTTACTAAAGTCTTATCTCTATATTTGCTCGGGGCCAGATAATTATGCAGAGACATTGGTTTTTGGAATGTGATGCGGGGTTGGTCCGGTACCAGATCTTTTAAAATAGGATCACTTTTTACAATAGGCCAGTGTTTAATAAGAGTTTTCCTTATTGTGTCAGAAGCACAGTTAAAAGTAGTTAAAAAATAATGTTTAATCGTGTTTTCAATTGGTTCCACTAGATCTTTATTTTTACCCTTTGGTTAAAAAATTTGTTAAAAAACAACAACTTATAGAACCATAGGGTAAAAATAAAGATCTAGTGGAACCAATTGAAAACACGATTAAACATACCGTATTTATCGGCGTTTAACACGCACTTTTTAGGCTAAAATTTTTAGCCTAAAGTCTATGTGCGTGTTATACGCCGATACACCCCCTGGAAAGGCAGGGGGAGAGAGGCAGTCACTGCCCGCTTCTCTCCCCCTGCCTTTCCTGTGGTCTAGAGCACTGCTGCCGGCCCTTCTCTCCCCCTGGCTATCGGCGCCGCTGCCCGTTCTGTCCCCCTGACTATCGGTGCCGGCGCCCCATTGCCGGCGCCGATAGCCAGGGGGAGAGAAGCGGCGCCGAAAGCCAGGGGGAGAGAAAGGGCAGCGGCACCCATTGCCGGCGCCACTGCCCCGTTGCCTCCCCCCATCCCCGGTGGCATAATTACCTGGGTCGGGTCCGCGCTGCTGCAGGCCTCCGGCATGCGTCCCCGGCGTTGTTGCTATGCGCTGCACGGCGCGGCGCATGACGTCAGTGCGCCGTGCCGTGCATAGCAACGACGCAGGGGACGCGCGCCGGAGGCCTGCAGCAGCGCGGACAGGGGGACAGAACGGGCAGCGGCGCCGATAGCCAGAGGGAGAGAAGGGCCGGCAGCAGGGCTCTAGACCCCAGGAAAGGCAGGGGGAGAGAAGCGGGCAGCGACGGCCTCTCTCCCCCTGTCTTTCCTGGGGGTGTATCGGGGTATACACGCGCACACACGCACCCTCATTTTACCATGGATATTTGGGTAAGAAACTTTTTTTACCCAAATATCCTTGGTAAAATGAGGGTGAGTGTTATAGGCCGGTGCATGGTATACCCCGATAAATACGGTAATTTTTTAACTACTTTTAACTGTGCTTCTGACACAATAAGGAAAACTCTTATCAAACACTGGCCTATTGTAAAAAGTGATCCTATTTTAAAATATCTGGTACCGGACCAACCCCGCATCACATTCCGAAAACCAATGTCTCTGCATAATTATCTGGCCCCGAGCAAATATAGAGATAAGACTTTAGTAAAACATAAGACACAAATACAGAAACCAGGGTCCACTAGTTGCAAGAAAAAAAGATGTTTGTGCTGCATAATTATGCAAGACAATTGTATTATTTTTAAATCTAATATTACAAATGAATCATTCCACATTAGACAGAATTATAACTGTGATACTAACTATGCAGTTTATCTGTTAGAATGTCCTTGTGGACTACAGTATGTGGGCCGCACCGTTCAGACGGTGCGGTCCCGCATGAACGCACATCGGTTCAATATTAGGAAAAACTTCCTCTTGCATAGCGTGTCACGTCACTTTTCACACAAACATAATAGCAACCCAGATTTATTGAAACTCACTATTATTGATGTTATTTCTATAGACCAACGAGATTGTTTTCGAAAACTGATCCATAAAGAGTCCTACTGGATCTTTAAACTTAAATGTCTACACCCTGATGGGTTGAATGAGACAATTGAAAACATCACATAATATTAATTTGACCAGTGTTCCTTGTTGTTGTTAGATTTTTACAGCAATTGATCTATGTATTTCTTCATTTATATATGTATATTTATATTTTTATATATACTTACCCTATGTTGTTTGTATGTAGTCCGTTTTATCACTTCCGTCTGTGCGCCGTGATTCTGATGACCATTTCCGGTTTTGCATAGACGGAGCAACCACCCATTGTGAGTTGATTACCTTTTTGTCTGTTTTTTGTATAAATATGTCCCTTTGTTAACTTTTGCTATGAACTTGAGAAAGACGCCCATCCTGGCGTCGAAACGCGTTGTTCTGCAAATAAATGCTATCGCTTATATATCTATAACTCCTCATCCTTTCTGCGCCTCTTGATGTCCCTTGGGAGTATTTGGAGGTTGCTGTAATAAATTATTTAAAGGCACATGACCTCTAAGGTCCTATACAGAGGTTTACTATAATTAAATATATAAAAATATACATTTAATGCACAGCATTAAGAGGCGACTAGAGGTAGCTCTCCTGGAGAGCCCTACTAGCATGGAGGTACTCTGGCTGAGGGGACTTTAGACAGAGGGACAGGACCAAGTCCTGTACCGGGACACCTCAAACCACCTTACTTAAAATGAGTCGTCCTGGACGAAGGTCCCCATAGACAGAGGGATGAAATGATAAAGTCCAAAACAGTCCTGGGCATAAATTACAAATGCTCTTAATCAGGCTGTAGAGGCTCAGGTATATATAGAAAAAGAGAAACAGAGAAAAAGCGCACTAATGTGCCATGATTCTGTTGATCAAGTATATATAGATATAGAAGAATGGTGTTGCGCTCACCTGAGCGTGTTGTGTCTCAGGCACAACACCGTTGACTGCTTATTAGTCCCAGATCACTGGGAGACAGATGGTCTGGAAAGGGCTGCTGGCACCTCACCGTCGCGAGAATCGGTCCTGGACGTCTGGTCAGTAGAGGCAAATAAAGGGATCTGTGATTCACAAAAACACGATGCTCCGAAAGCGCTCCTTTTTAAGGGGTGGCTGGGATTAATAGCCGTGAGTCCGGTATTCAATAAAGTAAAAGGTTCTTTATTCATGCAAGAGTATACAGGGATAACGCGTTTCGAGGGGCGGGGACCCCCTCTTCGTCAGATCCAATGCTAAACTGGGATTGGCTCCCTTGCTTTTTATACATAAAAAACCCGCGAAACCATTTCGGCGGGTGACATTACCAGTGCATAACATATGTTCAGGAAAACATCATTTTACATTCATATGTACAAAGAAAATATATAAAAGAAAAAGAAAAATTGATTGGTGAGAAGAAAAAATTTATCATTTTATATATTTAAAGATAACCTTATATTAATTTCCAAAGGTCTTGATAGGTAACTCATACAGGTACATTACTTTAACTAAAAGTTAGACTCAGTGGTCGAGCGCTACCATCTCCAGGAGAAGAGGAGAAGCGCAAGAGACACTGGCAGGCAGCGCCGAGGATGGGAGACTGGCCGGACCCAAACGGCTGATCATCATTACAATGCAGGACAGATTTAATTGTCAGGCCCTAGTATTGTCCGCCGTTGGTTAAAATGCGGATCATTCTCTGGGTATATGTCCGTGCGTGGCGTTTAGATGGTAGGTTTGTGCTTTTCAGTTCTAATAATACTGTTTCACTCTGGGAGTGTAAATGTCATTACATTGTATCAATTTATTGTTCTTTGTTGGAATGGCTGTAAGCAACTTTTCACAAATTTTTATTCTATATCTACAATCTTTGATATGTTTGTACCAAAATGGGTTTAAAAGGTGCATTTAGGTCTTCTTTATTTATGCGTAGTAACTACTTTATAGTATTGTTGACCGAGATTCTGGATTACATTCGCATATCCTTGATGCACTAGTTTTAAGATCGAATCTCCCCATAATAGAGTGACGCCTTCATCTGTTGGTTGATGTATCTATAGTATGTTAGTTTTAAGAATTCATTGGATTAATTTCACGGCTTCATTCAAACCTTGGGGCTGTAGAGATTCAAGCCTATACATCCAAAACATCTCTCTCTTTGCTAGAGCATCCAGTCTGTTGGTAATATGGCTGGAAATGAAATCAATTGGAGTAATAGAGAATGGATTCTCTACATCTTTGTGTTTCAAAGTAATATGTCGTGATAGACTGTGCTTCATATAACCTTTTTTAATATTGCTTCTATGTTGATTTATCCTTAGATGTAACTTCTGTGAGGTCCGGCCGACATACTGCATTCCGCAGCAACAATGGATCAAATAGATAACAAATTGAGATTGGCAGGTAAGGTGGAATTGGATATTAAATTTCTCTTCTGTATGATGACTTGAGAAAAATGTACTTTGATCTGTTATTGTTTTGCAACATAGACATCTTTTGCTGTTACATTTATAGGCACCTTTTTTCTGTGTTGTTTCTGAGGTTTTCATTGCTTTCTTTTTCTGTTTTCTTAGGCAACTGGGGGCTAACATATTTTTCAGGGAAGGCGCCCTTCTGAAGGTCAGCAGTGGCTGTACAGGTAGGATATCTTTTAAGTAAAAGATTCCAATGTTTTTTAAGGATATTCCTAATTTCAGAGTGACCGGTGGAATAGGTAGTAATGAAATTACTAGTGAATTTGGTCACATCTGGTTTGTTGGGTTCCATAATTCCAGATCTTTTCTTCTTTTCTCCTATTTCTTTCTTTCTTTCTATTTCCCGTAGGTTCTGCATTTGAGGCCGCATCGATTTCGGACAAGGTGGCCACAGAAGTGGAGGACAAGCAAACATCCTGGGTGAGTGATAAGGCTCTTTGGTATGCATTTTCAATCAGAGTTTTCGGATATCCCTTGGCTTTAAAACTTTTTTTAGGGTTTTGGATTGTGTGATGAAGGTTCTGGTATTTGTGCAATTTTTTCTATTTCGACGAAATTGGCCATATGGAATGCTCTGTTTCCATTTGTTGTAGTGGCCACTCAGAAATGGTACATAGCTATTCGAGTCTACTGACTTAAAAAAAATAGAAGTGACAATTTTCATTTCTGTGTGAGAAATTTGCAAGTCCAGAAATTCAATAGTGGTATCTGAAAAATTAGGGGTCAGAGTGATACCCCAATCATTCTCATTTATTTCTTTAATAAATGTCTTGAGTTTTCCGGAGGAACCTTTCCACAGGAGAAACAAATCATCGATAAATCTTTTGTAAACAACTGTATTTTCCAAAAAGAGGGGATTTTGTCTGAGGAATTTCTCCTCAAATTGCCCCATGAATAAATTGGCGTACGAGGGGGCGACCCTGGTCCCCATCGCAGTTCCCTTTGTTTGGTGAAAGGTCGCCCCGTTGTATGTGAAGAAATTATTTTTAGAATAACTTCCAGACATTTTAATAGAAACGAGGCTTGTTTGGATGGTATATTAGGATCTTTTTCTAGGAAGAAAGCAGTACTTTTCAGTCCCAGATAATGTCTTATGTTAGAGTATAATGATGAAACATCCATATATATAGAAAAAGAGAAACAGAGAAAAAGCACACTAATGGCCATGATTCTGTTGATCAAGTATATATAGATATAGAAGAATGGTGTTGCGCTCACCTGAGCGTGTTGTGTCCCAGGCACAACACCGTTGACTGCTTATTAGTCCCAGATCACTGGGAGACAGATCTGGAAAGGGCTGCTGGCACCTCACCGTCGCGGGAACCGGTCCTGGACATCTGGTCAGTAGAGGCAAATAAAGGGATCTGTGATCCACAAAAACACAGTGCTCCAAAAGCGCTCCTTTTTAAGGTGATGGCTGGGATTAATAGCCGTGAGTCCGGTATTCAATAAAGTAAAAGGTTCTTTATTTATGCAAGAGTATACAAGGATAACGCGTTTCGAGGGGCGGGGACCCCCTCTTCGTCAGATCCAATGCTAAACTGGGATTGGCTCCCTTGCTTTTTATACAAAAAAAACTGCGAAACCATTTCGGCGGGTGACATTACCAGTGCATTACATATGTTCAGGAAAACATCATTTTACATTCATATGTACAAAGAAAATATATAAAAGAAAAAGAAAAATTGATTGGTGAGAAGAAAAATTGGATCATTTTATATATTTGAAGATAACCTTATATTAATTTCCAAAGGTCTTGATAGGTAACTCATACTGGTACAATACTTTAACTAAAAGATAGACTCAGTGGTCGAGCGCTACCATCTCCAGGACAAGAGGAGAAGCGCAAGAGACACTGGCAGGCAGCGCCGAGGATGGGAGACTGGCCGGACCCAAACGGCTGATCATCATTACAATGCAGGACAGATTTAATTGCCAGGCCCTAGTATTGTTCGCCGTTGGTTAAAATGCGGATCATTCTCTGGGTATATGTCCGTGAGTGGTGTTTAGATGGTCCGGCCGGACCTCACAGAAGTTACATCTAAGGATAAATCAACATGGAAGCAATATTAAAAAAGGTTATATGAAGCACAGTCTATCACAACACATTACTTTGAAACACAAAGATGTAGAGAATCCATTCTCTATTACTCCAATTGATTTCATTCCCAGCCATATTACCAACAGACTGGATGCTCTAGCAAAGAGACAGATGTTTTGGATGTATAGGCTTGAATATCTACAGCCCCAAGGTTTGAATGAAGCCGTGGAATTAATCCACTGAATTCTTAAAACTAACATACTATAGATACATCAACCAACAGACAAAGGCATCACTCTATTATGGGGAGATTCGATCTTAAAACTAGTGCATCAAGGATATGCGAATGCATCTGGAGACAGATGTAATCCAGAATCTCGGTCAACAATACTATAAAGTTACTACGCATAAATAAAGAAGACCTAAATGCACCTTTTAAACCCATTTTGGTACAAACATATCAAAGATTGCAGATATAGAATTAAAATTTGTGAAAAATTGCTAACAGCCATTCCAACAAAGAACAATAAATTGATACAATGTAATGACATCTACACTCCCAGAGTGAAACAGTATTATTAGAACTGAAAATGACTCCCAGAGTGAAACAGTATTATTAGAACTGAAAAGCACAAACCTACTGTCACGATGCCGGCTGGCAGGTAGTGGATCCTCTGTGCCAGAGAGGGATTGGCGTGGACCGTGCTAGTGGATCGGTTCTAAGTCACTACTGGTTTTCACCAGAGCCCGCCGCAAAGCGGGATGGTCTTGCTGCGGCGGTAGTGACCAGGTCGTATCCACTAGCAACGGCTCAACCTCTCTGACTGCTGAAGATAGGCGCGGTACAAGGGAGTAGACAGAAGCAAGGTCGGACGTAGCAGAAGGTCGGGGCAGGCAGCAAGGATCGTAGTCGGGGGCAACGGCAGGAGGTCTGGAACACAGGCTAGGAACACACAAGGAAACGCTTTCACTGGCACAATGGCAACAAGATCCGGCGAGGGAGTGAAGGGGAAGTGAGGTATAAATAGGGAGTGCACAGGTGAACACACTAATTGGAACCACTGCGCCAATCAGCGGCGCAGTGGCCCTTTAAATCGCAGAGACCCGGCGCGCGCGCGCCCTAGGGAGCGGGGCCGCGCGCGCCGGGACAGGACAGACGGAGAGCGAGTCAGGTACGGGAGCCGGGATGCGCATCGCGAGCGGGCGCCACCCGCATCGCGAATCGCATCCCGGCCGGAGACGGTATCGCAGCGCACCGGGTCAGTGGAGCTGCCCGGAGCGCTGCGGTAGCGAGAGAGAAGCGAGCGCTCCGGGGAGGAGCGGGGACCCGGAGCGCTCGGCGTAACAGTACCCCCCCCCTTGGGTCTCCCCCTCTTCTTAGAGCCTGAGAACCTGAGGAGCAGACTTTTGTCTAGGATGTTGTCCTCAGGTTCCCAGGATCTCTCTTCAGGTCCACAGCCCTCCCAATCCACCAAAAAGAACCTTTTTCCTCTGACCGTCTTGGAGGCCAGTATCTCTTTCACTGAGAAGACGTCAGAAGAACCGGAGACAGGAGTGGGAGAAACTAACTTGGGAGAGAAACGGTTGATGATGAGTGGTTTAAGAAGAGAGACATGAAAGGCATTAGGAATACGGAGAGAAGGAGGAAGAAGAAGTTTGTAAGAGACAGGATTAATTTGGCACAAGACTTTGAAAGGACCAAGATAGCGTGGACCCAGTTTGTAACTGGGGACACGAAAGCGGACATATTTAGCGGAGAGCCATACCTTGTCTCCGGGAGCAAAAATGGGGGGAGCTCTTCTTTTCTTATCGGCAAACTTTTTCATGCGAGATGAAGCCTGTAAAAGAGAATTTTGGGTCTCTTTCCATATGGTGGAAAGATCACGAGTCACTTCATCTACAGCGGGCAAACCAGAGGGCAAGGGAGTAGGGAGGGGGGGAAGAGGGTGACGGCCGTACACCACGAAAAATGGGGATTTGGAGGAAGATTCAGAGACTCTAAAGTTATACGAGAATTCGGCCCATGGTAGAAGATCTGCCCAATCATCCTGGCGGGAGGAAACAAAATGTCGTAAATAATCACCCAAGACCTGGTTAATTCTTTCTACTTGTCCATTGGATTGAGGATGATATGCAGAAGAAAAGTTTAATTTAATCTTGAGTTGTTTACAGAGAGCCCTCCAGAATTTTGACACGAATTGGACGCCTCTATCCAAGACTATCTGTGTGGGCAACCCGTGAAGACGAAAAATGTGTACAAAAAATTGTTTAGCCAACTGAGGCGCTGAAGGAAGACCAGGAAGAGGGATGAAATGTGCCATTTTGGAGAATCGATCAACGACCACCCAAACAACAGTGTTGCCACGGGATGGGGGTAGGTCTGTAATAAAATCCATACCAATCAGAGACCAAGGCTGTTCGGGGACAGGCAGAGGATGAAGAAAACCAGCGGGCTTCTGGCGAGGAGTCTTATCCCGGGCACAGACAGTGCAGGCTCGCACAAAGTCCACGACATCCGTCTCCAGAGTCGGCCACCAATAGAAGCGAGAGATGAGTTGCACAGATTTCTTGATGCCTGCATGACCTGCGAGATGGGAGGAGTGACCCCATTTGAGGATTCCGAGGCGTTGGCGTGGAGAGACGAAGGTCTTTCCTGGAGGAGTTTGCCTGATGGAGGCTGGAGAAGTGGAAATCAGGCAGTCAGGAGGAATGATGTGTTGCGGAGAGGGTTCAACTTCCGAGGCATCCGAGGAACGAGAGAGAGCATCGGCCCTAATGTTCTTATCGGCAGGCCGAAAGTGAATCTCAAAATTAAATCGGGCAAAGAACAGAGACCATCTGGCCTGGCGAGGATTCAGCCGTTGGGCAGACTGGAGATAGGAGAGGTTCTTGTGATCGGTGTAAATAATAACTGGAAATCTTGATCCCTCCAGCAGATGCCTCCATTCCTCAAGTGCTAATTTAATGGCTAGAAGCTCTCGATCCCCGATGGAGTAGTTCCTCTCCGCCGGAGAGAAGGTCCTAGAAAAAAAAACACAAGTAACAGCATGCCCGGAAGAATTTTTTTGTAGAAGGACCGCTCCAGCTCCTACAGAGGAGGCATCAACCTCCAATAGGAAGGGTTTAGATGGGTCAGGTCTGGAGAGCACGGGAGCCGAAGAAAAGGCAGACTTGAGCCGTTTAAAGGCGTCTTCCGCTTGAGGAGGCCAAGACTTGGGATTGGCATTTTTTTTGGTTAAAGCCACGATAGGGGCCACAACGGTAGAAAAATGTGGAATAAATTGCCTGTAATAATTGGCGAACCCTAAAAAACGTTGGATAGCACGGAGTCCGGAGGGGCGTGGCCAATCTAAGACGGCAGAGAGTTTGTCTGGATCCATTTGTAGTCCCTGGCTAGAGACCAAGTATCCTAGGAAAGGAAGAGATTGGCATTCAAACAGACATTTCTCTATCTTGGCATAAAGTTGATTGTCACGAAGTCTCTGAAGAACCATACGGACATGCTGGCGGTGTTCTTCTAGATTGGCAGAAAAAATCAGGATATCGTCCAGATATACAACAACACAGGAATATAAGAGATCACGAAAAATTTCATTAACAAAGTCTTGGAAGACGGCAGGGGCGTTGCACAGGCCAAAGGGCATGACCAGATACTCAAAGTGTCCATCTCTAGTGTTAAATGCCGTTTTCCATTCATCCCCCTCTCTGATGCGGATGAGATTATAAGCCCCTCTTAAGTCCAGTTTGGTAAAGATGTGGGCACCTTGGAGGCGATCAAAGAGTTCAGAGATGAGGGGTAGGGGGTAGCGGTTCTTTACCGTGATTTTATTAAGACCGCGGTAGTCAATGCAAGGACGTAGAGAGCCATCTTTTTTGGACACAAAGAAAAATCCGGCTCCGGCAGGAGAGGAGGATTTACGGATAAAGCCCTTTTTTAAATTTTCCTGGATGTACTCAGACATAGCAAGAGTCTCTGGGGCGGACAGAGGATAAATTCTGCCCCGGGGTGGAGTAGTGCCCGGGAGGAGGTCAATAGGACAATCATAAGGCCTGTGAGGAGGTAGAGTCTCAGCTTGTTTTTTGCAAAAAACATCCGCAAAGTCCATATAGGCCTTAGGGAGACCGGTTACAGGGGGAACCACAGAGTCACGGCAAGGGGTACTGGGAACCGGTTTTAGGCAGTCCTTGAAACAAGAGGGCCCCCAACTCTTGATCTCCCCAGTGGACCAATCCAGGGTTGGGGAATGGAGTTGAAGCCAGGGTAGTCCAAGGAGAATTTCGGAAGTGCAATTGGGGAGGACCAAAAATTCAATCTTCTCGTGATGAGGTCCCATGCACATTAGAAGGGGCTCCGTGCGGAAACGTATGGTACAGTCCAATCTTTCATTGTTTACACAATTGATGTAGAGGGGTCTGGCGAGACTGGTCACCGGGATGTTGAACCTGTTGACGAGAGAGGCCAAAACAAAATTTCCTGCAGATCCGGAATCCAAGAAGGCCATAGTAGAGAAGGAGAAGGCAGAGGCAGATATCCGCACAGGCACAGTAAGACGTGGAGAAGCAGAGTAGACATCAAGGACTGTCTCATCTTTGTGCGGAGTCAGCGTACGTCTTTCCAGGCGGGGAGGACGGATAGGACAATCCTTCAGGAAGTGTTCGGTACTGGCACAGTACAGGCAGAGATTCTCCATGCGGCGTCGTGTCCTCTCTTGAGGTGTCAGGCGAGACCGGTCGACCTGCATAGCCTCCACGGCGGGAGGCACAGGAACGGATTGCAGGGGACCAGAGGAGAGAGGAGCCGGGGAGAAAAAACGCCTTGTGCGAACAAAGTCCATATCCTGGCGGAGCTCCTGACGCCTTTCGGAAAAACGCATGTCAATGCGAGTGGCTAGATGAATGAGTTCATGTAGGTTAGCAGGGATTTCTCGTGCGGCCAGAACATCTTTAATGTTGCTGGATAGGCCTTTTTTAAAGGTCGCGCAGAGGGCCTCATTATTCCAGGATAATTCTGAAGCCAGAGTACGGAATTGTACGGCGTACTCGCCAACGGAAGAATTACCCTGGACCAGGTTCAACAGGGCAGTCTCAGCAGAAGAGGCTCGGGCAGGTTCCTCAAAGACACTTCGAATTTCCGAGAAGAAGGAGTGTATAGAGGCAGTGACGGGGTCATTGCGGTCCCAGAGCGGTGTGGCCCAAGACAGAGCTTTTCCAGACAGAAGGCTGACTACGAAAGCCACCTTAGACCTTTCAGTAGGAAAGTGGTCCGACATCATCTCCAAGTGCAGGGAACATTGGGAAAGAAAGCCACGGCAGAATTTAGAGTCCCCATCAAATTTATCCGGCAAGGATAGTCGTAGACCAGAAGCGGCCACTCGCTGCGGAGGAGGTGCAGGAGCTGGCGGAGGAGATGATTGCTGAAGCTGTGGTAGTAGCTGCTGTAGCATCACGGTCAGTTGAGACAGCTGTTGGCCTTGTTGCGCTATCTGTTGTGACTGCTGGGCGACCACCGTGGTGAGGTCGGCGACAACTGGCAGAGGAACTTCAGCGGGATCCATGGCCGGATCTACTGTCACGATGCCGGCTGGCAGGTAGTGGATCCTCTGTGCCAGAGAGGGATTGGCGTGGACCGTGCTAGTGGATCGGTTCTAAGTCACTACTGGTTTTCACCAGAGCCCGCCGCAAAGCGGGATGGTCTTGCTGCGGCGGTAGTGACCAGGTCGTATCCACTAGCAACGGCTCAACCTCTCTGACTGCTGAAGATAGGCGCGGTACAAGGGAGTAGACAGAAGCAAGGTCGGACGTAGCAGAAGGTCGGGGCAGGCAGCAAGGATCGTAGTCGGGGGCAACGGCAGGAGGTCTGGAACACAGGCTAGGAACACACAAGGAAACGCTTTCACTGGCACAATGGCAACAAGATCCGGTGAGGGAGTGAAGGGGAAGTGAGGTATAAATAGGGAGTGCACAGGTGAACACACTAATTGGAACCACTGCGCCAATCAGCGGCTCAGTGGCCCTTTAAATCGCAGAGACCCGGCGCGCGCGCGCCCTAGGGAGCGGGGCCGCGCGCGCCGGGACAGGACAGACGGAGAGCGAGTCAGGTACGGGAGCCGGGATGCGCATCGCGAGCGGGCGCCACCCGCATCGCGAATCGCATCCCGGCCGGAGACGGTATCGCAGCGCACCGGGTCAGTGGAGCTGCCCGGAGCGCTGCGGTAGCGAGAGAGAAGCGAGCGCTCCGGGGAGGAGCGGGGACCCGGAGCGCTCGGCGTAACACCTACCATCTAAACGCCACGCACGGACATATACCCAGAGAATGATCTGCATTTTAACCAACGGCGGACAATACTAGGGCCTGACAATTAAATCTGTCCTGCATTGTAATGATGATCAGCCGTTCGGGTCCGGCCAGTCTCCCATCCTCGGCGCTGCCTGCCAGTGTCTGTTGCGCTTCTCCTCTTGTCCTGGAGATGGTAGCGCTCAACCACTGAGTCTAACTTTTAGTTAAAGTAATGTACCAATATGAGTTACCTATCAAGACCTTTGGAAATTAATATAAGGTTATCTTCAAATATATAAAATTATCCAATTTTTCTTCTCACCAATCAATTTTTCTTTTATATATTTTCTTTGTATATATGTAAAATGATGTTTTCCTGAACATATGTTATGCACTGGTAATGTCACCCGCCGAAATGGTTTTGCGGGTTTTTTTTGTATAAAAAGCAAGGGAGCCAATCCCAGTTTAGCATTGAATCTGACGAAGAGGGGGTCCCCGCCCCTCGAAACGCGTTATCCCTGTAAACTCTTGCATGAATAAAGAACCTTTTACTTTATTGAATACCAGACTCACGGCTATTAATCCTAGCCATCACCTTAAAAAGGAGCGCTTTTGGAGCACCGTGTTTTTGTGGATCACAGATCCCTTTATTTGCCTCTACTTAATCAGGCTGTAGATGAGTAACAAAGAGTCCTTGTGCATAGTAAAATGTCCATACAAGCTCTCAAATAATTATAAACGGAATTGTTGACGATTAGTTCACGAATAGTATAACCCTATCTAGAGATCCTGTAAATATCCACATTTTACTTTACATTATTATGCAGTAATTACCTATGCATGAAATTTAATATCAAATAACATTTGACTGAGATTTTACTATTTTTTTTCTTTTTGTTTTGACTGACAAATAGACTAATATATGATGTAGTATAATTAAGTATGTATAATTAATCACAGTAATGCTACTACATACTTTAACAGATCTCACAATTTTTTCCTGTTGGTTGACATATACCAACTATTTATTATACCACATTCTTATTTCCTAAGTTATACACTTGTTTCGGATTGGCTTGCCTGAGGCTTTCTCACCAATACCTTAGTTACTAGGGTCTAATGGTTATACACTCTTACCCCTAGAACTCTGACTAGATAACATTTACATACTGTTACGTTCTTTTTAGTGAGCTACAGGAGCATCTTCTGGCCAGGAACAGCATCCTGAACACATAGAGGACAAAAGAAATACATGTTAGTGCATAAACAGTGGTATGGAACTGGAAAAATAGCATGTTACAGTCCCTAAATCTGAGTTTGGTATTATGTGAGATATGTCTTGGATCTCACCATTTTTTCCTGTTGGTTGACATATACCAACTATTTATTATACCACATTCTTATTTCCTAAGTTATACACTTGTTTCGGATTGGCTTGCCTGAGGCTTTCTCACCAATACCTTAGTTACTAGGGTCTAATGGTTATACACTCTTACCTCTAGAACTCTGACTAGATAACACTTACATACTGTTATGTGCTTTTTAGTGAGCTACAGGAGCATCTTCTAGCCAGGAACAGCATCCTGAACACGTAGAGGACAAAAGAAATACATGTTAGTGCATAAACAGTGGTATGGAACTGGAAAAATAGCATGTTACTGTCCCTAAATCTGAGTTTTGTATTATGTGAGATATGTCTTGGACTTATGTGTACTGAATTTTATTTGGAAGTATACGAATGAGAGTTATGAAATGCACTATGTGTACATTATACTGTGTGAAGTCAGTATTGATATCTTAGAGGAAGGTTTCAGTAGGTGCTAGTGAGAGGTAGTAGTAATGTTACTCCCAGAGGAGCTGGGAGGGTACCTTAGAGTAATGTCATTTGATGTCAACAGACATTTTATTTTACAGATCACAACTGCACAACATAATGATGTTTTAGGCACTTTTCACCTAATAGGAAGGTGTACACTTTTGTACTCAAAATATATATTACTTATAGGAATATTTACATTAAACAGACACATAAGGATCAACAGTCCACCTGTGTTAGGAGTACATATTTTAACACGGCTGTACCAAGGCCGGCACACACTTACGAATCTCCCTGAACCAGGAGTCTCTTGGCCAAGGGGCCGGGCAAAAGCTTAGTGGTTGCATTACTGAACCAGGAACTTTCATGGCATAGTCCAGCCAGGTGCTTTTCTTGAACAGGTTACTTAACATCATAGTCTGTCAGGGAAACAAAGGTATTTGGTACCGAATAGTTAATAACAAGCAAAACAAAATATTAGCAGCTTTACATGTGGGATCTTCTGGAACCCCACCCTCGCGTGTCAGGATTCTTTCTCCTCTCGGACATGAAACGAGTAGAGCGAGGTGGGGACTCTCTAAGAGGATGAATTGCAGTATCCCAGGAAACATTGGTAAGGGTGGATTGGGACACCTATGGATTTACACTGACGACAAAATTAATGGCTGCTGCTGAGACCACTGGACCCGTTGTTTGTGCCGGTTGATCAAGCCTCACCTCCTTAACCGGAGTAGGCCGCGGCACTTTCGTGTGTGCCTGCTGGTCAGGCCAAACCTCCGGGCATGGAGTAGGCCTAGGCACTGTAGTTGGTGCACGCAGTTTAGGCCGAACCTCCTCAGGGGGAGTAGGCCTGGGCACATTTGCAGACGTAGAGACATCATGGTGGGACCTCAGCTGGTGCCTGTGATCCATGACGTGGGAGCTGACTCTTTCCTCTTCTCCGCAGGCCGTTGTGGGTAGCCTTGTCGGCCTGAGTCCAAACGGATCCGCCTCCCAATCATCCAAAGGAAAGAAGTGAATGGAAGGTGAGTGGGGTTTTTGGGCCTCGTGACTGCTGACACCCACTCACCCTGTAGGCTCTTGACAGGGGTGTACTCAACTATCTCCTCCGCCTCCAAGGAGTGGTACTTTCTGGGCAGATAGTCCCGTTGCACAGTCCTCCGGTTCACCAGGATTGTCCCCCCATGTCCGCAATCTTGGAGGGTACCAAATCCTCTGGCTTTATCAAATTTAATGACCCTAGCCAGTCGGCGCTCTAGCGGTGTTTCACCCTCTCGGGTGTAGTCCCATATTCTGATATAAAGGGCATCCAGCTGTATAGTGTCCCTTTGCTGCTTGACCCTTTCCTCATAAGGGAGATGGAGATCCTTTGGCCCATAATGCTCCCTGTGCTGGGCTTTCAGCTTCTCCATAATTGCAGCAGTTTCAGCCTCCCTGTGGACCCTCTCTCGCTGAGCTGTGGGGACCGGTGGATGGGACTTCCCAGGACCAGGAAAAATGTGGTCCCACATATACTGGATCAGCTCTGGTTCATCCTCGAACACCCATTTTGGTAGAGGGGGTGAGCGCGGTCGTGCACTCGACAGGGTGACTTGGGACAAGGGGATCTCTGGCTCTGGGCTGGATGAGGAGTTGAACGAGGCTTCCGTCGGACTACTCACGTCTGATTCCCCCGTCGGGATCTCGGCCCAGGACCCCCATGTCCGATGGTGAGGGGACAGTCTCACTGGTGATGCCGCTGGCAATGTCCCAGGTGATCCCCCTTTCGGGGTAGCCGGCCACTCGTCGTCCTCAGGTAGCGGTGGTAGGTCGCAGGTACCATCGGTGCTGATGGACAACTGCTGCAAGTGATCGACCAAGGCTTGAAAAAGTTGCGCTGCGGCCGCGACAACTTTTCGCTGTTCAGGCGCCTTCTTGTGACTCTCCTCACGTGTAGCACTGCGCTCCACCATGTCTGTACTCCTTGCTTCCTTCTCCAGACTGAAGAGGTCACGCTGCTGTGCTTCTTTTATATGAGGCTACACCAAAATGGCTGACGGCCGGGAAGACGTGATCCCCAACTTCCTGTCCCCCACCAAACACCAGCAATGAATCTGAGTTCCACTTTGGCTGCGACACGTGTACTTGATTTCCACGTCAGGGGCGGGTCGCGGAGCAGCACGGGACTACTTTACGTGCTTTCCAGGCAAGCAATTAACCTCTTCAGGCGTGAATGGCCCAGAGGATCGCAGCATAGCTTCACTGCAAACTTTACACATCTCTGCAGCGAACAAATCTTCGCATCACCCCTTACTTTTATTGTGCTCCGTTCACATACAGTATCAATAGTAAAGTCCCGTACACTTTTGTGCGCATAGGTATTCGCAGCATGCAAAAATTCCACACAGTACATAAGTCACAGTCCTTAACATAGTTCTTAATGAGGGAATACTCTTGCTTGCAATAATGGTGGCTCAACAGCTGTAGGCACACACCCGTATCCTGTTTGGGATGCCAAAAGACTTGTGGTAGTCTGGCGTGAAGGATGCAATGGGGTGTTGCGAGTGGTAGTGATGTAGGGTGCTGGTATTAACCCTTTGTTGTCGTGACGCCAGGGTGCGGGTTCTTCAATGCAATAGTCCTACCGCCACCCGTCCCAGAAACGATAGGGAGGAATAAAGGAATGTCCACTGCAGAAGTTGAAGTAAATCAGGAATAACTTTACTGCATATTTTATGCAACTGCAGATAACAGACAGCCTTTTGTAGGAGCACCGTGGTACAGGTTCCTCACAGGTTTGCTGGGACTTCTGAGTTGAATGAGCTTGGATTTTTCTAGCCACTGTGCTACTGAATTTAGTGGTAATTTGGGTTCAGTACTCACACAGGATTTGTAGGTTTTGAGCTGGAGTAACGCATGTTTTGTGGCTGCTGAAGAATAGGCTTCAGGCCCAGCTTGAATTGTAGTAGATGATACAGATGTGCTTGCTTTGAAGTGCAGGGACCAAGAAAGATGCTACTGCTTTTGAGTTCAGCAGGAAGAGAGAGAATCTAGTGGCAGCAGCCTCATATATTAAGGGGGCAGGTACAAAGCTCATTGGTTCTGCAAACCTGTCAGTCCTGACCTAAGGAACTATGAGTATATCACATGACCCAAAGGTCCTTGAACCATAGCAGAACAAAAATTATTTAAAGGCACATGACCTCTAAGGTCCTATACAGAGGTTTACTGAGGCCCCCCAAGCGCGATAAAAAAAAAAAACGCAATGCACTATATCTATTTAGCAGTGGGTATGTAGTTTAAAGTGCTGCTTTATACAGCAACTCACCAATGACGTCTTCTCTTTGCTTCGTTGCCTTCTCTTCTCCATTTGGTCCGGGCCATCATCACAATTTCTTCCACACACAATTCTTCACCGTTAAACCTGCAAAACAAACCTATTAGGCGCCGAACTTTTTTTTTCCATAGGTGACAGAGGGGTGTAGAGGAGTGTACATGGGTGACAGAGGGGTGTACAGAGGGGTGTAGAGGAGTGTACATGGGTGACAGAGGGGTGTGGAGGAGTGTACATGGGTGACAGATGGGTGTAGAGGGGTGTACATGGGTGACAGATGGGTGTAGAGGGGTGTAGAGGCGTGTACATGGGTGAAAGAGGGGTGTAGAGGAGTGTACATGGGTGACAGAGGGGTGTACAGAGGGGTGTAGAGGATTGTACATGGGTGACAGAGGAGTATAGAGGAGTGTACATGGGTGACAGAGGGGTGTAGAGATGTGTACATGGGTGACAGAGGGGTGTAGAGATGTGTACATGGGTGACAGAGGGGTGTAGAGGAGTGTACATGGGTGACAGAGGGGTGTAGAGGAGTGTACATGGGTGACAGAGGGGTATAGAGGAGTGTACATGGGTGACAGAGGGGTGTAGAGGAGTGTACATGGGTGACAGAGGGGTATAGAGGAGTGTACATGGGTGACAGAGGGGTGTAGAGGAGTGTGCATGGATGACAGAGGGGTGTAGAGGAGTGTACATGGGTGACAGAGGGGTGTACAGAGGGGTGTAGAGGAGTGTACATGGATGAAAGAGGGGTGTAGAGGAGTGTACATGGGTGATAGGGGTGTAGAGGAGTGTACATGGGTGACAGAGGGGTGTAGAGGAGTGTACATGGGTGAAAGAGGAGTGTACATGGGTGACAGAGGGGTGTAGAGGAGTGTACATGGGTGAAAGAGGAGTGTACATGGGTGACAGAGGGGTGTACAGAGGGGTGTAGAGGAGTGTACATGGATGAAAGAGGGGTGTAGAGGAGTGTACATGGGTGATAGGGGTGTAGAGGAGTGTACATGGGTGACAGAGGGGTGTAGAGGAGTGTACATGGGTGAAAGAGGAGTGTACATGGGTGACAGAGGGGTGTAGAGGAGTGTACATGGGTGAAAGAGGAGTGTACATGGGTGACAGAGGGGTGTACAGAGGGGTGTAGAGGAGTGTACATGAATGGAAGAGGGGTGTAGAGGAGTGTACATGGATGACAGAGGGGTGTAGAGGAGTATACATAGGTGACAGAGGGGTGTAGAGGAGTGTACAGAGAGGTGTAGAGGAGTGTACATGGGTGACAGAGGGGTGTAGAGGAGTGTAAATGGGTGATAGGGGTGTAGAGGAGTGTACATGGGTGACAGAGGGGTGTAGAGGAGTGTGCATGGGTGACAGAGGGGTGTACAGAGGGGTGTAGAGGAGTGTACATGGATGACAGAGGGGTGTAGAGGAGTGTACATGGGTGACAGGGGTGTAGAGGAGTGTACATGGGTGACAGAGGGGTGTACAGAGGGGTGTAGAGGCATGTACATGGATTAAAGAGGGGTGTAGAGGAGTGTACATGGGTGATAGGGGTGTAGAGGAGTGTACATGGGTGACAGAGGGGTGTAGAGGAGTGTACATGGGTGAAAGAGGGGTGTAGAGGAGTGTACATGGGTGACAGAGGGATGTAGAGGAGTGTACATGGATGAAAGAGGGGTGTAGTGGAGTATACATAGGTGACAGAGGGGTGTAGAGGAGTGTACATGGGTGACAGAGGGGTGTAGAGGAGTGTACATGGGTGATAGGGGTGTAGAGGAGTGTACATGGGTGACAGAGGGGTGTAGAGGAGTGTACATGGGTGAAAGAGGGGTGTAGAGGAGTGTACATGGGTGACAGAGGGGTGTACAGTGGGGTGTAGAGGAGTGTACATGGATGAAAGAGGGGTGTAGAGGAGTGTACATGGGTGACAGAGGGGTATAGAGGAGTGTACATGGGTGTACAGTGGGGTGTAGAGGAGTGTACATGGATGACAGAGGGGTGTAGAGGAGTATACATAGGTGACAGAGGGGTGTAGAGGAGTGTACATGGGTGACAGAGGGGTGTAGAGTAGTGTACATGGGTGACAGAGGGGTGTAGAGGAGTGTACATGGGTGACAGAGGGGTGTAGAGAAGTGTACATGGGTGACAGAGGGTGTAGAAGAGTGTACATGGGTGACAGAAGGGTGTAGAGAAGAGTACATGGGTGACAGAGGGGTATAGAGGAGTGTACATGGGTGACAGAGGGGTGTAGAGGTAGAGGAGTGTACATGGATGAAAGAGGGGTGTAGAGGAGTGTACATGGGTGACAGAGGGGTGTACAGAGCGGTGTAGAGGGCTGTACATGGGTGACAGAGGGGTGTAGAGGAGTGTACATGTGGGGTGGCCACGGGTGAGATCCGCAGCCACCGCTACATTTGGGTTAGCTACTTGGCTCTTGGGGGGGGGGGGGTTATGAATGCAGGCTCGGATGGTATTAACCCTTGATGTCACGTGACGCCACTGTAGTCTTGGTATCTCCCGGGGAACTCCGTCTCCCCACAGGCTAGCAAGGAAAGAATTGACTCCACACTAGGTTGCAGTTTTAACGGAGGCTTTACTAACTTGAAGATAGTTGGTACAATCTCCACAGCGCTCAACCAAAGTCTCCCAAAGGTTTAACAGACAGTCTCTAGAGGACCACACAGCTTGCAGTGCTTGGACTTGATATTGCATATATGCTTGGCTCTTACGGCTGGACTAAGAGTTTTAGCTCTGCGCTATATTAGGCTTGAGATTAACCCCTTAAGGACCCAGCCATTTTACACCTCAGGACCCGGCCATTTTTTGCACATCTGACCACTGTCACTTTAAACATTAATAACTCTGTAATGCTTTTAGTTATCATTCTGATTCCGAGATTGTTTTTTCGTGAAATATTCTACTTTAACATAGTGGTAAAATTTTGTGGTATCTTGCATCCTTTCTTGGTGAAAAATCCCAAAATTTGATGAAAAATTTGAAAATTTAGCATTTTTCTAACTTTGAAGCTCTCTGCTTGTAAGGAAAATGGATATTCCAAATAATTTTTTTTATTCACATATACAATATGTCTACTTTATGTTTGCATCATAAAATTTACGTGTTTTTACTTTTGGAAGACATCAGAGGGCTTCAAAGTTCAGCAGCAATTTTCACATTTTTCACAAAATTTCCAAACTCACAATTTTTCAAGGACCAGTTCAGGTTTGAAGTGGATTTGAAGGGTCTTCATATTAGAAATACCCCACAAATGACCCCATTATAAAAACTGCACCCCCCAAAGCATTCAAAATGACATTCAGTCAGCGTTTTAACCCTTTAGGTGTTTCACAGGAATAACAGCAAAGTGAAGGAGAAAATTCACAATCTCCATTTTTTACACTCGCATGTTCTTGTAGACCCAATTTTTGAATTTTTACAAGGGGTAAAAGGAGAAAATGTATACTTATATTTGTAGCCCAATTTCTCTCGAGTAAGCACATACCTCATATGTCTATGTAAAGTGTTCGGCGGGCACAGTAGAGGGCTCAGAAGCAAAGGAGCGACAAGGGGATTTTGGAGAGTACGTTTTTTTGAAATGGTTTTTGGGGGGCATGTTGCATTTAGGAAGCCCCTATGGTGCCAGAACAGCAAAAATACCCCACATGGCATACCATTTGGGAAACTAGACCCCTTGAGGTACGTAACAAGGAATAAATTGAGCCTTAATACCCCACAGGGGTTTCACGACTTTTGCATATGTAAAAAAATAAAAATAAAATTTCACTAAAATGTGTGTTTCCCCCCAAATTTCACATTTTTGCAAGGGTTAATAGCAGAAAATACCCCCCAAACATTGTAACCCCATCTCTTCTGAGTATGGAGGTACCCCATAAGTTGACCTGAAGTGCACTACGGGCGAACTACAATGCTCAGAAGAGAAGGAGTCATATTTGGCTTTTTGAGAGCAAATTTTGCTCGGGGGGCATGTCGCATTTAGGAAGCCCCTATGGTGCCAGGACAGCAAATAACCCCCACATGGCATACCATTTTGGAAACTAGACCCCTTGAGGAACGTAACAAGGGATAAAGTGAGCATTTACCCCCCACTTGTGTCTGTTAGATCTTTGGAACAGTGGTCTGTACAACATTTTTAATTTGCACAGCCCACTGTTCCAAAGATCTGTCAGACACCTGTGGGGTGTAAATTCTCACTGCACCCCTCATTACATTCCGTGAGGGGTGTAGTTTCCGAAATGGGGTCACATGTGGGGTTTTGTTTTTTTTGCGTTTGTCAAAACCGCTGTAACAATCAGCCACCCCTGTGCAAATCACCTCAAATGTACATGGCGCACTCTCCCTTCTGGGCCTTGTTGTGCGCCCCCAGAGCACTTTGCGCCCACATATGGGGTATCTCCATAGTCGGGAGAAATTGCATTACAAATTTTGGGGGGCTTTTTTCCCCTTTACCTCTTGTCAAAATGAAAAGTATAGGGCAACACCAGCATGTTAGTGTAAAAAGTTTATTTTTTTACACTAACATGCTGGTGTAGACCCCAACTTCACCTTTTCATAAGGGGTGAAAGGAGGAAAAGACCCCCAAGATTTGTTAGGCAATTTCTCCCGAGTACGGCGATACCCCATATGTGGCCCTAAACTGTTGCCTTGAAATACGACAGGGCTCCAAAGTGAGAGCGCCATGTGCATTTGAGGCCTGAATTAGGGATTTGCATAGGGGTGGACATAGGGGTATTCTATGCCAGTGATTCCCAAACAGGGTGCCTCCAGCTGTTGAAAAACATCCAGCATGCCTGGACAGTCAACGGCTGTCCGGCAATACTGGGAGTTGTTGTTTTGCAACAGCTGGAGGCTCCATTTTGAAAACAGTGGCGTACCAGACGTTTTTCATTTTTATTGGGGAGGGGAGGGGGGCTGTGTAGGGGTATGTGTATATGTAGTGTTTTTTACTTTTTATTTTATTTTGTGTTAGTGTAGTGTAGTGTTTTTAGGGTACAGTCACACGGGCGGGGGATTACAGCGAGTTTGAGCTGCCGCGCAAAATTTGCTGCATCGCAAACTTGCAGCCCGATACTCACTGTAAGCCCCTGCCCATGTGAATGTACCCTGAACATTCACAGGGGGGGGACCTCCAGCTGTTGCAAAACTACTACTCCCAGCATGCCTGAGAATGTTTGGGAGTTGTGGTTTTGCAACAGCTGGAGGCACACGGGTTGGGAAACAATGTTTCCCAACCAGTGTGCCTCCAGCTGTTGCAAAACCACAACTCCCAAACATTATCAGGCATGCTGGGAGTAGTAGTTCGGCAACATCTTTAGAGCCAGATGTTGCCGAACTACAACTCCCAGCATGCTTGGAGTTGTAGTTTTGCAACATCTGGAGGACTACAGTTTGCAGACCACTAATACAGTGATTCCCAATCTGTGCCCTTCCAGATGTTGGAAAACTACAACTCCCAGTATGCCAAAACTGTCCAGGCATGCTGGGAGTTGTAGTTCTGCAACATCTGAAGGGCCAGATGTTACAGAACTACAACTCCCAGCATGCCTGGATAGTAAGGGCATGCTGAGGATGTGTAGTTTTGCAACATCTGGAAGGGCACAGTGGTCCAAAAACTGTGGACCTCCAGAAGTTGCAAAACTGCAACTCCCAGCATGCCCAGACGCCAAGGGCTGTCTGGGCATGCTGGGAGTTGTAGTTTACAGGGTCCCAATACAGCAATGCATGTCGCTTTACGGCGACGTGCATTGCTGTAAAGGGCCCGACCGCGGCTGAAGATCAACTCACCTGTCGCCGCCGCCGCCATCTTCATCGCCGGGATCCGGGTCTTCAGAGACGAGCTAAGTACCGGGACCAGCACTCCCCCGTCCCCCGCCGCGTCCTCCGGTCTTCCTCCCGTCCTCTCCAGACTTCAAGGGGCCGGGCAGGACGGGAGGAAGTAACCGCCCCCCCTCCTGCGATTGGTCGGTTAACTAACCGACAGATCGCAGGGAATAGGAGGAGGTGGCAGGCTTGCCACCTCGCTCCTAGTCTTCAGCATGGTCCTGGCTGTCTGTGACAGCTGGGATCATGCGAAATTACCGGGTGATCGGGTCCCAGAGACCCGATCAGCCCGGTATCGCCGCAGATCGCAAGGGCGATTTCCTACATGGCCCCCCTCGGCGTTTGCCCTGGATGCCTGCTGAAGCATTTCAGCAGGCATCCGGTTACGATCTCTGCCCGGCGAGCGGCAGAGACCGGAAAACGCCAGGACGTACGGGGACGTCCTGGGTCCTTAAAGCCCAGGGTGCGGGGACGTCCCCGTACGTCCTGGGTCCTTAAGAGGTTAAAGTCACTTACTGAAGTGTCGGTAGATTTGTGGCTTTTCGCCGGAAGATAATGAATTGTCCTTTAGGAATTCACTGATCAAGGCTGAGGTAAAGGCTTGATATTTCTCCACTATGTACTCTGAACTGAAAGGAGTTGCTGTTTCTTCACTCTGAACTGAAATGAATTGCTGTTTCTTCACTCAGCTTCTCTCCACACCTGAACTCTGGACCCTTCTGCACTCCACCTCTGAACTCCACCTCTGAACTCCTGAACTTCTCTACACAGGAAATACCACCCCTTATAAGGGCAGGCTAAACTAAAGCACATTGGCCAGGCAGCTGTGGATCATAGAGTTGTCTGTATCCCCTTTAGGATTTACAATAAAGTCACATACAAGTAATAACATAACACCTTACACAAAAGTTTAGTGTAGCCCTCAGTCCTCCACTCTCACATACCCTGACTGAGCATGAGGTTGCTAGGTAACATACTTAAAGCTACAGATACCTAATAACAGATTATTAAGTTATAACAGTGCAAATACACATTAGAAATGGTTGAGTCTCTGCAGAGGAGTTCCCATGACACTGGAGGTCTCAATCTGACAGGGCCTACAATACCTTGACACAATGTACCTGTACTGAGACACCACAAACCTCACCACTAAACAGAAGTCGTCCTCGACGATAAAGGTACTGTCGGATTGAAGAGCGAAGTGCATTTTATGCACAAACGTCCATTTCAGGCTTTGGAGAAATGAACACATAATAAGTCCTGAGGCATTTTACACACAAACGTCCATGTCAGGCTTTTAGAGGTAGGATACAAAACATTATTAGTGTAGGATATGTGGTTATTTGGGTCCCAGACAGAATATATACCTATTATATCTAATCAAAGTGTTTCGAACAGGATTTTTTTTTTTTAGTTGGCCCTCTAACATAACCTTTAGACTATACCTATGTGTATAAACTATTTATATTTATAGTTATAACTAGGATATTATTGTCATTATATGCTTTGCTATGTCACCTGTATAATAAGTAGGTGTAAATGGGATAGCATTTATCCAAGTATACTAACAGACTGGTTTAGTAGACTGTTTATCCAGAGTATTGGAGGGTTCTTATTAATAAGATTTAGCTATTTTACTATTTATAACCTGTACACATGTATATACATTTGTAAAGACCTTTCTATGTACTTTCTATAAGTGGACTATGCATATGATTATTATGTATAATTATGAATATTATGTAACATTAGATACATTTCTTATACTAATAGGTGCGGATTGGGCTGCCGGAGGCTCTCTACTCAATGCCTTGGCTACTGGGGCCCTTGGGCGATCATGCACTTCTCCCCAGAACACATTTTATTTTATTCTAGACATTTTTATGTATGCATGTAATACAAAGCTAGAGAATTTTATATAACCCCCCCCCCCCCTTTTTTTTTTTTTTTTACTGTAGTGCTTATGTTAGGGACAGGATACTTATTGGCCAGGTAGGTTCCTGTGCACAAACAGGGTTAAGAGGCTTTGAGCTGATAATGGTTTACCCATTAGATACACTTGTAGTGAATTATCAATGAAGTATTCTTGAGGTGTATACTGACTTATGTGTATGTAGTTTATCTACATATGTTTATGTACATGTTTTTAGACTAATCCCTATATCTTGCTGGGGGTTGTCCAAAATTAGAACGTGTGGATCTACGCAACACCATCTCTGAATTTTCCGGAACAACAATTTCTTCTTGAGGACTTGATTCTGCTGGACTGGCAACAGCGCTTTTGTTCTCGGCAACTGGGACAGGTGATGATTCCTGATTCACAGAGCATTCTCCCACATTGGAAGGTTCAGATGAAATTGAGGCAGGTGGATGGATGACTGGAGTAAACTCTGAGGCTTCTGGCGCCAAGACTGGGGTTGATGGGGTAGTCTTGGCTGGCACGTAGCCGAAGAAGACAGTTTGATCTGAAGGGAAGAGAGGATCATCTTCAAACATTAAGAGTGGTCTCTCAGGCTCAACTGTTCTTGCTGGCTGGACTTGTGCTTGCTGAACTGGAGGTGGAAGATTTGGGGGTGCAGAAGAAGGCGGCATTAAAGGCAAATCCCCTTTATGACACATCTTGATCCGATTCCGGTGAACAACTTGCGGCTCATACCCTACTTTTTGGACTGTGTAGACATCGGAGTCTGGGTAGGGTACGGCGATCACCGTATAAGGTTCTGTTTTCCAAATGGAGTCCAATTTATGAGTCCTGGGGAATTTCTTCAACCAAACTTTGTCACCAATCTGCAATGGCTGGGCAGAGGCATGGCGGTTATAGTCCGGTTGCTGTCCATAGTGTGCCTCACCCATTTTTTTGTTGACAATCTCTTTTGCTTCTTGAATCCTTTTCTGGTGTTCAGAGACCCATTCCATAGAGGCTTGTGGCGAGTTGTTGAAAGGTGCTTGAAGGCCAAATATCCTGTCCTTGGGAAGTTGGCCATGTCGGCCCATCATTATATAAAATGGAGTGTATCCCATAGAGCAGTGAATGGTATTGTTATAAATTTTCAACAACTCGGGCATCAATCGAGGCAACTCTTCAGGTCGAGACACAGATGCAGCTCTCAGCATGTGGATGAACACCTGGTGGATTCTTTCACAAAGTCCATTCTCTTGCGAGTGATAAGCAGTGGTTCTGAGTTTCTTACACGCATGGAACTGGCACAATTCCTGGAATAGTTGGGCCCCAAAGGCCGGTCCTCGGTCGAACAAGATAGTCTCAGGACATCCGAGTATCTGTACCCAATGAGTGTAGAACATCTGGGCTGTGGTCTTGGCCGTTAGTTCTTGGACTGGCACAACCACTACCCACTTGGAGTAGTGATCCACCATGGTAAGGGCATATGAATACCCGGACCGGGTAGGCGATAGCTTGACATGATCCAATGCGACCAATTGGTTAGGCATCTCACTCTGGATGGAATGGAGGGGTGCTCGGGCATCCTTGCGGCCATTCTTGGTGATACTGCAAACTGCGCACTCACTGCACAATTTTTCAACATCACTTCTCATTCCAATCCAGTAGAACCGGCGTCGAACGGTGGCTTCTGTCTTGTGAACCCCAAAGTGTCCTGACTGATCGTGGTAGGCATTCAGAACCATTGCAGCATCTCTCCGAGGAATCAGGATCTGATGTAGCCTTTCGCCAGACACTGGGTCCAAGAAGTTCCTGTACACAAATAGCCTTTTTCTCTGGCACCACAGACGCTTCAATTCATAGTCACTCTGACTCCGGCGTAGACGGGGAGGTACCCTTCTGGTCAATAAGTACTCTAACAGATCCCCCATGGTCTGACTTTCTTCTTGTAAGGTCCTCCAGGTATACAAGTCCTCCTGGACTGTTTTAGACCTAGACTTCCTCCCCTCGAGGGTGGTTGCAACATCTTGGTTCACGAGCCTCTGATAGAATGGGGGCATCTCCACATCTTCCCACCTGTCCTCCACCGGGGGATCTTCACCGGGAGTCATTCGAGATAGCACATCCGCATTGACATTGGATTTGCCACTTCGGTATTTAATAGAGAAGTCATAGTTGGCCAGCCTGGAGGCCCATCTTTGTTCCAGAGCCCCTAGTTTGGCGGTGTTCAGGTGAGCCAGGGGGTTGTTATCGGTATAAACAGTGAACGAGGTTGCTGCCAAGTAGTCCTTGAATTTTTCGGTGACCGCCCACACGAGGGCCAGGAGCTCCAACTTGAATGAACTGTAATTGGAATCATTTCTATCGGCTCCTCGCAGGTTCCGGCTGGCGTAAGCTATCACTCGTTCTTGTTTCCCTTGCATCTGGGATAACACAGCCCCTAGTCCTTCAAAACTGGCATCTGTATACAGTCGGAAAAGCTGGGTATAATTCGGATAGGCCAGGATGGGGGGCTCTGTCAATAGATGTTTCAGGGCTTGAAAGGCCACCTCTTGTTCTTTAGCCCATTCCACAGGTAGCTTCCCATTATAATTCTCTTTCGCTGTGCCCCGCAAGAGAGAGGTCAACGGCTCGGCAATTTGGGCAAAATGGGCGATAATACCCCGCAAATCCTAGGAAGCTCCTGATATCCTTGACAGTGCATGGGGTAGGCCAGTACTTGAAGACTTCCACTTTAGCCGAGTCAGGTTGAACCCCTTCAGCGCTGACGACATGGCCCAGGTAATGTACTTGTGGCTTGAGTAAGTGACACTTGGAGGGCTTAACTTTTAAACCATGCTGGATCAATACTTGAAATACATCAGACAGGTGAGTCAAATGTTCTTGGTAAGACTTGGAGTACATGATCACATCATCAAGATAGAGTAGGACACTCTGAAAGTTAAGGTGCCCTAGGCATTGTTCCATCAGCCGTTGGAAGGTAGCCGGAGCGTTGCATAGCCCAAAGGGCATGCTCTTGAATTCGAACAAACCCATGGGGGTTACAAAGGCTGTCTTTTCTCTATCTTCTACGGCCATGGGCACTTGCCAGTACCCGCTGGTCAAATCCAACGTGGAGAAATATGCTGCAGAACCCAACGCAGTGAGTGACTCCTCAATCCGGGGGAGAGGGTATGCGTCTTTATGGGTGATATCATTCAATTTTCTGTAATCGACACAGAAACGGATGGTCCCATCTTCCTTCTTAACCAACACCATGGGAGCGGCCCAGGGACTCTGACTTTCTTGGATCACATCCGCGTCCTTCATGTCGGTTAACAACTTCTTGACTGTTTGGTACATACCCGATGCGACGGGCCGATGCCTTTCTTTGATGGGAGGTTTATCACCAGTCAAGATTCGATGTTTGATCATAGAAGTTCGCCCAAAATCGGTTGGATGTTTGCTGAAGGCATCTTGATACCTCTTCGCCACTTCAATGACCCCTTCGACTTGTTCCGGTGGGGTAAGGGAGCCTCCTACTTGTAGCTGATGCCACCAAGGTTCTGGAGAAACTTCGGTATGGCCCGGTGTAGTTTGAGCAGTCTGTTGTTGAGCCACCTTACGTGAGGACAGAATATCACTGGAGTCCAGGAAGAGGAGTCGGGCCACTGGGGTATATTTTGGCAATACAGTGGCTACACCGGACAAATTGACTATGCGAACTGGGACTCGTCCATTTACTACTGTCACTAGACTTCTGGCAGCTCGAACCAGGGGAAAATCTTCAGACTGTAGAGGTTCTAACAAAGCCTGATAATCTTGATTCCTTATGCCAGGACATGCTCGACACCATAAAATTGTTTCCGTATTTGGCTGTAGGGTCACTGACCTCATGTCCTGGATCCGAACTTTACAGATCTCTCCTTTTTGGTTCACGAACTTCTGCTCCGCCCGCAGAATTTTGAGATGGTGCTGCGCAGTCCTTTGTCTAGAAGGAGACATGTAAGGGAGAGAGGCATGCAAAGCATCTACAATATCAGTGAAGCAATGTCTCATGATGTTCATCCCTAGAATGAACTCTGTGGCCCCTGGTACCGTCACATCGGTAACAATTATTCCTTGCCCCCTAAGTGTGTGACCTCTCAACTGAATAGTGGGCTCCCAGTACCCATGTCTGGGAACTGGTTTCCCGTCTCCTGCCATGACACTAAAATCCATACTGTCTGGCTCACACAATGAATCAACATTCCAATATTTATAAAATAGGCCCTTAGAGATAGTAGACACCTGCGAGCCTGTGTCAATCAGTGCCTGCAGCTGGATACCATCTATAGTAACATTTACATAGGGGCAGGATGCAATGTACAATGATTGTCCTGAGTGGGGTTGCTCTTTTGCTGGACCTGTGATTCGTTTTCCTGAGGGCCGGCCCTCAACCTCAGGGGATGCCCGTTTAAAGCCCAGCACTGCATCTTCCAGTGCCCGGGTTTGTTGCAATACTCACAAAAAGGCTGACTAGAAGGGGCCGGGCGAGAGCCACTGGAACGGGAAGGAGGAGCAGGGGTAGATCTCTTAGTCACTGGAGGCTCTCTATCGACCCTGGTAGCGTGATTAGCTAGCTCCTTTACCACTTGAGTGAGCTGGGCAATGTCCTGCTTGATCCCTTGGATTTCAGAAATTGTGGCGGGGGTTGGAGTGTCAGCCACGGGTGTGGGGTTTTTTGGTAACATTGGTGTAGAGCTAGCCGCCGCACCCATGGGCTCTGATCTAGGGTCAGGATTTTTCTCAGGGTCTGCCCCCTGCTCTATAACTTGAAAGGCTAGACGCTTAAATGCAGAGAAAGACATATTGGGGTTCTGTACAGCCAACATCTTTAACTGGGCCTTGTCCCATTTATTTTGGACCCCTTCAATAAATCTGTCCAGCAAAAGTTTATTACCCTGATCGGGGTTATGTTATCAGATTGTTGAACTGCCTCCAGGGCATTTTGTAAGGCTACTGCGTATGCCCGTATTGTCTCACCTGGCTTTTGTCGCCTCTCATATAGTCGGAGGCGGACCTCTGAGGGGGAGTGGCACTCAAATACCTGGTGCAATCCCTCTGTTCTACTGTAGTCCTCTCAGAAGTGGGCCAGGTGCAAACTTCTTTACGTGCAGGTCCCTGCAGTTGCCCTATGAGTAACAGCACCTGTTGGTTAGGGGGAAGAGAATAAACAGAAAAGATGCTCTGGAAGCTCTCTTGAAATTCTTTAAGTGAAAAGGGATCCCCTCTGTAGTTGGGAAGTACAGGCTTCCCCAGGTAGAACGGAGGAGCCCCGCCATCATGGCGTCGTGCTGGAGGGGAGGAGGGCAGCAGTCTCCGACCTTCTGAAACAGGCGACGATCTGGCTGAAGATGGCCCTGTGAGAGGTGATGCCACAGGGAGGGACCTAGCCGGGGGTGATCCAGGAGGGATAGCCTGCACTGGAGCCGCAAGAGGATCTGGGACATCACCTGCGTCCGGTGATCTTGGATCTGACATCTTGTCGACTTGATTGAGTGCGCTGTCGCTTTAAGGAATTTTGAGAGCGCCGTCCTTGAGTGCGCTGTCTTTGAGTGCATTGTCTTTGAGTGCGCCGTCGTTGAGTGCGCCGTCTCTTTAACCCCTTGGGGAAGGAGCCCATTATGACCCAAAGGACGGGAGCATTTTTTGCAAATCTGACCACTGTCACATTAAGTATTAATAACTCTGGGATGCTTTTACTTATAAATTTGATTCAGAGATTGTTTTTTCGTGACATATTCTACTTTATGTTAGTGGTAAATTTTCATCGATACTTGCATCATTTCTTGGTGAAAAAATCAAAAATTTCATGAAAAATTTGAAATTTTTTCTAACTTTGAAGCTCTCTGCTTATAAGGAATATGGATATTCCAAATAAATTATATATTGATTCACATATAAAATATGTCTACTTTATGTTTGCATCATAAAGTTGACATGTTTTTACTTTTGGAAAACATCAGATGGCTTCAAAGTTCAGCAGAAATTTTCCAATCTTTCGCAGAATTTTAAAAATCGGAATTTTTCAGGGACCAGTTCAGGTTTGAAGTGGATTTGAAGGGTCTTCTGGTTAGAAATACCCCATAAATGACCCCCTTATAAAAACTGCACCCCTCAAAGTATTCAAAATTACATTCAGTAAGTGTGTTAACCCTTTAGGTGTTTCACAGGAATAGCAGCAAGGTGAAGGAGAAAATTCAAAATCTTCATTTTTTACACTCGCATGTTCTTGTAGACCCAGTTTTTGAATTTTTACAAGGGGTAAAAGGAAAAAAAATCCTCAAAATTTGTAACCCAATTTCTCTCAAGTAAGAAAATACCTCATGTGTATATGTCAAGTGTTCGGCGGGTGCACTAGAGGGCTCAGAAGCGAACGAGCAACAATGGGATTTAGGAGAGTGAGTTTTTCTGAAATGGTTTTTGGGGGGCATGTCCCATTTAGGAAGCCCCTATGGTACCAGGACAGCAAAACCCCCCCACATCGCACACTATTATGGAAACTACACCCCTCAAGGAATGTAACAAGGGGTATGGTGAGCCTTAACACCCCACAGGTGTTTGACAACTTTTTGTTAAAGTCGGATGTGTAAATGAAAAAAAATTTTTTCACTAAAATGCAGTTTTTTCCCCAAATTTTACTTTTTTACAAGGGGTAATAGGAGAAAATGCCCCCCAAAATCTGTAACCCCATTTCTTCCGAGTATGGAAATACCGCATGTTTGGATGTCAAGTGCACTGCGAGCGAACTACAATGCTCAGAAGAGAAGGAGCGCCATTGAGCTTTTAGAGAGATAATTTGTTTGGAATGGAAGTCGGGGGCCATGTGCATTTACAAAGCCCCCCCGTGGTGCCAGAACAGTGGACCCCCCCACATGTGACCCCATTTTGGAAAATACACCCCTCACGGAATGTAATTAGGGGTACAGTGAGCATTTACACCCTACTGGCGTTTGACAGATCTTTGGAACAGTGGGCTGTGCAAACAAAAAAATTTCATTTTTCATTTTCACTGACCACTTTTCCAAAAATCTGTCAGACACTTGTGGGGCGTAAATGCTCACTGTACCCCTTATTATATTCCATGAGGGGTGTAGTTTCCAAAATGGGGTCACATGTGGGTATTTATTTTTTGGGTTTATGTCGGAACCGCTGTAAAATCAGCCACCCCTGTGCAAATCACCAATTTAGGCCTCAAATGTACATAGTGCGCTCTCACTCCTGAGCCTTGTTGTGCGCCCGCAGAGCATTTTACGCCCACATATGGGGTATCTCCGTACTCAGGAGAAATTGCGTTACAAATTTTGGGGGTCTTTTTTTCCTTTTACCTCTTGTGAAAATAAAAAGTAAAGGGCAACACCAGCATGTTAGTAGTGTTGAGCGGCATAGGCCATATTCGAATTCGCGAATATTCGCGAATATATGGATGAATATTCGTCATATATTCGCGAATATTCGCATATTCGTTATATTCTCGTTTTATTTTCGCGTATGCGAAAATACGCGTATGCGAAAATTAACATATGTGAAAATTCGCATATGCGAAAAGTAGTATATGCTAATTTTCACATATGCGAATTTTCGCACGCCAGTCTCACACAGTAGTATTACAGCCTTCTTTACACCACACAAGCTGGAAGCAGAGAGGGGTGATCACTGTGATGTGTACTGTGAAGAAAAAAAAAATGAATATTCGTAATTACGAATATATAGCGCTATATTCGTGAAATTCGCGAATTCGCGAATATGCGTTATTCGCGAATAATATTCGAATTGCGAATATTCGCGAGCAACACTACATGTTAGTGTAAAATATATATTTTTTTACACTAACAGGCTGGTGTAGACCCCAACTTTTCCTTTTCATAAGGGGTAAAAGGAGAAAAAGCCCCCCTAAATTTGTAGTGCAATTTCTCTCGAGTACGGAAATACCCCATATGTGGCCCTAAACTGTTTCCTTGAAACACGACAGGGCTCCAAAATGAGAGAGCGCCATGCACATTTGAGGACTAAATTAGGGATTGCATAGGGGTGGACATAGGGGTATTCTACGCCAGTGATTCCCAAACAGGGTGCCTCCAGCTGTTGCAAAACTCCCAGCATGCCTGGACAGTCAGTGGCTGTCCGGATATGCTGGGAGTTGTTGTTTTGCAACAGCTGGAGGCTCCGTTTTGGAAACACTGCCGTACAATACGTTTTTCATTTTTATTGGGGGGGCGGGGGAAACAGTGTAAGGGGGTGTATATGTAGTGTTTTATTAGGTGTTAGTGTAGTGTAGTGTTTTTAGGGTGCATTCACACTGGCGGGTTACGGTGAGTTTCCCACTAGGAATTTGCGCTGTGGCGAAAAATTTGCCGCAGCTCATACTTGAAGCAGGAAACTAACTGTAAACCCGCCTGTGTGAATGTACCCTGTACATTCACATGGGGGGGGGGGGGGGGGGGACAAACCTCCAGCTGTTTCAAAACTACAACACCCAGCATGTACTGACAGACCGTGCATGCTGGGAGTTGTAGTTTTGTAACAGCTGGAAGCACGCTGGTTGGAAAACCTTCAGTTAGGTTCTGTTACCTAACTCAGTATTTTCCAACCAGTGTGTCTCCAGTTGTTGCAAAACTACAACTCCCAGCATGCACGGTCTGTCAGTACATACTGGGAGTTGTAGTTTTGCAACAGCTGGAGACACACTGGTTTGAAAACCTTCAGTTAGTTTCTGTTACCTAACTCAGTATTTTCCAACCAGTGTGCCTCCAGCTGTTGCAAAACTACAATTCCCAGCATGTACTGATCACAAAAGGGGATGCTGGGAGATGTAGTTATGCAACAGCTGGAGGTATGCAACTACAACTCCCAGCATGCCGAGACAGCTGTTTGCTGTGTGGCATGCTGGAATTTGTAGTTTTGCAACAGCTGGAGGTCTACAGTTTAGAGACCACTGCACAGTGATCTCTATACTGCCCTCTAGATCTTGCAAAACTACAACTCCTAGCATGCCCACACAGCTGTTTGCTGTCTGGGCATGCTGGAATTTGTAGTTTTGTAACATCTGGAGTGCTACAATTTAGAGACCACTGAACAGTGATCTCCAAACTGTGGACCTCCAGATGTTGCAAAACTACAACTCCCAGCATGCCCAGACAGCAAACAGCTGTGTGGGCATGCTAGGAGTTGTAGTTTTGCAAGATCTAGAGGGCAGAATAGAGATCACTGTGCAGTGGTCTCTAAACTGTAGACCTCCAGCTGTTGCAAAACTACAAATTCCAGCATGCCCACACAGCAAACAGCTGTCTGGGCATGCTGGGAGTTGTAGTTTTGCAACATCTGGAGGGCTACAGTCTAGAGACCACTATAGTGGTCTCAGACTGTAGCCCTCTAGATGTTGCTAGGCAACTCACCGACTTCCGTCGCATCCAGGGAGCCGTCCTCTTCTGCCGCACGCCGCCCGCAGATCTCCGTCGCCGCCCGCCGATCGCCATCGCTCCGCTGCCTCCGGATGTGTAAGTGATCTTCGGCGCCGCTCCTCTTCGTTTTCCCCGTTCTGGCCCGCCTATTGTGGGTGGGCAGGACGGGGAAAACGAAAGTAAACCCCCCCCGCCCCCGATCTGCTAATGGTGGTCACGTCTAGACCACCAATAGCAGGGATAGGAGGGGTGGCACCCATGCCACCTCACTCCTATCGCTTTAGGGGGATCGTGGGTGTCTTAGACACCCGCGATCCCCCTTATATTCCGGGTCACCATAGACCCATAATGACCCGGAATCGGTGCAAATTGCAAGTGTGAATTCACTTGCGATTTGCGCCGATCGCCGACATGACCCCCCCCTGGGCATTTGCACGGGGTGCCTGCTGATAGATATCAGCAGTCACCCCGGTCCGGTCCCCGCCCGGAGCGCGGCTGGGACCGAAATTCCCACGGGCGTATGGATACGGCCCAGGGTTAATGCTGGAGATATCGGAGGCTTCCGTACTCAGCCTGCGCTGCCGCGGGTGCTTGCTGGTCTTTTGCAGCTTCGGTGATGATCGCCGGACGCATTGCTATGGCTGTGCCCGGCAGTTTCCTGTTTGGTCCGGTCAGTAAATGCTTCCCCTGTGCAACAGAGGGCGGATTCTTTAGTTCTGGCTCACACACTGAAGAGGCGTCCCCGCCGGGGCTTGACTGGGCGGAGCTGCGACTGCTCCCACGCGCGGGAAATGGTGGAAACAATTTAACCCCTTCAGGTATGGACTTTTTACGCTTAGTACTGGCAGCTAACAGTCTCTCCTTCACCTTCCCCACCACTTGTATTTGCGCCTCTTTAGACAAATTTCTTTCAATAACACAGTCCCGTACACAGTTCAGAATTGGGGGAAGGACTTGATTTAGTGGCTGAATAGTTGAGGTGTACACCCGTATCCTGTTCGTGGACACCAAAAACGTTGTGGTGGCCACGGGTGAGGTCCGCAGCCACCGCTACATTGGGGTTAGCTACTTGGTTCTTGGGGGGGTTATGAACCCAGGGTCGGATGATATTAACCCTTAATGTCACGTGACGCCACTGTAGTCTTGGTATCTCCCAGGGTACTACAGGTCCGGGGAACTCCGTCTCCCCACAGGCTAGCCTGGAAAGAATTGACTCCACACCAGGTTGCAGTTTAACGGAGGCTTTACTAACTTGAAGATGGGCGGTACAATCTTCACAGCGCTCAACCAAAGTCTCCCAAAGGTTTAACAGACAGTCTCTAGAGGACCACACAGCTTGCAGTGCCTGGACTTGATATTGCATATATGCTTGGCTCTTACGGCTGGACTAGGGATTTTAGCTCTGCGCTATATTAGGCTTGAGATTAAAGTCACTTACTGAAGTGTCGGTAGATTTGTGGCTTTTCGACAGAAGATATTGAATTGTCCTTTAGGAATTCTCTGATCAAGGCTGAGGTAAAGGCTTGATATTTCTCCACTCTGTACTCTGTACTGAAATGAGTTGCTGTTTCTTCAATCTGAACTGAAATGAGTTGTTGTTTCTTCACTCAGCTTCTCTCCACACCTGAACTCTGAACCCTTCTGCACTCCACCTCTGAACTCCTGAATTTCTCTACACAGGAAATACCACCCCTTATAAGGGCAGGCTAAACTAAAGCCCATTGGCCAGGCAGCTGTGGATCATAGAGTTGTCTGTATCCCCTTTAGGATTTACAATAAAGTTACATACAAGTAATAACATAATATAACACCTTACACAAAAGTTTAGTCTAGCCCTCAGTCCTCCACTCTCACATACTCTGACTGAGCATGAGGTTGCTAGGTAACATACTTAAAGCTACAGATACCTATTAACAGATTATTAAGTTATAACAGTGCAAATACACATTAGAAATGGTTGAGTCCCTGCAGGGGAGCCCCCAGGACAATGGAGGTCTCAATCTGACAGGGCCTAAAATACCTTGACACAATGTACCTGTACTGGGACACCACACATGGGTGACAGAGGGGTGTACATTGGTGACAGAGGGGTGTAGAGGAGTGTACATGGGTGACAGGGGTGTAGAGAAGTGTACATGGGTGACAGAGGGGTGTAGAGGAGTGTATATGGGTGACAGAGGGGTGTAGAGGGGTGTACATTGGTGACAGAGGGGTGTAGAGGAGTGTACATGGGTGACAGGGATGTAGAGGAGTGTACATGGGTGACAGAGGGGTGTAGGGAGGTGTACAAGGGTGACAGATGGGTGTAGAAGAGTGAACATTTGTGGTGACAGAGGGGTGGACAGGAGTGACAAGGTGGTAACAGAGGGGTGGACAGGGGGTGGACATGGGTGGCAAGGATGTGGTCAGGGGGTGGACAATGGAGTGACAGCGATGGACAGGGGAGACAGAGGGTTGGATGGGGGAGGTGGACATGGATGACAGGAGGGTGGACATGGGAGAAGGGGTCAGAGGGGTGGACAAGGGTGACAAGGGGGTAAAAGAGGGACAAGAGTGACAGAGGGGTGGACTGGAGTAACAAAGGGACAGATGGGTGAACAGGAGGGTGGACATGGGTGACAGGGTAGACTACGGGGGTAGACGGGGGTAAAGCAAGGGTGACAGGGGAGTGGACAAGGCGGACATGGATGACAGGAGGGTGGACATGAGTGACGGGATGATAGGTGGGTGGACATAGGTGAGAGGGTGGGGTGGACATGGGTGACAGGGGGTGGACATGGGTGACAGGAGGGTGAACAGGGGTGACAGGAGGGTGGACATAGGTGACAGGGGGGTGGACATGGGTGACAGGAGGGGGTGAACATGGGTGACAGTAGGGGTGGACATGGGTGACAGGGGATGGACATGGGTGACAGGGGGGTGGACATGGGTGACAGGGGGGTGGACATGGGTGACAGGAGGGTGAACATGTTTTATAACATTATTACGGACAGTGTACACACCTGACATCCTAACTGGCCATGGTGTGGGATGAGTATGGACTGGATCGGTGTTTCCCAACCAGGGTGCCTCCAGCTGTTGCAAAACTATAACTCCCAGCATGCCTGGACAAACTTAGGCTGTCCAGGCATGTTGGGAGTTTTAGTTTTGCAACAGCTGGAAGCACCCTGGTTGGCAAACACTGGGCTGGATACTTATATCATTGAGTATATTGCTATATTTACATCCAGAGCTACCAGAGTAACACCACTTAAAGGGCCCCTGATCCTCGACGAGCCAGCAGGGCTCCAAGGGGTTTCCCGACACCACAAAATGAATGGCCATGGGTGACGGGGGGGGGGGGGGTAGACATGGGTGACAGGGGGTAGACATGGGTGACAGGGGGTGGACATGGGTGAACAGGGATGACGGGGGGTGGACATGGGTGACAGGGGGTGGACCTGGGTGACAGGGATGACACTGGGTGGACATGGGTGACAGGGGGTGGACATGGGTGACACGGGGGTGAGCATGGGTGACAGGGGGGTGAGCATGGGTGACAGGGGGGTGAGCATGGGTGACAGGGGGTGGACATGGGTGGCAGGGAGGTGAACAGGGGTGGCAGGGAGGTGAACAGGGGTGACAGGGGAGTGAACAGGGGTGACAAGGGGGTGGACAGGGGGGGGTGAACAGGGGTGACAGGGGGGTGGACATGTTATTATAACATTATTACGGACAGTGTACACACCTGACATCCTAACTGGCCATGGTGTGGGATGAGTATGGACTGGATCGGTGTTTCCAAACCCGGGTGCCTCCAGCTGTTGCAAAACTACAACTCCCAGCATGCCTGGACAGACTTAGGCTGTCCGGGCATGCTGGGAATTGTAGTTTTGCAACAGCTGGAGGCACCCAGGTTGGGAAACACACTGGACTGGCGGGGGTTTGAGGGGGGGGGGGGTAGACATGGGTGACAGGGGGGGTAGGACATGGGTGACCGGGATGGACAGGGAGGTAGACAAGGCAGACATGGATGATGGGGGGGGTGCAGAGGGTGGACCTGGGTGACGGTGGGGGGTTTGGACATGGTTGAGAAGGGGTAACAGGGGGGTGGAAAGGGTACGGTACCTTCGGAAATCTCACCTCACACCGGCCCACCTTGCAGTTCCACGGCAGTCCGGCGTAAATGCAGCTCGCTACGCCGTCGGGCACCATTTTCGGCTCACTGCGCCGCAAGGGGGAGGGTCACACAGGGGACGCAGGAGGACGCTGTGTGCGCAGTGCGCACGCAGGCTTCCCTTCCCCCCTGCGCGCAGGCTGGGGCGGGACATTTGAAGAAAAAAAATGTCGCCAAAATCACTGCTCTAACTACACGATTTAGGAGGCCGCGAGGCCCCCCTTAGCGCGAGGCCTTAGGCGGCCGCCTATATCGCCTAATTAGAGAGCCGCCTCTACATATAATGCCCCCCTGACATGTGCCCCTCACATATAATGCCCCCTGAGGGGGCAGGACAGGGGGCATTATATGTGAGGGGCACATGTCAGAGGGGCATTATATGTGAGGGGCACAGGGCATGGGGTATTATATATGAGGGGCACATGACAGGGGGAGTCCTGTCATGTGCCCCTCAATATAACCCCATGTCCTGTGCCCCTCATATATAATGCCCTCCTGACATGTGCCCCTCACTTATAATTTGCTCCCCCCCCCCCCCCCCCCGTTCTCACACCCGTCACCTTTCTCACATGCTGCGGCTGCTCCGTTCTTGCAGTGTGAGTGAGAGCTGCGGGGACATGATCTCCGGGCGCCGGCACGATGATGTGATGTCATCGCGTTGGCCTGCCGTGGATGGCATCCCCGCGGCTCTCACTCACACTGCAAGAACGGAGCAGCCGCAGCGTGTGACAAAGGTGACGATCTCGGGGGGCAATTGCACTGTTGCCCCCCCCTGGATCCGTGTGGAGGTAATATCCGGCAGGGTAAGTGGCGATGAAAAACGTACCGCATCAGCTGCTCTGACTGCCGTCCGCCGCGGCCCGCGAGAGAACAGAGTAGAAAGGATTTAAACTCTGTTCTCTTGCAGTTTTGCAGTGCGGGCGGCTCCACTCCTCGGCGGCCTATTTGGCAGCCGGCTGGGCCTATTTTACTGTAGGGGCCTGAAGCTGCAGTACCATCAGCCCCTACATTAATCTGGCCCTGACTTCCAGCATGCACTGACAGACCGTACATGCTGGGAGTTGTACTTTTGCAACAGCTGGAGGCACACTGGTTGGAAAATCCTGAGTTAGGTTCTGTTACCTAACTCAGTATTTTCCAACCAGTGTGCCTCCAGCTGTTCCAAAACAACTTTCAGCATGCCGAGACATGCCTTTTGCTGTTCGTGCATGCTGGGAGTTGTAGTTTTGCAACATTTTGAGGGCCAGATTTTGAGACCTCCAAACTTTGGCCCTCCAGATGTTGCAAAACTACAAATCCCAGCATGCCCAAACAGCAAACAGCTGTCTGTGCATGCTGGGAGTTGTAGTTTTGCAAGATGTGGATGGGTAAAATTTAGGGAGCTATGCGCAGTGATCTGCAAACGGTGGCTCTCCAGATGTTGCAAAACTACTGCTGGTAGATTTGTGTAGGTTGTAATGATGTGGTACATTTAATTCTGTTATAGAGACAGAGTCTGTTTTTAGATAGGAAGAATAGTGCTCCATGTTTCTCTGCTTCTCCTGTTAAATATGATGTAATCTGCTGTAAGAGAAATGTGAATGCAGTCCATTACAGTACAATAGTAGGATGTGTCTATTCTGCCTCCCTCCTCCGGGATCTAATGTTTACACATTTGTGCCTGATGTTTCTGCCTTCCCGTATAAGGTCACATCCACTTTGTAGACTTTGTTTAAAAGGAGGCGACTTTCTCCCATTGAACAAACGCAGCAAAGAGATTAAGAGACTAGGAGCAGATTCCGACTCAGGTATGTAACAGAACAACTGCTGCTATAACAACACAGGGTAGATCAGACAACTAGACAAGACAGGCAGCTAGACAAGACAAGACAGGCAGCTAGACAAGACAGGCAGACTAGATAGCTGTGGAGAATATATACTGTGTGCATGTTATACCAATGTGTATAGGCAGTGCTGGGTCACAGTATTATGCTGGCTATAACTTTTACATGCGCTTTTTAACTTTTTTTAACAGCTATAATAGAATTTCTAGTTGGGGTGTGAAGGAGCTGGATCCTGTCCAGATGATCTCTCCTCTGGAATGGAATCTACCTTTTATGGACATTTTTAGAGTTCTGAAGTCTTGCACTGAATGGGTGTGACTTTCCAGTAGCCAACAACATACTGTCTAAGCAGTGTGTAAGAATGGAACATGGATGGATATATGTTCTGCACTTACTTGTGCTCACCAGCACTTAGATATGTACAGCGTAAAGCTTTATATAAAAGAAGGATTGCTACAGAAATGTGGGAACTACAGTTGATTATATATATAGTAAATCATTTTAAATATAATGCTAGAAAGTTGTCACTTTTTACCTGCCTGAGACGCAGGGGTAGTCTTGGAATGCCCCCCCAATTATTATAATCAATCATGAGTCCCTTATAATTTGATGTTGTTTCATGAATATAGGTTGTACATGAATCTTGGAAAAACACTGTTACATAGTTACATAGTTACATAGTTAGTACGGTCGAAAAAAGACATATGTCCATCAAGTTCAACCAGGGAATTAAGGGGTAGGGGTGTGGCGCGATATTGGGGAAGGGATGAGATTTTATATTTCTTCATAAGCATTAATGTTATTTTGTTCCAGGAATGTATCTAATCCTGTTTTAAAGCTGTTAATTGTTCCTGCTGTGACCAGTTCCTGAGGTAGACCGTTCCATAAATTCACAGTCCTGTACTGTGGTAGTAACGGAATTTTGTGTAATATATGCTTGCTGTTTAAAGTCTACTAGTCTTTGTTCAACATTGTGGTTTGCTACTGACTTATTACTGATTCATTTGGACACAATTCCTTGTACAGTGGTCCCTCAACATACGATGGTAAACCGTTCCATCGTTTGTTGAAACCATCATATGTTGAGGGATCTGTGCAATGTAAAGTATAGGACAGTGGTCTACAACCTGCGGACCTCCAGATGTTGCAAAACTACAACACCCAGCATGTCCGGGCATTGGGGTGGGGGGGGGGGGGGGGCAGTGTACGTGTGTATATGTAGTGTTTTGCTCTTTATTTTGTGTTAGTGTAGTGTTTTTAGGCTACATTCACACTGGCGGCGGATTACACTGAGTCTCCCGCTAGGAGTTTGAGCTGCGGCGGAAAATTTGCCGCAGCTCAAGCTTGAAGCGGGGAACTCACTGTAATCCGCCGCCAGTGTAAATGTAACCTGTACATTCACATGGGAGGGGGGGGCAAAAATACAACTCCCAGCATGCACTGACAGAACGTGCATGCTGGGAGTTGTAGTTTTGCAACAGCTGGAGGCACACTGGTTGGAAAATACTGAGTTAGGTAATAGAACTACAGCCTCCAGCTGTTGCAGAACTACAACTCTCAGCATTTACTGATTGCCAAAGGGAATGCTGGGAGATGTAGTTATGCAACAGCTGGAGGCACGCAAGTACAACTCCCAGCATGCCGAGACAGCCTTTTGCTGTTCCTGGATGCTGGGAGTTGTAGTTTTGCAAGATTTAGAGGGGTTCAGGCTGGAGATCACTGACAGTGGTCCCTAAACTGTAGCCCTCCAGATGTTGCAAAACTACAAATCTCAGCATGCTAAGACAGCAAACTGCTGTCTGGGCATGCTGGGAGTTGTAGTTTTGTAACATCTGGAGGGCTACAGTTTAGAGACCACTGTCAGTGATCTCTAGCCTGAACCCCATCTTGTAAAACTACAAATCCCAGCATGCCAACACAGCAAACAGCTGTCAAGGCATGGTGGGAGTTGTAGTTTTGCAACATCTGGAGGGCCACAGTTTAGAGACCACTCTCCAAACTGTCGTCCTGCAGATGTTGCTAGGCAACAGACTCCCGGACACGCCGCCGCCATACTCACCTCCGCCGCCATGATCACAGCCACCGCCGTCATCTGGAGCTCCGCCGCCGGGTAAGTGACCGCCGCCGCCGCCGCTACTACACGGTTCCCCCCGCTGTGCCCGGACACCGATGAGTGGGCATAGCGGGGGGAACCGAACTTTAACCCCCCCGCCCCCAGTCTGCTATTGGTCGGTCGCTCCGCCGATCAATAGCAGGGATAGGAGGGGGTGGCACCCCTGCCACCTCACTCCTATCTCTTCACGGGGATCGAGGGTGTTTTGGACACCCCCGATCCCCCTTATTTTATCGCGGCGCCGCCATTAGTGGGCAGGGGGAGAGCGCTCCCCCTGCAAACACCATAGATGCCGTGATCAGAGCTGATCATGGCATCTATGGGGTTAATGCTGCCGGGACCGGCGTGATCGCGGCCCCGGCAGCAGCGGCGGGACTTCGGCTGTGATTGACAGCTGAGTCCCGCCAGCGATCTCCTGCGCTCCCCGCGGCAGAGCGGGAGATCGCTTGGACGTATGCATACGTCCATTTGAGCGAACGTGTAGTTCGCCTAGACGTATGCATATGTCCAATAGCGGGAAGGGGTTAAAGTAACAGGCCTATAATTCATAGGGTCGCTTTTTAATCCCTTATACCACATTTGCTATGTGTGAGTCCTCGGAAACAAACCCTGTTACTACAGAGTCCTTATTTATTAGAAATGTGGCTCTGTCTATTACATTACTTAACCCCCAAGAACATGGGGGTGAATGCCATCTGGATCTGGTGATTTGTCCATTTGTCTATTTATTTTTCTTTAGGCAGCACTATACAGTGGTCCCTCAACATACGATGGTAATTCGTTCCAAACGACCCATCGTTTGTCGAATACATCGTATGTTGAGGGATTCGTGCAATGTAAAGTATAGGAAGTTATACTCACCTGTCCCCGCCGCTCCGGACCGCGTCCTCACCGCTCCCGATGCTGTCCCAGGGGCTCCCGATGCTGTCCTGCTGCTCCGGCGTCTTCTTAGGGATCCTCCGGCTTTTTCCGCATTTTCTCCGGTGTCCGGGCCTCGCTTTCTGGTGACGTTATTACGTTGCGGTGTCGGGACGGCGTGTGCAGCGACGTAATAACGACGGCGGAAAGCGAGGCCCGGACCCCGGAGAAGATGCAGAAAACGCTGGAGGATCGCAAAGTGGACCCGGAGCAGCGGGGATAGGTAAGTGAACCTGTCCGGGATGTTTAAACTGCTATCCGACAGCAGCTTAAGCATTTTGCGCTGTCGGATAGCAGTTAATGCGATGGCCCCGACATATAAAAGCATCGTATGTCGATGCTGACATCGACATGCGATGGCCTCTGAGAGGCCATCGTATGTCGATTTGATCATATGTCCGGGCCATCGCATGTCGGGGGGTTACTGTACTTCTTCCTGGGTTAGACAGGTGACATGTAAGGGAGAGTTTACCTTATCCCGAATCATTTCACCTAGCATTTCATTTTCTTTGTAAATATAGTTGAGAAAAAATTGCTTAATATATTCACTTTTTTCATCACCCTCTATAAATCCTGCCTCATTCCCTTGTAAAGGGCCAAAGAACATTTTAGGATTAGTTTAACTCTTTGGCAAAGAGTCTCTCTGTCCCAGTTTTGATTATTTTATCTTTTTATCACATATTTAATTTTTTCCCCTATAGCTTTTGAATGCTTCTTCACTGCCTTCATGTTTTAAAGGGTAAAATGCTTCCTTTTTGTTATTTATTGCTCCCATTATACTCAGTGTAGCAAGGGAGTGTGATAGAAGCTCTGGAGGTGATTGGAGACATAATGTCACAGAATGTTTGTGACTGGAGTGACATGTATGATTTGGAGTGACATGTATGGAGGTAACTGGAGCATAATGATATAACAGCAGAATTGCGATTGCTGCTCTGAAGGTCATGCAGCTAATGCAGCTGTTTTACTCTGTGCAATATAGAAAACAGCCATACAGTACATTGCACATAGTCATGGTTCCCAACCTTTTTCAGCTCAGAGCATCCCTCCCCCCAAAAAATGTTTTGCAGGGCACTCCTACCGAATTATTTTCTATGCAAAACGAAAAATGCCTAAAAAGAAGCAATACACAACACCTATATATCTGTTTGCTATGTAGATTACAGTGCTGCTATATGCAGGACTCACAGGCAGGGCCGGACTGGGCATAAAAAGCAGCCCTGGAAATAATTTCCTACCAGCGCCACAGCATTGCGGCACTGTGGCAGCCGCCGGCAGAGCTGCCATCAGAAATTTTGGGGCCCCTTACACAGCTTAAGGCATGGGCCCCTCCACTTGACTCCCCCCCCCCCCCCCAGGGCTTGCCCGCTATTTTCCCAATTATCAATAAAAAAAAATGTAAACCACAGGACAAGAAAAACAAGAGCCCTTTAGTTCAATGGAGAAAGACGGAGGAAATATTATCACCATACATATTACCATCATACTGTTACTAACCAAATACTGTATACTGAGACCAATATTACCAATAATACCAGTATACAAGGAGGAATATTATCACCATACATATTACCATCATACTGTTACTCACCAAATCCAGTATACTGAAACCAATATTACCTATAATACCAGTATACAAGGTGGAATATTACTACTAAACATATTACCATCATACTGTTACTGACCAAATCCTGTATACTTAGACCAATATTACCAGTATACAAGGAGGAAATATTCCCCCCATACAGTAACCATATAGTGGTAGATTTTAGCTCAGGCTCTGCAGACCATATAAGGGATTACTTACAGTTACATCAGGTGACGTCTTCTCTGATTGGAGGCATTCACTTTCCATTTTCTTCTCCTCCCGGCCCAGACCATCATGATGACTTCTTCCTTTCAAAATTCTTCTCCACAGAACCTGCCAGACAAACATTTTAGGCTCCACACTTTTCCTGCACCTAAAACGTTCCATACAGTAATATTAGAGTGGCTAGATAAGTGTGTTGGGGAAGAGTAGGTAGGTAGTTAGGTCACTCCAGAAAGTAGACAGGTCCCTTCACATAGTTTCCCTCAATACACAGGTGCCCGGAGTAGGGAGGTGCCACCTGTAGGTAGGTACCCGTGTACATAGCTGACCCCCTGTAGATAGCTACACCCTGTATGCAGTAGTAGCCCCTTTAGGTAGTAATAGCCAGCAGCATCCCCCTTTAGGTAGTGATAGCCAGCAGTATCCCCCTTTAGGTAGTGATAGCCAGCAGTATCCCCTTTTAGGTAGTGATAGCCAGCAGCAGCCCCCTTTAGGTAGTGATAGCCAGCAGCAGCCCCCTTTAGGTAGTGATAGCCAGCAGCAGCCCCCTTTAGGTAGTGATAGCCAGCAGCAGCCCCCTTTAGGTAGTGATAGCCAGCAGCAGCCCCCTTTAGGTAGTGATAGCCAGCAGCAGCCCCCTTTCAGTAGTGATAGCCAGCAGCAGCCCCCTTTCTGTAGTGATAGCCAGCAGCAGCCCCCTTTCGGTAGTGATAGCCAGCAGCAGCCCCCTTTAGGTAGTGATAGCCAGCAGCAGCCCCCTTTAGGTAGTGATAGGCAGCAGCCCCCTTTAGGTAGTGATAGCCAGCAGTGCCCCCTTTAGGTAGTGATAGCCAGCAGTGCCCCCTTTAGATAGTGATAGCCAGCAGTGCCCCCTTTAGGTAGTGATAGCCAGCAGTGCCCCCTTTAGATAGTGATAGCCAGCAGTGCCCCCTTTAGGTAGTGATAGCCAGCAGTGCCCCCTTTAGGTAGTGATAGCCAGCAGTGCCCCCTTTAGGTAGTGATAGCCAGCAGTGCCCCCTTTAGGTAGTGATAGCCAGCAGTGCCCCCTTTAGGTAGTGATAGCCAGCGGTGCCCCCTTTAGGTAGTGATAGCCAGCAGTGCCCCCTTTAGGGAGTGGTAGCCAGCAGAACCCCCCTTAGGTCATTATAAGTAGCCCCCTTAGGAAGAAATAGAAGAAAAAAAAACATATTTACCTGGCTCCCTTGCAGTCCATGGCCTCTTCTCTTCTGTCTTCTTCACCAGTCTGTGATCCGGCACATGATAATGGCGTCATTCATGTGCCGGAGTGCAGAGGGCGGAAGCTCGGGCCTCTTGTCGACGCCTGCACAATGTGGGCGGCCGACAAGAGTGATTGACAGCTCTGTCAATCAGCCGAGCCCGAGCGCCGCATTGAACTATAGGTACGTCTGTAAGACGCGTTTGTAGTTCAATGCGTCCTGGACCGGCCAGGGAAGCAGGAGACTGCTGTGTATACAGCGATCCCCTGCTTCTGTGCTGTGGCATCTGCAGGGGGGTGCAGCGGGGGCCCGGGGCCCTTACTGGAGTACTGGCTGTACCCCCCTAACGGTGGCCCTGGCTGCATACAAGGTCCTGATACTAGTATCAGGCCCTTGTATGCAAGTGTACATGGGCGGCCCGACCGCGCTCCAATCCATAAGAACGGGTCAGGTCGGGGACTGAGCACAGGCCGGCCACTGCCGGCCCCAGGGTGAGCGGCCTAACAGGTATTTTCACGGTATCCCGATGGGCCAGTCCGGCCCTGCTCACAGGTGATGTCTTCTCTGACTGTTGTTCACTTTTCTTTTTCTTCTCCATCTGGCCCAAACCATGATGATGGTTTCTTTCAGCTGAAACTCTTTACCGCAGAACCTGCAAAAAAAAACAAAAAACTATTAACCCCTTAAGGATGCAGTCCATTTGGGCCTTAAGGACGCAGACAATTTTATTTTTACGTTTTCGTTTTTTCCTCCTCGCCTTCAAAAAATCCTAACTCTATATTTTCATCTACAGACTAGCATGAGGGCTTGTTTTTTTTGCGCGATCAGTTGTCCGTTGTAATGCCATCACTCACTTTACCATAAAATGTATGGCGCAACCAAAAAAATACTATTTGTGTGGGGAAATGAAAAAGAAAAACGCAATTTTGCTAATTATTGCTTCCAGCTTCCCAATGTTAACTATTGCTTCCAGCCTCCCAATGCTATTGCCTTCATCATTCAACCCTCCCCCCTTGCCGCCATCATTCAACCTGCCCATTGCATCCATTATTCACCCCCCATGTTAAGGCCTTTATCATTCCCCCCCCCCACTATTGCCTACATCATTCAACCCCCCATTGCCTCCATTATTCACTCCCCACTCCTCTGCCATAGCCTCCATCATTCAAAACTCCCGTTACCTCCATTATTCAGCCCACTGACCCCCGTTGCCTCCATTATTCAGCCCACCGACCCCCCGTTGCCTCCATTATTCAGCCCACCAACCCCCCCCTGATGCCTCCATTATTAAGCCCCCACCCCATACTATTGCCTCCATCATTCAATCAACACATGCCCAGCACCATCACCCCCACCGTGCCGCTATTGTCTCCATTCCCCCCTGCTATTGCTTTTTTTTCAGCTCTTATACATTACCTGCTGCCGGTGTGAGGTGAAAAATTCAAACCCGTGAAAAACCTCTAGCTTCGGCAAACTTCGGAGAGGGGCGGTCCGATTTTTTCACGGGTTTGAATTTTTCACCTCACATCGGCTCACTGCTGCGTGGAGGAATGCTATGAAGCATCCAAAATCGTCGCTCCAGTGACGTGGATGCTTCCCGCCCGGCATCTGTACCCACTCCTCGTTGGCAGAAGTGTTCATTGCTTGGCATCTATTTATCCTCCGGACCCTTGCAGCAGCCCTAGCAGTGCTTTCTGGCACCCTGGGGTCCTGGTTTGGAATCACTGACGTAGAGTGTGAAATAGCTGTCCTATTGGCTGCAGCAGGAACACACTTTCCATGAAATATACAGCACACCTGAACATTGCACAGAGAGTGAAAGCACTGTCATATCTGTGGGACTGCAATAGGAACACATTCTCTATGCAATACAAATTAGCTGGGGGATGGGGGCCATGTCCCACCTCTGCGACTTCCTGATAAGATGAAAATGGGGCCTTAACTTAACTCTTCTGAATAAGGCAGGGAGTTGGTGCTCGGGAAATACCATAGTAGAGTGTTTGGGTCTCTCTGGCACTACTATGGACAACAAACAGAGCATGTGATAGGATATACGTTTCTATTGTTGAAATATTTATTTAATTTGTTATCACTTTCATTAAAACATTTTTTTATTGTGTTAATTATTTAATATACTTTTTCTGTATTTTTTCTGTCTGGAAAATTATCAAATGGACCAACATATGTTAATGTTTTTATTTACATTTTGCCATTTAATTCTGCAGTGTTCCAACAGCACAATGCCTAATTGGGGTGGAGGAAAGAAATGTCCAGCATGTGATAGGTCTGTCTACTTTGCAGAAGAAGTACAATGTGAAGGCGCAAGTTTCCATAAATCTTGTTTCCTGTGCAGTAAGTTTATCCTTTTATGTTCTAGTATATATATATATATATATATATATATATATATATATTTATTTATTTTTATAAAAAGGGAATAGACATGGTGAAGAGGGAGGGGCACTAATTTTTTTTGTTATTACTAACACTCACAAATTCTCATTGCTCTAGGTCAAGGAAAATATTATACAAACCTGTTAAAATTCAGAATGTGTTCCAATAAATATTTATTGGGCATACAGACCTATGAACCTGTGCAGAGGTTTAGGACACCTTTTAGATTAGGTTTTACATTTGCCTGTTGCCCTATAATTTTGTATACTGCATAGTGTACTGTGCTGCAATTTCAGAAGTTTTGTTAAGGAATATTGATCAACCTTTGCATTGTTTTCTTTTTTTACCTATGCTACTTGTTAACTTGTCTTTGTTTTATGGTATGTCTTTGATCGTATACTGCTATGTGTGTTTTTCCTTTATTTGTTGTATTCTTGTTCCCCATCCCTTTTATTTTTTATATTCATATTTTTATATGCGCAAAGAAAAAGTGGACCAGTTGCCCATAGCAACCAATCAGAACACTTCTCAAAATTTTTAGAAAACTCCCACATTGTCCTTTATTATTTCTGAACACCTGGTTCCTCTGTTGGACCTTCTGGTTTTAGCTTACAAGTTTATATCTGGGTAGAAGTTCCCCATAACAATGGCTTCACCCTTGTTTGCCTCCTCAGATTTCCACAGAAAGTGAAAGAACCCAAAAGTATTCTTTAACCCCTTCAGGACGGAGCCCATTTTGGCCTTAAGGACCGGAGCGTTTTTTGCACATCTGACCACTGTCACTTTAATCATTAATAACTCTGGAATGCTTTTAGTTATCATTCTGATTCCGAGATTGTTTTTTCGTGACATATTCTACTTTAACATAGTGGTAAATTTTTGTCGATACTTGCATCCTTTCTTGGTGAAAAATCCGTAAATTTGATGAAAAATTTGAAAATTTAGCATTTTTCTAACTTTGAAGCTTTCTGCTTGTAAGGAAAATGGATATTACGAATACATTTTTTTTTGGTTCACATATACAATATGTCTACTTTATGTTTGCATCATAAAATTGACGTGTTTTTACTTTTGGAAGACACCAGAGGGCTTCAACGGTCAGCAGCAATTTTCCGATTTTTCACAAAATTTTCAAACTCAGTATTTTTCAGGGACCAGTTCAGGTTTGAAGTGGATTTGAAGGGTCTTCATATTAGAAATACCCCATAAATGACCCCATTATAAAAACTACACCCCCCAAAGTATTCAAAATGACATTCAGTAAGTGTTTTAACCCTTTAGGTGTTTCACACGAATAGCAGCAAAGTGAAGGAGAAAATTCACAATCTTCATTTTTTACACTCACATGTTCTTGTAGACCCAATTTTAGAATTTTTACAAGGGGTAAAAGGACAAAATTTTTACTTGTATTTGTAGCCCAATTTCTCTCGAGTAAGCACATACCTCATATGTCTATGTAAAATGTTCGGCGGGCGCAGTAGAGGGCTCAGAAGGGAAGGAGCGACAAGGGGATTTTGGAGAGTACGTTTTTCTGAAATGGTTTTTGGGGGGCATGTTACCTTTAGGAAGCCCTTATGGTGCCAGAACAGCAAAAAAACCCCACATGGCATACCATTTTGGAAACTAGACCCCTCGGGGAATGTAACATGGGATAAAGTGAACCTTAATACCCCACAGGTGTTTCACGACTTTTGCAAATGTAAAAAAAAAAAAAATAAATTTACCTAAAATGCTTGTTTTCCCAAAAAATTTTTATTTTTAAAAAGGGTAATAGCAGAAAATACCCCTAAAAATTTGAAGCCCAATTTCTCCCGATTCAGAAAACACCCCATATGGGGGTGAAAAGTGCTCTGCTGGCGCACTACAGGTCTCAGAAGAGAAGGAGTCACATTTGGCTTTTTGAAAGCGAATTTTGCTCTGGGGGCATGCCGCATTTAGGAAGCCCCTATGGTGCCAGGATAGCAAAAAAACCCCCACATGGCATACCATTTTGGAAACTAGACCCCTCGGGGAACGTAACAAGGGGTTAAGTTAACCTTTATACCCCACAGGTGTTTCACGACTTTTGCATATGTAAAAATTTTTTTTTTTTTTTACCTAAAATGCTTGTTTTCCCCAAAATTTTACATTTTTAAAAAGGGTAAAAGCAGAAAATACCCCCCAAAATTTGTAACACAATTTCTCTCGAGTACGGCGATACCCCATATGTGACCCTAAACTGTTGCCTTGAAATACGACAGGGCTCCAAAGTGAGAGCGCCATGCGCATTTGAGGCCTAAATTAGGGATTGCATAGGGGTGGACATAGGGGTATTCTACGCCAGTGATTCCCAAACAGGGTGCCTCCAGCTGTTGCAAAACTCCCAGCATGCCTGGACAGTCAACGGCTGTCCGACAATACTGGGAGTTGTTTTGCAACAGCTGGAGGCTCCGTTCTGGAAACAGTGGCGTACCAGACGTTTTTCATTTTTATTGGGGAGGGGAGGGGGGCTGTGTAGGGGTATGTGTATATGTAGTGTTTTTTACTTTTTATTTTATTTTTTGTGGTAGTGTAGTGTAGTGTTTTTAGGGTACAGTCGCACGGGCGGGGGGTTCACAGTAGTTTCTCGCTGGCAATTTGAGCTGCAGCAGAAAGTTTGCGGCAGCTCAAATTTGCAGCCAGATACTTACTGTAATCCTCCGCCCATGTGAGTGTACCCTGTACGTTCACATTGGGGGGGACATCCAGCTGTTGCATAACTACAACTCCCAGCATGCCCGTTGGCTGTCGGTGACTGTTGAGAGTTGTAGTTTTGCAACAACTGTAGGTACACTGGTTATGTATCACTGAGTTTGTGACCTAACTCAGTGTTTCACAACCAGTGTGCCTCCAGCTGTTGCAAAACTACAACTCCCAGCATGTACGGTGCATGGTGTAAGGTGACTGCTGAGAGTTGTAGTTTGCAACAGCTGGAGGCACACCGGTCGTGAAACACTGAGTTAGGTAAAAAAAAACTCTTGAGTTTCACAACCAGTGTGCCTTCAGCTGTTGCAAAACTACAACTCTCAGCAGTCACCGACAGCCAACGGGCATGCTGGGAGTTGTAGTTATGCAACCAGCAGATGCACCACTGCAACTCCCAGCATGCACTTTAGCTGTTTGTGCAAGCTGGGAGTTGTAGTTAGACAACAGCTGAAGGTACACTTTTCCATAGAAATAATGTGCCTCCAGCTGTTGCAAAACCATAAGTCCCAGCATGCCCATAAGGGAATGCTGGGAGTTGTGGTGGTCTGCCTCCTGCTGTTGCATAACTACAGCTCCCAGCATGCCCTTTTTGCATGCTGGGAGCTGTTGCTAAGCAACAGCAGGAGGCTGTAACTCACCTCCTGCTGTTGCTTCATCGCTGGACTGTCCCTCGCCGCCGCAGCTGCTCCTGGGGCCCCGATCCCAACAGGGGCGCCGGGGATCGGGGTCCCCAGCACCGGGGGTCGTCTTCCCGCACCCGCTCACGCCCTCCGGAAGAGGGGCGGAGCGGGTGCGGGAGTGACACCCGCAGCAGGCGCCCTGATTGGTCGGCCGGTAATCCGGCCGACGAATCAGGGCGATCGTGAGGTGGCACCAGTGCCACCTCACCCCTGCAGGCTCTGGCTGTTCGGGGCCGTCAGAGACGGCCCCGAACAGCCAGTAATTCCGGGTCACCGGGTCACCGGAGACCCGATTGACCCGGAATCGCCGCAGATCGCTGGACTGAATTGTCCAGCGATCTGCGGCGATCGCCGACATGGGGGGGCATAATGACCCCCCTGGGCGATATGCCGGGATGCCTGCTGAACGATTTCAGCAGGCATCCGGCTCCGGTCCCCAACCGGCTAGCGGTGGGGGCCGGAATTCCCACGGGCGTATGGATACGCCCTCGGTCCTTAAGGACTCGGGATGCAGGGCGTATCCATACGCCCTATGTCCTGAAGAGGTTAACAGCATAAATAGAGATGAGGACATTTTTGAAAAATTCTATTCGTCCAATTCACCGAATTTTCCTGAAAAATTCAATTCGGACAATTTGCCTAATTTTCCCGAAAAATTCGGTTTGATCCGAATTTATTTGCGGCGAATTGCTATTAACTCCTTAACGACAACGAGCATATATTTACGCTTGTGGCTGGGTCCCGTTATGTGAAGCACACTCAGCAGGTGAGCGTGCTTCATACCCGGCAGGTCCCGGTTGCTATCAGCAACCAGGACCCGCGGCTAATACCAGACATTAACCCTTTAGACACCGCAATAAAAGTTGATCACGGCGTCTAAAACTGGAGTAAAGTATCGCTGGTTAGCTCACTGGGCTGTTCGGGACCGCCGCGGTGTCCTGAAGAGCTGAGAGGATAGGAGGAGTCTTCTTACCTTTGTCCCAACATGTAAATAAAAATAAATATAAACATATGTGGTATCGTCGTGTGGATAAATGTCCAAACTATAAAAATATATCATTAATTAAACTGCACGGTAAATGGCGTGCACGTAAAAAAAATTCCAAAGTCCAAAATAGCGTTTTTTTGGTCACTTTTGTTTGTACCATAAAAAAATAATAAAAAGCGATCAAAATGTCTGATCAAAACAAAAATGGAACCGATAAAAACTTCAAAAATTGATCCCTCATACTGCCCCATACATGGAAAAATAAAAAAAGTTATAGGGGTCACAAAAGGACATTTTTAATCGTATTAATTTTGGTGCATGTAGTTATGATTTTTACCAGAAGTAAAACAAAATCAAACCTATATAAGTAGGGTATCATTTTAATCGTTTGGACCTACAGAATAAAGATAAGGTGTCATTTTTACCAAAAAGTAGAAACAGAAGCCCGCAAAAGTAAAAAAAAAGATTAGTGTTTATTTTTTTCAATTTTGTCCCACAAATATTTTTTTCCGGTTTCAACATAGGTGGGGTGATAAAATGATTGATGTCATTACAAAGTAAAATTGGTGGTGCAAAAAACAAGCCCTCACAAGGGTCTGTAGGTGCAAAATTTAAAGCGTTATGATTTTTAGAATGTAATGAGGAAAAAACAAAAGTGCAAAAACAGAAAAACCCTGCATTCTTAAGGAGTTAAAAACGGCTATATCCAGGCAACAGAAAGCCTCAATAGGGGTGTAGAACACTTTGCCTTATCGTAACAGGCATAGGGAGTGTGCTGTGTTTGTGATATAATACTGTTATTCAGTATGACATGCCATATACACTCCAGTGCAGCAGTACAGAGTCGCTGAGTAGTACAGCCAAAAGTGTACCTCTCTCTTTCTCTTTCTTTCTTTCTCTCTCTTTCTCTCTCTCTCTTTTATCAAATCACGGTGATATTCAGATTTGTTACGGATCAAATTTTTCATGAAATTTGTAACGAATTCGCATTCGTCAGATTGATTCGCTCATCCCTAAACATAAGAAACTTAAAACTGAAAATCACGGACTAATAATCTGGGTGTAATGGTGGAGGAGAATGAGGAAAAGGCCAATCTAGTAAATTCATTTTTCTCTACTGTATTTACACCGAAAAATCCAATGTCAGATCACATGAGTAGGTATAATGTAAACTTCCCAGCAAATTACACCAGTTTTTTTTTTTTTTTAAATATATGTTTTTATTTTAATAATAAAAATTTACAAAAATACATTGTACAATTCAGATATAACAACGTCACCAATCAAGAAAAGACAAAAGACAAAAAGGCCAAATAGCCATGCTTGTTTACATCTGAGAAGTATACCTAATCATTATTAACACCCCCAACCCCCCATCCCGCCTCCACCCCACCCACTGGCACGAGAAAAGGAAAGAGGAAAGAAGAGAAAAAAAAAATAATTTTAAATTGTGAGCAATTGTTAATGTTTAAGTCTACCATACATTCCAAATTTTTCTACATTCTCTTTGACCCTTCTTACTCCTCATCCATCTAAACTCCTTATTTTTCATGGTTTTCAAACCTTCCTTCCATTCCTCTATTTGCAGTTCTTTAGGGGATATCCAATTCCTTAATATAACCAGTCTGGCGAAGAACAAAATCTGATGTAGCAGGCACTCAAATTTGCCCATCTTACCAATAGCTCCCAGCAGTATAAACTCTATCGTACGAGGTACCTTCACGGGGATTTTAGTTTCTACCTCTTTTATTACAGATTCCCAAAAATCAGATATCTTCTCACACGACCAGAAGCTATGTAGATAATCCGCTTCTTCCAAACCACATTTAACACACTGTGACGTAATTTTCACCCCTATCCTATAAAAATGAAGCGCGGAATAGTGGGTCCTGTGTAGTATCTTAAATTGTGTGATTTTATGTTGCATATTACGAGAAACCTTACTTATATTTTGGGCCATAATGTCCCACTCATCCTCAGACACAGTACCCACTATCCCGGACCATTTTTCTTTAATTCTATCGGTCCCCCTTACTCCAATAATCTTATTTAATTTCTTATACAAAATTGATATTCCTTTTTTTTTAAGTGCTCTATTTGGGTTAGTGCTTCTATCAAATTGTGTTTCTGTGCTACATATACCTCCTTATCTATCGTGTTATGGACTGCATGACTAACTTGCCAATAGTACAGCCAATCATTATCACTAATGTCATACCCCATTTTTATGTGCTCAAATGAAAAAAGTTGTCCTCTATCAAATATTTGTTCCAATCGTGTTATACCCTTACTATCCTAAAAAGTTGACTCACAATCCACCAATTCTTTAAATTTGTTGTTACCCCATAAGGGTGTGAACCCAAAACTATTTTCTATATGTAATTCTTCCTTTAATCCTTCCCATACTTTTCTGTATTTATGCAATAGCATGGTGTTATTTGAACCGCTCTCCTCATAATCATCTAATTCCAACACCTCATATATGTTCTCTTTCTCCTTATCTACTACAATCTTCTCCAGATATCTAGAATTCCTCCAATTCACGACTCGTACCAACTGCGCGGCCAAGTAATAAAAAAGAAAGTTGGGCATGTCCAATCCCCCCCTATCTCCAGGGGCCATAAAATATCTGTACTTCAGTTAACCCTTTTTCTTCCCCATAACAATCTACCCAGTATCACTTCTCTCTTCCGGAACCAGCACTTGCCGATCCACATTGGCGAGGCACTAAGAAAGAAAAGGATCTGTGGGAGGACCACCATCTTTACTATCGCCATCCTTTCTGACATCAAGAAAGGCATTTTAATCCATACTTCTACTCTCTTCGCTAGACTATTTAATAGGGGCCGTATATTGTTAATCACAAGCCTATCATTTGTGGCTGCTATTTTTACTCCCAGATAGGGGAAACATTCGTTTTTTTTAGCACGGATAGTCTTCCCACCATCTCCCCCATATCTTCATCCAGGGGGAGCATAGTAGATTTACTCCAGTTTATCTCCAACCCAGATAGAGGGGTAAATGCCTCGAACAGCTTAATGATACGATGTATTTTTTCTTGTGGGTTAGTTACAAAAAGAAGGATATCATCTGCAAATAATAAGATCTTACTCATCTCTCCATTTACTCCAAATCCATCATAGACATTGTTATCTCTTATCCAAGCCGCTAGGGGTTCAATATAAATTAAAAATAAAGAGGGTGAGAGGGGGCAGCCCTGCCTTGTTCCTCTGCTTAGTTTGAATGGGTAGGAGGGAATTCCATCCACCACTACACTCGCCTCAGGGTTAGTATACAATAACTGAATATAACTCAAGAATCTCGGGCCCACCCCCACCCTCTTCAAATTACACCTGTTTAACCCAACAAGAAGTCCACTGCCTTGTTAAAGCAAAACTGTCACCAAGAATATGCTTGTAAAGCTGCACACACCGTGCACTAGGGCTTCACAAGGGGAGGAGGATCCGGGGTCTGCTCTGCTCTCTTTTAGCTTACCTCCCGCAGTTGATTGACAGGCAGGGCTCTCCTGCTTGCAGCAGACCTGTGTAGCTCTGCTGTCTGCACGCCCTGCCTGTCAATCAACTGCACAACGTAGGTAGAACGAGGAGCCCGGAGCAGAGCGGAGCCTGCTCTCTGCCTCCCCGACTTTCTGTCTGACTCCTGAGGAGATTATAAAGTTTGATTGTTTAAGTATAAACTAGCCTAAGATGCCACTAAAGGTATGGCTAGAATATGCTTGTGAAGTCCTAGTGCACGGAGTGTGCAGCTTTACCAGCATATACTTGGTGACAGTTTCACTTTAACATTAAAACATACAAAATCACCTGGCCCAGATGGAATCTATTGCATGAATTAAAGGGGTACTCCACTGGCCAGCATTCGGAACATTTAGTTCCAAACGCTGTGTGCACGCTGCAGGGCTCGGCCATGGCCCCTTGTGATGTCACGACATGCCCCTACTAAATGTTCTGAACGCTGGCCAGTGGAGTACCCCTTTAAACACAGAAAAGAGTAATCCTGCACCAACAGCAGGTAAAAGGATCCACTTTAGTGAGGCATAAATATAAAATACAAGCTGGGCACAGCAGCCTACGCGTTTCGGGCAAGCATGTCCTTAGTCATGGCATTTCTTAGTTGCCATGACTAAGGACATGCTTGTCTGAAATGCATAGGTTGCTGTGCCCAGCATGTATTTTATATTTATGCTTCAATAAAGTGGATCCTTTTACCTGCCGTTGGTGCCGGATTACTCTTTTCTGCTTGTACTGAAGGAGGGGAGGCACTACCCCACAGCCTGAGCACAACGGAGGTAGTGAGGTTTGGAACGATATATGGAAATGCTATATGGAAAGTGTCTACCCCTTTAAAGTGGTACTCTGGAATTTTTTTTATCTGACTATGCTACAGAGGCTGTAAAGTTAGTGTAGTTTAAAATATAGTGTCTGTACCTGTGTTTGATAGTGCTGATTTTTGCCCCAATGTTTATTTTTAACAGCATACAAAATTACTGTCATGTCAGGTTCTCCCAGGGTGCATTGCGACCCAAGACATTATATCATTAGTAAGGTGTTCAGAGGGAGCCTGTCTTCGCTTCAATGGGTGGAGCGACCACTGGGTTAGAGGGTTATCATTCTGCAAGAATTGTAGTTTTACAACAGCTGGAGGCACCCAGGTCAGAGAACACTAGTCTATTGCATGCAAGGGATTACAGGTGTGTTTCAGTGGGTGAGGTGGCTGATGTGTGGGAGGGAGAAAAATGACCTCACACTTACAAACAAAGAATCATGGAACTTGTAGTGTGAGGGAACAAACTCCAACAGTTCGCAAAAAGATAGCCACAGCATAATGGTAATCTTACAACATAGCCATTTAGCTCCATGACAAGCACAGATCCTTCCTAAGCATGGCTATTACTGTCTGGCAGGTATGTACTAAAATCACCTTATGGTGGATAACCCCTTTAAATACATTGCTTGACAGACCCTTATTCCTTATATTTGAAGATTCTATAAAGACAGGGTGCCAACATCAAAAAAGGGATTCTGAAAACCCTAGGCATGTAAGTTCAGCCTCTATTGTATGTAAGATTTTTAAAGGTTTTATGAGAGATGCTATTCTGGAATGTCTTAATGAAAATAATCTAATAACACAGCACCAGTATGCGTTTATGGTGGTCAGTCCTCTCAGACTAATCTGATCAGCTTCCATGAGGAGGTCAGTTATAGATTGGACCTGGGTGAAGCCGTGGATGTTGTGTATCTGGACTTTTCTAAGGCATTTGATACTGTGCCACACAAAAGGTTAGAACATAAAATGAGGATGCTGGGGCTAGAGGAGGACATATATACATACATTGGGTTGGCAACTGGCTCAATGATAGGAAGCAGAGGGTGGGTGGTTATCAATGGAACTTAATCTGGTTGGGTGACAGGTACAAGTGGGGTACCACATGGGTCAATACTGGGTCCACTTCTTTTTAATATGTTTATAAATGACCTTGTAGAAGGATTACAGAGTAGAATTTCGATATTTGCAGATGACACAAAACAGGGTAAGGTGATCACCACAGAGGATAATAACATAATATTAGAGAGGGATCTGAGAAGCTGAAGACATGGGTAGACAGTTTAATGTGGATAAATGTAGGACATGGTTGAACTGGAGTGGGTGGAGGAGAGGAGGCCACCAAGGTAATGAAAATGGGTATTCCAGCCCTTTTTTTTTATTTTTATTTTTATTTGGCTGTGCTACAGGGGCTATAAAGATAATGTAGTTCATAATATAGTGTCTGTCGCAATTCACATGTCATCTTTGCCCAGAGTTGCCTCAACTTTTTTTTAAGTTTTTAGCCCGCAACATTAAATTACTAGTCAGGTGTTAAAAGGCAGCATGTCTTTATTTTATTTATGAGTGGAGCAACACTTGGTGTGTGTGTGTGTGTGTGTGTGGGGGGGGGGGGGGGTACTGGCTATCGTTCTCCACAGGGCTTCAGCTGTACTGAAGCCCTGTGACTTCAGGGGGAGGAGTTAACCCATTCCTGCCCTGCATCCCCGTCCAGTGCCACGATCTGTGTGTGGCTTGGCTAATGTGTGGGAGGGAGAAAAATGGCCTCACATTTTCAAACAGGGGACTTGTAGTTGAAGGGGAGGAACTCCAACATGAAGTTGCCATTTCACAAAAGCCCCAAGACAAGCACGGATCCTTACAAACATGTCCATATTACTGTCTGGCAGGTAAGTACTAAAATCACCTCATGGTATATAACCCCTTTAATGGTATGGGAGGATTAGAGCACCAAGACAGGTTATCAAGCTTGGAATTAATTAGTTTGAAGAAAAGACGGGGCAATTTGATCACAATGTACAAACGTATGAACGCACAGTACAGAGATCTTTCTAGGAGTCTTTGTATACGTAGGTTGGTAATCATGACAAATCTTATTAAAATGGAAATCTCCTCACAATTCAAGTTCCTGATTAATCTAGTCATATTATTTGGATTGTGAGAAGACACTATAAACCATACCTTTTTCTTTTCTTTTTGTTTATTTTTAAATCTTTTTGTGTCTTGGTGCAAATATATTTTAGATTTTATTTGTGGTGCTCAGGGCATGAGGTTAATGTCATTACTACTAGCTGCTGTTGTAATTGCACTACCCCATGAGCTTTTGCTACTAGCCCTACCCAGTCACAGCCCTTCTGCCTTCCTAGGATATACAAAAAGTACAAGCACGCACTCGTGACGTATGCTCAGGTAGCGGGGCTAAGTGATAAGGGAAGAGCCTTTGAAGGCGTGGAGAATCGCAGAATATGATCAGCTGCCATCTGGTCACACCCTGGTCCGCCAAGCAGTCTGGTCAGGAAGCAGTATTATTAAGCACAATCAAGTGCTACAAAACAGACCAGTACTAGGTATTTCTTCATGAAAATGAAATGTTCTAGAACTTAAATCGGACAGTATTAGCTTTTACTGAACAAAAGGCAACATGTTTCAAATTCAGAGAGACCTCTTCATCAGACCAACAACCTTGTGAAAAGCAAACATGTAAAAAGACAAACTCAGATTCACTACTGGGTTAAAATCTCCTGACTTGTCCTTCAGGGGCATGCAGAGGTTGACTAAAAACGAGCTTGAGCACCTGCCCTTTTGATGTCTCTCCCAAAAGTTCTCTTTTTTCCTGGCAGGAAGTAAAATGAGTGGTGATACATAAAATGTAGGCATAGCCACTCAGCAGGGGCAGGAATATCCTGGGCCTGTGCTCCAGATACAGCAGGGAGGAAAGAGAGAACACTGTATGTCTCTTCCCCTGAGGCTGCCATCTGACTTGGAATGAGTCCCCCCTCCATACTGTTAGAAGAGCTCACCAGTACCAGAGGCTCAGGAGCTTTGACATTATGACTGGATGGGGGAGCACTAGGTGAATCCTAGCCCCTGGTTCTCCATCTGCAGTGTTCCTCACCTGCCCTGTGTAGCACCATAGGTATGCAGGCATTAATGGGTTAACTGCTCCTAATTCCCTTGAATTGTGCTTTATCTTATCTGCACAGCTCAGTGGTGAAGGAGGTGGTGGAGCAAGAGAGAAAGTACAGGGATATAAGAACTAACAGCCTTACACAGTAACAAAATCCCAGCTCTGCACAGCCCCTTCTGTCAGTGCGGACTGCAGCTGTGCATATCAGATACAGCAAGGCAGAAAGTAAGAAGCATGAAGGGGAGGAGTTAACCCATTACTGCCCTGCACCCCCCTCCAGTGCCACGATCTACACAGGGACAGGTCCCTAAAATAAAGATGAAGTGATCTCCACAGCTGCACCCAATCATGTCACTTCATGTGTTTTCCAGGCCTCACCAGCTGCAAGGTAAATAGCCCTTTAGGATGTGAGATGTGCAGTGCTTTCTCTTCCTCCCTGCTGTATCGGGAGCACAGGTCCTGGATCTTCCTGCCCCTGGCAATACCTATATTTTATATATCACCAATCATGTTACTTCCTATCGGGGAAAAAGGATTTTTTAGGAGAGGCATCAAAAGGGCAGGGGCTCAAACCCCCTTTCTAGTTAATGCAGGAGATTGATGTGGCCAGATTTTTATTGCCTTTACTTTATTGACTTGAGTCTTAATGATACCTCTCCCCGCAATGTATCCTAAGTGTTTAGCTTGTTCCATCCCATGCTCTTTTCTGGGTTGGAAGTAAACCCAGATTCTCTAAGGGACTCTAGAACCGACTGAACTCTACTTGAATGGCTCCTCCAATCTAGGCTACAGATTACAGTGTTATTTAACTAGGCTTCTGCAGAATTCTTGTGGGGAATCAGAATCTGATCCATTGCCCTTTGAAATGTGGAGCACCTTTTAATCTAAAGGGCATCCTGACATACTGAAAATACCCATCAGTTGTAGAAAAAGCAGTTTTTTCTTCAGCCCCTCTTGCCAAAAGTATTTGCCAACACTTTTTTGTGAGATCCAGAGTGGTTGTGTATCTTGCTGGACCTAACCTTTCAATTAACTCATCCACTTTTGACATATTATAGGCATCCATTAAAAAAATAATAATTCCCAAAGTCTTTGTAGAAACACGAGCTTCCACTTGGTTTTGGGACTCATACACTTGGGCTGAACCATTCAATTTTGGATTTTTCCTTTTTCCTAAAGCCAACATTCTCTGGACCTCTTCTTAGACAATGGGGGAGAATTATCAAAACCTGTGCAGAGAAACAGCTCACCAGTTGCCCATAGCAACCAATAAGATTGCTTCTTTAATTTTTGAAGTGATCTGATTGGTTGCAACTGGTCTGCACAGGTTTTGATAAATCTCCCTCAATATGTCTACCTTCACTTTCAAAAACTGAAAAATTGGGGAAGAGCCTAAAACGTAGCTATTATTGATAAAAGTTAAACACACTGATAAATATGTGTGATAATAAACCTATAATCTCTAGGGACCAAGTTTATGGTCACCAGATACCAGATAGAATGCTCAATCCAACACTCTACTGGTAAAATACAGTGGGGCAAAAAAGTATTTAGTCAGCCACCAATTGTGCAAGTTCTACCACTTAAAAAGATGAGAGAGGCATGTCATTTTCATCATAGGTATACCTCAACTATGAGAGACCTAATGAGAAAAAAATCCATAAAATCACATTGCCTGACTTTTAAAGAATTTATTTGCAAATGATGGTGGAAAATAAATATTTGGTCAATAACAAAAGTTCATCTCAATACTTTTTTATATACCCATTGTTGGCAATGACAGAGGTTAAATGTTTTCTGTAATCTTCACAAGGTTTTCACACACTGTTGCTGGTATTTTGGCCCATTCCTCCATGCAGATCTCCTCTAGAGCAGTGATGTTTTGGGGTTGTCGCTGGGCAACACCTGCATTCAACTCTCTCCAAAGGTTTTCTATGGGGTTACATAGTTAGTACGGTCGAAAAAAGACATATGTCCATCAAGTTCATCCAGGGAATTAAGGGGTAGGGGTGTGGCGCGATATTGGGGAAGGGATGGGATTTTATATTTCTTCATAAGCATTAATGTTATTTTGTTCCAGGAATGTATCTAATCCTGTTTTAAAGCTGTTAATTGTTCCTGCTGTGACCAATTCCTGAGGTAGACCGTTCCATAAATTCACAGTCCTCACGGTAAAGAAGGCGTGTCGCCCCTTGAGACTAAACTTTTTCTTCTCCAGACGGAGGGAGTGCCCCCTCGTCCTTTGGGGGGGTTTAACCTGGAACAGTTTTTCTCCATATTTTTTGTATGGGCCATTAATATACTTATATACGTTTATCATATCCCCCCTTAATCGTCTCTTCTCAAGACTAAACAATTGTAACTCCTTTAATCGCTCCTCATAGCTAAGATGATCCATGCCCCATATTAGTTTAGTCGCGCGTCTCTGCACCCTTTCCAACTCCGCAGTGTCCCTTTTATGGACAGGTGCCCAAAACTGAACAGCATATTCCAGGTGAGGCCGTACCAATGCTTTATAAAGGGGGAGTATTATGTCCCTGTCCCTTGAGTCCATGCCTCTTTTGATACATGACAATATCCTGCCGGCTTTGGAAGCAGCAGCCTGACATTGCATGCTATTCTGTAGTCTGTGATCTACAAGTACACCCAGATCCTTCTCTACCAGTGACTCTGACAGTTTAATCCCCCCTAAGACATACGATGCATGCAGGTTATTAGTACCCAGATGCATAACTTTACATTTATCCACATTGAACCTCATTTGCCAAGTGGATGCCCAGACACTTAGTCTATCCAAGTCATCCTGTAACTTATGCACATCCTCTATAGACTGTACCGTGCTACAAAGCTTGTTGTCATCTGCAAAGATAGAAACAGAGCTGTTAATACCATCCTCTATATTATTGATAAATAAATTAAACAACAGCGGGCTCAGTACTGAACCTTGGGGTACACCACTAATAACCGGGGACCAATCAGAGTACGAATCATTGACCACCACTCTCTGGGTACGATCCATGAGCCAGTGTTCAATCCAGTTACAAACTAAAATTTCCAAACCCAAAGACCTTAACTTACCTGTCAGACGTCTATGAGGAACAGTATCAAATGCTTTAGCAAAATCCAGAAACACTATATCCACAGCCATTCCTCTGTCAAGGCTTCTACTCACCTCTTCATAAAAGCAAATTAGATTGGTTTGACAACTTCTATCCTTAGTAAACCCATGCTGGCTATCACTTATAATACATTTATCCCCTATGTATTCCTGTATGTAATCCCTTATAAGTCCTTCAAACAATTTACCCACAATGCACGTTAAACTTACCGGTCTATAGTTTCCTGGGGAAGACCTAGAGCCCTTTTTGAAGATTGGCACCACATTCGCCTTGCGCCAGTCCCTTGGCACAATACCAGACACCAGAGAATCTCTAAATATCATGAACAGGGGTACAGATATTACTGAACTTACCTCTCTAAGAACTCTTGGGTGCAATCCATCTGGTCCTGGAAATTTGCTTACATTTAAATTACTTAACTTACCTTGTACCATCTCTACATTAAGCCAGTTCAGTACATTACATGATGTGTTACCAGCACTGACCTGGCCAATGTCAGCTCCTTTTTCCATAGTGTATACAGAACTAAAGAACCCATTCAGTAGCTCCGCCTTCTCTTTATCGCCTGTGACAACCTCCCCATTATCATTATTAAGGGGTCCTACATGCTCTGTCCTTGGTTTTTTTGCATTTATATATCTAAAAAAATATTTAGGATTAGTTTTGCTTTCTTTGGCCACCTGTCTCTCGTTTTGAATTTTTGCTGTTTTTATTACATTTTTACAGATTTTATTAAGCTCTTTGTACTGTTTAAATGTTATCGCTGACCCATCAGATTTGTATTTTTTGAAGGCTATTTTTTTGTTGTTTATTGCTCTTTTAACATCATTTGTCAGCCATGTAGGATTTAGTTTTAATCGTTTATATTTGTTCCCCTTTGGTATATATTTAGCTGTATAGTTATTTAGAGTTGATTTAAAGATGTCCCATTTACCTTCTGTATCAGTTGAGATCTTAAGACTGGCTAGGCCACTCCATGACCTTGAAATGCTTCTTACAAAGCCACTCCTTCCTTTCTCAGACGGTATGTTTGGGATCATTGTCATGCTGAAAGACCCAGCCACATTTCATCTTCAATGCCCTTGCTGTTGAAAAGAGGTTTTCACTCAAAATCTCACGATACATGGCCCCATTCATTCTTTCCTTTACACATATCAGTTGTCCAGGTCCCTTGGCAGAAAAACAGTCCCAAAGCATGATGTTTCCACAGCTATCACGCCCACTCCCGTAGGCTTACATTGAGGGGCGGAGCGTGACATCACACGGGGGCGGGGGTTGACGTCACACGCCGCCCGCCCTGTAGTCGCCGGAAATCAGTCCGGGGACTTATTACAAATGGGGTGCCACATGCAAGATCACGGGGGTCTCCAGCGGCTGGAATCCCGTGATCAGGCATCTTATCCCCTATCCTCTGGATAGGGATGATAAGATGTCTAAGCACCGGAGTACTCCTTTAAGTTTTTACCAAAAAGTTCTACTTAGGTTTCATCTGACCATATGACATTCTCCCAATCCTCTTCTGGAACATCCAAATGCTCTCTAGCAAACTTCAGACGGGCCCGGACATGTCGTCTGGCTAAAGCAGGGGGACAAGTCTGGCACTGCATGATTTGAGTCCCTGGCGCCGTAGTGTGTTACTTGATGATAGCCTTTATTACTTTGGTCCCAGCTCTCTGCAGGTCATTCACTAGGTCCCCCCATGTGGTTCTGGGATTTTTGCTCACCATTCTTGTGATCATTTTTATATTACGGGGTGATATCTTGCATGGAGACCCAGATCGAGGGAGGTTATCAGTGGTCTTGTATATCTTCCATTTTCTAATAGTTGCTCCCACAGTTGATTTCTTCCCACCAAGCTGCTTGCCTATTGCAGATTCAGTCTTCCCAGCCTGGTGCAGGTCTACAGTTTTGTTTCTGGTGTCCTTCGACAGCTCTTTGGTCTTGGCCATAGTGGAGTTTGGAGTGTGACTGTTTGAGATTATGGACAGGTGTCTTTTATACTGATAACAAGTTGAAACAGGTGCTATTAATACAAGTAACGAGTGGAGGACAGAGGAGACTCTTAAAATAGAAGTTACAGGTCTGTGAGAGCCAGAAATCTTAATTGTTTGTAGGTGATCTAATACTTATTTTCCACCATAATTTGTAAGTAAATTCTTTAAAAATCAGACGATTTGTGATTTTATGGATTTTTGTTTTCTCATTATGTCTCTCATTGTTGAAGTGTACCTATGATGAAAATTACAGGCCTCTCTCATCTTTTTAAGTGGGAGAGCTTGCACAATTGGTGGCTGACTAAAACATGTTTTGCCCCAATGTAGCTAGAGCACAGCTATAGCGATCCATTATCACTCTCTTTACCATCTGCTCTGAGGTGAGGGACTCTGCAACCACTTCTGCCTCAAATGGAACAGATAATACATCTGTGACCTTGATGGTTTATCATTGCAGAAGGTCCATTATTGTACCCACTGGGCCTGGACTGCGAGACTTACTACAAAGCGGGCATAAATTTCAGCCTTTAACTAGCCGTAGTCTTTAGAATTCTGCACAGTTAGATCATAATAAGCTTTTTGCATCTCAGCAGTCAAGTATGGAGCAAGCACTTCGGTAGACTGGTTTAAAGGAATTATTTTTATGTCTGCAATTTGTTCAAAGACAGCTAAATGGGTTTCAACATCATCCTCGTTCATTTCCTGGAATACAGTTTGTACTTTTTTATCACACATCCGAGTCAAGAGCTTTTTCAAGTTACAGTAACAACGCGATGCATAGTCACTGTATTTTATTAAGGCATGCAAAATACAGAGTTCCGACTGGATAGCCTTTCTCAACTGCATAATTATCCACACATATACACCTGATATATAAGCGCCAGAGGCACCTAATTATCATATCATTAGTAGCCTTGGAAACCACATAAACAAAAAAATATAGATAAATCCACACACACACTTGATTACAGTATGCATGAATGCACGTAGGAAGTCGCCAATCCTATCTATTCAGTTATGTCTCTGCAATAGAAAGCATAGTAAGTCACATAGAGAAATTAAACAACCAAATATACAAAGAGTACAAAAAAATTACAAAAAAAATATGCATAAAACATTTATTCCCATGAATTACACTAACTGACCAATCTCTTAAGCATGGTTCATCCCCCGGGGTTCAAGGGAGTCCAATTTATAGTTCCAATATCCTTCCTGCCTTACAGAGTTTTTTAATGCTCCCACCCCTACGTGGGGGGAAACCTCTTCCATTACCTGAAATTTCAACTGTGCATTATTTGGTAACAGAAATGTGCAGGTATCGGGAACAGTAAATTTATTACAGCAGATCATAGATTTATGCCTATCTGTGCGATCTCCTATACGTTGGGATGTTTCTCCAACGTACAGGAGACCGCATGGACATTTAATAAGATACCATCTTTTGGACACTATTGCGGGTATCTCTGATGTTACTTAGACCACTCTACTGGTTACAATCAATCTGGTCAGTTTATATACTAGCAAACCGGCATAGAAGCTGTTAGGTGGTTATTGCAGAAAAGTGAGTATGATGAACAACGTTTCTTTCTGGATATGCGTAATGTGGTACTAAAAGAAAATAATTACGTTTTTGAGGATACTTTTTATGTGCAGCTCAGGGGTTCCGCAATGGGGGCGAACGTGCCCTCCCCCCATATGCTAATGCGTATATATATGCACATATATATATATATATATATATATATATATATGTATGTATGTCTTGGTTTGAGGAACGGTTCGTCTACAGTAATAAGTTGTTCAAAACACACACCAAAAGTTGGCAACACTTCATTGATCACATCATATGCATATGGGAGGGGCCACGTTTGTCTCTTGGCCTTATTTTTTTATCTGAATGGCATCTGGGATGAATCGAAATATAAAATTATGATGGTTAGGACACAGGTTAAAAGGAAAAAACTTTTTTTTAAATATCAACTGGCTCCAGAAAGTTAAACAGATGTGTAAATTACTTCTATTAAAAAATCTTAATCTTTTCAGTACTTATGAGCTTCTGAAGTTGAGTTGTTCTTTTCTGTCTAAGTGCTCTCTGATGACACGTGTCTCGGGAACCGCCTAGCAAATCCCCATAGCAAACCTCTTCTAAACTGGGTGGTTCCCGAGACACGTGTCATCAAAGAGCACTTAGACAGAAAAGAACAACTCAACTTCAGAAGCTCAAGTACTGAAAGGATTAAGATTTTTTAATAGAAGTAATTTAAAAATCTGTTTAACTTTTTGAAGCCAGTTGATATATAAAAAGTTTTTTCCTGGAATACCCCTTTAATTTTCTGGATACTCTCTTAAAGGAAGATGTAATGGGTGGTCTGTGTATGGACCTCTATCAGAAACCCACTGATAAGAATAGTTTGCTACATTATATAGTAATGCCCATCCCCCAGCAATAAAATGGTCTATCCCATTTTCCCTAAAAAAGAGGATACAGAGGATTGTTTTAGATCCCACTAAAAGAGATGTGCGATTGGGGAAATTGGCCAAAAGTTTAAGGCTAGGGGGTATCCTGATAGAATGATTAATTGCTACTCCAACAAGGAGACCTCAAAAGGATAAACCTATGGGTAAATGCATCCCTTTTGTCAGGACATTTCATCCTTTAAGTGGTAACATTGATACTATTATACTTACATATTGGTCTATCCTGGTAAAGACTTATCCAGATATAGAGAAGTTTCAGAATGCCTCATTGATATATAAGTGCCTCCCAAACCTCAGAGCTAAATTGATACGTGCAGATGTGGGATTCAGTAGGAAATCTAAACAAACCTTGAGTACTAGGAAGTACGACACATTCTCGTGCTTAAACTGTGCACAGTCCAGTACTGGGATTAAAGGGGATAGGGTTATAGACCATACATAAGTGAGAGTTATTCAGTGAAAAGGTTTATTCACATGTAAATCTAAAAATGTGATTTATCATATTAAATGTCAATGCGGTCTCTTGTATGTTGGAGAAACATCCCAACGTATAGGAGACCGCATAGATAGGTACAGTGCATAGTGAAAGTATTCGGCCCCCTTGGACTTTTCGACCTTTTGCCACATTTCAGGCTTCAAACATAGATATAAAACTGTAATTTTTTGTAAAGAATCAACAACAAGTGGGACACAATCATGGAGTGGAACAAAATTTATTGGATATTTCAAACTTTTTTATCAAATAAAAAACTTAAAAATTGGGCATGTAAAATTATTCAGCCCCCTTAAGTTAATAATTTATAGCGCCACCTTTTGCTGCGATTACAGTTGGAAGTCGCTTTGGGTATGTCTCTATCAGTTTTGCACATCGAGAGACTGAAATTTTTGCCCATTTCTCCTAGCAAAACAGCTGGAGCTCAGTGAGGTTGGATGGAGAGCGTTTGTGAACAGCAGTTTTCAGTTCTTTCCACAGATTCTCGATTGGATTCAGGTCTGGACTTTGACTTGGCCATTATAACACTGGATATGTCTATTTGTGAACCTTTTCATTGTAGATTTTGCTTTATGTTTTGGATCATTATCTTGTTGGAAGACAAATCTCTGTCCCAGTCTCAGGTCTTTGGCAGACTCCATCAGGTTTTCTTCCAGAATGGTCCTGTATTTGGCTTCATCCATCTTCCCATCAATTTTAACCATCTTCCCTGTCCCTGCTGAAGAAAAGCAGGCCCAAACCATGATGCTGCCACCACCATGTTTGACAGTGGGGATGGTGTGTTCAGGGTGATGAACTGTGTTGCTTTTACGCCAAACATAACGTTTTGCATTGTTGCCAAAAAGTTTGATTTTGGTTTCATCTGACCAGAGCACCTTCTTCCACATGTTTGATGAGTCTCCCAAATGGCTTGTGGCAAACTTTAAACCACACTTTTTATGGATATCTTTAAGAAATGGCTTTCTTCTTGCCACTCTTCCATAAAGGGCAGATTTGTGCAATATACGACTGATTGTTGTCCTATGGACAGAGTCTCCCACCTCAGCTGTAGATCTCTGCAGTTCATCCAGAGTGATCATGGGCCTCTTGGCTGCATCTCTGATCAGTCTTCTCCTTGTATGAGCTGAAAGTTTAGAGGGACGGCCAGGTCTTCGTAGATTTGCAGTGGTCTGATACTCCTTCCATTTCAGTATTATCGCTTGCACAGTACTGCTTGGGATGTTTAAAGCTTGGGAAATCTTTTTGTATCCAAATCCGGCTTTAAACTTCTCCAAAACTATATCTCGGACCTGCCTGGTGTGTTCCTTGTTCTTCATGATGCTCTCTGCGCTTTAAACGGACCTCTGAGACTATCACAGTGCAGGTGCATTTATACAGAGACTTGATTATACACAGGTGGATTCTATTTATCATCATTAGTCATTTAGGTCAACATTGGATCATTCAGAATCCTCACTGAACTTTTGGAGAGAGTTTGCTGCACTGAAAGTAAAGGGGCTGAATAATTTAGCACGCCCGATTTTTCAGTTTTTTATTTGTTAACAAAGTTTGAAATATCTAATAAATTTTGTTCCACTTCATGATTGTGTCCCACTGTGTTGATTCTTCACAAAAAATTACAGTTTTATATCTTTATGTTTGAAGCCTGAAAGGTGGCAAAAGGTCAAAAAGTTCAAGGGGGCCAAATGCTTTCACTATGCACTGTACATCAGCATTTTATTGTAGAGAGGGACAGAGAGCATTGTGTTGCACAGAAAAGCTTTTTTACAGCAGCAATTCACCTCAATCCCAAATCCCACCTAGAAGCACTGATAGGGAAGGGAGTGAGATTGAGAGAGAAAGTGCCATTTTGGGTGCAGTACACAGTGACTATGTGCTGCAGCACTGCTGTGTACAACAACTGAAAAGCTTATAGTAACCAGCCAGTTAGGGTGAGCAGAGCACTAAAAGCATATTGCTCTATTAAGTGTAACCCTGTGCGAACATCTAAGAGGTGTATCATTTTGTTCCTGTTAAAGTCTTAAAGGGGTACTCCAGTGGAAAAAATGTTTTATTAAATCAACTCGTAGCAGAAAGTTAAACAGATTTGTAAATGACTTCTATTAAAAAACCTTTACCCTTCCAGTACTTTTTAGCAGCTGTATGCTACAGAGGAAATGATTTTCTTTTTGAATTTATTTTTTGTCCTGTCCACAGTCCTCTCTGCTGACACCTGATGCCCGTATCAGGATCAGTCCAGAGCAGGTTACAAACCTATGCTGCTCTGGACAGTTCCTGACATGGACAGAGGTGTCAGCAGAGAGCACTGTGGACAAGAAATTCAAAAAGAAAAGAATATCTGTTACGCCTAGCGCTCCGGGTCCCCGCTCCTCCCCGGAGCGCGTACGGCGTCTCTCTCTCCGCAGCGCCCCGGTCGGTCCCGCTGACCGGGAGCGCTGCACTGTCATGGCCGTCGGGGATGCGATTCGCACAGCGGGACGCGCCCGCTCGCGAATCGCATCCCAGGTCACTTACCCGTTCCCGTCCCCTGCTGTCATGTGCTGGCGCGCGCGGCTCCGCTCTCTAGGGCGCGCGCGCGCCAGCTCCCTGAGACTTAAAGGGCCAGTGCACCAATGATTGGTGCCTGGCCCAATTAGCTTAATTAGCTTCCATCTGCTCCCTGCCTTTATCTGACCTCCTCCCATGCACTCCCTTGCCGGATCTTGTTGCCTTGTGCCAGTGAAAGCGTTTTGTGTGTCCAAAGCCTGTGTACCAGTACTTCTGCTATCACCCTGACTACGAACCTTGCCGCCTGCCCCCGACCTTCTGCTACGTCCGACCTTGCTTCTGTCTACTCCCTTGTACCGCGCCTATCTTCAGCAGCCAGAGAGGTTGAGCCGTTGCTAGTGGATACGACCTGGTCACTACCGCCGCAGCAAATCCATCCCGCTTTGCGGCGGGCTCTGGTGAAAACCAGTAGTGACTTAGAACCGGTCCACTAGCACGGTCCACGCCAATCCCTCTCTGGCACAGAGGATCCACCCCCTGCCAGCCGGCATCGTGACAGTAGATCCGGCCATGGATCCCGCTGAAGTTCCTCTGCCTGTTGTCGCTGACCTCCCCACACTGGTCGCCCAGCAAGCCCGACAGATTGCCCAACAAGATCACCAGCTGTCGTACTTGACCACCATGACTCAGCAACTCCAGTCGCAGCTACATCAGATTCAGTCTCAGCTACAGCAGCAGCAACCATCTCCTCCGCCAGCTCCTGCACCGCTTCCGCAGCGAGTGGCCACTCCTAGCCTCCGCCTGTCCTTGCCGGACAAATTTAATGGGGACTCTAAGTTTTGCCGTGGCTTTCTTTCGCAATGTTCCCTGCATTTGGAGATGATGTCGGATCAGTTTCCTACTGAAAGGTCTAAGGTGGCTTTCGTAGTCAGCCTTCTGTCTGGAAAAGCCCTGTCATGGGCCACACCGCTCTGGGACCGCAATGACCCCGTCACTGCCTCTGTACACTCCTTCTTCTCGGAAATTCGAAGTGTCTTTGAGGAACCTGCCCGAGCCTCTTCTGCTGAGACTGCCCTGCTGAACCTGGTCCAGGGTAATTCTTCCGTTGGCGAGTACGCCATACAATTCCGTACTCTTGCTTCTGAACTTTCTTGGAATAATGAGGCCCTCTGCGCGACCTTTAAAAAAGGCCTATCCAGCAACATTAAAGATGTTCTGGCTGCACGAGATACTCCTACCAACCTGCATGAACTCATTCATCTAGCCACTCGCATTGACATGCGTTTTTCTGAGAGGCATCAAGAGCTCCGCCAGGAAAAAGACTTAGATCTCTGGACACCTCTCCCACAGTCTCCATTGCAATCTGCGCCTAGGCCTCCCGCCGAGGAGGCCATGCAAGTGGATCGGTCTCGCCTGACCCTGGAAGAGAGGAATCGCCGTAAGGAAGAGAATCTTTGTCTGTACTGTGCCAGTACCGAACATTTTTTGGTGGATTGTCCCATCCGTCCTCCACGTCTGGGAAACGCACGCTCGCACCCAGCTCTCGTGGGTGTGGCGTCTCTTGATGCTAAGTCGGCTTCTCCACGTCTCACGGTGCCTGTACGGATTTCTTCTTCAGCCAGCTCTTCCCTCTCAGCCGTGGCCTGCCTGGACTCTGGTGCCTCTGGGAATTTTATTCGGGAGTCCTTGGTGAATAAATTCCGCATCCCGGTGACCCGTCTTGTCAAGCCACTCCACATTTCCGCGGTCAACGGAGCCAGGTTGAATTGCACCGTGCGTTTCCGCACGAAGCCCCTCCTAATGTGCATCGGACCTCATCATGAGAAAATTGAGTTTTTGGTCCTCTCCAATTGCACTTCTGAAGTTCTCCTTGGACTACCCTGGCTTCAACACCATTCCCCAACCCTGGATTGGTCCACAGGGGAGATCAAGAGCTGGGGCACCTCTTGCTTCAAGGACTGCCTTAAACCGGTTACCAGTACTCCCTGCCGTGACCCTGTGGTTCCTCCTGTATCCGGTCTCCCTAAGGTCGTTATGGACTCTGCCCGCCTTAAGAAGTGCCTCTCCCCCCCTCCCAGTCCAGTCAGGCAAGCCTCGGTGCCTCCTCATGGCCCTCGTCCTGGTGTCACACTGCCCCGTGCCAGGCCTCGCCCTCTGCCCTCCCTCCCCATTCCCACTCCTGCTGTACTGCCTGCCGTTGAGGAATCCCTCCATCCTTTCCCGGTGTCCTCATCCCAGGGGAGGCAGTTACCGGACAAAGAGAAGGGGAGACCTAAGGGGGGGGGTACTGTTACGCCTAGCGCTCCGGGTCCCCGCTCCTCCCCGGAGCGCGTACGGCGTCTCTCTCTCCGCAGCGCCCCGGTCGGTCCCGCTGACCGGGAGCGCTGCACTGTCATGGCCGTCGGGGATGCGATTCGCACAGCGGGACGCGCCCGCTCGCGAATCGCATCCCAGGTCACTTACCCGTTCCCGTCCCCTGCTGTCATGTGCTGGCGCGCGCGGCTCCGCTCTCTAGGGCGCGCGCGCGCCAGCTCCCTGAGACTTAAAGGGCCAGTGCACCAATGATTGGTGCCTGGCCCAATTAGCTTAATTGGCTTCCATCTGCTCCCTGCCTTTATCTGACCTCCTCCCATGCACTCCCTTGCCGGATCTTGTTGCCTTGTGCCAGTGAAAGCGTTTTGTGTGTCCAAAGCCTGTGTACCAGTACTTCTGCTATCACCCTGACTACGAACCTTGCCGCCTGCCCCCGACCTTCTGCTACGTCCGACCTTGCTTCTGTCTACTCCCTTGTACCGCGCCTATCTTCAGCAGCCAGAGAGGTTGAGCCGTTGCTAGTGGATACGACCTGGTCACTACCGCCGCAGCAAATCCATCCCGCTTTGCGGCGGGCTCTGGTGAAAACCAGTAGTGACTTAGAACCGGTCCACTAGCACGGTCCACGCCAATCCCTCTCTGGCACAGAGGATCCACCCCCTGCCAGCCGGCATCGTGACAATATCCTCTGTAGCATACAGCTGCTATAAAGTACTGGAAGGGGAAAGATTTTTTATTAGAAGTAATTTACAAATCTGTTTAATTTTCTGGCACCAGTTGATTTAAAAAAAAATAAAAAAGTTTTCCACCGGAGTACCCCTTTAAGGGCCTAGATACTGTGAAAGGCCAGGCAAAAGTACACACCTGCTGGTGTTGTAGACAAATACTGTTGTAAGCATAGTGGAGTGCATTGTCCTCCCCCTCATAAGTGCATACCACATACGTACATCTAAGTGGTGTACTATTTTGTTCCTGTTAAAGTCTTAAGGGCCTAGATACTGTGAAAGGCCAGCCAAAAGTACACACCTGCTGGTGTTGTAGACAAATACTGTTTTAGACATAGTAGAGCGCATTGTCCTTCCCTCATAAGTGCATACCACATACGTACATCTAAGTGGTGTACTATTTTGTTCCTGTTAAAGTCTTAAGGGCCTAGATACTGTGAAAGGCCAGGCAAAAGTACACACCTGCTGGTGTTGTACACAAATACAGTTTTAAGCGTAGTTGAGCATATTGTACTCCCCTCATATACGCACTAAGTCTGTCAAGCAGAGAAGTACCAGGAAGTGCACAGAGGAGTGGCAGAGGCCTAAATTCATCACACAGAGGTCACAGCAGACTAGGGGCGAGTGGCAGGAGCCGCAGTGAGAGGCCTGATCTCCCGTTATCAGTAGAGATGAGCGAACTTACAGTAAATTCGATTCGTCACGAACTTCTCGGCTCGGCAGTTGATGATTTATCCTGCATAAATGAGTTCAGCCTTCAGGTGCTCCGGTGGGATGGAAAAGGTGGATACAGTCCCAGGAAAGAGTCTCCTAGGACTGTATCCACCTTTTACAGCCCACGGGAGCACCTGAAAGCTGAACTAATTTATGCAGGAAAAGTCATCAACTGCCAAGCCGAGAAGTTCGTGACGAATCGAATTTACTGTAAGTTCGCTCATCTCTAGTTATCAGCTAGCGGTCGTGTCTCGACCAGCAACCCATCTGCCGTCATAGATTGGTTAACACGGTCATCCACCTCACAAGGGACATCTGACACCCACAGTCAACAGTCGGTGGGTTTCTCAGACACAACCCTCAGTTGTCATGGCCTGGGAGCAGTCCCTGTCCTCCCATCGCCTCTGTCCTATTCTGTTCCCTCCCCCACAGAAGTATCTTATGCTGTGGGTTCAGCTCCACTATTTAGTGAGGACGATCTACTAGAGGACAGTAAGCAGCTACTGCCCAGCCAAGAATTGGAGGAGACATCCACTGCTTCCTCGGCTTGGCAGGCAAGTAGTGATGAGGAGAGTGGCGTGGGAAGTGGTGTTGCGAGCATTCAGGCTCCTGAAGCAGAAACTGTTGAGGAACCTGAGGAGGACATCAGTGAGGTGCAGACAAAACTCGATGATGATGAAGCCGATCGCGCTTGGGAGCTGGGTGCAGAAGGTGCTTCATCATCATCAGGAGAAGAGAGGTGCAGGTTGCCCATGAGGCAGCAGCCGAGCCAGCAAGGCGGTAGCATGGTTGGCAGTCAGCATGGGGGCAGAAGTGGAAAGTCTGGAGCCAAACTTGGCCGGGGTAGACCACCTGCTTTACAACAGCCTACCTTCTCGGAAGGTAGTGGAACAGGGGTTCCTGGAGTCGGTAGCAGTAGCAGTCAATCAGTGCGGACTGTTGGGAAAATCAGCTACTTGGCGGTGTGGCAGTTTTTCATGAAGCATCCGGAGGATGTTAACCTGGCCACATGCAAGATGTGTTGGCAGAAGGTCAAGTGTGGCCAGGGTCATAATGTTGGCACCACGGCCCTGCGTCAACATATGCAGCGTCACCGTAAGGGTGCGTTCACACGGAGTAATTCAAGAGGAATTTACTTGAGTAATTCCTCTTGAATTCTCCTCTCCAAATTAATGCACATCTCCTCTGCCCATTGACTTTAATGTTATTTCTGCTGTCCTGTTCACACTGCGGAATTCTGCTAGCAGAATTCCGACGCTGAATTCCGTTCCGCTTGAAAAAAGAACATGTTCATTCTTCAAGCAGAATCCGCTAGCAGAAATCAATTGAAGTGAATGGTAAAAAAAAAATTCCGCCCGACATCGTTTTCGCGCGGAATTCGCACACAATTTGCGCGGAAATGGCTGAAAAACCCTTCACTTCTTTCTCCCCCATGTCCGCGCGCAGTTCCACGCGCAATTTCGCATGAATTTCCCACAAATTTTGCGCGTAAATTTTTTAGCGTGAATTACTCTCCATTTACTCCGTGTGAACGCACCCTAAAGCGGCCTGAGAGAACTGATGCTCCGGTGTGGTGGTCCAGCCTGCTGCCTCACCCAGTGGCACGTCGCTCCCTGTTTCAGCCAGCCAAGGGTGCACCACCTGAGCCGAAGGTGCTGTGTGTTATACCCAGCTTCTGTCGCTCCAGATGCTCCTGCTTCTCCTACTTTGAGTCAGTCATTCCGCCAGCAATCCATCGGTGAAGATATGTCCAAGAGACAACAGTAGTATGCGCCCACTCATCCAAGGGCACAGAAGCTGAATTTGTTCCTGTCCAAGTTGCTGGTGCTGCAGTCCCTCCCTTTTCAAGGTGTGGACTCTGCCCCTTTCAGAGAACTGATGGCTTGTGCCGAGCCGAGGTGGAGAGTCCAGAGCCGTCATTTCTTTGCGAAGAAGGCAGTACCAACCCTGCACAATTTTGTGGAACAGAAGGTGGGCCAGTCCTTGAGTCTGTGGGTGTGTACCAAAGTGCACGGCAGCGCTGATGTGTGGAGCTGTAACTATGGTCAGGGACAATGCATGTCCTTTACGGCCCACTGGGTGAATGTGGTTCCTTCACAGCCACAACAGCAACTTGGACAGATCACGCCGTTTCCGCCTCCACGCTCTCAGACCATTGGTCCTCTGACAGTGTGCAGCCCTGCCTCCTCATCCTCCACCGTGTTCTCAGCCTCCACTGCGCAGATAAGTCTCAGTGCCCCTCCAGCATACCATATAAAATCCCTACCCTTCAATTCCCTGGTTGAACTTGATGGACATATGTCTTTTTTCGACCGTACTAACTATGTAACTATGTGTCCAGGGCACGGCGGTGTCACGCTGTTCTTCACGTGGTTTGCCTTGGCGATCGGAGTCACACGGGAGAAACTGCTAAAAGTCATTCATCAAGAAATCAAATCATGGCTTACTCCATGAAAACTGGAAATGGGAACCCTGGTGACCGACAACAGGAAGGACATCTTGTCTGCGCTGTGACAAGGAAGCCTGAGACATGCGTCCTGCATGGCACACGTGTTTAATCTGGTTGTCAAGTGGTTCCTGAAGTGTTCCACCCATCTGCAAGACATCCTAACAATGGGAAGGAAACTTTGCATGTACTTCAGCCACTCGTACACCGCAAAGCACACCCTCCTTGAGCTGCAGCATCAGAACGGTATCCCCCTACACAGTCTGATTTGCGACCTTTCCACACGTTGGAATTACACCCTCCAAATGTTGGACCAACTATACAAACAGAGAAAAGCCATCACTGATTTCTTGATGGTCAAAGCGGATAGGGTGACTCCCATGTGTAACTTCAATATTAACCAGTGGCAGCTCATACATGACACCTGCCGTTTGCTCAGGCCGTTTAAAGAAGCCACATTAATAATCAGTTGCCAGGATTACGGGATGAACAATGTAATTCCACTGCTTCATCTACTACAACACTTGTTGGAAACAATAGCTGGTCAGGGCACTGGAGACGTGGTGCCTACATCTCACGGCCACATGAGCCCTGTGGGGGCTGAACTGGAAGAGGAGGGGGACGGGCACAGTGGTGCACAGTTTAGGTTTTGCGAGATGGGCGGTTTTTCTAGTCATCTGACAGGAGAGGAGGAGCAGGAGCAGCTAGAGGGTTATGAGGAAGCCGATACAGAGGACCCAGACACACCATGGCAGTATGCAGTGGAGATGGAGGCAGGGAGTCCCTCCGAGTCACTTGCACAAATGTTGCCCAGGTCTGATATGTGACACAAGGCAGGACATTTTTGCGACCAGCGATAAGCTGAAAGCAGTGTGATGCACTGGGCCCCAGGATGCAATAGAAGACCAGGACTGGAGGACAGGACACCAGGCGCAACGGGGGAACGTCGGGAGGAGGGTAAAGTTTTTGTTTTGTTTTTTCTTTTTGCAGCCCGGGCACCAGGGCCAGACTGTAAACAAAAATAGGCCCGGGCATTTTAGACTGAGCAGCCCACTTTAGCTAGGGGTGTGGCTATGTGAGGGCAGGCCCAGAAAGGGGCAGGGACCAAATGGTAGTTATTGTTGGATATAGTGGGGTATATAATGCCGGCGGCGGATGGTGGAACACACTTCAACAGCACAGCGTAGCGTATATACACAGTGACTCCTCACGTAGAATAGTCAGTACAGCTCTGGAGTATAATACAATATATAACTGAGGATCAGTACAGGATAAGTAATGTAATGCATATAGGGCATAATGGTGATTGGTTGCAGTTTTGCAGTAGCTGAGAAACCGCAGTAGTCACATGGTCCTGTCTGTGCAGTACAGCTCTGGAGTATAATACAGGATATAACTCAGGATTAGTACAGGATAAGTAATGTAATGTATGTACACAGTAACTTCACCAGCAGAATAGTGAGTACAGCTCTGGAGCATAATACAGGATATAACTCAGGATCAGTACAGGATAAGTTATGTATGTACACAGTGACCTCACCAGCAGAATAGTGAGTGCAGCTTTGGAGTATAATACAGGATATAACTCAGGATAAGTAATATAATGTATGTACACAGTGACCTCACTGTGTATTTAGATGGAGGGGGAGGGGGATAATGGAAAAGGGGATCAGAGGGAGGGGGGGATAATGGCACAAGGGGATAAATCAATTCCCCCCCTCCATTTTAATCCCCCTCTGCCATTATCCCTCTCTCCCTCCGCCATTATCCCTTTTCCCCTTCATCTTAATGATTAAGATGGAGGGAGGAGAGGGATAATGGCGGAGGGAGGATGGGGAGAAATAAAGCACAAGGCATTAAAATGGGGGTGGGGAGGGATAATGGCGGAGGGGGAATGTGGAGAAATAAAGCACAATGCATTAAGTCTTAATGCATTTTGCTTTTTTTCTTTCCATCCCCCCTCTGCCATTATCCCTCTCCCCCTCCATCTTAATGCCTTGTGCTCAAACCTCTCCCTTCCTCCTCCTGACCTCCTCCATGCCTTGTGCTCACCCCCCCCCCCATCTTGATGCCCTCCCTCCATCCCATACACTTATTTTTAATTTTAAAACTTTTTTTACTTTACTTGCTCCTTCATGCAGCGCTCAGCGGGGCCACACATTTGGCGGGGCCACACTGGCATGTGACGTCCTCCTGCGCTGTGCGGCACCTCCGCGTAATGTCAGGGGAGGTCACACATCTCCCGGCAACGACGCATCTCACTTACAGTGGCCGCAGCTCCGTACGCGCTACTGTACAGTGAGCTGCCGCGGGGATAAAGAAACGTGACGCGGCACGTGACTCCACTGTTCTTAAAGCAGCACCGCCGGCCACTGTTCTGTGCCTGCGGCCGGACATCCTGAGCTGCAGGCTGGCACACAAAGGGTCCCGACCCCGTCTGTCACAGTGTTAGTACTGCCGGCCGCTAGCCTCAAAGCAGCGGCTGCAGCCGGCTACTAGTTCTGCCACAGAATTGCAGATTCAGGGCAGTGGGGCAAGTTCCCGGTCTGCCCGATGGCCAGTCCGGGCCTGCTGGGCACAGAGAAAAAAAAAATTGAGTACTCTAACATTTGCCAAGCAAATTAAAATGTTATAGGAATAATTTAGGATAATTTTGACACTAATATTGTGATTGTAATATTTTTTGCAGTGGTATGCAAGAAGAATCTTGACAGCACTACAGTTGCTATTCATGGAAATGAGATCTATTGTAAATCCTGCTATGGAAAGAAATATGGCCCTAAAGGATATGGATTTGGACAAGGGGCAGGTACTCTAAGTATGGATCGTGGTGAAAGCTTGGGCATCCGTCCAGAAGAGTAAGTTATCTTTTTCAGCGTTTTTAAAGGCAAAGATACTCCGATCAAATTTTTGGATAAGGACCTATGGTATCACGGGGGGCTGTCATGACTGTCTAATATCTTTTTAAGTGGGGTTAGATCATTCCCCACAGCTCTTGTAGAGAATTGTAGGGGTGGGTTGGCTTATGTGTGGGAGAGAGAAAAGTGAACTTACAAACAAAGAATCCAGGGACTTGTAGTTGGAGGGAGGAAACTCCAACAGAAAATAGCCATTTCACAAAGCAGCAGTGTCTGGCAGGTTAGTACTAAAGTCACCTCATGGTGGATATCCTCTTTAACTGTTTGTGCTGTGACCAGCTTCTGTGGTACACTACTTCACAGATTTAAGGTTCTTATAATAAAAAAGGCTGTACTTTTTTTTTTTTTCCAAGATCTAGGACATGTCTTCAGGTCTTTTGTAGAGATTTAGCATGCACCATCTTATTACACTATTTATGTATGCACCATTTATTATTCATGTCCCCACTTAGACTATATCTCGTGACTTCAAGCATACCTGTCATTTCAGGTAACTTTTTAGAATGTCTGAGGAATAACAAGAGTATTCCTGGACACCAGCTCCAGAATGACCAGAAATTACCTGTTATGATGTTTCCTGTATACCACATACATTAAAAAGAGGAGATCCTACCCCCATATCTCTATTCCTTACATAAAACTGAAGCAGCAACAAGGTAGACATTATACAGCAGTTTTAAGCAGCGTTGCTGTAAATTCAGAACTTGTTTGGGGCAGTAAAACACTTTCTAGATGCTATAGTAGCATCCGTTTTTGTCTTTGACGCTCTCACTCTCTAGCTGCTCGAACCTCTCCAGTTTTTTTTATGAGGAGCAGCTGTACATTGTTGCCATAAAAAACACACTTAAAGGGGTACTACCGTGCTGACAAGTTATCCCCTATCTAAAGGAGCACCCCGCAGCACACGCAGCACCCCGCTCTCATCAGGCATCTCACACGCAGCACCCCGCTCTCATCAGGCCCCAGAGCGAACATCACTCCGGGTCTGATGACGGGGCGGTGATTGTGACGTCACACCTCCGCCCCCATGTGATGTCACGCTCCGCCCTCTCAATGTAAGTCTATGGCAGGGGGCGAGACAGCTGTCTCGCCCCCTGCCATAGACTTGCATTGAGGGGCGAAGCGTGACGTCAAACAGGGGCAGAGGTGTGACGTCACAATCATCGCCCCGTCATCAGACCCGGAGTGGATGTTCGCTCCGGGGCCTGATGAGAGCGGGGTGCTGCGTGTGAGATCGCGGGGGTCCCCAGCGGCGGGACCACGCGCGATCAGGCAACTTATCCCCTATCCTTTAGATAGGGGATAAGTTTTCAGCACGGTAGTACCCCTTTAACCCCTTAAGGACCAGGCCAATTTCCACTGTAGGACCAGAGCGTTTTTTGCACATCTGACCACTTTCACTTTAAGCATTAATAACTCTAGGATGCTTTTACCTTTCATTCTGATTCCGTTATTGCTTTTTCGTGACATATTCTACTTTATGTTGGTGGTAAATTTTTGTTGATACTTGCATCATTTCATGGTGAAAAATTCCAAAATTTGATAAAAAAAATTAAAAATTTTGCATTTTTCTAACTTTGAAGCTCTCTGCTTGTAAGGAAAATGAATATTCCAAATAAATTATATCTTGATTCACATATACAATATGTCTACTTTATATTTGCATCATCAAGTTGACATGTTTTTACTTTTGGAAGACATCAGAAGTATAGCAGCAATTTTCCAATTTGTCACAAAATTTTCAAAAGCAGAATTTTTCAGGGACCAGTTCAGTTTTAAAGGGCCTTATTATTAGAAATACCCCACAAATGACCCCATTATAAAAACTGCACCCCCCAAAGTATTCAAAATGACATTTAGTAAGTGTGTTAACCCTTTAGGTTTTTTACAGGAATAGCAGCAAAGTGAAGGAGAAAATTCTAAATATTAATTTTTTACACTCGCATGTTCTTGTAGACCCAGTTTTTGAATTTTTACAAGGGGTAAAAGGAGAGAAATCTTCCTAAAATTTGTAACCCAATTTCTCTCGAGTAAGGAAATACCTCATATGTGTATGTCAAGTGTTCGACGGGCGCAGTAGAGGGCTCAGAAGGGAAGGAGCGACAGTGGGATTTAGGAAGCCCCTATGGTGCCAGGACAGCAAAAAACTCCCCCCACGGCATACTATTTTGGAAACTACACCCCTCAAGGAATGTAACAAGGGGTCCGCTGAGCCTTAACACCCCACAGGTGTTTGACAACTTTTCGTTAAAGTTGGATGTGTAAATTATTTTTTTTTTCACTAAAATGCTGGTTTTCCACCAAATTTTATATTTTTACAAGGGATAATAGTAGAAAATGCCCCCCAAAATTTGTAACCCCATCTCTTCTGAGTATGAAAATACCCCATGTGTGGGCGTCAAGTGCACTGCAGGCGCACTACAATGCTCAGAAGAGAAGGAGTCACATTTGGTTTTTGGAAAGCACATTTTCCTGAAATGGTTTTTGGGATCATGTCCCATTTAGGAAGCCCCTATGGTGCCAGAACAGCAAAAAAAAACACATGGCATACTATTTTGGAAACTACACCCTTCAAGGAATGTAACAAGGGGTCCGCTGAGCCTTAACACCCTACAGGTGTTTGACGACTTTGGATATGTAAATGAATTTTTTTTTCCCACTAAAATGCAGTTTTTCCCCCAAATTTTACATTTTTAAAAGGGGTAATAGTAGAAAATGCCCCCCAAAATTTGTAACCCCATCTCTTCTGTGTATGGAAGTACCCCATTTGTGAATGTCAAGTGCACTTTGGTTGCGCTACAATGCTCAAAAGAGAAGGAGTCACATTTGCAAATTTTGCTGAAATGGGGGGGCATGTCGCATTTAGGAAGCCCCTATGGTGCCAGAACAGCAAAAAACACCCCACATGGCATACTATTTTGGAAACTACATCCCTCAAGGAACATAACAAGGGGTACAGTGAATCTTAACACCCCACAAGTGTTTGATAAATATTCATGAAGTGGGATGTGAAAATGAAAATTTTAATTTTTTTTTACACTAAAATGCTGGGGTTACCCCAAATTTTTCATTTTCACAAGTGGTAAAAGGAGAAAATGTTACTGTAAATTTGTAAATACATTTCTTTGGAGTAAGGACATACCTCATGTCTGGGTGTAAACAGCTTGCACACCGGTCTCAGAGGTGCCAGAGATCAGTCAGGGTCCTTGAGCTTTGGCTTTCTCTTATTGAGCCAGAACAGTGGGACCCCCCCTCAAGGGGCATTACATGGGGTAAATAACTTGGGTACACTAAATAACTAAAATGGGGTACAGTGGGACATAAAATTATAAATCAGATTATGTTCCCAGGATGATGACCCAGAGCATAGCCAAAACTAAAAAATATGCCCACCCCAAACCCTATGCTCTGAATCATCATTCTGGGAATGTGACGTGTGTGGCCGTCCCTAACCTGTTGCCTCAAATGCACACCCCTCTCAGGTGGAGAGAGAGCGCTGGGCATTTGAGGCAACATAAAAAGTCCCCGATGATAGTGACTTAGTGACCCATGACCCAGAGAAAAAAATACCCCCAGAGGTCTTATCAGTTTTTTTTTTAGATAGAGTTTTTTGGGCAATTTAGTGGTTTTATGGTGTTAAAATTTGGAATGTACTCTGGACTTGGTACATTGGGGTCAAATTATGGAAAATTTAAATGAAAAGGGAAAATTTAGTACTGCATGGAAGTGTTATACTCCCTGAAGCAGTTTTTAATGCAGAGGCCCGGATGATCGGGGCAAGTGTCACATTGATAGATGGTGTACTTTCGTATCCCCCTCCTGTTACACACTCTGCATTTTTTCTGGGATCGTCCCTTCTTTCCAGTGTGGGGGACTTCAGCTGGAATGTGTTGGCACCTATAACTTCAGTTCCTTCGGAACTCTGGCCTGCTCTTTCCCGGTCAGCAAAGATCAGGACCTTTAGGACTTCTTCTTGGAACTGGAGGAATGTCCCTGTGTTGCCTGCGTACTGGGACAGTACGAAAGCGTTGTACATGGCAACTGTACCATGTAGACCACAACTTTCTTGTACCATACACGTGTTTTCCGCATGGCCATGTATGGTTTGAGGACTTGATCAGAGAGATCAACTCCCCCCATATACCGATTGTAGTCCAGAATACAATCGGGCTTGAGGACCGGTGTTGTGGTACCTCACACAGGGACGGGTGAGCTGCCGTTACCATGAATAGTGGTCAGCATAAGGACATCCGTCTTATCCTTATACCTGACCAGCAACAGGTTTTCATGGGTAAGGGCACGGGACTCACCCTTGGGCATAGATGAGGCCTCTCTGGTTTTTCCAGATGGTCCCACAAGTGGATGTGGATCTGGATGCAAGGGATGTGAAGAGAGGGATGCTGGTATAAAAGTTGTTCACGTACATGTGGTAACCCTTATCCAGCAATGGGTGCACAAGCTCCCAAACGATTTTCCCGCTAACACCCAGAGTGGGGGAACAATCTGGGGGTTCAATACGGGAATCTCGTCCCTCACACGCTCTAAACTTGAGAGTTACATAGTTACATAGTTAGTACGGTCGAAAAAAGACATATGTCCATCAAGTTCAACCAGGGAATTAAGGGGTAGGGGTGTGGCGCGATATTGGGAAGGGATGAGATTTTATATTTCTTCATAAGCATTAATGTTATTTTGTTCCAGGAATGTATCTAATCCTGTTTTAAAGCTGTAAATTGTTCCAGCTGTGACCAGTTCCTGAGGTAGACCGTTCCATAAATTCACAGTCCTCACGGTAAAGAAGGCGTGTCGCCCCTTGAGACTAAACTTTTTCTTCTCCAGACGGAGGGAGTGTCCCCTCGTCCTTTGGGGGGGTTTAACCTGGAACAGTTTTTCTCCATATTTTTTGTATGGGCCATTAATATACTTATATACGTTTATCATATCCCCCCTTAAACGTCTCTTCTCAAGACTAAACAATTGTAACTCCTTTAATCGCTCCTCATAGCTAAGATGTTCCATGCCCCATATTAGTTTAGTCGCGCGTCTCTGCACCCTTTCCAACTCCGCAGTGTCCCTTTTATGGACAGGTGCCCAAAACTGAACAGCATATTCCAGGTGAGGCCGTACCAATGATTTATAAAGGGGGAGTATTATGTCCCTGTCCCTTGAGTCCATGCCTCTTTTGATACATGACAATATCCTGCCGGCTTTGGAAGCAGCAGCCTGACATTGCATGCTATTCTGTAGTCTGTGATCTACAAGTACACCCAGATCCTTCTCTACCAGTGACTCTGACAGTTTAATCCCCCCTAAGACATACGATGCATGCAGGTTATTAGTACCCAGATGCATAACTTTACATTTATCCACATTGAACCTCATTTGCCAAGTGGATGCCCAGACACTTAGTCTATCCAAGTCATCTTGTAACTTATGCACATCCTCTATAGACTGTACTGTGCTACAAAGCTTGGTGTCATCTGCAAAGATAGAAACAGAGCTGTTAATACCATCCTCTATATCATTGATAAATAAATTAAACAACAGCGGTCCCAGTACTGAACCTTGGGGTACACCACTAATAACCGGGGACCAATCAGAGTACGAATCATTGACCACCACTCTCTGGGTACGATCCATGAGCCAGTGTTCAATCCAGTTACAAACTAAAATTTCCAAACCCAAAGACCTTAACTTACCTGTCAGACGTCTATGAGGGACAGTATCAAACGCTTTAGCAAAATCCAGAAACACTATATCCACAGCCATTCCTCTGTCAAGGCTTCTACTCACCTCTTCATAAAAGCAAATTAGATTGGTTTGACAACTTCTATCCTTAGTAAACCCATGCTGGCTATCACTTATAATACAATTATCCCCTATGTATTCCTGTATGTAATCCCTTATAAGTACTCTCACAAAGTTTATAGAGCTTCACGCCATACCGCGCCCGCTTCGAGGGAATATACTGGCAGAAGATGAGTCTCCCCTTAAAACTGATAAGAGACTCATCGACCGAGAGCTCCCTGAGGGATACGTAGGCCTCCAAAAATTTGGCCCCAAAGTGATCGATGAGCGGCCTCACTTTGTAAAGCCAGTCATAGGTGGGATCACTTCGGGGTGGACATGCCACATTATCTGCATAATGCAGGCATTTCCGAATGGCCTCGAACCGCCTCCGTGTCATGACCATACTGTAAAGCGGGGTCTTGTATAGGATATCCCCGCTCCAGTATGTACTGTGTGTGTGCTTGGTGTAACTATTATATAACGGTGTGTGATTAGAAATCACACACCGATATATGGGGGGGAAAAGCGCTGCGGCCAAAAAAAAAAATGGGGGGCCAAATGCAGCGCCCTGAACTCCTAATAGGGCCCGGGTCACACTGAAAAATTGCAGAGGACCCTTGGGGACCTATTAGGGGGTCAGGGGGGGGGATTTTTTTTTTAACTTTTACTTTTATTAATTTTTAACACCAACCTGTCCCTGGGGTTAATCTGTCCCTGCTCTAAGGGGGATCTTCGGTCCTGAGGGGGCTCCGATCTTGCAGAGGGGGGGTCCCTGGCGTCCTCCAGCAGCTCTGACCGCTGACTGAACCCAGCCAGCGGCGGGAGCTGCAGGAGGATGCCGTTAACCCCTCCCCTGCCGGCTGCTATCGTCCGGCCAATAGCAGCAATCCTGGGGGGGGTTGACAAAATTGCCACCTTCCCATAGATACAGTGGGTGATAGGGGGTGTATCCTACACCCCCGATCACCATGTATCTTCCGGTCAGCGGGTCACCCATGACCCGCAGCAACAGAATTGCCGAAAATCGCAAGTGTGAATTCACTTGCGGTTTTCTGCGTTCGCCTACATGGGGGGGTCTGATGACCCCCCCCCAGGGCATTTGCGCGGGGTGCCTGCTGATCGATATCGCGGCGCGCGGCGGGGACCGAAATTCCCAGGTACGCCCTTGGTCCTTAACAGGTTGAGGCTGGTTTCACACTTTAAAAATACTTCTGTAATGAACGTCCGTCATAAAAATCTTGAAAATTGTCCGTTAAACGGCCGTTAGAAAATCCCATTATAGTCTATGGGATTTTTCTCATAGCCGTTTTAACCGGTTATCGCCCGTTATTAATATCAGCCGTTATTAATAACGGGCGATAACAGGTTAAAACGGCTATCTAGGAATGCACACATTGAAAAAGATGTACATTGGACCACATAGTCTAACATGGAGGACATTGTATACTTATGGGAATAACAGAACATAAAACACAGTTATGTATAGTCATAGCTGTAAATAGTTCTAAGTGACTTTTTTAACCCCTTAAGGACCGGAGGTTTTTCCGTTTTTGCATTTTCGTTTTTTGCTCGTTGCCTTTAAAAAATCATAACTCTTTCAAATTTACACTTAAAAATCCATATGATGGCTTATTTTTTGCGCCACCAATTCTACTTTGTAATGACGTCAGTCATTTTGCCCAAAAATCTATGGTGAAGCGGGAAAAAAAATCATTGTGCGACAAAATTAAAAAAAAAAATGCTGTTTTGTAAATTTTGGGGGCTTCTGTTTCTACACAGTACATTTTTCGGTAAAAATGACACCTGATATGTATTCTGTAGGTCCATACGATTAAAATGATACCCTACTTATATAGGTTTGATTTTGTCGGACTTCTGGAAAAAATCATAACTACATGCAGGAAAATTAATACGTTTAAAATTGTCATCTTCTGACCCCTATAACTTTTTTATTTTTCCGTGTATGGGGCGGTATGAGGGCTCATTTTTTGCGCCGTGATCTGAAGTTTTTAACGGTACCATTTTTGCATTGATAGGACTTATTGATCACTTTTTATTCATTTTTAAATGATATAAAAAGTGACCAAAAATGCACTATTTTGGACTTTGGAATTTTTTTGCGCGCACGCCATTGACCGAGCGGTTTAATTAATGATATATTTTTATAATTCGGACATTTCCGCACGCGGTGATACCACATATGTTTATTTTTATTTTTATTTACACTGTGTTTTTTTTTTTATTGGAAAAGGGGGGTGATTCAAACTTTTAATAGGGGAGGAGTTAAATGATCTTTATTCACTTTTTTTTTTCACTTTTTTTTTGCAGTGTTATAACATAGGGACCTATAACACTGCACACACTGATCTTCTATGTTGATCACTGGTTTCTCATAAGAAACCAGTGATCAACGATTCTGCCGCATGACTGCTCAGGCCTGGATCTCAGGCACTGAGCAGTCATTCGGCGATCGGACAGCGAGGAGGCAGGAAGGGACCCTCCCGCTGTCCTGTCAGCTGTTCGGGATGCCGCGATTAGCCGTGGCTATCCCGAACAGCCCGACTGAGCTAGCCGGCAACTTTCACTTTCACTTTTAGCCGCGCGGCTCAGCTCTGAGCGCGCGGCTAAAAGGTTAATAGCGCGCGGCGCCACGATCGGCACTGCGCGCTATTAGAGGCGGGTCCCGGCTTCACTATGACGCCGGGCCCGCCATGATATGACGCAGGGTTACTGTGTAACTCCGCGTTATTTCAGGAGAGCAGGACCAAGGACGTACCGGTACGTCCTTGGTCCTTAAGGGGTTAAAACTCCCAGAATCTAAAGTCACTGAATCTCAAGTCACTCTTTCAAATGACACTTCCAAATTCACACCCCACACTCACACACTTTGCTATCTAAGTAGCTTTGAAATCAATATTATTCCCAGGCAAGCGTCTCCTTGCAAAGCCTGGAATTGGCAGTCAGGTGCAATTTATCAGTTACTAGCCACTCCCCTCAGCTATACAATAAACTCAACTTAACTGTGCATCACAAAGAAGACACAGCAAACTTTAAAGCGTTACTGTTATTAGTAAGAAATGTAAAAATAATGCTTAAATCAATGTAGTAATGTGCCCTAAGACCTGTATGTATAATAATATGCATGTGTTAATATGTAAAGTACCTTTTGATCTATGTATTACTGTGACCAGTCTTCTGAATTCCTCTCAGAGGCTGGGTGCGTTTCCCCTGGAGTATGATGAGCACCTCTCCTCTGCCCTCCCCTCTCCCCTCCCTTGTCATCAGGTCTGCACAAACATATTAACATATGGCGACCACGGGGCCGGAGTATCGTGACATCACGACTTCGCCCCCGTGTGACGTCACCCCCCAGCCCCCGCTATGCAAGTCTATGGGAGGGGGCCACCCAGCTGTTTGTGAGCTGGCACTGCGACATGCAGCTCAAACAGGTGGGTGGCGAATACAAGATTGCGGGGGTCCCCAGCATTGGGACCCCCGTGGTGAGACATCTTATCCCCTATCTTTTGGATAGGAGATAAGATGTCTCAGGGCCGGAGTACCCCTTGAATGTGCATGTAAATGCTTCTCAACTGAAGAGGCTGCAAGCTGTCTGCATCTTGTCTGGATCTCACAGGTAATCTCCTCACACAGTTGAAAGCTGGATTATACACTGTACTGAGTGAGCATAGGAGAGAGAATACCACACCCCCACTCCCCCTCCTTTCAGAATTTCGGTCACTTTCTTCGTTGTCAGGACCAAAGAGCCCTAGATATCAGGGTTAGTTTTCAAAATAAAAGAGACAGAGACCCCTAGTGGCGATGTTTTATAGACATTTATTTCACATCTTTAGCAATAATTTTTTTTAACCTGTTAAGGACATAGGGCGTACCATATAGGGCGTATTCATAGCCGGGACCCTCGGCTAACAGCGCGCTATTAACCCTTCAGAGGCGGCGATCAAAGTTGACCATCGCGTCTGAAAGTGAAAGTAAATGCTTCCCGGCAGCTTAGTCGGGCTGATCGGGACATCGCGGAAAAAAATCAGCTAGGACGTGAGCGGAGACCCCCTTACCTTGCTCCGTCGCTTCCGATCTGGGTTTAATTGCTCCAAGCTTGAGCTACAGGCTTGAGCAATCGAGCCACTATCTCGCTGATCCATGCAAAGCTATGGCTTTGCAGAGATCAGCATAAGAGATCAGTGAGTGCAGTGTTATAGGTCCCTATGGGAGCTATAGCACTGCACAAAAAAGTTGAAAAAAAAAGTTAACAAAGGTCATTTAATAAATAAGGTCCCTAATAAAAGTTTGAATCCCTTTTCCCATAAAAAAAACTGTGTAAATAAAAATAAACATATGTGGTATCGCCGTGTGTGGAAATGTCCCAACTATAAAAATATATAGTTAATTAAATCGCACGGTCAATGGCGTACGCACAAAAAAATTCCAAAGTCCAAAATAGCGTATTTTTGGTCACTTTTTATATCATGAAAAATTTAATAAAAAGCAATCAAAAAGTCCAATCAATACAAAAATGGTACTGATAAAAACTTCAGAACACGGCGCAATAAATGAGTCCTCATACTGGCCCGAACGCGGAAAAATTAAAAAGTTATAGGGGTTAGAAGATGAGAATTTTTAACATATAAATTTTCCTTCATGTAGTTATGATTTTTTACCGAAGTACGACAATATCCAACCTACATAAGTAGGGTATCATTTTAACCGAATGGACTTACAGAATAAAGATAAGGTGTTATTTTTACCGAAAAATGAACTGCGTAGAAACGGAAGCCCCCAAAAGTTACAAAATTAAACTTTTTCTTCAATTTTGTCGCACAAGGAATTTTTTTTCTGTTTCACCGTCGATTTTTGGGTAAAATGACTGATGTCACTGCAAAGTAGAAATGGTGGCGCAAAAAATAAGACATCATATGGAATTTTATGTGCAAAATTGAAAGCGTTATGATTATTAGAAGGTGATGAGGAAAAAATGAAAATACAAAAACGGAAAAACCCTGAAGTATGTTAGGAAAATGCTTAGTTAGTAAATGGAAAAAACTTGTTTCTAACGACAGTAACACTTTAATGTGTTTAAAATGAATCACACAGTACACAGTTACACTAAATCTTAAGTCACACTTTCAAATGACACTTTCAAATGCACACCTTACACTAACACATTTGCCTATCTAAGTTCACTATCTTCACTATCTAAGATTGTGGGGGGGTCCAAACACTTGGGCCCCCCACAATCAGCTACTTATCCCCTATCCTGTTAAATTTGGCTGTAGTTCTCCTTTAAAACAACTTATATTGCGATCTTATTCCCAGGAAAAATGCAACAGCTTAAGTTCAGTGCTTCTTCAAATTCAGGGCATTATTTCTATGAACTGGTACCCACAGGCATTGCCTCCTCAACTAGCCAAGTGTTAAAGGGGTACTCCTGTGGAAAAGCAGGAGAAAATCCCCATAGCAAACATATGCTGTTCTGGACAGTTCCTAAAATGGACAGCAGAGGTCAGCAGAGAGCACTGTGGTTGTAACATCAAAGAAATCCAAAAATAAAAGCATTTCCTCTGTAGTATACAGCCCATAAAATGTATTGGAAGGATTAAGATTTTTTAATAGAAGTAATTTACAAATCTTGTAATAGCAAATTCCAGTATCGCTCTCTGCACCGACCAATTCCACTACACCTTCGCACGGACACGCCGGTCCCGCCCTCGGCTTTGTACAACTATAGAAGAAAGGATTGTCCAGCACTGGGCTTGCAGATAAAAGCTTGTTCTATATTTGGAAAATTCACAAAAATCACTCGACAGAGGAGAACGTCTGACGCGTTTCACGCATAAGTGTTTAAAGGGGTACTCCGGTGAAAACCTTTTTTCTTTTAAATCAACTGGTGCCAGAAAGTTAAATAGATTTGTAAATTACATCTATTAAAAAATCTTAATCCTTCCTGTCCTTATTAGCTACTGAATACTACAGAGGAAATTATTTTCTTTTTGGAATTCTCTCTGATGACATCACGAGCACAGTGCTCTTTGCTGACGTCATTATAATAATAACTCTTTATTTATTGTTGTCCTTAGTGGTATTTGAACCCAAGGCCCCGGCACTGCAAAGCAGCAGTGCTAACCAGTGAGCCACCATGCTGCCCTTAGCATATATATATCTGCTATGCACGGTTGCTAAAATGGACAGAGATGTCAGCAGAGAGCACTGTGCTCGTGATGTCATCAGTGTTCAGAAAAGAAAGGAATTTCCTCTGTAGCATTCAGCAGCTAATAAGTACTGGAAGGATTAAGATTTTTTAATAGAAGTAATTTACAAATATGTTTAACTTTCTGGCACCAGTTAATTTAAAAGAAAAAATGTTTTCACCGGAGTACCCCATTAATCGTAGACTTACGTGTTGTACGAATCACACAAATTAAAATACAAGAACGCCAGGTCACATGACCTGATACGTCATCAATTGATTTGCATATATAAAATACAAGAAAACATGGAAAAACCTTAGAAGGACGTATTCATTGCACTCAGGTGGGTGGCTTTGAACCACTGGCAACCAAACCAACTCGAAGATATGGCCTGGAGTATTCATATGGTTTTAAATTAGTATCTTCCGCATAAACTTAATTTAAATGTACATGCATATAATCTCATTCTGATACCAATACTTGAGATGATTTGTTGAAAATATGTCTTATAATGTTATTCATATTCGTTTGGCCAATTCCCGAATCATGATTTTATCACTTCTGTTATTGCTGTGTCCGTTACCAATGGCTACCACCCATCTGATGCAACGTTCAGGTCCTGCAGTGTTATCATACACATTTGTCCAGATTCAAATAAATACTTCTTGAAATTCTAAAGAAACATGGAAACAAAAAAACATTTTATAAGTTTGATACAGATACAGTTAATATAACATTTTTTTATTATTATTTATTTTTATTTTATTTTTATATTTTAGTAACCTCATGGGGTGTAGAGTGAACAGATTAATGATTATAAGGCTATGTCATGGTCTATATTTCTTGTTCCTCAAATTTAGATCATATAATTTTACCATGATGTATCACTTGTGGTTGCACCACCAGTACATTTTACTACATATATTTAAGGTACTTTAGGGACATGTCATGATCATGTCTAATCTTTTGTTCATCCCCCTCGGGTATATAGTGTCAAAGACGAAGATCCAGTACGTCTCTCGATTATAGAGTTTCCTTTACAGATCTCCACCTCTGGGGCCCAAATTAACTCTCTCCAACCCTGTTAGTTTAAGTGAGCTGGTATCGCCTGCGTGTACCTCTCGAAAATGTCTGGACAACATTGATATATTAATACCATTATTGCTAGCGTCTGATACATGTTTTCTAAACCGCATTTTTAGGGTATTGCCCGTGCAGCCTACATATTGCAGGCTGCACTGAGTACAGGTTGCTACATAGATCACATTTTTTGTGTTGCAGTTTATGTAGCTCTGAATAGTGTACCTACTCCCTGTGTAGCATGACGTGACATTTTTGGTAATGTCCATGTAATTGCACGTAAGACATTTACTATGGCCACACCTGTGATTACCTATGGATTTAAGCCATGTTTGTTGTTGATTTTTTTCGGTCTTACCCACACTGGAAAAAAGGCGATAAAGTAACTCCAAAGTTGATAAAGTAGCTCCAAGTGAGGGACCTTTCCTGGATACTACAGATATACCATCTGATACAATTTCTTTAAGTATAGGGTCTGTTTCTAATACTGGGATGTATTTATTGATGATGTGTTTGATTTTGCCAAACTGCACACTATAGGGGGTAACAAAGAAAGGTTTCCTTTTGTTAATATTTGTATTTTTATTATTCTTATTTTTGTTACTACTATGCATACCCGATTGATTGGGGATTATTATCCTCACTACTGGTTCTGTTTCTCCTGGAATATTTTACCAGCTCCGTCCTGCTGATTTAGTCTACCCTGCTGCGTGCCTTTTCAAGGACTGGAGTTGAATATCCCCGGCTCTTGAATCTATCAATTAATTCTTCGTTGGCGATTTTTAAGGTGTTATCATTAGAGCAATTTCTTTTTAGATGGCACATTTCCCCAAAAGGAATATTTTGTAATACATGCTTGGGGTGGCAGGAGGATGCTAGCAGGATGAAGTTGGTAGCTGTCTCCTTTCTGTAAGGAGTGACCTCTTTCTGCGATTACACCCCACTAACTGTAATATCCAAAAAATACTTTATCTTCGCCAAAGTGGTATGTGAATCGCAGATTGAGATCATTAGAGTTGATGTAATGCACAAATTCTTTAAATCTATCTTCTGAGCCCTTCCATATTAGTAGCAAATCATCAATGAATCTGCCAACCCAATGTATTTCATTAAAAAATGGGTTGCTGGAATTAAACAAAAAAATCTGCTCCCAATGAAACATAAATACATTAGCGAAGGAGGGGGAATATTTTGCCCCCATGGAAAAAATTAAATAATTGTGTTTTAACAAAAATTCAGTGGCCATGGTAATGAATTCCTTCAGACCAGGGGAGTACGTGCTGTACCTATCTAGATGTAAAGAAAGAGCCTCCAAGCCCCGATCCCAAGGGATCGAAGGTTAAAGTCCTACCACATCACATGTTACCCAGGAGAAATCTGATTGCCATTGTATGTCATCCAGGATGCCGATCACATGCTTAGTATCCTGGATGAATGTGGGGGTTAGAGTGGTAAGGGGTTGTAGACCACTCCACAAGTTTCTCCAAAAGGGACCCTGTGCCAGCCACGATGGGCCTAAGGGGAGGTGGAAAAAAACCCTTGTGGAGCTTGGGGAGTAAGTGGAACACAGGTATAATTGGATTTGAAACATACAAAGCTTCTTCTGGTCTTATATCCAATGCCCCCAATGCCACACCCACTTTAAGTAATTTCTTAAGACCCTCCTGGAAAGCTTTCGTTGGATCGCTTTTAAGTCTACGATATGTACTACTATCTGCGAGCAGTTCCTCATTCTGTTTTTTATACAAACCAGTATTCAGGACATTATTGTCACACAACTCTTTCAAAGCTGTCCTCTCTAGTTTACTCAAGTTGTTGTAACTGACGTTTTTTCATGCAGTTCGACAAGATCTCTTTCCACCAACTTCTGGAATCTATCCAGGGCCTCCGTGCGGGAGGCCACAGGATAGAATCCAGGGTTGGAGGAAATGAATGGAGTGCATCACATTCTTTTGCATTTTCTTTTTTTAAGCTCATTAAGTGTAACATTGCGTTCTGATCTGTAAAATTATTACAATTGCCTATTACAGAAGAGGATATCGGTACATCATTAGAAACTGCGTCATCTTTGACATTAAAGAAGTGTCTTTGTAATGTAAGGCCACGCAAACTTATTGACATCTAAAAGTGTATTGAATAAATTGAACTTTCAGGTTGGTACAAAATTAAATCCCTTGCTGAGGAGTTTAATTTGAGCTTCCGAAAGCACACAGGCCGATAAATTTGGCACTGGGCTCATCTCGGGGTCAAAAGAGACCTGAGGGGATAACGCCTTTCTCCGATGTCTTCTGCTCTTCATGTGCCTGTGCTCTTTTCCTTAGTGTTTGCCGTTTTTTTTGGAAGAGTATCTCCCTGTGGAGTTGGTTTGTTGGAACCGGTTGTTGGACTCTGTGCAGATTCATCTCCGCTCTTTCTATTGCTGCTTTAACAGTAACAGAAGTGATAAAATCAAGATTCGGTAATCGGCCAAATGAATATGAATAACATTATAAGACATATCTTCAACAAATCATCTCAAGTATTGGTATCAGAATGAGATTATATGCATGCACATATAGATTAAGTTTATGCAGAAGATATTAATTTTAAACCATACAAATACTCCAGGCCATATCTTCGAGTTGGTTCGGTTGCCAGTGGTTCCAAGCCACCCACCTGAGTGCAATGAATACGTCCTTCTAAGGTTTTTCCATGTTTTCTTGTATTTTATATATGCAAATCAATTGATGACGTATCAGGTCATGTGACCTGGCGTTCTTGTATTTTAAATTGTGTGATTCGTACAACACGTCAGTCTACGATTAAACACTTATGTGTGAAACGTGTCAGACGTTGTCCTCTGTGGAATGATTTCTGTGAATTTTCCAAATAAAGAACAAGCTTTTATCTGCAAGCCCAGCGCTGGACAATCCTTTCTTCTATAATTTACAAATCTGTTTAACTTTCTGGCACCAGTTGATTTAAAAACAAAAGGTTTTCCACAGGAGTACCCCTTTAATTTCACTTTCAAGTTAGTTTTATACTAGAGTACTGTATATGTGAGCCAATGTACAGTACCTATATACAGTACAGACCAAAAGTTTGGACACACTTTCTCATTCAGAGTTTTCTTTATTTTCATGACTAAGAAAATTGGAGATTCACACAGAAGGCATCAAAACTATGAATGAACACATGTGGAATTATATACATAACAAAAAAGTGTGAAAATATGTAATATTCTAGGTTCTAGCCACGTTTTGCTTTGATTACTGCTTTGCACACTGTTGGCATTCTCTTGATGAGCTTCAAGAGGTAGTCACCTGAAATGGTCTTCCAACAGTCTTGAAGGAGTTCCCAGAGATGCTTAGCACTTGTTGGCCCTTTTTGCCTTCACTCTGCGGTCCAGCTCACCCCAAACCATCTCGATTGGGTTCAGGTCCAGTGACTGTGGAGGCCAGGTCATCTGGCGCAGCACCCCATCACTCTCCTTCTTGGTCAAATAGCCCTTACACAGCCTGGAGGTGTGTTTGGGGTCATTGTCCTGTTGAAAAATAAATGATGGTCCAACTAAACGCAAAACGGATGGAATAGCATGCCACTGCAAGATGCTGTGGTAGCCATGCTGGTTCAGTATGCATTAAATTTTGAATAAATGTCCAACAGTGTCACCAGCAAAGCACCATCACACCTCCTCCTCCACACCAGCACACCTGTGAAGTGAAAACCATTTCAGGTGACTACCTCTTGAATCTCAACAAGAGAATGCCAAGAGTGTGCAAAGCAGTAATCAAAGCAAAAGGGGGCTACTTTGAAAAACCTATTTTTGTTACGTATATATTTCCACATGTGTTAATTGATAGTTTTGATGCCTTCAATGTGAATCTACAATTTTCATAGTCATGAAAATAAAGAAAACTCTGAATGAGAAGGTGTGTCCAAACTTTTGGTCTGTACTGTATATTACATTTACAAATACTAGAGTGTAGTTTTGGTTAAACTGTATTAATACATTCATAAATATGCACAACCTACTTGCATAGAGTGATAAGCCTGTATATTGTAGTGTTGATACTATGTCAAACCTCACCTGTATCCTAGGCAAAAGTGACTATAAAAGTTTTATGCAGCAACAACCGTACAATATACAAAACCTACAGTATCTCAAATAAGTGAGTACACCCCTTACATTTTTGTAAATATTTTATCATATCTTTTAACGTGACAACACTAAAGAATTGACACTCTGCTACAATGTAAAGTAGTGAGTGCACAGTCTGTATAACAGTGTTTAAAGGGGTACTCCGGTGCTTAGACATCGTATCCCCTATCCAAAGGATAGGGGATAAGATGCCTGATCGCGGGAGTACTGACGCTGGGGACTCCCGTGATCTTGCACGCGGCACCCCGTTTGTAATCAGTCCCCGGAGCGTGTTCGCTCTGGGTCTGATTACCGGCGACCACAGGGCGGGCGGCGTGTGACGTCACGCCCCTGCCCCCGTGTGATGTCACGCTCCGCCCCTCAGCTATCTCGCCCCCTCCCGTAGGCTTGCATTGTGGGGCGAAGCGTGACGTCACACGGGGGCGGAGGCATGACGTCACACGCCGCCCGCCCTGTGGTCGCCGGTAATCAGACCCAGAGCGAACACGCTCCAGGGACTGATTACAAACGGGGTGCCGCGTGCTCAAGATCATGGGGGTCCCCAGCGACGGGACTCCCGCGATCAGGCATCTTATCCCCTATCCCCTTTGGATAGGGGATAAGATGTCTAAGCACCGGAGTACCCCTTTAATGCTTCTGTCCTCTCAACATAATTGAACAGATGTCTTAATTTTAGTGTTATCGCTCTCACACACTCTAATACTGGTTACTGTAGGATCAACATGGCACCTCATGGCAAAAAACTCTCTGAGGGTTTAAAAAATAGAATTGCTGCTCTACATAAAGATGGCCTAGGCTATAAGATGACTGCCAGACCCCATAACTGAGCTGCAGCATGGTGGTGAAGGCCATACCGCATTTTACAAGACAGGTTTCCCTCAGAACAGGCCTCGCCATGGTGAACCAAAGAAGTTGAGTACACTCCCTAAGCGTCTTATTCAGAGGTTGTCTTTGGAAAATAAATGTATGACTGCTGGTAGTATTGCTGCAGAAGCAGAAGTAGAGGGGGGATGGGTAAGCCTGTCTCTGCTCAGACCATATCCAGCACACTGCATTAAATTGGTCTGCATGGCTATCGTTCCAGAAGGAAACCTCTTCTAAAGATGATGGTTTTGCTAAAAACAAGTACACTGAAGGACCTGGATTACTAGAACCATGTCCTGTGGTCCGGTGTGACCAAGATAATTGTTTTAGGTTTAGATGATGTCAATTGTGTGTGACAGCAACCCAATGTTGAGTACAAGAACAAGTGTGTCTTGCCTACAGTCAAGCATGGAAGTGTCATGGTCTGGGCCTGCATGAGTGATGCTGTTCTTGGGGATTTCATTGAGAGAACCATGAATGCCAACATGTACTGTGACATACTCAAGCAGAGCATGACTACCTCCCTTCGGAAATTTTGCTGCAGGGCATTATTCCAACATGTTAATGAACCCAAACACAACTCTAAAATGACCACTACCTTGCCCAAGAAGCTACGGGTAAAGGTAATGGAATGGCCTAGCATATTTTCATACCTAAACCCTATTCAGCATCTGTGGGGCATCCTCAAACCTGAAGTCCAGAGGGCGAGAGCGGGTGCCGTTAGTGTGCGGTGGTGGCGGCGGGGATAAACTTACTGGTGGCGGTGGGATGATCATCTCGGCGGCAGTATCCTGTCCGGAATGCAGCAGCAGAAGGGGAGGCCTGTGTGCCTCCTGCTGTTGCATAACTTCCACTCCCAGCATGCACAGCCAAAGGGCTGTAGTTATGCAACAGCTGGAGGCACATAAATACAACACTCAGCATGCCCTTTGGCTGTGCACCTTTTGGCTGTCCATGCATGCTGGGAGTTGTAGTTTATGCAACAGCTAGTGGGCATGCTGAATGTTGTAGTTGTGCAACAGCTGGGGGCACATAACTATAACTCCCAGCATGCCCTTTGGCTGTTCGTGCATGCTGGGAGGTGTAGTTATGCAACAGCGAGTGACACTTTTTCTCCATTAGCTGTTGCACAACTACAACTCCCAGCATGCACCGACAGCTAAAGAGCATGCTGGAAGGTATAGTTGTGTGCCTCTAGCTGTTGCATACCTACAACTCCCAGCATGCCCTGCAGTTATCTGTGCATGCTAGGAGTTGTAGTTATGCAACAGCTGGAGGCACACTTTTTGATAGAAAAAGTGCCAACAACTGTTGCATATCTCCAACTCCCAGCATGCACGGACAGTCAAAAGGCATGCTGGGTGTTGTATTTATGCAACAGCTGGAGGCACAATGCTACAACTTCTGTCAAACAGTTCCTGAACAGAGCCTCCAGCTGTTCCAAACAACTCCCAGCATGGCTCGACTGCCATTGACTGTCCAGGCATGCTGGGAGTTGCAGTTTTGTATCAGCTTGAGACACCTGTATGGGAAACACTGCCCTCGGATATTATTGGTGGAGTAGGCAAGCAACCTGTTTGTATCTGAGTCCGCACCTATGCAAATCCCTAATTTAGGCCTCAAATGCGCATGGTGCTCCCTCTCTCTTCGGAGCCCTGTCGTATTTCAAAGCAACAGTTTAGGATTTGTTTCCGTACTCGGCAGAAATTGTGCTACCAATTTTGGGGGGCTTTTTCTCCTTTAACCCTTATGAAAAGGAAAAGTTGGTGCTACACCATCATGCCCACGACAAGGAAATAATTCTACCTCTGTACAAATCACTAGTCAGACCACACATGGAATACTTTGTACAGTACTGGGCACCAATGTACAAGAAAGATATAGTGGAGCTAGAGAGGGTTCAAAGACGGGCAACCAGAGTAATACGGGGAATGGGAGGACTACAGTACCCAGAAAGATTATCAGAATTAGGGTTATTTAGTTTAGAAAAAAGAAGGCTTAGGGGAGACCTAATAACTATGTATAAATATATCAGGGGACAGTACAGAGATCTCTCACATGATCTATTTATACCCAGGACTGTATCTATAACAAGGGGGCATCCTCTACCTCTAGAGGAAAGAAGGTTTCTACACCAGCACAGACGGAGGTTCTTTACTGTAAGAGCAGTGAGACTGTGGAATTCTCTCCCGGAGGAGGTGGTCATGGTGAACTCTGTAAAAGTGTTCAAAACGGGTCTGGATGCATTTTTGGAGAGTAATAACATCGCTGGTTATATATACTAGATTTATAGGGACAGAACGTTGATCCAGGGATTTAATCTGACTGCCATATTTGGAGTCGGGAAGGAATTTTTACCTCTAGTATGAGGGTTCTTTGCCTTCCTCTGGATCAACTCAGTAGGGATTCATTAGGGATATAGATTGAACTTGATGGACTCTGGTCTTTTTTGAACTTCATGAACTATGTTACTATGTTAGTGTAAAAAAAATTTACTTTTTCTTTGTTTTGCTGTGCTGGCATCATGGGGGCTTCCTAAATGCGACATGGTCCTCAAAAACCATTTCAGCAAAACTCTCTCTACAAAAGCCAAATGTTGCTCCTTTCCTTCTGAGCTCTCTAGTGCACCTGCTGAGCACTTTACATGCACATATGAGGTATTAACATAATCGAGAGAAATTGGATTGCAAATTTTGGGGGGCTTTTTCTCCTTTTTCCCCCTTTTAAAAAATTGGAAAAAAAATGGACCTACAAGAACATGTTAGTGTAAAAAATGGAGATTTTTAGTTTTCTCCTCCACGTTGCTGCTATTCCTGTGAGACATCTAAAGGGTTAACAAACTTTCTGAATGTCATTTTGAATACTTTGAGGGGTGCCGTTTCTATAATGGGGGCATTTATAGAAGATTTCTTACAGAAAGGTCCCTCAAATCCACTTCAAACTGGACTGGCCTCTGAAAAAACCCCATAGCAAACATCTCCTGCTCTGGACAGTTCCTGACATGGACAGAAGTGTCAGCAGAGAGCATTGTGGTCAGACAGAAAAGAAATTCAAAAAGTAAAGAACTTCCTCTGTAGTGTACATCAGCTGATAAGTACTGGAATGATTAAGATTTTTTAATAATTTACAAATCTGTTTAACTTTCTGGAGCCAGTTTATATGAAAGAAATTGCTTTCTACCAGAGTACCCCTTTAAAGCCAAGCTCTTTGAAAAAAAAATATAATGGCAACTTCGCATACTAGGTTTTACTTGAAGGCTGAAAAAATGGTGATATAAGCCACTCATGTTGGTGAGTATAGAAAACCCAGTTGCAGAAAAGATTCTGTTAATATCACATACAATTGTTCTAGAAAGCCTCCGAACAGGGTTGGATGTCATTGTCAAAGTAGTATACCTAGTGAGTAAATATATCCAGTGAGGGAATATAACCTAGTGAGGGAAGATATCCAGTGTCACTTTTCCCTTCATATACTAGATCGAGTGATCTCTTAAAGTAGGTCAAGTATGTTTTAAAGAAGCTCTCTGGATTTTGTTTTTGCCTATCCTATCCTGGACATTTACCATCACTATCGTACAATGCCATTTATTTTATTACAGCACAGCACATCTATCCTAAGACTGTGTTCACACATGTTGTGACAAAAAAGGTTCTTATTAGCCACAATTGTGCAAATCATAGTTCAAAATTATTTAGTTATTTTTATCACCATTTTGGAAAAGTGCAGCCAAAATCCAGTAAAAATGGTGTACTCCGTTGCAGAACATCTTTTTCCCTATCCACAGGATGGAGTTACCATAGAGTTACATGGAGGGGCGCGTCAGCCACTGATTCGTGTGGTAGTCGACAGTAATCGGATATCCCTCTGTGCACAGAGAGAGCCTGGCTGCCATGCAGGCGATCGCGGTTGTGGGGACACATTTAATCCTGTGGATAGGGGATAAGATGTTCTGCAACAGAGTACCTCTTACTTTAAATCTACATAAAACACCTGAATTGTATATAAACATATCACTTTTTCAAAAACATACTATGAATAAGAAAATGCATCAAAACTGCACAATGTGAATTTACATGAACCCACTTATGAATTTAATGAGTTAACCTGACCATACAACACCATCAGCCTGACCATATGCAGTGATCAAACACCAAACCCAAGGCCGATGGATTCATGGGAAAAAAAGACAGCTTTGGAATCATTTCAGAGATGAATTTGCATCCAAAATGGAGCCTAACCCATGCCTACCACATCAGCTAAAACAGGGAAGCACAAGGCATAAAGGCACAAGCACCTTAACATTATTTTCTAATAGCCAATTTGGCACTATGTAGGCAAAAATTAAATTAATTAATTAAATTGTCAGAGGTTTTAGTATGTCACAATCCCTTTTCTACAGGTTAACAGCACAAACATGAAATAATTCTAGTATTAAAATTGCTGATTTTGGGTCACATCACATCCCAGAAAATTTTTTATAAAAGTGATCAAAAATCAAATACTAAAATATGCAAAAGTGGTACCAGTAAAAACCACACCTTACAGCACAAAAAATTAGCCCTCATATAGTTCCGTCGGTAGAAAAATTAAAAGCTGATGGGCATCAGAATATGCAATGCGATGCACAGATTTAGATTTTTATTTATTTTTTGTTACTTTTTTCTTTGGTAAAACCAAACAAATTTTTATACAAATTTGGCATCATTGAACTCATGCTGACCCATAGATAAAATTTAGTATTTCAGTTTTGCTGTATTTAATGTTGACCTACAATATATTTTTGCTTCCTAATACATTATATGGTAAAATTAAGGGTGCTGATACACCCAAGTACAACTTGTTCTACAAAATATAAACCATAATACAACTCACAACTCGGTCACTGGAAAAATAAAAAAAGTAAAAGATTTCTACAGTAGGTATGAATAACCATGTAGGAAATAACAATGAAAGTTTGATTTGTTGTTTTTTTATGCAACTTTTAGTTCTCTTTAGCACATGTATTTTGGTATATTTTCCAGGACTCCCAGTTTCCAGCCAACAAGCAACCCAAATGCATCAAAATTTGCTCAGAAAACAGGTGCTGATGTGTGCCCTCGCTGCTCAAAGTCTGTGTATGCTGCTGAGAAAGTTATCGGAGGAGGAAATGTGAGTAAAGCTGAAAACCAGCTATTGTCATAGTTTCCTTGTTTAAAACATATAGGAAAAAAGCAAAAAAAACATGAATAATAAAATGTGAAGAAATTAAGTACCTAAAGTGTTTGATCATGGGGGCCGAACGCTTGGACCCCCATGATCTCTTGCACGAAGCCCCAGCTCTGCCGCAGCTCTCCTGTGCAGGAGGCGTGCCGACCACAGCATGACGCTGTGGCCGACACGCCTCCTCCATGTAGTTCGTGGAGAGGTGGGGAGGCAGCGTTAGTGCCTCCCCGCCTCTCCCATAGAACAGTATGGGGAGTGGGCGGGGATGGGTCATAACCGTCGACCTCTCTAGGTCTCACCGAGCGCTAATGCCTGGGCCCCCGTTAAGGAGATCACGGGGGGTCCCAGCGGTCGGACCCCCCCCATGATCAAACAATTATCCCCTATCCTGTGGATAGGGGATAAGTTGTATAATGCTGCAGATGTCCTTTAAGGAGACCCTACCCCCAAAACATCAAGTCCATGGTTGAGAGGCTTGATGTGTATAAAGACAGCTATTCTACATATCATTTAAACAAATAAATAAATACTGGTGCAACAATGGTATGTTTTAATTTTTTTTAATCACATTTATTTATTTCACTACTTGCTTAAAAGTATGAAATATTGCACAATGTCCCGATGAAGGATAGTCCCTCTGTGGGTTACTGGATTATATGGTGTAAAGCCACTATTCCTATGTAGCCAGAAAAAAAAAATATATATACACACAAGTCTACCATAAAAAGCAAAAATGCTTCGTTAAAATGCAATTGGAATATAATGTACCCACCTATTTCTGATGAACTTGATTGTTTGCAGAAAATGCCTCCGTGGTTATGTTGTGAATGAAGCTGTGTGCAAATAATGTGCATCTATGGAAAATGATTTCTGTAAATTTTCCAATGCGCATGAATGACTGAAAGGATGTAATGATATGCACCAAATCTTACCCTGACAGATGCAGAATTCAGGTGAGTCCTTTAAGATATAAAATCTGAGCTGGGTTTGGCTACATAGGTGAGGGTACATTTTGGTGCTTACCATACCCCCACCCTCCCCCTGCTCGGCTCACTGACGGTATATTGTGTTGTGGTGTAGTGTTGATTGGAAGCAAGGTGAGTATTGTGCAATTCCCCTCCTGGCCTGTGAATGTAGGGGAATGGCGGTGCATTTAGTGTATGCATCACCACTTACTAGGGGCACACGCAGGATTTTCTCATTGGCTGGGAATATACCTCCATACCAGGATAACATATTACTACTGCAGTGAATAATACCATCATACCATTGTACAAGGGACAAATAATTACACCACATCATGACTACACATTACAACCACATAGTGACAGGATAATACCACCATACTGATACTGAATAAAAACTATTATACACAGACTTATATTCTCCATACAATGACCATATAGTGGTGATCCCACCTCCCCACAGGCTCTGCGGACCATATACTCTAACAGATTAGAGTGCAGTTACATCTAGGGACAGGGGGCATTTTCTTTGGGTCATGCTCTTTCCTTTTCTTCTCTTCCTTGCTTAGACTGCCATGAAGTCTTTTTCTAACCATGACTCAATGACTCATGAGTGCAGAATCGGCCCAAAAAACATTTTAGGCTCCGCACATTTCCTGCATATGTCCGCTCTTCAGTTCTCCAAAAAATGCCTTCCTTGGTGCCCTGCATAGTAGGATACAGGTAGATAGATAGGTAGAGCAGTTTGTTAAGTAGAGCAGCTAAGTGTGATTTTATGGATTTTTTTTTCTCATTATGTCTAGAGAAGAGTGAATTTTTGAAAAATTTGATTCGGCTGATTCCCCCGAATTTTTCAAAAAAATTTGATTCGATTCACAGCAAATTTTTATTAGTAATGTATTTTAATAATGTGTTTAATAAAGTGTGTGTGTGTTTCACTTTTTTTCCCTCAATTTTTTTACATTTTTTTTGGTAGTAGTACTACTCCCAGGATGGAACAGACTGTTCCATGATGGGAGTAGTAGTACCTGTGCTAATAGACCGATCGCCCCGGGTGTCACTTCTGACACCCGCTGTGATCGTCTTGTATAATGTATAGATGCAGGCGGCTTTCTCACATCTCTGCTATAGATAAGAGTGACACCCGCTGTGATCTGCCCTCAACTGCAGGTGTGCTCCATGTTATGAGCAGTAGTACCTGCAGGTAAGGAAAGATCACAGCGGGTGTCACTCCTGACACCCGCTGCGATCGTCCTGCATAATGCGGGTGGCCGGCCGCTCTTCTCTGGCCTCACTGTAGTATGAGTATATGCCATATATATGTATCCATTATTTATATTTCCCGCAGAGAGCTGTGATTGGCTGGAACCATCTGGCCAATCACAGGGAAACATGAATAAGTGATGTGAATTCTATCCACATCACTGGCCGGCTGGAGTATAGTGCAGAGATGTGAGTGCAGGAGAAAGCCGCTCCATCTCTGCAATAGATAGGATAATTGCATTGGGTGTCAGGAGTGACATCCGGGGCGATCTGTCTATTAGTACAGTTACTACAGCTCCCATCATCGAACAGTCTGTTCCATGCTGGGAGTAGTAGTACTACCTAAAAAATGTAAAAATATTTTTAAAAAAATTGAAATACACATACACACACCTTATTAAACACAATTTTAAAATACATTACTAATAAAAAATATTTAAAAATTTATTATAAAAAAATATATTATTTTTACATAGATTGATCCCTGTTTAAAAGTTAACATTAGCATTTTTTTTTTCCTCTTTCAATTTTGGGGAGCGGGCAGGGACCAGAAAATTCAGCGCTCAATATTAAAAATGAATGAGGAATTTCATAATTTTTTTTCTAGTTTTCATGCTAAATCATAATTTTTTTATTTTCACTTTACTTTTTTTGCCCCATTTATTTTATTTATTCGGGCATAGATGTGCTGCGATGAATATTGCGGGGGTCAGAGATGAGCCGAGGACAGGGACATCAGTAATATGTATAATACAGTAGGCAAAAAATGCTGATTTCCCTAATTTACCAGGTTTCCATAATCTATCAGAAATATAAGATACTTTTAAATTGTAATTTGCGGAGGCAGATGGCCGGGACAATAATGAATGTACGTATTTAATGTAATTGTGAAGGACAATGTCATTGTAATTATACAGTATGAGCTGGTTTTAAATGACAAATTACTGCAAAACTCTTCTTGTAATTCCATTGTCTCTGCATATGCAGGAAGACCAGGCAGGTAACCAAAGACAAAACAAATTTCCTAATTTTTTTTACTTTGTCTTAGGCCTTGTCTTGAATTGGTTAAACTATGAGATGCAGTTTAATTTAGTTTTATATAGAAAAGAGGGCAATTATTTTTATTACAATTGCTAACAGGTTAAATTCCAGCCCATAAAAACGTATCCTCTATCCACAGAATAAGGCAAAAGTGTTGGATATTAGGGATGTGCTCTATGTATTTGCTCCATGTATTGTCTATGGGAGTGCCAGAAATACCAAAGCACTTTTCTTTGCCACTCCCTTAGGCAGTTTATGGAGTGTGTGCTGGTGATCAGACACTTCTACCATATTCTGTGGACAAAGCATAAGTTTTTAGGGGCTGAAATAGCCCTTTAAATAGGCCTAACTTTCACTTGACTGTTTTTTTTGTCTTTTAGTCATGGCATAAGGCCTGTTTCCGTTGCGCCAAATGTGGGAAAGGATTGGAGTCCACAACACTCGCTGATAAAGATGGGGAAATATTTTGCAAAGGTATGTTAATATTACATTTTTTTTTTTTAATATATTACGCAGTTACAATGCTGTGGGTTCACACACAGTATTTTGATCAGTATTATGAGCCAAAATCATGGATAGAACTAGTATTCCGAATGCTCTACCTCCAATTCTCCCATAAAGATACATTGAAGGGGCCTTTTGTCCACCACTTCGTGCAGGGGTCAACACACCCCGTTCCTGGGTAGAGCCAGGGTACCATGCAGGAGATCGCAGAGTGCCCAGCGTTCAGACCCCAAACAATCAGACACTTATCCTTTGGATAGGGGATACATTGTCCTGCATGCAGGGCTGGTTCTGTCTGTAGGCAAAATAGGCAGCCACCTAGAGCACTGCAAGAAAGCTAGCACCAGTCCAGCTAGCACCACCCACCGTCGCCCCCCCCCCCCCCCCCCCCCCCGATACTAGTCTGATAATAATTTGCATTCTTCAGCCTGCTGGTGGAGCGCAATGCCACAAGACAGGCAGGTCCATCCAGTATCCTGACATAGCATGCACCTCCATACATCCACCCTATTAGGAGGAGGTTTGTTACAGTGTTTCAGCCCAGTAGTAAGGTAGGGAGTGTCAAAGGGCAGAGCCAATGAGAGGGTTCAAGAGGCGGCAAGATTAGCTTTTGCTTGGGGGGGGGGGGGAATCCTTGCACCAGCCCTGCCTGCATGATAGTTCTGGCTCTCCAGGCTGCACAAGAACTCGGCCCATCCTGACACCGGAGGAAGGTAAGGAGACCTCCCGCGGCCATTTAAACTTATTGGACCCCTGCAATCCAGGGATGCATTCTTATTGAGGAATTAGGGCAATTTTTATTTTTGCCTTTCTCTGGATAAGCACAGCAGGGTTTTAGATTAAACTTGACTCATGGATTTTGTCTTTTTTAACCCTTTTAATCTATGTAACTATGTACTGACATACCCTCCCACTGTTGAGGGCTTTGTAACTAAAGCATTACATAAAAAAGGAGAAAAAGAGCGAATACATTAAAGTGCAATGCACTCCTATCAGTAACAACAATTTTCTGTGTGAAATATTAATCTTTCAGCACATAGTGTGTAAAAATTCATGAATGCAAAAAGACACATTACAATTAAAAAGAATTATAATTGCTCTAACCAGAGCAACCTCCTACAAAAACATGAGGGTAGGATATCACTACCCTTAAGAGGATATAACAACCCTCAATGTATAAACATAATAGTAGGCAGTGTTTGTTTATTTATTTAAGAAAAAAAATGTGTAAGGTTCCGCACATTTTCATTCTCAGCCAGATACCAACCAAGCAGCAACAGCCTGATGTTACCAGGATGGGCGAGGACTATTGTTACTGGCCCTCCCCATTCTAAATAACACCAGCCTGTTACCGCCTAGGCCCAGGAGCGCTATATCTGATGCTCTGGGCCTGTTAGTACCAGCTTTTCTGTGGCGGTGGGTACTGGGATAATAATTGGGGGTTAGCGCTAGCTTTTTTGGAGGCTAAAGCTAAGCCTCCACTTAGTAATGGACTCTGCCTATACGACAGGGTTAGCTACTAATCCTGAAAAGTAATAAAAAAAAACACAAGTAAAAACATTTTTATTCGACCCCCCCCCCCCCACAGCCTTTGTTAACCATTAAATTAAAACAAAAAAATCCAGGTCATCGACATAGTCCACAGAGTCATCTCAGTCAGCTCAGTCATCTCTTCTAGATTAACGTAGAAGAGCACAATGGCCTCTGCTACGTAAACATAGTATAGTGCAATTGCCCCTGCTACTGTTGCAAAACTACATCTCCCATTCTGCCTGGACATCCTTTGGGCTGTCTGGGCATGCTGAGAGTTGTAGTCCCTGCACTGTAAGACTAAGCTACTAAGCTAACTATACTATACTCTATGCTACGCTCCCTAAAGTATGCTCTATATGCCTATAAAACTAAGCTAGCAACGCTACACCTGTATAAAACTATGCTAACCCTACACTTTTCTAACTACACGTGTCTCCTTTTGCAGAACTACAACTCCCATCCTGCCTGGCTTGTAGTCCATTCACTGTAAAACTAACCTTCCCTACTTGCAATATAATCTTACAAAGCTACGCTAAATAAGCTACACTACGCTAACTACACTTGTCTCCCCCCCCCCTTGTTCCACTACACTACCTACTCTAACTATGCTCCCTTTACTTTAAATCAGGGAACAGCAAGGGAGCAACTGCGAAGTCCGTAGTATACTGCGCATACGCTTGTAGTTTCCTATGGACTACGCTAGCCTTACACTAACTGTGGAGTATGTAGTAAACTGAGTTTACCATGATTTACAGTAAACTTTACATCACCAGAATGTTCTGCTAGCACTCCGCTGTCGGGGGAATGTCCACACAGAATTTTTCCGTGCAAACATTCGCCCCCCTGCGAACATAGACTTTGGCTTCAAGGACTTTGTCTAAATTTGGAGATGGGCCCTTTCCAATGGCTCATCAGACCACTTTTTTGGTCTTTTGGGTGGGGCCACTCCTAAAAATTAATCCACTGAAATTTGTTTTGCACCTATTCATATATATAGCTCAAAAACTAAGGTTGGTTCTGTTTTTTGCTATTGAAAATATTATATCACTTTAATAATTCTCAGCACACTGGTATACACATAACTATGCATCTATTTACACATATAACTTAGTAATTAAGGTTATTATTTTTTGCGACACATAGTGGGAGTATCGATGCCCATTCATAAAGACTTGACTGTTAATATTTCTATGACTTTATTTTGGTGTTTTGGGTTGTGTGACACCTATGTTATAGGTGTCAGATTAGCCAGCTTAGTCTACAGCTGTACGCTGAGTAGTGAGCCTTTTCTATATATTCATTTTTATATTTTAAGAAAGCACACTATTTATTTTGTTGTGTGTTTTACTGGCTATCACTCTCTTTCTGATGCCCTCTATCTGTATCTCCACAAAGCAGCAACACTTCCTGTGATTCATAGTGGCTATCCGCAGAATCATTAGTGACTTGCAGCTATAGTCTCAAATATTTGACTGTTTTAGAGAGAGGGCTACCTACAAGGCATTTTGGCTTAGATTGCAGGGCTGAAAAAACTAAAATTATCAGTCCTCAGTCTGCCACCCTATGAAACTGATGCACAATGGAAACTATTAAAATAAAATACTATACCAATAGTACAAGATTTAAGCAAAATTTTTTTTAATTAATTAAAAGGAAAACTAACCATAGAATAGCATAGAAAATACGTAAACATAGTCTAGCCACAGGGCCCTTGTGGGAAGACTTACAATATATTACAATATCAACTCTCATTAAAATATGGCTCTAATACCTGTATTCAAATAACCATTAATAACAACTTGGGGGTGCAGGGCGTACAGGTAGGCCCCCATTCCCGAGTCCTTAAGGGCTCAGGGCGTTCATGTACGCCCCGAGTCCCGTTACCAGCATTAACTGTGTTCTCACGAGTGGAGAATGCTTTAAACCATGGTGGGTCCCGACTGCTATCTATAGCCAGGACCCAGGGTTAATGCCGGGCATCACTGATCGGGCCGATTCACCGGCATTAACCCTTTGGACGCCGCAATCAAAGTTGATAGATAGATCATTTATGGTACTGTGTGCCGCTCACCGCTCCTCTGGCAGTAGTCCCGTACTCCTTTCATTCCTGGCAGCAGCATGCGTAGTGCAGTCTGTGCGGCCATCTCCTGTTAGTGGAGTGAGTTGGCATGTGACAATAGCTTACTTTTGGAAGCGCACGCTCCTCAAGCAAAAAAGTTCTTATTTTATTTGCTGTTGGTCCACGTATGAACAGGGTTGAATTGGATTGCGGTCAGTTGTCCACCCAAAGGGTAGTATATGCCAAACATGTTTCAGGGTATTGCACCAACAATTTTAACCCTTTCTTCAGTGGCAGGGCCACAACCCGAGATCAGGTGATCCTTCTTCAGATCGTTAAAACAAAACTTTTAGAAAATGTGGAACAAACTCAGTTCATGCTGAATCAATTTGCTCATTTCTACCAGATGACTGTGCCTGGGTGTCAGTCCACCATCTTGGTAGGTCAGTACAATATGGCATTAGTGTGCTAAAAGGGAAAGCTTCACTATTATACATGGGAGCAGGGCTGGTGCAAGAATTTTCGCCACCCTAGGCGAAAGCTAATTTTGTCTCCCCTTGACCTCGCCCATTGGCTCCGCCCTTTCACACGCCAAACCTTACTACTGCGGTGACACACTGTAACAAACCTCCTCAGTATGTAATTATCTTACTAGTGGGGTGACACACTGTAATAAACCCCCTCCCCATGTAATTTCCTTACTACTGGGGTGACACACTGTAACAAGCCTCCTCCTCATCTTATTACCTTACTATTGGGGTGACACACTGTAACAACCTTCTCCTCATTTACTCTTCTTACTTCTGTGGTGACACACTGAAACAAACCCCCTACTCATGTAATTGCTATACTACTGGGGTGACAAGCTGTAACAAACAAACAAACATAATCCTTCACTTACACAAGCTGTAAGAATCCGCACACAAGCCCCCATCGGCTATCAGTAGTACCATCATTGTTCTCTATAGCCCGAGCAGTGGTGGAGGTTGTGATGTTATGAGGCAGAGGACATCAGATATCATGCCTGTCTGCCTCTGAGGAGCATGTCGCCGCTGAAAGCAGTACTCCTCCGAGGCAGAAAGACATAATCTCTGGAGCGGGAGGAGGTTGGGGGTGGATGTATGGAGGTGTGCGCAATGTCAGGATGCTGGATGGACCTGACCTGCCTGTTTGCCTTGAAGGTGGCACTGCTGAAGAATGTAGATTATTATGGTACCAGGGGTGACGACGGTGGTGCTTCGGATGAACGGGTGCTTCGGATGCTGGCTGGCTGGCTACCAATTTTCTTTAGCCGCTGCTAATTTTGCCTATATGCAGAACCAGCCCTGATTGGTAGACACACCTTAAATTGCTTCTCATTTTTACTCTCCCAAGCAATTATTGCAGAGGGAAAAAAATCTATCCACCAAACAGAGAAGCAGGGACACCTTTCAATTTTACAGTAGTCCTCTACAGTAAGCAGCGTTGCGCTATTCTTCAGTGCTTATTGTTCTTACAAAAAAGGTAAATGGAAATGCATAACAGCACATTATGGACTATCCTTTAAACCAAGAGTTTAGCTGACTCCACTTTCAGGAAAATACTTAAACTTTCAAGTAATATATACATTTTTCCATCACATAAATCATAAAATTGTTTAAAGGTGGCAGTGTAAATTTTTCTTTATCTAATAATGACATTGTTCCTTTTTATTTGTATAATTTCTATACATACTTATATTTTTTCGCATGTAATTTTAAGTTGTTTTATATTCTTATTGGGTTTTTTTTTTACAGTTGTTAAAAAAAATATTTATAAGTCTAAATTGTATCTCTGTCTCCTCCCTTTAGGATGCTATGCAAAGAACTTTGGTCCAAAAGGCTTTGGTTTCGGTCAAGGTGCTGGAGCTCTTGCTCACACAGCATGAAAAGTCTTTGGCTACTTATGTTTCATTATTAATATAATCAGAAATGTTAAAATGGCCTTTTATTGCTATTGCTTACAGGCTGAGAAGACGTATTTTTCCACTTTTATCTACAGGAATATATATCTAATAAGTAGATATTACATGAGTGTGTAATATCAATATACATATACATGTCAATGCCATTTGAACATTAGGGGTTCTTCAACTGTTAGGGGTTCTTCAATAAAAAAAATATAAAAAAAAACAGTTTTCTACCACAGGCTAAGATGAGGAACTTACAAGGCTTAACAGCTCTAAGCTGCTTATAGAGTGCAGGTGTAATATAATCTCCATAGGAGTGACTAGTGATATCATTTGATGACTTATACCAACAGCAGAAGTCACAGATAACAGTAGAGCATGTTGGATTTCAACATGTCTGGTCCCTTTGTTCTAAGGGAGATAAAACAACACTATATACATTCTCCAATCTTTCAGAATACATGTACACTTGGTCAAGCTTTCATTTGTATGGGGGGAATCGGGAGAAATAGCTTTCAGCTGAACAAAATGCAATGGACCAACCTAACATTGTGGTCTCCAAAAAGAAAAAAAAATAATGGCTGCTACTGACTATTTTAGAATAGGAAATGCATTCTCTATTCTAACCACATTTTGTAATTCATTTTGTAAAAATACCTTTAGTTGGAGAACCTCTTTTACTGTGCTAGCATTGTTGTCTGTTAGCTCACATTGTATGCTGTAAGTTTAGATTGCTGTTAGCTCATACTCTTCTTTCCACATTATTAAAGTCTTCCTGAAAGATCCAAGTGTCTTTCATTAATTGTACTTGAACAGTGCTTAACCCCTTTAAGACTCAGCCCATTTTGGCTTTAAAGGGGTACCCCGCCTTAAGACATCTTTTCCCCTATCATAAGAAACAAATAAATAAATGGGGTAGCAAAGAAGGATGAAGTCATTATTATGGGGGACTTTAACTATCCTGATATAAACTGAGAAGCTGAAACCTGTGGGTCCAGCAAGGAAAACATGTTTTTGACAATAATAAAGGACAATTACCTTTCCCAACTAGTGCAGGACCCAACAAGAGGTGGGGCTCTTCTGGACCTTATAATAACCAAACGGGCAGACATAGTATCCGGGGTAGAGGTAGGGGGTCATCTTGGTAATAGTGACCACAGCATAATTAGTTTTCATTTATCCTATAGGAGGATGTCTACTAGTGGGTCTACAAAAACATTAATCTTCACGAAGGCCAATTTTCACCTACTAAGACAGGACCTTATTGACATAGATTGGGACCGTGCCCTGAGTCATAAAAGTACACAAGCTAAATGGGACATTTTTAAGAGCATCCAGAATATTTCTTGTGAACGACATATACCCTATGGAAATAAACATGTTAGATTATTCCTACAGATGAGCGAATTTTTAAAAAATATTAAAAACGGCTATTTCTGGGCTACAGAGAGCCTCAATAGGGGTGTAGAACACTTTGCCTTGCCATAACACGCATGGGGAGTGTGTTGTGTTGGTGAAATAATATCGTTATTCAGTATGACGTGCAGATTACAGGCATCGCTATTAGAATCACTGTCTCAGAGTGGCACAATGACAAAGCCTGGAGATGGCATCAGTATAAGGAGACCATATAGTGGCTGCATGACACAGCGTGGAGGTGGCAGCAGCATGAGGAGATCATATAGTGCCTGAATGACACAGCATGGAGGTGGTGGCAGCATGAGGAGACCATATAGTGGCTGAATGACACAGCTTGGAGGTGGCTGAAGCAAGAGGAGACCATATAGTGCAGCGGTACTCAACTGGTGGACCGCGGTCCAGATCCGGACCGCGGCCACCAGTCAACCGGACCTCAAGAATTCACTGTCCCGACATTCATATGTATCGGTGTTTTTAAGACACTGATACAAATGAATAGCTGAGCGCTGCCGGAGCAGGGGAACACTCTGCCCCCTGCCCGGCCGCGCTTCTCATGTGATGCAGATTAGCGCAGCCTGCATCTGCTCTGGCCAAGCCTGACTAGAAGAGGCCAGAGCAGTGGAGCAGCGCGGCACAGAGAGGTAGTGTTGGGAGAGGTAAGTAAATATGCGGGACTGGGCCATCGGTGCCAGAAAAGTCAAAGTGAAAGGGAGGAAGAAGATGAATGATGCATGGGTCATGGGGTGGGGAAGATGAATGCTGCAGGGTTTCTGGGATGGGGAAGATGAATGCTGCAGGGTTTCTAGGATGGGGGAGATGAATGCTGCAGGGATCTCGGGGGGAGGAGATGAATGCTGCAGGGGTTTTGGGGTGGGTGGGGGTAGATGAATGCTGCAGGGGTTTTGGGGTGGGGGGAGTTGAATGCTGCAGGGGTCTTGGGGTGAGGGGGAAATGAATGCTGCAGGGGTCTTGGGGTGGGGGAGATGAATTCCGCAGGGGTTTTGGGGTGGGTGGGAGATGAATGCTGCAGGGGTCTTAGGATAGGGGGGGGGAGATGAATGCTGCCGGGGTCTTGGGGTGTGGGGGGGGGGAGATGAATGCTGCAGGGGTCTTGGGGTGGGGGGAAGATGAATACTGCAGGGGTCTTGGGGTGGGGGGGAAGAGAGATGCTGCAGGGGTCTTGGGGGGAGATGAATGCTGCTGGGGTCTTGGGGGGAGAGATGAATGCTGCAGGGGTCTTGGGGGGAGAGATGAATGCTGCAGGGGTCTTGAGGTTGGGGGGTAAGATGAATGCTGCAGGGGTCTTGGGGTTGAGGGGGTAAGATAAATGCTGCAGGGGTCTTGCAGTGGGGGGGGGAGATGAATTCTGTAGGGGTCTTGGGGTGTGGGGGAGGGATGAATGCTGCAGGGGTCTTGGGGTGGGGGGAGATGAATGCTGAAAGGGTCTTGGAGTGGGGGAGATGAATGCTGCAAGGGTCTTGGGGGTGGGGGAGATGAATGCTGCAGGAGTCTTGGGGTGGGGGGATGAATGCTGCAGCGGTCTTGGGGTGGGGGATATGAATGCTGCAGGGATTTTGAGGTGGGGGAGATGAATGCTTCAGGGGTCTTGGAGTGTGGGGGAGATGAATGCTGCAAGGGTCTTGGGGTGGGGGAGATGAATGCTGAAAGGGTCTTGGAGTGGGGGGAGATGAATGCTGCAAGGGTCTTGGGGGTGGGGGAGATGAATGCTGCAGGGGTCTTGGGGTGGGAGGGGATGAATGCTGCAGCGGTCTTGGGGTGGGGGATATGAATGCTGCAGGGATTTTTGGGTGGGGGAGATGAATGCTTCAGGGGTCTTGGAGTGTGGGGGAGATGAATGCTGCAAGGGTCTTGGGGTGGGGGGAGATGAATGCTGCAAGGGTCTTGGGGGTGGGGGGAGATGAATGCTGCAGGGGTCTTGGGGTGGGGGATATGAATGCTGCAGGGATTTTGGGGTGGGGAGATGAATGCTTCAGCGGTCTTGGGGTGGGGGAGATGAATGCTGCAGGGGTCTTGGGGTGTGGGGGGAGATGAATGCTACAGGGGTCTTGGGGTGTGGGGAAGATTAATGCTGCAGGGGTCTTGGGGTGGGGGAGATGAATGCTGCAGGGGTCTTGGTGGAGGTGATGAATGCTGCAGGGATCTTGGGGTGGGGGGTGATGAATGCTGCAATGGATCTTGGGGTTGGGGGTGAGGGGGATGAATGCTGCAGGGGTCTTGGGGTGGGGGGTGATGAATGCTGCAATGGATCTTGTGGTGGGGGGGAGATGAATGCTGCAGGGATCTTGGGGTGGTGGGAGATGAATGCTGCAGGGATTTTGGGTTGGGCGGAGATGAATGCTTCAGGGGTCTTGGGGTAGGGGGATGAATGCTGCAGGGGTCTTGGGTTGGGGGAGATTAATTCTGAAGAGGTCTTGGGGTGTGGGAGATGAATGCTGCAGGGGTCTTGGGGTGGGGGGAGATAAATGCTGCAGGGGTCTTGGAGTGGGGGGGATGAATGCTGCAGGGGTCTTGGGGTGGGGGGAGATGAATGATGCAGGGGTCTTGGGGAGGAGATGAATGATGCAGGGGTTTTGTGGGGAAGATAAATGATGCAGGGGTCTTGGGGAGGGGGAGATGAATGATGCAGGGATCTTGGGGCGGGATGAATGATGCAGGGGTCTTGGGGTTGGGGGGTAAGATGAATGCTGCAGGTGTCTTGGGGTGGGGGAAGATGAATGCTGCAGGGGTCTTGGGGTGGGGGTGATGAATGCTGCAGAGATTTTGGGGTCGGGGGAGATGAATGCTTCAGGGGTCTTGAGGTGTGGGGGAGAGGAATGCTACAGGGGTCTTGGGGTGGGGGAGATGAATGCTGCAGGGGTCTTGGGGGGCATGATGAATGTTGCAGGGATCTTGGGGTACAAGAAAGAGAACGGTGCGCACCTCGTGCAGGTAAACAAGATAAATGGTTAGATAAATGGGCCAGCAGGGTGGTCCCTTACCTTACGGTGTTATGCTCCGAGCATAACACCTGCAGTCACTTAGAGATTAGAGAGGGGTCGCAGCATCCAGGTTCCTCTGGGCTCTGGGTAGCAGGGTCCAGCACATCAATAGAAAAGTGGAGCGGATGATCCGATCACAAAAAAGTGGAACATCTGAAGGAGCGCAGACCTCTAAGGGTTAGGTTAAAATGAATGGTTTATTATAAAAGATGCAACGCAACATAAAAACAGCGATTCCAGCCCGTACCGGGCTCTTCCTCAGGCAGTAATGGGAACAAATAGTTACACGTATACATTTAAAACAAACTTGTGTTTTACTTCCGGGTCCGGTATCAAAAACCCCGAACCGGAACCGCATCATAAGATCCAAAGTAAGAGATGACACTGATGAATATTAATAAAATACAATAAAATTAGAGGGAGAACATTGCTACACATGTCGCTATGCTGGGAGAGATGTGTATGGATGAAATTTCAAACATTACCGGTGTCGTTTAAGAGACCGGTGGTGCAGGCGCAAATGGTGTTGGTCTTCTGAGCGGTTGACGGTCGGATGTGAGAGATCGTAATTGACGCATGCGCAGCAGTGTAAGTGAGGAACCTGAAGGCTGGACTTGTATGGTACTTCTATGTCGGTAAGGACAGTTGGCAGGTTTCATCCAATTACTTCTTTTACCTCATTTAACCCATGGGGGGGACAATGTACGGAGTGTGAACATCCAAAATATTTCCAGTTTCTTCAGCTGCTCAAAGCGATTGTTAGCTGTTTTGGGTACAGAGTCAATAGGTTTAATAGTGATGGCGAGATCTAGTCCTGGGTGTGAAATAGTGGTATGTTTAGATAATCCGTGTAAGAGAAATTGTCTTTTCATGTTTAGCCTGTGCTGATTTAGTCTCAGATGAATATATAGGTCGGACCACCAGACCCCTTCATCTGAGACTAAATCAGCACAGGCTAAACATGAAAAGACAATTTCTCTTACACGGATTATCTAAACATACCACTATTTCACACCCAGGACTAGATCCCGCCATCACTATTAAACCTATTGACTCTGTACCCAAAACGGCTAACAATCGCTTTGAACAGCTGAAGAAACTGGAAATATTTTGGATGTTCACACTCCGTACATTGTCCCCCCATGGGTTAAATGAGATAAAAGAAGTAATTGGATGAAACCTGACATAGAAGTACCATACAAGTCCAGCCTTCAGGTTCCTCACTTACACTGCTGCGCATGCGTCAATTACGATCTCTCACATCCGACCGTCAACCGCTCAGAAGACCAACACCATTTGCGCCTGCGCCACCGGTCTCTTAAACGACACCGGTAATGTTTGAAATTTCATCCATACACATCTCTCCCAGCATAGCCACATGTGTATCAATGTTCTCCCTCTAATTTTATTGTATTTTATTAATATTCATCAGTGTCATCTCTTACTTTGGATCTTATGATGCGGTTCCGGTTCGGGTTTTTTGATACCGGACCCGGAAGTAAAACACAAGTTTGTTTTAAATGTATACGTGTAACTATCTGTTCCCATTACTGCCTGAGGAAGAGCCCGGTATGGGCTGGAAACGCTGTTTTTATGTTACGTTGCATCTTTTATAATAAACCATTCATTTTAACCTAACCCTTAGAGGTCTGCGCTCCTTCAGATGTTCCACTTTTTTGTGATCGGATCATTCGCTCCACTTTTCTAGGGATCTTGGGGTGGGGGAGATAAATGCTGCTGGGGTCTTTGGGTGGGGGGAGATGAATGCTGCAGGGGTCTTGGGATGGGGTGAGGAATGCTGCAGGGATCTTGGGGTGGGGGGAGGTGAATGCTTCAAGGGTCTTGGGGTAGGGGTAGAGGAATTCTGCATTAGTCTTGGGGTGGGGGGGGGAGATGAATGCTGCAGGGGTCTTGGGGTGGGAGAGATGAATGCTGCAGGGGTCTTGGGGTGAGGGGGATTAATGCTGCAGGGGTCTTGGGGTGGGGGGTGATGAATGCTGCAATGGATCTTGGGTTTGGGGGGAGATGAATGCTGCAGGGATCTTGGGGTGGGGGAGATGAATGCTGCAGGGATTTTGGGTTGGGCGGAGATGAATGCTTCAGGGGTCTTGGGGTAGGGGGGATGAATGCTGCAGGGGTCTTGGGTTGGGGGGAGATGAATGCTGCAGGGGTCTTGGGGTGGGGAGATTAATTCTGAAGGGGTCTTGGGGTGTGGGGAGATGAATGCTGCAGGGGTCTTGGGGTGGGAGGGGAGATAAATGCTGCAGGGGTCTTGGAGTGGGGGGATGAATGCTGCAGGGGTCTTGGGGTGAGGGGAGATGAATGATGCAGGGGTTTTGTGGGGAAGATAAATTATGCAGGGGTCTTGGGGAGGGGGAGATGAATGATGCAGGGATCTTGGGGCGGGATGAATGATGCAGGGGTCTTGGGGTTGGGGGGTAAGATGAATGCTGGAGGGGTCTTGGGGTGGGGGAAGATGAATGCTGCAGTGGTCTTGGGGTGGGGGTGATGAATGCTGCAGGGATTTTGGGGTGGGGGAGATGAATGCTTCAGGGGTCTTGGGGTAGGAGGGGAGATGAATGCTTCAGGGGTCTTGGGGTAGGAGGGGAGATGAATGCTGCAGGGGTCTTGGGGTGGGGGAGATGAATGCTGCAGGTGTCTTGGGGGTGGGGGAGATGAATGCTGCAGGGGTCTTGGGTTGGGAGTAGATGAATACTGCAGTGGTATTGGGGTGGGGGGAAGATGAATGATGCAGGGGTGTTGGGGGGGAGATAAATGATGAAGGGGTCTTGGGGGGGAGATAAATGATGAAGGGGTCACGGGGGGGAGATGAATGATGCAGGGGTTTTAGGGGGAGATGAATGATGCAGGGGTCTTGGGGAGGGGGAGATGAATTATGCAGGGATCTTGGGGCAGGATGAATGATGCAGGGGTCTTGGGGTTGGGGAGGAAGATGAATGCTGCAGGGGTCTTGGGGTGTGTGGGGGGGAGATGAATGCTGTAGGGGTCTTGGGGTGTGGGGGGATGAATGCTGCAGGAGTCTTGGGGTGTGAGATGAATGCTTCAGGGGTCTTGGGGTGTGGGGAGATGAATGCTGCAGTGGTCTTGGGGTGGGGGGAGATGAATGCTGCAGTGGTCTTGGGGTGGGGGTGATGAATGCTACAGGGGTCTTGGGGTGGGGGAGATGAATGCTGCAGGGATTTTGGGGTGGGGGAGATGAATGCTTCAGGGGTCTTGGGGTAGGGGGAGAGGAATTCTGCAGGGGTCTTGGGGTGGGGGAGATTAATGCTGTAGGGGTCTTTGGGGGGATGAATGCTGTAGGGGTCTTGGGGGGATGAATGCGGCAGGGGTCTTGAGGTGGGGGAAGATGAATGCTGCAGGAGTCTTGGGGTGAGGGGTGATGAATGCTGCAGGGGTCTTGGGGTGTGGGGGGAGATGAATGCTGCAGGGGTCTTGGGGTGAGGGGGTTGAATGCTGCAGGGTTCTTGTGGTGGGGGTGGGGGTGATGAATGCTGCAGGGATCTTGGGGTGGGGGGGAGATGAATGCTGCAGGGATTTTGGGTTGGGCGGAGATGAATGCTTCAGGGGTCTTGGGGTAGGGGGATGAATGCTGCAGGGGTCTTGGGTTGGGGGGGAGATTAATTCTGAAGAGGTCTTGGGGTGTGGGGAGATGAATGCTGCAGGGGTCTTGGGGTGGGGGGGAGATTAATGCTACAGGGGTCTTGGAGTGGGGGGGATGAATGCTGCAGGGGTCTTGGGGTGGGGGGAGATAAATGATGCAGGGGTCTTGGGGAGAAGATGAATGATGCAGGGGTTTTGTGGCGGAGATAAATGATGCAGGGGTCTAGGGGAGGGGGAGATGAATGATGCAGGGATCTTGGGGCAGGATGAATGATGCAGGGGTCTTGGGGTTGGGGGGGAAATGAATGCTGCAGGGGTCTTGGGGTGGGGAGATGAATGCTGCAGGGGTCTTAGGGTGGGGGGTGATGAATGCTGCAGGGATTTTGGGGTCGGGGGAGATGAATGCTTCAGGGGTCTTGGGGTAGAGGAATTCTGCAGGGATCTTGGGGCGGGATGAATGATGCAGGGGTGTAGGGGTTAGGGGGGTAAGATGAATGCTGCAGGGGTCTTGGGGTGGGGGAGATGAATGCTGTAGGGTTCTTGGGGTGTGGGGGGATGAATGCTGCAGGGGTCTTGGTGTGTGGGGGGGGGAGATGAATGCTGCAGGTTTTGAGGTGTGGGGGAGATGAATGCTGCAGGGATCTTGGGGTTGGGGAAATAAATGCTGCCGGGGTCTTTGGGTGTGGGGGGGGGGGGGGAGATGAATGCTGCAGGGGTCTTGGGGTGTGAGGGAGATGAATGCTGCAGGGGTCTTGGGGTGAGGGGGATTAATGCTGCAGGGGTCTTGGGGTGGGGGGTGATGAATGCTGCAGGGATCTTGGGGTGGGGAGATGAATGCTGCAGGGATCTTGGGGTGGCGGGAGATGAATGCTGCAGGGATTTTGGGGTGGGGGAGATGAATGCTGCAGGGGTCTTGGGGTGTGGGGGGAGATGAATGTTGCAGGGGTCTTGGGGTGGGGGGAGATGAATGCTGCAGGGGTTTTGGGTTGGGGGAGATGAATGCTGGAGGGGTCTTGGGGTGGGGGAGATGAATGCTGCAGGGGTCTTGGTGGAGGTGATGAATGCTGCAGGGATTTTAGGGTGGGGGAGATGAATGCTTCAGGGGTCTTGGGGTAGGAGGGGAGATGAATGCTGCAGGGGTCTTGGGGTGGGGGAGATGAATGCTGCAGGTGTCTTGGGGGTGGGGGAGATGAATGCTGCAGGTGTCTTGGGGGTGGGGAGATGAATGCTGCAGGGATTTTGGGGTGGGGGAGATGAATGCTGCAGGGGTCTTGGGGTGTGGGGGGAGATGAATGTTGCAGGGGTCTTGGGGTGGGGGGAGATGAATGCTGCAGGGGTTTTGGGTTGGGGGAGATGAATGCTGGAGGGGTCTTGGGGTGGGGGAGATGAATGCTGCAGGGGTCTTGGTGGAGGTGATGAATGCTGCAGGGATTTTGGGGTGGGGGAGATGAATGCTTCAGGGGTCTTGGGGTGGGGGAGATGAATGCTGCAGGTGTCTTGGGGGTGGGGGAGATGAATGCTGCAGGTGTCTTGGGGGTGGGGAGATGAATGCTCCAGGGGTCTTGGGGTGGGAGTAGATGAATACTGCAGTGGTATTGGGGTGGGGGGAAGATGAATGATGCAGGGGTCTTGGGGGGGGGGGAGATGAATGAAGCAGGGGTTTTGGGGGGAGATGAATTTTGCAGGGATCTTGGGGCAGGATGAATGATGCAGGGGTCTTGGGGTTGGGGAGTAAGATGAATGCTGCAGGGGTCTTGCAGGAGTGTGGGGGGGGAGATATGAATGCTGTAGGGGTCTTGGGGTGTGAGGGGGATGAATGCTGCAGGAGTCTTGGGGTGTGAGGGGAGATGAATGCTGCAGGGGTCTTGGGGTGGAGGTGATGAATGCTGCAGGGATCTTGGAGTGGGGGAGATGAATGCTGCAGGGATTTTGAGGTGGGGGAGATGAATGCTTCAGGGGTCTTGGGGTAGGGGGGAGAGGAATTCTGCAGGGGTCTTGGGGTGGGGGGAGATTAATGCTGTAGGGGTCTTTGGGGGGATGAATGCTGTAGGGGTCTTGGGGGGGATGAATGCTGCAGGGGTCTTGGGGTGGGGAAGATGAATGCTGCAGGGGTCTTGGGGTGAGGGGTGATGAATGCTGCAGGGGTCTTGGGGTGGAGGTGATGAATGCTGTAGGGATCTTGGGGTGGGGGAGATGAATGCTGCAGGGATTTTGAGGTGGGGGAGATGAATGCTTCAGGAGTCTTGGGGTAGGGGGGGAGAGGAATTCTGCAGGGGTCTTGGGGTGGGGGGAGATTAATGCTGTAGGGGTCTTTGGGGGGATGAATGCTGTAGGGGTCTTGGGGGGGATGAATGCTGCAGGGGTCTTGGGGTGGGGAAGATGAATGCTGCAGGGGTCTTGGGGTGAGGGGTGATGAATGCTGCAGGGGTCTTGGGGTGTGGGGGGGAGATGAATCCTGCAGGGGTCTTGGGATGCGAGGGAGATGAATGCTGCAGGGGTCTTGGGGTGAGGGGGTTGAATGCTGCAGGGTTCTTGTGGTGGGGGTGGGGGTGGGGGTGTTGAATGCTGCAGGGATCTTGGGGTGGGGGGAGATGAATGCTGCAGGGATTTTGGGTTGGGCGGAGATGAATGCTTCAGGGGTCTTGGGGTAGGGGGGATGAATGCTGCAGGGGTCTTGGGTTGGGGGGGAGATTAATTCTGAAGAGGTCTTGGGGTGTGGGGAGATGAATGCTGCAGGGGTCTTGGGGTGGGGGGGAGATTAATGCTGCAGGGGTCTTGGAGTGGGGGGATGAATGCTGCAGGGGTCTTGGGGTGGGGGGAGATAAATGATGCAGGGGTCTTGGGGAGGAGATGAATGATGCAGGGGGTTTGTGGGGGAGATAAATGATGCAGGGTTCTTGGGGAGGGAGAGATGAATGATGCAGGGTACTTGGGGCGGGATGAATGATGCAGGGGTCTTGGGGTTGGGGGGGAAATTAATGCTGCAGGGGTCTTGGGGTGGGGGAGATGAATGCTGCAGGGGTCTTAGGGTGGGGGGTGATGAATGCTGCAGGGATTTTGGGGTCGGGGGAGATGAATGCTTCAGGGGTCTTGAGGTAGGGGTAGAGGAATTCTGCAGGGATCTTGGGGCGGGATGAATGATGCAGGGGTGTTGGGGGGGGTAAGATGAATGCTGCAGGGGTCTTGGGGTGGGGGAGATGAATGCTGTAGGGTTTTTGGGGTGTGGGGGGATGAATGCTGCAGGGGTCTTGGTGTGTGGGGGGGGGAGATAAATGCTGCAGGGGTATTGAGGTGTGGGGGAGATGAATGCTACAGGGGTCTTGGGGTGGGGGAGATGAATGCTGCAGGGGTCTCGGGTTGGGGGGTGATGAATGCTGCAGGGATTTTGGGGTGGGGGAGATGAATGCTTCAGGGGTCTTGGGGTAGGGGTAGAGGAATTCTGCGGGGATCTTGGGGCGGGATGAATGATGCAGGGGTCTTGGGGTGGGGGAGATAACTTCTGCAGAGGTCTTGGGGTGGGGGAGATGAATGCTGCAGGGGTCTCGGGTTGGGGGGTGATGAATGCTGCAGGGATTTTGGGGTGGGGGAGATGAATGCTTCAGGGGTCTTGGGGTAGGGGTAGAGGAATTCTGCAAGAGTCTTGGGGTGGGGGGAGATGAATGCTGCAGGGGTCTTGGGGTGGGGGAGATAACTTCTGCAGAGGTCTTGGGGTGGGAGGAGATGAATGTTGCAGGGGTCTTGGGGTGGGGGAGATGAATTCTGCAGGGGTCTTGGGGTGAGGGGGAGATGAATGCTGCAGGGGTCTTGGGGGTGGGGGAGGGAGATGAATACTGTAGTGGTATTGGGGTGGGGAGAGATGAATGATGCATGGGTCTTGGGAGGGAGATGAATGATGGAGGGGTCTTGGGGAGTGGGAGATGAATGATGCAGGGGTCTTGGGGTGGGATGAATGATGTAGGGGTCTGGTCTTGGGGGGAGATGAATGATGCAGGGGTCTTGGGGAGGATGAATGATGAGGGTGGGGAGTGTTAAGGCGGAAGGGGACAGAGGGGTCTGGGGGAGAAAGAAAATTGTAAAGATAAATGGTGCAGGGGTCTTGGGGGGCAGAGAAGTCTGCAGGACGACTAAGAGGGCCCATCCACATTGAGGACATTCCTCCGGCGGAAATCTGCTTGCAGCAGTTCAATTGTTTTTAATGGTTTTCTGCTGCTCTGTGCATACTGTGGAATCACCACAGTGGAATTCCCCCAGCAGAATGGACGTACACCCAAAGAACGAACATGTTCGTTCTTTAGTTGGACATCCATTAACAGTGGGGATCAAAAGTTTGGGCACCCAGGTAAAAATTTGTATTAATGTGCATATAGAAGCCAAGGAAAGATGGAAAAATCTCCAAAAGGCATCAAATTACAGATTAGACATTCTTATAATATGTCAGCAAAAGTTAGATTTTATTTCCATCATTTACACTTTCAAAATAACAAAAACAAAAAAATGGCATCTGCAAAAGTTTGGGCACCCTGCAGAGTTAATATCTTGTACTGCCCCCTTTGGCAAGTATCACAGCTTGTAAATGCTTTTTTTTTAGCCAGCCAAGAGTCTTTCAATTCTTGTTTGAGGTATCTTTGCCCATTGTTCCTTACAAAAGTCTTCCAGTTCTTTGAGATTTCTTGGCTGTCTGTCACGCACTGCTCTTTTAAGGTCTATCCATAGATTTTCAATTATGTTGAGGTCAGGAGATTGTGAAGGCCATGGCAAAACCTTCAGTTTACGCCTCTTGATGTAATCCCCTGTGGATTTTGAGGTGTGTTTAGGATCATTATCCATTTGTAGAAGCCATCCTCTCTTTAACTTCAGCTTTTTCACAGATGGCATCAAGTTAGCATCCAAAATTTTTACCTGGGGTGCCCAAACTTTTGATCCCCACTGTAGCAGGTGGAATTCCACCAGACTGCATTGTCATCTATAGAGATGGCGCACATCCGTGCAGTCCTACCACTAATGGCTTCTGTGGCGCCTGCAGCAAGCAGACATTCTTCCAACTAAATGTCCACAATGTTAAGAAGCCCTTAAGAGTCTGCAGGAGGAGGGGAAAATGAGTATGGGGGGAGTACAGGGGTGGGATTCTGACAAACAGAGGAAACAGTGTCTAGCAGTATTATTTTTAGGGGTCATGTTGTCTTGCAGGGTTATAATGCTTATTGTTGTCATACAGAAGATGAGGATCTACTAAAAAAGTGACCAATGATGTTCGGGTGTCAGACTCTGCAGAGAAGAAGGAGCTAAAAGAAGACAAAGACCAGATGAAGAAAAAAGTATAGACAAGAGAGAAGACGTCTCCTGTGAGTCATTATACAATTGTATATTCTCCTGACGGTGTCCCATCAGAGCTGAAGTCACTTGTAATTTTTGCAGTGATGATGGGTGAAAATGTACCTCAATCTGTGGCTGTCCAACTGTTACAAAACTACAACTCCCATAATGCCTGAATGTTTGCATTCATGATGGGAGTTGTAGCTTTCCAACAGCTGAAGAGCCACTTAAACTGAGGTGATTTTAGAGTATGCAGCCCATATTATTTTAAAGGGGTACTCCGGCACTAAGGCCGGAATAGGGGATAAGATGCCTGATCGCAGGGGTCTCGCTGCTGGGGACCCCCGTGATCTTGCACGCAGCACCCCGTTATAATCAGTCCCCGGAGCATGTTCACTCTGGGTCTGATTACTGACGATCACGGGGATCGGAGCATTGTGACGTCACGGCCCCGCCCCGTGTGACGTCACGCTCCACCCCCTCAATGCAAGCCTATGGGAGGGGGCGTGACAGCGCTTATGAGAATCCAGGTTTTAATTACTTATATATGTCAAACATAATCCCTGAATTTGTAATTATGGCTCCATACGTCAAGTGTGGAATGTGAGTTTGAAACCAACATTCGACAGTTAACCCTTTATGGTAATGATGCTAATTGTTTAATCAATAGCCCCCCCCCCCCCCCCTAGCGTATGGTTAGTTGACATTACACAGACAGGAAAGGCATTATGCTCAATGCATTCTGGGTATTATAGTGATGTCATAGTCATTACCATATGTACACTCCCAACCTACATTCATTGGGGTTTTCCAATTTAGGGAGGTGTGTCTAACTATTTAAAAAGTCTGATAAACCAGATGTTATGGACAGTAGAACTCACAAAGACACAAAGGAACAGAGGCAAGGGAAAAAGAAAGAAAAAGAACTCTCTCCCACACAAAAGAAAGAGGTCCAAAAAGGTTGAAAAGCCATGTGAGATCCCAGCAAGCCGGACTGATCACACGGTACCAGACCAATGGCTCTTCAGCAGCTAAGTATAATAGCATACTTAGCTAAGTATAATAGTATACTTAGCTGCTGAAGAAAGGACTGAGACAGTCCTGAAACGCGTCCAGCGTCCCCTTAATACCTATTGAGACCACCAGTATACTTGCCCTGCTTAGCCACTAGCAGTCCGATACCCGGGGAAAAAAAATGTCAATCACCCGACACCCGGTAAAGGAGAAATCCGCGCCTCGCTGCCACGAGGACGCCACCGGCATATCTAGGTACTTACCCACAGAACCGCTGCAATACCACCACCCGGAACCCACTGTCTTCCAGCATCACCACCGTGGGAGACGGCCGAGTCTCCGGTGATGCTGTCTCATGCCAAGAGAGCCACTCAGTGTTAACACACTGCGGGATTCCATAGCGCAACAGGAGGAGATCGCAGCATCCCCGTGAAGTTAAGCGCATCAGTGTCCCGGAGCGGTGAGATACAAAGTATCGTAAAAATATGCATGCTTACTAATAGTGACTGCACACAAGCTTTTACATTGAACATTGTCTGCAAATAGCAAATATATTATCTGCTAAAGTGTTGAATTGTGAACTACCACTATAGCCGGACACATTTGAATGGTTGCTACGGGTTACTAACCTTATGGTTGCTATTGCTATTGATTACAAAAATACCGGAATCTGTCTATATTAGCAGGACTTTTCAAGAGAGGAGATAATTGACTATTGTGGATGGACTAAGACTCTCCCACCCAGATTCCTCTCCCTATATATATTTATGGTGGTCTCTATTTTTAAGAATTTTTTATAAGGATTTTTAATATTTTACACATTATGCTATACATATGTTGTAGTTTTTAATAGTTGGTGCTGCGCCTACACAAGGGCCCTGTGAGACGCAGTTGCTGCTATTTGTATCTATTTTATATTCTATTGTCACATTGCATATTATTAATAAATTGAATTTCTACCTGTCCAGTTGTCTCAAACCCTGAGCCCTAATATATATATTTGTACAGACTAATTAATTATCTCCATATTGAGATTATAGTTTTAGGATATTGTGAGACCTCATTCTACCTGCAGAAGAATCAAGACTCATAATCAATCAAAGCATTTAATAACTGCTTAGACATATTGATAGAATTCCTACTCGCCAAACTAAGTGTTACATATATATATTTCCCACACAGGAATCTTGTTTCAAGTTCTTCCTCCTAAAATATAATCTAGCAAGATCATATATCATTGCTATTTAATTGTCTTAATAATCTTACCAAAGTCATGTATTGAAAAATAGTCCAGAATGGGGTGGAAGTATATCAAATGTCTTCCCTGTTTATATCCTTAGATGGATTTGCCCCTTCATGGAATCATGTGATTTGTAGTTGGTTAGAAGGGGGCGGAGAGTATATTTAGCATTCCATATTGATATGTCTATGATTAGATATTGCCCATCTTGATATCATAAGGTTTCTTCTGAACACAGTGATATGTAACCTAACCTAGTAGCTTTTGTTTTATTGTAACAAGTTACTGACTACTCACATGTATTGTTCTACTATATGTAGTCAACATATCTAATTGATATTCATTTGCATATATCATTGTGTTTATTACTCTTTTATGTTGATATCCTTATCTATATATATATATATATATATATATATATATATATATAAAACTCAATGTGTGTGTGTGTGTATGTATATATGTATGTTTGTATATATGTATGTATGTTCCACAAAAACGTCCAAACGGCTAGAGATATTAACATGAAACTTGGCACACATGTTACTTATATGTCAACAACAAACATAGGATAGGTGATTTAACCCTTACTCACTCCCATTTGCCGGGGGCGGGGTTTATGTTTAAAGTCCCATACAACTCTATGGAAAATATGTTACTGCATAACTTCCAAACGGCTGGAGATATTTCGATAATACTTGGTCACATGTTACTTATATGTCCACTTAAAATATAGGATAGTTAATTTAACCCTTAATCATCCCCATTTGTGAGGGTCGGGGTTTTTGTTTAAAGTCCCATGAAAATCAATGGGAAATGTATGTTCTCATATAACTTCTGTACGGCTGGAGATATTTCAATACCTGGTGCACATATTACAGGTCGGGATATGAGGTCGGGATAGGAGGTCGAGTTAGGAGGTCGGGATATGAGGATGGGATAGGAGGTCGAGATAGGCGGTCGGGATATGAGGATGGGATAGGAGGACAGGATAGGAGGTCGGGATGGGAGGTCGGGATAGGAGGACGGGATGGGAGGACGGGATAGGAGGTCGAATTAGGAGGTCGAGATAGGAGGATGGGATAGGAGGTGGAGATAGGAGGACAGGATAGGAGGTCGGGATATGAGGCCGGGTAAGGAGGACGGGATAGGAGGACGTGATAGGAGGACGGGATAGGAGGTAGGGATAGGAGATCGAGTTAGGAGGTCGATTTAGGAGGTCGAGTTAGGAGGACGGGATAGGAGGTGGAGATAGGAGGACCAGATAGGAGGACGGGATAGGAGGTCGGGATAGGAGGACGGGATAGGAGGTCGGGATATGAGGTCGGGATATGAGGACGGGATAGGAGGACGGGATAGGAGGTCGGGATAGGAGGAGGGGATAGGAGGATGGGATGGGAGGTTGAGATAGGAGGGTGGGATAGGAGGTCGAGTTAGGAGGTCAGGATATGAGGTGGAGATAGGAGGTGGAGATAGGAGGTCTGGACAGGAGGTCGAGATAGGAGGATGGGATAGGAGGACTGGATAGGAGGTCGGGATAGGAAGTCAGGGTATGAGGATGGGATATGGGGTTTGGATATGACAACAATATATGGGGATGGGATATGAAGTCAAAAGCTTCCTCCTCTGTTGATTTTTCTCCTCAACAAGGATGAGGAAGGAAAAACCGGGCAACGCCGGGTACTCAGCTAGTAACCAATAAATCTGCATACTTTTATAATACCTGTGTATTATTTTAGATTGCAAAACTACATTCTTAAGCATTAATGTCATCCCAGTCCTCTAAAGTACTAAAAGTAATGAAAAATAGAGAAAAAGATGATGATGTAAGTATAAATGTTTAATATATGTAATCTGCCTTCACCTCACCAGGGCCCTTGCATAAGGTGAACGGCAATTTGATAACACTTTGTAAAATTGTGTCGTTAAAATAATATATAGAAAATATAAAAGGATATATATATAAAAAATGATACATAAAAAATATGCTAGTTGCACTTAATCCGTTGGTGATATAGTTCGGATATGTAAGACTTGTAATTGTCCGTAGGTGATATAGGTGCACTTATAACATTTAGATTATTTGCCAAACTAATTGCTAAAACAGTTCTTTGACTTGTATGAATAAGTCTTAGTATTGGAAGAGCGCTGTATTGGTTATCGGTGCACAGCACCACTCACCACCCGCAGGATACACTTGTGTTCGGGGCTAGTGTGGCTGTCACGGCTTGGTCCTGCGCTGTGAGCGGCCGCGTCCTGAGTTGTAGTGGGTGCCCGTCTGTGTTGGGGGTGAGTGGCACTCCGGCAGTCTGTGGGTCCCAAACTGGCACGGCAGGCGTCCGGCCTTTAGTAGTTATGTCCGGGGCTCACGCAGAGAAGCCGGGGCTGTGGATGGTGGATGCAGCTGGATCGGAGAAGGCGTTCCTCGTGTCTGACCTAGGCGCTATGCGCGCGCGTGTTGCGGGGGTCTCCAAACGAGGGGCATCCAGCAGTTTCAAATGAAAGTTTTGGATTATTGTGCAAACTGCATGGAATATTACATAAATGCTAAACGCGTTTCAATGCCTCGGGCATTTTCTTCAGTAGCGATATATTATCTGGTCTATAAGGAACGGTCTCACTATTTATAGTGTCTGAACAGTGATGTAACATTCATCTCGTGGGGGAGGAAAGGAAAACACGGAAAAGGTAAGAAAGAAGGAAAGGAAAAGAAAAGGAGGAAATAGAGAAAGTAGAGAAAGATAGGTGGAATGCTTATTGTATGTTTGGTTAGCATAAATCTGAGTATAAATATAAATATATGGACACATCATAATATTATGGTGGTGATGGTGGTAATAATCGTATTTTGATGGCAAATTATGGATATGTATGTGGATATATTTTTTATATAAATTGTTTATAGGGACACATGGACAAATAGATAAATGTTTATAGATGTGTATACATGTACATCTGTGTAAACATATATATGATCACATCTATAAATGTATAAAGTAGATGTGTAAAAATAAGGATAAAAAGTAATTGAATGAAAAAATAAATGAAATGAGTGAAATGAAATGAAAATAAAAATAAAAATAAATAAAAATAAAAAAATGAAAATGAAAAAATGGAAATAAAAATAAAAATAAAAATGAAAATGAAAATGAAAATAAGAATAAAAATAAAAATAAAACCTGTAATACTGAGGTGTCTTGAGGTGTCTTGAAGTGCTTCATATTGGGTGATATTCTTGGGTGGGCTAAACTCCAGGGACCGTCGCTGGGTCGTTATGCGGCCAGCCAGCGACGGGTCGTGGGGAAGAGCCACACCACAAGTGTCTGAGGATATTATAGAAATCCGAAGATTTCGAGTTCTGAGTTCAGCCCTTTTGGTATAATAGTGTCAAACTCAAAAATCTTTCTAGATTCAGCTTTTGACATTTTAGTTAAGTAATCGCCTCCTCGCCAGCATTTCTTAACACTTTGAATGGCTACAAAGAGTAGTTCAGATGGGTTTTGTTTGTGGTGTTCTGTAAAGTGCAATGATAGGGGGTGCGTTTTTATGCCTTTTTTAATATTATATATATGTTCAGATATGCGTGTTTTTAATTGTCTCTTTGTTCGTCCTATATATTGTTTGCCACAAGTGCATTGGATCAAATAAATTACTCCCTTAGTGTGACAGGTGAGGCATTCTGATATTTGGTGTTTGTACTTATTGGTTGTGGATACTATTTCAGTGATCTTTTTTGGAAATTTTGTGATCTTACATGCTGAGCAGGATCCACATCTGAAAAAACCTTTAGTTTGTAGCCATGTAGATGTCTGATTGGAGGATGATTGTTTAATGGTGGGGGCGATTTGAATGCCCAAATTGGGGGCTTTCTTATATACTATGGGTGGGTGTGTAGGGATGTCCAAACCGATCAGCTTGTCGTTTTTTAAGAAATGCCAATTGTTTTTAATGATTGTTTCCATTTTTTTATAGTCTTTATTGAATGGTAATATTAATTTAGGCTCGTCATTTTGAGGTGACGGGTCTATTGGTTTTGGGATAAAGAATGACGATCTATCTAAAGTGCGTATTTTGTTGTAGGATTCATCTAAGATCTTTTTGGGATAATTTTTATCCAGGAATTTTTTTGTTAAAGCTTCTGCTTCCTCCTCAAATTTGGTATCGAGGGTGCAGTTTCTTTTTAGTCTGCGGTATTGGCCAGTGGGTACATTTAAAAGCCATCTAGGCAAATGACAACTATTAAAAAGAATAAAACTATTTTTCGCCACTGGCTTGTAATATGTATTGCATATTAATTTGGGTGGGTCTATTTTAATTAAAAGATCTAAAAACTCTAAAGTATCCATACTAATATGTGGAGTAAATTTAAGATTTAGATTATTTGTGTTTAGTTCCTGGATAAAATTCTCCAATAGATTCATGGGACCTTTCCAGATAAAAATGATGTCATCTATATAACGTCGCCATAGTACGAGGTCCGCGCCCATTCTTGGGGATATGATTTGTTCCTCCCAAGCGGCCATAAATAAATTTGCGTAGCTGGGCGCGAACCTCGTACCCATGGCTGTGCCTGTAGCTTGCAAGTAAAATTCGTTTTCATAATAGAAATAGTTATGACTTAAAATATAATGTATTGCCTTTAAGATAAATTCAATTTGATCTGGTGGGACATTTCCTTTGTTTAGAAATTGTTGGACGGCGTTTAGGCCGTCTTCATGTTTTATTATGGTGTAAAGAGAACTTACATCCAATGAAGCTAGAATATAATCTGATTCCCATTTGATATTTTCGAGTGTTTGTATAGCTTGTGTTGTGTCTTTCAGATATGATGTTGTCGTTTGGACTATTGGTTGAAGTAAGCGGTCTATTAATTGGGACAAATTGGAGGTAAGAGAATTAATTCCCGATACAATCGGGCGACCTGGGGGATCAATGGGGTCTTTGTGTATCTTGGGGACACAGTAAAAGACTGGAAGTCTCTCCTGGGTCCCCAAGATAAACTCATGTTCTTTTTCAGTTAGAATATCAGATTGAAGTGCAGCGTCACATAATGTTTTTAATTCTTGACTGAACTCAGTTGTGGGATCCGATTTTAATTTTATATATGTGTGAACATCTGACAGTTGTCTCATGCATTCTTTTTTGTATTTCTCAGTGTCTAGTATCACAATTCCGCCCCCTTTGTCGGCGGGGCGGATAGTGATATTGTTGTTATTTTGCAATTCTGTGATGGCTAATTTCTCTTTAAAAGTTATATTATTGTTTTTGTGTTGAGCAAGTTTCAATTTTCTCAGATCTGTTTCAACTGCTTTTTTAAAGGTTAGTATGTCTGAACCTGCTTCGTGTTTGGGGTAGAATTTGGATCTAAGTGTGCAGTTTGTATGAGTGTATTTGCTTTTTGGGGTGGTTTGAGTGACTGTAGGTTGTTTCATAAAATATTTTTTTAAACAAAGTTTTCTTATATATTTTTCTACGCCAATGTATGCATCGAATTTGTTCAGTGATTGGCTTGGTGCAAATTTTAAACCTTTATTGAGTAATTTAGTTTGAGTTTCTGTAAGAGGGGTGGAACTAAGATTAAATATGATGGATTCCTTTAATGTTTCTTTCTTATCTTTTGTGGAGGTTGTGTTTCCCATGTTATTTCGTTTTTTTCTTCTTCTAACCCTCTTTTTTTGGGGGTGTTTGTGTGAAGTGTGAGGATAGGGGGAATGGGGGGGATTGGGTGAATTTCTACTTGTGCCAACTGTCTCAGTGGGTGGTGATGTGTCGGATTTATTGATGGACACCTTGTTGTGTTGGGTGTTTTGGGTGGGTAATAAGGTTGGTGTGTGTGGTGAGGTTTGTAGTGATTTTGGTGGGATTGTAGGGACTGTTTGTGTAGATAGTGTTGGTGATACACTCTGGGGTAGTGTTTTGGAGATTCGTGAAATTGTCTTTGTGGGTATTGCTGATTGGGATAATGGTGATTGGATCTGGGGTAGTAATTTGGAGATTTGTAGGGTTGTCTCCCTCTCTGGGGTCCTAAAAAATGATGTTCTGAGGAGTGATTTGCTGAGAAGTATTTTGTATTATTATGGTATAATGGAGCAAATTTGTTTTGTGTTGGTATATTATATGTTGGTTGGTTTGATTCTGTTTGACATAGTTGGGTTTTGTCAGTTTCCTCTGTTTTGTTTGGACGTGAATTTTTCATAATTTGCCATGTTAATTTTTTAGATTTTTTTTGAGTGATTTCTTTCTCTAAAGTATCTAATCTTTTCATAGTGAGGTCCTCATATTTTTTGTATTCGTCATTTACCGTATATGTCTCTATGATGGTTTTCATCTGATCAATTTCGCCATCCAATTCTCTGACCAGCTCCTCCCTCCTCTCTATAACCAGCTTGACAATATTTATGGATATTTTATGTATCATTTTTTATATATATATATCCTTTTATATTTTCTATATATTATTTTAACGACACAATTTTACAAAGTGTTATCAAATTGCCGTTCACCTTATGCAAGGGCCCTGCTGAGGTGAAGGCAGATTACATATATTAAACATTTATACTTACATCATCATCTTTTTCTCTATTTTTCATTACTTTTAGTACTTTAGAGGACTGGTAATTACATATCTACAATACTACATAGCTTTAGGCCTTTTAGGGTGAAGGCAACACCGTTAACCTCCAGTACTATATCTCATATCATAGGTGAGCTACACAATTTTCTTACTTTTATGCTCTCCCATTCACCCTGTGTTCAAGTGCTCCATAGTGGTATCACCTCTATTTTTCATTTTCCTTTTTTACTTTCTCTTTTCATCCAATATTCTACTTATCTAAACAACATTATCATTTCATTTCAATATCTCTACATTAACTAACCCATATAGTCATGAATATCTGGAGACATCTAGAATCCAAAAAGAGATCAATTGACGAATTTCGCTTCTCCGATAGAGACTTTGCTCCTGACCCCTCACAAATTTCCAGTGACACTGGACACAGCTTGACGATATCACAAATCTTTAGAAAACTAGAAGATATTCTTTGTAAACGTCTCAAACAACAATGGGAGGTCAAAAGCCTGCAGCAGTATTTAAATTTGGGTCTCACACCTAAGGGCCTTACAATTTCCAAAAATGCTGCAAGTGACCTCCAAAATACTGAATTTAACAAAAAATGGGAAACATTACTACAAGAGCAATCCATAAATATTGTCAAGCTGGTTATAGAGAGGAGGGAGGAGCTGGTCAGGGAATTGGATGGCAAAATTGATCAGATGAAAACCATCATAGAGACATATACGGTAAATGACGAATACAAAAAATATGAGGACCTCACTATGAAAAGATACTTTAGAGAAAGAAATCACTCAAAAAAAATCTAAAAAATTAACATGGCAAATTATGAAAAATTCACGTCCAAACAAAACAGAGGAAACTGACAAAACCCAACTATGTCAAACAGAATCAAACCAACCAACATATAATATACCAACACAAAACAAATTTGCTCCATTATACTATAATAATACAAAATACTTCTCAGCAAATCACTCCTCAGAACATCATTTTTTAGGACCCCAGAGAGGGAGACAACCCTACAAATCTCCAAATTACTACCCCAGATCCAATCACCATTATCCCAATCAGCAATACCCACAAAGACAATTTCACGAATCTCCAAAACACTACCCCAGAGTGTATCACCAACACTATCTACACAAACCGTCCCCACAATCCCACCAAAATCACTACAAACCTCACCACACACACCAACCTTATTACCCACCCAAAACACCCAACACAACAAGGTGTCCATCAATAAATCCGACACATCACCACCCACTGAGACAGTTGGCACAAGTAGAAATTCACCCAATCCCCCCCATTCCCCCTATCCTCACACTTCACACAAACACCCCCAAAAAAAGAGGGTTAGAAGAAGAAAAAAACGAAATAACATGGGAAACACAACCTCCACAAAAGATAGGAAAGAAACATTAAAGGAATCCATCATATTTAATCTTAGTTCCACCCCTCTTACAGAAACTCAAACTAAATTACTCAATAAAGGTTTAAAATTTGCACCAAGCCAATCACTGAACAAATTCGATGCATACATTGGCGTAGAAAAATATATAAGAAAACTTTGTTTAAAAAAATATTTTATGAAACAACCTACAGTCACTCAAACCACCCCAAAAAGCAAATACACTCATACAAACTGCACACTTAGATCCAAATTCTACCCCAAACACGAAGCAGGTTCAGACATACTAACCTTTAAAAAAGCAGTTGAAACAGATCTGAGAAAATTGAAACTTGCTCAACACAAAAACAATAATATAACTTTTAAAGAGAAATTAGCCATCACAGAATTGCAAAATAACAACAATATCACTATCCGCCCCGCCGACAAAGGGGGCGGAATTGTGATACTAGACACTGAGAAATACAAAAAAGAATGCATGAGACAACTGTCAGATGTTCACACATATATAAAATTAAAATCGGATCCCACAACTGAGTTCAGTCAAGAATTAAAAACATTATGTGACGCTGCACTTCAATCTGATATTCTAACTGAAAAAGAACATGAGTTTATCTTGGGGACCCAGGAGAGACTTCCAGTCTTTTACTGTGTCCCCAAGATACACAAAGACCCCATTGATCCCCCAGGTCGCCCGATTGTATCGGGAATTAATTCTCTTACCTCCAATTTGTCCCAATTAATAGACCGCTTACTTCAACCAATAGTCCAAACGACAACATCATATCTGAAAGACACAACACAAGCTATACAAACACTCGAAAATATCAAATGGGAATCAGATTATATTCTAGCTTCATTGGATGTAAGTTCTCTTTACACCATAATAAAACATGAAGACGGCCTAAACGCCGTCCAACAATTTCTAAACAAAGGAAATGTCCCACCAGATCAAATTGAATTTATCTTAAAGGCAATACATTATATTTTAAGTCATAACTATTTCTATTATGAAAACGAATTTTACTTGCAAGCTACAGGCACAGCCATGGGTACGAGGTTCGCGCCCAGCTACGCAAATTTATTTATGGCCGCTTGGGAGGAACAAATCATATCCCCAAGAATGGGCGCGGACCTCGTACTATGGCGACGTTATATAGATGACATCATTTTTATCTGGAAAGGTCCCATGAATCTATTGGAGAATTTTATCCAGGAACTAAACACAAATAATCTAAATCTTAAATTTACTCCACATATTAGTATGGATACTTTAGAGTTTTTAGATCTTTTAATTAAAATAGACCCACCCAAATTAATATGCAATACATATTACAAGCCAGTGGCGAAAAATAGTTTTATTCTTTTTAATAGTTGTCATTTGCCTAGATGGCTTTTAAATGTACCCACTGGCCAATACCGCAGACTAAAAAGAAACTGCACCCTCGATACCAAATTTGAGGAGGAAGCAGAAGCTTTAACAAAAAAATTCCTGGATAAAAATTATCCCAAAAAGATCTTAGATGAATCCTACAACAAAATACGCACTTTAGATAGATCGTCATTCTTTATCCCAAAACCAATAGACCCGTCACCTCAAAATGACGAGCCTAAATTAATATTACCATTCAATAAAGACTATAAAAAAATGGAAACAATCATTAAAAACAATTGGCATTTCTTAAAAAACGACAAGCTGATCGGTTTGGACATCCCTACACACCCACCCATAGTATATAAGAAAGCCCCCAATTTGGGCATTCAAATCGCCCCCACCATTAAACAATCATCCTCCAATCAGACATCTACATGGCTACAAACTAAAGGTTTTTTCAGATGTGGATCCTGCTCAGCATGTAAGATCACAAAATTTCCAAAAAAGATCACTGAAATAGTATCCACAACCAATAAGTACAAACACCAAATATCAGAATGCCTCACCTGTCACACTAAGGGAGTAATTTATTTGATCCAATGCACTTGTGGCAAACAATATATAGGACGAACAAAGAGACAATTAAAAACACGCATATCTGAACATATATATAATATTAAAAAAGGCATAAAAACGCACCCCCTATCATTGCACTTTACAGAACACCACAAACAAAACCCATCTGAACTACTCTTTGTAGCCATTCAAAGTGTTAAGAAATGCTGGCGAGGAGGCGATTACTTAACTAAAATGTCAAAAGCTGAATCTAGAAAGATTTTTGAGTTTGACACTATTATACCAAAAGGGCTGAACTCAGAACTCGAAATCTTCGGATTTCTATAATATCCTCAGACACTTGTGGTGTGGCTCTTCCCCACGACCCGTCGCTGGCTGGCCGCATAACGACCCAGCGACGGTCCCTGGAGTTTAGCCCACCCAAGAATATCACCCAATATGAAGCACTTCAAGACACCTCAAGACACCTCAGTATTACAGGTTTTATTTTTATTTTTATTCTTATTTTCATTTTCATTTTCATTTTTATTTTTATTTTTATTTCCATTTTTTCATTTTCATTTTTTTATTTTTATTTATTTTTATTTTTATTTTCATTTCATTTCACTCATTTCATTTATTTTTTCATTCAATTACTTTTTATCCTTATTTTTACACATCTACTTTATACATTTATAGATGTGATCATATATATGTTTACACAGATGTACATATATACACATCTATAAACATTTATCTATTTGTCCATGTGTCCCTATAAACAATTTATATAAAAAATATATCCACATACATATCCATAATTTGCCATCAAAATACGATTATTACCACCATCACCACCATAATATTATGATGTGTCCATATATTTATATTTATACTCAGATTTATGCTAACCAAACATACAATAAGCATTCCACCCATCTTTCTCTACTTTCTCTATTTCCTCCTTTTCTTTTCCTTTCCTTCTTTCTTACCTTTTCCGTGTTTTCCTTTCCTTCCCCACGAGATGAATGTTACATCACTGTTCAGACACTATAAATATTGAGACCGTTCCTTATAGACCAGATAATATATCGCTACTGAAGAAAATGCCCGAGGCATTGAAACGCGTTTTGCATTTATGTAATATTCCATGCAGTTTGCACAATAATCCAAAACTTTCATTTGAAACTGCTGGATGCCCCTCGTTTGGAGACCACCGCAACACGCGCGCGCATAGCGCCTAGGTCAGACACGAGGAACGCCTTCTCCGATCCAGCTGCATCCACCATCCACAGCCCCGGCTTCTCTGCGTGAGCCCCGGACATAACTACTAAAGGCCGGACGCCTGCCGTGCCAGTTTGGGACCCACAGACTGCCGGAGTGCCACTCACCCCCAACACAGACGGGCACCCACTACAACTCAGGACGCGGCCGCTGACAGCGCAGGACCAAGCCGTGACAGCCACACTAGCCCCGAACACAAGTGTATCCTGCGGGTGGTGAGTGGTGCTGTGCACCGATAACCAATACAGCGCTCTTCCAATACTAAGACTTATTCATACAAGTCAAAGAACTGTTTTTGCAATTATTTTTGCAATTATTTTTGCAAATAATCTAAATGTTATAAGTGCACCTATATCACCTACGGACAATTACAAGTCTTACATATCCGAACTATATCACCAACGGATTAAGTGCAACTAGCATATTTTTTATGTATCATTTTTTATATATATATCCTTTTATATTTTCTATATATTATTTTAACGACACAATTTTACAAAGTGTTATCAAATTGCCGTTCACCTTATGCAAGGGCCCTGCTGAGGTGAAGGCAGATTACATATATTAAACATTTATACTTACATCATCATCTTTTTCTCTATTTTTCATTACTTTTAGTACTTTAGAGGACTGGTAATTACATATCTACAATACTACATAGCTTTAGGCCTTTTAGGGTGAAGGCAACACCGTTAACCTCCAGTACTATATCTCATATCATAGGTGAGCTACACAATTTTCTTACATTAATGTCATCCCGCCATAAAAAGAACTTGTTGATATCTGAGGAAATAGTCGGACTCAGATTTGAATTGTATTAATTAGCTTTGTCTACAATTCACCAGGTCGTAATTCTGATATTTTTAATAATTTTCAAAATGTTACATTTTTCATAATTTAATATTTTTATGACCATAATTCATAATCCATAACTGAGTTATTACCGCACGACAATATAATCCTCTTCACTTCCTTACTTCAGTGTACCCCTGGCTTTTCTATACTTGTTTCTGGATAAGTCACTATATTGATATTTAGCACTAACTGTAACTTTGTCTTACCTGAAGATTCTTTTCTGCTTTTGTTTTGTTTTTAATGTCTGTATCCTGGTTTGTTACGCTTTCCTCCATGACATTGACATATTTACCTGACCTCCTTTTCCGGAGGAGGCGTGTCTGATGAAGCGCCGTGTGAGGCGCGCAATAGTTATCACTACCATAGCTCCTGCTTCATTGCTGTCCCGCACCCCACCGAAGTATTTTAAATGCACCTGGAATGAAGAAGATACTTTTGCACCTTCTAACCGTGAGTGCCTCCTCATTTCTTCCTTCTGTGGATATTATATCAATTGTATCACAGCCTCTGTCATATATTTAGCCTGCTGTATGGCATGCCAGTGTCAGAATGTGAGATGCACGTCACGCTCCCTGAAATCGAGAATTAGGAGACACATCCCAGACCCAAGAAAATCACCATTTAATATTTAAGCGCTGTTGAAACACTTTCGAGAGATGTCTCCACTTTAAAGGTTGTAGATATAGAAAAAGTGTTCCGACATAATGGGGGGATTTGAGGCAAAAGTTGTTGAATAGAAAATCTTATTGCTGTGCGATGCCGAGAGCAGGACGGTGCTGATGCGATCAGCCCACCTGTGTGTCTCCAGCGCTGCAGAATACATAAGAATTCATGCTAGGAGGTACGTGATCATGAGGCTGAGAAGTTTTTTAATGTCCAGGCACAGGTAATGTATGTAGGATCTCTATAGTGGGGAAAAAGGAGCAGGAAGAGATCGTGAGGAAACAGAAAAAAATAAGACATGAACGAAGCAATAGTAGGGACCATAATAGATATGAGAATGAATGGAGCACACATATAATACATTAATGGAGCAATAGTAAGGACCATAATAGATATATGGAAGGGGCAATTAGTGGTGTTATGAAACAGGATAGGTAGTCAGAATGCTGTGGGAGGATTACCTCCCTAATAATCAATAGCATACAAATGGTCCAGGTATGAATAAAATACTGACCAGCAGGGTTAATCCACAATACCTTGCATGATTATGATGGATATTATCACATTATAATGGGGTTATAAGTTATGATGGATATCGGGAAGCACACAGTGATGGATACTGGAATCAAAAATTGTGACATGTGGCTGAACCTGAGCTCATCTGCATCATATTGTGAGCCTGAAATATCATATAAAATTGCATAATAATATGATTGCAACTGTGTAAAAAGTCAGATGATCCATATGATGGGGAATAATAATATTAATAATGATAACAGAAGCAACAGAGTCTTTAATGGCTATTAGTACACCCCTAGATTTACTAGTGAAATGGGACTGATATATGTGGGGGAAGTTTCTATGTTTCATTCTATATGCATCAGATTTGAGTAGGTGGGTTTCTTGCACACACAATATGTCACAAGATAGTGTTTTAGCTTCAGACCAAACATAAGCACGTTTCTGTGGCACATTTAGACCATTCGCATTTAGAGATATTACCTTCAGTACCATAGGGAAATCTGGAGAAGCTGATAAACTAACGGAACATAACCTGCCGCATGTGGGTCATGACTATGTATCAGGGACATCTTCTCTGGATCATGCAGGCATCTAGGAGAAAGAAAAGGAAAAGGGCAAGACAAAGGGACAGGAAAAAGGAGAGAAAATACAATAAATCAAAGCTCCGGTCAAACTGTAAAGAGCTAACAAAGTTTAGAAAACAGTGATGACCTATTGTCATCGCAGGCACTGTTGGGGGAGATGTTCAATGGACCCCCAAAAAGGTAGAACCAGTGAGTTTAAAGCGGGAACATCAGCGGTGATTCCTGTGTTGCTTCCCAGCAGTATGCCAGTCTGGATTGATCCTCATCGGGGAAGACCTGGAGGCATTAGAGCTCTGAATGTCCACCAAAATGTTCCATTTCTTTAAGGTTTCAACCCCCTCTGCCAAGAAGCGTATCACATATATGTTGTCTCCTCTTTGAATAATGAGACGAGTCGGGAAGCCCCACTTGTACATTATCTTTTTGTCACGAAGTGCTGAAGTTATGGGAACCAGGCTACGGCGAAGCTGCAGAGTAGCTGCAGAGAGGTCGGTGTATATAGAGACCGTCTTAAATCTGTCAGGGAAGGCATCTTTGTCTCGAGCCCTCTGCATAAGGGCTTCTTTGATGTGGAAGAAGTGGACTCGCGCCAGGACGTCTCGAGGAACACTATCATCAAGGTGTATGGGTTGTGGTACTCTGTGGATCCTGTCCAATAGAAGATCCTGTGTAGAGCAGTTGGGTAGCAAAGAACTCATGAGATCGCAAACAAATTCTGAGAGGTCTTTGGCAGCGTCCGATTCCGGGATTCCTCTCAGTTTAATATTGTTGCGGCGAGATCGGTCTTCGAGATCCGCAACTTTTGCATGTAGATTTTCAACATCCGATTCTAATTCATAATGAACATCAATTAAGTTATTGTGCGAGGAAGTGAGTTCAGCCATTTTAGATTCTGTGTGTTCAACTCTCGATTCAACTTCAGTTAGAGCCTGGCGAAGGGGTTGTAGATTTTGTGCTATTTTAGTAGAGATGGAGGACTCCAGCATGAGAAGCATTTTTTTGAGAGTGACCTCTGTGACAGAAATATCAGCAGCTGGAATAGAATCAATGGGGTCAGCTTCGGGAGAAGACCCTACAGGACCGTGAGTGGAGACAGCCTGAGTGGTCATTTCTGTATCCAGCCTGGGGCGCTGTTTCAACGGACTGTTAGAAGTAGGAGAGTTAGGAGTCGAATAAGTAGAGCGATGAGGCTGTTTCGAGGCAGACCTGTCATTGGTGGCCCCCTCAGATGATGCCATGTCAGAGAACAAGTCTTTAGATGAGTTATCAGGTGAGGGAGGGAGGGAGGTACTGCATCTCTGTTGTGAAGGAGATAATCTGTGGCCTCCCGTAGGGTTGTCACCATTAGAATCTGAGGGCAGGTGCGGTTGTGAGGCAGAAAACCTTTTGACACGGCTCCCAAAAGATGGTGAATAAAAGTCAGTTAGTTTTTTTGGCTTAGGTGCCGATTTATTTCTTCTTCTGGAACACATTGTGAATTCTTATTCAGCCACTAGATGGCAATGCAGTCTTGAGTTTAGGAGATGTCACCCAGTGAGACCTGTAGTATCCAGCAAGGAAACAGTCCTCTACTAACAATAAGGAGGTATCTGTGATATGTAGGTAAGATTAGTGTCTCAGGGTATATATATATATATATATATATATATATATATATATATATGCAACAGTAGAAGAGTTGAGCCAGGTACCTCCCTGAGTAGCAAGTACCCCAAAGTTGCACCCACACAAGGGATTGCTGCAAGGATATAACTTAGATGAGATATCTAGAAAGTCCAGCAGAGCAGTTGTGAAGATGGAGGATCCCCCACCCCCACAGGTATGTGGCACAGGTTGCTGTAATAAGCTTTATAGGACAGCTGAGTGGAGGATCTGCGGCAGGTGAATTAGATGCAGGGAACAGGTGCAGCAGGGCAGGCACAAAGTGGGTCAGAGCTCAGTCTTAGTACAATGTGCAGTGGCCAATAGACACTGGAGGGCCCGTATGTTATAATCACTGATGGGGTCTGTGTGCTCACTGTGATGGCCGGCAGGCCGAGAGTGAGCCTCCGCTGGTGTGCGATGTTTTCACTGCTCCCGCACCTCTCAGCTGCTCCCAGAGATGTCAGAATTCTCTCCTGTGCCAGAGAGACGGAACAAGTGCCTCAGCTGCCTCCTCGCAATGACGCCGATGACTGAGGCCCATGGGTGTAACGCTGCAGTAGCGGCAGGCCAGGGATGAGCCACCGCCGGATCGCCGTTATACCTGCTCCCGCTTCCAGGCTTGTCCTTCGGCGGTGTGCGAACCCTCTTCAGCGCCGGGGAGACGGAGCGAGGTCTCCCCTGCAGGTTCCTCACAAGGGCTCCGGCGGGTGTAGTCCTCTAATGCTGCGCTGCTCCGGCGTGGAGTGCGCACAGATTAAAATGGCGCCTGAAGCAGGGATCCAGGACAGGGATGGGAACAGCGCCGTCAGTATCAGCAGGATGCGCCCCAGAAGGTATCCCGATGTGCTCCAGGTATTCCCCCACCAGATGGGGTATATGGGGTGCAGATTCAGCTGGGTATGGAGTCGCTTAGTGTCGCTAAAGGCAGGGTCACTGAGGAGAGCACTAAGAAGACATCTTCTCTCCTCAGCTGCAGGCCATGCCCCCCCCCCCCCTTAAATTTCTAAATTTATGGTGCAATAGTGCATTTTTTTTGTTTTTTTCAAATTTTCTGATAATTTTCTCAGAAATAAACTTGAATTTTCCAGAGTACTAACCATTACACCATGTTGTGTGATTTTTTAATTAAAATTTTCCAAAATAATAAGGTGAGGGATGAACTCTGCATTATAGAGTCTTCATAAGTTGTTTTGCAACTTACTATATGCTTTCCTTTGCCCTCATAAGGTGATTTCACAGAAGGAACTACTGGCATAGCATTTTCTTTATCTGATACAGTTGTACTGGTAATGCTAGAACTGTCTTCAGGAGTAACTGGGTAGGACATGGTAAGTTTGTAAGGAGTCAAAAGTGAAATTTTTGTAGCTGAATTGCCATTTACTTTGGCCTGCTGGGAATCTTGCACAAACGCTCCATTAACCATCACTTGAGACTATATGGTGTCTGAATGCCACATCCTTGAGGTGGCTGAAGCAATGGGAAGCCACTATGGATCACACACATAGGAAATAGGTCAAACCAAAGAAGCAACAAGTAATTCATTCGAGGATTTTAATTATTTAACTCAAGATCACCTGATAGCAGCTTTACCTCTTAGTATTTACCTCTTTGCCATTAACAGTAAGGTGTTCCTATACACTGCAGGATTTGGCCATATTTTTGCTCTTCTCAGATTTTGCCACAAGCTGCAGAAATTTTTTAACTGTCTTATTTGCCTTTCTTAAGCTCGGTCTTTTGGATATGCGCTTGTTCTTACACAAAGTATTTCGTCAGACAACATACCTAAAACAACTTTAGAACACCTTTTAATAAGCACTGAAGTTACCCTTTTTTTTAAGTCTATTCTTTATTGTGGGAATCTCAATTTTATGTAAGGCTTTATTTGATGGAACTGGGCTACAGGTGACTGCTGTGTCATGTGACTCAACACTGTTATGCACTTTTAATGAGAGTGTCCCAAGGTTGTAATTTTTACTTTCTATTAAAATTGGAGTGTCTGTCTGAATTTCTGACATAGAATCTACTATCTGGTGATCTTAAGTTAAATAATTAAAATCCTCGAATTAATTACTTTTTGCTTTTTTGGATGGACCAATTTTCTATGTGTGCGATGCATAGTGGCTTCCCATTGCTTCAGCCACCTCAAGGATTTGGCATTCAGACACTGTATAGTCTAGAAGCTGCTATCAGGTGATCTTGAGTTAAATAATTAAAATCCTCAAATGAATTACTTGTTGCTTCTTTGGTTGGACTTATTTCCTATGTGTGTGATCCATAGTGGCTTCCCATTGCTTCAGCCACCTCAAGGATGTGGCATTCAGACACCATATAGTCTCGAATCTGCTATCAGGTTATCTTGAGTTTAATAACTCAAATCCTCAAATGAATTACATGTTGCTTCTTTTGATGGCCCAATATCCTATTTGTGTGATCCATATTGGTTTCACATTGAAAGGCACAGCCTGGAGGTGGCAGAAGCAGACACCATATAGTCTCCTCATACTGATGCCACCTCCAGGCTCTGTCATTGTGCCACCATGTGACATGTGGCTCCTTGTTCGATTTGGTGCTTTGTAGCCACACGCTGGGTACCGGGACACTTAAAGGGGTACGCCGGTGAAAACCTTTTTTCTTTTAAATCAACTGGTGGCAGAAAGTTAAACATATTTGTAAATTACTTCTATAAAAAAAATCGTAATCCTTCCAGTACTTATTAGCTGCTGAATGCTACAGAGAAAATTCCTTTCTTTTTGGAACACTGATGACATCACGACCACAGTGCTCTCTGCTGACATATCTCTGTCCATTTTAGCAACCATGCATAGCAGATGTATGCTAAGGGCAGCATGGTGGCTCAGAGAGAACTGGGCTCGTGATGTCATCAGAGAGCATTCCAAAAAGAAAAGAATTTCCTCTGTAGTATTCAGCAGCTAATAAGTACAGGAAGGATTAAGATTTTTTAATAGAAGTAATTTACAAATATTTTTAACTTTCTGCCACCAGTTGATTTAAAAGAAAAAAGGTTTTCACCGGAGTACCCCTTTAAACTTGATATTTTTAAATTAAAGCCCTCTTATGTACGCATCCTCCTGCCAGATCCAGGCTGTGTCTTTCAGCAACTAGATTGTTGGGATGCAGCTGGGCCTGTGCCTAATATGTTTGGATGTTAGCACTACCTAATGTGAGTGCTTAATAGAAATTTCAACATTGATATTTCAATCCTATTGCTTATTAAATAACCCGGTGTACTACAGATGCCTTTTTCTGACTGTTTGTTTCAGGAACTTAATGCTGCTTCTGGCCTTGGCCCTCAAATTTTGGGATATTTAGCACTAGCTAAATACATGCTTAATTGAAATTTCAACATTGATCTTGCAATGTAAAGGGTTATGAAACCCTCGGGTGTACTGCTGATACCTGCTCCTGCTGCTGGGCCTGGGAATAAATTGTTTATTATGATAGGTAGCACCAGCTATCCAAAATCTCCATTTTAAATTAAAAAAATTCTTGTGTTTTTTCTTTGGTATTGTGAAGTCCTGGTGTGTCCTCATGCTTCAATCAAGTTGAGTCTGTGTCATTCAGGCAATATGTTTACTGATGACGCTGCAGGGCCTTAGTCTGGGAATAAAAATGTTGTTAATGTAGGTAGCACCAGCTATCCAAAAATTTCATTTTAAATTTAAAAAAATTCTTGTGTTTTTTCTTGGGGATTGTGAAGCCCTGGTGTGAACTTATGCTTCAGCCAACTCCAGGCTGTGTCATTCAGGCAATATATGGTTTACTGATGCCGCTGCTGGGCCTGGGTATAAAAATGTTGTTATGTAGGTAGCAACAGCTATCCAAAATCTTCGGTTTACATTTCTGAATTAATCTTTTAATCTTAGGGATTGTGAAGGCCTAGTGTCTACTCATGCTACTGCCAACTCCTGCCTGTGTCATTCAGCCACTATATGGTCTCCTCATGCTGCCAACGCCTCCACACTGTGTCATTCAGCCACTATATGGTGTCCTCATGCTTCAGCCTCATCCAAGCTGTGCCATTCAGTCACTATATGGTCTCCTCATGCTGCCAACACCTCCACGCTGTGTCATTCAGCCACTATATGGTCTCCTCATGCTGCCAAAACCTCCATGCTGTGTCATTCAGCCACTATATGGTCTCCTCACACTGATGCCTCCTCCAGGCTCTGTGATTGTGCCGTTCTGTAGCAGTGATTCTAAAAGCGATGCTGGTAATCTGCATGTTATTCTGAATAACAGCATTATTTCACTACCCCAGCACACTCCATATGAGTGTTAGAACACAGAAAAGTGTTCTATACCCCTATTAAGGCTCTCTGTAGGCTAGAAATAGTCTTTTTTAATATAGATTCGCCGCAAATAAATTCGGATAGAAACAAACTTTTTTGGAAAATTCGTCGAATCGGCTGAATCAAATTTTTGAAAAGTTCGCTTGTCTCTTATCATTTGTAAAGAAATCCTTGGCACATTCGATCCCTATTTCGTGTTTAATGTTGGTATATAACTTGGCCACATCACGTGATATAATGCAAGCCTTGTTTCCATTTGCATGTAAGTAGATGTTCGATCAGTTGTGTGATGTCTCTAAGGTAACTGGGTAGTTTGATGATGTATTCCTGCAGGTAGAGGTCAATATAATGGGAAAGGTTGCTGGTCAAGCAGTTGGTGTTAGAAATGATGGGGCGGCCTGGTGGGTGACTGATAGATTTATGAATTTTAGGGAGAAAGTAAAAGTATGGTTTATTGCTATTATTGGATAGTAGAAATTTCTGTTTGTTTTTATCCAGTATTCATTCTTCTATTCCTGTGGCAATCATGGCTTGGTATTTATCATGCATCTTCTTAAACGGATCTTCCAGAATCTGTTTATAGAATTCCTTGTCAGACAAAATATTATCTGCTTCCTTTTCATAATATTCGTGATCAAGGACCACGACTCCCCAACCCTTATCTGCAGATCGGATAACGATGTTCTGGTTATCCATTAGGCTTTTAAGGGCAGATTTCTCACATGATGAGTTATTCACATGATGACACCGCTTGGTTTTATTTAATTGCTTGCATTTGGAACTTTGTTATACATAAATAATAAGAAACTTAAAAATGATGAATCTTAAAACTGAAAGAAGGGATACAGTCAGGGATACTTTACTGTAAGAGAAGTGAAACTATGGAACTCTGCTGCATGATGTTGTGATGAACAAGTTCAGGAGAGATCTAGATGCCTTTCTGGAAAAATATAATATTACAAGTTGTGTGTATTAGTGTAGTAGCACGAATCATTGGATCAACATCCTGACTGCCATATCTGGAGTAAGATAGGATCGTTCGGGGCAACTGTTACCTACCTCATAAGGGTTTTTTGCCTCCCTCAGGATCAATACAATTGGTTTTAGGTTTAACTTAACGGACTCTTGTCTTTTTTTCAGCCTTATCAAATATATATATCTATATTGTCGTGACATACTGTGACACATATGAAGTTCAAAAGGAGAAAAGAAACCTTTTATAGGGCTTCGATTTTTACAGGCTGTCCTACGCAATACCAGGAATCACTCCATTGTCTGTGTACAAGATGAGTTAATTAGTGGTGTTGCAAAGGGGGTACGGACAATACCCTCTGGTGGAGTGACACCCTGACCCAGAACACAACCCCCACACAATCATGAAATAAAAAAATCTAATGAAATTGAAATAATGCATTCTCTGTGCCCCTCTGTCCATCTCCCAGACTCCAGGTCGGAGGGGCTCCTTCTTCTCCACCTTCCCTGTCTTGGACTCCTGACCAGAGGGGTTCATTTTCCGGCGCTGTGCTGTGGGCTGCACTGGATCTGTGACGTGATGGTGGCTGGGCCTGGGGGAGCGTGATGGAGCTCCACAGATGTCCATTACATCAGGACTGCCAGACAAAATCAGCTTAGAACAAGTTGCAAGAAGAAGTAGCATGCAAGGCAGAAACAGTGAGGGGTGCCCTGAGCATCCTGATTTGGCAAGCTACTCCTGGGAGGCAAGGGATGGAAGATGAGCAGATGAATGAATAAATGATGATGAGGTACAAAATGGAGGGAGGGGTGATGGATGATGAGCAAACAGTATCCCCCCCCCCCACACACACACATTGCTATCTCCTCTATATCCATCACTCCCCCCCATAACGCAATACTGTCTCCTCATCATCTATCACCTCCTCCCCCAGGAGACAGTTGTGTGTGTGTGGGGGTGTGTGTGTGGGGGTGATATATGATGAGGAGACAGTTCTGTGTGTTGGGGGTGAAGGGTAAAGAGAAGACAGTATTGTGTGGGGGGGGGGGGGGGTGATGAATGATGAGGAGACAGTATTCTGGGGAGGGTGTTATAGAGATGATGAGGAGACAGTATTGTGTTTTGGGGGGAGTGATGGATAAAGAGGAGAGAGTATTGTGGGGGGGGGGGGGGGGACAATACTGTCTCCTCATCAACTATCACCTCCCCCAAAATGCTGTCTCCTCGTCATCTATCACCCCCACACCAAATACTGTCTGCTCCATCACCCCCCCCCCCCATTTTGTGTCTCCTTATCATCATTTATCCATTCATCTGCTCATCTCCCATCCCTTGCCTCCCGGAAGTAGCTTGCCAAATCACCCCTCACTGTTGCTGGCTCGCATGCTACTTCTTGCCACTTGTTCTGAGCTTTGAGATAATACTGTCTTCTCTTTATATCGAAGTTAATACTAATACTACACTGGAGTTTTTACTAAGCATCTACTAAACATCTGTGTTTACACCAACAATGAACACACAAGGTGGATATTCTGCAATTGCAAGAACACCATAATTTGCAAATCTAGAAATAGAAGGATTTCCAGCCCCAGGAAAAAAGCCTTGATCTCCCGCTGTTGATGGCCCCTTGTCCCCACCACTCACTGCTGATTCATGGTTCCCGTGATGCCTCATCTCTGCAGGAAGTTTCCATTCAACCAGTCGCTTGCCAAGGTGGGTCTTCACCGGGGCCAGTGATTGGCTTAGCTGGGCAACTGTAAAACAGCAGTGAGAGTAAGGGAAAGTGAACGTGCATATGCTTTCTTGCCTGCCTCAGTTTTTGGGGTGCTGAAATACCCAAAATGATATACAATGATATATCAACACAAAATGATATACATGCATGAAATTTAGCAGGAACTAAACTTTGCAAATTATGTATATCATTGTGTTCCTGTGCCTATACAAGCTCTATGGGAGGTCAGCCTAATAGATCATGCTTTGTTTTACCAAGTCTGCTGAGAAAATGAGGGTTGTTTTTTTCCAATGTTTATCTCCCTAATATTTCCAATTATATATAAATAATGAATAAATCACAAAACCATGTCTTTTTAAAGATTTTTTAAATATTTATTTTAATTTTTTATTTGTTTCATTTTAATGGCACACATATTTAAATAGACAGAATGTAGAAACATGTTTTAAATGTGCTTTAAATAAAGGTATTACTTCAAACTGTATAAAGCAGCCTCAATTCATTTTGTCTCAAGTACAATCTATATTGATGACATTTCAGATAGTAAAAACAGCTTTATATATAATTTGTCTACTACAGAGGCATAGCTAGAGAGGGTATTCAGTGTTGCAGGTGGAATTCTCAGACTGAGGTGGACAAAATTGTCCTCTATGAGTGTAAAAATATTTACCTTTGTAAAAATGAATCAGTCATGCATCACCTCTGGCTAGTGCCATTAAACAGATCTGCCATGTGCAGACACATGATACTAATGCCATGATACTAATTGCACATTTACTGCATTGTCCATTATGTTCCAGACTTTACTGCTGCAGCCACTATCATCTATCTAAAACTTCAAACCCAACACATCTGCACATCTCCTCTGCTGTCCATAATCCTCCATATTGCTATCCCTAGTGCTACTATTACTAGCCCAACACAGCAGCACATCTTGTGTGCTGTCTGCCATGTTCCATACTGCTGCTGCTGCCGTTACTGCAACTACTATTACCCCTGGTGGTACTGCTACTACTAGACCTACACAGAGGCACATCTCCTTTTCAGGGCCACTACTAATGGCCCTGCACAGCCAGCCGTACATCTTGTGCCTTGTCCATCATGTTTTATGCTGTACAGAAACTGACCAATAACCAGTTACAAATCTTAAACTACTTCCAAAAATGGGATAATTTTGCATTAGATTTTACCATATGCAATGCTTGGTAACCACTCACGTTTTTGGCCCAAGGGATGGTAATGTAAGTAGCCCCCTGGGCGGGGAGCTATGCTTACTTGGCCCCGTTGCGCCAGCCGTAGTGATGCCCCCTCTGCGTGATTGATGGCCCGCATTATCACGGTGAGGCTACAGATTTTACCATATAACGCGTTTCCAAACATTATATTTGGTAATATCTAAAGTTTGGTTATCTTTAAAGCTAGGATAACCAAGCACAGTAGGCACATTTATTTATTTCCTTTAAAATAATATTAAATCCTTTTTGGATGGCTTGGATTGTCTCTTCCAGTGCTAACAATTTACACCATTTGATATCTGCTCCCAAAATTGCATCATTTTTGTTGCCATTCTTTAATTTAAAAAGCAAAATAATCGAATAGTACCTAGACACTTTACTAATGTTGTCTTGGTGTTAATAAGCCTAAAAGGGTTTGGAAACAGTCCTAAGGGACCTAAGAGTGTCATACCCAGCCTTTCTGTACATTTTGGGCTTTTCTGAATCCGAAATGGCCTCTAAATCCAAATCAAAATGATTTGTTCATCACTATCAATTGAGGTCCCATTGCTAAGACCCTGACTGCTAAATATAACAGGTAGCAGTTCTTAGCTGATCAATGAGCTAATTTGTTTCATCTCCTGGATATATGGATATGTATTGCTTTAGCTGAGCTGGATTGAAATAAATGACACTGCAGGAATACTGGTGATAAGTTAGCATTATATGAGCAAAAAAAAAAAAAAGTTACAAAGAGGCTTAGTATTATTTTTTTGTCACTATACCAAAAGCAGAACAAAACACCAGGTCCTATTTGTAATTATTTTTACCTTGGTTGGAATCATTACCAGGCTGCTTGCTCTATTGATAAATCTGACCCATACTGCACTAAGGAAAGATACTGCCACACCCCATGGCATGCTAGTGTTACTAAATTAGCAATAGCTGTTTTGTAAATGCGCCAGCACACTTCACAAATAGGTGACATGTATATGTACCAGGTGGTTGTCACATGGTTACACTATTTTCTTTCACTGAAGTTTGGCTGGCCCAGTGCTCAGCCTGAGCTCAGTCATAATTGGACTGTCCTGCCCCCCCCCCCTACCTAGCTGTGCCCCTGAGTTATTAACATTAAGAGGTAGAAAAATGCCTTGTGAAAAGTAGCTGAAACTTTTTTTTTATGTACTGTGTCCTCTGACATCTGAATTGGATTGTGCTTTTCAATGTATAACAAAGAAAATTAAGAACACTGACAATAAACAGGGAGGTTATATATATTAAAGGGTACTTAACAAGTTACCCTTTTATGACAGCATGGTTCAAAAACTTGACATTTAGAAAACAATAGTAACACATTAATTGATTTGGGTCTCTTGTTTAGGTTCTTCTTTTACATTAAAGTGTACCTGTCATCAACAAAAACTTTTTTATATAATGTAGATAAAACCATTATATGTATATTTGTAATAATCATTGCTCAAAAAATATGTATATTTTACCTCTGGATACTCGTGGATGATTTCTTGTATTTTGTTTCTGTTTGTCAGATTTCTTTGTCTGCCTTGTTTTCTGTTTCTTTGTATTCTTGAAATAAAACTTTGAATGCTAAAAAAAAAATATGTATATTTTTGTTCCTGCAGCTATTGCCTGTGTGTCTCTATGAGGAGTCCAAATACAGGAAGTGAGGGTGGACAAGCAGGGCCCTGTGCAGTGAGGCTCTCTGACATGCTATGGGCTCACACAGCAGGAAGATTGAGAAGTCAGGAACCTGCACAGAGCCCTGCTTTTTCTGCCCTCACTTCCTGTATTTGGACTCCTCCCAGGCAATAGCTGCAGGGACAGCACTTTTTCCCCCATAAATAAACAACATTTTTAACCACTGTTTATTACATATATACATATTATTATTATTACATATTATTACGTATTATCTACATTATATATAAAGTTTTTTTTGAGGACAGGTACACTTAAATTTTATTGCCATATTTAGAATCAGGAAGGAATTTTTCCTCTAGTATGGAGCAATAAGCTTTTTGCTCCAAAAGGATAATCGGTTGAACTTGATTTACTGTTGTCTTTAATCAACCTATTAACTATGTAACTATGTATATTACTTTTCCACCTTTTGGCTTTTCATCTGCTTATTTTGCCTAATATTTCATAGGCAAACAGAAAGAAATGTACTACTAGTAAACACTTGCACTTTCTTTAAACATCAATAGTTTTTTTTTGGAACATCAATACCAATAAAAACATTGTCCATCATTCTGTTTTTAGTTCTGTTTTCATCTTGAAATCGCCATTGCTTCCATTCCTTATCTTCACCATAAGGTTGTTGTACAGTCAAAAATCACAGAAATACGCTAATCTTTTATGTGAATTAAATAAACAATTAACACATTTATTGTAACCCTAATCTTACATCTCTCAATCAATAATCTTTTCAAGTGATATTTGTCTCCTGGATGTATAGGAGAAGAGATGTTGGTAAAAACAAAGGAAAGTAAGTATGGGGAAGTAAGAGATGGAGAACAAATTATGGAAGGCTAGTTGCTCGGCCCTTGATTGCCAGGACACGTCGTGGGAGACATGGTGTAAAGCCAGGAACATAGGTCCAAAGCTTCACTCGGCAGTCACTGAAAGAAAAAGGGGGAAAGGATTTACTAGATTTTGAACCAGAATAAAATACATTGTAACTAGGAAAGAATAACAATTTCTTCAGAAATGGGAGCAGATCAGTGAAAGAAATTCTCACAAGTAATATAGGTAAAATAAAAGGTAGGGCATGTGTAAAGTAGGGCTTCCGCCACCCATCCTAAGGGGACAGTCACTGATAGGAGGAGAGGTATCACACAGGCCTGGTGCTGAAGAATGGGGAAAATGGGCCACATTCCTGCAGAACAGGACAGAGCTGTCTCTTTAAAGGGGTTCTCCAGTGCTTAGACATCTTATCCCCTATCCAAAGGATAGGGAATAAAATGCATGATCGAGGGAGTCCCGCCGCTGGGGACCCCCGTGATCTTGCACGCGGCACCCCGTTTGTAATCAGTCCCCGGAGCGTGTTCGCTCCGGGACTGATTACCAGCGACTACAGGGCAGCGTGTGACATCACGCCCCCGCCCCGTGTGATGTCACGCTCTGCTCCTCAATGCAAGCCTACGGGAGGGGGCGTGAGAGCTATCCCGCCCCCTCCCGTAGGCTTGCATTGAGGGGCGTAGCGTGACATCACACGGTGGCGGGGGCGTGATGTCACACACCGCCCGCCCTGTAGTCGCTGGTAATCAGTCCCGGAGCGAACACGCTCCGGGGACTGATTACAAACGGGGTGCCGCGTGCAAGATCACGGGGGTCACCAGCGGCGGGACTCCCTCGATCAGGCATCTTATCCCCTATCCTTTGGATAGGGGATAAGATGTCTAAGCACGGGAGTACCCCTTTAAATTTCAGCTTGTCCGCAGTGGTGAGAAGGGGGCAGGGGGTGGTCAAAGTGCCAGGCACTGCTACACCTGTGCTAGGATATATGTAGCATAAACATGGATTACATGGTATACATAGAATATACGTATTGTATACAATAGAAGAATATGGGTGCACTACTGTGGTAGACTAGCGTTAGGTCTCGCACCAATTTGAGAAACCTTGGCGTTGGTGTGCGGGCTCTGGTGTGTCCTTCATATAAGGATACACTGGCGAATGTCTCAATTTTAACATCAGTGTTGAGGGATAGCCAATGTATTGTTTACATCTACCACAGTAGTGCACCCATATTCTTGTATTGTATTCTAATTGTTACATATCCACACCGTTTATCTGGTGTAGGATTCTATTGTGGCACTTGTAGTCCACTGCAGGCATCCTCCATTGTATGCATTTTTATGCTGGGGATCGCCCCTAGCAACGGACTACAAGGGCAGGATCTGCTCCCCCAGTATAAATGCACAACCGCATTTGGGGTTGAGCACTTCCAGCCATTTGAGACCACGTTTTTTGTTGTTTGTTTAAATTTTAAATTTGGAGGTGTGTAAACTCCAACATTAATGCGCCTTGAATATCTACCAGGCAGCATTAAGGTAGCACCTGTGAGGCCAGGCACCCATAATAGCCAACTCAGGTGGGGTTTGCAGCTTGCCTCCCTCCTCCCATTGCATGTGTGCGTAGTAACACTGGAGGGTATCTGGAAGGAAGTTGTGAGTCAGCCGAATGCTGCCGTAATTGCCCACTGGCCCCTGTTCTGTTTATCAAGCACAGGTAGGACTAGCGTTAGGTCTCGCACCAAGTTGAGAAACCTTGGCGTTGGTGTGCGGGCTCTGGTGTGTCCTTCATATAAGGATACACTGGCGAATGTCTCAATTTTAACATCAGTGTTGAGGGATAGCCAATGTATTGTTTACATCTACCACAGTAGTGCACCCATATTCTTGTATTGTATTCTAATTGTTACATATCCACACCGTTTATCTGGTGTAGGATTCTATTGTGGCACTTGTAGTCCGCTGCAGGCATCCTCCATTGTATGCATTTTTATGCTGGGGATCGCCCCTAGCAACGGACTACAAGGGCAGGATCTGCTCCCCCAGTATAAATGCACAACCGCATTTGGGGTTGAGCACTTCCAGCCATTTGAGACCACGTTTTTTGTTGTTTGTTTATACGTATTGTATCATTAACATTGTGTTACTATTAACGTAATAAAAGATGTGTTTATAGTAGGGAACCCAGACTACTCTTTTTACAGGACCTTATTAGGGAGACAGCTGTCAATCAGCATAGGTGTGGGAAGCCTACTTCTCATTAATACATCCGCTTTAGTGCTGTCATCATGATGTAAGTTTTACAATACAAACCCCCACCCACCAATAAAATCTACATGCTTATCATTTATGCAGCCCATTTAAGAAATATCAAAAATAAAATTAAAGTATTGAAAAGCAATAATGTTAGAAAAAATACAGTTTTTAGAAAAAATACAGTTCTTAAACGTTGTCATTATTATAAATAATATGTTATTTATAAAATACAGTTCTATTTCATCTATTTGTTACATTGGTTAAGATATTCTCCTTCTCACCTGGATGCTGTGAATACATGACGACTATTGTTACACATTGCGTTGATAGTACTGTCATGTCCTTTAACTTCTCCAATAGACGTGAAGTTTTCCACATTCCAAACCTTGATAATACCACCTCGGCATCCACTGAGCATCACAGGGCGTCCTGATACAAAGCTCAGAGCACACACCCAATCTCTATGTGCATTAGGAACTTGCTGTATATATATAAAAAGAAAAACTGATTTTATAGATATTTATTAAATTGTCACATGACTTATTCTTCTGTATAATTGTAATGCAGTAGCTGCTATGCTTTTTGAGTGAGAGACAATTTTGGATCAAACAGGCAGTGTAAAAGCAGGAAGATAGCAATAAATCTATGAAAAACTAAGATGGATGCTTCAAAGAATGTTAGGAAGCCAGACAGGCCCAGCTTTTACAGGTCAGCTTAAGATCCCAAGTTCCCTTATAGGTTGTGCCTTCAGTGTGGATGATGTAACACATAGTTTGTGACGCCAAGGTAACGTTAAACACCACGTTCCTAGGTTTAGACAGTTCTCCTGGGACAAGCGCTGGGGACAATTATGACCACAATGCAGGGTTATGGAAAACTATCTTTTACTTAGTAACTTGCAAAATTACAGGCACAGTTCAAACAGTGTTGCAAATTCACAGGAGTTTGCTGCAGGGATCACAGTTGCTTCAGGGCACCATGTGACTTGTAATCCTTGCTTATAAACTAGCTTCTGGTTTTCTTCTGGTTTAATATTGTTCAGACTGGACTGGCAAGGATTATGTAACTTCTATGAGACTAGGTAGCTGACTGTAACTCTCCTCCCCACACAGGTATCTGAGAATAGGGCTTACCGCAAGGTAAAAACTGTAGATTTTTAGGACCGGAGCTGCCTGAGGCTTTCTTCTCCAGTAATCCTGTTCTTTGGCTAATGGAGTCCATGGGCTCTCTTGGCTCTTCTCCCCACTGCGGACTTGCTTCTCTCTCTCGGATAGATGTTCTGGTTGGCGGGATCATGTGGAGGGTGCTGTAGCCCTGGAATATTTTAGTGCAGCAACTGTAATTTTCTTAGGCCCTACCTCATGTGGCGAGGTATAGGTCCACAGCAGAGGTCTAATGGGGACCTCCACTCTCCTTACAACTCTCTCTCCGACTGACTACTTACACCCTGTCTAGCAGACTTGGGGGAGGGCAGATAAGCAGTCCTGGTTGGCTAGAAGCAAACATGTGATCCCCAGAGCATCTTCCTGCACATCAAGTTAACCCCAGGCTGCAGCCGCATGAAAGTACATAGACAACATAATACAATACAATAAATAACACAATTACATCTGAGTAGTGGGCCCAGAGCAAACACGCTGTGTCACATCCACCTGACAGGACAGATAGACAGGTGTGTTCCACACTGAAACACTCCCAACCATTTTATGTCATGTCCTTTCTCATTTTCTTTATTAATGGAATAAGTTGCATTCTAAGAATAAATTCAGATGGGTACCAATTTCCAGCACTTTATTTAAATGTTAAATGTTTATTTAATCATGGCTATAATACTAGTAATATTAATAAAACAAGCATAGTAAAAAGGTCAGTCGGCTGAACAAAAATGTAATCAATGAACAAGTGCTATGCAAATAAGCATTACAGAAATAATCAAACCAAATGAATATATAATGAGATGTCTAGCTAATATTGATACAAAAAGTTTTTCACGCAGTTCAAACATGCAAGATAATTCTGAATTGTATTACTGCTATAATAAAGTAGTACTGTGGTGTGTTACGCCGAGCGCTCCGGGTCCCCGCTCCTCCCCGGAGCGCTCGCAGCATCCTCTCATTCGCAGCGCCCCGGTCAGACCTGCTGACCGGGTGCACTGCAATATCACTCCCAGCCGGGATGCGATTCGCGACGCGGGAGGCGCCCGCTCGCTATGCGCATCCCGCCTCCCGTACCTGACCCATTCCCCGCCTGTCTTGTCCGCTCCTTAGGGCGCGTGCGCGCCGGGTCTCTGCGATTTAAAGGGCCACTGCGCCACTGATTGGCGCAGCAGGCCTAATCAGTGTTATCACCTGTGCACTCCCTACTTATACCTCACTTCCCCTGCACTCCCTCGCCGGATCTTGTTGCCATTGTGCCAGTGAAAGCGTTCCCTTGTGTGTTCCTAGCCTGTGTTCCAGACCTCCTGCCGTTGCCCTGACTACGATCCTTGCTGCCTGCCCTGACCTTCTGCTACGTCCGACCTTGCTCTTGTCTACTCCCTTGTACCGCGCTTATCTTCAGCAGTCAGAGAGGTTGAGCCGTTGCTGGTGTATACGACCTGGTTGCTACCGCCGCTGCAAGACCATCCCGCTTTGCGGCGGGCTCTGGTGAATACCAGTAGCAACTTAGAACCGGTCCACCAACACGGTCCACGCCAATCCCTCTCTGGCACAGAGGATCTACCTCCAGCCAGCCGAATCGTGACAGTAGATCCGGCCATGGATCCCGCTGAAGTCCCGCTGCCAGTTGTCGCCGACCTCACCACGGTGGTTGCCCAGCAGTCGCAACAGAGAGCGCAACAAGGCCACCAGCTGTCTCAACTGACCGTGATGCTACAGCAGCTATTACCACAGCTCCAGCAATCTTCTCCTCCGCCAGCTCCTGCACCTCCTCCGCAGCGAGTGGCCGCTTCCAGCCTTCGATTATCCTTGCCGGATAAATTTGATGGGGACTCTAAGTTTTGCTGTGGCTTTCTTTTGCAATGTTCCCTGCACTTGGAGATGATGTCGGACCAGTTTCCGACTGAAAGGTCTAAGGTGGCTTTCGTAGTCAGCCTTCTGTCTGGGAAAGCTCTGTCATGGGCCACACCGCTCTGGGACCGCAATGACCCTGTCACTGCCTCTGTACACTCCTTCTTCACGGAGATTCGAAGTGTCTTTGAGGAACCTGCCCGAGCCTCTTCTGCTGAGACTGCCCTGCTGAACCTGGTCCAGGGTAATTCTTCTGTTGGCGAGTACGCCATCCAATTCCGTACTCTTGCCTCCGAATTATCCTGGAATAACGAGGCCCTCTGCGCAACCTTTAAAAAAGGCCTATCCAGTAACATTAAAGATGTGCTGGCCGCACGAGAAATTCCTGCTAACCTGCATGAACTTATTCATCTTGCCACCCGCATTGACATGCGTTTTTCCGAAAGGCGTCAGGAGCTCCGCCAGGATATGGACTTTGTTCGCACGAGGCGGTTTCTCTCCCCGGCTCCTCTCTCCTCTGGTCCTCTGCAATCCGTTCCTGTGCCTCCCGCCGTGGAGGCTATGCAAGTTGACCGGTCTCGCTTGACACCTCAAGAGAGGACACAACGCCGCATGGAGAATCTTTGCCTGTACTGTGCCGGTACCGAACATTTCTTGAAGGATTGTCCTATCCGTCCTCCCCGCCTGGAAAGACGTACGCTGACTCCGCACAAAGGTGAGACAGCTCTTGATGTGAACTCTGCTTCTCCACGCCTTACTGTGCCTGTGCGGATATCTTCTTCTACCTTCTCCTTCTCTGCTATGGCCTTCTTGGATTCCGGATCTGCAGGAAATTTTATTTTGGCCTCTCTCATCAACAGGTTCAACATCCCGGTGACCAGTCTCGCCAGACCCCTCTACATCAATTCTGTTAACAATGAAAGATTGGACTGTACCGTGCGTTACCGCACGGAACCTCTCCTAATGTGCATCGGACCCCATCACGAAAAAATTGAATTTTTGGTCCTCTCTAACTGCACTTCAGAAATTCTTCTTGGATTACCGTGGCTTCAACGCCATTCCCCAACCCTTGATTGGTCCACAGGAGAAATCAAGAACTGGGGTACTTCTTGTCACAAGGACTGTCTTAAACCGGTTCCCAGTACTCACAGTCGTGACCCTGTGGTTCCCCCGGTATCTGGTCTTCCTAAGGCCTATCTGGACTATGCTGATGTTTTTTGCAAAAAGCAAGCAGAGACTTTGCCTCCTCACAGGCCTTATGACTGTCCTATTGACCTCCTCCCGGGTACTACTCCACCCCGGGGCAGAATCTATCCTCTGTCTGCTCCAGAAACCCAAGCCATGTCGGAGTACATCCAGGAGAATTTAAAAAAGGGGTTTATCCGCAAGTCCTCCTCTCCTGCCGGAGCTGGATTTTTTTTTGTGTCCAAAAAAGATGGCTCCCTACGCCCTTGCATTGATTACCGCGGACTTAATAAAATCACGGTAAAAAAACGCTACCCCTTACCTCTTATCTCGGAACTCTTTGATCGCCTACAAGGCACCCACATCTTTACCAAACTGGACTTAAGAGGTGCTTATAATCTCATCCGCATCAGGGAGCGGGACGAATGGAAGACTGCATTTAACACCAGAGATGGACACTTTGAGTATCTGGTCATGCCCTTTGGCCTGTGCAAGGCCCCTGCCGTCTTCCAAGACTTTGTTAATGAAATTTTTCGTGATCTCCTATATACCTGTGTTGTGGTTTACCTGGACGATATTCTGATTTTTTCTGCCAACTTAGAAGAACAACGCCAGCATGTCCGCATAGTTCTTCAGAGACTTCGGGACAATCAACTTTATGCCAAAATGGAAAAATGTCTCTTTGAATGTCAATCTCTTCCTTTCCTAGGATACTTGGTCTCTGGCCAGGGACTACAAATGGACCCAGATAAACTATCTGCCGTGCTAGATTGGCCACGCCCCTCCGGACTCCGTGCTATCCAACGTTTTTTGGGGTTCGCCAATTATTACAGACAATTCATTCCACACTTCTCCACCATTGTGGCCCCTATCGTGGCTTTAACCAAGAAAAATGCCAATCCTAAGTCCTGGTCTCCCCAAGCGGAAGACGCATTTAAACATCTCAAGTCTGCCTTTTCTTCTGCTCCCGTGCTCTCCAGACCTGACCCATCTAAACCCTTTCTATTGGAGGTAGATGCCTCCTCAGTGGGAGCTGGAGCAGTTCTTCTACAAAAAAATTCTTCCGGGCATGCTGTTACTTGTGGTTTTTTTTCTAGGACCGTCTCTCCGGCGGAGAAAAACTACTCCATTGGTGATCGAGAACTACTGGCCATTAAATTGGCGCTTGAGGAATGGAGGCACCTGCTGGAGGGATCAAAATATCCAGTTATTATATACACTGATCACAAGAATCTCTCCTATCTCCAGTCTGCCCAACGACTGAACCCTCGCCAGGCTAGGTGGTCGTTGTTCTTTGCCCGTTTTAACTTTGAAATCCATTTTCGCCCTGCTGACAAGAACATTAGGGCCGATGCCCTCTCTCGTTCTTCTGATGCCTCTGAAGTAGAGGCCTCTCCGCAACACATCATTCCTCCGGACTGTCTGATCTCCACTTCTCCAGCTTCCATCAGGCAAACTCCTCCAGGGAAGATCTTCATTTCTCCACGCCGGCGTCTCGGGATTCTTAAATGGGGACACTCCTCCCACCTCGCAGGCCATGCGGGCATCAAAAAATCCTTGCAACTCATCTCTCGATTTTATTGGTGGCCGACTCTGGAGACTGATGTTGTTGATTTCGTGCGGGCCTGTACTGTCTGTGCCCGGGATAAGACTCCTCGCCAGAAGCCTGCTGGTCTCCTTCATCCTCTGCCTGTTCCTGAACAGCCTTGGTCACAGATTGGTATGGACTTTATTACGGACTTGCCCTCATCCCGTGGCAACACAGTTGTTTGGGTGGTCGTTGATCGATTTTCCAAGATGGCACATTTTATTCCTCTTCCTGGCCTTCCTTCAGCGCCTCAGTTGGCAAAACAATTTTTTATACACATTTTTCGCCTTCACGGTTTGCCCACGCATATCGTCTCGGATAGAGGCGTCCAATTCGTGTCTAAATTCTGGAGGGCCCTCTGTAAACAGCTCAAGATCAAATTAAACTTCTCTTCTTATCATCCCCAATCCAATGGGCAAGTAGAAAGAATTAATCAGGTCCTGGGTGACTATTTACGGCATTTTGTTTCCTCCCGCCAGGATGACTGGGCAGATCTTCTACCATGGGCCGAATTCTCATACAACTTCAGAGTCTCCGAATCTTCTGCTAAATCCCCATTTTTCGTGGTGTACGGCCATCACCCTCTTCCTCCCCTCCCTACTCCCTTGCCCTCTGGTTTGCCCGCTGTGGATGAAGTGGCTCGTGATCTTTCCACCATATGGAAAGAAACCCAAAATTCTCTTTTACAGGCTTCATCCCGGATGAAAAAATTTGCTGATAAAAAAAGAAGAACTCCCCCCATTTTTGCTCCCGGAGACAAGGTATGGCTCTCCGCTAAGTATGTCCGCTTTCGTGTCCCCAGTTACAAACTGGGACCACGCTATCTTGGTCCTTTCAAAATCTTGTGCCAGATTAACCCTGTCTCTTACAAACTCCTTCTTCCTCCTTCTCTCCGTATTCCCAATGCCTTCCATGTCTCTCTCCTTAAACCACTCATTCTTAACCGCTTCTCTCCCAAAGTTGTTTCTCCCACTCCTGTTTCCGGTTCGTCTGACGTCTTCTCTGTGAAGGAGATTCTGGCCTCCAAGATTGTCAGAGGTAAAAAAAATTTTTGGGTGGATTGGGAGAACTGTGGCCCAGAGGAGAGATCTTGGGAACCTGAGGACAACATCCTAGACAAAAGTCTGATCCTCAGGTTCTCAGGCTCCAAGAAGAGGGGGAGACCCAAGGGGGGGGGGGGGTACTGTTACGCCGAGCGCTCCGGGTCCCCGCTCCTCCCCGGAGCGCTCGCAGCATCCTCTCATTCGCAGCGCCCCGGTCAGACCTGCTGACCGGGTGCGCTGCAATATCACTCCCAGCCGGGATGCGATTCGCGACGCGGGAGGCGCCCGCTCGCGATGCGCATCCCGGCTCCCGTACCTGACCCGTTCCCCGTCTGTCTTGTCCCGGCACGCGCGGCCCCGCTCCTTAGGGCGGCGCGCGCCGGGTCTCTGCGATTTAAAGGGCCACTGCGCCACTGATTGGCGCAGCATGCCTAATCAGTGTTATCACCTGTGCACTCCCTACTTATACCTCACTTCCCCTGCACTCCCTCGCCGGATCTTGTTGCCATTGTGCCAGTGAAAGCGTTCCCTTGTGTGTTCCTAGCCTGTGTTCCAGACCTCCTGCCGTTGCCCTGACTACGATCCTTGCTGCCTGCCCTGACCTTCTGCTACGTCCGACCTTGCTCTTGTCTACTCCCTTGTACCGCGCTTATCTTCAGCAGTCAGAGAGGTTGAGCCGTTGCTGGTGGATACGACCTGGTTGCTACCGCCGCTGCAAGACCATCCCGCTGGTGAATACCAGTAGCAACTTAGAACCGGTCCACCAACACGGTCCACGCCAATCCCTCTCTGGCACAGAGGATCCACCTCCAGCCAGCCGAATCGTGACATGGTGCACGAACACTTATCCACTATCCAAAGGATAGGAGATAAGTGTCTGTTCATGGGGGGTCCGACCCCTGGGACCTACCATGATCTCCATGAGGCTCCATCTTTCCTCAGGAACGGAGCCTGTAAACCCTGCACGAAAGTGGCCAACCCCCCCCCCCCCCTATATATCTCAGTGGGAGGGCTGGAAAAACCTGGATGCTGTATCTTCCATGTGCCCTGTACAGGAGATCGCAGGGGTTCCAGTGGTCCAATGCTCCCGAGATCAGACACTAATCTTCTATCCTTTGGATAGGGGATAAGTGTTCCTTCATCACAGTACTCCTTTAACTATAAATGTACATCTACAGTGTACATATGCCTTCGCTTTTACAGAGGGCTGAAGCAACCTTTTCTTTTTTTATGTTTTGCATTTGTTATAGTAGCATTTCCCTTTTTTTTTTTTTAAAGTATATTTGCCAGTCTCTTCCCCTACTGGGTTTCTTACCTTCTCAATCTTAAAACAACAAAAAGAGGCCAAATTACCTTGTGTTGTAAAAAAAATAGTGTTTAGAAACAGAAAGATTTCCGCCTATCATACTACCATACTACCAGTGTATTTTAACCCCTTAACGACACAGGACATAAAGATACCTAACATACCATTATGTACATTTACGTTCATTATATGTTGATCTTTCTTCATCTTCTTTATATCACATGTATAGCTGAGAGCAGATATGAATATAATGGTGCAAATGTTTCACCTATACAATTCATATGACCAAAAATTGCACTGAAACATTGCAACAACTCATGTTAAAACCAATGTGTGTGTTTGGTAAGCAGCATAAAGAAGAAACATACCTGTATGAGCTCATGACGTTGAATATCCCATTTTTTTACACCATTGTCTCTGGAACCACTGCATAAAATGTTATCCTGTACTGTTAAGCACTCAATTCCATCATAATGGGGAGGTTCCAGATTATAGGTCGGAGTTATGCTGCCTCCCCAACCACTTGGTAAGACAAACATCTAAATCAGAAATAAAAATCAAAACTAATTAGGATGGCATAATAGGAAGAATTGAAAGTAGAAATTAGATTCAGTGGCAACATAAAGAAAACTATTATATTAATATAGATTTCAACCATGTAACCACATTGGATTGCCTATACTGAGTACAATTGTAACGGCTTAGCTTAGAGCATGAATATGACTGTATAAGATTTTAAGCCTCTAAATTCAAACAAGGATATTTCTGCCTATTCAGAGTTAGAGGGGTACTCCGCTGGAAAACATTATTATTATTATTATTTTTTAACCTGTTGTGGACCACGGGTGTATGGATACGCTCTTGTGTCCTGGTACTTAAGGACCAAGGGTGTACCTGTACGCCCGTGGGAATTTCGATCCCCGCCGCTAGCCAGACGGGGATCGGAACGGAATGCCTGCTGAAATCATTCAGCAGGCATCCCGCGCAAATGCCTGGGGAGGTCCTGAGATTGGCGATTCTCGGCTATTCCGGGCTGATCGGGTCTCTGATGACCCGACCGGAAAATAGGGATGATCAGAGCTGTCAGAGACAGCCCCGATCATCCTAGAGGATAGGAGCTAGGTGGCAGGGTGCGAATTGCAGGGATGGCGGCGACGTGTGGGGGCCTGTGCAAGCGGCGGGGACCGCGGCGGCAGTTACCTTCATCACGACGGGGACCAGGACCAGGGACCGGCAGCTATAACAGGAGGCGCAGGTAAGTGGAGATGGTGGCGGCGGTTTCCCCAGATACAGCTGTGAAGATGGATGTAAAGTGATCTTCACTGCTGTATCTAGGAGTATCAAAACTACAACTCCCAGCATTCCCACTGTCCTTCAGATGTTGCAGAACTACAACTCCCAGTATGCTTGGACAGTCTCAGCATGCTGGGAGTTGTAGTTTTGCAACATCTGGATGGACACAGTTTGGAGATGACTATACAGTGGTCTCCAAACTGTAGCACTCCAGATGTCAATTCAAAGCATGCCGAGACTGTCCAGGCATGCTGGGAGTTGTAGTTCGGTAACATCTGGCCCTTCAGAACCGAATCTCCGTATGTCTATGAACCGAACCTCTATATTGTGCACCTTGATGTATAACAGATAACTTTTCTGTTTGTGATTTGGGAATTGTTTATCCCCTTTATGTGTACTATGTAAAATGCCTGAGGCTAGGCTTCCACTTGGTTTACACCTGAAAAACCCCCAGAAAAAAACCCAGAAAAACTGCTTCTGTTTTTCCCCGCATTTTTTGCTTTGTGTGTAATGTAACGCCTTGCGCTCCGGCCGCATGCACTGGCCGTGAGTGCATTGTCTCCCTCTCCCCTGCCCACATGTGAGTCCCAGCCTATCACTTACCTCATTCCTTTGCTGCCTTCTCTCCTGCCTCTCAGCTCCGGCGAGCATGTCCCCATCTCCTAGGGCGCGCACGCCAGAGCTCTGAGATTTATAGTGCCAGTACGCCCATAATTATGTGACACACCTGTGCCTCTTCTATATGTCCTCGCACTTCCCACACTTCCCTGTCGGATCTTTGTTGCCTAGTGCCTGAGAGAAAATGTTCCAGAGAGTTGCCTTGGCGTGTTTCTGACCCTTGTTCTGTGACCTGACCTTGTTCCTTGCCATCTGCCTACTGACCTCCTGCTACGTCCCTGACTACGCTTCTGTGCCGCCTACCCTGACCTTCTGCTATCCTGTCCACGAGTTGCCGTTTGCTACCTGTGCCTCAAATCTTCTCAGCCTGTGTGGTTGAGCAGTGCCATGGGTAGCGACCTGTGTGCAGCCTGTAGCAGCTAGTCCATCCCACTTTGCGGCGGGCTCTGGTGAAAACCAGCGGCACCTTAGACTCCGCTCCCTGGTACGACCGAGTCATCTGCCACACAGGTCCAGCGGATCCACTACCACAAGTATTCCTGTCTACTGAACCGTGAGTGTTACATGGAAATTGTATTTTTTGCACCTTTGGCAGTTTCCCTGCAGGTGTTTTTTAAGAATTTTGTTGGGTACCAAAAAAACTCAATTAAAAAATAAATAAATATTGCAGTAGGGATGGAAAAATTGTAGGGAACAACATATATATATATATATATATATATATTGGAAAAATGTAGGGAACAATATATATATTTTTTTGTTAGAACGAAATTTTCATTAATCTTCAATCAGTGACCAATTTATGTGAGTGGGAAGGGACATAAAAATATAGCCGGCAATATTAGAAATATATTAGAAATAAAGGGGCCATGTAATTGTATTTTTTTAAATTAATTTTGTGAAACTTTTTATTAATAATGTATTTTAATGATGTGTTTTATGAAGTGTGTTTTATTTTTTATAACTTTTTAACTTTATTTTGTATATTTCCGACATTTGGTACTACTACTACTCCCAGCTTAGAACACACTGTTCCATGCTGGGAGCTGTAGTACCTGCACTAAGACAGATTGCTTCGGGTGTCACTCCTGACACCCGTTGCGATCGGCACTTATATTCATGAGATGCGGAGCGGCAAGCTGCAGCACTCCGCATCTTTGCTCAGCGGCCCTTTATGTGAATAGAAATTCACGTCACTGATTCATAATTGCTGCTCAGATTGGTGATTGGCCAGATGGTGCCAGCCAATCACTGCTCTGAGCAGCATATATGAATCAGTGATGTGAATTTCTATTTACATCACTGGCTGGTGTAGAGATAAGAGAGCCGCTCTGCATTTCAGGAATATAAAGGATGATCGCAACGGGTGTCGAGAGTGACACCCGCTCCAATCTCTCCCTTACTGCAGGTACTACTGTTCCCAACATGGAGCACATTCAACATGGAGCACACAGCTAAGCTCCATCTGAGGACAGGATATAAGAGTTAGGTTATGTGGACGGCATATGATGACAGGATATAAGGAATGGATAAGAGGATGAGATATGAGGTTAGGATATGAGAACGAGCGTCATTGTTGTTTTTTTTCTTCCACAAGGTTTAGGTAGGAGATTGGGCACTGTTGCGTTGTGTACTCTGCTAGTATATATATATGTGTATGGATATATGTCACGATGCCGGCTGGCAGGTAGTGAATCCTCTGTGCCAGAGAGGGATTGGCGTGGACCGTGCTAGTGGATCGGTTCTAAGTCACTACTGGTTTTCACCAGAGCCCGCCGCAAAGCGGGATGGTCTTGCTGCGGCGGTAGTGACCAGGTCGTATCCACTAGCAACGGCTCACCTCTCTGGCTGCTGAAGATAGGCGCGGTACAAGGGAGTAGACAGAAGCAAGGTCGGACGTAGCAGAAGGTCGGGGCAGGCAGCAAGGATCGTAGTCAGGGGCAACGGCAGGAGGTCTGGAACACAGGCTAGGAACACACAAGGAAACGCTTTCACTGGCACAATGGCAACAAGATCCGGCAAGGAAGTGCAGGGGAAGTGAGGTGATATAGGGAAGTGCACAGGTGAAGACACTAATTGGAATCACTGCGCCAATCAGCGGCGCAGTAGCCCTTTAAATCGCAAAGACCCGGCGCGCGCGCGCCCTAGGGAGCGGGGCCGCGCGCGCCGGGACAGGACCGAGGGAGAGCGAGTCAGGTACGGGAGCCGGGGTGCGCATCGCGAGCGGGCGCTACCCGCATCGCGAATCGCATCCCGGCTGGAAGCGGAATCGCAGCGCCCCGGGTCAGTGGATCTGACCGGAGCGCTGCAGCGGGGAGAGGGTAGCGAGCGCTCCGGGGAGGAGCGGGGACCCGGAGCGCTCGGCGTAACAGTACCCCCCCCCCTTGGGTCTCCCCCTCTTCTTAGAGCCTGAGAACCTGAGGAGCAGACTTTTGTCTAGGATGTTGTCCTCAGGTTCCCAGGATCTCTCTTCAGGACCACAACCCTCCCAGTCCACTAAAAAAAAAGTTTTCCCTCTGACCTTTTTAGAAGCTAAAATCTCTTTGACAGAGAAGATGTCCGAGGAGCCGGAAACAGGAGTGGGAGGAACAGATTTGGGAGAAAAACGGTTGAGGATGAGTGGTTTAAGAAGAGAGACGTGAAAGGCATTAGGGATACGAAGAGAAGGAGGAAGAAGAAGTTTGTAAGAGACAGGATTAATTTGACACAAAATTTTGAAAGGACCAAGATAGCGTGGTCCCAACTTGTAGCTAGGGACACGGAAGCGGACATATTTAGCGGAGAGCCATACCTTGTCTCCAGGGGAAAAAACGGGAGGAGCTCTTCTTTTCTTATCCGCGAACTTCTTCATGCGTGATGAAGCCTGTAAGAGAGAATTTTGGGTCTCTCTCCATATGATGGAAAGGTCACGAGAAATTTCATCCACAGCGGGCAGACCAGAGGGCAAGGGGGTAGGGAGGGGGGGAAGAGGGTGACGGCCGTACACCACGAAAAATGGGGATTTGGAGGAAGATTCAGAGACTCTGAAGTTATACGAGAATTCGGCCCATGGAAGGAGATCTGCCCAGTCATCCTGGCGGGAGGAAACAAAATGTCGCAAATAATCACCCAAGACCTGGTTAATTCTTTCTACTTGTCCATTGGACTGGGGATGATATGCAGAAGAAAAATTTAATTTAATCTTGAGTTGTTTACAGAGAGCCCTCCAGAATTTAGACACGAATTGGACGCCTCTATCCGAGACGATCTGCGTAGGCAACCCGTGAAGACGAAAAATGTGTACAAAAAATTGTTTAGCCAACTGAGGCGCTGAAGGAAGACCAGGAAGAGGGATGAAATGTGCCATTTTGGAGAATCGATCAACGACCACCCAAATAACAGTGTTGCCACGGGAAGGGGGTAAATCAGTAATAAAATCCATACCAATCAGAGACCAAGGCTGTTCGGGGACAGGCAGGGGATGAAGAAAACCAGCGGGCTTCTGGCGAGGAGTCTTATCCCGGGCACAGATAGTGCAGGCTCGCACAAAGTCCACAACATCCGTCTCCAGAGTCGGCCACCAATAGAAGCGGGAGATGAGTTGCACAGATTTCTTGATGCCCACATGACCTGCGAGATGGGAGGAGTGACCCCATTTGAGGATTCCGAGGCGTTGGCGTGGAGAAACAAAGGTCTTTCCTGGAGGAGTTTGCCTGATGGAGGCAGGAGAAGTGGAGATCAGGCAGTCAGGTGGAATGATGTGTTGCGGAGAGAGTTCAACTTCTGAGGCATCCGAGGAACGAGAGAGAGCATCGGCCCTAATGTTCTTATCGGCAGGACGAAAGTGAATCTCAAAATTAAATCGGGCAAAGAACAGAGACCACCTAGCCTGGCGAGGATTCAGCCGTTGGGCAGACTGGAGGTAGGAGAGGTTCTTGTGGTCGGTGTAAATAATTACTGGAAATCTTGATCCCTCCAGCAGATGTCTCCATTCCTCAAGTGCTAATTTAATGGCTAGAAGCTCTCGATCCCCGATGGAGTAGTTCCTCTCCGCCGGAGAGAAGGTCCTAGAAAAAAAACCACAAGTGACAGCATGCCCGGAAGAATTTTTTTGTAGAAGAACAGCTCCAGCTCCCACTGAGGAGGCATCAACCTCCAATAGGAAGGGTTTGGAAGGGTCAGGTCTGGAGAGCACGGGAGCCGAAGAAAAGGCAGACTTGAGTCGTTTAAAGGCGTCTTCCGCTTGAGGAGGCCAAGACTTGGGATCGGCATTTTTTTTGGTTAAAGCCACGATAGGAGCCACAACGGTAGAAAAATGTGGAATAAATTGCCTGTAATAATTGGCGAACCCCAAAAAGCGTTGGATAGCACGGAGTCCGGAGGGGCGTGGCCAATCTAAGACGGCAGAGAGTTTGTCTGGATCCATTTGTAGTCCCTGGCCAGAGACCAAATATCCTAGAAAAGGAAGAGATTGGCATTCAAACAGACATTTCTCAATTTTGGCATAGAGTTGATTGTCACGAAGTCTCTGAAGAACCATACGGACATGCTGGCGGTGTTCTTCTAGATTGGCAGAAAAAATTAGGATATCGTCCAGATATACAACAACACAGGAGTATAACAGATCACGAAAAATTTCATTAACAAAGTCTTGGAAGACAGCAGGGGCGTTGCACAGGCCAAAGGGCATGACCAGATACTCAAAGTGTCCATCTCTGGTGTTAAATGCCGTTTTCCACTCATCCCCCTCTCTGATGCGGATGAGGTTATAGGCGCCTCTTAAGTCCAATTTAGTAAAGATGTGGGCACCTTGGAGGCGATCAAAGAGTTCAGAGATGAGGGGTAGGGGGTAGCGGTTCTTAACCGTGATTTTATTAAGACCGCGGTAGTCAATGCAAGGACGTAGGGAGCCATCTTTTTTGGACACAAAGAAAAATCCGGCTCCGGCAGGAGAGGAGGATTTACGGATAAAGCCCTTTTTTAAATTTTCCTGGACGTATTCAGACATGGCAAGAGTCTCTGGGGCAGAGAGAGGATAAATTCTGCCCCGGGGTGGAGTAGTGCCCGGGAGGAGGTCGATAGGACAATCATAAGGCCTGTGAGGAGGTAGAGTCTCAGCTTGTTTTTTGCAGAAAACATCCGCGAAGTCCATATAGGCCTTAGGGAGACCGGTTACGGGAGGAACCACAGAGTCACGGCAAGGGTTACTGGGAACCGGTTTTAAACAGTCCTTGGAACAAGAGGGACCCCAACTCTTGATCTCCCCAGTGGACCAATCCAGGGTTGGGGAATGAAGTTGAAGCCAGGGAAGTCCAAGGAGAATTTCCGAGGTGCAATTGGGGAGGACCAAAAGTTCAATCCTCTCGTGATGAGATCCGATGCTCATAAGAAGGGGCTCCGTGCGTAAACGTATGGTACAGTCCAATCTTTCATTGTTTACACAATTGATGTAAAGGGGTCTGGCGAGACTGGTCACTGGGATGTTGAACCTGTTGACGAGAGAGGCCAAAATAAAATTTCCTGCAGATCCAGAGTCCAAGAAGGCCACAGTAGAGAAGGAGAAGGCAGAGGCAGACATCCGCACAGGCACAGTAAGACGTGGAGAAGCAGAGTAGACATCAAGGACTGTCTCACCTTTGTGCGGAGTCAGCGTACGTCTTTCCAGGCGGGGAGGACGGATAGGACAATCCCTCAGGAAGTGTTCGGTACTAGCACAGTACAGGCAGAGGTTCTCCATGCGGCGTCGTGTCCTCTCTTGAGGTGTCAGGCGAGACCGGTCGACCTGCATAGCCTCCACGGCGGGAGGCACAGGAACAGATTGCAGGGGACCAGAGGAGAGAGGAGCCGAGGAGAAAAAACGCCTCGTGCGAACAGAGTCCATATCTTGGCGGAGCTCCTGACGCCTTTCGGAAAAACGCATGTCAATGCGAGTGGCTAGGTGAATAAGTTCATGTAAATTAGCAGGAATTTCTCGTGCGGCCAGAACATCTTTAATGTTGCTGGATAGGCCTTTTTTAAAGGTCGCGCAGAGGGCCTCATTATTCCAGGATAATTCTGAAGCAAGAGTACGGAATTGTACGGCATACTCGCCAACGGAAGAATTACCCTGGACCAGGTTCAACAGGGCAGTCTCAGCAGAAGAGGCTCGGGCAGGTTCCTCAAAGACACTTCGGATTTCCGAGAAGAAGGAGTGTACAGAGGCAGTGACGGGGTCATTGCGGTCCCAGAGCGGTGTGGCCCAAGACAGGGCTTTTCCAGACAGAAGGCTGACTACGAAAGCCACCTTAGACCTTTCAGTGGGAAACAGGTCCGACATCATCTCCAGATGCAGGGAACATTGGGAAAGAAAGCCACGGCAAAACTTAGAGTCCCCATCAAATTTATCCGGCAAGGATAGGCGTAGACCAGGAGCGGCCACTCGCTGCGGAGGAGGTGCAGGAGCTGGCGGAGGAGATGACTGCTGAAGCTGTGGTAGTAACTGCTGTAGCATAACGGTCAGTTGAGACAGCTGTTGGCCTTGTTGCGCAATCTGTTGTGACTGCTGGGCGACCACCGTGGTAAGGTCAGCGACAACTGGCAGAGGAACTTCAGCGGGATCCATGGCCGGATCTACTGTCACGATGCCGGCTGGCAGGTAGTGGATCCTCTGTGCCAGAGAGGGATTGGCGTGGACCGTGCTAGTGGATCGGTTCTAAGTCACTACTGGTTTTCACCAGAGCCCGCCGCAAAGCGGGATGGTCTTGCTGCGGCGGTAGTGACCAGGTCGTATCCACTAGCAACGGCTCACCTCTCTGGCTGCTGAAGATAGGCGCGGTACAAGGGAGTAGACAGAAGCAAGGTCGGACGTAGCAGAAGGTCGGGGCAGGCAGCAAGGATCGTAGTCAGGGGCAACGGTAGGAGGTCTGGAACACAGGCTAGGAACACACAAGGAAACGCTTTCACTGGCACAATGGCAACAAGATCCGGCAAGGAAGTGCAGGGGAAGTGAGGTGATATAGGGAAGTGCACAGGTGAAGACACTAATTGGAATCACTGCGCCAATCAGCGGCGCAGTGGCCCTTTAAATCGCAAAGACCCGGCGCGCGCGCGCCCTAGGGAGCGGGGCCGCGCGCGCCGGGACAGGACCGAGGGAGAGCGAGTCAGGTACGGGAGCCGGGGTGCGCATCGCGAGCGGGCGCTACCCGCATCGCGAATCGCATCCCGGCTGGAAGCGGAATCGCAGCGCCCCGGGTCAGTGGATCTGACCGGAGCGCTGCAGCGGGGAGAGGGTAGCGAGCGCTCCGGGGAGGAGCGGGGACCCGGAGCGCTCGGCGTAACAATATATATATATATGTGTGTGTGTAGGCTAATTATTATTAGCCTGTATTTGTGGGAGGGGCAGGGATTTTGCTATAAGAACCCGCAGCGGCTCCTGTGCGTGACGCCGCGGGTTCTTCACGTTACTGCAGATCAGCTGACTCTCCATGTCAGCTGACCGGAAGCAGCTTCAAGCGGCAACACGTGGGTAAGTGGCCGGGGCTGGCTGGGGTAGCGGCGTTCAGCGCAGCCCTTACTCCGGAGGTAAGCCGGAGTTCGGAGGGTACCCTGACCAGCCCGGCCCCGGTTTCATATAATATAGGGACATGCATCCCACGTTGTGTTCTCCAGACGCCCCCCGTTCTCCAGGCGCCCCCGTGCTCGGTGTGCGCTCCCGGGCTCAGCAAGCCTGCCCCGGCAGGGCACAGTGAGTCAGCGCCGGAAGCCTGACTTCTGACAGGGACACGCCGGCAGTCCCATGGGGAGACTTCGCTCCCCCACGAGCCGGTGGTGTCGGGGGTTGGGGGGGGGGGGGGTGTCACGTCAGCGCTCACTTGTTGGGCGAGCACTGACCCGGGCCATATGATGTATATACTGCGTGTGGCCAGTATTAAACTGTATTAACTGTATGTGGCCACGTCTTAGTACATGTGAGGCTGTGGTTTCTGTTCAATACGCTCCTCCCTTCGGGCTTGCCGTGCCTCATGCTAATAAAAAAGAAAAAAAATTTGTTTAATCCAAAACAGGTGAATTCTGATGATTTCGCTGTGGACATAGGTTCATGTTATTGTTGCCAGTTATTTCCACGCCGTAGCATCAATACTGTACACACGCTCGCAGCATGTACACGCGCTCGTGGGTTTTTACGGTACACACGCTTGCAGCGTGTACGCACGCCCGTAGTGTCAATACTGTGTGCGCGCTGGTGGCGTTTGTGCTGTGTGCACACTCACAGCGTGTACACATGTTCATAGTATAGTATTGTGCGCACGCTGGTAGTGTTTATGTTGTGCACATGCTTGCGGCGTGTACGCACGCTTGTAGCATCTGCGCTGTACACGCTCGCAGCGTGTACACGCTCGTAGTATCTATACTGTACTTGCGCTTGTAGCATTTATATTGTACACACGCTTGCATCATGTACACACGCTTGTAGTATCTATACTGTACTTACGCTGGTAGCATTTATACTGTACACACGCTCGCAGCTTATGCACACGCTGTAGTATCTACACTGTACATGCTTGCAGCATGTACACACGCTCGTAGTATCTATACTGTTCACACACTGGTAGCATTTATACTGTACACACGCTCGCAGATTGTAGACACGCTTGTAGCATCTACACTGTACACGCTCGCAGCATGTACACACGCTCGTAGTATCTATACTGTACACGCGCTGGTAGCATTTATACTGTACACACGCTCGCAGCGTGTACACACGCTCGTAGTATCTGTGCTGTGCAGACGCTGGTAGCGTTCATGCTGTACACGCGCTCGCAGCGTGTACACACGCTTGTAGTATCTGTGCTGTGTACACGCTGGTAGCTTTTATGTTGTACACATGCTTGCAGCATCTACACTGTACACGTTCGCAGCAGGTACACACGCTTAGTATCTATACTGTACACACGCTTGTAGTATCTATACCGTACACAAGCTTGTAGCATTTATACTGTACACACGCTCGCAGCATGTACACACGTTTGTAGCCTTTACATTGTACTCGCCCGCAGTATGTACAGACGCTCACTGTACACACGCTGGTAGCACTTTTATTGTACACACGCTTGTAGTATTTACACTATACACACTCGCAGCATGTACACATGCTCGTAGTATCTATACTGTACACCCTTGTAGCATTCACACTGTACACACTCACAGCACGTACACACGCTCGTAGTATCTATACTATACACACGCTCGGAGCTTGTACACACACTTGGATCATTTACACTGCACACGCTCTCGGCATGTACTAACGTTCATAGTATCTACACTGTACACACGCTTGTAGCTTTTATACTGTAACACACACTCACAGCATTTATACTGTACACACGCTCGCAGCATTTATACTGTACACACGCTCGCAGAATGAACACACATTTGTAGCATTTATACTGTACACAAGCTCGTAGCATCTATATTGTACATACGTTCGTAGCTTTCATACGGTACAACAAGCTTGTAGCATTTATTCTGTAAACATGCTCGTAGCTTGGAGTATTTATACTGTTCACACGCTTGTAGCATTATACTGTACACATGCTCGTAGCATTCATACTGTGCACACGCTCTTAGTATTCATACATCTGTACACAATCGTAGCATTTATACTGTACACACTCCTAGAATTCATACTGTACACACACTTGTAGCATGTACACACTCTCATAGCATTTCCACTATACTCATGCTCGTAGCACTTATATGGTACACACGCTCGTAGCTATATATTGTACACACGCTCGTAGCATTTATACTGTTCACACACTCGTAACATTTATTCTGTACACACCCTTGCAGCATTTATACTGTACACACGATCGTAGCATTTATTCTGTACACACCCTTGCAGCATTTGTACTGTACACACGCTCGTAGCATTTATACTGTACACGCGCTTGGAGCATTTATACTGTACTCACGCTTGTAGCTTTTATACTATACTCACGCTTGTAGCATTTATACTATACTCACGCTTGTTGCATTTATACTGTACTCACGCTTGTAGCATTTATACTGTACACACGCTTGTAGTATTTATACTGTACACACGCTCGTGGCATTCATACTGTACACACGTTCATAGCATTTATTCCGTACATACTCTTGTAGCATTCACACTGTACACACACTCATAGCTTATTTACTGCTCACGCTCGTAGCTTTTTTACTGCACACACGCTTGCAGCATTCATACTGTACACACGCTCATAGTATGTACACACACTCGTAGCATTTATATTGTACACGCAAAAAAAAAATATTTATAAATATATAAAATAGTTATAGTTGTTCTGTGCACACACTCCTATAATCTGTGCTATGCAGATGGTCATATAGTCGCAAATAGTCATGAGGTCGTTCTGTGCACATGTTCCCATAAATTATTCTTAGCATACAATCATATAGTTGTTCTATGCACACGCTCCTAAAAAATGTATTCTTCAATCCTACATACGCTCGTAGTGTTATACTGTTCAAAAATGGCATTACACAGGCGGTTGTATACCTGTTATGACTGCCACCCCTGCAGGGGGATGCACTGCACAACTTTTGTTTCTGACAAGTCTTCAGAGCAACAACATTACGTCACATAGGCCGTTGCATACTCTTATACCTGCCACGTCTGCAGGAGGATGCACTGTGCAACTGTTATTTGCAACACATCTTCAGAAATACAAAACTTAGTAAATAAATAAATGTTCATTTTAGCCTCACGTTCATAGTTTGTGCGGTACAGGCTCTCATATGAATTTTTGTCGGTGTATAAGGTCATGGTGTTTGGTTTAGACTAGGCCTTGGTTTGCTGTTATCCTGACACGTTTTCAGGGGTGACCTTGGCCTGCGGCTGTTACTGACACGTCTTCAGAGCAGTTTCGCATGTCATACGTCATTTACATTGTCATGGCATTTGACTGCATGGCATACATCCGACCCACTCAGCTTGGATCAGCACCTCACTTGGGTAAAGCACGCATGCTAGGTTAGAATCCGATCACTTCTGGGGTTGCTTAGGTCACTCAGCATTGTACTCACAGTCCAGCTGTTTACTTATGCTAGTTGTACATCACGTCCTTTCCAATTCGCTATGCACATCTTGTTTCCTACGGCATGGTTCCCAATGGCTAGTTCAGTTCAGGCTTAGCCTGTGAATTTGGTGGTTCTATGTGGTCTTGGTGTTCTTGATGTACACGTGGTCTGGCTAGCTATGCCGGGCCCACGTTCATATTGTCATGTTCAGTATATGTATACATAGTATAGTATATATACACAGTATATATATACGGGGTCCTGCCTAAGGGCGGTACTGGAACGTCAGAGGTAGAGTGCTCATCCACAGAGACTGACGTCTCTGATTCGGATAAGGACTCGCAAGGCAGAGGTAGGGGTAGAGGCAAAGGTAAATCCAGACGGGGAGGTAGAGGGAACTACAGAGGAAGGAGAGGTGGTCCCCCTGCCACGAATGACAGTTCTTTTTTAGAGCGTCAGAACCAGTACTCTGTCTACCCCCTCCGCAATCGCAATACCTAGGCGCGTCAACCTCTCAAATCATTAACCTCTTCTCCCACTCTTTAACTACAGCGGAGATGTGTATCCTCAGTAAAGGTCTGGGCTATGTCCCTACCAATAACTTCAATAAGTTTAATTGGGTAAAGGACTTACACTTATTTACGCGTAAGTTGCAATGGCACAAATTCCACATGAACACTGAAAGAAGGAGAGCCCTTGAATTAGGATTACCAAGGGATGTTCTACAGGGTGTTGATACCCTGGTAGATCTTCTCACCGAAAGCGAGGTCACAAGTGGCCTTGGTCCATTCACTGCTCTGAAAAATAAGAGCACAAAGATGCCCCCGGCTGGGGACATTTCATGCATAGAAGTGTTTTTGGGCCTGGTCCCCAAGGATTTGGAGACGGTTCAAAGTCACACTCGTGCCAATTTCGGACATAGTGAGATGTTGGCACTTCAGTCTCTGGAACGTGACCAGTCCCTGGCCATCAAGCCCTCCGATAAGGGGGGCAAAATTGTGGTCATGGACTGGTTGCTATACAGAGACATGTGCCAAACTATTTTGGCCGATGCCACCAGCTATGAGGTTCTGGAGAGGAACCCTACTGATGCTTACCTCTCGGAGCTAAAACAGCTGGTGGAAAGGGCAAAGAGTTTTAATTTGCTAAGTAATGATGAGGCTGATTTCCTTGTACCCCGCTTCCCCAGGGTTGCGACGTTCTATGCTTTGCCAAAGGTCCACAAAGGCACCTCTCCTCTCAAGGGTCGACCAATAGTTTCTGGTGTTGGAAATATCACTCAGAACGTAGGCCTATACATTGACACCATCTTAAAACCATTTGTGTTGGCACTTCCTTCCTACACCAGAGATACAACAGATTTGTTGCAGAAACTTGATGGTCTGACCATTGAGGAGGGGTGTCTTTTGGCAAGCATAGACGTCGAATCCCTTTATACCTCTATCCCTCATGATTTGGGGATAAGAGCAGTGGAATTTTTTCTTCAGATGAGGGGCCTCCAATTTCGGGCCCACAGCCGGCTGGTTTCCGAGTTGCTGCGTTACACTCTCACCAGGAACTATTTTGTCTTCGATAGGCGGATTTACCATCAAACACGTGGGACCGCGATGGGGAGCCCTTGCGCCCCCACCTACGCCAACCTCTATTTAGGATGGTGGGAGGAGTCAGTGGTTTTTGGTGAGTCCATGTCGTGGTACACGGATCTAGTCGGGTTGTGGGCCCGTTATATAGACGATATTTTCATTCTCTGGAATGGGTCGTCAAACCAATTCAGGGAGTTCGTGGCTAGTCTTAATCAGAACGAAATAGGATTGCATTTCACATTTGAATTCCATACTGATCAGATCCCCTTCCTGGATGTTCTAATTTCTAAGAATAGCCAGGGCGGTCTTGACACCACTATTTACCGCAAGCCTACAGCCACGAACTCCCTTCTCAGTTGGAATAGCCATCACCCTAGGTCTGTATGCAGAGGCATCCCCAAAGGGCAATATTTGCGCATTAGACGCAATTGCTCCACAGAAAAAGAATTTGTGAGGCAGGTGGCCGACCTGCGCCACAGATTCAGGGAACGCGGGTACCCGGATCGGGTACTTAGACAAGCGTATCAGGAAGCTAGGGGAAGAGAACGGAGCACACTCCTCACCCCTAGACAAAAACCACCTGAGAAAGTCATCACCCGTATAGTGGCCACCTATGACAATGGCACCCCCGATGTTAAAAGTATAATTGAAAAATACTGGCATGTTCTCTTGATGGACAAGGACCTCCAGGAGGTTCTTGATACTCGTACCCAGATTTCGTTCCGGCGGGGACAGAATCTGCGAGATAGACTAGTTCATAGTCATTTTGTAAGACCAGGTCAGACCCCTACCTGGCTACATCGTAACATCAAGGGCTGTTTCAGATGCTCTTGCTGTATCGCCTGTGCTCACATTTCGGTCACTAAAACCTTCATAAGTTCTGTGACAGGTGATACATACACCATTCGAGATTTTATTAACTGTCGGAGCAAGGGGGTGGTCTATAAGGCCAACTGTATTTGTGGTCTGGAATACATTGGAAAAACAAAACATGAGATGAGGAGGAGGGTGGGGGAGCACCTGAGAGACATTACTAATTCAGCAGATAAACCCCTGGCAAGACATGTTCATGACAAGCACGGAGGGGACCCTAAAGTGGTCAGTTTTGTGGGGATTGAGCTTGTGCGACCCCCCACGGGGGGGACTGGGATAAGCTGATCCTGCAGAAGGAGACTCAATGGATTTTCCGCCTGCAGACTCAGTTTCCCAAAGGTCTCAATGATCAGCTGAGCTTTGCATGCTATGTCTAACTCTGTCCTCCAAACGTTCCCCTTAGCTAGCTCCCTCCCCCTCCCCCTTTTGGTTTCCCCTCCCCCTTTCTCCATCCCCCGTTTTCTCTTTATCCGGTCACAGCCACTTCGTAAGGACCGCACTAAAATACTTTTCATCATTACTGATTCAGCTCTCTCACTCTCTTTGTAAATACCTACCTGTTTAAACTGTCAATACCAACCACCTAATACTCATTTATATTTTGAAAGATATGTTGCCTTTGGCGCATGCGTACTGTCTCACCAGCATCGCCTAGCAACGCAGGACGCTCCGCTCCGTAGCACAGACGCGCCCCCGGAAGTGACGCCGACACACCGCTGTGGCGCCGGCACCCGGAAGTGGCGTGCGCATGATTGAGCGTGGAAGCAGCCTGTTCGGTAAGTGCTATTTAAGGATCCCAGGTTCACTGATGTGACCGACAGGATACAGACGCCATAACCGCGCACTCTGCCACTGCAGTTCCCGACATCTCGCCGACCGCCATTGTGGTCACATGAGTCAAACCCAGTAGCAGGGCTCTGCTCTGTTTAACCAGCACACCTACTTCACCTTGTCCCTTGGTTATGCTCTAAGGGAATTGTGTTTATTTTTGTGGACTATGTTCACGTGTTGGTTCTAATTAGTGCACTTTATTATTACTATTGTTGCACGTTATTGGCCTATGAATTTTTTGCTTGCACCTTATTTTCTTGTTGCACCTTATGTATTATTGTTTACATTTGGTAACGCAGTATTGACCAAACTTTTTGTTTGCCCTGCAGCCCCTGATGAACCCATTAACTTGGGGGAAACGCGTTGGGCGGGCTATACATTTGTTCTAGTTTAGGGGCTGACCAAGGGATAGACCGGGGCATGGGGTCGTCCTTTCAAGGACGAGTGCCCCAACAGCTCCCTGAGCGAGCAGGGCTAGTGGGCACAACATCTCCCCTGGCAGGGTATACTAGGGTTATAGCCCCACCCCACCTGGTCTTTACATTTTTACCGGTCACCCCACTTTTGTCTCTATTCAGGCCACACTGTTTGACTCCAACTATCATCGCTAGTTGTGGCCTCTGGGCCTCCTTGACCTATCTCCTTGTTGTTTGTATGTCAGTGGGGATTCTGTTGTTTTAAATAGCATGATTAAACGTTATGTTTTACATGTTTTTACCCCTTCTGTGAACCGATATTTCTAGCAGGGTATTGATTTTGCTTTATCTGTGAAGTTTTGTTCAGTATATGTGTCTACGAGTTATGCTACGCATATGCTTATAGCGTCCATACCCGGTACATGTTCATTTGTTCATTCGGTACATACTTTACTTTGGTTGAGGCTCTGCTTCGGATTGACCAGTCAAGTCTACAGGTCAGTCCGGATACAACCTGACACGACTTCAGGTTGGTGACAATGTCATTTTATACATTGTGGCTATTCAGAAGTTGGGTGATGCTACAGGAATTCAGCTATATTTTCCGTTGTGAATTACCACGTTTATAGGCAATCGTGTTTTCAACCTGTATTGGTTTCAGGTTGACGGTCATACTATTAGTTATATACTTAGCTGAGTCTTTCGTTTTTCGGCCTGTCACGTCTACAGGTCGGTTCAGCTACAACCTGACACGACTTCAGGTTATCGGCAATGTCATGTTATATGTTGTGTTATTCAGTAGTTGGGTGATGCTACAAGGGATATAGTTTTATTTTCCATTGTGAGTTGCCACGTCTATAGTTAATCATAGTTACAACCTGTCTTAGCTTCAGGTTAACGGTAGTACTATTAGTTACATATTTGGTTGAGTCTTTCATTTTCGGCTTGTCGGATCAGTTTCTACCTGATACGAATTCAGGTGGGCGACAACATCATTACATGTTTTCATTTGTTTAATTAGCATTCGGGTCATGCATACAGGGACATAGCTTGGTTCAGTAGAGGTTTTGTTTGTCTCGGCTTAGGTTGACGATGATAGTAATTACACGTTGGTTGAGTCTCATCGTCATGTTTTCTGCGTAAGTGGTCTCATTGCCGGTCACATCCACAGGTTGGTTGCAGTGACAACCTGTCAAAGGTCTAGGTTAGCGACTATTTCGTTATTTAAAAAAAAAAAAAGTTGGCACTTGGCATGGTTTGTTCTCTGAGGCTTGTCACGTCTAAAGCTCACAGAGAGCCTCCTTCACGCAGTCTGGAATACTTACACGACACTTTGCAATAGATACTCAGAGGATGTCTCACATGCCATTTCATTCCTTTTTTGTATTCATTGGGTTTTGCAATAGATACCTGGAGGATGTCTCACATGCCATTTCATTCCTATTTTGTATTCATCGGGTTTTGCCACTCTTCAAGGTATCCAGCATAATATCACATTGTCTTGCCCTGACAGGACGTCATTGTTTGTGTCCCATGCATCAATCTGCCTTCATGAGTACGCAGAGAGGGAAGTTCGCAAGCCTCTAGCCATCAGCCCTCGTTGGCTAGTTGGTTAGCTGCTGCTTTAGGTAATTCCCCATTTGGATATCGGACGGCTTAAGTTAAGGCCGCCTGTTCTTGAGTTGTCGTGGTTTCCTAAGGCATGAGGAATTTACATACAGGTGCATGGCAGAAGTTACATGCACTTTGTTGGGATGCAGTTTATTACGCATTGAAATTGTATAGCAGCGAAACGTCATTGCTCGGTCAGGTTATCATCATACGGTATTTTTCATTATTACAAAAGTGGCGCTCAGCTCGAGTGTTGCCAGCTTTGCTTTCGCCACGTCAAGGATACAACGGGGAGCCGCCGCCGCTGTTGTTGTTGTCAAACATGTACGTATTCTTATTAAGCCCTCTGGTGGTGATCCGTCCGTTGTATTCAGCCACTCACTAGGCATTGGGGCAGCTGTATCAATGCCACATAATGGTGTGCCAGCACACGTGATTAAGAAATAGGGGGCACTAAAAATCCAGTATTACGTGCACTGCACCCCCAGTCCATAGTCAGAAATGGATGATGCATTTCAGTCATCGGTGTGGTGATTACTATGTGAGTTAATAGCGTTTTGTTCTGATTATGAGTTTTGCCCTCTATTTTTTCAGGTGTACTCGTACGAGGCAGCATATGGCACACATCTAACTGCCTAGATAGGTTACAGGATTAGTAGGAATAGGAGTTTAGTATGAGGTTTAGTTAGGTAGGCTCGCTATCCTAATGAGCACCGACCACAAGTGTGAAGGCTAATTATTATTAGCCTGTATTTGTGGGAGGGGCGGGGATTTCGCTATAAGAACCCGTGGCGGCTCCTGTGCGTGACGCCGCGGGTTCTTCACGTACCATCCAACCCTCCCTCAATATCATTTCACTCCATGACTATCATTACACATCAGGGTATGCCCTCTATTTTTTCAGGTGTACTCGTACGCGGCAGTATATGGCACACATCTAACTGCCTAGATAGGTTACAGGATTAGTAGGAATAGGAGTTTAGTATGAGGTTTAGTTAGGTAGGCTCGCTATCCTAATGAGCACTGACCACAAATCTATATATAATGTTTTTATTTTTTCCCCAGGAGAGATTGGAATATAAGTATGTAATTTATATAATAATATTAGTGTTATATTAATCTTATTAATATGGTAATGCATTATGAGTATGTTAATATTGCTCTGGGACTTAAGTGGAGTTTGGAATAGAAATATTTAAGATGGGTGTGGAACTTGGTTGGAAGATGGATAACAGGCGGGTGGACACACAGCTCTGGTATGGTATTTAAAGGGGTATTCCGGCTTAAGACATTTTATCCCCTATCCAAAGGATAGGGGATGAGATGTCTGATCGCGGGGGGCACGCCACTGGGACCCCCCGTGATCTCCCTGCAGCACTCGCATTATTTGCGGGGCTGTGTTTCCAGACTCGGAAGAGGCTCTCCAGAATTTTAAAAAATGCAGCTTTTTTTGTTGTTGTTGCAAAAACAGCACCACTCCTGTTAACAGGTTGTGTATAGTACTGCAGCTTAGTCTCATTGACTTTGATGGAGCTAAGCTGCAATACCAGACAAAACTTGTCGACAGCAGTAGTGCTGCTTTTCACAAAATTAAAATCAGCATTTTTCTTAATCTGGAAAACCATTTAAAGGGGTATTCCAGTGAAAAAATGTTTTTCATATCAACTGGCTCTAGAAAGTTAAATAGGCACTGTCACCAAATTTATTTTTTGATATGTTGTAGTACTTATGTACTACAACATATCTCTAATATACTTTTTTTTTTTTTTCATTAAAAAGGTTTAATATACATTTAAAAACCGGCTACTGAAAAAGGACTGAAAAAGGACTTCCTACCCCTATAGCTTTTTTCTTTTTCCGTATATGGGGATGTTTGAGGGCTCATTTTTTGTGTCATGATCTGTAGTATTTATTGCTACTCTATTTTATTTTTGATGGGACTTTGTGTTCGCTTTTTATACACACGTATACGCTATTGGCTGTGTGGTTCAATTAAAGTTATATTTTTATAGTTCGGACATTTATGCACGTAGCGATACCACATATGTTCATGTTTATTTTTGTTTACATTTTTTTTTTTAAATAGGAAAAGGGAGGTGATTCAAACTTTTATTAGGAAAGGGGTTTTAATAACTTTTTTTTTTTAACTATTTTTTAGTCTCCATGAGGGACTATTACATGCAATCTTCTGATTGCATGTACTGTTCAAGCATTGATTAGTGTTACCGGTGCTCCATAGCTCCAGCTTGCCATGGCTGACTGGAGCACTAATCAGACAGCGAGGAAGCAGGTAAGGGCCCTCCTGCTGTCCTCTCAGCTGATAGGGACATCATAGTTTCACCACATTTGTTCTGATCAGCACCGCTAAACAGCAGGGATGTCATTTTTTTACATTTTAGATGCTGTGGTCAACTTTGGTCACAGCGACTAAAGTGTTTATGCCGGGCATCACCATTATCGTGATGTCCAACAGCACTGGGTCCCAGTGGCTGAAAGATGCTGGGACCACCCCGCTATGACACGCACTCAGCTCCAGAGCACGCGTAATAGAAGGGGAGCAGGAGCAGGGTGTGCAGATATGCCCTGCATCCTTAGGGTGTTAAAAAGGCTTGCTGCGCTTTGTGGTATATGGTGAGGCTTGTGTATGAATGGACAGGAGGTCCTCCCCCATGAACAGCCCATTCACACACAGAGGCTGGGATTGATCACTTCTTTGCTGTGGATCCTGGTATAGCCCCTATAGGATTTGAGCATTGCTAATGTATTGATCAGGAATGCATTTTGGCTCCAAGATGAGAATTGTGGCTCCTGTTCTCTCTCTCTCACACACACACACACGCACACACTGGCCCTCATTTACTAAGAGTGGAGTGTAGAATTCCCTACAATTTATTTTCCACAGTATTTACTAAGGTTTCCCTACATTTTCCACTTTCCCTACATTTTGCTTTTTTTTTTACACATGCTCTGACCTGTAGGGTTTTCCTCAGCTCAAATCCACCACATTTTCTGTGGAAACCTTAGTAAATATGTTGGGTTTTTGTGAAAATGTCGGGAATACGCCCCTTTTCGGGTTTTCTTAGCAAAATGGAGTTAGTCGGGTTTTTTTCCATTCTGGCGCAAAATCTGGAGCATAATCTGGCGCAGACAGAATTTCTGGTGCAATGCGACAGAATCTGGCGCACAACCCCACAAAATATGTCGGGTTTGCAATAGTAAATGAGGGCCACTGTGTTTTTCTTTGTTCCCTACCTCTGTCCTATTTCTTTCCCTATATCTCTCCCTTTGCTTAGACTGACTGCACAGAACAGCAAGTGAGCCCTTATGGCGGTGTAATACTGCCCTCCCCTTTGCTGTCTCCTATTGGCCCATGAGTTAATTGACAAATAAAATTAGCAGATCATATGATAACCTGGGATTGTCATGTGATATGCTGGTCAGCTGATGTGATTCCACTGCCCCCCTGATCCTCCCCCGTCCTCTTGGAGCCAAAACGCCATGCTTTTATGTATTTTCCAAACTTTTACCAATTCGCATGAACCGAACCTATAAAAGTTTGGGCATTCTGCAGACCGAACAAAACACAAAGTTGGGGTCAAATCTTGGTTCACCATGGTCGATCCGCTCATCTCTACTCAAGACTATCAAGGCATTCGGGAGCGAAATGTGCTGCCGAGTGTTAGGAACAGGCTTATATATGGTGAGTACAGATGAGCGAGCTGAGCCCAGCAAACCAGATCTCGCTCTAAGATATTTGGATATTTGGCGGTAATAATAGCTGAAGGGATGAGGAACACAGGGTGTTTTGGTCAGAATAGCTGAGCATGCCTTGCAGTTATCAGCAAGATTACATTCTTGCATTTATGGGTCATACAGTTCCCAGGCCAATAGGACACAGCATAGGGGTAGGTTTAAAGGGGTACTCCGGTGGAAACCAATTTTTTCTAATCAACTTATGCCAGAAAGTCAAACATATTTATAAATTACTTCTATTTAATAATCTAAATCCTTCCAGTGCACCAACTATACACAGTACTGCAGTTACTGTCTGAGGTCAACCTGCTGAAATTTTTTTTGTTATAATGTGATCGCTTTTATGGGCTCGTCTACTGCTGGCTGGGATTTGTAGTGCACCAACTGTACACAGTGTTGCAGGTCACTGACTGAGGTCAACCCACTGATTAATGCTTTGCTCAGCTTGCTTTTCAATTCTATAAAATTTGTAAAGGCTTTTGGGGATTAATAGTCCTTGCGCTTGTTCTCTCTGAAAAATTACAGCTGCAGTGCAGTGCATGAGGCTTTATTAGCCTCTTAAAGGAATACTCCAGTGGAAACACATTTTTTTAAATCAACTGGTGCCAGATTTGTAAATTACTTTTATTTAATAATCTTAATCCTTCCAGTACTTACCATCTGTTGTATGCTGCAGAGAAAGTTGTATACAGTAGTTCTTTTCTGTCTGAACATAGTGCTCTCTGCTGACACCTCTGTCTGTGTCAGGAACTGTCCAGAGCAGGAGAGGTTTGCTATGGGGATTTGTTCCTGCTCTGGAAAGTTCCTGACATGGACAGAGGTGGTAGCAGAGAGCACTGTGGCAGACAGAAAATAACTATACAACTTCCTCTGCAGCATATAACAGCTGATGTACTGGATGGATTAAGATTATTAAGTAAAAGTAATTTACAAATCTGTTTCACTTTTTTGCACCCAAGAGTCTTTTAGGTGCTCCCATTGGAATAAATGGAGCACATGCTGGCTGCAGCACTCACTCCTCACTGAGCACGTCCCGTCCCAGCGATCGCGGGTCCAGCTGTCGCCTCCCCCCCACCCCGCTCCGCAATCAGCTTCTTATCCCTTATCCCTGGGGATAAGTTATTTCTTGCTGGAGATCTCCTTAAAAGGGGTACTCCAGTGGAAAACTTTTTTGTTTTTAAATCAACTGGTGCCAGAAAGTTAAACAGATTTGTAAGTCCTTCCAGGACTTATTAGCTCTTGAATACTACAGAGGAAATTATTTTCTTTTTGGAACACAGAGCTCTCTGCTGACATCACGAGCACAATGCTCTCTGCTGACATCTCTGTCCATTTTAAGAACTGTCCAGGGCAGCATATGTTTGCTATGAGGATTTTCTCCTACTCTGGACAGTTCTTAAAATGAACAGAGATGTCAGCAGAGAGCACTGTACTCATGATTCAGCAGAGAGCTCTGTGTTCCAAAAAGAGAAAAAAATTCTTCTGTAGTATTCAGCAGTTAATAAGTACTGGAAGGATTAAGATTTTTTAATAGAAGTAATTTGCAAATTTGTTTAACTTTCTGGCACCAGTTGATTAAAAAAACAAAAAAAGGTTTCCACCCGAGTACCCTTTTAGGTAGGAAAGCCCCCCCCCTCACTCGCCCCCTCCCACCTGGAAACAGGTCATCAATTATGCACGTAGTTCCCCTGAGGCAAAGTTTCTACTTATTTTTTTGGGTAGAAAAAAAACACATGAAAAAACGCCAGTGCAATGTCCTGCGTCTGGCATTTTTTGGGGCATTTTTTCATTTGTGTGGAAATTGCACCTTGGCAGTTTTTTTTGTTAGCACAATGAACAAAATAAATTCACACACACTGTTTCACTGCAACAATTTCTTCCTTTTATATAAGGATTATTTCCAAAATTATAACACGATACAGGAAGGCAGAAAAAATTATAATCACCCACTGTGGATAGAGCAAAGTCCGCACGATGTGTCTTGGAGTAATAGCCGACTTCTTTATATCTTCATGTGCAGTGTTCACTGCTGGATTCTCCGGCCATCTCCCTTCACACGAAGGACAGGTGAAACAAGTTGCTACGTTTCAGAGGCTACGCCTCCTTTCTCAAGCATAGTTCACGTTTCCCATCACCAACATACATAGTATCAAACTCTCGCGAGATTTTAATTCTACAAAAATATATACACATATTTTTAAAAACAATGTACATTAATATCTAGAAAGATACCCTAGAGAAACACATTAAAATTACAATATTCATTAATTCCATGGGGTTGCAATGTTCACAAGTTTTGAATCCATCGCACCTCACTTCTCAGTAACCTCATCTTGATTTGTTCTTTATTATCACCTTCAATATTCTCCAGTATTTGCCATCTTAGTTCATTAATACTATGCCCTCTCTAAACAAAGTGCCAAGCTAGTCTCATATTTTTGTTTCTGACTTTTGTCATCTGTCTCTTTTTTATATGTACAAATTGTACTTTTATGTTAATTTATTCTTTGTTTAATTGGTCTCATTGTTTGTCCAACATATCCCCATCCCACAGGGACATTTTAAAAGATGCACTACTTGACTACTGTTACAGGAGTGCCATCCCCTGATTGAGATCTTAGTCCCCTTCATGGGATGGGACACTGTATCCCCTTTGATAATAGCACTACAATTTTGACAAGCTAGACAAGCAAAAGTTCCTGACTGTTTAGCTTTAATGAAAGTCTGTTTGTCTGTTGTCTTCTTCTTTTTAAGATCTGCTCTAATCAAATGGTTAGCAATTTAAAGATCTGATTAAAGAAATTCAGAAGGATATTGTTACACTGTTGGAGGAATCTTATGAAAATGGAATTATTGATAATGTAGAGAAAATTGCATTATTAAATACTACTCCACGTACACCTGTACTCTACTTGTTGCCAAAGGTGCACAAAAATTTGGAGAGACCCCCGGGACGACCTATCATCTCGGGGGTCGACTCCATTTTGTGCCCTTTGGCAATTTATGTTGACAGTTATCTGCAAAAAATTGTGGCTTCATTACCAAATTGTCTGCGTGACACTAACCAATTTCTGGACTACATAGTGGGGGTTGAAGATTCCCATGAGTTTCTGCAATGTCCTCTAGATATAAAAAGTCTGTACACCAATATTCCTACTCAAGAAGGGATTTTTGCCATAAAAGAACATTTAATTAGAGATAGTACACTGACTAATGCTAAGATTAAATTCCTACTGGAATTATTAGAGATCATTCTGTACAAATTGTCCCAATTTGAGAAAAGATTTGTAGGGGGACATTGCCATAGTGAGAAGATGAGGCTGTGGGTCCGCTATGTGGACGACGTCTTCGTCCTCTGGGCGAGCTCACAGCCTCAACTCCTCGAGTTTGTGGAGTATTTAAATGGTTGCCATGAATTGATCGAATTTTCTTGTGAGTCTAGTGATAGAGAGATCCATTATCTAGATGTAAGAGTGGTAAAAAATATTGAAGGAAAGTTAGAGACCACTTTGTATGTTAAAGAGACTGATCGTAATAATTTGTTACATAGACACAGCGGACATGCGCCGCAAGTATTCAAAGGGATCCCAAAAGGGCTACTTATTCGGACTAAAAGAATTTGTATTAATGAGGAAGAATATGAGACGAGCGTGGCAAGGCACTTTGTTGAGAGAGGGCATAATATTAATGAACTAAGATGGCAAATACTGGAGAATATTGAAGGTTATAATAAAGAACAAATCAAGATGAGGTTACTGAGAAGTGAGGTGCGATGGATTCAAAAGTTGTGCACATTGCAACCCCATGGAATTAATGAATATTGTAATTTTAACATGTTTCTGTAGGGTATATTTCTAGATATTAATGTACATTGTTTTTAAAAATATGTGTATATATTTTTGTACTTTTGTATTTTTGTAGAATTAAAATGTTGCGAGAGTTTGATACTATGTAAGTTGGTGATGGGAAACGTGCACTATGCTTGAGAAAGGAGGCGTAGCCTCTGAAACGTAGCAACTTGTTTCACTTGTCCTTCTTGTGAAGGGAGATGGCCGGAGAATCCAGCAGTGAACACTGCACATGAAGCTATAAAGAAGTCGGCTATTAGTCCAAGAAACATCGTGCGGACTTTGCTCTATCCACAGTGGGTGATTATAATTTTTTCTGCCTTCCTGTACTGTGTTATAATTTTGGAAAGAATCCATATATAAAAGGAAGAAATTGTTGCAGTGAAACAGTGTGTGAGAATTTCTTTTGTTCATTGTGCTTACACTGGGATTAGAGCACCCAGTCACCACACTGCACCCTAGGATTGAAGTCCCTTCCCTAGATTTATTATCCAGAACTGAGTTTTTTTTTGTTACCCAAAATTAGATGGGTACCAAAAAAAATAAAAATAAAAAAAGGATACAGCAGTGCTGGCAAATTTTTTCTTAAATGAAATGTATATTTTATACCAACATTTTTATTATTTTTTAATAAAGGGTGTGCGTTTCACATTTTTTTCTCTATTTTTTTGGTAGTACTACTACTTCCAGCATAGAACAGACTGTTTCATGATGGGAGTAGTACTACCTGTTATAATAGACATATCCCCCCCGGGTGTCAGTCTGGCACCCAATGCGATCGTCCTTTATATAGCAGAGATGCGGCTCTATACAGTGCTCGCATCTCTGCACTATACTCCGGCCAGTGATATGAATAGAACATCACTTATTCATATTTTCCGCCCAGAGCTGTGATTGGCCGGATGGTTGCAGTAAATCACAGCTCTGAGGAAAATATGAATGAGTGAGTGGCCGTCCGGAGTATAGTGCAGAGATGCGAGCGCTGTATACAGCAGCTCTGCATCTCTGCTATAGACAGGATGATCACAGCGGGTGTCAGTAGTGATACCCGCTGTGATCTTTCCTTAACTGCAAGTACTACTACTCTCAACATGGAGCACACTCTGCTCCATGCTGGGAGCTGTAAGCTGTAGTACCTGCATTAATAGACAGATCGCAGCGAGTGTAACTTCTGCCACTTGCTTCGATCTGTCTATTAATGCAGGTATTACAGCTCCCAGCATGAAGCAGAGTGCGCTCCATGTTGGGAGTAGTAGTACCTGCAGTTAAGGAAAGATCACAGCGGGTATCACTACTGACACCCACTGTGATCCTCCTGTATAATTTATAGATGCGGGTGGCCGCTCTTCTATGTTCCCCTGCACTGCCGTATATATACACATATTCTTATTTCCCACAGAGAGCTGTGATTGGCTGGAACTATCTGACCAATCACAGCTCTCTGCGGGAAATATGAATATGTGTATATATACGTCAGTGCAGGGGACCATAGAAGAGCGGCTGGCCTCATCTATACATTATACAGGAGGATCGCAATGGGCGATCTGTCAATCAGTACAAGTACTACTACACCCGTCATGAAACAGTGTGTTCCATGCTGGGAGTAGTAGTACTACCTAAAAAAATGTAAAAAATTAAGAAAAAAAGTGAAAAACATACACACACTACATTTTTATTATTGTGGGCTACATCTTGCCTGCCCACATAAATTGATCCCTGTTTAAAAAGTAATAAAAATTTTGTTATAAAAAAGATACATTTTGTTATATACAATTTTGTTCTTCACTACTGTATCTTTTTTTTTAATGGTACCCTACAAAATATTATTAAAAAATAGTATCTCCATCACTTTTTTGGATCGCTAAGGTCCAAAAAAGAATGAAAACCATCTACAAATACGCCAAAGTTAAAACCCACATATCGTTTTTCTTGGCGTTTTTTCACTCACATAGACTTCTATGGGAGAAAAATGCCACGATTTTGACAAAAAAATCGCCAGTGGCTCAACATGCTGCGATTACCAACGATCTGAAAAATACCAAAAAAGAGTGAAAAAACACCAAAAGGATTAAAAAAAAAAACACCAAAGTGAAAAACGCCAAGTGGAATAAGAATTTTGCCATTTCAGCTCTCATTGATCTTGCCGCAGCGTTTTTTTGGCCGAAAAAACGCCATGCGGCAGAATTGGCGTTTTTCGCCCCAAAAAACTAGTGGAATTCAAGCCTGAAGGCAGTAATCCCCCCCAGTAGCCAGTAATTTCCCTTAGTAGCCATAAAATCCTACTTAGTAGCCAATAATCCCCCGATAGAAGCCAGAAAATAACCTTCAAGTTTATTGTTTTATATGCTGGTAGCCCAGGCACTCCAGTCCACAGACATATGACAGAGGTTGGTGTTTTGAATGGGGTGTCAGATACGCCAGCACACAGGATCACAGGGGTGGTGAATGTTAAGCGGACAGCAGCGCATTGGACCTGTCAGTTGTATTCACTTATATAAGTAAATAAAAGACCCAGGCTGCAAGCTGCCTCTCCAAAAGTATGCTGCTGACTTCACAGCATGCAAGAGACATGGGGAAACTAACCGGGCAGCAATTGCTGCTCTGTTACGTAACTTTAGAAGAGCAGGCAGCATATAAATTAATGCAATCATCTTAGAAAAATAGAGAGAGATTCCGGCACTGCCCTTGCCTTCCTAATATAGTCCAAAAAAAGACATGTGTTATGTCTGCTGATTAATGCAAATGAATGCAAAACTGTTGATCAACGTGGGTGGTGCTACACGCCAAATAGACAGACAAAATCAGCACACAAAAAAGAAAAAGAAGTTGCTGAGCAGCTCACCAGATCCAAAGCGGATAGTTGAAGATGTCACATCGCGGTCAGGCGGCAGGAGGACGGGGAGGCTGAGATGGGGAATCAGGCGTCGGGCCACAGCCGTGTAGCACCGTTTGGTGCTTCGTCAGGCCCCTATGACGACATCATGTTCTCTCCGCTGATTTTAATTATATGCAGTGTTGCAAGTAGGAGGTGGAACCTGCAAATTAACTCTTGAGTGCTCAAAACAAAGAAGGTGAGTGAATTCAATTAAAATCAACTATAGAGAAAACTTACTAGCATGTGAACAGGGACATAGGGGAAACATTTCATATTAACGCTCCCAATTCATTTGTGTCATTAAGGCCTATTGGCCCTGTGCATTTAATCGGAGAATCCATCTAGCTTCTTTTAATAATATTGTTTGAAGTCTATTTTTACCTGATATGGGTATTTTAACTCTTTCTAAGGCACCAAACTTCAATGCAGAACTGTTACTGTTGTGAACAGTGACCATATGCTCAATAAATCAGGTAAAAATAGACATCAAACATTATTATTATTATTATTATTATTAAAAGAAGCTAGATGGATTCTCCGATTAAATGCAGCAGGGCCGATAGGCCTTAATGATAAAAATGAATTGGGAATGTTAATATGAAATATTTCACCTATGTCCCTGTTCACATGCAAGTATGTTTTCTCTATAATTGATTTTAATTGAATTCACTCACCTTCTTTGTTTTGAGCACTCAAGAGTTAATTTGCAGGTTACACCTACTACCTGCAACACATGACACTGCATATAATTAAAATCAGCGGAGAGAACATGATGTCGTCATAGGGTCCTGACGAAGCACCAAACGTTGTGATACGGCTGTGGTCCGATGCCTGATTCCCCCCGTATCATCTCAGCCTCCCCGTCCTCCTGCCGCCTGACCGCGATGTGACATCTTCAACTATCCGCTTCGCATCTGGTGAGCTGCTCCGCAACTTCTTTTTCTTTTTTGTGCACTGATTTTGTCTGTCTATTTGGCGTGTAGCACCACCCACGTTGATCCACAGTTTTGCATTGATTTGGCTATCAGCAGACATAAAACATATGGACTATATTAGGAAGGCCATGGCAGTGCCGGAATCTCTCTCTATTTTTCTAAGGTGATTGCACTGATTTATTCTTATACTTCCAGAGCACACTATTATTCTTTAAAATAAAAAAAATATATTTTTTTTCACTGTGTTCAGAATGGATATAGACACAGTGAGTGCAGCTAAAACTAATGCTTTTGTAGCGGGGGGGGGGGGGATGGGGGATTTTTCTCTGCTTGTCAACAAAGTGAAGTGATTCATATTCTCAGCACAAAATCATTGGAGCATAAAATCCAAATTCTACCTGAACGGAAGACCAAACTTTTTTGGACTGTTAATTAATTGCAGGGTTATACACTTAGAGGTCTTAGACTTTATAAACCTCCATCTCAATTTTTAGATTGTCCAGAATTTTTGCAAAAATGGGACAATTTGCATTTGCAACACTCACTGAATTTACCACAATTAGTCTTAGATCAGAACAGGTGTTACGCCGAGCGCTCCGGGTCCCTGCTCCTCCCCGAAGCGCTCGCGGTGTTCCTCTCTCTGCAGCGCCCCGGTCAGACCCGCTGACCGGGAGCGCTGCACTGACTCTGCCGGCGGAGATGTGATTCGCATAGCGGGACTCACTCGCTCGCGAATCGCATCCCAAGTCACTCACCTGTCCCGGTTTTCGGCTGTCACGTCCTGGCACGCGCGGCTCCGCTCCTTAGGGCGCGCGCGCGCCAGCTCTCTAAGATTTAAAGGGCCAGTGCACCAATGATTGGTGCCTGGCCCAATCAGTCTAATTAGCTTCCACCTGCTCCCTGTGTATATTACCTCACTTCCCCTTCACTTCCTTGCCGGATCTTGTTGCCTTTGTGCCAGATAAAGTGTTAAAGTGTTTGCCTTACCAGTGTACCTGACCTGTTGCTGTTGCTATTGACTACGAACCTTGCCGCCTGCCCCGACCTTCTGCAATGTCTGACCTTGCCTCTGCCTAGTCCTTCTGTCCCACGCCTTCTCAGCAGTCAGCGAGGTTGAGCCGTTGCCGGTGGATACGACCTGGTTGCTACCGCCGCAGCAAGACCATCCCGCTTTGCGGCGGGCTCTGGTGAATACCAGTAGCAACCTCGCTGACACAGAGGATCCACATCCAGCTAGCCGAATCATAACAGTAGATCCGGCCATGGATCCCGCTGAGGTCCCACTGCCAGTTGTCGCTGACCTTACCACTGTGGTCGCCCAGCAGTCCCAACAGATTGAGCAACTTGGACAACAGTTCGCCCAACAAGGACAGCAGCTGTCGCAGTTGACCGCCATGCTACAGCAACTTCTGCCACAGCTACAGCAGCAACCATCTCCTCCGCCAGCTCCTGCATCTCCTCCGCAGCGAGTGCCCGCTCCTGGCCTCCACTTGTCCCTGCCGGACAAATTTGATGGGGACTCTAGACTTTGCCGAGGTTTCCTGTCACAATGTTCCCTACATTTGGAGATGTTGTCGGACCAATTTCCTACAGAGCGGTCGAAGGTGGCTTTCATGGTCAGTCTCCTCTCTGGGAAGGCCCTGTCATGGGCCACACCGCTCTGGGACCGCAATGATCCTGTCACTGCCTCGCTGAGATTCGAAGTGTCTTTGAGGAACCAGCCCGAGCTTCTTCTGCCGAGACTGCCCTGCTGAACCTGGTCCAGGGTAATTCTTCAGTAGGCGAGTACGCCATCCAATTTCGTACTCTCGCCTCCGAATTGTCTTGGAATAACGAGGCCCTCTGCGTGACCTTTAAAAAAGGCCTAACCAGTAACATCAAAGATGTGCTGGCCGCACAAGAAATTCCTGCCAACCTGCATGAACTTATCCATTTGGCCACCCGCATTGACATGCGTTTTTCTGAAAGACGCCAGGAGCTCCGCCAGGAAAAAGACCTTGATCTCTGGGCACCTCTCTCACAGTATCCTTTGCAATCTACCCCTGTGCCTCCCGCCGAGGAGGCTATGCAAGTGGATCGGTCTCGCCTGACCCATGAAAAGAGGACTCGCCGCATAGATGAAAATTTATGTCTGTACTGCGCTAGTACCGAACATTTCTTGGTGGATTGCCCTATTCGTCCTCCACGTCTGGGAAATGCACGCACGCACCCAGCTCACGTGGGAGTGGCGTCTCTTGGTCTGAAGTCTGCTTCTCCACGTCTCTACTGTGCCCGTACGGATTTCTCCTTCTGCCAACTCCTCCTTCTCAGCTTTGGCCTTCTTGGACTCTGGTTCTGCGGGGGGTACTGTTACGGTCCCTGCTCCTCCCCGGAGCGCTCGCGGCGTTTCTCTCTCTGCAGCACCCCGGTCAGACCCGCTGACCGGGAGCGCTGCACTGACTCTGCCGGCGGGGATGCGATTCGCATAGCGGGACCCGCCCTCTCGCGAATCGCATCCCAAGTCACTCACCTGTCCCGGTCCCCGGCTGTCACGTCCTGGCGTCCGTGGCTCCGCCCCTTAGGGCGCGCGCGCGCCAGCTCTCTAAGATTTAAAGGGCCAGTGCACCAATGATTGGTGCCTGGCCCAATCAGTCTAATTAGCTTCCACCTGCTCCCTGTGTATATTACCTCACTTCCCCTTCACTTCCTTGCCGGATCTTGTTGCCTTTGTGCCAGAGAAAGCGTTACAGTGTTTGCCTTACCAGTGTACCTGACCTCTTGCTGTTGCTATTGACTACGAACCTTGCCGCCTGCCCCGACCTTCTGCTACGTCTGACCTTGCCTCTGCCTAGTCCTTCTGTCCCACGCCTTCTCAGCAGTCAGCGAGGTTGAGCCGTTGCCGGTGGATACGACCTGGTTGCTACCGCCGCAGCAAGACCATCCCGCTTTGCGGCGGGCTCTGGTGAATACCAGTAGCAACCTTAGAACCGGTCCACCGACACGGTCCACGCCAATCCCTCGCTGACACAGAGGATCCACATCCAGCTAGCCGAATCATAACAACAGGATAGAATATGAACGTATTACTGCAGATTTATGTAAGGCAAATTAGAATACAAGACTCGCATATCGGATGATAAGTTTGCTACATTTATGAAAAATATGGAAAAAAGTTAAATACATTGCAAGTTACTATTAAGGAAATTAAACGTGATAAACTATTAAGAGACAAAAAAGATTTTGAAACCAATCAGATTTTCATGTGGAATAAAAATACAATGCAACAGAAGGGAAATGTAACAACAAAAAATAGAAAATTCAAACCATACGGAAATCAGAGAAGGAATACCAGAGCATCTGATTACAGAATCCGAATCTAGTCCCAAAGAATCAGAGCAACATTCTACTAATCAAAATTCGGTGGACCATTTTCCCCCCCAAAGAGGACGCATACAAGGCGAGGAGTACGGAGGAGGAAAAACCATCTAAAGAAATTTCAAGAGAAAAGTAGTCTTCTGGCGGGACCCGAACAACAAACCCTAGTCATAAATCTCACTGATGTGGAATTGCCCTTGGAATGTATATCCGTACTAGATAAAGGTCTAAATTTTGGATTAAAGGAGGAGTTTAATTTTACAATTTTTGAGGAGGAATTATTTAAAGCTAAATCAATCTAAAAAAAAATGTTGCAACTATTCAAAAACTCAAACCTATTAAAAATACTGCACAGTTAGAGGGTGAAACTCAATGCACAATTGGTCCACTCGGTTTTTGGATAATTAAAGGAGGTGGTCCGACTTATTACACAATAGAGGATGAAGAAATATTGTTACATAATGACAACATGGAAAATGAAACAGGCAGATATTTTTCTGACAGCAAACATTCCAAATTCAGACTTCTGATACCACCAGGCAGCCCATTTGATCTGTTCCATAAAGCTATATTAAAGGAAGTTAAAGCACTGCATTCTCCTAAAGCAATGGACAATATCTCTAAAAAAGAACAGCAAGCTCTAGGACAGATATCACTATATCGAGGGCCGACAAAGGTGGTGCAGTAGTCGTATGGTGGACTAAAGATTATGAAAATTAGATTGCAGGGCAGTTAAATGATAGTACTACGTATATAAAACTTTCAGCTGATCCAATTTTGAAAACTATGGATAAAGTGCGCACATTATTAAGGAAAAACATAAAAAAATTTATTTTAAGTGAAAAAACTGCAGAAAAACTTCTACCTGTAAATCAATCCAAACACACATATACATACTTCCAAAAACGCATAAACAAAAAAATCCTTCTCCTGGAAGACCAATAGTTGCGGGTATAGGTTCTCCTACCCAATTCCTCTCAAGCTATATAGAGTGGTTAATATCTCCCCTCCTCAAAACTATCCCTACATTTTTGAGAGATAGTAGTGACCTTATTGCGGCATTAAATAACTTCCAATGGCATGATAGCTACAGCCTGGCTTCTATAGATGTGGAGAGCCTCTTCACCCGCATCCTGCATGATTCGGGGGTGGAGGCTCTCCAAACATTTCTACTGTCCACTGAAAAGTATACAGACTTTGTCAATTTTGTAGTGGAATCGATGAGGTTGATTCTTACTAATTGTTTTCATCACAATGGAGATTGCTATAGAAAAGTACAGGAGTCCACGATGGGGACCCCTGTATCTTGTTCCTATGCGAATATTTTCCTTGCAATCTTTGAACAATTTTAAATTTTCACACCTCTAAACCCATTCCTCCAATATATGGTCAAAATACTTAGATTTGTGGATGATATTTTCATTATTTAGGCCGGGACCCCTCAGCAATTTGAAGAGTTTGTCACATATTTAAACGACATAAATGACATGAACATGTTTTAACATTTGTGTTACAACCTTGATTTTAGAGGTAACAACATTGATTTTAGGACATTTAGGACAAAAAAAATCAGCAGATTAATACATCAGGTTTCCGAAAAGAAACTGCTTGCAACGCCTTTCTCCATTACAATTCCTATCATCCAGCAAAGACAAATAATAGTATTCCATACAGCCAAATGATTCGCTTGAAGCGAATTAACAGTGATTCAGCTGTACTTTCACAACAGCTAGCTGATTTATCAATCCATCTGTCAATACGAGGTTATCCCTCTGAAGTTATTACACAAGCAAGAAAACGCATAGACCAAATTCTCAGATAATTTAAGATTATTTGAAAGTTAAAAAAACTTCACACACGAAATGGTTAACTGATACTAGACCAATAGGGAACCACTCTTGTGGTATGTGCTCTTTTTGTAATATGAATTTGAAAAGCAAAATCATAAAACTAGGCAATTATACAGTGTATGTAAAACAACCGGTCACTTGCAGATCGGATTTTGTCGTATACTGCATGGTATGTACATGTGGCTTTTCCTATATAGAGCAAACTAAGAGACCCCTATTTCATAGGATCAGAGAACATGTAAGATCACTAATTACAAAAAAAAGGTTCCACAAGATTTATTGAGCATATGGTCACTGTTCACAACAGTAATAGTTCTGCATTGAAGTTTGGTGCCTTAGAAAGGGTTGAAATAACCATATCAGGTAAAAATAGACATCAAACATTATTATTAAAAGAAGCTAGATTAAATGCACAGGGCCGATAGGCCTTAATGACAAAAATGAATTGGGAGCGTTTATATGAAATATTTCACCTATGTCCCTGTTCACATGCTAGGGGCCTGACGAAGCACCAAGCGGTGCGACGCGGCTGTGGCCCGACGCCTGATTCCCTCGTACCATCTCAACCTCCCCTTCCTCCTGCCGCCTGACCACGATGTGACATCTTCAACTATCCACTTCGGATCTGGTGAGCTGCTCCGCAACTTCTTTTTATTTTTTGTGTGCTGAGCATATAAATTAACTCTCCACACTCCAGCAAATTAGCGATAATGTGCAGCCCTGCCACTGGTCCAGAGCAGCCGTCCCAGTAGTAATAATACCAATACATCCCAACTCCTGGAGTTAAGCATCCCAATCCTCTGCCAGTGAGTGGCTGGGGATTCAGATTTATTTTTCCTCCCGGCTTGACACCCTAAGGTGGATGTAGCTTAGTTTAGGGAGCGTAGCATCGTTTAAGAGCGGAGGGTGTAGCGCAGTTAACGTAGCTCAGTTCTACAAGCAGATCTTGTATTCCCCTTGGACAGCCAGGACATAGATGAAGAAGAGGACTAACGCCCCTCTACTTACCCACATGTTTGCTGAGTAGTTTGGCCCTGTGACCCGCCCCTCCCTACCCCCATAGATCCCATAGGGTATGAGGGTAGGGAGGCAAGTTTGCCCTGCTACATTAATGTAGCAGAAGCAATTGCGCTCTGTTCCGTTAATGTTGGAGAGGCAATTGCACTCTGCTATGGTAATGTAGCAGAGCATACTAACTTCTGCTAAATTAACATAGCAGAGCGCAATTGCCTCTGCTACTGTTGCAAAACTACAAATCTCATCGTGCCTGGACATCTTTTGGCTGTCCAGGCATGCTGGGAGTTGTAGTCCCTTTACTGTACAAGATCTGCTTGTAGAATTAAGCTATGCTATCTAGGCTACACCCTCTGCTCCCTCCCTAAACTATGCTTCATCTGCCCATATAACTAAGCTAGCTAGGCTAACTGTGCTACACATCTTCAAAACTATGCTAACTCTATTCTACGCCATTCCCTGAGCTGGGCTAAGAGCATCTGTAGTAAACTGCACATGCTGCATTAACTGCAAATGTTTTCAACAATTAAATCTGTATAAGTGAAAGTCAAAACAGGAAATATAAAAACAATTACCTTCACATAGTGATCTTTAGATCCAGTGATAACTAGATCCCGGTTATTTGTGGTGCTACTGACTGTCAAGCACATCACTGGTGCCATGTGCCCGGTTAGTTTCCCCATGAGTTGCAACCTACAGGGATATAAGAAGAAAAAAAAAAATTAGTAAAAAGCAGTAAATAAATATCTCAGAATAACTAAAGTATAAAATGGCATTCTTCTTCTTGTTTTTAGCTTCTGTCAGTTTCCAGATCGGATGCACTTAGTAAAACTTAGTTCTTGAAAGATAATGTGTCATCAGACCTTTCATGACCTATTGTTGTAAGCGTCCCTGTCTTTTCAAAAAAACATCTGACATGTCACAAAGACAGTGCTGAGACCCCCACCAATCATGAGAAAGAGAGGGGAATTGTTTTTTGGCTCACAGTGACATTTATAATGCACTTTATAAGAAAATGTTATCTTAAATGTTATTTTTATAGAAATCATGGCTTATAAAAAAAAAACACCACTAGGGGTTCCTATACTGTCATGAACATAATCCTGTCTAGCTGCTGCAGCATCTTTGTCCAAGCTGAAGAATGACCTATGGAAAGAGAAAGAAAGGGGAGAGGGCTGCGCCTTGTGTATTATCCAGGGTACCAATTGTCAGGATCCGGATACTGTGAGGATACTGGTGGTGGATCCTCTGTGTCAGTGGGGTGATGATGTGGGCCGTACCAGGGGAACGGAGTCTAAGGGGCTACTGGTTTTCACCAGAGCCCGCCGCAAAGCGGGATGGACTTGCAGCGGCAGGTAACCCTCAGGTCGTTCCACCAGATAGCGACTCAACACCAACTGACGGCTGAGACAGGCGCGGTACAAGGGATTAGGCAAGAGCAAGGTCGGACGTAGCAGAAGGTCAGGGCAGGCAGCAAGGATCGTAGTCAGGGGCAACGGCAGAGGGTCTGGAACACTGGCTTGGGACATACAAAGGAACGCTTTCACTGGCACTGAGGCAACAAGATCCGGCAATGCTGGGAAGGGGAAGTGAGGTTTTATAACGAGGGCACAGGTGAGAGCGATGATTGAGCCAGGCGCCAATCAGTGGCGCACTCGCCCTTTAAATCGCAGAGAGTCGGCGCGCGCGCCCTAGGGAGCAGGGCCGCGAGCGCCGGGACTGAGCCGACGGGGGACAGGTGAGGTGACTGGGATGCGAGCCGCGAGCGGGTGCGTTCCGCTACGCGGGTCACATCCCCGCCGGTAACACTGATGCAGTGCTCCCGGTCAGCGGGTCTGACCAGGGCGCTGCAGGAAGGTGAATGCCGCAAGCGCTCCGGGAAGGAGCAGGGACCCGGAGCGCTCGGTGTAACAGTACCCCCCCTTGGGTCCCCCCCTCTTTTTGGAGCCCAAGAACCTGCGAATGAGCTCCTTGTCGAGGATATTATCGTCGGGCCCCCAAGACCTCTCTTCGGGGCCACAATTCTCCCAATCTACGAGAATTTTTTTTTTTACCTCTGACCATTTTGGACGCGAGAATTTCCTCAACAGCGAAGACATCGGAGGAGCCAGAGACAGGAGCTGGAGCGACAACCTTGGGAGAAAAGCGGTTAAGAACGAGAGGTTTGAGAAGTGAAGCATGAAAGGAGTTAGGATTACTGAGAGAAAGGGGAAGAAGAAGTTTGTAGCAGACAGGATTGATTTGACTCTTGATTTTAAAAGGTCCAAGATAACGTGGTCCCAGCTTATAGGCAATCCAGAAGAAGTGGGAATGGGGAGGGGGGGTAGAGGGTGACGGCCGTACACCACAAAGAACGGGGATTTGGCGGAGGATTCAGAGTTTTTGAAATTGTATGAGAATTCAGCCCAGGGTAGAAGGTCGACCCAATCGTCTTGGCAGGAGGAAACAAAATGTCGCAAATAGTCACCAAGGATCTGGTTAACTCTCTCTACTTGCCCATTGGATTGGGGGTGATAGGAGGATGAGAAATTTTATTTTATTTTTAATTGATTACAGAGAGCTCTCCAAAATTTCGATACAAATTGGACGAAATGTGGAATGAAATGTGCCATTTTGGAGAAACGATCAACGACCACCCAGATGACGGTGTTGCCATGGGATACAGGCAGATCCGTAATAAAATCCATGGCAATTTGAGACCATGGCTGCTCAGGAACAGGTAAAGGATGGAGGAGTCCAGCAGGCTTCTGGCGATGGGTCTTGTCCCGGGCACAAACTGTACAGGCCCGAATAAAATCAGTGACATCACCCTCCAGCGTGGGCCATCAATATAAACGGGAAATAAGCTGGATGGACTTCTTGACGCCAGCGTGGCCAGCGAGGTGAGAGGAATGTCCCCATTTGAGGATCTTGAGGCGCTGGCGTGGAGGGACAAGGGTCTTTCCAGGAGGAGTTTGTCTAATAGAAGCTGGAGCAGAGGAGACCAGGCACTCAGGAGGTACAATGTGTTGTAGAGGGACTTCAGATTCGGTAGCATCAGATGAACGTGAAAGGGCGTCAGCCCTAACGTTTTTGTCAGCAGGACGAAAGTGAATCTCCAAGTTAAAGCGGGCAAAAAACAACGACCACCTAGCCTGGCGAGGGTTCAGACGTTGGGCAGACGGATACGAGAGATTCTTGTGGTCAGTGTAAATGACAATGGGGTGTTTGGAACCCTCCAGTAGATGCCTCCATTCCTCGAGAGCTAACTTGATGGCCAGAAGGGAAGGTTTTAGAAAAGAAACCACAAGTAATATTATGACCGGTAGAGTTTTTTTGGAGGAGTAAGGCTCCGGCTCCGACTGAGGAGGCGTCCACTTCCAGCAAGAAGGGTTTCGATGGATCAGGTCTGGACAGCACTGGAGAAGAAGCGAAGGCAGTTTTGAGGCGATTGAAGGCCTCATCCGCTTGAGGAGGCCAGGATTTAGGGTTGGCATTCTTCCTGGTCAGGGCCACAATAGGGGCCACAATGGTGGAAAAATGAGGAATAAACTGTCGGTAGTAGTTGGAAAATCCCAAGAAGCGTTGGATAGCACGAAGTCCAGAAGGGCGTGGCCAATCTAACACCGCTGACAGTTTGTCTGGGTCCATTTGAAGTCCCTGGCCAGAGACTAGGTAACCTAGGAAGGGAAGAGATTGACATTCAAAGAGACATTTCTCCATTTTGGCATACAGTTGATTTTCGCGGAGTCTCTGGAGCACTAGGCGGACATGACGACGGTGTTCCTCTAGACTAGAGGAGAAAATCAAGATGTCGTCCAGGTAAACCACAACACAGGTATATAACAAGTCCCGAAATATTTCATTAACAAAGTCCTGGAAGACTGCAGGGGCGTTGCAGAGCCCAAAGGGCATAACAAGATATTCGAAATGTCCGTCTCTGGTGTTGAATGCGGTTTTCCACTCATCCCCTTTCCTGATGCGGATGAGATTATATGCGCCTCTTAAGTCCAATTTAGTGAAGATGTTGGCGCCACGAAGGCAGTCAAAGAGTTCAGAGATTAGAGGCATTGGATAGCGGTTTTTGATGGTGATTTTATTTAAACCGCGGTAGTCTATACATGGCCGTAGGGTACCATCTTTTTTCGAAACAAAGAAGAACCCCGCTCCGGCAGGGGATGAGGCCTTACGAATGAATCCCCTCTTTAAATTTTCCTGGATGTAGTCAGACATGGTTTGAGTCTCAGAGGCGGACAGAGGATAGATCCTGCCCCGGGGAGGAGTAGTACCAGGAAGGAGGTCAATAGGGCAGTCATAAGGCCTATGAGGTGGCAAAGTCTCTGCTTGTTTTTTACAGAAAACATCGGCAAAGTCCTTGTAGGCCTTGGGCAGACTTGGTATAGGTGGAGCCACAGGGGTTTGATTAACAGGAGCAGACGTGAGGCATTGTTTGAGACAAGAAGAACCCCAACTCTTGATCTCCCCGGTGGTCCAGTCAAGGGTAGGAGAATGACGTTGGAGCCATGGCAAGCTGAGGAGAATTTCAGAGGTGCAGTTGGGTAGGACAAGAAATTAAAATTTTTCGTGATGCAGTCCAATGCACATTAGCAGGGGTTCTGTGCGGTAACGCACAGTGCAGTCCAATTTTTCTCCATTGACTGAAGAGATGTAGAGTGGTCTGACGAGACTGGTCACTGGGATGTTGAACCTATTAACGAAAGAGGCCAAAATAAAATTTCCTGCAGAACCGGAGTCCAAAAAGGCCACAGCTGAGAAGGAGGAGTTAGCAGAAGGAGAAATCCGCACGGGCACAGTAAGACGTGGAGAAGCAGAATTCACACCTAGAGCTGTCTCACCTTTGTGAGGAATCGGAGGGCGGATAGGACAGTCTTTTAGGAAGTGTTCGGTACTAGCACAGTACATGCATAGATTCTCGTTACGGCGGCGAGTCCTCTCTTGTAGGGTCAGGCGGGACCTGTCCACTAGCATAGCCTCCTCGGCGGAAGGCACAGGAACAGATTGCAGTGGACTTGAGAAGAGAGGAGCCGCGGAGAGAAATCTCCTGGTGCGAACAAGGTCCTTCTCCAGTCGGAGCTCCTGGCGTCTTTCAGAAAAACGCATGTCAATGCGGGTGGCCAAATGGATAAGTTCAGACAGGTTAGCAGGAATTTCTCGTGCGGCCAGTACATCCTTGGTGTTGCTGAATAGGCCTTTCTTGAATGTCGCGCAGAGTGCCTCATTGTTCCAAGATAATTCAGAGGCGAGAGTACGAAATTGGATGGCGTATTCGCCCACAGAAGAACTTCCTTGGACTAGGTTCAGCAAAGTAGTCTCGGCCCTGGCTGGTTCCTCGAAGACACTACGAACCTCAGCAAAGAAGGACTGGACAGTGGCAGTGACAGGATCATTGCGGTCCCAGAGCGGTGTGGCCCATGACAAGGCCTTTCCAGACAGGAGACTAACCACGAAAGCCACCTTAGACCGTTCTGTGGGAAATTGGTCGGACATCATCTCCAAGTGTAGGGAACATTGAGACAAGAAACCACGGCATAGTTTAGAGTCCCCATCAAATTTGTCCGGCAGGGACAGGCGGAGGCTGGGAGCAGCCAATCGCTGAGGAGGAGGTGCAGGTGCTGGCGGAGGAGATGGTTGCTGAAGCTGTGGCAGGAGTTGTTGCAGCATGACAGTCAGTTGGGTCAGCTGTTGTCCTTGTTGCGCTATCTGTTGAGATTGCTGGGCGACCACCGTGGTAAGGTCAGCGACAACTGGCAGCGGGACCTCAGCGGGATCCATGGCCGGATCTACTGTCAGGATCCGGATACTGTGAGGATACTGGTGGTGGATCCTCTGTGTCAGTGGGGTGATGACGTGGGCTGTACCAGGGGAACGGAGTCTAAGGGGTTACTGGTTTTCACCAGAGCCCGCCGCAAAGCGGGATGGACTTGCAGCTACTCAACCCCAACTGACGGCTGAGACAGGCGCGGTACAAGGGATTAGGCAAGAGCAAGTTCAGACGTAGCAGAAGGTCAGGGCAGGCAGCAAGGATCGTAGTCAGGGGCAACGGCAGAGGGTCTGGAACACTGGCTTGGGACATACAAAGGAACGCTTTCACTGGCACTGAGGCAACAAGATCCAGCAATGCTGGGAAGGGGAAGTGAGGTTTTATAATGAGGGCACAGGTGAGAGCGCTGATTTAGCCGGGCGCCAATCAGTGGCGCACTGGCCCTTTAAATCGCAAAGAGCCGGCGCACGCGTGCCCTAGGGAGGACAGGACAGGTGAGGTGACTGGGATGCGAGCCGCGAGCGGGCGCGTCCCGCTACGCGGGTCGCATCCCCGCCGGTAACACTGATGCAGCGCTCCCGGTCAGCGGTCTGGGTGGGGAAAGATATATAGAATTGCTGGGGGGGCATATATGTCTGGCCCCCTGCAGGGTTTCTATATATCTTGCCCCCTGCTGCGCTATATAAGTCTTGCTCCCCGCAGCACATTTATATAGGTATTGTTCCCCGCAGCACAATCATATGCCCCCTGCAGCGCATGTGTATACAGTGGTCCCTCAACATATGATGGTAATTGGTTCCGAGAGGACCATCATATGTTGAAACCATCATATGTTGAGTACATATGTCTATGGAAAACTGGTAATTGGTTCCGGAGCCCAGAGACCATCATATGTTGAGAACATATCTCTATGGAAAACTGGTAATTGGTTCCTGAGTCCATGAAATGGTGGTGGGCTTTGTGCCCAGGCCTGAGGTGAGGGGGATTTGTGCCCAGGCCTGGGGTGGGGGGATTTGTGCCCAGGCCTGGGTTGGGGGGGATTTGTGCCCAGGCCCGGGGGGTATTGGCCCAGGCCTGGGGGGCTTTGTAGCGGTAGCGTTAACCCCTCTCCCCGCGGCAGCATTAATGCTGCCGCGGGGTGAGGGGTTAACGACTCCGCCACGTAAGTGAGCTACTAAGTCATACACACCAGCTCCTCATGTCTTCTCCTCACGGGCGGCGCTCCTTAAATGGCGGCATAGACGCAGGCTGGCGACGTCATTGTCATTTCGTCACATGACTGCGGATTCGACAATCAGCATCAAGAGGCCTCTGAGAGGCCATCGTATGTCGAAAAAAACGTATGTCGGGGCCATCGTAACTGGAGGGACCACTGTATATATTTTCCCCCCGCAGAACTATCATAAGCCCCCGGCAGCACACTTAATGAGAAGTATTGTAACAGCGGCACATCTAGTCGGGAAGCCGACCCGATGCGCTGCTGAAAGAATACTTGTCTTTGATAGCGCTGCGGCGGCATATGTACATAGAAGCACTGTGGGGGCCAGATAACGCTATATCCCCCCACAGCGCTTCTATAATCATATGCCTCCGCAGCGCTATGAATGAAAAGTATTCTATCAGCAGCGCATCGGGCCGGCTAGTGCTGTGGAGGCATATCACTATAGAAGCGCTGTGGGGGCCAGACATATAGGGTTATCTGGCCCTGACAGTGCTTCTATGTACATATGCCGCTGCAGCGCTATAAAAGACAAGTATTCTTTCAGCAGCGTATCAGGCCAGCCGGCTTCCCGACCAGATGCACTGCTAATAGAATAATGTTCAATCATAGCGCTGCCGGGGGCTTATGATAGTGCTGCGGGGGGGAAATATATATACACATGCGCTGCGGGGGACAATACCTATATAAATGTGCTGCGGGGGGCAAGACTTATATAGCGCAGCAGGGGGCAAGATATATAGAAATGCTGCGGGGGGCCAGACATATCCCCCTCCTATATATCTTTCCCCACAGCAGTGCTTCTATTTGAAAACCCTGCCGGAAACCCCGCCGAATGGCTTCTCAGTACCGGCCATTCAGGGCTCCCAGCAGGAGTAAAGTAAAAAAGTAAAAGTACACTGTACATTGCTGGAGAGGAGCATGCCCTCCACCTCCCTGCTTACTAACTTCTGATCGGATTGGACCTGTACTACTGCCCCAAACATTGAACAAACCCTGTTCCATGATGGGGGTAGTAGTACAAGCACTAATGAAGTCTGACTTTACAGAGACAGACGGCTGTGTGAATGCAGCCTTTCAACATGTTACATTGTACAACTTTTTAAATTATTTTTGACCCATATATCTTAATCTTTTCTGTGTGTTTGCTTCTCACTTTCCTATCTTAAATTGGATGTTTCTGTAATAATTTTGGCACTAGTGCCTGTCAGGGCAGAATAAATTTTGTGCGACAGATTTATACCCGTGCGACACAAAAAAAAAACAGAGACAGCGACAGATTAGTAAATCCGGGGGGAAAAAAAATGAGTAAAAAGAAAACCACTCCACATTAAACACTTCGGTTTTGGAAATTCAGAGCCAATGTTGTTTTTACAGTCCAAGTGCAGACCTTACATTTATCCACATCGAGTGTGAAAACCAACCTACATCCTGAGACATCTGGAGGGCCACAGTTTGGAGATCACTGTGCGGTGGCTTCTAAATGGTGGCCCTCTAAATCTTGTAAAACTACAACAGCATGCACGAACTCAACCCAGCATGCACGAACAGCAAATGGCTCGCCATGCAGGGAGTTGTAGTTGCGTACCTCCAGCTGTTGCATAACTCCCTACTTGCTGGGAGTTGTAGTTTTGCAACAGCTGGAGGCACACTGGTTGGAAAATATTGAGTTAGGTAATGGAACACAATTGAAGGTTTTCCAACCAGTGTACCTCCAGCTGTTGCAAAAGTAAAACTCCCAGCATGCATGGTCTATCAGTGCATGCTGGGAGTTGTAGTTTTGCAACAGCTGGAAGTTTGCCCCCCACCCAGAGGAGTAGCGTGGGGGGTGCAGGGGGAGCCGGCTGCACCGGGCGCAACATCTGGGGGGGGCGCGCTCGCACTTGCAGCTCTCTGCCCCTGCCTGACTCACTCACTCTCTCTGCCGTGCTGGCTGTGCGAATCCGATCCAAGCCGCCGGGCCGCTGCCCACTGTAGAGGCAGTGGCGGATCCAGGGGGGGGCAACGGAGCAATTGTTGCCCCTCTTCCTGAACTCCACCACCCCTTTCTCACGCCCGTCACCTTACTATCACACGCCGCGGCAGCTCCATTCTTGCAGTCAGTGAGAGCCAATCACGGCAGGCCGGCGCAATGACATCACATCATCGCGCCAGTGCCCAGAGATCACGTCCCCGCGGCTCTCACTGACTGCAGGAATGGAGCAGCCGCAGCGTGGGAGAAAGGTGACGGGCGTGAGAAAGGGGAGGGGGGAGCAAATTATAAGTGAGAGGGGCAAATGATGAGTAAGGGGCACATGTCAGGGGGGCATTATATGTGGGGGCACATGACAGGACCCCCCTGTCATGTGCCCCTCATATATAATACCCCATGTCCTGTGCCCCTAACATATAATGCCCCCCCCGACGGGCCCTTCACATATAATGCCCCCTGTCCTGCCCCCTCAGGGGGCATTATATGTGAGGGGCACATGTCAGGGGGGCATTATGTGAGGGGTACAGGACAGGGGACATTATAAGTCAGGGTCACATGTCAGGGGGGCATTATATGTGGGGGCACCTGACAGGGGGGCATTATATGTAAGGGGCACATGTCAGGGGGCAATATATGCGGGGGCACATGACAGGGGCCCCTGTCATGTGCCCATATAATGCACATATAATGCCCCCCTGACATTTGCCGCTTACTTATAATACCCAAAGTCATGTGCCTTGGATCATCTCCAGGGTATGATTCCATTTTGATGTTTCGTTTTTGTTCTCGATATTTTTTGTCGTTTACGATGGTTGTGAGACGACATATAATAGCATGGCCCATGCTAGGTTACTACATTTGTAGATTTGTATTCATAGAACTGCTGAAAATGTGGAGAATGTGTAATGCATGTTCGCACCCAATAAAGTGTTTGAAAATAAACTTGTATTTAGATGCATTTTACTTTAATTACATTAGTATTTTCATAACAAACAATACATGTGCTTAGGGGTAAGGGTTTCTTTAACTAATCTAGTGGAAGAGACTCGAGTACTAAAATCCACGGGTTAGGGGGCGCAAATTACTTGCCTTGCCCTGGTTGCTGACAACCCATGCTACGCCACTGCCCCCACCCCATGTGAATGTACAGGCTACAGTCACACAGGCGGGTTCACAGCGAGTTTCCTGCTTCGAGTTTGAGCAGCGGCAAATTTTCTGCTGCAGAACAAACTCCTAGCGGAAAACTCACCGTAAACCCCCGCCTGTGGTGTGAATGTACCCTAAAAACACTACACTAACAGATAATTAAGGGTAAAACACTACACATACAGCCCCTTACACTGACCCCCCCACCCCCCCCCCCCCCAATAAGAATGAAAAACATATCATACGGCAATGTTTCCAAAACGGAGGCTCTAGCTGTTGCAAAACAACAACTCCCAGCATTTCTGGACAGCCACTGATTGTCCAGGCATGTTGGGAGTTAAGCAACAGCTGAAGGCACCCTGTTTGGGAATCACTGGCATAGAATACCCCTATGTCCACCACTATGCAATCCCTAATTTAGTCCTCAAATACGCATGCCCTGTCATATAGGAAACTGTTTTGGGCCACATATGGGGGATCTTCGTACTCGGGAGCAATTGCGTTACAAATTTTGGGGGGCTTTTTTCCCCTTTTACCAATTATGAAAAGGAAAAGTTTGGGTCTACACCAGCATGTTAGTGTAAAAAAAAAAATGTACACTAACATGCTGGCGTTGCCCCATACTTTTTATTTTCACAAGAGGTAAAAGGGAAAAAAAAGACCTCCAAAATTTGTAACACAATTTCTCCTGAGAACGGAAATACTCCATATGTGGGTGTAAAATGCTCTGCAGACACACAACATGGCTCAGGAGTGAGAACGAACTATGTACATTTGTGGCCTAAATTGGTGATTTGCACAGGGGTGGCTGATTTTACAGTCATTCTGAGATAAATGCAAAAAAATAAATACCCACATGTGAGCCCATTTTGGAAACTACAAACTTCACCCCTCACGTAACGTATCAAGGGGTATAGTGCGCCTTAACACCCCACAAGTGAGGACATACTCCATATGTGGATGTAAAATGCTCTGCAGGCGAACTACAATGCTCAGAAGAGAAGAAGCGCCATTGGGCTTTTGGAGAGAAAATTTGTCCGGAATTGAAGGCCACGTGTGTTTACAAAGCCCCCCATAGTGCCAGAACAATGGACCCCCCCCCCCCACATGCGACTGCCTTTTGGAAACTACGTAATGTAATAAGGGGTACAGTGAGCATTTACATACCACAGGTGTCTTTCAGATTTTTGAAACAGTGGTTCCTTGAAAATGAAAATGTAATTTTTCATTTGCACAGCCCACTGTTCCAAAGATCTGTCAAACGCCTTTGAGCCTTAACACCCCACAGGTGTTTCACAACTTTTTTCACAAAGAAATTATGCAAGTATCAACGAACATTTACCACTAACATAAAGTATAATATGTCACGAAAAAACTATCTCGGAATCAGAATGAAAAGTAAAAGTATCCAGGAGTTATTAATACTTAAAGTGACAGTGGTCAGATGTGCAAAAAATGCCCGGGTCCTTAAGGTGAAAATGGGCTGGGTCCTTAAGCGGTTAACCTCAGTATCTGAGGGATGGGATTTAGGTATCATTATTTCAGAAGACTTGAAGGTAGGCAGAGGGTAATTGAGCAGAAGGAAATGCTAGCAGAATGCTTGGGTGTATATGCAAAGGTATTAGCAGTAGAAAGTAGGGAAGTGCTTATGCCAAAATATAGAGCTGTGTAGAAAAAAATACAGTCTATCTGGCACTGCATAAGGTTGTCTTTCAAACTGTCTTTCATTCGTGCGACTATACAACGTGCATCCTGCAGCTAGATCTGCAGCGGGGGCGATGATGCTGGGACCTCTCCCCATAAAGGTGCGACAGCTGTTTCGTGGCTTGTAGCTCCTTCATCAGGCCACTCCTCCGGGCCACGTCAGTGCCGGTTATACACCTGTAAAGCTTGACGTCACCAGGTAGGCGTGTTACAAAAAAAGTGCAAGTGACTTTAAAATGTTTAAAAACATACCATAATGCAATGCAATTACTAATGAGCATATCTTCTGCATTCTTCTATCACAAAAATATACTTTAATCCAGCTTATCATTCAGACCAAGGTTCCCTTGCACGTTCATGTGCAGTATCCACTTGGCTTTGGCTTCCGTACGGAGCTGGATTTTCTTCCTGTCCGTGCCTGGTTTGAATGGGATACGCTGAATGCCAACGAACTTCATAGCTGCTGCATTACCTTTATGCACTTAATTGAATTAAATTTTCATTAAATTGTTGCACCAATTGCAATCTTTACATTTAAAGTTCCCTGTTGGGACAGTGCTGTTTAACCAATCAGATTTCTCTGTAAGGAATCGACTACGGGTTATGATGTCCCCTATATTCGGGACACGTTTGAATGCTATGAGGGGCTTCTTTTGAGTAAACTGACCTAAGATCGGGTCTTTCTGTACTAGGTACCAATTCTTTTGTATGTTTTTTTTTTATTTGATCGGCCATTGGACTAAATTGTCTAAATTGCTGACTACCACTATCTTTTTAGTTGGTAACCCTATTTCTATTAGTATTTTTGTTGGCTGAACTTTCTAGCATTCTAGACCTACTCAACTTATTAGCTTTATTATAGGCCTTCTCGAGAACCTGCTTGGGATATCCCCGATCCAATAAGCGTGCAGATAATTCACTTGCCTGGACTTCAAAACTTTTTTGTGAACTGTTAATCCTTTTTAACCTAAGGAATTGGCTATACGGTACTGATGACTTTACATGAGATGGGTGATAACTATCGTGATGTAGTAAGGAGTTACCCGCCGTGGGCTTTCTGTACCCCTCTGTATGCAGCACTCCGTCCTTCACCACGACCTTTACATCCAAGAATTCTAATTCCTCAGAGTTGGTTTTGTGTGTACATTTGAGGTTCATGTTGTTAGTCGTCTTAATGTAGTTTACAAATTCTGTGAATTCTGCCTCTGATCCTGTCCAAACAATTAACACGTCATCCACAAATCTGACGTAATTTTTAACATATCTCAAGAACCTAATCTGTACAGAAAAAAAATATTTTTGTTCTAATGCGGCTACGTAGATATTAGCTAGGGAACAAGCTACAGGCGTACCCATTGCTACTCCGCTCTTTTGGCTATACCATACATTATTAAACTGAAAAAAATTGTTGGACAGGATGAGAAGGTAATAAATGTCTAACTCTTGTCTGTTTTTTGCAATAACTCACGTACACAATCTATGGCCAAATCTTGCTTGTAAAAAGACTCTCAATATCTAATGAGGCTAAAATTCAGCCTTCATGCCAATTTATTTTGTTCACTAAACTCAAAAACTTGTTGGTGTCTTTAACTAAAGTAGGAATTTCTTTTAACAGTGGGCGCAAAAGCCAACCTGCCTACTGCATACTCCCGGGTGGGGCCTCCAACGTTTTATGGACCTTCGGTACAAAGTAACTGGGATTGGCAGGGAGTAGCTTTTTGGCAGTGCTTTGGGAGATGGTTCCAACTTCCACAAATTTCCAAAGCAGGGATTGTAATTTAGATGTTAGTTTCGGGATGGGATTTTCTTTTAACAATTCATAATTGTTTCTATCAGATAGTTGACGCTCCGCCTCCTGGAGGTAATATCGTTCTGTCATTAGGACGACATTACCTCCTTTGTCCGATTTCTTTATAACCACCCCTTTTAGGTTTTTTAACCAATAGAAAGCCTGTTTTTCTTTTTTTGTGCGGTTGGGACCATCTACTGTAACACCTCCTGTGAACACATCATACGATTTTTCTTTCATATGCATTTTACTCATATCACTTCCTAGAAATTCAACCAACGCTGCTAAACAATCATTATCGGTCTCACTGGGATCTATAAGCAGTCTGAACCCCAACAGACTAATGGTTGCAGGGGTTTCGCCCTCCATTGGATTCCGCTCATACTGCTTATTGTAGAAATGTTTCTTGAGATTTAATTTACGTATCCCTTTAAAAAGATCTATTTCAAAATCTGCCTGGTTAAATTCTTTCACAGGACAAAATTGGAGTCCCTTTAGTAACACCGATTCCGTTGCTTCATCTAATACAATGTCTGTGAGGTTTATGATTGTAGCTGCTTTATTGCTGTTTCCACCAGAGTATGTCCCTTCTTGTGCTCTGTTCACATTTATTGTGCTTGCCAGGAGACTTTCTTCCTTTTCATTGCCATTTCCCTGTTGAAGTCCGATTTTATTTTTGGTATTGCGCCCTCATCTGGTTCTGTTTCTAAAGGGGCCGATTTCCCTTCCAGTGCATACCCTGTGTTTTTTGTTCCTGCATTTTTTGTTGCCACTGCGTTTTTCCTTGTATTTGTTTCCTCAGAGCCGCTGGACTCCGACTCTGTGGTCCAAAAACCACAGTTTTTTTTCTCATTATTGTTTCTTCTCTGTCTGTAATTTCTTGTATTTCTGTCTTGGGCATTTGCATTACGCTTTTTATTGTTTTTTTTTTCATATAGATTTTTCCTGAATCAAAGTCTGCTTTATATCTAAGGAACTTGTCCCATTTTTGTTCCTTTATAGTACATTGTAGGTTTAGTAATTTCGTTTCCAGTTTTTTTGGGAAAATTCTGCCTTTGGGTTTCCGAAACTCGTGTGCGTAGTTCCAATTTAGCCCCACCTAGCATTTCCGTAACTGCCGCATACTCTTCTTCATTGTGGGGTAAAATCAATATCAGCATATTCAAGATGTAACTGTTCCCATTTTTTGATTAAAAAAAGTGGGTCGTCCACATACTGGGAAGGTTCCTTATAATTTCTGAGTCCTCTAGGAACACGACCACTATCCTTATACGATTTCAGGGAACCAATGGTCCAATAGAGGTGCATCTCTCTTTCAGCTAATTGCTGGATTTTATTTTCCACTCCTTTAATGCTCATCAGTTGCAGTGTTTCAGCTTCATTGCATTGGAAATAGGGTTACCAACCAAAAAGATTTTGCTTTGCATTCCAATTTAGCCCAATGGCGGATCAAATAAAAAAAAAGCCATACAAAAGAATTGGTACCTAGTACAGAAAGGCCCGATCTTAGGCCAGTTTATTCAAAAGAAGATCCTCATAGCATTCAAACGTATCCCAAACATAGGGGACATCATAACCCGTAGTCAATTCCTTACAGAGAAATCTGATTGGTTAAACAGCACGGCCCCAACAGGGAACTTTAAATGTAAAGGTTGCAATTGGTACAACAATTTAATTCAAGGTAAAGGTTATAATATTGGAGGTCATTTCATACAAATCAAAGAATTCATATGCTGCTGCACAGATTTAGTAATTTATGCACTGACATGTGAATGTGGTCGTTTGTATGTGGAGAGTACCACTCGACCCATGCACACACGATTTAGGGAGCATATCTATTCCTTAAGGTCAGGAAAGGACTCCCCAAGAGTCATACAGCACTTTAATTGTTACGCCGAGCGCTCCGGGTCCCCGCTCCTCCCCGGAGCGCTCGCAGCATCCTCGCATTCGCAGCGCCCCGGTCAGACCTGCTGACCGGGTGCGCTGCAATATCTCTCTCAGCCGGGATGCGATTCGCGATGCGGGAGGCGCCCGCTCGCGATGCGCATCCCGGCTCCCGTACCTGACTCGTTCCCCGTCTGTCTTGTCCCGGTGCGCGCGGCCCCGCTCCTTAGGGCGCACGCGCGCCGGGTCTTTGCAATTTAAAGGGCCACTGCGCCACTGATTGGCGCAGCAGGCTTAATCAGTGTGTTCACCTGTGCACTCCCTACTTATACATCACTTCCCCTGCACTCCCTCGCCGGATCTTGCTCTTGTCTACTCCCTTGTACCGCGCCTATCTTCAGCAGTCAGAGAGGTTGAGCCGTTGCTGGTGGATACGACCTGGTTGCTACCGCCGCTGCAAGACCATCCCGCTTTGCGGCGGGCTCTGGTGAATACCAGTAGCAACTTAGAACCGGTCCACCAACACGGTCCACGCCAATCCCTCTCTGGCACAGAGGATCCACCTCCAGCCAGCCGAATCGTGACAGTAGATCCGGCCATGGATCCCGCTGAAGTCCCACTGCCAGTTGTCGCCGACCTCACCACGGTGGTCGCCCAGCAGTTGCAACAGATAGCGCAACAAGGCCACCAGCTGTCTCAACTGACCGTGATGCTACAGCAGCTATTACCACAGCTCCAGCAACAATCTCCTCCGCCAGCTCCTGCACCTCCTCCGCAGCGAGTAGCTGCTTCCGGCCTACGATTATCCTTGCCGGATAAATTTGATGGGGACTCTAAGTTTTGCCGTGGCTTTCTTTCGCAATGTTCCCTGCACTTGGAGATGATGTCGGACCAGTTTCCTACTGAAAGGTCTAAGGTGGCTTTCGTGGTCAGCCTTCTGTCTGGGAAAGCTCTGTCATGGGCCACACCACTCTGGGACCGCAATGACCCTGTCACTGCCTCTGTACACTCCTTCTTCACGGAGATCCGAAGTGTCTTTGAGGAACCTGCCCGAGCCTCTTCTGCTGAGACTGCCCTGCTGAACCTGGTCCAGGGTAATTCTTATGTTGGCGAGTATGCCATCCAATTCCGTACTCTTGCCTCCGAATTATCCTGGAATAATGAGGCCCTCTGCGCGACCTTTAAAAAAGGCCTATCCAGCAACATTAAAGATGTGCTGGCCGCACGAGAAATTCCTGCTAACCTGCATGAACTTATTCATCTTGCCACCCACATTGACATGCGTTTTTCCGAAAGGCGTCAGGAGCTCCGCCAGGATATGGACTTTGTTCGCACAAGGCGGTTTCTCTCCCCGGCTCCTCTCTCCTCTGGTCCTCTGCAATCCGTTCCTGTGCCTCCCGCCGTGGAGGCTATGCAAGTTGACCGGTCTCGCTTGACACCAAGAGAGGACACGACGCCGCATGGAGAATCTATGCCTGTACTGTGCCGGTACTGAACACTTCTTGAAAGATTGTCCTATCCGTCCTCCCCGCCTGGAAAGACGTACACTGACTCCGCAAAAAGGTGAGACAGTTCTTGATGTCAACTCTGCTTCTCCACGCCTTACTGTGCCTGTGCGGATATCTTCCTCTACCTTCTCCTTCTCTGCTATGGCCTTCTTGGATTCCGGATCTGCAGGAAATTTTATTTTGGCCTCTCTCATCAACAGGTTCAACATCCCGGTGACCAGTCTCGCCAGACCCCTCTACATCAATTCTGTTAATAATGAAAGATTGGACTGTACCGTGCGTTACCGCACGGAACCTCTCCTAATGTGCATCGGACCTCATCACGAAAAAATAGAATTTTTGGTCCTCTCCAACTGCACTTCTGAAATTCTTTTTGGATTACCGTGGCTTCAACGCCATTCCCCAACCCTTGATTGGTCCACAGGAGAAATCAAGAACTGGGGTACTTCTTGTCACAAGGACTGTCTTAAACCGGTTCCCAGTACTCCTTGCCGTGACCCTGTGGTTCCCCCTGTATCCGGTCTTCCTAAGGCTTATATGGACTATACTGACGTTTTTTGCAAAAAGCAAGCTGAGACTTTACCTCCTCACAGGCCTTATGACTGTCCTATTGACCTCCTCCTGGGTACTACTCCACCCCGGGGCAGAATCTATCCTCTGTCTGCTCCAGAGACTCTTGCCATGTCGGAGTACATCCAGGAGAATTTAAAAAAGGGGTTTATCCGCAAGTCCTCCTCTCCTGCCGGAGCTGGATTTTTTTTTGTGTCCAAAAAAGATGGCTCCCTACGTCCTTGCATTGATTACCGCGGACTTAATAAAATCACGGTAAAAAACCGCTACCCCTTACCTCTTATCTCGGAACTCTTTGATCGCTTACAAGGTGCCCACATCTTTACCAAACTGGACTTAAGAGGTGCTTATAATCTCATCCGCATCAGGGAGGGGGACGAATGGAAGACTGCATTTAACACCAGAGATGGACACTTTGAGTATCTGGTCATGCCCTTTGGCCTATGCAACGCCCCTGCCGTCTTCCAAGACTTTGTTAATGAAATTTTTCGTGATCTCCTATATTCCTGTGTTCTGGTTAATCTGGACGATATTCTGATTTTTTCTGCCAACTTAGAAGAACACCGCCAGCATGTCCGCATGGTTCTTCAGAGACTTCGGGACAATCAACTTTATGCCAAAATGGAGAAATGTCTCTTTGAATGTCAATCTTTTCCTTTCCTAGGATACTTGGTCTCTGGCCAGGGACTACAAATGGACCCAGATAAACTCTCTGCCGTCTTAGATTGGCAACGCCCCTCCGGACTCCGTGCTATCCAACGTTTTTTGGGGTTCGCCAATTATTACAGACAGTTTATTCCACACTTTTCCACTATTGTGGCTCCTATCGTGGCTTTAACCAAGAAAAATGCCAATCCCAAGTCCTGGTCTCCCCAAGCGGAAGACGCATTTAAACATCTCAAGTCTGCCTTTTCTTCTGCTCCCATGCTCTCCAGACCTGGCCCATCTAAACCCTTCCTATTGGAGGTAGATGCCTCCTCAGTGGGAGCTGGAGCTGTCCTTCTACAAAAAAATTCTTCCGGGCATGCTGTGACTTGTGTTTTTTTTTCTAGGACCTTCTCCCCGGCGGAAAGAAACTACTCCATCGGGGATCGAGAACTACTGGCCATTAAATTGGCGCTTGAGGAATGGAGGCACCTGCTGGAGGGATCAAAATTTCCAGTTATCATATACACTGATCACAAGAATCTCTCCTATCTCCAGTCTGCCCAACGACTGAACCCTCGCCAGGCCAGGTGGTCGTTGTTCTTTGCCCGTTTTAACTTTGAAATTCATTTTCGCCCTGCTGACAAGAACATTAGGGCTGATGCCCTCTCTCGTTCTTCTGATGCCTCTGAAGTAGAGGTCTCTCCGCAACACATCATTCCTCCTGACTGTCTGATCTCCACTTCTCCAGCCTCCATCAGGCAAACTCCTCCAGGGAAGACCTTCGTTTCTCCACGCCAGCGTCTCGGGATTCTCAACTGGGGACACTCCTCCCACCTCGCAGGCCATGCGGGCATCAAAAAATCCTTGCAACTCATCTCTCGTTTTTATTGGTGGCCGACTCTGGAGACTGATGTTGTTGATTTTGTGCGGGCCTGTACTGTCTGTGCCCGGGATAACACTCCTCGCCAGAAGCCTGCTGGCCTCCTTCATCCTCTGCCTGTCCCCGAACATGCTTGGTCACAGATTGGTATGGACTTTATTACGGACTTGCCCTCATCCCGTGGCAACACAGTTGTTTGGGTGGTCGTTGATCGATTTTCCAAGATGGCACATTTTATTCCTCTTCCTGGTCTTCCTTCAGCGCCTCAGTTGGCAAAGCAATTTTTTGTACACATTTTTCGCCTTCACGGTTTGCCCACGCATATCGTCTCGGATAGAGGCGTCCAATTCGTGTCTAAATTCTGGAGGGCCCTCTGTAAACAGCTCAAGATCAAATTAAACTTCTCTTCTTCTTATCATCCCCAATCCAATGGGCAAGTAGAAAGAATTAATCAGGTCCTGGGTGACTATTTACGGCATTTTGTTTCCTCCCGCCAGGATGACTGGGCAGATCTTCTACCATGGGCCGAATTCTCATACAACTTCAGAGTCTCCGAATCTTCTGCTAAGTCCCCATTTTTCGTGGTGTACGGCCGTCACCCTCTTCCCCCCCTCCCTACTCCCCTGCCCTCTGGTTTGCCCGCTGTGGATGAAGTGACTCGTGATCTTTCCACCATATGGAAAGAGACCCAAAATTCTCTTTTACAGGCTTCATCCCGGATGAAAAGATTTGCCGATAAGAAAAGAAGAACTCCCCCCATTTTTGCTCCCGGAGACAAGGTATGGCTCTCCGCTAAATATGTCCGCTTTCGTGTCCCCAGTTACAAACTGGGACCACGCTATCTTGGCCCTTTCAAAGTCTTGTGCCAGATTAACCCTGTCTCTTACAAACTCCTTCTTCCTCCTTCTCTTCGTATTCCCAATGCCTTCCATGTCTCTCTCCTTAAACCACTCGTCATTAACCGCTTCTCTCCCAAACTTGTTTCCCCCACTCCTGTTTCCGGTTCTTCTGACGTCTTCTCCGTGAAGGAGACTCTGGCCTCCAAGACTGTCAGAGGAAAAAAAAAATTTTGGGTGGATTGGGAAGGCTGTGGCCCAGAAGAGAGATCCTGGGAACCTGAGGACAACATCCTAGACAAAAGTCTTATCCTCAGGTTCTCAGGCTCCAAGAAGAGGGGGAGACCCAAGGGGGGGGGGTACTGTTACGCCGAGCGCTCCGGGTCCCCGCTCCTCCCCGGAGCGCTCGCAGCATCCTCGCATTCGCAGCGCCCCGGTCAGACCTGCTGACCGGGTGCGCTGCAATATCTCTCTCAGCCGGGATGCGATTCGCGATGCGGGAGGCGCCCGCTCGCGATGCGCATCCCAGCTCCCGTACCTGACTCGTTCCCCGTCTGTCTTGTCCCGGCGCGCGCGGCCCCGCTCCTTAGGGCGCGCGCGCGCCGGGTCTCTGCAATTTAAAGGGCCACTGCGCCACTGATTGGCGCAGCAGGCTTAATCAGTGTGTTCACCTGTGCACTCCCTACTTATACCTCACTTCCCCTGCACTCCCTCGCCGGATCTTGTTGCCATTGTGCCAGTGAAAGCGTTTCCTTGTGTGTTCCTAGCCTGTGTTCCAGACCTCCTGCCATTGCCCCTGACTACGATCCTTGCTGCCTGCCCTGACCTTCTGCTACGTCCGACCTTGCTCTTGTCTACTCCCTTGTACCGCGCCTATCTTCAGCAGTCAGAGAGGTTGAGCCGTTGCTGGTGGATACGACCTGGTTGCTACCGCCGCTGCAAGACCATCCCGCTTTGCGGCGGGCTCTGGTGAATACCAGTAGCAACTTAGAACCGGTCCACCAACACGGTCCACGCCAATCCCTCTCTGGCACAGAGGATCCACCTCCAGCCAGCCGAATCGTGACATTAATGAAGTGCATAAAGGTAATGCAGCAGCTATGAAGTTTTTTGGCATTCAGCGTATCCCATTCAAACCAGGCACTGGCAGGAAGAAAATCCTGCTCCGTACGGAAGCCAAGTGGATGCTGCACATGAACGTGCAAGGTAACCTTGGTCTGAATGATAAGCTGGATTTAAGTATATTTTTGTGATAGAAGAATGCAGAAGATATGCTCATTAGTAATTGCATTGCATTATGGTATGTTTTTAAACTTTTTAAAGTCACTTACACTTTTTTTGTAACACGCCTACCTGGTGACGTCAAGCTTTACAAGTGATGAAGTAGCTACAAGCTACGAAACAGCTGTCGCACCTTTCTGGGGAGAGGTCCCAGTGCCATCGCCCCCTGCGGATCTAGCTGCAGGATGCAGGATATAGATATATTGGAGAGAGTTCAGAGAAGAGCTACTAGACTAGTACATGGAAAGGAAGGTTTCAGGATCTTTATATGATATAAACTTTTTAATTCATAAAAGGGAATACAATACAGTAAAGGGGAAGAGTATAATAAAAAGTTGAAAACTACCACAAGGGGACACAGTTTTAAATTAGGGAGACAAAAATATAACTGTGCATTTCTATGTTTCACATTAAAGGCGTACTCCACTGGAAAACATTATTTTTTTTTTTTCTTAAATCAACTGGTGCCAGAAAGTTAAACCGATCTGTAAATTGCTTCTATTAAAAAATATCAATCCTTCCAGTACTTATTAGCTGCTGTTATGATCCACAGGAAGTTATTTTCTTTTTCAATTCCCTTTCTGCCTGAACACAGGGCTCTCTGCTGACACCTCTGTCCATAGGAACTTACCTGAGCAGGAAAGGTTTTCTATGGAGATTTGCTCCTACTCTGGACAGTTCCTAAAATGGACAGAGGTGTCAGCAGAGAGCACTGTGTTCAGGCAGAAAGGAAATTCTAAATGAAAAGAACTTCCTCTGTAGTTTACAGTAGCTGATAAGTACTGGAAGGATTAAGATTTTTTTAATAGAAGTAATTTACAAATTTGTTAAATTTTCTGGCACCAGTTGATAAAAAAAAAAAAATGTTTTCCAGTGGATTACCCCTTTAAACTTAATTCGCCATGTCCAAGCCTCCAGCTCCCCCGATCCCTCCTCTTTAGTGTCATGTTCAAATATTAAAATTCTACTTAGTAATCTCTCCACAAGGTTCTTATTAATCACCCAAAGTCCGAGCTATTTCTGACCTCATTATAGAAGGTGGTGGTGGCTCTATGTCAGAAGATTATTTTCATTAAGATATTCCAGAATAGTGTAATAGATGTATGTTGTGGGAGAGGCGAAGGCTCACCACATACGGCCTGCTGCTCTCCAGATAGTTAAAGGGGTTATCCAGGTAAAAACTTTTTTTTATATATCAACTGGCTCCATAAAGTTAAACCGATTTGTAAATTAAAACTTCTTAATCCGAGGAAAATGAAGATAAACCGGCACTCACCATTCTTCTCTCTAAAATTCTTTCTTTATTGCAGAATACTCACAATATTTAGAACGTAGAGGTTGGAGAGGGATCGACGTGGGGGGTACACAAACAGGCTGTTTGTGTACCCCCCACGTCGATCCCTCTCCCACCTCTACGTTCTCAATGTTGTGAGTATTCTGCAATAAAAAAAGAATTTTAGAGAGAAGAATGGTGAGTGCCGGTTTGTTTTCATTTTCCTCGGATTAAGAAGTTTGGATTATTTGCTGTTTCTAGCGAATCAGAGCACAACCATATCTCTATATTGTTCTCATATATGATATATCACATCCCAAGTCCCAACAAGTTTACCCTAGCAGTGCCGGACATTGTCGCTTTCTTTTTAGATTTGTAAATTACTTCTATTAAAAAATCTTAATCCTTTCAGTACTTATGAGCTTCTGAAGTTAAGGTTTTTCTTTTCTAAGTGCTCTCTGATGACACGTGTCTCGGAAACCGCCCAGTTTAGAAGAGGTTTGCTATGGGGATTTGCTTATAAACTGGGCGGTTCCCGAGACACGTGTCATCAGAGAGCACTTAGACAGAAAAGAACAACCTTAACTTCAGAAGCTCATAAGTACTGAAAGGATTAAGATTTTTTAATAGAAGTAATTTACAAATCTGTTTAACTTTATGGAGACAATTGATATATATAAAAAAGTTTTTTCCTGGAATACCCCTTTAAGGCTGATTATACGGCCTGTTGCTCTCCACTATCGTCGCAGGCCTCGTTCTTGGGACATCACACGGCCGTGTCTCTCGGCATGGTAGTGCGGGATGCCAGCTCTGCTTCTGAGTGTTCTAGTAGGCTTGTTGAGCATTCTTTTTTGCCGGTCTCATTTTGTATTAGTATGCATTAGTTGCAGGAGGAGGTGGCTCATGAACGGAGCTCTGCTTCCTCCGTGCATTCCTCCAGCCACTACACTACTCAGATTCTCCGTCTGCTAGCCCTGCTCTGCAACATGCTGTCAGCAGATTGGGCTATATTCTGTGTGTGTTGCTCAGCTCATCCAGCTGGGACACACTGCCTGCTGATTATGCTATGTTGTGTGTGGGTGTTCTGCTCAGCTCCTCTGGCAGGGTCATGCTATCTGCAGGTTGTTCTACATTGCACATATGATCTGCTTAGCTCCCTTTTGCTGTTTCATGTTTTACTATACTGTATATATGATCTGCCCAGGGTACATGTCATCTGCTGGGCTTCTCCTCTTCCATACCATGATGACTGCAGATTGTACTATATTGTATTTTACATCTGCTCAGCATCTCCTGCTATGCGGCATGTTGCCTACATATTGTACTGTGCTGTATATATCATCTGCTCAGCCCCTCCTGCTCTATAACATGATACCTGCAATTTGTACTGTACTGTTCCCATCACATGTTCAGCTCCTCCTGCTCCATAACATAATGCCTGCAGATTGGGCTGTATTCTGTATATCATCTACTCAGCTCCCTCTGCTCCATAGCATAATACCTACAGATCGTACTATATTGTATATACAGTATTGTCTGCTCAGCTCCTTCTACTCTTGGATGGTGCCTGCAGATTCTACTGTATTGTATGTATCATCTGCTCAGGTTTCTGCATGACCCCCTTTCATACAGTGGCATTCAATGGTCGCTTTATATTTTTTCCACTTTCGCTATATTACTTGCATAGGGTATTATGGGTTTTTCTAAATCTGTTCCCTGTACTTCTTCAGTCACTTTATGTTCAGGTTGCAGCTTTAGTTACTGTTATGCTTTCATGTTCATCTAGCCTCATTGACGACTCAGTTCATTTCCTCTTTAAATTTCTATTTCTGTTGTAGGCACAGTTCAAGCCTCTGCAAGTTCACTTGCAGGTACATTCATCCCTTGTCTTCATTCATTCTGCTGGGTCTAGCTTGGTCTCAGCCATAACCATTCAATTTGTTCATTCAAGCACTAATCCTTCATCTTCATTCACGTTTCATGGAGTTCATTTCGGTAAGTAGTGCTTTGAGCTTGCTTCATGGATGGTGTATGTTCACACTTGCTTATTGGCCACCACAAGGTCGGGCCCTCTTTAGTGTTTGCCTTTCATTTCCATTCATTTACAGTAATATTTAATCATTCTGTTAAGTTTATTTCAGTAGTAGTGCTTGATTTTCTTTACGGTTGGTGTATGTTCACCCTTGGTTATTGGCCCCCACTGGGTCAGGCCCTCTTAAGTCATCTAAAGTTTACTCAGTCAGTTACTCAAGCATCAATTCCTGGTCATCATTTACTTCCTGTTGAGTTTAGTTCGGTAAGTAGTGCTTTGAGTTTTTCTTTGTGGTTGGGTTCATACACCCTCGATCCCTGGCCATCACGGATTCGGGCCCTCAATATTGGTTAACAATCAATCTTAGGATGTCTTTGGTGTTGCATGTTAAGTTCTCATGAATGGTCGTTCTTTTCAGACCATCATTAGTTTTCATATATTCTCTCCTGACATACCCATGTACTTACGTTTCAGGGTGTTGGGTCTTTTTCTATTCTTACCCTCTCCACAAGTCAGTTGTGCGCATGTCTTTGGTCTATTAATTTCCTTGTTATGTTTGTTTCAGACTGTGCATGTCACTTAGAGGTTAGTGGCCACCTTCAAGGTCGGGCCCACGTACGTCATCGGTAACCTCAAGTAGCACAGTTCATGTTCGGCTAGTTCTTGGTAGAATCGTCACTGCTCGTTCTGCCGAGAAGTCCCTTTCTAGTTTTGTATAATGATAGCTATTAAAAGGACAAAGGGTTAAAATCTACTATATTGCCACAGTTAGTATAATATACTGGTGAAAGAGTGTATAGTTCGGTACAGGGTTTATATTCCACACAGACCAGCAGCCTTAGCTGACCACGTATATTTCACAATGTTTACATATTTATTCATATCTGCCCAAGCTGCAGCCCTGGGTGTTTTAACTGTGGCAACAATGAAATTATTAAAAGGGTTCTCCGGTGCTTAAACATCTTATCCCCTATCCAAAGGATAGGGGATAAGATGCCTGATCGCGGGAGTCCCGCCGCTGGGGACCCCCGGGATCATGCATGCGGCACCCCGTTAGTAATCAGTCCCCGGAGCGTGTTTGCTCTGGGACTGATTACCAGCGACCACAGGGCGGGCGGCGTGTGACGTAACGCCTGCGCCCCCGTGCGACGTCACGCTCCGCCCCTCAATGCAAGCCTATGGGAGGAGGCGTGATAGCTACCTCCTGTAGGCTTGCATTGCGGGGCGGAGCATGACGTCACACGCCGGCGCAGGCGTGACGTCACACGCCGCCCGCCCTGTAGTCGCCCGTAATCAGACCTGGAGCGAACACGCTCCGGGGACTGATTACAAACGGGGTGCCGCGTGCATGATCCCGGGGGTCCCCAGCGGCGGGACTCCCGCGATCAGGCATCTTATTCACTATCCTTTGGATGGGGGATAAGATGTTTATGCACTGGAGAACCCCTTTAAATGTATTTCTGTAACCATCAATACGCTTCTTACACCTCTCATCCAGAATGTTTGACCACTCTTCCTTTTCAAACTGCTCCAGGTCTCTCTTATTGGAAGGCACCTTTTCCCAACGGCAATTTCAAGATCTCTCCACAGGTGTTCAATGGGATTTAGATTTGGACTCATTGCTGGCCACTTCAGAACTCTCCAGCGGTTTGCCATCCATTTCTGGTGCTTTTTGACATATGTTTGTGGTCATTGTCCTGCTGGAAGACCCAAGATCTCGGACCCAAACCCAGCTTTCTGATACTGGGCTGTACAGTGCGACCCAAAATCCATTGGGAATCCTCACGTTTCATGATGCCTTGCACACATTCAAGGCACCCAGTGCCAGAGGCAGCAAAACAACTGCAAAACATAATTGAACCTCCACCATATTTCACTGTAGGTACTGTGTTCTTTTCCAGTAGGTCTTGAGATATGTCCCTCAGAAGATCCTCTGCTCAATTCAGTGAATTGCACAAGGGGGTGGGGCTTCGCCCATTCAATTTGCATATTCATTGTCTGTGACTCCACTTCACTGTGATGTGGAGTTACAGACAATGAATATATAAATTGAGTGGGCAGAGCCCTGCCCCCTGTGTGTGATTCACTGAATTTAGCAGAAGATCTTCTGGGGGACATATCTCAGGACCTACTAGACATATTTAAGTAAGTGACTCCTCGTTGGACTCCAGTTCATCCCCACTATAACCCAGTGTATTGGGTTTCTTGTAGGTGAACAGGCTGACAGATTTCCTATTAGGAAATATTAAAAGATATTAAAAGAGAAACAACGGTGAAATTAAATGTGTACAAATCAACTGATGCTAGAAAATAAAATTACTTTTATTTAAAAATCTTAATCCTTCCAGTACTTATCAGCTGCTGTATACTACAGATAAAGTTGTGTAGTCATCTCCTGACTGACCACAGTGCTCTCTGCTGACACCTCTGTCCGTGTAAGGAACTGTCCAGAGTAGAAATGGTTTGCTATGGGGAGTTGCTTCTACTCTGGAGGAGACGTGAGAAAAACATCTACACTAAGGAAACGTACAAAGTAGTGAGAATACATTAAACTTAACATTGTCAACTTCTTAATAAATATGTCGCATGCACATCAAAACCACCAACAAAGAAAGGGTGGAGAAAAACAACTACACTAAACATCCTTTGATAAATCTCAGTGACACAGATTGGGACTTTGTTCTCAGAAATAAAAGGAAAAAACTAAAAATGGGACATTTTGAAGAGCATCCTAAATAAATCTTGTGAATGACATACACCCTATGGGAATAAAAGTGTTGAAATAGGAGAAAACCAATGTGGTTAATCAAAACAGTTAGGATAAGAGGAAAAAAGTCAGACTACTAAAAGAGGAAGGTAGTGGGAAGGCCTTGAGTTGATAGCAGTAGCAGGTGATATACATTCATTGACTCTGCTTCTTAGTTGGTCTATGTGCCTCCTTAGAAGATGGCCATCAGAAGTTCTAACTTTCCACTACAGATGCTGGTATCTATCTTGGTCCCATTTCTAGCATATACATTATTCCTTTAAGAAAATATCTTATGGATGAGGAGTTACATTTTTTAGACAGTCTGACATCCAACTTGTTTTGATATTCAGATGTGAGATCAGGATGAAGTCTATCCAGACAGGTCCTAATCCTTTTATTCATCAGCAGTTCTGCAGGGCTGTATCCTGTACTGGACTATGGTGTCACATGTTGTTATGGTAGATATTGTTGCCAATCAGTGATTCCAATCTCCTACAACAATTATCTTTAAAGCATCTTTAGTATGAACCATATGCTCTGCTTGTTAATTTGAAAAAGTATACAATGGAGTGATTGTAACACTGAATAAGATTATTTTCCATAAATACTTTGAACTCTGAAGATATAAATTGTGGCTCATTGCCTGACACAATTGTATCAGGTAATCCATGTGTTGTGAACGAAGGGCCCTTGCGTATTGGAACTTAAAGGAGTACTCCGGTGGAAAACTTTTTTTTTTAAACAACTGGTGCCAGAAAGTTAAACAGATTTGTAAATTACTTCTATTAAAAAATCTTAGTACTTCCAGTACTTATTAGTGTCTGTATACTACAGAGGAAATTCTTTTCTTTTTGGATTTATTTTCTGTCACAAACACAGTGCTCTCTGCTGACATCTCTGTCCATTTTAGGAAATGTTCAGCGCAGCATATGTTTGCTATGGGGATTTTCTCCTGCTCTGGACAGTTCCTGAAACGTACAGAGGTGTCAACAGCGAGCACTGTGTTCATGACAGAAAAGAAATCCAAAAAGAAAATAATTTACTCTGTAGTATACAGCCGCTAATAAGTGCTGGGAGGATTTAGATTTTTTAATAGAAGTAATTTACAAATCTACGAAAAATTGGAAAGTGCTCACGTTCTCCGTGCTCGTGCCAGGACTTCCTTCACTGCCTCCAGAATAGAAAAAATCCAAGTGTAGTCACAGCATCGGTAAAATATCCATTTATTAGAAATCCATAAAAAATTCAAGAGATACAAAAAAGGTGCAACCAGCATGCTGGAGGTCAAAACCTCCCCCTCTGACGCGTTTCCGCCCTTAGTCTTAGATACAAGGGGTAGTATTGTCTGGTATTTAACGGAGCTCAAGCTCTGCCCAATATAAAGAGTGAATTTACAAATACATGTAAAAGACACAAAAATAGCAAAATACACAGTGCAGAAAAACTCAGAAAAAACCTCTATACGTACAATAAAAATTATGCATATATAAAAAAATATGATAGAAAAAAGAGGAAAAGGTTTTTCAATAACTCATAACCAAATCAAGCCTATGATTCATGCCCTTCGGGTACGAGGTATTAAACATCAATATCCAATAACCTTCTCGATTTAGAAGTTTGGAACGTCTGTCTCCTCCTCGCTGTGGCTTTGTAACCCTTTCTATTCCAGTTATTGTAAGGGTGCTAACATTGCCCGTGTGAACAAGGGAGAAATGTTTGGAGACGTTGGAGGGATTTCTGGTATTGTGAGTTGCTTCATATATATGTTCTCGTAGTCTATCCTTAATGCGTCTAGTAGGGCATCCAACGTAGCCTAAATTACATGAGGTACAATGTATGTAATAAATTGCCCATGTAGTATTGCATTTGATAAAGGAAGAGATAGTATATACAGAGCCTACAATGCTTTCATTAATTACTTTGGTCTGATTCATAAACGCACAGCAACCGCAACGGTTGCAACCACATTTAAAACAACCTTTCAGTTGTAGCCAGGTATATTGAGGATTATTATTGGTATTATCTTGTACATGTGAAGGTGCTAAAATAGTTTGTAGATTAGGAGGGCGTTTTGCAGAAAATCTGCAGCCATTATGAACAATATTTTTTAGAATATTATCTTGTTCTAGAATAGGGAGATATTTTGTAACTATATTTCTAATGCAATTATATTGTTTGCTATATGTAGTTACAAAAGTAATATTTGTTCCACTTAGGTCATTTTTATTTTTGTGTTTGTTATTATTTTGTTTTCTAGTTTTTTTTTTATCACATAATAAATGTTCCCGATCTACATTTTGTGCTTTATGAATAGCTGAATTAATTATACCTGCAGGATAATTTCTTTGTTTCAACCTTAACGAGATTTTAACACTTTCAGCTTCGAAAAGTTCCAATGAGGAACAATTCCTCTTACTTCGAATAAATTCACCATATGGTAGATTTTTTATTATAGGTCTCGGATGACACGATTTAGCGTGCAACACTGAGTTGCCTGCAGTCGACTTCCTAAACGTTGATGTGACAATTTTTTTATTCATAATATCCAACCTAACATCCAAATAAGAAATAGGAGTCGGGTGAATATCATTGGTGAATTACTATTCAACCCCTCTACATGGTTATTAATGAATATATTAAATAGGACAGGACCCAAGACTGACCCCTGTGGTACCCCACTAGTAAGAGTCACCCAATCAGAATAAGTACCATTAATAACCACCCTCTGTTTCCTATCACTGAGCCAGTTACTTACCCACTTACACACATTCTCCCCGAGCCCAATCCTTCTCATTTTATGCACCAACCGTTTATGTGGAACTGTATCAAATGCTTTGGAAAAATCCAGATATACGACATCCAGCGATTGCCCCTGGTCCAGTCTGGAGTTCACCTCCTCATAAAAGCTGATCAGGTTAGTTTGACAGGACCGATCCCTCATAAATTCATGCTGATATGGAGTCATACTTTTATTTTTATCAATATACTCCAAAATAGCATCTCTTAGGAAACCCTCAAACAATTTACATACAACTGAGGTTAAACTAACAGGCCTATAATTCCCAGGGTCACCTTTTGTACCCTTTTTAAATATCGGCACCACATCTGCCATGCACCAGTCCTGGGAAACAGTCCCTGATACTATAGAGTCATTAAATATTAAAAATAGAGGTCTGTCTATTACAATACTTTCCTTTATGAGATTCACAGGTCTCAGTCTCCCAGTTTATATCAGGATAGTCAAAGTCCCCCATTATTATCACCTCATTCTGATTTGCTGCCTTGTTTATTTGCTTCAGTAGTTGATCTTCTACCTCTTCCATTATGTTTGTCAGTTTATAACAAACCCCTATCAGAATTTTTTTTTAATCTCCATATATTTCTACCCATAATGACTCCACATTATCATTTCCCTCCCGTATATCCTCCCGCAAAGCGGCCTTCAGACTGGACTTTACATAAAGACAAACTCCTCCCCCTTTCTGTTTTGTCCGATCCTTCCTGAATAGACTACCGTATATACTCGAGTATAAGCCGACCCGAATATAAGCCGAGGCCCCTAATTTCACCCCAAAATCCCAGGAAAAGTTATTGACTCGAGTATAAGCCTAGGGTGGGAAATACATCATCCCCCCCTGTCATCATCCAGACCCCCGTCATTAACATCCTCATCATTATCACCCTGTCATCATCCAGACCCTCATCATCATCACCCTGTCATCATCCCCTTGTCATCATCCCCTTGTCATCATCCCACACCCCCCCCTTCATCATGCCCTTGTCATCATCCCCTTGTCATCATCCCCACCCCCCTTAATCATCCCCTTGTCATCATCCCACACCCCCCCCTTCATCATGCCCTTGTCATCATCCCCTTGTCATCATCCCCACCCCCCTTCATCTTCCCCTTGTCATCATCCCACGCCCCCCTTCATCATCCTCTTGTCATCATCCTCTTGTGAACTATTCGCCCTCAGTGGTCTTCAACCTGCGGACCTCCAGAGGTTTCAAAACTACAACTCCCAGCAAGCCCGGACAGCCGATGGCTGCCCGGGCTTGCTGGGAGTTGTAGTTTTGAAACCTCTGGAGGTCCGCAGGTTGAAGACCACTGCGGCCTTCGACATCATCCTGCCCCCTCTCACCCCCTTTAGTTCTGTACAGTACTCGCCTCCGCTCGGCGCTGGTCCGGTTCTGCAGGACTGTCTGGTGAGGAGGTCGTCCGGTGGGATAGTGGTTCCGGGCTGCTATCTTCACCGGGGGCGCCTCTTCTCCGCGCTTCGGGCCCAGAATAGAGGCGCTGCCTTGACGATGACGCAGAAGGACGTTGGTAATGAACGTACCTCTGCGTCGTCGTCAAGGCAACGTGACTATTCTGGGGCCGGGCCCGAAGCGCTTAGAAGAGGCCTCCCTGGTGAAGATAGCAGCCCGGAACCACTATCCCACCGGACGACCTCCTCACCGGACAGACCTGCAGCACCGGGCCAGCACCGAGCGGAGGCGAGTACTGTACAGAACTAAAGGGGGTGAGAGGGGGCTGGATGATGTCGAAGGCCGCAGTGGTATTCAACCTGCGGACCTCCAGAGGTTTCAAAACTACAACTCCCAGCAAGCCCGGAGAGCCGATGGCTGCCCGGGCTTGCTGGGAGTTGTAGTTTTGAAACCTCTGGAGGTCCGCAGGTTGAAGACCACTGCGGGTGGAGAGTTCACTCGAGTATAAGCCGAGGGGGGTGTTTTCAGCACGAAAAATCGTGCTGAAAAACTCTGCTTATACTCGAGTATATACGGTATATACCTGTATGTTGACCGCCCAGTCACAGCTATCGTCCAACCAAGTCTCTGTTATACCCACTATATCATAATTTTCTTCAGACATCAACCACTCCAGTTCCTCTGTTTTATTGGTCAGACTTCTGACATTAGTCAACATGCAATACAATGGTGTATGATTTTTCATCCTATGAAGCCTATCCCTATTAACTATTCTAACCCCTCCCTCCGGTCCACCTCCAGGTATTTACTAAGTCCCCCCTCTCTATCCACACTATCTTCACCCTCTACGTTGTAGGTTCCCTCCCCCAGTCCCTAGTTTAAACACTCCTCCACGCTTCTAGCCATCTTCTCCCCAAGCACAGCTGCACCCTCCCCATTGAGTTGCAGGCCGTCCCTACGGTAGAGCCAGTAACCGACAGCGAAGTCGGCCCAGTTCTCCATGAACCCAAACCCCTCCTTCCTACACCAGCTTCTGAGCCTCTTGTTTACCTCCCTGATCTCCCGCTGCCTCTCTGGTGTGGCTCGTGGTATAGGTAATATTTCAGAAAATATTACATTGGAGGTCCTTGCCTTATGCTTGCAGCCCTGAAATCATTGTTAAGGACACTCCACCTACCTCTTACTTTGTCATTGGTGCCAATATGTACCATGACTGCTGGATCCTCTCCAGCCCCACCCAGCAACCTGTCAACCCAATCCGCGATGTGCCGAACTCGAGCGCCAGGAAGACAACACACTGTTCGGCGATCCCGGTCTTTGTGACAGATCACCCTGTCTGTCCCCCTAATAATTGAGTCCCCCACTACCAGTACCTGTCTGGCCTGCCCTGCACTCCTCCCTCCCTCCTTACTGGAGCAGACACCCCCCTGGCGGTCAGAGGCAGTATCTTGCTGCAGTACTGCTAGCTCTGAAATGGCATCCCCCTCATCTGCCAAAAGGGCAAACTTGTTGGGGTGTGACAGTTCAGGACTAGCCTCCCTGACACTTTTCCCTCTACCGCGTTTTCTTACTGTAATCAAGCTTGCTGCCTGACTGTCCTGCACCTCCGTCCCACTATACTACCCTACCTCTACCCCAGAGAGTACTTGCTCAGTGAACAGGAGACTCCTCTCCAAGTTGTCAATGCTTCTCAGTGTTGCCAGTCGCTCCTCTAGATCCAGGATCTGGGCTTGTGTTGCTGTTATTCTCCTATATGTTATTTATGTGTTACTGTACCCTTAAGAGAGGAGCTGTGTAAACCCCATGTGAGCCTGCCTGCCAATAGGAACCCCTAAATTCTTCTCCATATAGTATAGTGGGGGGAGGAGTTCAGTTTAGCCTAAGAATCATTGTGGTAAAGGTGTAAGGTGTGTTGTTTGCTCTATTCTTATTTAAAAATCTTAATCCTTCCAGGAGTTATCAGCTGCTGAATGCTCCAAGTTCTTTTCTTTTTGAATTTCCTTACTATCTTACCACAGTACTCTCTGCTGACAACTCTGCCCATGTAAGCAACTGTCCAGATCCGCATATATTTGCTATGGGGATTTGCTCCTGCTCTGATCAGTTCCTGACATGGACAGAGGTGTCAGCAGAGAGCACTGTGGTCAGACATAAAATAAATTTAAAAAGAAAGGAACTTCCTGTGGAGCATACAGCAGCTGATAAGTACTGGAAGGGTTAAGATTTCTGAATAAAAGTGATTTACAAATCTGTTTAACTTTCAGGCACCAGTTGATAAAAATAAAAAATGTGTTTTTCACCGGGGTACCACTTTAATCAATTTGTACAATATACAATTTGTCTGATTTTCCCAGAACAAACAAACATAGCTCAGTTTTATTTTTACCATAGCAATTAAAAAAATTAATGCTGAGCTGTCACTGGTTGCTATAGATAATTTAGCCACATTTTTTTTTTCAGAAAGATTGATACATTTGGCCCATATAACTTAAAACTCCTCAATAAAAGTGTGGTTTGGATAGCATGTCATCTGTTTTAATATTCAATGTGGAGGTGATGACCAGCAGGCCAAACAATACCCGCACTCACCGCACAGTAAGCGTCTTCAAACTCCGAAATTGGACATCACCCAGCGGGGCAGGGACAGGGGACGCTCAGAAAGGAGGCGACTGCCGGCGGTTTCACGCTATAGAGAGCGCTTCATCCGGCCTCTGATATATTTCATACTGGAGATATGATTAAAACTTCACTTTTAATGGTAGCTTATAAAATAAACAAACAAAACAACCAAAAAATAAATAGTGCACAAAATATTTACGGACCGCCACCATTTGTTGTAGATAACGCTAGTCGAAGCATAAATATCTGCTAATGGGCAGTCCTTGTATTTTTTGAAAGAATACTGTTGTCACAGGGCTTCCGTAGATAAATAGTCACTATATCAACTTCAACTAATCCTCCTTCAACGAAGGTGCATATTACCACAGTTCATTCATGTAAGGTGCATATTCCAACAGAATTCATATTTATCATCATGCAATAGTGACACTGCTGGTAAATGTATCTCAATGGTTCAAAGCCTTGATAGCAGCATGAATATATAGCACTGTATCTCTTCCAATAGGCAGCAATAGATAGCACAAATCTTAGCAGCATACCATTAATGCGCTCAGTTCTGCAGCAATAAATATTGCACTTTCCAACATAGCAGCAGAGATCTACAGCAGCAGTATATTGAGTTAGCACCAAAACGCGGTTAATGTCATTGCACTTAGCCCTTCAGTTCTGCAGCAGTTAAATATTGCACTTGTCTCAGTAGCTGCAGATGACTTGCAGTGAGCGGCAGTATAAGCGATTGGCACCAACATGAATTCATAGTCATTGCACTAGCATAGTCATTGCACTTAGCCCTATGTGCAGCAGCTGTCCTTCATCTAATCCAATAACACATGCATTGTTTAAACAGCATAGTTACATATCATTTGCGTGTCCAAAGCAGGGGTCCTACGCGTTTCCTTTGCCATCAGTCATCAGGGACCGGCGTCTTGGCTCTTCATTTAGCTTATGCGATGTGCCCATTTCTCTAGGTGCGGCTCTGGTGGCTGCCGTACAGAGATTTTCTGGTTAGCGCTGTTATTTAAGCTAGTTAGCTCCTCCCCCTTCATCACATGACTCCCTCAGCCAAGGTCGTGCGCGTCATAGACGCTCCCCTGACCTATCCTGATTATCTGAGATATCGCGCTGTAAGGGGAGGAGATGTGTGACGTCAGGTTGCGCTTCACGCCTCGTTCTGACTTTGGTAACTATAGACACCAGTAGTTTGCATCTCAGACCTCGATATTGATGCCGATCGGGACCGTCTTCTCTTACAGGTATATGCTAACCGTATGTGTACTTAAACACTCTGTTTCTTTGTAAATGTCAAATAGAAATACTTTCTTAATTTAGAGATCTAATTTTAGGACGATTGGGTACTTGTTTATTTGTTTTTCACATTTAAGTTCTTGTTTTCATCCATGTATGTATACTGCCCTTGTCATCATAGTCCCAGTCAAGTGGAATAAATTCATGATAGGTCTAGAGACAAATGGGAGGTTTTAAATAAAGCAGGCATATGAGATGAAGTCATTTAACCCTTTCGGCTTGACAGTGTCTAATCTAAAGGTCCACTCTGCCTCCCTCTGGAGGAGAGTTCTGTCCCAATTTCCTCCTCTGGGTGACTGTGGAACAACATCTATCACTTGTACCTTAAGGTTAACTGGGCCGCAATCATGGTGTGTAGCAAAGTGGTTTCCTACCGGGTGTCCCTAGCGTGTATGATGTCCCCCACATGTTCCTGGATTCTTTTCTTTAGGGGTCTAAATGTCTTGCCTATATAATTTTTTGGATACATACAGGTAAGAAAATACACGACACCCTTAGTATTGCAATTGGCAAATGATCTCATTTTAATTTCTTGTATGACACTAGTACTTGAAAAGGTCTTACTTTTCTTGATATATGGGCAAATGGTACATTTGCCACATGGGTGGGTACCTTTAATTCTTGATGTAAGCCATTCCCCTAATCTAATAGGTGACAAATAGCTGTGTGTTAGTCTATCCTTCAGGTTTTGGCCTCTACGATAGGTTATCTGAGGATTTTCTGACAACATATCTGTCAGCTTGTCATCAGTTTTGAGGATATCCCAGTGAGATCTAAAATGTTCTGAACCTCTCTCCACTTGTCATCATAGGTCCCTATGATTCTAATGGTGTCACTTTGGTCAGTCTTTGTCCTAGGTGTCAGGAGATTCGTCCTATTGGTGCTTAGTGCCCTGTGATATGCCCTTTTAAGCACTTTATTAGGGTATCCCCTGTTTCTTAGTCTTGTTCTTAGTTCTGATGCTTTTATCTCAAATTCTGACAGTGTGGAGCAGTTCCTACGCATTCTAAGATATTGTCCAGTCGGAATGCCCCTCTTCAGCGGGAGAGGATGACAGCTGTCCCACTGAAGAAGGGCATTCGTCGCAGTTTCCTTTCTATGTACCGTAGTGAGGATCTGGTGATCCTCTGCCACCCAAATCTTCAGGTCAAGGAACACCAGCTCCCTTCTACTACAGGTAGATGTGAACTGCAGGCCTAACTCATTCTGGTTGAGGGAGCTAACAAACTTGTTAAACATGTCCTCTGATGATGTCCAAATGAGGAGGACGTCATCTATGAACCTGACCCACATAGCAATATGATCAGTCCATAGTGACATTCCCTCGCAGAAGACATGTTGGTCCTCCCACCACCCGAGGTACAGGTTTGCATAGCTGGGGGCACAAGGGCTCCCCATTGCTGTACCTCGCTGTTGGTGGAAGGACAGCCCCTCAAACAAGAAAAAGTTTTTTGTCAGAATAAATCTCAGAAGATCAAGGACAAAGGTATTATGAGGTCCATACTGCGTCCCCCTCGTCTCTAAGTAGAACGACACCGCTTCAAGACCTTTCTCATGAGGAATTGAAGAGTAAAGTGCCTCCACGTCCAACGACGCCAGAAAGGCACCCTCCTCAATTCTCAGATCTTCTAATCTCTTAATTACATCTGTCGTGTCTCTTACAAACGAGGGTAGTGAGTATACAAATGGGCGCAATGAAACATCAACATACTCACTAGCCGCCTGCGTTAGATTCTCGATTCCTGATACAATCGGGCGCCCCCTTAAAGGGGGGTAGCCCTTGTGTATCTTCGGAATCAAATAGAAACTCGCTATTCTGGGGGGAACTGGCTTCATGAATTCGAATTCCCTACCACTAATAAGGCCTTCATTTTTGGCAACATCCAATATGGCTATCAATTCATCACCAAACTTCTTTGTAGGATCACTTCTAAGGGGTAAATAACATTCCCTATCATTCAGAATTTTGAGGCACATCTCCCTGTACTCCTCACTGGTCATCAATACTATATTGCCCCCTTGGTCAGAGGGTTTGATGACCAGAGAGGAGTCATTCTCCAGGGATCTAAGTGCCTCATTCTCCAGTCGGGATAGATTGTATTCCCTTGGTGATTTAACATTCCCCAGTTTTCTAAGGGCATTTGTTACTACGTCTACAAAAATGTCTGTGTGGGAATAATCACCCAGAGGAGGGGCACGGGTACTTTTCTTACCTAGATGGGAGAAGGGGCCCTGTCCTTCTGGCATTAGTCCATCCTGTAATAATTGCCCTCATTTCTACTGTTGTTAGGTTTCTTTTGGACAAATTTATTACCTTAAGTTCCTCGTCTTTTGTAGGCAGGTCAGCTACTCCTTGCTCCTCAGTAGATAGTCCGATACTGGGGGTGGTTTGTCTAAAAAAACCCTCCTTGATCCTCTCTTTCCTCTATAACCCCTCGCTCTATTTCCTCCTCTACCTCGGTTACCTCTATAGACCCCTCCTTGATTTTGAGGTCTTTCTATATCAGACTCCTCACACTCGGATGATGATATGTCTGTTTCCTGAGTGTGGCCTACGTTCTGTTTTAAGATCTCGTATTCCTGTTTGTTCTTGAAATCTTGTAGGTCTCTTTTGAATTGAAGATGTTTTCTTTCCTTCAGATATGTCACAAATCTTGAAACAGTATCCTCAAGTATTTTCTCATTTTTTTCAAAAGTGGAATCACCTTTGAAGGTATTTATATTTTTAATCGCTGTATTTAGCTTAGTTGTTGTTAGTTCGAATTGTACTTTCTCCTCATCCAACAGGATCTTCATCAATCTCAATGAACTTTCAGTGGCCTCTTTTTGCCATCTCTCTTTAATATTAGGGGTCTGTATCCGAGGTGCAGGGGTAAGAGGAATCCGTAGACCCCTAGGTACGATTTGATTGGCAATATAGTTATCCAGGCTAGAGATCTTCCAGCTGGATCTGATGTGATCTTTATAAAGCTTGGTAATGTTTTTAAATGCTGCCTTAATGGATGTTGCCTGATTTGCGAATGTTAATTCCCTTTCGCATTGTTGATACAATATTTGTGAGACCTAAACCTCTAGCGAGAAGCTATTTAACTGATACTCTTTAAGTTTCCCCCAATATAGGGGTATGGCAAAATTATTATCTGGGAAAATTGACACCACTAGATGGTTAGAAGATGTACGAGATGTCTTCTCTGAAAAGGAATTAACATTCGCAAAATCCAGGAAAACAGACAAAGCGAGGAATTTGGATTGGAGGCTTCAGAGATGGGTTTGTTTAGGGACATGGGGCAATTATTACAGGACGGACTAATACCAGAAGGACAGGGCCCCTTCTCCCATCTAGGTAAGAAAAGTACCCGTGCCCCTCCTCTGGGTGATTATTCCCACATAGACATTTTTGTAGACGTAGTAACAAATGCCCTTAGAAAACTGGGGAATGTTAAATCACCAAGGGAATACAATCTATCCCGACTGGAGAATGAGGCACTTAGATCCCTGGAGAATGACTCCTCTCTGGTCATCAAACCCTCTGACAAAGGGGGCAATATAGTATTGATGACCAGGGAGGAGTACAGGGAGATGTGCCTCAAAATTCTGAATGATAGGGAATGTTATTTACCCCTTAGAAGTGATCCTACAAAGAAGTTTGGTGATGAATTGATAGCCATATTGGATGTTGCCAAAAATGAAGGCCTTATTAGTGGTAGGGAATTCGAATTCATGAAGCCAGTTCCCCCCAGAATAGCGAGTTTCTATTCGACTCCGAAGATACACAAGGGCTACCCCTCTTTAAGGGGGCGCCCGATTGTATCAGGAATCGAGAATCTAACGCAGGCGGCTAGTGAGTATGTTGATGTGGCATTGCGCCCATTTGTATACTCACTACCCTCGTTTGTAAGAGACACGACAGATGTAATTAAGAGATTAGAAGATCTGAGAATTGAGGAGGGTGCCTTTCTGGCGTCGTTGGACGTGGAGGTACTTTACTCTTCAATTCCTCATGAGAAAGGTCTTGAAGCGGTGTCGTTCTACTTAGAGACGAGGGGGACGCAGTATGGACCTCATAATACCTTTGTCCTTGATCTCCTGAGATTTATTCTGACAAAAAACTATTTCTTGTTTGAGGGGCGGTCCTTCCACCAACAGCGAGGTACAGCAATGGGGAGCCCTTGTGCCCCCAGCTATGCAAACCTGTACCTCGGGTGGTGGGAGGACCAACATGTCTTCTGCGAGGGGATGTCACTATGGACTGATCATATTGCTATGTGGGTCAGGTTCATAGATGACGTCCTCCTCATTTGGACATCATCAGAGGACATGTTTAACAAGTTTGTTAGCTCCCTCAACCAGAATGAGTTAGGCCTGCGGTTCACATCTACCTGTAGTAGAAGGGAGCTGGTGTTCCTCGACCTGAAGATTTGGGTGGCAGAGGATAACCAGATCCTCACTATGGTACATAGAAAGGAAACTGCGACGAATGCCCTTCTTCAGTGGGACAGCTGTCATCCACTCCCGCTGAAGAGGGGCATTCCGACTGGACAATATCTTAGAATGCATAGGAACTGCTCCACACTGTCAGAATTTGAAGAACTAAGAACAAGACTAAGAAACAGGGGATACCCTAATAAAGTGCTTAAAAGGGCATATCACAGGGCACTAAGCACCAATAGGACGAATCTCCTGACACCTAGGACAAAGACTGACCAAAGTGACACCATTCGAATCATAGGGACCTATGATGACCAGTGGAGAGAGGTTCAGAACATTTTTAGATCTCACTGGGATATCCTCAAAACTGATGACAAGCTGACAGATATGTTGTCAGAAAATCCTCAGATAACCTATTGTAGAGGCCAAAACCTGAAGGATAGACTAACACACAGCAATTTGTCACCTATTAGATCAGGGGAATGGCTTACATCAAAAATTAAAGGTACCTACCCATGTGGCAAATGTGCCATTTGCCCATATATCAAGAAAAGTAAGACCTTTTCAAGTACTAGTGTCATACAAGAAATTTTAATGAGATCATTTGCCAATTGCAATACTAAGGGTGTCGTGTATTTGCTTACCTGTATGTGTCCAAAAAATTATATAGGCAAGACATTTAGACCCCTAAAGAAAAGAATCCAGGAACATGTGGGGGACATCATACACGCTAGAGACACCCCGGTAGGAAACCACTTTGCTACACACCATGATTGTAGCCCAGTTAACCTTAAGGTACAAGTGATAGATGTTGTCCCACAGTCACCCAGAGGAGGAAATTGAGACAAAACTCTCCTCCAGAGGGAGGCAGAGTGGACCTTTAGATTAGACACTGTCAAGCCGAAAGGGTTAAATGACTTCATCTCATATGCCTGCTTTATTTAAAACCTCCCTTTTGTCTCTAGGCCTATCATGAATTTATTCCACTTGACTGAGACTATGATGACAAGGGCAGTATACATACATGGATGAAAACAAGAACTTAAATGTGAAAAACAAATAAACAAGTACCCAATCGTCCTAAAATTAGATCTCTAAATTAAGAAAGTATTTCTATTTGACATTTACAAAGAAACAGAGTGTTTAAGTACACATACGGTCAACATATACCTGTAAGAGAAGACGGTCCCGATCGGCATCAAAATCGAGGTCTGAGACGCAAACCACTGGTGTCTATAGTTACCAAAGTCAGAACGAGGCGTGAAGCGCAACCTGACGTCACACATCTCCTCCCCTTACAGCGCGATATCTCAGATCCTCAGGATAGGTCAGGGGCGCGTCTATGACGCGCACAACCTTGGCTGAGGGAGTCATGTGATGAAGGGGGAGGAGCTAACTAGCTTAAATAACAGCGCGAACCAGAAATTCTCTGTACAGCCGCCACCAGAGCCGCACCTAGAGAAATGGGCACATCGCATAAGCTAAATGAAGAGCCAAGATGCCGATCCCTGATGACTGATGGCAAAGGAAACGCGTAGGACCCCTGCTTTGGACACGCAAATGATATGTAACTATGCTGTTTAAACAATGCATGTGTTATTGGATTAGATGAAGGACAGCTGCTGCACATAGGGCTAAGTGCAATGACTATGCTAGTGCAATGACTATAAATTCATGTTGGTGCCAATCGCTTATACTGCCGCTCACTGCAAGTTATCTGCAGCTACTGAGACAAGTGCAATATTTAACTGCTGCAGAACTGAAGGGCTAAGTGCAATGACATTAACCGCGTTTTGGTGTTAACTCAATATACTGCTGCTGTAGATCTCTGCTGCTATGTTGGAAAGTGCAATATTTATTGCTGCAGAACTGAGTGCAATAATGGTATGCTGCTAAGATTTGTGCTATCTATTGCTGCCTATCGGAAGAGATACAGTGCTATATATTCATGCTGCTATCAAGGCTCTGAACCATTGAGATACATTTATGAGCAGTGTCACTATTGCATGATGATAAATATGAATTCTGTTGGAATATGCACCTTACATGAATGAACTGTGGTAATATGCACCTTCGTTGAAGGAGGATTAGTTGAAGTTGATATAGTGACTATTTATCTACGGAAGCCCTGTGACAACAGTATTCTTTCAAAAAATACAAGGACTGCCCATTAGCAGATATTTATGCTTCGACTAGCGATATCTACAACAAATGGTGGCGGTCCGTAAATATTTTGTGCACTATTTATTTTTTGTTTGTTTTGTTTGTTTATTTTATAAGCTACCATTAAAAGTGAAGTTTTAATCATATCTCCAGTATAAGATTCCCTTTCGCTTTGTTGATACAATATTTGGGAGACCTAAACCTCTAGCGAGAAGCTATTTAACTGATACTCTCTGATATATTTCCATAATCACATGGCAGTTATTGCATTAGTATTTGTGGGTTTAAAACAGTATTGCTATACTTTTCTCTCTGTAGACTTTGGGGGAGATTTATGAAAACCTGTCCAGATAAAAAAAAATTGCTGAGTTGCCCATAGCAACCAATCAGATCGCATCTTTAATTTTTCAGAGGCCTTTTCAGAAAAGAAAGAAGTGATCTGATTGGTTGCTATGAGCAACTCAGCAACTTTTCCCCTTTATTCCTAGTTCTGGCTTACAAACACTGGTACAAAATACTTGTGTAATAATGGCTTAGTTTTTAGTTTACAATGCTGTAGATCAATGCAAAAGTAAGATTTATCAAAACCTGTGTAGAGAAAGAGTGGTGTTGTTGCCCACAGCAACCAGATTCTGCAACCAATCTGCTTGGTATCGGCAACTGCACCAGTCTTCCCCTACACATGATACATCTCCTCCTGTATACTTAAGCAATAGAATATTTTTAGAAATGTAATGTACAAATACTCTTTCTATTCATTGCACATTTATTAATAAAATAGAGTTACCTTTCCAGGTTCCAAACTCTCACTGCATTTCCAGCTGCTACATATAGTGTTGTTCCCTTAGAATTCAGAGCAATCTGATTAATTTGTAGCTCAGCCTGACTGCCACCAGAACGCAGACTTGAACAGGGGTCTCCAGAGGTCACCTGACCTGATGACCTGTTGAATAACATAACAAGTCCTAATTCCTTATTTTACTTGCAATTTTGAAGATGTTATAAAGAGTAAAAAAGTAATGAGAACAAGTAAACAATTGGAAAACAATAAACAAGAGAATAGTCAGGAAGAGTGGGAGAGAGGGGATAAAAAAAAAGAAAAGAAAAAAAAAAAGAGACCTACTACTAGATGACTTAACCCGTACAGGACCTAGGGCATATGCATACGCCTTCTGTACCTGGGTCTTAAGCCCGTGGGAATTCCGGTCCCTGCCGCGCGCCGGGCAGGGATCGCACTGGGGTGACTGCTGATATCAATCAGCAGGCACCCCGCTCAAATGCCGACACCCCCCCATGTCGGCGATCGGCGCAAATCGCAAGTGAAATCGCACTTGCGATTTGCGCAATTCCGGGTCTTACGGGTCACGTGACCCGGGCCCTATTAGGGATTCAGGGCGCTGCGATTTGCCCCCCCCCCCTTTTTTGGGCCGCAGCGTTTTTGTTTCCCCATATAACTGTGTACACACCGTTATACACACACCGTTATACATAGTTACAACAAGCAATCACTAAACACTCCCCCGTCCCTCTAAATTGGATCCAGACACCTATTCCCAAGGGTGAGTCCCGTGCCCTTACCTATGAAAACCTGTTGCTGGTCAAGTATAAGAGGGATGTCCTTATGCTGACCACTATTCATGGTAACGGCAGCTCACCTGTCCCTGTGCTAGGTACCACAACAACGGTCCTCAAGCCTGATTGCATTCTGGGCTACAATCAGTACATGGGGGGAGTGGATCTTTCTGATCAAGTCCTCAAGCCATACATGGCCATGCGGAAAACACGTGTATGGTACAAAAAAGTTGCGGTCTACATGGTACAGGTTGCCATGTACAACTCTTTTGTACTGTACCGGAACGCTGGCAACACAGGGACATACCTCCAGTTCCAAGAAGAAGTCCTAAAGGACCTGATCTTTGGCGACCGGGAAAGAGCAGGCCGGACTTCCCAAGAAACTGGAGTTATAGGTGCCAGGATCGTCCCAGGCCAACAGTTTCCAGGTGAAGTCCCCCACACTGGAAAGAAGGGACAAACCCAGAAAAAATGCAGAGTGTGTAACAGGAGGGGGATTCGGAAGGACACCACCACTCAATGTGACACTTGCACCGATCATCTGGGCCTCTGCATTAAAAACAGCTTCAGGGAGTATCACACTTCCATGGAGTACTAAATTTTCCCTCTTCATTTTAATTTTCCATAATTTGACCCCAATGTACCAAGTCCAGAGTACATTCCAAATTTTAACCCCATAAAACCACAAAATTGCCCCAAAAAACTATTTCATAAAAAAAAAAAAAAAAAAATGATAAGACCTCTGGGGGTATTTTTTCCAAAAATGGGTCATGGGTCACTGAGTCACTATCATCGGGGACTTTTTATGTTGCCTCAAATACGCAGCGCTCTCTCTCCACCTGAGCGGGGTGCGCATTTGAGGCAACAGGTTAGGAATGGCCACACACATCACATTCCCAGAATGATGATTCAGAGCATAGGATTTGGTGTGGGCATATTTTTTAGTTTTGGCTACGCTCTGGGTCATCATTCTGGGAACATAATCTGTTTCACAATTTTATGTCCCACTGTACCCCTTGTTAGTTATTAGTGTACCCCATATAATGCCCCTTGAGGGGGGGTCCCACTGTTCGGGCTCCATAGGCAGCAGTCTAGAAGCTCCAGGCCCCTGACTGCCCTCCTGTTCCTCCGTGACCAGTGAGCAGAGCCGATCTACGCCCAGATATGAGGTATGCACTTACTCCAAAGAAATGTATTTACAAATTTTTTTTTTTTGCTGTTCTGGCACTAAATGTGACATGCCCCCCCATTTCAGCAAAATGTGACTCCTTCTCTTCTGAGCATTGTAATGCGCCAGCAGAGCCCTTGACGTCCACACATGGGGTATTTCCATACTCAGAAGAGATGGGGTTACACATTTTGGGGGACATTTTCTCCTATTACACCTTGTAAAAATGTAAAATTTTTGGAAAAACAGCATTTTAGTAAAAAAAAAAAATTTTTTTACACATCCAAAGTCGTCAAACACCTGTGGGGTGTTAAGGCTCACTGTACCCCTTGTTACGTTCCTTGAGGGGTGTAGTTTCCAAAATAGCATGCCATGTGTTTTTTTTTTTGCTGTTCTGGCACCATAGGGGCTTCCTAAATGCGACATGCCCCCCCCATTCCTGCAAAATTTGCAAATGTGACTCCTTCTCTTCTGAGCATTGTAATGCGCCTGCAGTGCACTTGACGTCCACACATGGGGTATTTCCATACTCAGAAGAGATAGGGTTAAAAATTTTAGAGAGCATTTTCTCCTATTACCCCTTGTAAAAAAGTAAAATTTGGGGGAAAACTAGCATTTTAATGGAAAAAAAAATGAATAATTTACACATCCAACTTTAACAAAAAGTCGTGAAACACCTGTGGGGTGTTAAGGCTCACTGGACCCCTTGTTACATTCCTTGAGGGGTGTAGTTTCCAAAATAGTATGCCATGTGGGTATTTTTTTGTCCTGGCACCATAGGGGCTTCCTAAATGGGACATGCCCCCCCCCCCCAAAAAAAAAAACATTTCAGCAAAATTAGATTTGCAAAAGCCAAATATGACTCCTTCTCTTCTGAGCATTGTAATGCGCCAGCAGATCACTTGACATCCACATATGTGGTGTTTCCATACTGAGAAGAGATGGGGTTACAAATTTTGGGTGGCATTTTCTCCTATTAACCCTTGTAAAAATGTAAAATTTGGGGGAAAACTAGCATTTTAGTGAAATTAAATAAATAAATCATTTACACATCCAACTTTAACGAAAAGTCGTGAAACACCTGTGGGGTGTTAAGGCTCACTGTACACCTTGTTACATTTCTTGAGGGGTGTAGTTTCCAAAATAGTATGCCATGTGGTTTTTTTTCTGTCCTGGCACCATAGGGGCTTCCTAAATGGGACATTCCCCCCCAAAACCATTTCAGCAAGATTAGATTTGCAAAAGCCAAATATGACTCCTTCTCTTCTGAGCATTGTAGTGTGCCAGCAGATCACTTGACATCCACATATGTGGGTTTTTCCATACTGAGAAGAGATGGGGTTACAAATTTTGGCAGGCATTTTCTCCTATTACCCTTTGTAAAAATGTAAAATTTGGGGAAAAACTAGCATTTTAGTGAAAAAAAATCATTTACACATCCAACTTTAATGAAAAGTCGTGAAACACCTGTGGGGTGTTAAGGCTCACTGTACCCCTTGTTACGAAATAGTACGCCTGTTACAAAATAGTATGCCATGTGTTTTTTTTTTTTTTTTTTTTTGCTGTCCTGGCACCATAGGGGCTTCCAAAATGGGACATGCCCCCCCAAAACCATTTCAGCAAAATTAGATTTGCAAAAGCCAAATATGACTCCTTCTATTTTGAGCATTGTAGTGCACCAACAGAGCACTTGACATCCACATATGTGGTGTTTCCATACTCAGAAGAGATGGGGTTACACATTTTGGGGGGCATTTTCTCCTATTAACCCTTGTAAAAATGAAAAATTTGGGGGAAAACTAGCATTTTAGTGGAAAAAAATAATAATTTACACATCCAACTTTAACGAAAAGTCGAGAAACCCCTGTGGGGCGTCAAGGCTCACTGGACCCCTTGTTACGTTCCTTGAGGGGTGTAGTTTCCAAGACAGTATGCCATGCGGGTATTTTCTTGCTGTTCTGGTACCATAGGGGCTTCCTAAATGCAACATGTCCCCCAAAAACCATTTCAGAAAAACTCACTCTCCAAAATCCCTCTGTCGCTCCTTCCCTTCTGAGCCCTTTAGTGCACCCACTGAACACTTGACATACACATATGAGGTATTTCCTTACTCGAGAGAATATGGGTTACACATTTTAGGAAGATTTATCTCCTTTTACCCCTTGTAAAAATTCAAAAAATGGGTCTACAAGAACATGCCAGTGTAAAAAATGAAGATTTAGAATTTTCTCCTTCACTTTACTGCTATTCCTGTGAAACACCTAAAGGGTTAACAAACCTTTTGAATGTCATTTTGAATACTTTGAGGGGTGTAGTTTTTATAATGGGGTCATTTGTGGGGCATTTCTAATACCAAGGCCCTTCAAATCCACTTAAAAACAGAACTGGTCCCTGAAAATTTTTGATTTAGAAAATTTTGTGAAAAATTGGAAAATTGCTGCTATACTTTGAAGCCCTCTGATGTCTTCCAAAAGTAAAAACATGTCAACTTTATGATGCAATCATAAAGTAGACATGTTGTATATGTGAATCAATATATAATTTATTTGGAAAATTAATTTTCCTTATAAGCAGAGAGCTTCAAATTTAAAAAAAATGCTAAATTTTCTATTTTTTCATCAAATTTTGGAATTTTTCACCAAGAAACGATGCAAGTATCGACAAAATTTTACCACTAACATAAAGAAGAATATGTCATAAAAAAACAATCTCAGAATCATAATGAAAGGTAAAAGCATCCCAGAGTTATTAATGCTTAAAATGAAAGTGGTCAGATGTGCAATAAATGGCCGGGTCCTACAGTGAAAATTGTCTGGGTCCTTAAGGGGTTAAAAGGCTTTAATTATGCAACAATCACTGTATGTCAACACATATATGCAGTGTCCCAGATTTAGTAATCTGCCTAAACCAAAAAAGTTTTTCCCAAACAGCCCAGCTTTTATCCTGTTTCTTAACCCCTTAAAGATATAGCCCTTTTTGACATTGAGAACTCAGCCAATTTTGTGTTTTCCTACTTGCCTTTAAAGGGGTACTACGTTGGAAACATCTTATCTCCTATCCAAAGGATGGGCCCCTGCGATCTCTGGGCCGGCAGCGGCGGCGTCCGGAACACAGAAGCTTGCAGCTTCCGCGTTTGTGACGTCATGCCATACCCATGCCCCATGCCATTCATGTCTATGGAAGGGGGCATGAGGGCTAGTACATAGCCGACACGCCTCCTCCCATAGAAGTGAATGGAGGGGGCGTGGCGGCTTGCATCGCCAGTCATCGGGCCCAGAGTGGAGTTCGCTGTGTGCACTGAATGACTGGGTGCCGAAGCTGAGACCCCCAGAGGCAGGACCCCCGCAATCTAACATCTTATCCCCTATCCTTGGAATAGGGGATGAGATGTTTCCTAGGAAGTACCCCTTTAAGGAGACATAACTCTTTTACTTTTTCACTCACATACCCATATGAAGGCTTGTTTGTGTAACCAATTCTATTTTGCAATAACACTTTTCTTTTTACCATAAAATGTAGGGGGCAACCAGAAAAATTTTATAAGAGAAATTGCAAAGAAAACAAGAATTTTGCTAATTTTGGGGGGTTCACTTTACAGTAAAACTGACATGCTATCTTTATTCTGTGGATCAATATAATAATAATATAATTATATCCATCTTTACATACAATGGGGGAAAAAGTATTTAGTCAGCCATTAATTGTGCAAGTTTTCCCACTTAAAAAGAGGAGAGAGGCCTGTAATTTTCATCATAGGTATACCTCAACTATGAGAGACATAATGAGAAAAAAAAAAATCCATAAAATTACATTCTCTGATTTTTAAAGAATTTATTTGCAAATTATGGTGGAAAATAAGTATTTGGTCAATAACAAAAGTTCATCTCAATATTTTGTTATATACCCTTTGTTGGCAATTACAGAGGTCAAATGTTTTCTGTAAGTCTTCAAAAGGATTTCACACACTGTTGCTGGTATTTTGGCCCATTCCTTCATGCAGATCTCCTCTAAAGCAGTGATGTTTTGGGGCTGTCACTGGGCAACACAGACATTCAACTCCCTCCAAAGGTTTTCTATGGGGTTGAGATATGGAGACTTGCTAGGCCACTCCAGGACCTTGAAATGCTTCTTACAAAGCTACTCCTTCATTGCCTGGGCAGTGTGTTTGGGATCATTGTCATGCTGAAATGACATTCTCCCAATCCTCTTCTGGATCATCCAAATGCTCTATAGCAAACTTCAGATGGGCCTGGACATGTACTGGCTTAAGCAGGGGACAAGTCTGGCACTGCATGATTTGCATCCCTGGCGGCGTAGTGTGTTACTGATGGTAGCCTTTGTTACTTTGGTCCCAGCTCTCTGCAGGTCATTCACTAGGTCCCTCCGTGTGGTTCCGGGATTTTTGCTCACTGTGATCATTTTGAAACCACAGGGTGAGATCTTGCGTGGAGCCCCAGATCGAGGGAGATTAGGAATGGTCTTGTATGTCTTCCATTTTCTAATAATTGCTCCCACAGCTGATATCTTCCCACCAAGCTGCTTGCCTATTGTAGATTCAGTCTTCTCAGCCTGGTGCAGGTCTACAATTTTGTTTCTGGTGTCCTTCAACAGCTCTTTGGTCTTGGCCATAGTGGAGTTTGGAGTGTGACTGTTTGAGTTTGTGGACAGGTGTCTTTTATACTGATAACAAGTTCAAACAGGTGCCATTAATACAGGTAACGAGTGGAGGACAGAGGAGACTCTTAAAGGGGTATTCCGGGCAAAAACATCTTATCCCCTAATGAAAGGATAGGGGATAAGATGTCTGATCGCGGGGGGGGGGGGGCTGCCGCTGGGACCCCCCCCCCCCCATCTCCCTGCAGCAGCCTGCATTCTATGCGTAGCTGCGTCTGAAGTTTCGGAAACCGCCGGGCTTCCGAGACGGGGACGTGACGTCACGCCACGCTCCCTCCATTCATTTCTATGGGAGGGGGCGTAACAGCCGCAATGCTCCATCCCATAGACATGAATGGAGGGGGTGTGGCGTGACGTCAGCCCAGAGGTTTCTCAAACTTCAGACGCAGCTACGCATAGAATGCGGGCTGCTGCAGGGAGATCGCGGGGGATAAGATGTTTTTGCCAGGAATAACCCTTTAAAAAAGAAGTTATAGGTCTGCGAGAGACAGAAATCTTGCTTGTTTGTAGGCGAACAAATACTTATTTTACCGAAAAATTTACCAATTTATTCATTTGAAATCCTACAATGTGGTTTCCTATATTCTTCCCCCCCCCCCATTCTGTCTCTCATAGTTGAAGTGTACCTATGATGAAAATTAAAGACCTCTCCCATCTTTTTAAGTGGGAGAACTTGCACAATTGGTGGCTGACAAAATACTTTTTTCCCCCACTGTATTTACATAGTATTTTTTTCAGATTTTTACTTCTGCAGCTGCATGTTATTGTTATTTATTATTGTATTGCATTGGGACTCTTTCCTCTTTTGGGTCGTTACACCTAGCACAGGGTAGGGTATATCAAAATGTATTCAGCATAACTGGAAACACAACGGAATACAAACATAGAAAAACCAACATGTACATGTAATTATAGGCCTCTCTCGTCTTTTTAAGTGGGAGAACGTGCACAATTGGTGGCTGACTAAATACTTTGTTTCCCCACTGTACTTTTTGTGCTGCTTTTAAAAAAAAGTCTCACTTTTCAAACAAAAGATGTATGGTTAACCCCTTAAGGACCAAGCCCATTTTGACCTTAAGGACCTGAGAATTTTTTGCACATCTGACCACTGTGACTTTAAGCATGAATAACTCTGGGGTGCTTTTACTTATGAATTTAATTCCGAGAATGTTTTTTTTCATGACATATTCTACTTTAACATAGTGGTAAATTTTCATCGATACTTGCATGATTTCTTGGTGAAAAATTCCAAAACTTCATGAAAAATTTGAAAATGTTGCATTTTTCTAACTTTGAAGCTCTCTGTTTGTAAGGAAAATAGACATTCCAAATAAATTTTATATTGATTCACATATACAATATTTTTTCACATTTTTCTCAAAATCAGAATTTTTCAGGGACCAGTTCAGTTTTAAAGTGGATTTAAAGGACATCTGCAGCGCTCATACATAAAAAAAAAAAAAAAAAAGTTTACCTCATCTGACCTTTCAAAGACCTTTCCAACGATACCTCATTTGTCAAATTTGGCCCAGCCATTCTCTTGTAATTGCCACCTGAATGACACATGCTGGGAGTTGTAGTCCCTGTTATGTGTGTGTATGCCAGTGTTTCCCAGCCAGGGAATGCTGGGAGTAGTAGTTTTGCAACATCTGTAGGCACCCTGGTTGGGAAACACTGGTGTATGGACTACAACCCCCTGGAGACTACTGAGACACAATATAGTAGTCTCCTGGGAGTTGTAGCTCACCAACACCTATATTGTATCTCAGTAGTCTCCTGGGAGTTGTAGTTCATCAACACCTCTATTGTATCTCAGTAGTCACCTGGGAGTTGTAGTTCACCAACACCTATATTGTATCTTAGTTGTCTCCTGGCAGTTGTAGTTCACCAACACCTCTATTGTATAAGTAGTCTCCTTGGAGTTGTAGTTCACCAACACCTCTATTGTATCTCAGTAGTCTCCTGGCAGTTGTAGTTCACCAACACCTATATTGTATCTCAGTAGTCTCCTTGGAGTTGTAGTTCACCAACACCTATATTGTATCTCAGTAGTCTCCTGGCAGTTGTAGTTCACCAACATCTATATTGTATCTCAGTAGTCTCCTGGGAGTTGTAGTTCACCAACACCTATATTGTATCTTAGTAGTCTCCTTGGAGTTGTAGTTCACCAACACCTATATTGTATCTCAGTAGTCTCCTGGGAGTTGTAGTTCACCAACACCTATATTGTATCTTAGTAGTCTCCTGGCAGTTGTAGTTCACCAACACCTATATTGTATCTCAGTAGTCTCCTGGGAGTTGTAGTTCACCAACACCTATATTGTATCTTAGTAGTCTCCTGGCAGTTGTAGTTCACCAACACCTCTATTGTATAAGTAGTCTCCTTGGAGTTGTAGTTCACCAACACCTATATTGTATCTCTGTAGTCTCCTGGGAGATGTAGTTCACCAACACCTCTATTGTATCCCAGTAGCCTCCTGGCAGTTGTAGTTCACCAACACCTCTATTGTATCTTAGTAGTCTCCTGGGAGTTGTAGTTCACCAACACCTCTATTGTATCTCAGTAGCCTCCTGGGAGTTGTAGTTCACCAACACCTATATTGTATCTCAGTAGTCTCCTGGGGGTTGTAGTCCATACACCAGTGTTTCCCAACCAGGGTGCCTCCAGATGTTGCAAAACTACTACTCCCAGCATTCCCTGGTTGGGAAACACTGGCATACACACACATAACAGGGACTACAACTCCCAGCATGTGTCATTCAGGAGTCCCCCCCCCCCCCCAAACATAGAAATCATCCCAAGTATGATATTTATTCCCCTGCAGTCTGTGTCTCCTTCACACACAGAAATCCTCAGCCCCGTGCAGTGCAGTCTGTCCTCCTCACACATCATTATGGAGGTGAAGGAGCTCTGCACGGACGTCCTCTCTCACCTCCCCCACTCTGTGTTTTCCCCGTGCAAACTTGCAGCCTCCCCGTGGTAGATGAGGTCCTGGGGAGACAGAGCAGGGGGAGGGGATGGAGCTGTGTACCGAGCTGTGTGTGGGGGATGGAGCTGTAGATGGAGCTGTGTATGGAGCTGTGTACAGAGCTGTATACATCCTCGCTCTCCCCCTGCTTCTTGTGTAATGTAAGATCGGGGTGTGTGAAGTGAGATTTCCGAACCCAAGGGGCGTGGCTTATGTCCTCCTAATGTGCGATCTCAGCCTCTGCCCTCGCTCCTCCCCGCTCTAGCTTCGAAAACTTTGCAGGGGGAGTGAAGCAATCCCCCGGCGCATTATGGGCACTTGTGACGTAGCGTCGACCAAGATGGCGGCTCCATAGAGAATAATAGGTCGACGCTACGTGCGTTAGGGGACCAAGAGATGACTTCCGGTGGCGGCATAGCGGAGAAACGGGACCAGCCAGGTAATGGATCCCATTTAGAAACTTATATAGCTTGTGTTATTATTACATTTGGGCCCTAATTTGCTAGCGCTGCAGTTGTCCTTTTAAGGGCCTTCATTTTAGAAATACCCCAAATGACCCGTTATAGAAACTGCACCCATCAAAGTATTCAAAATGACATTCAGAAAGTTTGTTAACCATTTAGTTGTTTCACAGGAATAGCAGCAAAGTGAAGGAGAAAATTCAAAATCTTAAATTTTTACACTAACATGTTGTTGTAGACCCAGTATTTGAAATTTTACAAATTTGTAACCCAATTTCTCTTGAGTAAGGAAATATCTGATATGTGGATGTAAAGTGCTCTATGAGTGCACTAGAGGGCTCAGAAGAGAAGCAGCGACAATGGGATTTTGGAGAGTGAATTTTGCTGAAATGGTTTTTGGGGGTATGTCGCATTAAGGAAGGCCCTATGGTGCCATAACACCAAGAAGAAAAAAAAACCACATGGCATACTATTTTGAAAACTACACCCATCAAGGCATGTAACAAGCGGTCCAGTGAGCCTTAACACCCCACAGTTGTTTGATGACTTTTGGTAAAATTTGGATGTGTAAATGAAAAAAAAAATTCCCACTAAAATGCTGTTTTCCCCCCCAATTTTTACATTTTTAAAAGGGGTAAGAGAAGAAAATGCTCCCCAAAATTTGTAGCCCCATTTCTTCTGAATATGGAAATACCCCATCTGTGGACGTCAAGTGCTCTGCTGGCGCACTACAATGCTCAGAAGAGAAGGAGCGCCATTGAGCTTTTGGAGAGAGAAATTTTTTTAGGAATGGAAGTCAGGGGCCATGTGCGTTTACAAAGTGAATTCGGGTAGAAAACAGACATGGTGCACATCTACAATCTTGTATAATGATCTGATTGCTTCTCAGCATAATATCAAAAACTAACAGGTTGTTAGTATACATTTTTGATCAAAAAGTACAAGCCCACTCGCCATGTCAAGGCCACCTATTTAGAGTGGGTCCCTAACGTCCCTAGCATAAAATGGCATAGCACTGGGCGGCGACCACCACCGCCGCGACACCAGTGCCCACAGGGGGGAAACGACCCACTGGCAGAGCGGCCCCAATGCCACTCAAACCAGTCTATGGGTCGCACCTCCCCACAGACACGGCACCACGGCAGCAACGGATGCCGCACAGCACCACACCAGTGTGAACAAGGTGTAATAGCACACTTACCAAGCTCTCCCAGTCAGACTGGGAGGCTGTTAGGAAAGAAATGGCCCTTGTGTAGCTAACTACTACTTATATAGGGTTGGGCTGAGGGGGTGGGGAAGAGTTTACAAAGTCCCCCGTGGTGCCAGAACAGTGGACCCCCCCACATGTGACCCCATTTTGGAAACTACACCCCTCACAGAATATAAATAAGGGGTGCAGTGAGCATTTACACGCTACTGCGTTTGACAGATCTTTGAAAGAGTGGGCTGTGCAAATGAAAAATTTTTCATTTTCACGGACCACTGTTCCAAAAAACTGTCAGACACCTGTGGGGGGTATAAATGCTCACTGTACCCCTTATTACATTACATTAGGGGTGAAGTTTCTAAAATGGGGTCACATGTGTGTGAGGGGGGTGCATTATTCTGGCACTATGGGGGCTTTGTAAACACACGTGGCCTTCAATTCTGGACAAATTTTCTCTCTAAAAGCCAAATGGCACTCCTTCTCTTCTGAGCATTGTAGTGCTCCCGCAGAGCACTTTACATCCACATATGAGGTATATATAGAGGCCAAGAGAAAGAAGACAAGCGCACTCACCACAATTTTTGCTTCATCTGTGCTGTTTATTCAAGCGTGTACAGAGACACAAGTGCAGGGGGACAACAGAGGAGGGAAGTGTTCACGGGCTACGGAATCATCTCACGCTACATGCGTTTCATGCATGCTGGGAGTTGTAGTTTTGCAAGATATAGAGGGCCACGGTTTAGAAACCACCGCAGTATGGCCCTCCAGATGTTGCAAAACTACAAATCCCGGCATTCTCAGACAGCAAACTGCTGTGTGGGCATGCTGGGAGTTGTAGTTTTGCAACATCTGGAGGGCTACAGTTTAGAGACCACTGTATAGTGGTCTCCAAACTGTAGCCCTCCAGATGTTGCTAGGCAACAACTCACCAACTTCCGTAGTCTGCACCAGGGAGTCGCACAGCATCGCCAACCGCCCGCCGCCCCCAATAAGTGACCACCGGTCACATCATGGTTCCCGTGTTCTGCCCTGACTACCGTGGGTGGGCAGAGCGGGGGAACCGAACTTTAACCCCCCCCGCCTCCATTCTGCTATTGGTCGGTCGCTTCTAACCGATAGGAGGGGTGGCACCTATCCCTTCAGGGGGATCGTGGGTGTCTTGGACAGCCCGATCCCCCTCATTTTCCGGGTCACCGGAGACCCATATGACCCGGAATCGCTATAGATCGCCGGACTGAATTAAGCCCCCCGCCCCCTAGGGGTTTGCACATGGTGCCTGCTGAATGATTTCACACCGGGCGGGGACCGAAATTCCCACAGGCGTACAGGTAGTTACATAGTTACATAGTTAGTATGGTTGAAAAAAGACATACGTCCATCAAGTCCAACCAGGGTAAGTGGTTAAAATTTCCCTATTCTGACCCCTATAATGTTCTTATTTTTCAGTATATGGGACTGTATAGCGGCTCATTTTCTGCACTGTGATCTGCAGTTTTTATTGGTACCACTTTTGGGTATGTGACTTTTTTTTAGCACTTTATATTCAATTTTTTTACGAAAGTTACGTGACCAAAATCAGCAAATTTGGACTTTTGGATTTAATTTTGATAGTTCAGACATTTCTGCATGCAGCTATACCAGACTTTTTTTTTTTTTTTTTTTGTAAACGGGATGATTCAAAAATAATAGCAATCATTCAATTGCCATTACTGTTCAGGGTTATGCATTGGCACAGCCGTGATCAGTGATTTCAGTGTTCCACTTGTACAGTCTGCGAGAAGGCAGACCATACAAGTGGATCCCAAAAAAAGCAGCATGGAGCAGGTGAGGGGACCTCTGGCTGCCATCTTGACTTATTGGACCCATGCTAGCATGCTGCGGGTGGTCCCATTAGTATTACTAAGCCCCGCTAATGCTTTAGATGCCGTGCTTTGTATTAATCATGGCATCTAAGGAGTTAATAGCAGGCATTAGCATGATTGCTGATGTCCACCATTAGTGGCGGGTCCTTGGCTGCTGATATTAGCTGGGACTGGCGATCTATGAAGCGGGCACAACTCCTGTGCTCACTTCATTTAATTTACAAGCTCCAGTGACTAAATGTACAGCGGGGTGCGCTAAGTACCAGATGACGCGGGTGTACATTTACGCCCTGCGTCCTCAAATTTTTGGGAACATAGTTTTGTTTTTTGGCAGATTGATACATTTTGACCACTGTATGCACTCAGTGAAAGCTCGTCACTCATGTTGTTGAGAAAAGATATAAACTACTTCTATGTTTAGAGGCAAATTAAAGGGGGTACTCCCCTGGAAAACATTTTTTTTTTTTTTAATCAACTGATGCCAGAAAGTTATACAGATTTGTAAATTACTTCTGTTAAAAAATCGTAATCGTTCCAGTACTTATCAGCTGCTGTATGTTCCAGAGGAAGTTCTTTTCTTTTTGAATTTCCTTTCTGTCTGACCACAGTCCTCTCTGCTGACACCTCTGTCCGTATCAGTAACTGTCCGGAGCAGGATAGGTTTGCTATGGGGATTAACTCCTATCCTGGACAGTTCCTAAAATGGACAGAGGTGTCAGCAGAGAGCACTGTGGTCAGACAGAAAGGAAATTCAAAAAGAAAAGAACTTCCTCTAGAATATAAAGCAGCTGATAAGTCCTGGAAGGATTAAGATTTTTTAATAGAAGTAATTTACAAATCTGTATAACTTTCTGGCACCAGTTGATTTAAAAAAAATATTTTCCAGTGGAGTACCCCTTTAAGAAAGAACATATCTATAATAACCACTGGGTAACCATAAATAGATAAAAACAGCCAGAGGCGTAGCTATTGAGGTTGCAACACAGTTGCAACAGGGCCTCTTAGCCAGGGAGGACTACAGTGCCCCCTGTCACTACATTATATGCTGCCTCCTCCTTTCTGCATATGGCTGCATCCCTGGGTCACACAGACCCCACGAAGTGCCTGAGGCAGAGGGAAAGGGCCCGGGCTACCAAGGCGTGCTAGGGATTCCTGACTGGGGCATTGTATCATGTAAAATACATTCACCTATGCTCTGCCCCATCTGAGGGCCCTGCCCTCTGTCTCCTAACAGCAGCACAGTGTAATTACATGTGGATGGGGAAAAGAAGTGGCAGGGTACACAAGGTACTAGACGAGGAAAAGCTCCCTGTCCATCCTCCTCTAGTGTATGCTTAGGATGCTGCATTTGGACATGCCATTGGCCGCCAGCTGCCTAAGCCTGCTATGATTTTTTTTTTTATGCTGAGGAGGGGAGACACTGTGTGGAGGAAACATGCTGAGAAGGGGGAGTGAACATGCTAAGGGGGGTGGACATGGGGAGAGAGACACTGTGTGGACGGATGAGGACATGTTAAGGAGGGGGTGACAGTAAGTGGATGCATGGGGACATGCTGAGGAGGGGAGCTACTTGTGTGGAAGGATAGGGAACATGGTAAGGAGGGGGGGTGACACTAAGTGGATTGATGGAGACATGCTGAGGAGGGGGGGGGACACTTGTGTGGATGGGTGAGGGACTTGCTGAGGGGGGGCACTATGTGGAGGGATGGAAGACATGCTGAAGAGGGGGTGAAACTGAGTGGATGAATAGGATACATACTGAGGAGGGGGGAAATGCTTGGGGGCACTGTGAATGGATGTAGACATGCTGAGGAGAGACGTACACCATGTGAATGATGGAGGATATGCTGAGGAGGTGGGGACACTGTGAAAGCATGGTGGACATATTGAAAAGGGGGATACTGTGTGGAGGCATGGGGGAAATGCTTGGGGGGCACTGTATGGATGGATGGGGACATGCTGTTGGCGGGGGGGGGGGACTGAGTGGATGGAGGGGGGATATGCTGAGAAGGGGACTTGTGGTTTTGGGATTGATTGGTATTTCGAGAAAAATGGGTCTCCCCGGAGGAACACCACTTTGTCACAAATTGCATTCATAGTTATACAGGGTGGGCCATTTATATGGATACACCTTAATAAAATGGGAATGGTTGGTGATATTAAGTTCCTGTTTGTGGCACATTAGTATATGTGAGGGGGGAAACTTTTAAAGATAGGTGGTGTCCATGGCGGCCATTTTGAAGTCGGCCATTTTGAATCCAACTTTTTGTTTTTTCAATAGGAAGAGGGTCATGTGACACATCAAACTTATTGGGAATTTCACAAGAAAAAAACTTGAGTGCTTGGTTTTAATGTAACTTTATTCTTTCATGAGTTATTCACAAGTTTCTCTTTGTTTACAGCCATTGACATATCGTCGAGGTTAACACGTGAGGAGCAGATAGAAATTGTGTTGATGTCTAGTGAACGCAGTAACCGGGTCATTGCAGCATATTTCAATGCAAGACACCCTACGAGACCACCCATCTCCCATGCTACATCTCCCATGCTGCTTGATAAGTTTCGTGAAACTGGTTCAGTGTTGGATTTGCCAAAATGTGGACGCATGAAATCTGTCACTAATAAAGAAACATCAGTGGCACTCCTAGCTTCATTCAGCAAGTGCCCACAGTGTAGCACTCGCCGCATGACACTGGAGAGTGGCATTAGTCGAACATCCCTTCGGCAGATATTAGCTACTCACAAATGGCACCCTTACAAACTCCAGCTACTGCAGCATCTCAACGAGGATGACCCAGATCGGTGCACTGAATTTGCAGAATGGGCAAAACAAAAATTGGAACAGGACCCTCAGTTTACGCAGAAGATTTTGTTCAGTGATGAGGCAGACTTTTATGTGAATGGTGAAGTTAACAAACAAAACCACCGCTATTGGTCTGACACTAACCCACCTTGGATAGATCCCTCCAACACTGTTGGAACACAAACATTTATGGTAAGGTGTGGTATATGGGGTACAAAGATAGTGGGGCCATTCTTCATCAATGGAAACCTCAAGGTCACTGGATATGCGAAATTGCTACATGATGATGTTTTTCCCTCTTTATGCACTGAAGCTGGCACGTTTCCTGAGTTTTTCCAGCAAGATGGTGCACCACCACATTTTGGGTGTCAGGTCCGAGCATTCCTAGATGAACAGTTTCCTGGAAAGTGGATTGGCCATCGTGGGCCAGTTGAATGGCCCCAAGGTCTCCTGATCTGACTTTTATCTTTGGGGTCATCTGAAGGCAATTGTCTATGCTGTGAAGATACGAGATGTGCAGCACCTGAAACTACGGATACTGGAAGCCTGTGCTAGCATTTCTCCTGCGGTGTTGCTATCAGTGTGTACAAAGTGGGAGAAGAGGGTTGCATTGACAATCCAACACAATGGACAGCACATTGAACACATTATTTAAGTGGTCAGAAACTTGTAAATAACTCATGAAAGAATAGTTACATTAAAACCAAGCACATCATTGTTTTTCTTGTGAAATTCCCAATAAGTTTGATAAGTCACATGACCCTCTTCCTATTGAAAAAGCAAAAGTTGGATTCAAAATGGCCGACTTCAAAATGGCCACCATGGTCACCACCCATCTTGAAAAGTTTCCCTCCTCACATATACTAATGTGCCACAAACAGGAAGTTAATATCACTAACCATTCCCATTGTATTAAGGTGTATCCATATAAATGGCCCACCCTGTAGTATTCATTGTTAGTATGGTCGAAAAAAAGACATACGTCCATCAAGTTCAACCAAGGAATTGAAGGGAAGGGATACGGTGGGATGAAGGGGAAGGGGTGTCATTATATTTCTGCATAAGCATTAATGTTATTTTGTTCTAGGAATGTATTTAACCCTGTTTTAAAGCTTTCAAATGTTTCTGCTGTGACTAGTTCCTGAGGTAGACTGTTCAAAATAAATTCACAGTTCTTATGGTAAAGAAGGCGTGTCGCCCCATGAGACCAAACCATTTCTTCTCCAGGCGGAGGGAGTGCCCCCTTGTCCCCATATTTTTTGTATAGGCCATTTATATACTTATATACAATGATCATATCCCCCCTTAATCGTCTATTCTCAAGACTAAACAAATGTAATCCTTTTAATCTTTCCTCATAGTTAAGATGTCCAATGCCCCATATTAGTTTAGTCGCGCGTCTCTGCACCTTCTCCAGCTCCCCACATCCCTTTTATGAACTGGAGACCAAAACTGAACAGCATATTCCAGGTGAGGCCGAACAAATGCTTTATAAAGGGGTAGTATTCTGTCTATTCTGCTGACCTTAGAAGTGGCTGCTTGACACTGCATGCTATTCTGTAGTCTATGATCTACAAGTACACCCAGATCCTTTTCTACCAGTCACTCTCCCAGTTTAACCCCCCCCCCCCAAGACATACATTGCATGTAGATTTTTAGTACCCAGATGCATAACTTTACATAACTTTAGTACCCAGACACATTGTCCTAAATCATTTTATCAGAGTTTGTAGGAATAAAAATATTACTGATATGCTTAGATAAAGGTGTTTAGTTGCTAAAAAAAAAACAACAAATTTTTAAAGAAAATAAAATGTTGTCAAAACTCACAACAATGTCCGAACACAGCGAGCAGAGTCACGGATGTCCCATAATCGTACACAAGAAGCAGATGCAGTAAGCACCAATCCAGTGTTGGCACAGTTCTTCACAGATATCACATTGTTAGGATGGCCACGGAGGGAGCAAATTTCTTGACCTGTGACAAGGTTCCATAGCTTGCAGGTACGATCTTAAAACAGTAATAGATACAAGAATTATTAAATTATGTATTACTCATAAAAAGATTTCAAATAATATCTAAAAAGTGATTTCACTGATTTAAAAAAGCAACTGCTTAAATGGTTACTGTCATTTCACAAACTTCTCTCTATTTGATAACCTATGTGATATATATAACACATTTAAAACTTTACCTAAAATCGCTGCTTACCCCAGAAAAACAGCTCTAAAGTATTGGCCATAAATGCCTCAGTTACTTTCAAACTGCTGTTCACTGCCTGTTGCCAGGGGGATTCTGTCTCTAGCTGCAGAGAGCCAAAACATAACACAGGAAGTGGAAGTGGGGTTTAAATAATGTGAGAGCAAAAACTGTGCATGCAAGCTAAGCCTGCCTCCTCCAGAGGGTCAACAAAAAGTGTAGGCGGGAAATACACTGGATGTACTACGTGGGACCCTACTCTAAAAGGTACATGCAAAGCTTAAAGGGAACTGTTACGTGACTCTGGCGGCAAGATTTGTTTAAAGTTGATGTCATGCTATCAAGCTTTGTAGAGAGTATATTCACAGGTGCTGCACCTATCAGAGGTCCAATCAGGATACTAAGGCAGACAGATTCCTTTTGAAGATCGCTGTGCATGTCATGGCAGATTTGCTTGTATAGCGTGCCTAAGATAACTAAGAAGGGTCTGGGGGGGGGGGATGGGGGTGAGGAGACATGCCAGGCAGTGACGAGAAGCTTGGCCCGCCTTCTTGACACTTTCAACACTTTGCAAAGAAGCTAGCAAAAACACACTATTATGTGCACACCAAAGATATCAATACAATTAAGCCTTTATTAGTACAAATATATAGAGAATACACACAGTGTTAAAATCACTTAAAACACAGGAAAGGGAAGCAAAACATCCCTCCCCATACCACACCCACAGAGGGTATCCCAAGTAGGGGGATCTCCCTCAAATAACACCCTAGCTCCAAGAATAATTTTTTTTTTTTTTTTTTGAAAAAACACTCCCAATGCATAAATGAACAAATATTATAGGTCCAAGGCAGATGCATAAAATACCCGTTCTCCATACATAGATTAAAGCATACAGGGAGAGCAATATCATCATTCCAAATAGTGCAATAACAGGAGCGGGCATCTCACCCAGGTCCCCACGCATTCCGTCACCCGGTGGTGACTTCCTCAGGGGCGCTGTGGTACTGTGTGAATCAATACAATATATATACACCTTATAATTCTTAACACTTGGCTGAGAAATAAAAAGTCAATTTTATAAGTTTGACAAACACCATAAGCTCCAGGAAAGGTACAATTTGCTTTTATACCAATAGAGCTATCTAATACTGTCTGCAGCTCTTAGAAGCAAATAGAGCTGACAAATTCTCTTTAACCCCTTCCTGCAAAATCAGGTATATGTAGATGATTAGGGATGACTTCCCGCAACACCACGTACATGTACCTGTTGAGAATAAACTGTCACAGCGCCTCCTGGCGCAGTGACAGTTTATTGAGCTCGGCTGTGCTGCACAGCCGAGCCTCCCTGAAGCCGGCCAATGACCAATCGCGGTGATCACTGCTATTGGTCCATCAGTACAGACAGACCAATAGCAGGGATCTGGTGCGGGTCTCCTCATTCCCCCTTCTCCTCCGTCGCTTCACTGTATGAAGCGATCAGTGGTGAGGGGGCCCCCATCGGAGGAGCTCCGATCCTGGGTTATTCCTGTAGACGCTGCGGTCACTGAGACCGCAGTGTCTATTAGGGTAACAGAGGGAGGGAGCTCCCTCTGTCACTGATCGGCGCTCTGAAAGCAGAGCGCTGATGGCTGTCATGGCAACCGGAGGCCGTACACTGGCCCCTGTTGTCATGGCAACATGAGAGATCAGTTCCTACCTAAGGTAGGGACTGATCTATCCTATGCCTGTCAGTACTGACAGACATAGGCATTTTTCAATGTGTATGATAGTAAAATTATGTGTATGATAGTAAAAAATGTAAAAGTGAAATTTTTTTTTAAATAAAATAAAAAAATGTGAAAAATAAAAGAAAAAAAATGTGAAAAAATATAAATTCACCACCAAAAATAGTCCCCCCAAATACATCAACATGTCCTGCAAAAAAAGAGTCCTCACACAATTGCGTCAGTGAAAAACAAAAAAAGTTACAGCTTACAGAATTTGGCGACTTACAAACATGATTTTCTTTTTTTTTTGTATAGTGTTATGCCATAAATGAACTAAAATATAAAAAAAAAGTATATAAATTTGGTATTGCCATAATCGTATCAACCTGCAATGTAACGTTAAAATGTCATTTATACCGCATGACGAACGACCTAAAAAACTAAAAACAACCGCAGAATAGATTTTTTTTTAGGAATACCACCTCATAAAAAAATAAAATCAAAAACAATCAGAGTGTCACATGTACTCCAGAATGGTATCAATGAAAGCGTCTCCCAAAAATATTTTTGCACCCCAAGTCCCATGTCATTTTATATGATGTCAACAAAATATCCTAAACTAAAAGGATGCCCCAAAATCCACACAGCACACTGAGGCCTGTGTGAGAGACACGTAGCGCACAAAGGCCACATATGGGATATTTCTAAGTACGTCAGAATTCAGGGAATACATCTTGAGTTGTATTTCTTTGTCAACACCTACGGTGTTACCGAAAAAAATGAAAATGAAAAATCTACAAAAAAATGTAATTTTAAAATTCTGCCACCATTTTGCTTTTATTTCTGTGAAACGCCTAAAGGGTTAATGAACTTCTGTAATGTCATTCTGACTACTTTAAGGGGTAGAGTTTATAAAATGGGGTCATTTATGGAGGTATCTAACATACAGGTCCCTCAATTCCACTTCAGAACCGAACTGGTCCCTGAAAAATCAGATTTTGCAATTTTCTTGAAAATCTGCAAAAATTGCTACTAAATTTATAAACCCTCTAACATTCTAAAAAAGTAAAAGAATGTTTATCAAATAATGGGAACATAAAGTAGACATATTGTAGATGTGAATGAATTACCGTATTTATCGGGGTATACCACGCACCGGCCTATAACACGCACCCTCATTTTACCAAGGATATTTGGGTAAAAAAAGTTTTTTACCCAAATATCCATGGTAAAATGAGGGTGCGTGTGTGCGTGTGTATACCCCGATACATCCCCAGGAAAGGCAGGGGGAGAGAGGAAGTCGCTGCCCGCTTCTCTCCCCCTGCCTTTCCTGGGGTCTAGAGCCCTGCTGCCAGCCCTTCTCTCCCCCTGGCTATCGGCGTCGCTGCCCGTTCTGTACCCCTGACTATCGGTACCGGCGCCCCATTGCCGGCGCCGATAGCCAGGGGGAGAGACGGGCCGGCAGCAGGGCTCCCATTGCCGGCGCCGCTGCCCCGTTACCTCCCCCCATCCCCGGTGGCATAATTACCTGGGTCGGGTCCGCGCTGCTGCAGGCCTCCGGCGTGCGTCCCCTGCGTCGTTGCTATGCACGGCGCGGCGCACTGACGTCATGCGCCGCGCCGTGCAGCGCATAGCAACGACGAAGGGGACGCACGCCGGAGGCCTGCAGCAGCACGGACCCGACCCAGGTAATTATGCCATCGGGGATGGGGGGAGGCAACGGGGCAGCGGCGCCGGCAATGGGTGCCACTGCCCCTTCTCTCCCCCTGGCTATCGGCGCCGGTACCGATAGTCAGGGGGACAGAACGGGCAGCGGCGCCGATAGCTAGGGGGATAGAAGGGCCGGCAGCAGGGCTCTAGACCCCAGGGAAGGCAGGGGGAGAGAAGCGGGCAGCGACGGCCTCTCTCCCCCTGCCTTTCCTGGGGCGGTATCGGCGTATAACACGCACATAGACTTTAGGCTAAAAATTTTTGCCTAAAAAGTGCGTGTTATACACCGATAAATACGGTATTAATTGTGTGCAGCATGGATATTTGTCCTACGAGCAGAAAATATGAAATCTAGAAAAATGCTAATTTTTCAATTTTTAGCAAATTATTTATTTTTTACAAAAACCCCTAAATATATCAATCTAAATTTACCACTAATGTAAGTACCATATGTCACGAAAAAACAATCCAAGAATCACTTTCATAAGTGAAAGCCTTCAAAAGTTATTACCATATAAGTGGACGCATGTCATATTTTGAAAATTTGCCTTGGTCATTAAAGGGGTACTCTGGTGGTCAACGTGTTTTTCCGTTTTTGACTTGCCCTATTTGTTTTGTTTCATTTCTATTCTTGTTGTTTAGCCTACTCTATTTCCGTTCTTTGTTGTCTTTTTATCCCCCACTTTGTTTTCCTATCTTTGCTTCTATTTCCTGTTTCTTGCTGTGCTGAAAACTACAAATCCCAGCATGCCACATGCTGCCTTGCTGGTTTGGGGCGGCTCTTTTTTTTTTGTTTGTTTGTTTCGCCCTTTACCCACCCTACTAATTTCCCGGGTCAGCCCCCTTATACACAGCACACTAATATAACCAGCCCTGGTTGGGATACACTGTCATACACACACAAAAGGGACTACAACTCCCAGCATGTGTCATTCAGGAGTCTTCAGTCTGTGGTATAACACCAGCATGCTGCCTCTGTATTCTCCTGGGGGTTGTAGTTCACCACACCTCTGTAGGGCATACACCAGTGTTTCCCAACCAGGGTGCCTCCAGGTGTTGCAAAACTACAACTCCCAGCATGCCCTGACAGCCTTTGGGCATGCTAGAAGTTGTAGTTTTGCAACAGATGGAGGCACACTGGTTGGGAAACACTGGTGTTACATTATGTGTATGCTGAATAGGCTAGAACAGGGTTTCCCAACCAGTGTACCTCCAGCTGTTGCAAAACTACAACTCCCAGCATGCCCAAAGTCTGTCAGGGCATGCTGGGAGTTGTAGTTTTGCAACCGCTGGAGGCACACTGGTTTGTAAACACTAGCATACACACACACACAACAGGGACTACAACTCCCAACATGTGTCATTCAGGAGTCCCCCCCCTTCACATATAGGGAGAGATTTATCAAAACCTGTGCAGAGGAAAACTTGCCCAGTTGCCCATAGCAACCAATCAGCTTGCTGCTTCCATTTTTATGAAGGCCTGTGAAAAATGAAAGAAGCAATCTGATTGGTTGCTATGGGCAACTGGGCAAGTTTTCCTCTGCACAGGTTCTGATAAATCTCTCCCATAGAGATCCTTCCCAGTATGAGATTTATTCCCCTGCAGTCCATACATCCCCAGCCCGTGCACCTTCTCATCCTCCCCTTCAGATAACATTTATCTTCTCTGTGTTCCTTCTCCTGTGCAGACCTGTGTCCTAGAATACAGAGCAGGGGGGAGGGGAGGTGAGAAGCTGTGTACTCAGCTGGATGAGATGAGGGGGCATGGATTATTCCACATATAACACGTGTATATTGCAAAAAAACAAAACTTACAAAGAAGATGCCATATACTCAAAAAAATTTACCACCGGAGTACCCCTTTAACCCCTTCATGACCCAGCCCATTTTCACCTTCAGGACCTGGGCATTTTTTGAAAATCTGACCACTGTTACTTTAAACATTAATAACTCTGGGATGCTTTTACTTATCATTCTGATTCCGAGATTGTTTTTCGTGACATATTCTACTTTATGATATTGGTAAAATTTCATCCTTTCTTGGTAAAAAAAAATCTAAAAATTTCACGAAAATTTTGAGAATTTTGCATTTTTCTAACTTTTAAAGTCTCTGCTTGTAAGGAAAATGGATATTCCAAATAAATTACATATTGATTCACATATACAATATGTCTACTTTATGTTTGCATCAAAAAATTGACAAGTTTTTACTTTCGGAAGACATCAGAGGGCTTCAAAGTTCCGCAGCAATTTTCCAATTTTTCTCAAGATTTTCAAAATTTTACTTTTTCAGGGACCAGTTCAGGTTGGAAGTGGATTTTAAGGGTCTTCATATTAGAAATACCCCATAAATGACCCCATTATAAAAACTGCACCCCCCCAAAGTATTCAAAATGACATTCAGTAAGTGTTTTAACCCTTTAGGTGTTTCACAGGAATAGCAGCAAAGTGAAGGAGAAAATTCTAAATCTTCATTTTTTCTTGTAGACCATATTTTTGAATTTTTACAAGGGGTAAAAGGAGAGAAATCACCCTAAAATTTGTAACCCAATTTCTCTCAAGTAAGCACATACCTCATATGTGGATGTAAAGCGTTCGGCGGGCGCAGTAGAGGGCTCAGAAGGGAAGGAGCGACAACGGGATTTTGGAGAGTGAGTTTTTCTGAAAGGGTTTTTGGTGGGCATGTCCCATTTAGGAAGCCCCTATGGTGCCAGAATAGTGGACCCCCCCACATGTGACCCCATTTTGGAAACTACACCCCTCATGGAATTTAATAAGGGGTGCAGTGAGCATTTACACCCCACTGGCGTTTGACAGATATTTGAAACAGTGGACTGTGCAAATGAAAAATTTTATTTTTCATTTTCACAGACCACTGTTCCAAAAATCTGTCATACGCCAGTGGGGTGTAAATTCTCACTGCACCCCTTATTAAATTCCATGAGGGGTGTAGTTTCCAAAATGGGGTCACATATGGATATTTATTGTTTTGCGTTTATGTCAGAACTGCTGTAACAATCAGCCACCCCTGTGCAAATCACCTCAAATGTACATGGCGCACTCTTCCCTTCTGGGCCTTATTGTGCGCCCCCAGAGCACTTTGCGCCCACATATGGGGTATCTCCGTAGTCAGGAGAAATTGCATTAGAAATTTTGAGGGTCTTTTTTCCCTTTTACCTCTTTTGAAAATGAAAAGTATAGGGCAACACCAGCATATCAGTATAAAAAATAAAATTTTTATACACTAACATGCTGGTGTAGACCCCAACTACACCTTTTCATAAGGGGTTAAAGAAGAAAAAGCCCCCCAAAATTTGTAAGGCAATTTCTCCCGAGTACGGAGATACCCCATATGTGGCCCTAAACTGTTGCCCTGAAATACGACAGGGCTCCAAAGTGAGAGAGCGCCATGTGCATTTAAGGCCTAAATTAGGGATTTGCATAGGGGTATTCTATGCCAATGATTCCCAAACAGGGTGCCTCCAGCTGTTGCAAAACTCCCAGCATGCCTGGACAGTCAATGGCTGTCCGGCAATACTGGGAGTTGTTATTTTGCAACAGCTGGAGGCTCCGTTTTGGAAACAGTAGCGTACCAGACGTTTTTTCATTTTTTTGGGGAGGGGGGCTGTGTAGGGGTATGTGTATATGTAGTGTTTTTTGCTTTTTATTTTAGGTTAGTGTAGTGTAGTGTTTTTAGGGTACAGTCACACGGGCAGAGGTTCACAGCAAGTTTGCCGCTGGGAGTTTGAGCTGCAGCGCAAAATTTGCGCCATCTCAAACTTGCAGCACTGACTGTAAACCTCCGCCCATGTGAGTGTACCCTGTACATTCACATTGGGGGGAAGGGGGCAAACATCCAGCTGTTGCAAACTCCGAGCATGCCCTTTGGCTGTCCGTGCATGCTGGGAGTTGTAGTTTTGCAACAGCTAGAGGCACACTGGTTTGGAAACACTAAGTTAAGTAATAAACTTTCAAGTGATTTGCAACCAAACTTAGTGTTTCCAAACCAGTGTGCCTCCAGCTGTTGCAAAACTACAACTCCCAGCATGCATGGTCTGTCAGTGCATGCTGGGAGTTATAGTTTTGCAACAATTGCAACAGCTGGAGGCACTGAGGTAGGAAACGGACAATGTTTCCCAACTAGTGTGCCTCCAGTTGTTGCAAAACTACAACTCCCAGCATGCCCAGACTGCCCAGGCATGCTGGAAGTTGTAGTTCGGCAATATATGAAGGATCAAATGTTGCCGAACTACAACTTGGGCAGTCTGGTATGCTGGTAGTTGTAGTTTTGCAACATCTGGAGGTCCACAGTTTGGAGATCACTGTATAATGGTCTCCAATCTGTGCTCTTCCAGATGTTACAGAACTACAACTCCCAGCATGCCTGGACAGACTGAGCATGCTGAGATTTGTAGTTTTGCAACATCTGGAAGAGCACAGATTGGAGACCATTATACAGTGGTCTCCAAACCGAGGACCTCCAGATGTTGCAAAACTGCAACTCCCAGCATGCACAGAAAGCCAAAGGCTGTCTGGGCATGCTGGGAGTTGCAGTTTTGAAACTCCCAGAGGCAGCAGTGAGATCGCTTTACGGCGATCTCACTGCTGCCAATGAAGATGCCGCCCTGCTGTCGGAAACTCACCTCCGGGACGCACCACCGCCGGGACCGCCTGGAGGACGCCGCCCGCGCCGGGACCGCTCGGGACACCGCATGGCCGGGTAAGTGACGCCGGGAGACGGTTAAGGGACACTTAGCAGAGCACTTCCTGTGCCATGCACATCGCAGGAAAGACAGCGGGAGCTTAGGGAGTTAAATGCATGGCTTAAGTCGTGGTGTAAGGGGGAAGGGTTTGGGTTTTTAGAGCACTGGGCTGACTTTTCATTGGGGTGCAAACTCTGCTGGTGGAAAGAATCCTGGAAGGGGTGGCTGAGTATTTAAACTAGGTGAGTGGGGGGAGGATAATAAAGCAAAGAAAGCAGACAGTGGGATGGATAGGTTAGAGAGGGGTCAGGACATAATGGTGGGTGGAGAGGAGTCCTGTGGGGGGAGGTTAAGAGCAGTGGATAAGGAGATCCATGGGTTACAAACCAGCCGTAAAAATAAATGTAGCCCGAAAAATTGTAATCCCAATAATTCAAAAAATTCCATTAGCCCCAATAACTCAATAACTACAATAAGCCCCATTAACTCAAAAAATCCCATTAGCCCCAATAACTAAAATAGTACAATTAGCCCTTATAACTAAAAAAATAACATTAACCCCAATAACTCTGAAAATCCCATTAGTTAGACTATATGTGTAAAACATAATGGAAATATAAAGTGTATGTTCACAAATGCCAGAAGCCTAGCAAATAAAATGACGGAGCTTGAGGCCTTGATACTGGAGGAACATATTGATATAGTTGGGGTCACTGAGACATGGCTGGACTCCTCGCATGACTGGGCCGTTAATCTGCAGGGGTTTACATTGTTTCGCAAGGATAGAATGAACAGAAAAGGTGGTGGAGTCTGTCTGTATGTAAGAAGTGGTATGAAAGTCAGTGTGAACGATGCCACAGTGTGATGATTCTGAGGATGTGGAATCATTGTGGGTAGAATTACAAAAGGAGGAAAATATAGAAAAAATAGTATTTGGTGTAATCTACAGACCCCCTAATATCACTGAAGAGATAGAAGGTCAGCTGTATAAACAAATAGAGAGGGCCGCCCGGGCAGGTACAGTGGTAATAATGGGAGATTTTAACTATCCAGATATAGATTGGGGTCCGGGGTTGGCTAAAACTACAAAGGGGAGAAAATTCCTAAATTTATTGCAGGATAATTTTATGGGCCAGTTTGTGGAGGACCCAACAAGAAGTGATGCCTTGTTGGATCTGATCATTTCCAACAACGCAGAGCTGGTTGGTAATGTAACTGTGCGGGAAAACCTTGGTAATAGCGACCACAATATAGTTACTTTTGACTTAAAATGTAGAAAACAAAGACAGATGGGGAAGGCAAAAACATATAACTTTAAAAAGGCAAATTTCCCTGGGCTGAGAGCTGCACTACAGGATATAGACTGGGGGGAGGTGTTGTCAAATACTGATACAGAAGGTAAATGGGACATCTTTAAATCAACTCTAAATAACTATACAGCTAAATATATACCAAAGGGGTACAAATTAAAACTAAATCCTACATGGCTGACAAATGAGGTTAAAAGAGCAATAAACAACAAAAAAATAGCCTTCAAAAAATTCAAATCTGATGGGTCAGCGATAACATTTAAACAGTACAAAGAGCTTAATAAAATCTGTAAAAATGGAATAAAAACAGCAAAAATGCAAAATGAGAGACAGGTGGCCAAAGAAAGCAAAACTAATCCTAAATATTTTTTTAGATATATAAATACAAAAAACCATGTAGGACCCCTTAATAAAGATAATGGGGAGGTTGTCACGGGCGATCAAGAGAAGGCGGAGCTACTGAATGGATTCTTTAGTTCTGTATACACTATGGAAAAAGGAGCTGACATTGGCCAGGTCAGTGCTGGTAACACATCATGTAATGTACTGAACTGGCTTAATGTAGAGATGGTACAAGGTAAGTTAAGTAAAGTAAATGTAAGCAAATCTCCAGGGCCGGATGGACTACACCCAAGAGTTCTTAGAGAGGTAAGTTCTAGTAATATCTGTACCCTTGTTCATGATATTTAGAGATTCTCTGGTGTCTGGTATTGTGCCAAGGGACTGGCGCAAGGCTAATGTGGTACCAATCTTCAAGAAGGGCTCTAGGTCTTCGCCAGGCAATTATAGACCGGTAAGTCTAATGTGCATTGTGGGTAAATTGTTTGAAGGACTTATAAGGGATTACATACAGGAATACATAGGGGATAATAGTATTATAAGTGATAGCCAGCATGGGTTTACTAAGGATAGAAGTTGTCAAAGCAATCTAATTTGCTTTTATGAAGAGGTGAGTAGAAGCCTTGACAGAGGAATGGCTGTGGATATAGTGTTTTTGGATTTTGCCAAAGCGTTTGATACTGTCCCTCACAGACGTCTGACAGGTAAGTTAAGGTCTTTGGGCTTGGAAACTTTAGTTTGTAACTCGATTGAACACCAGATTGGATCGTACCCAGAGAGTGGTGGTCAATAATTCGTACTCTGATTGGTCCCCGGTTATTAGTGGTGTACCCCAAGGTTCAGTACTGGGCCCGCTGTTGTTTAATTTATTTATCAATGATATAGAGGATGGCATTAACAGCTCTGTTTCTATCTTTGCAGATGACACCAAGCTTTGTAGCACGGTACAGTCTATAGAGGATGTGCATAAGTTACAAGATGACTTGGATAGACTAAGTGTCTGGGCATCCACTTGGCAAATGAGGTTCAATGTGGATAAATGTAAAGTTATGCATCTGGGTACTAATAACATGCATGCATTGTATGTCTTAGGGGGGATTAAACTGGCAGAGTCACTGGTAGAGAAGGATCTGGGTGTACTTGTGGATCACAGACTACAGAATAGCATGCAATGTCAGGCTGCTGCTTCCAAAGCCGGCAGGATATTGTCATGTATACAAAGAGGCATGGACTCAAGGGACATAATACTCCCCCTTTATAAAGCATTGGTACGTCCTCACCTGGAATATGCTGTTCAGTTTTGGTCGCCTGTTCATAAAAGGGACACTGCGGAGTTGGAAAGGGTGTAGAGACGCGCGACTAAACTAATATGGGGCATGGAACATCTTAGCTATGAGGAGCGATTAAAGGAGTTACAATTGTTTAGTCTTGAGAAGAGACGTTTAAGGGGGGATATGATAAACGTATATAAGTATATAAATGGCCCATACAAAAAATATGGAGAAAAACTGTTCCAGGTTAAACCCCCCCAAAGGACGAGGGGGCACTCCCTCCGTCTGGAGAAGAAAAGGTTTAGTCTAAAGGCGACACATCTTCTTTACCGTGAGGACTGTGAATTTATGGAACGGTCTACCTCAGGAACTGGTCACAGCAGGAACAATTAACAGCTTTAAAACAGGGTTAGATACATTCCTGGAACAAAATAACATTAATGCTTATGCAGAATTATAAAACTACCTCCCCTCCCCTTATCCCCTTACACCCTTCACTTCAATGCCCAGGTTGGACTAGATGGACGTATGTCTTTTTTCAACCATATTAACTATGTAACTATGTAATAAGTACTGGAAGGATTAAGATTTTTTAATGGAAGTAATTTACAAATCTGTTTAACTTTATGGCACCAGTTGATAAAAAAAAAAAAAAAAAAAAGTTTCCCACCGGAGTACCCCTTTAACCCCTTCCCGACCCATCACATACATGTACGTCATGACCGGGAAGGTTTTCCTGACCTATGACGTACATATATACGTCATACAGATACTGGCCACTACTCGCGGCATCCCGCTGCGCCCGGTAAAATGGTGGCTATCACTGATAGCCAGCCATTTTGCCTCGGGACCTAGGGGGGTTTCATGCCCCTTCCCTTACAGCGATCGCTCCTATCAGCTAGGCAAAACTGACTAGCTGATGGCAGCGTTTTGCATAGAAAAATCCTGAGCAGCGCAGTGTGTGTGTCCCGATCACGGGGATCGGGACACACACACTGCTCTGCTAGAAGGCCCCAGTGTCCCTTATCTTTCCCCCTTCCCCCGACGTCCCTTACCCGTCCCGAGCTGCCGACGCTGCGCCCACCGGCATGCTTTACTTTCACTTTATTTATTATTATTATTTTTTTTTTGTAAAGGGGCTGCTTAGTTGTACAACAGTGTCCTAAATCTGGTACTGCATGCTTTTTGCACGAGACACTAGGGGGGAGCTGTTGTACAGTAGTAAAAAACAAATAAATAAAATAAATACATATATATATATATATAAATGCATGGATATATACATGGATAAATAAATACTTATATATATATATAAATGCATGGATATATACATATATTTATATATGCGCACGTGTATATATACATATATATACCGTATTTATCAGCGTATAACACGCACTTTTTAGGCAAAAATTTTTAGCCTAAAGTCTATGTGCGTGTTATACGCCGATACACCCCCAGGAAAGGCAGGGGGGAGAGGCCGTCGCTGCCCGCTTCTCTCCCCCTTCCTTTCCTGGGGTCTAGAGCCCTGCTGCCGGCCCTTCTCTCCCCTTGGCTATCGGCGCCGCTGCCCGTTCTGTCCCCCTGACTATCGGTGCAGCCCATAGCAACGACGCAGGGGACGCACGCCGGAGGCCTGCAGCAGCGCGGTCCCGACCCCGGCAACAGGTAATTATGCCACCGGGGATGGGGGGAGGCAACGGGGCAGCGGCCGCTTCTCTTCCCCTGGCTATCGGCGCCGGCAATGGGGCGCTGGCACCGATAGTCAGGGGGACAGAACGGGCAGCGGCGCCGATAGCCAGGGGGAGAGAAGGGGCGGCAGCAGGGCTCTAGACCCCAGGAAAGGCAGGGGGAGAGAAGTGGGCAGAGACGGCCTCTCTCCCCCTGCCTTTACTGGGGGTGTATCGGGGTATACATGCGCACACACGCACCCTCATTTTACCATGGATATTTGGGTAAAAAACTTTTATTACCCAAATATCCTTGGTAAAATGAGGGTGCGTGTTATAGGCCGGTGCGTGGTATACCCCGATAAATACGGTATATATACTATATATATATATATTTAAATATATATATATATATCGTATTTATCGGCGTATAACACGCACTTTTTAGGCTAAAATTTTTAGCCTAAAGTCTACCTGCGTGTTATACGCCGATAAGCCGCTGCAGTTCAATGATTTAAAGCGGGCTCTTTAAATCAATGAACTGCAGCGGCTTTGCAGGTGCAGAGACAGCCAGTGCTGCCGGCTTCTCTGCCCCTGCCGGCCTTCTCTCCCGCTGGCTATCTGCGCCGCTGCCCGTTCTCTCCCCCTGACTATCGGTGCCGGCGGCGCTGCTGTCTCCCCCATCCCCGGTTGCATAATTACCAGTTGCCGGGGTCGGGTCCGCGCTGCTTCAGGCCTCCGGTGTGCGTCCCAGGCAATGGGGCGCCGGCACCGATAGTCAGGGGGAGAGAACGGGCAGCGGCGCCGATAGCCAGGGGGAGAGAAGCGGTGGCAGCAGGGCTCTAGACCCCAGGAAAGGCAGGGGGAGAGAAGCGGGCAGCGACGGCCTCTCTCCCGCTGCCTTTCCTGGGGGTGTACCGGGGTATACACACACACACACACGCACCCTCATTTTACCATGGATATTTGGGTAAAAAACTTTTTTTACCCAAATATCCTTGGTAAAAGGAGGGTGCGTGTTATAGGCTGGTGCGTGGTATACCCCGATAAATACGGTATATACACACATATATATTAAAAATGTTATTGTTCCCCCCCAAAAAATTTGATTTTTGAACTTTTGTAGAAAATTTGAGAAAATACTCGTAATAATATAAGCCTTCTAATGTTGTAAAAAAGTAATAGAATGTTTATCAAATGATGCCAGCATAAAGTAGACATATTGTGGATGTGAATTAATAACTAAATGTATTTGGCATCAATTTAGTTTTTCACAAAAATTGCTTCATGTATCAACAAAAATTTACTACTAATATAAAGTACAATATGACTCGAAAAAACTATCTCTGAACCACTTTACCTGGTAAAAGCAGTTCAAAGTTATTACCACTTAAAGAGACACATGTCAGATTTGAAAAAAACAGACTGGGTCATAAAGGCCAAAACTAGCTGGGTCATGAAGGGGTTAAGGGGTACTCCGGGGAACTAAACCCATAGCCCCTCTCAATCCCATTTCCCTCTCACCAACCTATTTATTTGTCTAACTATAATTCATTAGCTTTATAGAGCAGTTTCCCTCTTTCAGCTGTCACTTACATGCAGGGAGTGAGAGAAAGACGTCATATTCAGATCCTGCTTGTCTCTGTGTAAACCCCTCACTGAGACTAGCTCCCACCCTCCTGCAAGACAAACACCGTGTGATTTCTCGCTTCACAGCCAGATCTCCCCTCCCCCTTCCTTCCCTGTGTGAGGCAGAGAAGCCAAGTAAAGATTCTCAGTCACAACTCATAAAGCTGCTCTTTTCCTGCTGTAGATCTTATCACTGACTGCTGACTTGTAGAGTATATCATGATTTATTGCTGAGGAGAAGGATAGTTTGAAAGAAAAGACAAGTACAGTGTGTGCTGCTGACAACAACACAGCATGCACACAGATAGAAAGAGAAATTGGCTGGCAGCCATTACACAGAGCTGCACTGACTTCTAGAAGTTGTAGTCTGGGGTGCAAGCAAGGAAAAATAATATTTAGGAGACAACAGGTGCCACAAGAACTGCCAAAACCACATGGATAACTACAGGGGACACAGAACAGGTATTGTGGCTTTGGGGCATTTTTATTTTTATTAACTCACCTGGAGAACCCCTTTAAAGCCTAGCTCTGGATTTGCGTCTATAATTCTAGCACCTGAAGTCATCAGTACTAAACATTGATCCACACTGTGACAAACAATCCTACACTGTTGCTAAAAATAATTTCCATTTTGATGTATTAAAAGTCTTTACCCAGTCTCTTTGCTCACCTTTTGATCCAGTAAATAGTAGTTCTTCAGTAGAATCTACACAGAGGACAGGCTTTGAATGCCCTTCTGCTATTGCTACACATTGGAGTGGAGATGTTCTGGGACCTTTTAGACCGCCTACAGGAGAAATCACCCCTCTGTATAACAGAAAACATAATATATTTTAATGTAGACTAAAGAACAGCACTTTAAAAGACACACACAAAAAAAAAGCTTGGGTGCAGGTTTCAGTAGTTGAAACAGTTCCCCACAATGCGATGATCCAAGCAAACAAATTAGCAATACAGTAGTGAAAAAATCACAATGGGGGAATGGGGGATCATATGTCAGTCCTAAGTAAAGTGTTGCCCCTGTCACCTACGTAGAATTCTGAGGCTGCCCATGGAGCAGCCTCAGAATTCTACACCAGCTCCAACAGGTCATAAATTTTTACTACAATTTACACCTCTTGCAGTTTGACGCAGGGGAAGGCCATGTCCCCTTCGCACCATGCTGTGCCCTGTCATGCTATTTCTACCAATAAAACAAGAGTTTTGATATGAGAGGTACAATATTGTGTCAAAGCTTCAATTATGAATTAAAATTATACAATGTAATTCCACTAGGTCAGAAAGTGTCTCTGAGAAAAACAAATGCCATAAAGTGTGGAATGTTTGAGGTAAACAGAAGGTGTACTAGAGAAAAACATAAGACAATAGATGCTCTCTGGATTGTTAATCTGTGAATTGACATAAGAGCAACCATGTTTGCCAAGTTTCAAGAACCAGCGTTATATTGTGGAAGCTTTTGATTTTGAAACCCTTTGTCTTAGCAATGGGGGTTATATGATTGCTCTGTACACACTGTATCATCTGAATGTGTATAATCCAAAACATACAGTGGAATGTAGGTATAAGCATATATGTAACGCTGGGTCACATGCTGACCTCGCGTCATAGCGGGTCGGTCCAGGCACCTAGCGCCCATAACACTGATCAATGCTATGCTATGCAATTAGAAGATTGCATGTCATAGTCCCCTATTGGGGCTATACAAGTGTAAAAAAAAGTGAAAAGAAATGTAATCAATGTGATTTAAGTTTGACTCAACCCCCTTTTCCCATTTAAAAAAAAAGTTAACAAAAATAAACATATGTGGTATCGCCTCGTGCGTAAATATCGGAACTATAAAAATATAATGTTAATTAAACTACATGATCAATGGCGTACATGTAAAAAAAAATTCAACGGGCAAAATTGCATATTTTTGGTCACTTTGTATACCATAAAAAAATGTATAAAAAGGGATCAAAAAGTCCCATCAAAACAAAAATGGTACGGATAAAAACCTCAAATCACAGCGCAAAACATTTGCCCTCATACCGCCCTGTATGCAGAAAAATAAAAAAGTTATAGGGGTCAGAAGAGGACATTTTTAAACGTACTAATTTATATATCAGACAGGAGGTTCATATCTTGCATTAAACCTTTCTTTTAATGCCCATAGCAGAAAATTACAAGCAGAATTAATTTCATTAACATTAGAAAATTTTCATTAAAACTACAACTCCCAGCAGCCCCTGGACTCCCTTCCCCTGGGTCGGAGACCCATATAAGGGGCTGGCTGGACCTCCTCTTCCTCTTTCTTTCTGCTCATGGCAGCTGGTTAAGTATATCATTGCTCTCTGATTTTTCTCTGTTTTGTGCCAGGTCTGCAGGCATTTGGGGACCCCCCATTTTAGTGTCCCCGTGTTCCCGTCTGTCCTGGTTCAGTTCATTTTTATGTAATATATGTATTGTATATATATTTAGTTTCTCTTATATTTTATATATATATATTTTATATATTCTTAGTATTTTCTTATTGTTCTGTACTTTTCTTCTTCCTTCATTCTTATTTTGCTTACTGCGCCGCATTTTCACGGCGTTTCCTTCCCCTTTTTACTCTTTGCTCTCTCTTTCTAGCGCTGAGGTAAATTTCCCTATTTCCTCAGGCGCCATTTTACCTTGTTGTTCGCGCCGTCTTCCTCGGCTTCCTCCCACCACTCGCACCCTTTTCGTGGACTCAGTGGCGGGGAGACGTGTCTGAGTGACGCATTCTTGCGACGCGCCTCCTATTTCTGTTATGCGCCCAATCAGAGGAGCTTACAGACGTAGTCTCGCGAGACTACGGCTGTAAACCCTGTTTGCTGAGATCCTCCTCCTCTCACCGGCGCCAGTGTTGAGCGAGGGGTGAAAGGAGCGACAGCAGCTTAGTTATTGTCCGGTTTGCAGGTTAGCTATTAGGTGTTTACACCCTTGACTACTCCTTAGAAGGGTCCAGTGGGCTATAATAGGTACAATATACTTGTGTATCTTCCCTCTTAGCATCTGCTCTGTGGCATTAGGTTAACCCTTTATAGTGACTGATTATCAGTTAGGCTACTTGTAGCCAGTAGTGTACTATACATAGACTGTGAGATGACTGGAGAAACTTCCACACAGGTTGATGAGACCGTGGACATTGAAGCTTCACAGATAATGTCTGCTTCACAAATCCAAGCATTAATCTCTAAGTCCATCCAAGCAGCTCTAGCTGCCCATGTACGTTCTGACCCCTCTGTACCCTCTGCCTCTAATGAGATCTCAGGCAGGGGTAAGGTAACTCATAAAAGGAAGCACATGAACGTACACTCCGACTCCCCGGCAGGGGAAGTTTATAATATGTCCCAGGCAGAACCCGACCCGGTCTGCCGCACCCCGCATCCAAAAGTTCACTCTCGACCCTTGGGCCCCAAGGAGAACTAAAAAGGGCTGAAGTCCGCCAGACGGACCAAACCAGACTCGTTCGATACGTCTAATGACGAATCCTCGAGCGAGTCCGGCGAGTTTGACGTGGCTCAGGCCACAGACTCTGAGGAGGAGGATGCGGTGATTAAGGCGGAGTATTCTGATACCGCACCAGAAATGCCCAGCGAGGCAATCCTAGATGCTCAGGGTCAACCCCTGTTTAACCCCGATGAAATCACACACCCGCGCTCAGGGGACTGGGCTCCGTTGCCACACGTGGCACAATACATTGAACACTGGATTAGGCGACCTCTAGACCGCACTAACCGTAACAAACTAAGGGCGGAATGCCCTAGACCATGTGTGACCAAGAAAGTGGCCACTACCCCAGAAATAGACCCGGTCCTCCTTAAATACTTGACCCGGGCGGGGAAATATTCAAAGAAGGGGATCGAAAGATCTTTCAAACTGATCCAAGATCGCATACAAGATATGCTGGGACCGCTTACCAAAATTTTAAATTTATCTGAACAAGCAGACGCGGCTGCCCAGCTAGTGGATCTCACACAATTAAGGGGTTTGGCCCAGCGTGCGATTTGCATGCTGGGCAGTGCCAACACGGCGTGTTCAGTTGAACGTCGCCATTCTATACTGATGAAACTAGAACCCCAGCTCAGCCACTTAGCTGAAAATGAACCCGGCCCTTCCGCTGACGGTCTCCTCTTTGGAGAAGACCTAATTAAGAACATTAATAAAGTGGTCAGTTTGTTCTCCAGCCTGGATAAGGCGCAGACGTCATTAAAGAAAGCGGGCCAAACAACCAAGATTTTTGGCAAGGCCGGTAGAGGCAGAGGCCGATCTACCGGCCGCTCAGCCCCTTATAGGCCCTATGTTAGAGCTGCACACCAACAGTTTGCTCCCGCTCAACAGCAATATACTCTGCCCGTGGCCCAACCGTCCCCTTTCTTCCCCCATGAGGACGCCCCTGGAGGGGACGTGGAGGTCGCGGATTTCCTAGATCTCGGCAATCGACCGGTGAGTATACGTTCTCTTTCCATTCCACACACAGTAGTGGGGGGCAGACTGATGTATTTTACCCACGCCTGGTCCATGATTACAGCAGACGCGTGGGTCCTCAATACAGTAGCAGGATACCGGATAGAGTTCCAATCTCTTCCTGTGCTGAATGTCATACCTCAATCCATTCGGTTTTCAGCGCAAAATATAGAACTCATAGACAACGAGCTTCAGGAGCTCTTATACAAACAGGCGGTTGTAGAGGTAGACCCCTTGTCACCCGGATTTATAAGCAACATCTTCTTGGTAAAGAAGAAGGATGGCGGTTATCGACCAGTGATAAATCTAAGAGATTTAAACCAACACGTATTATATCGTCACTTCAAGATGGAAGGTATCCATTTGCTGCGCGACCTTCTCTGGCCAGGAGACTGGTTGGTGAAGATCGACTTGAAGGACGCATATCTCACCGTCCCCATTCACCAATCCTCCCAACCTTTCCTACGGTTTCGGTGGGGAGACCGAATGTGGCAGTTCACCTGCCTACCATTCGGATTATCATTGGCCCCTTGGTGTTTCACCAAGTTGCTGAAACCGGTAGTGGCGGCTCTCCGGAGCAGGGGCGTCCGGCTTATCATCTATCTGGACGACCTGCTGATAATGGCATGCTCCAGAACGCAAGCCCTGCTGCACAGCCAATGGGCGGTTTCCTTAATGGAGGACTTAGGATTCCTCATCAATCACAAGAAGTCTGTGCTGACTCCCTCGCAGGAGATGGAATTCCTAGGTTTCCTAGTGGATACCAAACGTGCCATCCTGCTGTTACCAAAAGCCAAATTAGCTCTGATTCGGAAAGAAATCAGAGCGACTTTGCGCAAGACCCGGGTATCTCTAAGGATGATTGCACGCATAGTCGGCCTATTATCGGCCTCTATTCAAGCGATCTTCCCGGCTCCACTTAATTATCGGGCCCTTCAACTGCTCAAGACCCTCCATCTTCACCAGGGCCTCCGATATGCGGACGAGATTACCCTTTGTCCGGAGGCAGTGGAGGAATTGCAATGGTGGCTGCGTCACGCTGTCGAATGGAACGGCAAAACTATCTTCAATTCCTGTCCGGACGTCATAATAGAGTCTGATGCGAGCCAACAAGGTTGGTGAGCTCGTTGCGGCCAGGATACTACATGAGGGAGATGGTCCGCAGAGGAGTCTTTCCTCCACATCAATGCCCTAGAACTCTTGGCAGCGTTCTTCGCTATCAGGAGTTTTCTCCCTCTCACTGCCAATTGTTGCGTACTTTTACGCATGGACAATGTGGCTGCGGTTCAATATGTCAACCGCCTTGTGGGTTCGAGGTCCAGAGTGCTGGCGGACATTGCGTCCGAGTTCTGGAACTTCTGTCTTTCCTGGGACATCGCTCCGGTTGCGGAATATCTTCCCGGAGTATCCAATATCGTGGCGGACTGGAATTCTCGTTATTTCAAGGATTCCAGCGATTGGATGTTAGACCGTTCTATCTTCCGAACATTGAGGGAGCTTTGGGGTCCATTACACATGGACCTCTTCGCATCCCGTCTCAATCGACAATTACCTCGCTTTTTCAGCTGGAGGCCGGATCCAGAAGCGTCTGCTGTCGATGCTTTCCGCCAGGTATGGTCCCGGTGAACACACTATGCGTTTCCCCCATTCAATATGATTTCCAGACTCCTTCTCCAGATACTGAATCAGAAGGCAACGGTGGTGTTGATCACCCCTTGGTGGCCGACACAACCGTGGTTTCCCCTCCTGTTGGGGATGACAATCGACTATCCTCGGTTGCTTCCTCAATCGCCTCTCCTTCTCACGAACCCGACCATGGGTCCTCACCCGTTGGTGTTGGAGGGCAACCTTCCACTCCTTGCGTGGTTGGTTTCGGGGTCCCGGACGCTGGTAGTGACCTTTCACAATCGGCTAGAGACCTCCTCGCCTTGGCCTGGGCCCCAGGGACTAGATCGGCATACAGATCAGCCTGGGCTTTGTGGGTTCGCTGGTGTGATCAACGGCAAATTGATGCCGTTCAAGCACCTGTGTCAGTGATTGTGAATTATTTGGCGGATTATTTTGAATCTGGGAAATCCTATAGTTCTATTAACGTATACAGATCCGCCATATCGGCATATCATTGCCCGGTGGACGCTTTACCAGTAGGCAAACATCCTTTGGTATGTAGGCTCTTGCGGGGTGTTAAGTTCAAACGCCCTCCACGTCCTATATACCAATCTACTTGGGATGTCTCCCGTGTGTTGGAATTATTTTCCTCTTGGGAGGATAATGTCGCTCTCTCTTTAAAATTTTTATCTCTCAAAATATCTACCCTTTTATGTTTAGTGTCCATAAAACGAGTGTCGGACGTTAAGGCTTTAGATATTTCCAGGCGACAGTTTTCGCTGGAAGGGGTAAGTTTTTCGGTGGTTCGCAGAACTAAGACAGGACTTCAATCCGTCTTTTACCCCTTTTTCCCGGACCACCCACGATTGTGTGTGGTACGCTGTCTACAAGAGTACGAGGCAAGGACCGCGTCTTTGCGATCGGAAGATCACAATCAATTATTGATATCTTATGTCACAGAGCATCTTCCGGTATCCTCGGCCACTTTGGCCAGGTGGGTGCGGTCAGCCATGGAGTTGGCTGGGATTGATATCTCTCTTTTTGGAGCCCACTCTTCCAGAGGGGCTATGGCCACCAAGGTAGTTACTTCAGGGGGTTCGCTTGCGGACCTTTTGTTAGCCGCCGATTGGTCGTCTGAGATGATTTTTCGACAGTTCTATTTTCGGCCCCAGGAACACGTTTCTGTGTCTGTCCTTTGAACGTGTATGTTCGCATGTTTTCTGATTAAACTTGTTTAGCTTTAAACTTGCAAGATATGAGCCTCCTGTCTGATATATAAATCGGGATTTTCCTAGCTACCGTGACGGAAAATCTAAGTTATATGAAGACAGGAGGCGAGTATCTTCCCTCCCTTCCCAACCCTGTTATGATGTGTTTTTCGTTTCAGGATATTGAAGAGCGGAACCTGCATCTACGCAGCAGAGTATGAGAAGTCCCTGAGTGACAGCTGTTCTGTTTGTTCCTGTTGAAGCACAGTTGCTGGGGGCCCAGTTGGCCCTGACGTCCAGTTCCGGAGATGGAGTTCGTTGCCGTCGGAGTGTATCCGGGGTATCAAGATGCCGTGCGCTGTTCCGAAGTTCGCACGAAAGAAAGAGGAAGAGGAGGTCCAGCCAGCCCCTTATATGGGTCTCCGACCCAGGGGAGGGGAGTCCAGGGGCTGCTGGGAGTTGTAGTTTTAATGAAAATTTTCTAATGTTAATGAAATAAATTCTCTGTAATTTTCTGCTATGGGCATTAAAAGAAAGGCTTAATGCAAGATACTCGCCTCCTGTCTTCATATAACTTAGATTTTCCGTCACGGTAGCTAGGAAAATCCCGATTTTTGTGCAAACAGTTATAATTTTCACCAGAAGTAAAACAAAATCAAACCTGTATGTTAGTTGGGTATTATTTTAATTACCTAACAAAGCGCTAACAAAGTTATTGTTTTCACCACAGGGTGCCTCCACCTGTTTCACCACTACAACTCCCAGCATGCCCTGACAGCCAGTAGATGTCAGGGCAAGATGGGAGTTGTAGTGGTGAAACAGCTGGAGGCACCCTGTATAGTGAACTAAGTGCGGAAGTGTCGGCCCCAGCAGGCATCAGTAATGTCACGCCTGCTGGGGAAGTCAAGCCATTTTAATATAGTAAAAAAAAAAAAAATGTTAAGGCAGGGAGGGGGTTAGGGATAGATGGGCAATAGGCAGGGACAGAAAAAAAAAGTGTGGGAGCTACCCTTTAACCCCTTAAGGACGCAGGACGTACTCAAACGGCCCCTTTTCCGAGTCCTTAAGGACTCAGGACGTTTGAGTACATCCTGTCAAATCCCGGCCCGCGCCGCTAGCCGGAGGGGAGCCGGTGCTCGATGTCTGCTGAAATCGTTCAGCAGGCATCGCGGCATATCGCCCAGGGGGGTCATGATGACTGACAATTCAGTCCAGCGATCTGCGGAAGATTCTGGGTCAATCGGGTCTCCAGTGACCCAGTGACCCGGAATTACAGGCTGTTCGGGGCCGTCTCTGGTGCCACCTCACGATCGCCCTGATTGGTCGGCCAGTTTACCGGCCGACCAATCAGGGCACCTGCTGCGGGTATCACTCCCGCAACCCGCTCCGCCCCTCTTCCGGAGCACGTGAGCGGGTGCGGGACGTGGACCCCGGGAGCTGGGGACCCCGAACCCCGGTGTCAATGTTGGGATCGGGGCCCCAGGAGCGACGGCGGGACTGACCTGTGCCCGGAGTAGCAGCAGGAGGTGAGTGACAGCCTCCTGCTGTTGCTTAGCAACAGCTCCCAGCATGCAAAAAGGGAATGCTGGGAGCTGTAGTTATGCAACAGCAGGAGGCAGACCACCACAACTCCCAGCATTCCCTTATGGGCATGCTGGGAGTTATAGTTTTGCAACAGCTGGAGGCACATTTTTTCTATGGAAAAGTGTACCTTCAGCTGTTGTATAACTACAACTCCCAGCTTGCACAATCAGCTAAAGTGCATGCTGGGAGTTGTAGTGGTGCATCTGCTGGTTGCATAACTACAACTCCCAGCATGCCCGTTGGCTGTCGGTGACTGCTGAGAGTTGTAGTTTTGCAACAGCTGAAGGCACACTGGTTGTGAAACAAGTAGCAAACCAGTGTGCCTCCAGCTGTTGCATAACTACAATCCCCAGCATCCCCAGCCAAAGTAGTATGCCTCCAGCTGTTGCATAACTACAAGACCCAGCATGCCCTTCCGCTGTCCGTACATGCTGGGGGTTGTAGCTTTTGCAACAGCTGAAAGCACACTGGTTGCAAAACACTGAGTTTGTTACCAAACTCGGCTTTTCACAACCAGTGTGCCTCCAGCTGTTGCAAAACTTCAACTCCCAGCATGCACTGATAGACCGTACATGCTGGGAGTTGTAGTTTTGCAACAGCTGGATGTTTCTCCCCCCCAATGTGAATGTACAGGGTACACTCACATGGGCGGAGGTTTACAGTAAGTATCCGGCTGCAAGTTTGAGCTGCGGCAAATTTTCTGCCGCAGCTCAAACTGCCAGCGAGAAACTACTGTGAACCCCCGCCCGTGTGACTGTACCCTAAAAACACTACACTACACTAACACAAAATAAAATAAAAAGTAAAAAACACTACATATACACTAGGGATCGACCGATATCGTTTTTTTAGGGCCGATACCGATAATCGGTGCAGGTTAGGGCCGATAGCCGATAACTTATACCGATATTCCGGTATAAGTTATCGGCTATTTAACCCCCTGCGACACCGCTGCAGATCATTGATTTAAAGCGGGCGCTTTAAATCAATGATCTGCAGTGGCTTTTGCGGGGCCATAGGCCGCCGCCGCCGCCACCACCCGCTTCTCTCCCCTACCTGCCAGGGTGGTCCGGGCCATCCATCCATCGTTCCTGTAGTGTCCGGGGGCGTTCCGGGTGGAGGGTGGTCCGGTCCGGGCTGTCCTTCTTCTCCGGCGGGCCTCTTCTCCACTCCGGGCAGGCTCCGGCCTAGTACGCTGCATAGACGTTGCTGCGCAGTGACGCCCGTGCGCAGCGACGGACCTGATGTCACGGCGTAGCGGCGTCTATGCAGCGTACTAGGCCGGAGCCTGCCCGGAGTGGAGAAGAAGACCGTGGGAGAAGAAGGACAGCCCGGACCGGACCACTCTCCATCCGGAACGCCCCCGGACACTACATGAAGGAAGGATGGCCTGGACCACCCCCATTACGGGTAAGTAAAAATTTTTTATTCACTCGGAGGGTGGGGGAGGGGCCCGACCGGTATAGCGGTATAGGAAAAAATCCATACCGGTATACCGCCTAGCATCACGGTGGGGGGTGCGACGCGGTGCGGTGGGTTGGAGCTGCGGTGCGGCGGGTCGAGGGGGTGGCGGTCGCGGTGCGGTGGGGGCGGTGCGGGGGGCGGAGCATTATCGGCTTATCGGCAAGATAATTGCCGATACCGATAATGCCCAAAATCGTGATTAACGGCCGATAATATCGGCCATACCGATAATCGGTCGATCCCTTATATACACATATCCCTACACAGCCCCCCTCCCCAATAAAAATGAAAAACGTCTGGTACGCCACGGTTCCCAAAACGGAGCCTCCAGCTGTTGCAAAACAACTACTCCCAGTATTACCAGACAGCCACTGACTGTCCAGGCATGCTGGGAGTAATACAACAGCTGGAGGCACCCTGTTTGGGAATCACTGGCGTAGAATACCCCTATGTCCACCCCTATGCAATCCTTAATTTAGGCCTCAAATGCGCATGGCGCTCTCACTTTGGAGCCCTGTTGTATTTCAAGGCAACAGTTTAGGGTCACATATGGGGTATCGCCCCAAAAGTCGTGAAACACCTGTGGGGTATTATAAGGTTCACTTAACCCCTTGTTACGTTCCCCAAGGGGTCTAGTTTCCAAAATAGTATGCCATGTGGTTTTTTTTTTTTTTGCTGTTGAGGCACCATAGGGGCTTCCTAAATGGAGCATGCCCCCAGAGTAAAATTTGCTTTCAAAAAGCCAAATGTGACTCCTTCTCTTCTGAGACCTGTAGTGCGCCAGCAGAGCACTTTTCACCCCCATATGGTGTGTTTTCTGAATCGGGAGAAATTGGGCTTCAAATTTTGGGGGGTATTTTCTGCTATTACCCTTTTTAAAAATGTAATTTTTTTGGGAAAACAAGCATTTTAGGGAAAAAAAATATTTTTTTTTACATATGCAAAAGTCGTGAAACCCCTGTGGGGTACTAAGGTTCACTTTACCCCTTGTTACGTTCCCCGAGGGGTCTAGTTTCCATAATAGTATGCCATGTGAGTTTTTTTTTTTTTGCTGTTCTGGCACCATAGGGGCTTCCTAAATGCGGCATGCCCCCAGAGCAAAATTTGCTTTCAAAAAGCTAAATGTGACTACTTCTCTTCTGAGACCTGTAGTGCGCCAGCATAGCACTTTTCACCCCCATATGGGGTGTTTTTTGAATCAGGAGAAATTGGGCTTCAAATTTTGGGGGGTATTTTCTGCTATTACCCTTTTTAAAAATGTTAAACTTTTGGGAAACCAAGCATTTTAGGAAAAACATTTTTTTTTTACATATGCAAAAGTCGTGAATCACCTGTGGGGTATTAAGGTTCACTTTACCCCTTGTTATGTTCCCCGAGGGGTCTAGTTTCCAAAATGGTATGCCATGTGTTTTTTTTTGCTGTTCTGGCACCACAGGGGCTTCCTAAAGGTGACATGCCCCCCAAAAACCATTTGTCGCTCCTTCCCTTCTGAGCCCTCTACTGCGCCCGCCGAACAATTAACATAGACATATGACGTATGTGCTTACTAGAGAGAAATTGGGTTTCAAATACAAGTAAAAATTGTCTCCTTTTTACCCCTTGCAAAAATTCTAAAATTAGGTCTACAAGAACATGCGAGTGTAAAAAATGAAGATTGTGAATTTTCTCCTTCACTTTGCTGCTATTCCTGTGAATGTCATTTTGAATACTTTGGGTGGTGCAGTTTTTATAATGGGGTAATTTGCGGGGTATTTCTAATATGAAGACCCTTCAAATCCACTTCAAACCTGAACTGGTCCCTGAAAAAAAGCGAGTTTCAAAATTTTGTGAAAAATTGGAAAATTGCTGCTGAACTTTGAAGCCCTCTGGTGTCCACCAAAAGTAAAAACACTAGAGATGAGCGAACTTACAGTAAATTCGATTCGTCACGTACTTCTTGGCTCGGCAGTTGACTTATCCTGCGTAAATTAGTTCAGCCTTCAGGTGCTCCGGTGGGCCGGAAAAGGTGGATACATTCCTTGGAAAGAGTCTCCTAGGACTGTATCCACCTTTTCCAGCCCACCGGAGCACCTGAAAGCTGAACACATTTATGCAGGAAAAGTCATCAACTGCCGAGCCGAGAAGTTCGTGACGAATCGAATTTACTGTAAGTTCGCTCATCTCTAAAAAACACTTCAATTTTATTATGCAAACATAAAGTAGACATATTGGAAATGTGAATTTAAAAAAAATTATTTGGAATATCCATTTTCCTTACAAGCAGAGAGCTTCAAAATTTTCAAATTTTTCATCAAATTTTGGGATTTTTCACCAAGAAAGGATGCAAGTTACCACAAAATTTTACCACTATGTTAAAGTAGAATATGTCACGAAAAAACAGTCTCAGAATCAGAATGATAACTAAAAGCATTCCAGAGTTATTAATGTTTAAAGTGACAGTGGTCAGAATTGCAAAAAATGTCCTTAAGGTGAAAAAGGGCTCAGTTCTTAAGGGGTTAAATAAATGCCATTTTCCCAATAAAAGCCCTGTATTATCATTTTAAAAAAAAACACAAATCATATACATAGTAGGATCCATAATGACGTGTACTATAAAGCTATAATGTAAATTATCCCGAGCGGTGAACGCCATAAAAACAACAACAAAAAAGCGCAAAATTCGCCAATTTTGGTACAAATAGCGGAATAATTTTTTTTAAAAGTTAGCATGTATTGCAAAAATAATAACAATAAAAAGTACAGCTTATCCTGCAAAAAATAACCCTTCATTTAATAGCATCGGACAAAAAATAACAAGTTATGGCTGTCGGAAAATTGTAACACAAAAAAGGGAAAAACTCTATTTTGCTCAGAAAAGGAAAAAGAACATAAAAAGCTATATAAAATATAGCAGAATAAATATGACATTACTTTTACCGCACAGTGAACACCATAAGAAAAAATTAATTAAAAAACGCCAGAAATTTTCCAGTTTTTCACATTATTTTGGAGTTTTTCGCAAAAAATGCTGCACGTGTCAACAAAAATGCACCACTTATATAAAATACAATATGTCACGAAAAAATAAACTCAGAATCGCTCCGCTCAGAAAAAGAGTTCTAAAGTTATTACCATTTAAAGAGACACGTGTCAAATTTTAAGTAAAAAGACCTGCATAACAAGGTGTTGGAACTTGAAAATGCCATCCTCTACCTCCTTAATACTGGCAGCTGTGGGTCCTGTCTCTAGCGTGCAGCATACTAAGTAGAAGCTAGTGTCCTAAGCACACAACCTAAACATTCTGTATGTGGTGATCCCTCCTTGTGTGCATGCAGGAAGCAGAAGACCAAAGACAAGACCCATAGCTGCCAGCACTAAGGAGGGAAAGGACGGCAGCTCCATCACTGCACAGGACCAACCAATGCTGGTTTGCCTGGTTTCTTTTAAAATGTACCATACCAATTACCAAATCTCCAAGTATGTGCAAATGTTTGAGCACAACTGTACAGCTAAAACAACACTATTCAGATGTATGGAACAGTTCTTCATGCGTTTTATACATGAAATAACGACAGCATTATATGATTTTAGATATTTTCTTATAAACAAATTTCCTTTCATAAAAATGACAGAAAATGAAAGTTGCTTAGATAGTAAGTAAAGCTGCTATTTTACACAGATAATATATGTTACAAATATCGAAAATGTTTAATATGCATTATGTCTTTCTGAAGTAGATAAAATATATTAAAGGCACAATTTTTATTTTCATTTTTTGAAGTACTGGAAATAAGACAAAACATATGTCTATTTTAGGATGCAGCAATATACATGTACAAAGGACTAAATATAATTTATATTTGTTTGATTCATAACTATATTTACTACCTGGGTATTTCTGAGAAGGAAGAGTCACTTTCATCAGACCTATAAAGAAAGCACAATTTAAAAACATATTTAGAAAATGTTACAAAGAAAGTCAAATGTCAAATGATGACAAGAGTGGGGACGGCAGTTTCTTACTTATCTAATGCATTCCCTGCAGACTGACTGCTTGATAGGCGGGAGAAGACATTCTTGTCATTACGCAGACGCATTGGAGGTGATAAAGGAGGTATCAGATGGGAGTCTAGACCTCTAATAAGAATAAGAGATATTTATTTGTATAGCTCCAACAGATTTATACAACTCCAACAGCACTTTACAATTTTTAAGGTGCAAATAAAGACAAGTATGAGACATTACAATATTTTACAATAAATCTTAAAGCAAGAGGAGTGAGGGCCCTGCTCACGAAAGCTTACAGTCTATGATGGGTGGGGTTCAGAAAAGGACAAAAAGTGCTTTATTGATACAATGGTCCAGCCACGTTGGGGGGTAATCTGGGAGGGGGTTTTAGCGACATTCTTGTGCTTCCGGATGTGGCACTTTTGAAGTCTCCAAGACCTATTGGTCCAAAAAGTGATGGTAGGGGAGATCAATTAGTTGAGGTTATAGGCCTGCTTTAGGGCATGTTTAAAACTGGTATGTCTGAGGGTTCGTGTTATTTTATTCCAGAGAAATTGTGAAGCACAAGTCTTGGAGAAACAAGTGGATTTTGGAAATGTTTTGAGATGCAAAATAGCCATGGCTGGTGGCTGCTGCTTTAAGAACCTTGTCATGCCCAAGGAAGGTTGTTGACCATAGAGTAGGGGAGCTAGCCAGAGGATATCGCTACAGCCACTGTTATACAGGAGCAGATAAACTTTTGGTAAGTGTCTGCAGCCCACCCTGTTGCCATTGACCTACGGGCATAGGGTTTGGGGGGAGCAGAGGGTAGGTGGGTAAATAGGTGTCTGGAGGAAGGGTCTGGGGGGACAAAGGAGTCTGGAGGTGGACAGAGGGGTCTGAAAGGGGTCTGAGCGGAACAAAGCAGTCTGGAGGAGGAGGCGACAGATGGGTCTTGGGGGAGAGAAGGGTTGGAAGGGGGACAGAGGGGTCTGGGGGGACAGATTGTACTGGAGGGACATATTGGTTTGGGGGGGACAAAGGAGTCTAGGGGAAAGAGATGGGGGGGGTCTGGGACAGAGGGGTCTGGAAGGGGGCAGAGGGCTTTGTATTTGCCACAGCAGTGTGCAACTGTGTATTAGGTAGTTGTGCTGGCTATTTTTCTTTTAGTTTTTGCTGTGCAATTTAGGGGGAATGGCACCCTCTCTAGCCATGCACCCCTCCCTGTTTCACAGGGGTTTTTTAAATTGATAGTGGATCCAGGATGCCACGCAGTCAGAGGCTATATGCCCAGCAGAGGTGAGTGAAAAGTGTTAGGGTCCCATCCGAAATGAAGCCACCTCCGCGTGGTGGATGGGGGACACGTTTTGATCAAAAAGTGTGCTAAGAGCCTCCATTTTTTGACTAAGAGTGCTGCTGCAACCTTCTTTTACGTATACTCTAGATGAAGGGTTTGCGGGGACACGAGTCTGGAAAGGGGGACAGAGAGGTCTAGACAGGGGGACAGAGGGATCTGGACAGGGGGACAGAGGGGTCTGGAGAATAAGAAGGAGGGGTCTCAGGGGACATAGGGATCTGGAGGGGAAAGAATAGAAGGAGGAGACAGAAGGGTTGGGAAGGGGGTAGAGGGGTCTGGAGGAGGAAGAGTAGGGGGCAGAGGGGTGGGAGGTAGAGGGGTATGGAAGAGGAGGAGACATAGGGGTCTAGAAGAGGAACAGAGGAGCATAGGGGGACATAAGTCTGATGGGCATAGGGGTCTGGAGGAGGACATAGGATTCTGAAAAAGGAGGACATTGGGTTCGGGAGAAGGAAGACAAAGGGGTCTGGGAGGCATAGGGGTCAGGAGAAGGAATTAGGGGTCTGAAGTATGACATAGAGGACATAGTGGTGATGGCACAGAGTTATATTCAGGAGCATAATGTGTGGCAGTATTATTTTCAGAAACATAGAATGTGTAAGCTGATAAGTACCATTTGGCCCAATATTGCCCAATAAAATTATATTTGGCAACTTCTATTTTTACATGTCTGTTATTTTTCTCTCACCTTACTATTAGCTGATTATGACAATCTGGAACAATTGTATAAGGCATACAGATTTATTTGTATTCAATCTTAATAATGTTTCCATGTCTATATTGGAATCACACATTTCAGACATTCCAGGAGATCTTAAAGTGGAATTTGAAAGGACAAATATAGGTGGACTTTTGGATCAATTCCATCTGTTCCACATATCATATACATAGATCTGATTTCTATACATTTCTCCAAATCAGACCTCGCTGCAGCCAGTAATAGGCTAAGGGACAGCGTGACACTCTGGGTCCTGATGTCACTCTGGGCTCAAGCGTAACAATTTCGGAAAGAGAAGCACAGCCATGGACCAAAGCGGGTCACCGGAGACACCACTGGAACGCAGGAGGTAAGTAAAAGTTTGTTCTGGAAAAAGGTCTGGAAAAAAGTGCTGCTGGATAACCCCTTTTAATATACAAACATGTACACAAACCCATTCATTATAGTTATTTTTATTTTATTACACTAGTTAGCATTCAAATAGCAAAAATGGGAATTCTGACAGTACTCCATCTTTGAATCATCTAATTAGATGCATGAACAAGCTTTGCTGATACAAATCTAAATAATATAGTCCTTCCCCAGAATTCTTTGCTTGTCTTTTACAGGGTTTGGAACAAAATGTTCCCACCTTTATTATTTTATATCTGACAATTATTTTGTTTAAGTTACTAACTTGTTTGTATGTTTGCAACATGCTTGTTACATTGTTATTTATTCATTTTCATTGTTATTGATGCCTTAAAGGTAATGTTATTTCATTTTGTAAAAATTCCTAAAAACTCCCATAAAAATGTAATAAAAAATAAATAAAATAAAAATGAAAACAAAAAAAAAGTTTCCTATAATATTAAAAATGAGATGCGGATTCTGCACAACACTCCATTGTAAACCTTTACATTTTTAGCACTTAATTTTGCTTTACCTGAGCTGCACTCTGTCATAAGATTTTCTGCGTGTCAGAGGTGAAGTGTTGGAGCCCCGGGACTGTCTTGGACTAAAAAAAAATAAAAATAAACTTACTGTAAATGACAAATGCCTAATATAAAGACAACACTTACTGTATTTGATGAATGAAAAGGTTCGAAAGAATACAGTACTAAATTGTTGCTACAATGGATGCAGAAAACAAGCAAGCACGTTGACTTCAGTAAGATTTCCCTGCACAATGGATAGCAAACATTTCTATGTAAGGACAAGTTTCCACTTGTTTTCTTTCTGGCAGTTTTTGGAAAACTTTGATTCTGCTAATACAGTGGGGATCAAAAGTTTGGGCACCCAGGTAAAAATTTGTATTAATGTACATAAAGAAGCCAAGGAAAGATGGAAAAATCTCCAAAAGGCATCAAATTACAGATTAGACATTCTTATAATATGTCAACAAAAGTTCGATTTTATTTCCATCATTTACACTTTCAAAGTAACAGAAAACAAAAAAATGACGTCCGCAAAAGTTTGGGCACCCTGCAGAGTTAATATCTTGTACTGCCCCCTTTGGCAAGTATCACAGCTTGTAAATGCTTTTTGTAGCAAGCCAAGAGTCTTTCAATTCTTGTTTGAGGTATCTTTTCCCATTCTTCCTTACAAAAGTCTTCCAGTTCTTTGAGATTTCTGGGCTGTCTGTCACGCACTGCTCTTTTAAAGGGGTACTCCAGTGGTCAACGTGTTTTTCCGTTTTTGACTTACCCTATTTGTTTTGTTTCATTTATGTTCTTGTTGTTTAGCCTACTCTATTTCCGTTCTTTGTTGTCTTTTTATCCACTTTGTTTTCCTATCTTTGCTTCTATTTCCTGTTTCTTGCTGTGCTGAAAACTACAAAGCCCAGCATGCCACATGCCTTGCTGGTTTGGGGTGGCTCCTTTTTTTTTTTTTTTGTTTGTTCCGCCCTTCCTACTATCCTACTATTTTCCCGGGTCAGCCCCCTTATACACAGCACACTAATATAATCAGCCTTGGTTGGGATATACTGTCATACACACACAAAAGGGACTACAACTCCCAGCATGTGTCATTCAGGAGTCTTCAGTCTGTGGTATAACACCAGCATGCTGCCTCTGTAGTCTCCTGGGGGTTATAGTTCACCACACCTCTGTAGACCATACACCAGTGTTACCCAACCAGGGTGCCTCCAGGTGTTGCAAAACTACAACTCCCAGCATGCCCTGACTGCCTTTGGGCATGCTAGGAGTTGTAGTTTTGCAACAGCTGGAGGCACACTGGTTGGGAAACACTGGTGTAACATGATGTGTAAGCTGAATAGGCTAGAACAGTGTTTTCCAACCAGTGTGCCTCCAGCTGTTGCAAATCTACAACTCCCAGCATGCCCAAAGTCTGGTTAAATGTAAAGTTATGCATCTGGGTACAAATAACATGCATGCGTCGTATGTCTTAGGGGGGGGGGGGGATTAAACTGGCAGAGTCACTGGTAGAGAAGGATCTGGGTATACTTGTAGATCACAGACTACAGAATAGCATGCAATGTCAGGCTGCTGCTTCCAAGGCCGGCAGGATATTGTCATGTATCAAAAGAGGTATGGACTCAAGGGACAGAGACATAATACTCCCCCTTTATAAAGCATTGGTACGGCCTCACCTGGAATATGCTGTTCAGTTTTGGTCGCCTGTCCATAAAAGGGACACTGTGGAGCTGGAAAGGGTGCAGACACGTGCGACTAAACTAATATGGGGCATGGAACATCTTAGCTATGAGGAGCGATTAAAGGAGTTACAATTGTTTAGTCTTGAGAAGAGACGTTTAAGGGGGGATATGATAAACGTATATATATAAGTATATAAATGGCCCATACAAAAAATATGGAGAAAAACTGTTCCAGGTTAAACCCCCCCAAAGGACGAGGGGGCACCGCCTCCGTCTGGAGAAGAAAAGGTTTAGTCTCAATGGGTGACATGCCTTCTTTACCATAAGAACTGTGAACTTATGGAACAGTCTACCTCAGGAACAGGTCACAGCAGGAACAATTAATAGCTTTAAAACAGGGTTAGATACATTCCTGGAACAAAATAACATTAATGCTTATGCAGAATTATAAAACTACATCCCTTTCCCTTATCCCCTTACACCCTTCCCTTCAATTCCCTGGTTGAACTTGATGGACGTATGTCTTTTTTCAACCATACTAACTATGTAACTATGTAACAGCTGGAGGCACACTGGTTTGTAAACACTAGCATACATACACACACACAACAGGGACTACAACTCCCAGCATGTGTCATTCAGGAGTCCCCCCCCCCCTCCCCCTTCACATATAGGGGGAGATTTATCAAAACCTGTGCAGAGGAAAACTTGCCCAGTTGCCCATAGCAACCAATAAGCTTGCTTCTTTCATTTTTATGAAGGCCTGTGAAAAATGAAAGAAGCAATCTGATTGGTTGCTATGAGCAATTGGGCAAGTTTTCCTCTGCATAGGTTTTGATAAATCTCCCCCATAGAGATCATTCCCAGTATGAGATTTCTTCCCCTGCAGTCCATACATCCCCAGCCCGTGCACCTTCTCATCCTCCCCTTCAGATAACACTTATCTTCTCTGTGAGGTCCTTCTCCTGTGCAGACCTATGTCCTTAGAATACAGAGCAGGGGGGAGGGGAGGTGAGGTGAGGAGCAGTGTACTCAGCTGGATGAGATGAGGGGGCGTGGCTTATGTGACAGGCGTGGCTTATGTGACATCTTGTCCACAACAGACTCAGAACTGTGGACAACAGTAAAAGAAAACTCTGAACTACAGAACTTCCTGCCCAACAAACAGGTAAGAAAAACACACACATGCTGCCAAAACATATAACACATGTATATTGCAAAAAAACTAAACTTACAAAGAAGATGCCATATAGTCAAAAAAATTAACCACCGGAGTACCCCTTTAACCCCTTAAGGACTCAGGGTTTTTCAGTTTTTGCACTTTCATTTTTTCCTCCTTATCTTTTATAAATCATAACCCTTTCAATTTTCCACCCAAAAATCCATATTATGGCTTATTTTTTGCGTCACCAATTCTACTTTGCAGTGACATTAGTCATTTTACCCAAAAATTCACAGCAAAATGGGAAAAAAAATGATTGTGCGACAAAATGGAAGAAAAAACGCCATTTTGTAAATTTTGGGGGCTTCCGTTTCTACGCAGTGCATATTTCGGTAAAAATTACACCTTATCATTATTCTTTAGGTCCATACAGTTAAAATGATACCCTACTTATATAGGTTTGATTTTGTCGTACTTCTGGAAAAAATCATAACTACATGCAGGAAAATTTATACGTTTAAAAATGTCATCTTCTGACCCCTATGACTTTTTTATTTTTCCACGTACAGGGCGGTATGAGGACTCATTTTTTGCGCCATAATCTGAAGTTTTTATTGGTATGATTTATGATTTATTCAGACTTTTTGATCACTTTTTATTCATTTTTTAATGGTATAAAAAGTGACCAAAAATAAGCTTTTTTGGATTTTGGTATTTTTTTGTGCGTACGCCATTGACCGTGCGGTTTAATTAATGATATATTTTTATAGTTCGGACATTTACGCACGCAGCGATACCACATATGTTTTTTTTTTATTTACACTGTTTTATTTTTTTATGGGAAAAGGGGGGTGATTCAAACTTTTATTAGGGAAGGGGTTAAATGACCTTTATTAACACTTTTTTTTTACTTTTTTGTTGTAGTGTTATAGGTCCCATAGGGACCTATAACACTGCACACACTGATCTTCTATGCTGATCACTGGCGTGTATTAACACGCCTGTGATCAGTGTTATCGGCGCTTGACTGCTGCTGCCTGGATCTCAGGCACGGAGCAGTCATTCGTCGATCGGACACCGAGGAGGCAATTAAGGGCCCTCCCGTTGTCCTGTAAGCTGTTCGGGACGCCGCGATTTCACCGCGGTGGTCCCGAACAACCCGACTGACTAGCCGGGATAGTTTCACTTTCACTGCAGAAGCGGCGGTCAGCTTTGACCGCCGCTTCTAAAGGGTTAATACCGCACATTGCCGCGATCGGCGATGTGTGGTATTAGCCGCGGGTCCCAGTCGTTGATGAGTGCTGGGACCGACGCGATATGATGCGGGGTTGCAGCGCGACCCCGCTTCATATCGCGGGAGCCGGCGCAGGACGTAAATATACGTCCTGCATCGTTAAGGGGTTAAGGTCTATCCATAGATTTTCAATTATGTTGAGCTCAGGAGATTGTGAAGGCCATGGCAAAACCTTCAGTTTACGCCTCTTGATGTAATCCCCGTGGATTTCGAGGTGTGTTTAGGATCATTATCCATTTGTAGAAGCCATCCTCTCTTTAACTTCAGCTTTTTCACAGATGGCATCAAGTTAGCATCCAAAATTTGCTGAAATGTTATTGAATCCACTCTGAGATGTTCTACTCGTGAGATGTTCCTTGTGCCACTGGCTGCAATACAACCCGAAAGCATGATTGATCGGCCCCCATGCTTAACAGTTGGACAGAGGTTCTTTTCATTAAATTCTGTTCCCCTTCTTCTCCAAACGTAACTTTGCTCATTCCGGCCAAGAAGTTAAATTTTAACCTCATCGGTCCACAGAACTTGTTTCCAAAATACATCACGCTTGTCTATATGTTCATTTGCAAAGTTCAAACGCTGATTTTTGTGGTGAGGATGTAGAAGAGGTTTTCTTCTGATGACTCTTCCATGAAGACCATATTTATACAAGTATCTCTTTATAGTAGAATAGTGTACCACAACTCCAGTGTCTGCCAGATCTTTCTGGAGGGATTGTGCAGTCAAACGTGGGTTTTGAATTGTTTTTCTCACAATCCTGTTCAGTCTGATATTTTTCTTGGTCTTCCAGATCATGCTTTAACTTCCACTGTTCCTGATGACTGCCATTTCTTAATTACATTCTGAACAGAGGATATTGACATCTGAAAATGTTTTGCTATCTTCTTATAGCCTTCTCCAGCTTTGTGAGCGTCAACTATTTTCAGTTTCATATTTCTAGACAACTGCTTAGAAGAACCCATGGTGCTAATTGTTGGGGCAAGGTCAGATGAGTCTGGGCATTTAAAACCTTTGAGATTTACATCACCTGGTCTTCCCAGATGATGACTGAGAACAATCCATGACACTTGCAGATCTCAGCTTTGCAAAGGGGGCAGTGCATGCTATAAATTCTGCAGGGTGCCCAAACTTTTGTAGATGCCATTTTTTTTTGTTTTCTGTTATTTTGAAAGTGTAAATGATGGAAATAAAATCTACCTTTAGTTGAAATATTATAAGAATGTCTAATCTGTAATTTGATGCCTTTTGGAGATTTTTCCATCTTTCCTTGGCTTCTTTATGCACATTAATACAAATTTTTACCTGGGGTGCACAAACTTTTGATCCCCACTGTAGGTATACAGGTTTAAAATTAATAACTGCTTTTTATGAATAAAATAAAAGCTGTTATATGTTTGCTTGTAAATAGCAATAATGTATTTACTTTTTAATTTAACCCCTTTACTCAACAGCCTGTTTTGACCTTAATGACCAAGGCAAATTTTCAAAATCTGACATGCGTCCACTTATTTGGTAATAACTTTGGAACGCTGTTACTTATGAAAGCGATTCTGGGATAGTTTTTTCATGAAATATTGTACTTTACATTAGTGGTAAATTTTGATTGATATATTTAGCGGTTTTTGTAAAAGAAGACAAAATTTGGCAAAAAAATGAAAAATTAGCATTTTTCTAGAATTTATATTTTCTGCTCGTACGATAAATAGTCATGCTGCACCAAATTAATGATTAATTCACATCTACAATATGTCTACTTTATGTTCCCATCATTTGATAAACATTCTTTAACTTTTTAGAATGTTAGAGGGTTTATTAGTTTAGTAGCAATTTTCCAGATTTTCATGAAAATTACAAAATCAGAATTTTCTGGGACCAGTTCAGCTCAGTGAAATTGAGGGGCCTGTATGTTAGATACCTCCATAAATCCCCCCCATTTTATAAGCTGAACCCCTTAAAGTAGTCAGAATGACATTAAAGAAGTTTATTAACCCTTTTGGTGTTTTGCAGAAATAAAAGCAAAGTGAAGAATTTAAAAATTTAATTTTTTCGCAGATTTTTCATTTTAATAATTTTTTTCCTGTAACACAGTAGGTGTTGACAAAGAAATAAAACTCAAGATTTATTCCCTGAATTCTGACGTACTTAGAAATATCCCATATGTGGACTTTGTGCGCTACTCGTCTCTCACACAGGCATCAGACATGAAGGCGTACTGTGTGGATTCTGGGGCATCCTTTTAGTTTAGGATAATTTTTTGGCATCACATAAAATTACAGAAGCCTTGGGGTGCAAAAATATTTTTGGGAGACAAGTTGACGCTTCATTGGTACCATTCTGGGGTACATGTGACACTGATCGTTTTTTTATTTTTTATGAGGTGGTAAATCGATTCTGTGGTTGTTTTTTATTTAAATTTTTTAGGTCGTTCGTCAAGCGGTATAAATGACATGTTCACGTTACACTGCAGGTTAATACGATTACGGCGATACCAAATTTATATACCGTATATACTTCCTAACGTCCCTGCGCATGAACGTCCCTGTGCGTCATCGTCAAGGCAACGTCACTAATCCGGGGCCGGCCCAGAGTGGAGAAGAGGGCCTCCCGTTGAAGATGGACAGCCCGTAACGACTAACCCTCCCCACCGGACGGTCCCTGCAGCATAGATGGCCTGGACCAGCTCACCCTTCCTTCCCACCGAGGGGAGGTGAGTAGAAAACTAAAGGGGGGTCTGGATGATGACGAAGGCCGCAGTGGTCTTCAACCTGCGGACCTCCAGATGTTTCAAAACTACAACTCCCAGCATGCCCGGACAGCCGATGGCTGTCCGGGCATGCTGAGAGTTGTAGTTTTGAAACATCTGGAGGTCCGCAGGTTGAAGATCACTGATGAAGGGATTGACAGGTGGTGATGATGAAGGGGGGGGGGGATGATGACGAGGGGGATGATGACAGGGTGATGATGACGGGGTGATGATGACGGGGGTGTTAATGACAGGGGTCTGGATGATGACAGGGGGGGATGATGTATTTCCCACCCTAGTCTTATAGTCGAGTCAATAACTTTTCCTGGGTTTTTGGGGTGAAATTAGGGGCCTCGGCTTATATTTGGGTCGGCTTATACTTGAGTATATACAGTACTTTTTAAAATATTTTAGTTCATTTATGGCATAAAAACAATTTTTTATTAAAAAAAATCATGTTTATAAGTCGCCGCATTCTGTGAGCTGTAACTTTTTTTTATTTTTCACTGACACTTTTTTTGCAGGACATGTTGATGTATTTGGGGGGACTATTTTTGGGGTGTATTATACACATATATAATTCATTTTATTATTTTTTATATTTTTTCACAAATTTTTTTCACATTTTTTTCACTTCTTTTATTTCCACACTAGTTTTTTTTTTACTATTATTCACATAATTCAATGGAGTACACATCTGTACTCTATTGAATTATGCCTATGTCTGTCAGTACTGACATAGGATAGATCAGTCTCTACCTTAGGTATGGACTGATCACTCATGTTGCCATGACAACGGAGGCTACTGTCAGTCCTCCGGTTGCCATGGCAACCATCGGCGCTCTGCTTTCACTTTGCAGAGGGACGATCAGTGACAGAGGGAGCTCCCTCCCTCTGTTGCCCTAATAGACGCTGCGGTCTCAGTGACCGCAGCGTCTACAGGGTTAACCCAGGATCGGAGCGCCCGTGGGTGGCCTCCTCCGATGGGGCCCCCCTCACCACCGATTGCGTCACACAGTGAAGCGACGGAGAAGAGGGGGAAGGAGGAGATCCGCACCAGATCCCTACTATTGGTCCGTCTGTACTGACAGACTAATAGCAGCAATCGCCGGCCGGGGACCGCTGCGATTGGTCCCTAGCCGGCTTCAGGAAGGCCCGGCTGTGCAGCACAGCCGAGCCCAATAAACTGTCACAGCGCCCGGCGGCACTGTGACAGTTTATTCTCATCAGATACATGTCCGTGGTGATGCGGGAAGTCGTCCCTAATCACCATGTACATGTACCTGATTTTGCGGGAAGGGGTTAATGAGGAAAGTACAAGGATATATGTTTTTATATTATAACTGTCCTTTTGAGAAAAATGTCATTTGAGTTGTACTGGATAGATCATCCTCAATCATCCCTTTTGCGCCTCCACTCCACACTCACTACAATTCTTCAGAACTTTAAAGATGCCCTCTGCCCTTTATCTGCTAATTCTAGCTGCTCTCAACTGTCTGGTGCCCGCCTCTAGCTGTTTACTCCCTCACTCCAACTAACTGCTCTCCTGTTTTCTGATCATCCCACTAAGGGTGCTTACACACCAAGTTTTGTACTTACGGTTCCCGAATACGGCTGGGAGGAGGGGGGCCATATGCGGTTTCCCGACCGTAGGCAAAAACGCGGTTGACCACGTTTTTGCCTCCGGTCGGGAAACCGCAAAAGGCCGAAAACGCAGCCGACCGGAGGCTGCGGTTCACTCCGGTCGGCTCATAGACATGCATTAAATACGGTTCCCGAATACGGCTGAGTGCGGGCGCCGCGTTTAAGCCCCGCACCCCCCCTCCTCCCAGACGTATTCGGGAACCGTAAGTACAAAACGTGGTGTGAAAGCACCCTAATTCTAGTTGTTGACTTGCTAATGGCTTCCTTTTACTGCTGTCCTGGTGACTAGTTCTATCGGCTGCTTGCATGTCAGAGCTTGTCCCTTCTCGTCTGTTGCCTTTTCCAGCCACTATCGGCCTGTTTGCGGAATTCAGAGGTCATTGTGAAAGCCAAAAGAAGCTGAAAAGGAGAAGTTATGCAATTTGCATAACTCCGATTAACTTTAATACGGGTTAGGCAAATTGGTTAGCCCCATGATCTACACTGTTTTGGTAAACACAACGGATGAGACCCCTTTAATACACACACACACATGCTTTCGGGATTCCTCCCTTTCTCAAGTCAAAAGTATTTCTGAGCTCATGAGCAGAAAACACACAGGTATTATAATTATTATTATTGTATACCTCACAAATATGCAGGGGTTAAAACAAGAGATGAGGAGAATTCAAAATAAGTTGTGCCATAAATTGTCCAGATTACACAGATAAGGATTGGGGGAGCAGAAGTGTGGATGTTAATTAACTCCTTAAGGACCAGGCCCATTTTGGGCTTAAAGGTGTTAGCCAGGAAAAAACTTTTTTTTATACATCAACTGGCCCCAGAAAGTTAAATAGATTTGTAAATTACTTCTGTTAAAAAATCTTAATCCTTTCAGTATTTATGAACTTCTGAATTTAAGGTTGTTCTTTTCTGCCCAAGTGCTCTCTGATGACACATGTCTCGGGAACCGCCCAGTTTAGTAGCAAATCCCCATAGCAAACCTCTTCTAAACTGACTGGTTCCCGAGACACTTGTCATCAGAGAGCACATATTTTGATTCACAAATACAATATGTCTACTTTATGTTTGCATCATAAAGTTGACATGTTTTTACTTTTGGAAGACATCAGAGGGCTTCAAAGTTCAGCAGCAATTTTCCACAAAATTTTCAAAAATCAAAATTTTTCATGGACCAGTTCAGGTTTGAACCGAATTTGAAGGGCTTTCTTATTAGAAATACCCCATAAGTGACCCCATTATAAAAACTGCAGCCCTCAAAGTATTCAAAATGACATTCAGTAAGTGTGTTAACCCTTTAGGTGTTTCACAGGAATAGCTGCAAAGTGAAGGAGAAAATTCAAAATCTTCATTTTTTACACTCGCGTGTTCTTGTAGACCCAGTTTTTGAATTTTTACAAGGAGGAAAAGGAGAAAAATACTCTTAAAATTTGTAACCCAATTTCTCTTGAGTAAGGAAATACCTCATATGTGTATGTCAAGTGTTCGGTGGGCGCAGTAGAGGGCTCAGAAGGGAAGGAGCGACAATGGGATTTTGGAGAGTTTTTCTGAAATGGTTTTTGGGGGCATGTCACATTTAGGAAGCCCCTATGGTGCCAGAACAGCAGAAAAACACCAACATGGCATACCATTTTGGAAACTACACCCTTCAAGGTACGTAACAAGGGGTCCAGTGAGCCTTAACACTCCACAGGTGTTTGACGACTTTTCGTTAAAGTCGGATGTGTAAATGAAAGAAAAATTTTTTTTTCACTAAAGTGCAGTTTTTTCCCCATATTTACCATTTTTACAAAGGGTAATGGGAGAAAATGCCGCCCAAAATTTTGAACCCCATCTCATCTGAGTATGGAAATACCCCATGTGTGGATGTAAAATGCACTGTGGGCGAACTACAATGCTCAGAAGAGAAGGAGTCACATTTGGCTTTTGGAAAGCACATTTAGCTGAAATGGTTTTTCGGGGGAATGTCGCATTTAGGATGCCAGAACAGCAAAAAAAAAAAAAACACATGGCATACTATTTTGGAAACTACACCTCTCAAGGAACGTAACAAGGGGTACAGGGAGCCTTAACACCTCACAGGTGTTTAACTACTTTTTGTGGATATAAAATGCACTGCGGATGTAAAATGCACTGCGGGCAAACTACAATGCTCAGAAGAGGAGGAGTACAATTGAGCTTTTGGAAAGAGAATTGGGTTGGAATGGTAGTCAGGGGCCATGTGCATTTATAAAGCCCCCCCCCCGTGGTGCCAGAACAGTGGACCCCCCCACATGTGATTTTGGAAACTAAATGCCTCACAGAATTTAATAAGGGGTGCAGTGAGTATTTACACTCCACTGGCATTTGACAGATCTTTGGAACAGTGGGCTGTGCAAATGAAAAATTTTATTTTTCATTTTCACGGACCACTGTTCCAAAAATCTGTCAGACACCTGTGGGGCGTAAATGCTCACTGTACCCCTTATTACATTACGTGAGGGGTATAGTTTCCAAAATGGGGTCACATGTGGGGGGGTCCATTGTTCTGGCACCATGGGGGCTTTGTAAACACACGTGGGCTTCAATGCCGGACAAATTTTCTTTCCAAAATCCCAATTGCGCTCCTTCTCTTCTGAGCATTGTAGTGCGCCAGCAGAGCACTTTAGATCCACATATGGGATATGTTCTTACTCAGAAGAAATGAGGTTACAAATTTTGGGGATTTTTCCTATTGAAAATGAAAAATTTAGGGTAACACCAGCATTTTAGTTTTTATTTTTTTTTCATTTTCCCATCCAACTTTAACTAAAATTCTTCAAACACCTGTGGGGTGTTAAGGCTCACTATATCCCTTGTTTAGTTCTGTGAGGGGTGTAGTTTCCAAAATGGGGTCACATGTGGGTATTTATTTTTTTGCGTTTATGTCAGAACCGCTGTAAAATCAGCCATCCCTATGCAAATCACCGATTTAGGCCTCAAATGTACACAGTGCACTCTCACTCCTGAGACTTGTTGTGTGCCCGCAGAGCATTTTACGGCCACATATGGGGTATTTCCGTACTCAGGAGAAATTGAGTTACACATATTGGGGGTCTTTTTTTCCTTTTACCGCTTGTGAAAATAAAAAGCATAAGGCAACATCAGCATGTAGGTGCAAACATTTACATTTTTTTACACTGATAGGGATGACCCTTATGTTTCTAATGACTAATATATATATTAATATTAAAATACCATTGCTGCTGTAAAAATATATCTCTGTTCCCTTACCCTTTAACCCAGATACATCAGAATGCTAAATGCAAAACATTTCATCTTATCGCTTTCCCTGTAGCTAAGACTAGAGCCTTGAGATGGAGACTATGGATACAAGACGTCTAAACATTGGACTTTGTGGAAAGATGCTGAAATCTTAAGCTAAGAGGACTTGCAAGATAATGATTTATGCTACGCCACGCTCAAATGGCCAATCGGCATATAGAACGATGCATCATTTTACCTTTCACCCTCCCCTTTTTCTCAGTTTGTAAAAACCAAATTTACTTCCTGTAATAAACAGAACTCCATGGTGTGAATTTTCTTACGTCGTAAATTAGTACAGCGGTAGTCACTCACGGATTAAGGACAGACATTAATCCATCCCTAAAAACACTAACAGGCTAACAGGCTGGTGTAGACCCCAACTTTTGTAGTGCAATTTCTCCCGAGTACGGGAAATATCCCATATGTGGCCCTAAACTGTTTCCTTGAAATACGACAGGGCTCTGAAGTGAGAGAGCGCCATGTGAGGACTAAATTAGAGATTGCATAGGGGTGGACATAGGGGTATTCTATGCCAGTGATTCCCAAACAGGGTTCCTCCAGCTGTTGCTAAATTCCCAGCATGCCTGGATAGTCAGTGGTTGCCCGGAAATGCTGGGAGTTGTTGTTTTGCAGCACCCGTTTTGGAAACACTGCCGTACAATACGTTTTTCATTTTTATTGGGGGGGGGGGGACAGTGTAAGGAGGTGTATATGTAGTGTTTTACCCTTTATTATGTGTTAGTGTAGTGTAGTGTTTTTAGGGTACATTTGCACTGCCGGAGGTTTACAGTGAGTTTCCCGCCAAGAGTTTGCACTGCGGTGAAAAATTTGCCGCAGCTCAAACTTGAAGCAGGAAACTCAATGTAAACCCGCTCGTGTGGGTGGGGGGGGTAAACCTCCAGCTGTTTCAAAACTACAACTCCCAGCATGTACTGACAGACCGTGCATGCTGGGAGTTGTACTTTTGCAACAGCTGGAGGCACACTGGTTGGAAAACCTTCAGTTAGGTTCTGTTACCTAACTCAGTATTTTCCAACCAGTGTGCCTCCAGCTGTTGCAAAACTAAAACTCCCAGCATGTACTGATTGCCGAAGGGCATGCTGGGAGATGTAGTTATGCAACAGCTGGAGATACACAACTACAACTCCAAGCATGCCGAGACAGCTGCTTGCTGTGTGGGCATGCTGGGATTTGAAGTTTTGCAACATCTGGAGGGCTACAGTTTAGAGACCACTACAGGAGCCACATCGCTGTCCTCTCCTGCCGCCAATCACCGGCGCCGAAGTCCACTTACCCATTTTCGGTGGCAGCAGGCTGCGATCAGCGGCGGTCCTCGTCGATTTCCCCATTCTGCCCAGCCTATTGTGGGTGGGCAGAACAGGGAAACCAATAGCAGGGATAGGAGGGGTGGCACCCCTGCCACCTAACTTCTATCCTTTAGATAACCCCGATCCCCCTTATTTTCCGGGTCACTGGAGACCCGTATGACCTGGAATCGGCGCAAATCGACAGTGTGAATTCACTGGCGATTTGCGGCGATCGACGACATGGGGGGGGTCTGATGACCCCCCTGGGTATTTGCACGGGGTGCCTGCTGATAGATATCAGCATTCACCCCGGTCCAGTCCCCACTCGGCGTGCGGCGGGGACCGAAATTCTCACGGGCGTACAGGTACGCCCTTGGTCCTTAAGTACCAGGGAGTGAAGGCGTACCTGTACGCCAATTGTCCCTAAGTGGTTAAGTAGGATATGGTGAGATACAAGAGTGAAGAGACACAATCCTACACAAGTTTTGATAATGCGTTAAGAAGCTGAGATCCACATTAAGTCGTTTTTGAAATCTTCTCTCAGTATCTTAATTTAAAGGTCATGTATGAAGTGATCTGTTTGGGTAAATGGTGTCCAACTGGTGTGCAATAGTCTTTTTCATGGTTGTTGATGGAAATCTGTGTAGATTAATTATTTCATTGAGTTTACCTGCAGTCTGATCATGCATTACAAATCCCAACCTGCAGTGTTTGGGCCCATAAATAGTATCACATACAAATATCTATACAACTGAGCAAAGCTTTGGGCTGACCTGTATTTTATCAATATTTAACTAAAGAGCAGCATAGCCATCTAAATACAAATATATTCAGGGTTTAATTGCGCACACAGTACCTAATTTGTAAGGTAACTGCAGTTTAAATCATATTCATTGAACATGCATTAGCCATCTAAAGTACCTCTGTGCATATTTTCGGGGGTTTAATCACACACACAGTATTCCTACCTGGTTGTAAGATAACAACGCATTTTAATGCGTGTACATTCAACAGGCATTTGTTATGTGAAATGCCTTTATGTGTATTTTCTTTGTTTAATCACACAAACAGTATTCCTACCTTGTTGTAATATTACACAGTTTAACCTCTAAAACGTGTTATCCAGGAAAAAACTCTTTTTTATATATCAACTGGCTCCAGAAAGTTAAACAGATTTGTAAATGACTTCTATTAAAAAATCTTAATCCTTTCAGTACTTATGAGCTTCTGAAGTTAAGGTTGTTGTCTCGGGAACCGCCCAGTTTAGAAGAAGTTTGCTATGGGGATTTGCTTCTAAACTGGGCGGTTCCCGAGACACGTGTCATCAGAGAGCACTTAGACAGAAAAGAACAACCTTAACTTCAGAAGCTCATAAGTACTGAAAGGATTAAGATTTTTTAATGGAAGTAATTTACCAATCTGTTTAACTTTCTGGAGCCAGTTGATATATAAAAAAAAGTTTTTTTCTGGATAACCCCTTTCATCCCTTAAGGACCCAGGACGTATGGGTACGTCCTGGGTCCCGGTCCTGCGATATAACGCGGGGTCACACCGCGGCGGGCCCAGCGTCATAGTGAAGCCGGGACCTGCCTCTAATAGGGCGCGGCACTGATCCCGGTGCCGCGCGCTATAAACCCTTTAGCCGCACGCTCAAAGCTGAGCAGCGCGGCTAAAAACGACCACGTTTTTGCCTGCGGTCGAGAAACCGCATACGGACGAAAACGAAGCCGACCGGAGGCTGCGGTTCACTCCGGTCGGCTCATAGACTTGCATTAAATACGGTTCCCGAATACGGCTGAGTGCGGGCGCCGCGATTAAGCCCCGCCCCCTCCTCCAAACCGTATACGGGAACCGTATTTAAGGAAACGTGGTGTGAACCCAGCCTAAAAGATCAGTTTATGCAATGCTATAGACCCCTATAGGAGCTATAATATTGCATAAAAAAAGTGTAAAAAAATCATTAACCCTGGTATCGCCGCGTGCAGAAATGTCCGAATGATAAAAATATACCGCTTTTTAAACCACACGTTCAATGGCGTACGCGCAAAAAAATTCAAAAGTCCAAAATAGCGCATTTTTGATCACTTTTTATACCACAAAAAAGTGATCAAAAAGTCTGATCAGAACAAAAATGGTACCACTAAAAACTTCACGGTGCAAAAAATGAGCCCTCATAGCACCCTGAACACAGAAAAATAAAAAAGTTATAGGGGTCAGAAGACGACCATTTTAAAAGTATACATTTTCCTGCATGTATTCATGAATTTTTTCTGAAGTGATACAAAATCAAACCTATACAAGTAGGGTATCATTTTAACCGTATTGACCTATGGAATAAAGACAAGGTATCACTTTTGCCCAAAAATGTACTGTGTAAAAACGGAAGCCCCCAAAACTTACAAAATAGTGTTTTTCATCAATTTTGTCGCACATTGATTTTTTTCCCCGTTTTACCGTAGATTTTTGGGTAAAATGACTAATGTCATTACAAAGGAGAATTAGTGACACAAAAAATAAGCCATCATATAGAATTTTAGTTGAAAATTTTAAAGAGTTATGATTTTTTAAAGTTAAGGAGGAAAAATTGAAAATGAAAAACGGAAAAAGCCCGGGTTCTTAAGGGGTTAAGGACGCAGGGAGTACCCGTATGCCCTGCGCCTGGTATTTAAAACGGGGTCACGCCGTGACCCCGCATCATACCGGGTCAGTCCCAGCGACTTATGATTGCCGGGACCCTGGGCACCGATTGTTGTGCTGCGCGCTATTAACCCTTTAGACGCGGCGATCAAAGTTGATCTCCGCGTCTAAAACTAAAGTAAAAGCTTCCCGGCAGCTCAGTTTTGCTGATCGTGACTATCGCGATAAAATCGTGATGTCCCGATCAGCTAGGACGCAAGCGGAGGTCCCCTTACCTAGCTCCGTCATGTCCGATCGGCATTTGATTGATCCAAGCCTGAGCTATAGGCTTGAGCAATCAACCCCCTATAACGTTGATCCATGGAAAGCTATGGCTTTGCAGGGATCAGTGTAAAAGATCAGTGTGTGCAGTGTTATAGCCCCCTATGGGAGCTATAACACTGCAAAAAAAAAGTTAATAAAGGTCATTTAACCCCTTTCCTAATAAAAGTTTGAATCACCCCCCTTTTCCCATAAAAAAACCACTGTGTAAATAAAAATAAACAAATGTGGTATCGCCGCATGCGGAAATGTCCTAACTATAAAAATATATCATTAATTAAACCGCACGGTCAATGGCGTACGCACAAAAAAATTCCAAAGTCCAAAATAGCATGAAAAAATGGATAAAAAGCTATCAAAAAGTTTGATCAATATAAAAATGGTACCGATAAAAACTTCACAACATGGCACAAAAAATGAGCCCTCATACCGTCCCGTACGCAGAAAAATAAAAAAAAGTTATAGGGGTCAGAAAATGAGCATTTTTACATATACATTTTCCTGCATGTAGTTATGATTTTTTTCAGAAGTACGACAAAATCAAATCTATATAAGTAGGGTATCATTTTAACTGTATGGACCTACAGAATAAAGATAAGGTGTCATTTTTAGTGAAAAATGCACTGCGTAGAAATGAAAGTCACCAAAATGACAAAATTACATTTTTTTCTTCAATTTTGTCGCAGAATGATTTTTTTTTTCCATTTCGCCGTGGATTTTTTGGTAAAATGACTAATGTCACTGCAAAGTAGAATTGGTGGTGCAAAAAAAAAGCCATCATATGGAATTTTATGTGCAAAATTTTAAATGTTATGATTTTTAGAAGGTGATGAGGAAAAAATGAAAATGCTAAAAACGGAAAAACGCTGAGTCCTTAAAGGGGTACTCCGGTGGTCAATGTGTTTTTCCGTTTTTGACTTGCCCTATTTGTTTTGTTTCATTCCTATTCTTGTTGTTTAGCCTACTCTATTTCCGTTCTTTGTTGTCTTTTTATCCCCCACTATATTTTCCTATCTTTGCTTCTATTTCCGGTTTCTTGCTGTGCTGAAAACTACAAATCCCAGCATGCCACATGCCTTGCTGGTTTGGGGTGGCTCCTTTTTTTTTTTGTTTGTTTGTTCCGCCCTTTACCCATACTACTATTTTCCCGGGTCAGCCCCCTTATACACAGTACACTAATATAATCAGCCTTGGTTGGGATACACGGTCATACACACACAAAAGGGACTACAACTCCCAACATGAGTCATTCAGGAGTCTTCAGTCTGTGGTATAACACCAGCATGCTGCCTCTGTAGTCTCCTGGGGGTTATAGTTCACCACACCTCTGTAGGGCATACACCAGTGTTTTCCAACCAGGGTGCCTCCAGGTGTTGCAAAACTACAACTCCCAGCATGCCCTGACAGCCTTTGGGCATGCTAGGAGTTGTAGTTTTGCAACAGCTGGAGGCACACTGGTTGGGGAACACTGGTGCAATAGGCTAGAACAGTGTTTCCCAACCAGTGTGCCTCCAGCTGTTGCAAATCTACAACTCCCAGCATGCCCAAAGTCTGTCAGGGCATGCTGGGAGTTGTAGTTTTGCAACAGCTGGAGGCACACTGGTTTGTAAACACTAGCATACACACACAACAGGGACTACAACTCCCAGCATGTGTCATTCAGGAGTCCCCCTCCCCCTTAACATATAGAGATCATTCCCAGTATGAGATTTATTCCCCTGCAGTCCATACATCCCCAGCCCGTGCACTTTCTCATCCTCCCCTTCAGATAACACTTATCTTCTCTGTGTTCCTTCTCCTGTGCAGACCTGCGCCCTTAGAATACAGAGTAGGGGGGAGGGGAGGTGAGGAGCTGTGTACTCAGCTGGATGAGATGAGGGGGTGTGGCTTAGTTTTCTCATGCAGACAGAGAAAAAAAAAAAAAAGCCGTGACATCTTGTCCACAACAGACAACTGTGGACAACAGTAAAAGAAAACCCTCTGAACTACAGAACTTCCTGCCCAACAAACAGGTAAGCAAAACACACATATGCTGCCAAAACATATAACACATGTATATTGCAAAAAAACAAAACTTACAAAGAACATGCCATATAGTCAAAAAAATTAACCACCGGAGTACCCCCTTTAAGGGGTTAATCATGCCTTTGATAAAGCCATTGACTAATGCCGAAACGTTAAGAGGAGAGGTTGTCATGTTTTAATTCACGCTGTGCATTTGTTTAATTCCGCTGCCTAACTGCGGGAGATATTGAAATTATTGTGTAGTCTGTACGCAGACACTATATCTCAATTGACAATAATTCATTGTTGATAGTTTTAAAGCACCACTGCCATATAGTAGCTAATATGCACAACACTCTTTAGTTTTTTAATAGTGTGATTAAAAGTTATATTTTATTATAGAGGGGTTCTTTAGTCAGGATTTTTTTCCCTGAGGGGATTTATTTCCCCAAGTGGATTTGTTGTTTATATTAGTCGGCCCAGAGACCCCTGGGATTTTTTGTGTAGACTTAAAGGACTACTGTAGTGGTACACTTTTATATATGCCCGTGCCTCAAAAATAAACAAAATAAACTCATACATACCTTCCTACGAGCCTCCGTTGGTCCGGCACAGGCCTCACTGTCCGGCAGTGCTGACGTCATTCCACTTCCTGGAGACGGGGACGCCGCAGAGCCGTCGGCGTATCACCGGCCGTAGCGATGTCCCGCCCCGGCTGGTGATAGGTTGAGCCCACTGTCATGTAAGAAGTCGGCTAGAGCTCCTTACATGACAGTGGACTCAGCCTATCACCGACCGGGGCGGGATATCGCTACGGCCGGTGATACTCCGACGGCTCTGCGCCGTCCCCGTCCCCAGGAAGTGGAATGACGTCAGCACTGCCGGACCGTGAGGCCTGTGCCAGACCAACGGGGGCTCGTAGGAAGGTATGTATGAGTTTATTTTGTTTATTTTTGAGGCCCGGGCACGGGCATATATAAAAGTGTACCACTACAGTAGTCCTTTAAGGGGTTATAGCTTTGAGGGTGAAAGTTAACTAGTTGGTGACTGAAAAATCACACCAAGAACATAAAAATTTTCTTAAAATCTTTTACAATAAACATAAAATGAATGGTAAAGGAATTGTTGGACAGAGTAGAGGACAGAACACCCCTGCCATATCCTCTGCCAGTAAGAATGTGGGAGGCAGTGCCAACACCAGTACTAGTAGTAGCAGCCGGGTGCCTGGTGGTAGTAGTAGCAACAGCGTTATCAAGTTCTTGCTGTCTTTATAGGGGTTGTGTGTTCTCAGAGGAGGATGGACCTTGTGGTATGACTGGTTCATTTAAAGGGGTATTCCAGGAATCAAAAAACAGACCTTTTTTCTTTCAAAGACCTCTTGCTGTTTGTCTCCAGTTTGGGTGCGGTTCTGCAGCTCAATTCCATTGAAGTGAATGGAGCCAAGTTGTAATACCACACCCAATGTGGAGACAAGGAGGGTGCTGTCTTTGAAAGCAAAAAGGCCAGTTCTTTGATTCATGGAATACCCCTTTAAGGTCTTCTCAGGAGGAGAAGGAAGACTCTGACGATGAGGTGAACCAGCTGGATTTCTCATTGTCTACATTTACATGGGGCGGTAAAAATGTCTGTCCTAGATGGTCTGTTCCATTAGCCCTGTCTTTGCTTCCCCATTTCCCCTAGTGCTAAGCAGAAAGATAGCATTAGCTGCAAGGAGGAGTTGTGTGGTGAGAGTAAACCTTTGGAGTGTTTGGCAAGTTGCTAGAGGTCGAAATAGTGACCAAACCTAGCACTAGCAGGACTGATGGTGGTAAGCTTGGTTGGCATATTGTAAGGCATCATGGTGGCTGTGATGAGGGGGAAAAAGGAGCCTAAGAGGAGTGGCAGGGACAACAAGGAGGAGTTTGATGATGACAATAGTGTAGTGTTGGACACAACATGGGAACTAGGTGAGGAGCAGGCGATGTGTTGAGAGCAGGAGGGCAGAACACCTGTCAAACGTAACAGACTTTGGCCTGCTTGTATGATCAGCTCAAGTAAGGATGACGCTGCTGCAACTGCTGCAACCCTCTCCAGTATTCTGCTGTGTGAAATAGTTTTTCTACCTTAGCAGATCCAGAATATGTGGAACTGTACCATCTCTGCAAACACAACGTATGCCGTGGAAGAGATATGAGTGTAGGAAGTACAAGGGGAATTTATCAAACCATTTAGACTGCTTTTTTCATCTAAATTTGTCACATGAAATGTCGCAGGGAAGCCCGGTGCAACATTTTCTGCGACATTTTATTTAAAACACATCAATTTCATTTCCATGAAGTGCTCTTATTTAGTGCAGTTGTCACTGATAAAGCAGAATAAAGTGGAACAGTTCTATGAGGATTCATCAAAGTCTGTCTGCCCCTATCTCCGCGTCTGTGCTCTACACAAGTTAAAAATTCACACCAGTCGTAAATGTCCCTCTACATTTCTATGTAGGCATACGGAGCAGCATCACATGGCTGAGTGGGCCAGGCAAGGCACCCCAAAAGGTGAGGAAAACCTGGCTGTTGCTCCTCCAGATTCAGCATACAAAATGAGCGTTGTCTTAGCTTTTCCCAGGTTGGAATGCAGCTTGAGACATTACATCACTAGTCAAGTGTTGAAAGGGAGCCTGTCTTTATTTAAAAAAAAATTCACAGGGTTGCAGCTGTACTGCAATGGGTGGGGTCGCTGATGTGGGAGAAAGGATACCCTCAGACTTACAAACAAGGGCTCCTGGGACTTGTAGTTGGAGGAAAGGAATGCCAACAGGAAATAACCATTTTACAAAAAGATAGAAGCAGCATTAAATTGGACTCACAACACAGCCATTTAGCCCCAAGACAAGCACAGATTCTTCCTAAGCATGTCCATTACTGTCTAGTAGGTAAGTACTAAAGTGACCTTATGGTGGATAATCCCTTTAAAGGAAAGAGATGAAGACTGGATAGTCACACTCCATGACCCTCAGTATAAAGCCAAAATGGAGGAAATTTTTTCCCCCTTCTGAGAAGGAGGCTTAATTGGATTTTCATAAGGATAAGCTATTCAGCCAGCTTGTCACAGATTTCCAGCATCAAATAACTGCCAGGGGGGGTCATTTCTCTACTCCCCATCAATGCTCCACTCCCTCTGCCAGCACCATCTCAGCCAGAGGCAGGAGCAGTAGCAGCATCTTTATGTTCAAGTACATATAGTTACACAGTTACATAGTTTGTAAGGTTGAAAAAAAAAAGACAATAGTGCACAAAATTTTACCTAAAACCCTATTGTGTTGATCCAAGCAAAAACCCTCCATGAGGCTGATGGCAATTGCCCCATGAGGACAAATTCCTTAAGAGTCTCCTCTGTCCTCCACTCGTTACCTGTATTAATGGTACCTGTTTGAACTTGTTATCAATATAAAAGACACCTGTCCACAACCTCAGTCACACTCCAAACTCCACTATGGCAAAGACCAAAGAGCTGTCGAAGGACACCAGAAACTAAATTGTAGACCTGCACCTGGCTGGAAAGACTAAATCTGCAATAGGCAAGCAGTTTGGTGTGAACTATGGGAGCAATTATTAGAAAATGAAAGACATACAAGATCACTGATAATCTCCCTTGATCTGGGGCTCCACGCAAGATCTCACATCGTAGTGTCAAAATGATCACAGGAACGGTGAGCCAAAATCCCAGAACCATACGGGGGGGACCTAGTGTAACAAAGGCTACCATCACTTTAGAAAGGGAGGAGAAAAAGGGAACAAAAGACCAGCGCACCCTGTGCCGTTACCTCGTGGGGACAAGAGAAAAAATGGGGGTGGGAAGTTGCTCACCTTATTGCGTCGCGCTGCGAGCGCGACACCGTTGTGGGCTTGGTATCGAAATAGTGCGATCCGCGGCAGCCTGTATCCTTCCGTTTCTCGAGATGGCCGAGGCGGTTTTGTCTAGATGCGCGTTCTGTGCCCATGGCAGAGGTCACAGAATAGGAAATCAGATACTCATCTGGCGCTCACAGGATCCGTCCAGGTGGTCAATAAGGTAAAAGACTACAGGTGTGGTAAAGAGTTCAGTTTTTATTTCTTCATAAAGGACAGACAACGCGTTTCGAGGGATCGCCCCTCTTCCTCAGGTCATGGGTACAGAGACAGGTAACATAATGCTTTTTATATGCTCAAAAAGACCGCGAAAAAAAAAAAAAAAAAAAAAACCAGTGTTGAAATACTGTTTGCAAATGCTCAAAATGTCTTTGATATTTAAGTCCATAGCAGGGGGGAAAGGTGATTGTGAGTTTTGCCGTGGTTGAGAGTCACTCGGTCTGATGCTTGCGCTTCGTGCCGTCCGGTCATGGATGCGTGCTGGTACTCCGTGTATCGTTGGGGTTTCTGGTGGTTATCATCGTATGCCGCTGCGGTTGGCAGGTTCTCGGTTCGGCATGGGAGGGGCTGTGGAGGTGCCTTGTAGGCGCTGCAGTCCCCCTGTCCGCGGACCACCGCCGCGCATGCGCAGACGGCCGTGTGTCAGCGGAGCAGTACACAGGTAAGGGAGGATATTGGCCGTATTGTACCTGCTACTTTTTCGGGATATGAAGCAGGACATATGTACGATAATGTTTCCATTTTGCCATTGTCATTTATCAAAGTCCCACGTAATTGCGGAGGCAAGGCAGTGGGGGGGCGTGGGTGAGACATATTGGTGTCATATGTAGAATGGGTGCACATCGGTAAAACACATTAAGTGTTTGTGGTGCAGACGTCCGGAGTAAGTGTGCGGGTCGGCGGTGGGAAGGTTTGTGTATCTAAATCGGTAATGAGGTTCGGCGTATTCAAGGCCAAGGTGTGGTAGTTGAGTGTGCGTGGACCTTGTGAATTGGGGTATGGTGCGAACCCGTATATGGTGTCCGAGACGGGGAGGAGAGATGTGCTGGGGGGATTAATGAATTAATTCTGTTAATTCATTCAAGCCCTGAGGCTGTAACGAGTTCAGGCTGTAGATCCAAAACATCTCTTTTCTGACTAGTGCTTCAAATCTATTGGTGAGATGTCCCGGTACTTGGTCAATAGGTGTAATTGTAATTGGGTTGGTACTTCCAGGGTGATGTCGGCTGCAGTGACGCGATAATCCGTGTAATTGGTAGCCTTTCCTTATGTTGGCCCGATGTTGGTTCAGTCTAATATGTAGGGGTTGTGTGGTCCTGCCAGCGTATTGCTTCATACATTCACATTGGATTAGGTACACAATGTAATTCGATTTCCATGTAAGATGCTTCTTTATGGGAAAAGATTGTCCAGTGCTGGTACTGGAAAAGTGGGTTTTATCATGGCAAATGGTAAGGCAACATAGACACCTTGGTTTGTTGCACCTGAAAGAACCTTTCTTTTTTTGGTATTCTTGTTCTTGTTTGAGGGAATGTCTTTGTAGTTTGCTTGGGGCGAGCATTCCTTTCAGGGTGGGAGCTCGACGGAATGTGATCCTGGGTTTGGTTGGGATGATATCTTTCAGATAGGGATCGGACTGTAGAATGTGCCAATGTTTCTGTAGGATGTTCTTTACAGACTGTTGGCCGGCTGAGTATGTTGTGATGAAATTACAACGGTAGATGTTCTTCTTTGTGTCGCTCATTTCTTTTTGTTGTTTCAGTGAGTTTGTTTTTTTGTCCATGCATTCCTCTTGGCTTAATGTCTTGGTCCTGGAGTAGGCATTTTGGATAAGTGTTTTTGGATACCCTTTAGCTAGGAAGCGTTTTTCCAGGGTTTTTGCCTGTGTCACGAAGGTCGTATCCTCGGTGCAATTTTTTCTGACCCTTTTGTATTGTCCGAAGGGTGTATTCTCCCTCCATTTTTTGAAATGGCCACTGTGGAAGGAAATATAACTATTTGAGTCCACTGTTTTGAAGAATGTGGATGTTATGATGGCTCCTTCTTTGTGGGTAATTTCCAGGTCAAAAAATTCCACTTTTTTTGCGGTAGAAATTTGGGGTGAGGGTGATCCCCCAGTCGTTGTTGTTGATCTCGGTCACCAATTGGTTTATTTCTTCCATCGGACCTTGCCATAGGATAAAGAGGTCGTCTATGTACCTTTTATATAGTCTGGAGTGTTTGGTGAACAGGGGGTTGCTGGTGATGAAAGTATCCTCGAAACGCCCCATGAATAAATTGGCGAAGGCAGGGGCTACCCTTGTGCCCATGGCGGTGCCACGTATTTGATGGAATGTTTGCCCATCGTATTGGAAGAAGTTGTTCTTGAGGACTGTTTCCAGACAGGTTGTTAAGAATGTGACTTGTTCTGTGGGGACATCAGGGTCTCTTTCTAGGAAATACCTAGTGCACTGTACACCAATGTCATGGCGTATATTGGTATATAACGCCGTTACGTCCATTGTTACCAAGATCATGTCGTCCACCCATGCTATGGGTTTGAGTAGTGAAATGAGTTGGTCGGAGTTTTTTAAATAACTGTCGAGATTTTGGACGTATGTCTGCAATATAAGGTCCAAGTAGTGTGACATATTGCAGGTACTGCTGTCAATCCCTGAAATGATGGGTCTCCCGGGGGGGCGTGTGGAGTTCTTGTGAATTTTGGGAAGGTGGTAATAGTAGGGGACAGAGGGATTCTGTATGAACATGAATTTTTTCTCTTGTTTGGAAATTACTTTTTTACTGAGACCGTCGTTGAGTAAGAACAAGATCTCTTTTTTTAAAAAAGGGAAAGGATCCCCTTTAACTCTTCTGTAATAGTTGGTGTCCTCCAGAATGTGGCAGGCTTCCTGGTGGTAGTCTTCGTAATCCTGGATGACCAGGCTCCCACCCTTATCGGCTGGTCTGATCACGATATCCTTGTTCTCTTTCAGAGTTTTGAGAGCTTGTTTTTCTCCCCATGTGAGGTATCCCTCTTGGGATTTCTGCGGGAATCGGTCTGGCAGTTTCTTTAGGTCCTCTGCTACCAGTTCATGGAAGGTTTTCAATCTGAAACCCTGACTTTCTACTGGATAGAATTTTGATTTGATATGCATATTAGGGTGTATTCCGGTGGTTTCTTGATCCTCGTCCTTCTTGTGACTTTTTTGGGTATTGGGGAGTGTGAAGTGACGCTGTAGTGTCAGACGGCGAGTGAAATTGTGAAGATCTAGAAACATATCAAATTTAGCCGGATTGTTGTGAGGGCAAAATGATAAGCCTTTCTGCAGAAGTGATGTTTCATCAGAATTCAGGATATGGGTAGATAGATTGAATATTTTGATGGTAGAGTCTAAGTCTTCGTTTTTATTTTTATTTTTGTTTTCATTCATGTTGTCACCGGTGTTTCCCTTTTTCTTGTTTCTTTGCATGTTGTATTGTGCTAGTTTCTTTTTCCATTTTTCGGGGTTTCCCCCTCTTTTTCCTCTTCTAGTTTTCTTTTTACTTGTTGGCGTTTCGGTATGAAGTAGTCCGTGATAGTTTTTTCTTTCTGGTGGATTCCTTTGTCTAAAAAAGGACCCCTGGTGTGTGGGTGGTTGCTCTCGGATACCTCTTTTGGCATGGTTTTGTTGATATCCCCTAAGTATAGAGGCTTTAAGAAGGGCACGGATGCCGTAGTGCCGGATGCAGAATTGTCGAAGACAATTAAATCTGCTTCTTCTATTTCATCGTTGTTACTGTGGTCTTGCGTCTCATCTATTGTGCTGTGTACTGTGAGGATCGATTCGTTTATGGCACTGTGTGGTAAGTGGTTGGTGTTTTCCATCCCTTCTTTTTTGTGTGGCGACGGGGTGAGTCGTAGTTTGGCGGGTGACAGGGTTCCGATGTCCGAAAGTGTGTTCTCTTTGAGACGGTAGTTGTTCTTGATGCGGTCTATTGTGTTCCGTATATCCTTAAGTCTGGAGCTGATGTCCATTTCTTGTTCTCCCGAATTGGGTTTTGGAGTTCGGTATGCATCTTCTTCCATACTGGATCCATTCTTGTTTTTATTTGTCCTGGGTGTCATAGGTATGTCATCCCGAGTATTGTTCATACCTCTTTTGGTTTGGTTCGGTGTGGTTGGCTTTTTTTGGGGGGTCTTGGTGGTCTCCCTCGTGGTGCCTGAATGTTTTAGTTCGTGGGTTTTGGATGCGTGGTTCCTGGAATTCCTCCATGTTCTCGTTCCTGCACTGTTGTGTGACGGTATGCGGGGTCGATTGTGGTTTCTGGGAGGAATGAGATAAGAAGGGGTTCTGGTGTGTTTGGGTTTGGGGGATATGGGGGCGGGATTTTGTATGTTATTTTGTATGTTATTTGGTATGTTAGTATGTGGGGTTTTTTTGTTCCAGCATCTATAGATGCCGCTCTTTCTATCCTCTCTGTCTCGGTTTAGTTTGCCAGCTTTTTTGATGATGGTGTCTTTTTGGACTTTGTTTACCCTGGCTGAGATGTTTTGATTGAGGTTGTGGTATTGTTTGGATGCATTGTATTGTTTGAGTTCGGACATTGTGCATTGTATTTTTTCTAGTAATTGTGCATGCATTCGGGAGCGTTTGTCCCTGATGTGCTCCATCATAAGGCTGGAACATTTGTTAAGCAGGACGTCCCATTCCTGCACATATACCTCGTCGTTCTTGAAGGTGGGATCTATGGCGAGTCTTAAGCCTCTCGGTGCGAGGTCCTCATCGAGGTATATGCTCAGGAAGTCGACATCTAGGCTGTGTCTGATCTCATCCTGGAGCAGGTCCTCTAGGTTATTGAACAGTTTGTTCATAGTGGTGGTGTCGTTTTCTGTCAGAGTAGTCTGGTCTATCATTTCATACACGGGTGCATGTTGATTGGTGAGTTCTGCAATCAGTTTGTCCCGATCGGGGATCCTTGTTGCAAAAAAATCCATGGTGGAGCTGGCTCCGTGCGGCTGGTGGTCCCTGGTCTACAGACCGTCCGGGGATCCCACTTGGGGTTCCGGTGTAGTGAGCTTTAGAAAGGGAGGAGAAAAAGGGAACAAAAGACCAGCGCACCCTGTGCCGTTACCTCGTGGGGACAAGAGAAAAAATGGGGGTGGGAAGTTGCTCACCTTATTGCGTCGCGCTGCGAGCGCGACACCGTTGTGGGCTTGGTATCGAAATAGTGCGATCCGCGGCAGCCTGTATCCTTCCGTTTCTCGAGATGGCCGAGGCGGTTTTGTCAAGATGCGCGTTCTGTGCCCATGGCAGAGGTCACAGAATAGAAAATCAGATACTCATCTGGCGCTCGCAGGATCTGTCCAGGTGGTCAATAAGGTAAAAGACTACAGGTGTGGTAAAGAGTTCAGTCTTTATTTCTTCATAAAGGACAGACAACGCGTTTCGAGGGATCGCCCCTCTTCCTCAGGTAATGGGTACAGAGACAGGTAACATAATGCTTTTTATTTGCTCAAAAAGACCGCGAAAAAAAAAAAAAAAAAAACAGTGTTCAAATACTGTTTGCAAATGCTCAAAATGTCTTTGATATTTAAGTCCATAGCAGGGGGGAAAGGTGATTGTGAGTTTTGCCGTGGTTGAGAGTCACTCGGTCTGATGCTTGCGCTTCGTGCCGTCCGGTCATGGATGCGTGCTGGTACTCCGTGTATCGTTGGGGTTTCTGGTGGTTATCATCGTATGCCGCTGCAGTTGGCAGGTTCTCGGTTCGGCATGGGAGGGGCTGTGGAGGTGCCTTGTAGGCGCTGCAGTCCCCCTGTCCGCGGACCACCGCCGCGCATGCGCAGACGGCCGTGTGTCAGCGGAGCAGTACACAGGTAAGGGAGGATATTGGCCGTATTGTACCTGCTCCTTTTTCGGGATATGAAGCAGGACATATGTACGATAATGTTTCCGTTTTGCCATTGTCATTTATCAAAGTCCCACGTAATTGCGGAGGCAAGGCAGTGGGGGGGCGTGGGTGAGACATATTGGTGTCATATGTAGAATGGGTGCACATCGGTAAAACACATTAAGTGTTTGTGGTGCAGACGTCCGGAGTAAGTGTGCGGGTCGGCGGTGGGAAGGTTTTTGTATCTAAATCGGTAATGAGGTTCGGCGTATTCAAGGCCAAGGTGTGGTAGTTGAGTGTGCGTGGACCTTGTGAATTGGGGTATGGTGCGAACCCGTATATGGTGTCCGAGACGGGGAGGAGAGATGTGCTGGGGGGATTAATGAATTAATTCTGTTAATTCATTCAAGCCCTGAGGCTGTAACGAGTTCAGGCTGTAGATCCAAAACATCTCTTTTCTGACTAGTGCTTCAAATCTATTGGTGAGATGTCCCGGTACTTGGTCAATAGGTGTAATTGTAATTGGGTTGGTACTTCCAGGGTGATGTCGGCTGCAGTGACGCGATAATCCGTGTAATTGGTAGCCTTTCCTTATGTTGGCCCGATGTTGGTTCAGTCTAATATGTAGGGGTTGTGTGGTCCTGCCCACGTATTGCTTCATACATTCACATTGGATTAGGTACACAATGTAATTGAATTGGCATGTAAGATGCTACCATCAGTAACACACTAGGCCGCCAGGGACTCAAATCATGCAGTGCCAGATGTGTCCCACTACTTAAGCCAGTACATGTCTGGGCCAGTCTGAGGTTTACTAGAGAGCATTTGGATGATCCAAAAGAGGACTGGGAGAATGTCATATGGTCAGATGAAACCAAAGTAGAACTTTTTGGTAAAAACTCAACTTGTTGTGTTTGAAGGAGAAAGAATGCTGAGTTGCATCCAAAGAATACCATACCTACTGTGAAGCATGGGGGTGAAAACATCATGCTTTGGGGCTTTTTTTCAGCAAAGGGACCAAGACGACTGATCCGTGTAAAGGAAAGAATGAATGGGGCCATGTATCGTGAGATTTTGAGTGAAAACCTCCTTCCATCAGCAAGGGCATTGAAGATGAAACATGGCTGGGTCTTTCAGCATGACAATGATCCCAAACACACCGCCCGGGCAATGAAGGAGTGGCTTCATAAGAAGCATTCCAAGGTCCCGGAGTGGCCTAGCCAGTCTCCAGATCTCAACCCCATAGAAAACTTTTGGAGGGAGTTGAAAGTTTGTGTTGCCGAGCGACAGCTCCAAAACATCACTGCTCTAGAGGAGATGTGCATGGAGGAATGGGCCAAAATATCAGCAACAGTGTGTGAAATCCTTGTGAAGACTTACAGAAAATGTCTGACCTCAGTCATTGCCAACAAAGGGTATATAACAAAGTATTGAGATGAACGTTTGTTATTGACCAAATACTTATTTTCCGCCATAATTTGCAAATAAATTCTTTAAAATTCAGACAATGTTATTTTATTTTCTCATTATGTCTCTCATAGTTGAGGCATACCTATGATGAAAATTATACGCCTCTCTCATCTTTTTAAGTGGGAGAACTTGCACAATTTCTGGCTGACTAAATACTTTTTTTCCCCACTATAGCTGCACTGCAAAAAGTGGTTTATGGTGCACCAAACAGTAGACAACTTTTAAGATGTTCTACCAAAAATTGTGCAAATAAAATAGTGTAAAAAATGCAATTGCGTACAATTTGTAGGGACATTTAAAAACATTAACGTGGTGTAAAACTAATAATAAATGTCCCCCAATGTCTGGATCTAAAGAGGCCTTAGAGTACACTATTGGTGGTTTCTCAGGAACGGTTTCCTCGTTTGGCAAGATGACAGTATTTGTTTTTATAATATTCTCCACCTGGTTATGTTGCATGTTAAAAGATGAAATAAGCTTAGCAGTTTCAATGAAAATCATTTTTTTCTGGTTTAACCATCTCATTAAAAAATTCATTCCCACATTCTTCTTCTGATTTGTTTTAAATGGAAAAAATATAATCTATGTATCTAAGCCAGGACACTAGTCCACACCCCAGATTAGAAATGATAGTCTCTTCTTCCCAACCTGCCATAAACAGGTTGACATAGCTGGGAGCGAACCTAGTGCCCATAGCTGTACCACTGATTTGCAGCTAAAACTCAGAGCCAAACATAAAATAATTGTGGAATAAATAGGAGTAGGTGGGTCCCCTCATCATCTGAGTAGGTGGCTTGTAGGTAAATAGGCAGGTGTCCCAACAGAGGACATGCAACAGTTAAAATGAATTGTCTGCTCTGGGTGTGCCCCACCAGCATATGAACTGGGGCCATGGGTGGCTGCAACCTCTGCTTGGTAGAAATGTCCCTGCTTGTCACTTTATATAGTACATCCTTTCTATTAGAGAAAAAAAGGAGAGAGACAGATACCGGAGCCTAGCGCATTACCCTTGACAACAGGAGCAGTGGGGTTCAGAGGTAGACCCAAAAACCATATAGACGGCCGCTCACCTTAAGGAAGATAATTAAAAGCCTTACACCCCAGCGATAGTGGGGTACTGAGTGTAGGGATGAACGCTGCTGACCTTCTGGGTTGCAGGACCAGCCGCACAGCTGTCCTGGATACAGATGAGGAGTAGCTTGATAAAAGAACCCTTTGCAGATGACGTGTTTCGGGAGGTGCCCTCCCTTCCTCAAATCAGGACACCCTGATCTGAGGAAGGGAGGGCACCTCCTGAAACGCGTCATCTCATGTTTTTTATTTTATCTTATTTATCTATTCAATAAATATGGTTCCACTGTGAACCTTTTACAATATTCAGTCTATTCTCGTCATTCTGAGGGAATCACAGCACCATCTGCAAAGGGTTCTTTTCTCAAGCTTCTCCTCATCCATTCTATTAGTATTTGCCATGTTTACCAATAGATCAACATGAGTGTTATTCAAATATAAATTTGTTTTAGACTCGTTTCCCTAAAAGCAGACACTGACACTTTTGTATAATATTAATATTAAAGGAGAACTCTGGTGAAACATAGGAAGTCATCATCTACAACATAAGTGTTAAAAAACTAAAATAAACATACTGGTATCTTTAAAGAAATATTTTTAAAACCTTATCTTGTAGAAAGTGACTTCCTATGTTGAAATAAGATACGCCCTTGAAATATATTTATGAATACATTTAGTCATAATCATTTGCCTTTAGTCCTCAAGAGATGTCCACAGATGCACCAATGCTATTCTATTCATGTCACTGGTCTGTGAAGATAATATAACATAACTGAACATAGAACAGCGATGATATGCATATAAAAATTTGTAAAAGGGTTGCTATGGTTTGGAATGCACGCCTGAGTGGTGGAATGCATCACCATGATGCAGAAGTGATGTTTAGCCTCACTAGTTGGCTGTAGAATGCATGCTGATATCGGTGACATGGATTGGAGCATAGGGGCAGAGGAGAAGCTAGAAGTGACACCACTTCATTTGCGGGGATATGAGAGGAGAGTGAGTCTGTATAAGAGAGAGCAAGTAGGGATGCCATTTTGCTGATATCAAAATATAAGTGCCAGGAGCGAGGTTGGATTAATCTCCATGCTTTGTGGATGTAGTTTGAGGTAATATATCTGAAGAAAGAGTAGGAATATGAATTTGTGGAAGTAGTCAGTCAGGCAATGGCTCAGCTATTTCTAACAGATTTGGCAACCTGATGGGCAGAGGGAGAAGGAGAAAGCATGACGGGTTTCCAGAAGAGTACTTCTGCTCAATCCTCTAGTCGGGGAAGTAGAAGGGGTAGGTTGTGCAGGCGTGGTAGGGGTGTAGTGTGGAGAGGTCCACCAGGGGAATCAGAGAGTTAGGAACCTATTATAAGTCCTGTTGGACAAGCTAATAAATTCTTCGAACCTGAAAATATCATCAATTTTATTTTTCTATTCAAATATAGTCGGAGAGGAGGTTTGTCTCCATTTCACGAGAGCTTTCGCTGCCGCTATAATGTGTACCACTTGGTTATGCTTAGAGGGTTGAAAAGATGGTGTTGGTAAACTAAGGGCAATAAGCGCCGAAGACAGAGTCATTTGGGAGGAAGTCACCTCTCTTAACACTTCCTCGACTCACCTACAGTACGGGGTGATGATGAGACAATCCCACAATATGTGTGAAAGACAGCCCATTGGGTCCCACACCCCATGCACAAATTTGAGGGAGAAAGCTTGTAGGCAAAGAGCCATTCAGGGGTTTTATACCGTCAGTATAGCAATTTATAGTGGTTCTCTTGTACACGTACGTTTCTAGAAAAAACGAGCGTGTGACGGAGGACATGTGTGACCTCTGCCTCGAAGAGGGTGATACCCAATTCCTGTTCCCAGAAAGCACTTGCTGATTTTTTTTTAGGCCTTTTTCCAGGAGTTCCAAAAATTATCCCTTTTTTGGAGTAGCAAGAGCTTTTAGTCTGTTAAGCGAAGAAGATGGCACAGATTTCTCTAGCCGTTCAAAAAATTAGCACTTTTTGGAATTAGCAAGAGCTTTTTTAGTCTGCCAAGTGAAGAATATGGCACAAATTTCTCCAGGCGTTCAAAAAATTATGCCTTTTTGGGAGTAGCATGAGCTTTTTAATCTGTTAAGTTAAGAAGATGGCACAAATTTCTCGAGTTGTTCAAAAAATTATCCCTTTTTGGGACTAACTACATATTTGGCTGTCATAAGCCAGCGTACAGCAGGAGGTAGCAGACTGGTGTTCATGGCATTAGCCAGAGGACAGCAGGAGGTGGTGGACTGGTGTTACTGGATTCAGCCAGCGGAAAGAGAGAGGTGGCAGACTGGTGTTACTGCCATCAGTACTGGTATACTTTCTCTTGCAGGGTAGGTGCGGAGCATTCACTCAGTGGAGAGCAGAGCCCCCATTCGGCAAGTGTTTAGTGCTGAAGAGCCGTGACAAACTGGCTGCGTAGCTTCTCTTTATAGAACTTTAATTTGGCCTCCTTCTCAGAGGGAGAGAAAAATCCCCCATTTTGGCATTTTTATGAGGGTCTACAGTGTAGCTGTCCAGTAGTCACTTCTTTCCTTTAAGCTGGCAATACATGACTGTCACAATGCATGCAAGAAAGCATGCAGCTAGCTATCCTTGCCAGCTTTTCTGAGGGCCCGGCTTGTTCCGCCCCAATTCCATAACGCCACGGTTGGTCATAGTCCTCCTTATCATCAGTGTCACCTTACGAAGGGTCCTGGTCCCGTATCGCTTCCTGAGAGTCCATCGCAAAATCCTGCTCTTAGGTCCCACTTTCACTACTTCCTTATCCAAGTCCTCCTACTCAAGGAGAACATCTGCTGCTGCCAGCCAGATGGCAACTCTCCTCTATCCCTCCTTCTTCAATCATCACCTTTTACAGCATTTGCTGTAAAAGGAATATCATCGGCATTATGTCATCGGCATTATGTCATCGGCATTATTTAATTCCTGGAAAGGCCGATTATGCCCTTGTTAAAGGGGTTATCCAGGAAAAAAACTTTTTTTTTATATATATATCAACTGGCTCCAGAAAGTTAAACAGATTTGTAAATTACTTCTATTAAAAAATCTTAATCCTTTCAGTACTTATGAGCTTCTGAAGTTAAGCTTGTTCATTTCTGTCTAAGTCCTCTCTGATGACACATGTCTCGGGAAACGCCCAGTTTAGAAGCAAATCCCCATAGCAAACCTCTTCTAAACTGGGCGTTTCCCGAGACAGGTGTCATCAGAGAGCATTTAGACAGAAAAGAACAACCTTAACTTCAGAAGCTCATAAGTACTGAAAGGATTAAGATATTTTTATAGAAGAAAATTACAAATCTGTTTAACTTTCTGGAGCCAGTTGATATATTTAAAAAAGTTTTTCCTGGAATACCCCTTTAAGTTGCTACTATGTCCCATGTGACCAGTCTTTATTGAAACCAATAATATTCCCAAATAATGTATGAACAGGGCTAATTCAAGTCAAATGCATGCGCTTGTTAAGGTGATGCTGTGTTCCAAACAGAAAGATGTGACCGGTGTTTGCTGAAACCAATACTATTCACAAAACATTTTTCACAGGGCTAATCCCTGTCAAATGCATGCCCTTATTAAGTTGATGATATGTCCCAAACAGAAAGATGTAGCTAGTCTTTAATTAAATCAATTTTATTTACAAAAAACGTATTAACAGTGCTAATCCCTGTCAAACTAACACCCTTGTTAAAATGATGCTATGTCCGAAACAGTAAGATGTAACTGGTGTTTGCTGAAACCAATATAATATTAACGAATAATGTATTAACAGGGCCAATCTTTGTCAGATGCATGCCTACAACTGCTTGCTGTATCTTTTATTTTGTATCAGTCTTTAAAAAGCTGTCTGGGCTTTGTGGGCTTGTCTATGAATTGACAGGAGGACCAGGCACAGCTGATACTGTTGTGTAATGGATCAACCCAGCGTGTAATTACTGCAGTATGAAACGTCCTGTGGGATATGCTATCTGGATATGACTCTTGGTGCTCTAAACATCCAGGCTAAAGAATGAAATGTCCTAAGAAACTTCAATACAGGAAAAATATAAAGATGTAGCACTCACCAGGTCACTAGATAGCATACAAAATTCTTCTTTATTGCATAAAAACAGTCATGTAGTACAGCAGTATAGCAGGGAGACTAATACAGACAAAGAGAGTGTGGACAGGCAACGACCGTTTCCCACCTATGCAGGTGCTTCTTCCGGCCTCCACTGGTGTAATCACATCAAGGGTGTATTCAACCCCTTAACAACCACAGACGTATATTTACTTCCGTGGCCGGCTCCCGATCTGTGAAGCGTGCTAAGAATCTAAGCGCGCTTCGCATTTGCGGGGTCCCGGTTGCTATCAGCAACCGGTACCCATGGCTAATACCGTAGTAAAGAAATATATTTACATAATACAGCGGGTGCTACTACTCAGTAAGAAAAACACCTCCAACAGCCAAGAAAAAGAATACTGTATAGAGTGCACACCGCAAAAATAATAATATACTCATATAGGCCCAGATTTATCAAACTGTGTGAGAGAAAAAGTGGAGGGATTTTCCCACAGCAACCAATCACAGCTCAGCTTTCACTTTACCTCAGCTTGTTAGCTGAGCTGTGATTGGTTGCTGTTGAAAAATCCCTCCACTTTTTCTGTCACAGTTTGATAAATCTGGGCCATAGTGTACAAATTTATATCTTTATTGATAACATGATTTTATGAAACAGCACAAAACAAGGGCTAAAATCAATTAAAAAGCTCAACAGAGCATGACCCAACATGGGAGAGGGGCCATGAACCCCCTCTCACCAATGTCCCGTCCCTGGATATGACACACTAACTGTGGTTCTAAATATACACAAATAACGCAGATATGCCTACTGCTATTGCACTAAATACATTCCAAGCAATGTCAATATATACTAAAACAGCATCATCACATATTAGGCAATAAATAAAGTGCAGAATAAATAGCAGGCAATATCACCAATTGGCAGCAACCACAGACGGAGAATCCAGTTGATTCAGTGTAGGGACGGGACCCCAGAACCCCACACGTTTCGTCACTGGTTGTGACTTCCTCAGGAGTGTTGTGGTCTTAGTGCCCTCTAATCCTATTTATATGCTTATCTAATTAGTTACAATACCTGTCAGGTGCATCAGTGGGGCATCGCGCCACATATCCCGGAAGCCGACGTGGACTTCCGTCCCATATGCCGGCTTCCGGTAGTAGGTCAGGAATCCCGCATCTATTCTCGCGAGAATCGTGAGTCACATGAACTCAACATGTCATGTGACTCCCTCATTACTATCAAGAGGCTATTGATAAGCGCGGTTCCACTGCGCTCAGATGCATAGGGGACTCACGTGACTCGTCCAGTCACGTGAGCTCCACATGTGATCACATGTTTCTTAGTTTTGTACCATGTTCGCGCATGCGCAATTTAATTAACTAAATCCCGGGACCCAGACTGATACAACAGTGGCGAATGGTGTCAACCCATATGGTAAGTATATAGTATAATAATATACCACTCATATGTCAAGTAATGGACCTAGCATGTTGCTAAGGCAAACCAATAATCAATAATACAATAATTATAAATACATTTAAAGGATAAATAATCATTTAAAAAAAGTTTTTTTCATATGAATATAAACATAATATTGAGAAATAATAAGATAAAAATTATATATACATATAGGTACCCAAATTAGTGGATCATATCTTATTAGTTAATTTGGAGACTATCAAAGAATATGTGTACTACATGATTAATATAAATGTACAAAATCCATCCATAATTAAACCAACAAAAAAGATCTTATAGATATGTGTGTATATATAGCTTATAAAATTACATATATACTATATGAAAAAATCTCTTTTGATTATGTGAAATTGTGAAGCCCATACATAAAATTTTATAAAATATGTGCATACTACATAATAATATAAATGTGTGAATACTACATAATTATAATTAATTCATAAATTCACGTGTAAAAAATAAATAATGCAAAAAAATGTTTTTATTTTTTAAGAAAATTCATAAAGACTGCGTATATCAAATTTATTAAATAACCCATATGTATATATAATTACTACACAGTTATATAAAAAATTTTTTTGTTTTTTTTTTGTTTTTGTTTTCTAGAGCGAAAATCATAAGATTAGAAGTTAGTGTGTCATATCCAGGGACGGGACATTGGTGAGAGGGGGTTCATGGCCCCTCCCCCATGTTGGGTCATGCTCTGTTGAGCTTTTTAATTGATTTTAGCCCTTGTTTTGTGCTGTTTCATAAAATCATCTTATCAATAAAGATATAAATTTGTACACTATGGCCCAGATTTATCAAACTATATGAGAGTAAGAGTTGAGTGATTTTCCCACAGCAACCAATCACAGCTCAGCTTTCACTTTACCAGAGCTCATTAGCTGAGCTGTGATTGGTTGCTGTCGGAAAATCACTCCATTTTTTTTCTCACAGAGCTTGATAAATCTGGGCCTATATGAGTATATTATTATTTTTGCGGTGTGCACTCTATACAGTATTCTTTTTCTTGGCTGTTTGCCATGGCTAATACCGGACATCGCTGATCGCGCTAATGTCCGGTATTAACCCTTTAGATGCCGTGATGAAAGTTTATTGCGGCATCTAAGATGGGAGAATACACTGCTGGTTAGCTCAGTGGAGCTGTTCGGGACCGCCACGGTGAAATTGCAGCATCCCAAACAGCTGAGAGGACAGTGGGAGGTGTCTTACCTTCTTCCCGGCTGTCTGATCGGCGTTTGATTGCTCCAAGCCTGAAATCCAGGCTTGAGCAATCAAGCACAGAAAACACTGATCAATGCATTCCTATGGCAATTCATGGAACAGTGCCTGCATTCAGTGTATGCAGTATTATAGCCCCTAGTAAAAAAAAAAAAAAAGTTAATAAATGTGATTTAACCCCTTCCCTAATAAAAATCAGAATCAACCCCCCCCCCTTTTCCCATAAATAAAGTGTGTAAATGAAACTAAAAACAAACATGTGGTATCGCCGCGTGCGTAAATGTCCAAACCATAAAAATATATCGTTAATTAAACTGCACGATCAATGGCGTAAGCGCAACAAATTCCAAAGTCCAAAATAGCGTATTTTTTGTCACTTTTTATACCATAAAAAATGAATAAAAAGGTGATAAAAACAAAAATGGTACCTATAAAAACTTCAGCTCACGGTGCAAAAAATAAGCCCTCATACCGCCAAAAATAAAAAAGTTATAGGGGTCAGAAGATGACAATTTTAAACGTATTAATTTTGGTGCATGCAATTATGATTTTTTCCAGAAGTATGACAAAATCAAACCTATATAAGTAGGGTATCATTTTAATTGTATAGACTAACAGAATAAAGATAAGGTGTAATTTTTACCGAAAAATGTACAGTGTAGAAACGGAAGCCCCCAAAAGTTGCAAAATTAATTTTTTTCTTCAATTTTGTTGCACAATAATTTTTTTTTCTGTTTTGCAGTAGATTTTTGGGTAAATGACTAATATAATTTCAAAGTAGAATTGGTGGCACAAAAAATAAGCCATCATAGGGATTTTTAGGTGCAAAATTGAAAGGTTTATTATATTTAAAATGTTAGGAGGAGAAAATGAAAGTGCAAAAACTGAAAAATGCTTGGTCCTTAAGGGGTTAAAACAAAGGGGGAGAGACCAAAACCTTGATATATTAACATAGAAAACCACTTAGTGCAACAAATGCCTAATAAAAACATTACAAGAATGAGCGTAATGCTGCCCTATCGTTAAGACCAAAAGGCATTACACCGTAGTATCCAGCAGGTTTCACTTAATAACAAGGTATCTCTATTGGCACCATCCTTAGGAATCGGAACATGTTCAATTTCCGCAAATTTTAATATATCTGTTTCACCGTAATTCTCGGACATGAGAAATTAACCGAGGGGCACCTTTACTGGTTCTAATGAAATACATATGTTCATGTATCCTTACAAACAACTGCCATTTGGTTTACCTAATATAAAAGACTCCACATGGGCAGATTAAACAATTTACTACATACACTGCTCAAAAAAATAAAGGGAACACTAAGATAACACATCCTAGATCTAAATGAACTAATCGTATGAAATACTTTAGTCTTTACATAGTTGAATGTGCTGACAACAAAATCAAACAAAAAATATCAATGGAAATCAAATTTATCAACCCATGGAGTTCTGGATATAGAGTCACACTCAAAATCAAAGTGGACACTACAGATCCAACTTTGATTTTATGCCCTTAATACAAGTCAAAATGAGGCTCAGTAGTTTGTGTGGCCTCTATGTGCCCGTATGACCTCCCTGCCTGGGCATGCTCCTGATGAGGTGGCGGGATGTCCTGAGGGATGTCCTCCCAGACATGGACTAAAGCATCCGCCAACTCCTGGACAGTCTGTGGTGCAACGTAACGTTGGTGGATGGAGTGAGACATGATGTCTCAGATGTGCACAATTGGATTCAGGTCTGGGGAACGGGCGGGCAAGTCCATAGCATCAATGCCTTCCTCTTGCAGGAACTGCTGACACACTACAGCCACATGAGGTCTAGAATTGTCTTGCATTAGGAGGAGCCCAGGGCCAACTGCACCAGTATATGGTCTCAAAAGGGGTCTGAGGATCTCATCTCGGTACCTAATGGCAGTCAGGCTACCTCTGGCAAGCACATGGAGGGCTGTGCAGCCCCCCAAAGAAATGCCACCCCACACCATTACTGACCCACCGCCAAACCGGTCATGCTAGAGGATGTTGCAGGCAGCAGAACGTTCTCCACGGAGTCTCCAGACTCTGTCACATCTGTCACATGTGCTCAGTGTGAACCTGCTTTCATCTGTGAAGAGCACAGGGAGCCACTGGCGAATTTGCCAATCTTGGTGTTCTCTGGCAAATGCCAAACGTCCTGCACGGTGTTGGGCTGTAAGCACAACCCCCACCTGTGGACGTCGGGCCCTCATACCACCCTTATGGAGTCTTTTTCTGACCGTTTTCTGGACACATGCACATTTGTGGCCTGCTGGAGGTAATTTTGAAGGGCTCTGGCAGTGCTCCTCCTGTTTCTCCTTGCACAACGGTGGAGGTAGCAGTCCTGCTGCTGGGTTGTTGCCCTCCTACAGCATCCTCAATGTCTCCTGATGTATTGGCCTGTCTCCTAGTAGCACCTCCATGCTCTGGACACTACGCTGACAGACACAGCAAACCTTCTTGCCACAGCTCGCATTGATGTGCCATCTTGGATGAGCTGCACTACCTGAGCCACTTGTATGGGATGTAGACTCTGTCTCATGCTACCACTAGAGTGAAAGCACTGCCAGCATTCAAAAGTGACCAAAACATCAGCGAGGAAGCATAGAAACTGAGAAGTGGTCTGTGGTCACCACCTGCAGAACCACTCCTTTATTGGGGGTGTCTTGCTAATTGCCAATAATTTCCCCCTGTTGTGTCAATCAGTGTTGCTTCCTGAGTTGACAATGTGATTTCACAGAAGTGTGATTGACTTGGAGTTACAGTGTATTTTGTTCCGCAAGTAATAAAATGTCTAACAGATAGGGATTCCTCCTAACAGAATATCTTTAATCCTTGAATTTTACTTGCAATGTAAACATTTTCCACAAGAATAATTGCCAGTGGTGGTGGTGGTAGATGATAACGAAGTGGATTTACTCACTTTTTTTCTTTTGGACATTTTTTTTCCTTTTCATGGTCTATTCACACGTACAGTATTCTGTGCAGATTTGATGCGCAGATTTGATGCGCAGGATTTTCTGCTGCAGATTCCAATGTAAACTAAATGACTGAACACAGCTTCAAATCCTGCGCATCAAATCTGCGCAGAATACTGTATGTGTGAATAGACCCTTAAAAAGTCAGCAGAATTTTGTACGATATCTACTGGTACGGGGAGCCGAGCAAAATACAAAATTGGGATTGGATCTGGGTTTGCCGTGATAGGCTCACTCATCTCTATTGTTGTTCAATTATAAGAAATTTGTGTGTGACATTATTGTATTCAGTTTTGCAGTGTGTGAAGTTGCTATTTTTAGGGGCAACAGTGTGAGCTACTCTGAGGAGGTTGTTTTGGTATAGAGGATAAGGATCTGCTGCAAAGGTAAAGCGCTAAAGATATCTGGGCATCAAACGCTACAGAGAAGAGAAACAAGTCATCATGGTCTGGAGGAAACAAAACAATTACAGAGAAGACATCACCTGTGCCCCATTAGCCACCTGTGCCCCATTAGTCACCTGTGTCCTGTCATCTGTGTCCCATTAGTTACCTGTGTCCTATCACCTGTGTCCCATTAGTGCTGAAGTCCGTATTTAGCAAGAAAGAGTGTCCTAGCGCACCCTTATCATTGCTTTGGTACAAGAGCTGTAGTTTCACATGATAAAAACCACAGGACACCTGACTTGGAAGTTGCTTTATTTGATAAGTAGAATAGAAGTAATTTTCTGTGGCACGCTACACCGTGCGGCGATCATGTCAAGTATGCAATTTGTTAAAAATCTGAATCCCACCCACCCCTAATTCCTAGACAATGTAGGAACAATGTGCAATTGCCGACTGGAAAGCAGAGAAATTTGAGGGAGTTGGGGCAGTGTTTAAATCTACAATATTTAAAGGGGTACTCCGGTGAAAAACTCTTTTTTTAAAACAACTGATGCCAGAAAGTTACGGTAAACAGATTTGTTAATTATTCAAAAGAAGAGTGTAATGTCCGGCACTGCTGCTGATATTCTCACGTTACTGGACTATGGGACGTGTAGGAGTGTTCCCCGAAGTGTTGGTGGTGCTCTGACTGTAAGTGGTGAATCACAAATCTTGAAGCAAAGAGGAATGGTAGAAAAAGTCGGCAGACTCACCAAAAACTTCTTTTCCAGGGTAATTTCTTTATTTCATACTCACATATAAAAAGTAGATACAAAAGGTGGGAGAGAGGGATCACAGTGGGGGGTATTCACTGTCTGGCGTCAGACTCTGTTTCGCTCGGCACTCGAGCTTCTTCTGGCCTGAACAACTAGGAATAGTGGGCTGGTTCTTATACAGGTGGGTTCACAGGTCTAATTTCTTAGTACCTCCCAACTGTAGTGACGTCTGGTGTGAAGGCGTTAGCTTAAAGACAAGCATCGATTACGCCTTCCTTATACCTTCTGTCATAAGAAAACAGCTTATTATAAAAACAATCAAAAGAAAAAGAAGTGTGATTTAAAAACAAGGGGCATAATCCACTTTGTCATTCAAGCCTAAAGGACCTGTTGCTGCGGTATGAATAATCCATGGATATCCCACGTAGTAGAAGCCCACGGGGGAAAACCAGAAGTACTTACCTTTTCTGGAGTGGAGAGAGTTAAATACAGACCAGGTATTGATCTTGACCGCCTCCTGTTGCAGCGAGAAACATATTGGATTATTCATACCGCAGCAACAGGTCCTTTAGGCTTGAATGACAAAGTGGATTATGCCCCTTGTTTTTAAATCACACTTCTTTTTCTTTTGATTGTTTTTATAATAAGCTGTTTTCTTATGACAGAAGGTATAAGGAAGGCGTAATCGATGCTTGTCTTTAAGCTAACACCTTCACACCAGACGTCACTACAGTTGGGAGGTACTAAGAAATTAGACCTGTGAACCCACCTGTATAAGAACCAGCCCACTATTCCTAGTTGTTCAGGCCAGAAGAAGCTCGAGTACCGAGCGAAACAGAGTCTGTCGCCAGACAGTGAATACCCCCCACTGTGATCCCTCTCTCCCACCTTTTGTATCTACTTTTTATATATGAGTATGAAATAAAGAAATTACCCTGGAAAAGAAGTTTTTGGTGAGTCTGCCGACTTTTTCTACCATTCCTCTTTGCTTCAAGATTTGTGATTCACCACTTACAGTCAGAGCAACACCAACACTTCGGGGAACACTCCTACACGTCCCATAGTCCAGTAACGTGAGAATATCAGCAGCAGTGCCGGACATTACACTCTTCTTTTGAACATTTTACCTCTGTGAACTTTGCATTGTTCTTGAGCACGCTAACATGACTGATACCACGCCACAAAACATGGACACGGACACGGAAGGGATGTTGAAAATGATGGAGGAAATAACACTCACAGGGAGAGAGGATCCGGGGGGGTATTTTATGGAATGCAATTTCAAAGAAGATATCGAGCTCATTGATATAAAATCATTAGAGCAACGCATTCTGAGCCTATCTGAGAAAGAAATCAATATTTTCTGGACTATTAACTCACTCCAGTCCTATCTGCATAGTGAGCGCACTCCACGTGGATTACGAGCTTACAAATCACCTGTACGATTCCAAGATGACCTTACATTTGTTAATCTATGGAAGCAGGCACACCATGAGCATTCCATAAAACTGTTACAAATTGTGCTCACTAGAAATAGAATAGAGCACGATAAGCTCAATGAAGACCTCACAAGAATTAAATCTGAATACCGTAAAAGAGCCTCAGATGAACAAATACGTGCATTTTTCCCTAAGCTGCAAAACAGAACAGCTTCCTTACAAGAAGAAGTAAAAAGAAAGAAACGTGAAAAATTCTTAAGGGATAAAACTGATTATGACCAAGACAAGGAGTTCTTGTGGTACCATAAATCCACTATACCACCCAATAAGAATTTTCAGCAAGCACGGCGTCCATCACAGTTTAAACTAAGAAACCGCATAGATACCGCATCTAATGTGAACAAGGAAATCAACATCAAAGGCAATAAACAAGATCCAACTGATAGAGTCCACCCTTTAGGAAAAGACACACACGGCGAGGACGGAAGAAAAGATCTGAAAGAGCCAAAGAAAAGAAAAACAGACCGTTGAGACAGGACCATAAAGGAATCGATCGGGAGCACCCTCCGTCTAATGTTATTAACCTCACTTCAGAGACATTGAATGAAGCGACAGTCTCATTGTTATCGAGAGGACTGAATTATGGACTGACGGAGCGGTTCGACCCAGTGACATTTGAAATAGACTTGGCTAAGTCGTTACGGGACATCAATCTATTTAAATTTTTTCATAATAAAAATATCACTGAGCAGACTAAATGTGAAGCAGATTCACCAGCAATGATAGATAGTCTGGGTTTTTTTTCCAAAAGAATGTACTCTACTAGAACAGGAATGTATAGAAATGCTGGCTAGAGATTTTGGTGAACCTAATTATGCAGAAAGAGAGGAATACGATCAGTTACCATTTACCAAAGGAAGGAAGTCTAGATTTAACCCTCCGATACCACCCGGAGGACAGTTAGATTTATTTCAAAACTCAGTTTTACAAGATGTTCGATCTATACTATACAGGGAAGTACCAGTTAATTTAACAAAAGCAGAACAGACAGCACTCCATGAGCTTAAAAAGAGAGATGACCTTGTGATAATTAGAGCAGATAAAGGAGGAAGTGTTGTACTTATGTACAAGACCATATATACACAAGAAGCCGAAAGGCAATTAAGTGATAGGTCAACATACACTCCCCTCAAAACTGATCCGACTCCTAAAATTCTTAAAGGTCTAACTACACTCCTACACAAGTTCGTTGAACAAGGGATGCTGTCTAAAAAGAATGCGGAACGCCTCATACCAGAGACACCCAAGCCTGCAACATGGTACCACCTTCCCAAAGTACATAAAGCACAGACCCCACCCCCGGGACGCCCCATCGTCTCGGGAGTGGGGTCTACCACTGAATACTTGTCTCACTACTTAGAATGGCTATTATCCCCTCTACTCCCCTCCATACCAGCCTACATCAAAGATACTCTACACTTACTACAAACAATCCAAACAATGAATTGGGAACCAGGTTGGAACCTATGCTCCATTGACGTGGTCAGTCTCTATACCAGAATTCCCCACGAAGCCGGTATAGGAGCTGTAAAAGAGTTCCTAAAATGGTCCAATAAGTCTGCAGAATTCATTCTATTTGTAGAGGAGGCACTCACTTTCTTGCTAAGTAACAGTACATTTCAATTTGCTGACCAGTGGTATAGACAGGACACCGAGACCCCGATGGGTACCCCGGTGTCCTGTACATACGCAAATTTGTTCCTAGCAGTCTTAGAAAGTCAAATTATTTTCTCATCCCAGAACCCATACATCTCACAAGTGAAATTGTACATGCGTTATGTAGATGATATTCTCATAGCATGGTCAGGCTCTGAATCTCAGTTCAATGATTTCGTCACCCATCTTAATTTAACAAATACAGCGAATACGTCTTTTACCTCTCACTACGGCGGTACCTCACTTGAATTTTTAGACCTGAGACTATTAGTAACAGGCAACAGACTTACAAGTGAAGGATACAGAAAACCCGTATCTAAGAACACCCTTCTTCACTACAATAGTTCTCAGCCTAGCTCAGTGAAGAAGGGAGTTCCATACGGACAGTTCGTAAGATTACGGAGAAACAATGAATCTGATGAGTCTTATAACACACAAGCAGAAGATTTAACTAAACGCCTGTTAGAACGCTCCTACCCTAGTAAGCTGATAAAAGATGGAAGAGAGCGAGCAGACAATTTAGATAGAAAAAATCTTTTAGTAGGCAAAAAGTGGAAAAAATCGGAACCAACTAAAAAACGATTCTCTTTCACTTTCCAGAATTCACCTATAAATCACATAATTGAACAAGCGGTTAGAAGGAACTGGCACATTATAGAGGGGGATCCCGACATAAAAGAAGTAGCCAGCCGCAAACCACTTATTTCATATAGAAAAAATAAATCTTTAGGCGATATTCTGCTAAAAAGTCGAAAAACACTCCCTAAGAAAGAGATAACATGGTTAGAGAGCTCTATACCAAAGGGGAATTATGCTTGTAAGTCTTGCAACTTCTGTAAATTTAATGCACAATTGAAAACGATGCGCATGGGCCCAATAACCCACACTGTTACAGATTTAATAACATGTCGTACCAAACATGTAGTATATGTTATATACTGCCCGTGTGGCTTCTACTACATTGGAAAAACTATACGCCAGTTATGCGCGAGAATACGTGAGCATATGTACTCACTGCGCACACTTAAAGGTGCACCACGCCTAATATCCCACGTAGTAGAAGCCCACGGGGGAAAACCAGAAGTACTTACCTTTTCTGGAGTGGAGAGAGTTAAATACAGACCAGGTATTGATCTTGACCGCCTCCTGTTGCAGCGAGAAACATATTGGATTATTCATACCGCAGCAACAGGTCCTTTAGGCTTGAATGACAAAGTGGATTATGCCCCTTGTTTTTAAATCACACTTCTTTTTCTTTTGATTGTTTTTATAATAAGCTGTTTTCTTATGACAGAAGGTATAAGGAAGGCGTAATCAATGCTTGTCTTTAAGCTAACGCCTTCACACCAGACGTCACTACAGTTGGGAGGTACTAAGAAATTAGACCTGTGAACCCACCTGTATAAGAACCAGCCCACTATTCCTAGTTGTTCAGGCCAGAAGAAGCTCGAGTACCGAGCGAAACAGAGTCTGTCGCCAGACAGTGAATACCCCCCACTGTGATCCCTCTCTTCCACCTTTTGTATCTACTTTTTATATGTGAGTATGAAATAAAGAAATTACCCTGGAAAAGAAGTTTTTGGTGAGTCTGACGACTTTTTCTACCATTCCTCTTTGCTTCAAGATTTGTTAATTACTTCTATCAAAAAATCTTAATCCTTCCTGTACTTATTAGCTGCTGAATACTACAGTGGAAATTATTTTCCGTTTGAAACACAGAGCTGTCTGCTGAATCACGAGCACAGTGCTCTCTGCTGACATCTCTGTCCATTTTAGGAACTGTCCAGGGTAAAAGGAAATCCCCATAGCAAACATATGCTGTTCTGGACAGTTCCTAAAATGGACAGAGATGTCAGCAGAGAGCACTGTGCTCGTGATGTCAGCAGACAGTTCTGTTTTTCAAAAAGAAAATAATTTCCGCTGTAGTATTCAGCAGCTAATAAGTACAGGAAGGATTAAGATTTTTTTAATAGAAGTAATTTACAAATCTGTTTAACTTTCTGGCACCAGTTGATTTAAAAAAAAAAAGGTTTTCACCGGAGTACCCCTTTATGTTTTTACGCATTTTGCACGGCCTTAGCTCCCTCAGACAGGTTCCTCATCATTAGATGGGGGAAAAACTTAGAGGAAAGGGAGGTGACACCATTTTCTACCTCCCCAGGTGACACAAACCTTAACTATGCTGCTCCTGTACACCTTCTTGGTACCTTTTAATGTCTTCATTCACACCCTGCTGTCTCCTGTATCTATGATGATGTAATATAAACAAAAATATGTAGTAATGATACTATCTGGAAGCACAAAGCACTTATAAGGTATACATAAGGAATACGTAAATGTGATCGTTAATTTAAATTTTTGATCAGAGTGTTCATATAAATAATAATTTATCCAACTTCTTTATATAGGACTTACAAGGTATTTCCACGTGCTGGCAGGGTAAAGCTGTGTAAGCCTCTTCGACGCAGAGAAGTAGCAGAGAATTCCCCAATGTCTTCCATTATATCAGTCAAAGATGCTAAAGATTTGGTAATATTTTTAGAAGAGGCTTCAACCAGTGGACTTATGGACTCTGCAGACACTGCCTTCAGTTGCCATGAAAGGCAAGGCTCTCCCTTAAAACAAGATAAAAAAAAAGAAAAATACATGTAGAAATGTATATTTGGCCATTTCAAGACAATGTTAAGAATCTGATCACTATAAAAGCTGAGTTATATGTAGTACTTTTACACAGACTGTTTTGAAATTTTTGTGTTGCTTCATTCCAAGACCTTTCAACAGAACGGTATGCAGGGCCGTGCACTTTAATGACTCATTGCAGGGGGTAGCACCCATTAAAGGGGTTATCTTAGTTGTTTTTTTTTATTTTTTTTTGTGGAATCCTGCCCCTCTGCCTTTTACTTGATCAGGCTGTTCCTCCTGGGGGGTGGGGTAGCGGGACAATGAATGTAATGCAAATGCCTGAAGAAAATGCAAATGCTCACCATGACTCCATAAGGCATCCTAGTTAATTTGTTTCCCCCATAAATAACCCTGAAAATCAAGGTACTTTCTGGTTTGTACAGGGTTAAGAGCTGCAAAAAACAATGACCATCAGCCACTGTGCTTGTTTACTGTGTAAGCTGCTGGAGGAGATGCCTTCAGAAAGCTGAGCATCTCACGGGGTTACAAAAATAAGTGTATATAGATTAGGTAGGTGTGTGCGCCTAATCCAATAAGGGACATTTACACAATGAAGAGCTCCCGAAAGCTGAAGAGAAGGGACTGTAACATTGCACAGCGACGTGTTGTCTACATGTAGATGACTGTCGTGGTGTTTTAAGAACTATGGACTTTCTTTTCCTGGAAAAGCTGAGAGTAACATGGTATGTCCTTAGCAAAGATTATACTTGTACATTACAAAGTAATATAACTTTAACATGTGCAGCTATGTAAAGGTATTTTTATTTGGCTGGAGTTCTTTTTTAACATGATTTTTAAGGTTAAAAAAGTCTTAGAGTTTGAGATGGGAGATACTGACCATGATGTAAATTAAACCCCTTGAGGACGCATGACTTTCATTTTTTCATCCTTATGTTACATAGTTACATAGTTAGTATGGTTGAAAAAAGACATACGTCCATCAAGTTCAACATAATCATAACACTTTCAATTTTCCACCAACAGACCTACTGTATATGAGGGCTTGTTTTTTCTAGTATCAATTTTAGTGACATTGTTCATTTTACCACAAAATCTATAGTGAAACCCCAAAAAAATTATATAAAAAATTAATAAGTAAATATTGTGGGGTAAAACTGAAAAAAATTGTCATTTTGCAACTTTTGAGGGCTTCCGTTTCTATCTAGGGGACTTTTTGGTAAAAATAACACTTTATCAACTAATATAGGTTTTGTTTTATTTTACTACTTTAAAAAAAATTCTTAATTAATTAACTTTTTGTATGAAAATTAGTATGTTTAAAATTGTCCTCTTCTGACACCTATAACTTTTTAATATTTACGTACATGGGACTATATGAGAGCTTATTTTACTAAGCTATAATCTGTAGTTTTTATTGATACTATTTGATCGCTTTGTATTCATTTTTTTCTGGTATATGAAGTAACCAGAAATATGCAATTCTGGACTTGGTATATTTTTTATGTTTATGCCATTGAGTGTATGGTTTATTTAACATTATATTTTAATATACACATGTGCAGATATGACATACATTAATATAAATTTTTGTTTACGTTATTTTGTTTAAAAATGGAAACAGGAATGATTAAACTGTTATTAGGGACGGGCTTATTCAAATTTATTAACATTTTTCTCACACTTTTTTCTCTATTTTAAAGTCCCCATAGGAGACTATTACATGCAGTCTTGAGATTGTATACACTAAACAATGATGTGCCATAGCACTGCATTGATCGGTGTTATCTGCGCTTCATTGCTACTGCCTGCCATGGCTTTTTGCAGCAAAGGAGCACCGATCGGATAGCAGGGAAGCAGGTAACATACTTTTCTCTGATCGGGACCCTGTGATTTCGCTGCTGGTGTCCCGAACAGCTACCCGGGTGTGTTTTCTGGGACTTTTAGGCGCTGCAATCAACTTTGAACACAGTGTCTAAAGGGTTAGTGCTGGTCATGGCCCTGATCGCCGATGTCTGGCATTAGCCATGGGTCCTGACTGCTGACAGCAGCTGGGACCAACACGGTTTGAAGCATACCCAGCTCCCAGCTCAGGAAGTTTTTCTCTGCACTGAGCTTGATTGGCAGCTGCACAGAGCCTCACTGAAAGCTGCAAAGAGCCTCATTGAAAGCTGCAAAGAGCCTCACTGAAAGAAGCACCTACTGAAAGCTGCTGCACAGAGCTTGAGGTCTTCTGTTCATTACAGCTCTGCTTCAGTGATGTTTCCTGCTGGGAAACGCCCACCTTCTCCTGCTGGGAGATTGCACTATGTGAGCAAGAAGAAAGGTAAGATACAGAGCTTTTTAAAGCCCTGAATTTTTTTTAAGGGTGGGAGGAGTGTTAGGAGTAGTTAGTGAATATAACCTGAGTTAGTTCAGAAAAGTTTATTTGGTGACAGGTACTTTTAACCACTTAAGGACTTAGGGCATACCTGTACACCCTGAGTCTGCTCCCTTTCTATAATGTGGGGCCATGGGGTCATAGCGGGTTTGGCCCGGCCGTTGTTAGACAACGGCCGGGACCCGTGGCTAATAGTGTGCGGCACTGACCCTTTAACCCTTTAGACGAGGCATTCAAAGTTGATTGCCGCGTCTAAAGTGAAAGTAAACTACTCCCGGCTAGCTCAGTCGGCTGTTCGGGATCACCGCGGTGAAATCGCGAACAGCTGGAACAAACAAGGAGGGCCTCTACCTTCCTCCTGTGTGTCCGATCGCCGAATGACTGCTCAGTGCCTGAGATCAAGGCATGAGCAGTCAAGTGGCAGAATCATTGATCATTGTTATCCTATGGGAAAACAATGATCAAAGTAAAAGATCAGTGTGTGCAGTGTTATAGCCCTTATGCAAAAAAAAGTGGGAAAAAAAAGTTAATAAAGATCATTTAACCCCTTCCTTAATAAAAGTTTGAATCCCCCCCTTTTCCCATTCAAAAGAAAACAGTGTAAATAAAAATAATCATATGCGGAAATGTCCAAATTATAAAAAATATATCGTTAATTAAATTGCACATCAATGGCGTACGTGCAAAAAAATTCCAAAGTCCAAAATAGCATATTTTTGGTCACTTTTTATTTCATGAAAAATGAATAAAAAGCGATCAAAAAGTCTGATCAATACAATAATGGTACCGCTAAAAACTTCAGATCACCGTGCAAAAAATGAGCACTCATATCGCCCCGTAAGCGGAAAAATAAAAAGTTATAGGGGTGGTTTGAGAAGATGACAATTTTAAATGTATTCATTTTCGTGCATGTAGCTATGATTTTTTTTTCCAGAAGTACGACAAAATCAAACCTATATAAGTAGGGTATCATTTTAATTGTATGGACCTAAAGAATAAAGAAAAGGTGTCATTTTTACCAAAAAATTTACTGTGTAGAAATGGAAGCCCCCAAAATTTACAAGATGGCTTTTTTTTTCTTTAATTTTGTCGCACAATGATATTATATTAGATTTATTTTCCATTTTGCCGTAGATTTTTGGGTAAAATGACTGATGTAATTACAAAGTAGAATTGGTGGTGCAAAAAATAAACTATCATATGGATTTTTAGGTGCAAAATTTAAAGAATTATGATTTTTTTAAAGGTAAGGAGGAAAAAACGAAAGTGCAAAAATGGAAAAACCCTGAGTCCTTAAGATGTTAAAAAAGGAACAGAAGAAAGTGAATTACATGTGGCGGTAGAATTAGGCCACACACAAAGTTTGTTTGTAGTATGCAACTGTGCATAGATATTTAGAAAAATATATATATTCAACTTTTTTTTTTTTTTTGCATCCATTAGCAATACCAATTAGTTACAAATATATACATTACCTTTAAAGAAAAGAAAACATTAATAATATAAAACTACATGTGTGTAAATCTTACCTTCCATTTAAAGTCATCCTGACTATTTGAGCCTTTTAAAGATTGTGATACACTGAAAAGAAAGTATGTAATGATTTATTATATAATACTATATGCAGAGATAAAAGACATTATTTCTAGTGCTTATTTATTTGACTGATGCTGCATCATGTATGGTGTTCAACATGAAAACTAATTCAGTCTTACCACAAATTAGCATAGATTTTTGCTGTGTCTTTGCTGATTTTTAATGCAGTTAGTAACCCTTTAATGACCAAGCTGAAAGGGCCTTAATAACCTCATGAAGCTTCTGCTGGGTTGAACGTCAGCAAACCATCATACTGATGTGGATGCACTGCTCAATGTGACCCCAGTGGACCCAGTCGTGACTTTGGTGGGACAAATGTCATCTAATTGTGACTATATTCGGCCTGTTTCCTCAATGTCACAATTTTGAGCCCCACAAAAAAGCACATACATTATGGAAATTGGCCCACATTTATCATTGTCTTTAGACTGTTTTTTGTGTCTAAAAAGGGGCAAAAAAGGAGCAAGCAGGGTTTTTTGCGCCTTTTTTTGCACCTTTTGGTTTACACATTTCTGCTGATTTTGAGTTGCAATTCACTGATTTTGGCAATACACATGATATAGAAGGGTTTTATCAACTGCGCCTTTTCATGAAAAGGAACAAAAAAGGCGCAAAACCACTGAAAAGTCTCTAAAACTACACCAGCCCAGACATGGTGTAGCTTTTTGGTGTATGTGAAGAGAGAAATTTCAGAAAATGTGTACCTGCACAAAATTTATAAAATGCTCTGTGACCATTTAATAAATGTGGTGTTCCCACACATTACCAGCACACACACAATGATAAATGTGGGCCATTGACTATAATGACTATAATTCCTTTATTTATTTACATACAGCCTGACGGATGCCCCTAAACATGAAGTGAATAAGGCTTAGGGTGCTTTCACACCACGTTTTGTACTTACGGTTCCCGAATACGGCTGGGAGGAGGCTTAATCGCGGCGCCCGCACTCAGCTGTATTCGGGAATCGTATTTAATGCATGTCTATGAGCCGACCGGAGTGAACCGCAGCCTCCGGTCGGCTGCGTTTTCGGCCATATGTGGTTTCCCGACTGCAGGCAAAAACGTGGTCAACCTCGTTCCCGAATACGGGAATTAAGCCCCGCCCCCCCTCCTCCCAGCCGTATTCGGGAACCATAAGTACAAAATGTGGTGTGAGAGCACCCTTAAATGACACTGTGTGCAGATGTGTACATTACCACGATCGCGCTCTGGGTAAACTTGTAGTGTTAAAGGATAACTCTGGCTGGAGGATTAATTTTTTTTATATAACTGTGCTCATTGTGTGGGATTTAAAAAAAAAATAAAATAATAAACATCTACTTACCTCCAGCACACTTGCGGTTCCTCCAGCTCTCTTGCGGTTCCTCCGTTGTTGTGCTCCATATCCCCTCAGAGATTATCTTCCTAAAGCTGTAGCATTACTGTCATCTACAGAAGCATGTCCCGCCTAGGCCAACAAATCGCCAAGCTGCAGTTTTTTTTTATTCCACACATTGGGCATTATTAGGGAAGGAAACCCTCCCGCCAGAGTCTCCTTTAACACCTTCACGACCATGTTTGTGCATACATATCCAGGTCAGATGCTCGTTCAGGCACCAGGACGAGTATACACGTTCATGGTTTAAACTGTCACTGCTTGTAAACAGCGGTGACAGGAGAGTGACATGCACTGTCCAGTCATGGGGCGAGGACCAATCAGAGTGGTCCAATCTCGGCGATCGATGTGATTGGTCAGTCAGATCTAAATAACCAATCTCACCACAGCAGTGTAGGAGCGGGAGGATCTAATCAGAAGTTAAGGAGATCGGAGCTGTGACAGAAAGATCCCTGTGCCCACAAGTGTTCCCGTCATTTAACTTCAGCATCCCACACAAGTCATACCAATCACCACATCCATTCCCTCCTATTCGCTGCCTTCACTTTTTTTCATTCATTTCTTATTTTTTTTCAATAAGAAAAGTAAAAAAAAAAAAAAAAAAAAAAATATATATATATATATATATATATATATATATACATAGTGTACTTACTGCAAAGTCAAAAGTTTACATATACTAGGATAACTATGCCTTAAAACTATTTGGGACAGCCCATATGATGCTGTCATGACCTGTGGATGTATTTTAATGCACACCAGAAACACACTTCTTCGTTTTGTAACATCATTGGAAAGTCTAAAAAAATCAGCCAAGATATCAGGAAGAGAACTGTGGATGCAATTTGTGCAATTGTGGGTGCAATTTTCAGATACCTGCAGGTGCCTCATTCATCTGTACAAACCATTATACACAAGAATAAATCTTAGAGAGTAGAAAAATGCACTCACCACACTCTTGAATAGGCTGGTCGTAGCTGGAATCTTTATTGGTGCCCAGGCATGACAAGATAAACAGGACTCCAAACTGAACAAGATACAGCGGGGGTGCATGCAGGGGAGGGTAACAGACAACAGACTGTTTCTCGTCTAAATGACGCATCTTCTGGTCACGCACCCCCGCTATCTTCGCTGTATCTTGCTCAGTTTGGAGTCCTGTTTATCTTGTCATGCCTGAACACCAATAAAGATTCCAGCTATGACCAGCCTATTCAAGAGTGTGGTGAGTGCATTTTTCTACTATCTAAGATTTATTCTACGTGAATGTTCTTTTCCCGAAGAATTGCACCCCACACAGAAACTAGCAAGAAAAGTTTTTTCTCCATGACTTATTGTACAGCAAGCAGTGCATAGAAATCTTATCCTTACTTTATTTTGCAATTATACACAAGTACAAAGAAGATGGGGATGTCCATCATATCGCTCCGGAAGGAGACGAGTTCTGTGTCTCAGAGATGAACATGCTTTGGTCCAACATGTGCATATCAACCCAAGAAAAAAAAAGCAAAAGATCATGTGAAGATGCTGGCGGAAGCTGGTAAGATTGTGTCATTATCCAAAGTAAAACGAGTACTGTATCACCATGGGCTTAAAAGCCACTCTGCCAGGAAGAAGCCATTACTCCAAAAGAAACATATAAAAGCAAGATTAATGTTTGCAAATGCCCACAGGAACAAAGACCTACATTTTTGGAGACATGTCCTGTGGTCTGACAGTGCTAAAATGAAACTGTTTGGCCATAAAGATCATCGTTAATTTTGGAGGAAAAATGGAGAAGCTTGAAAGTCTAAGCTGTTGTTTAATTAATTTATCAATGATATAGAGGATGGTATTAACAGCTCTGTTTCTATCTTTGCAGATGACACCAAGCTTTGTAGCACGGTACAGTCTATAGAGGATGTGTATAGGTTACAAGATGGCTTGAATAGACTAAGTGTCTGGGCATCCACTTGGCAAATGAGGTTCAATGTGGATAAATGTAAAGTTATGCATCTGGGTACTAATAACCTGCATGCATCGTATGTCTTAGGGGGGATTAAACTGTCAGAGTCACTGGTAGAGAAGGATCTGGGTGTACTTGTAGATCACAGACTACAGAATAGCATGCAATGTCAGGCTGCTGCTTCCAAAGCCGGCAGGATATTGTCATGTATCAAAAGAGGCATGGACTCGAGGGACAGCGACATAATACTCCCCCTTTATAAAGCATTGGTACGGCCTCACCTGGAATATGCTGTTCAGTTTTGGGCACCTGTCCATAAAAGGGACACTGCGGAGTTGGAAAGGGTGCAGAGACGCGCGACTAAACTAATATGGGGCATGGAACATCTTAGCTATGAGGAGCGATTAAAGGAGTTACAATTGTTTAGTCTGGAGAAGAGACGTTTAAGGGGGGATATGATAAACGTATATAAGTATATTAATGGCCCATACAAAAAATATGGAGAAAAACTGTTCCAGGTTAAACCCCCCCAAAGGACGAGGGGGCACTCCCTCCGTCTGGAGAAGAAAAAGTTTAGTCTCAAGGGGCGACATGCCTTATTTACCGTGAGGACTGTGAATTTATGGAACGGTCTACCTCAGGAACTGGTCACAGCAGGAACAATTAACAGCTTTAAAACAGGGTTAGATACATTCCTGGAACAAAATAACATTAATGCTTATGAAGAAATATAAAATCCCATCCCTTCCCCAATATCGCGCCACACCCCTACCCCTTAATTCCCTGGTTGAACTTGATGGACATATGTTTTTTTTCGACCGTACTAACTATGTAACTATGTAACATCATCCCAACTGTGAAACACGGGGGTGGCAGCATCATGTTGTGGGCTTGTTTTGCTGCAGGAGAGACTGGTGCACTTCACAAAATAGATGGCATCATGAGCAGGGCCGCCATCAGGGGGGTACAAAACATACATCTGTATGGGGCACGGAGCTTCAGGAGGCCCTGCCGGCCCAAGAACTTATTATTTTTTTCCCCGGCTTGTCAGTGAGTGACTGCGACTGTCACTCACTGACCGCTGGGGGCCCGCCAGACTATGACCGGGCCTCATAGTCCGGGGGGCCCGCAGGACCACGGCCCACTCTTTCTAGGGGTGCGGGTCCCTTAAGAGTCGGGGCAGGGCCGGACAGGCCAGGGGCTGATGGGAGTCGACGTGCCCAGCGTGGGTTGCATACAAGCCAAGTCAGTCATATACAGCACAATCAACTATAAGTCCCCGCAAGCTGATAAGCTTCCCAAGTTCACCCTGCATCTCCTTCACGCTAATCTGAGCTGTAACGGATTGTACCATCTTTCCAACCTCAGTAAAGCAAGCCAATTAACCGTAACCTTGCGTCGGAGTAATTTTTTGCCCCGTGCCTGGCACAGGCGAAGCTGGCCTACCTCTGGTATAGGTCAATCACACCCTTTTACCCAAAAAGGTTAATTACACATTACCCTCATGACACCTTCTTCATCAACGTTCGGACTGTAAGGAAAGAAAAAAAAATTGTAACACAATTTCTCCCGAGTACAGAAATACCCCATATGTGACCCTAAACTGTTGCCTTGTAATACGTCAGGTCTCAGGAGGGAAAGCACTGAACGCAATTGGTTGAGGCCAAAATTAGAGATTTGCATAGGATCGGCTGACAGTTGCTGAAATTGAGAGGGTCCCACATGGAGGGGTGTGCTGGCGGCGTGTCCTCCTCACATGCCACTTTATGACAGACTTGCAACATGTAAAGTCGCAGAAATATACAACTCTTCTATAGGTGGTGAACATTTCTGTGACCAGCGCAAGGGCGGCCACAAACCCCCTGGCTTTACTAAGAGGCAAGCCCTTTTCAAAGCCATACAATAAAACGCAGTGTTGTACAGAACACCCCCCCAGTTATGTATTGCCTGATCTTCGTTTTTTGGATTAGGCCCATATGCAGGACAAGCCCTAAATATGTCCTCATTTTGGCTGCATTGATGGAGATCCGGCTATTGGGCCTAGCCAAAAAAAGCATTAGGGTTGCACCCTTGTCGGTATTTTACTGGCACAGCCGGTATTTTTGCAAATACATTGGTACTTGTTTAATAAAATTACCGGCCATGCAAATTTATCCAATCCCCAGCATATTAGAGGCAGCACCGTGGCAGAGGCAACATGAAGAAGTTGCAGGTGGGCACCAGGCTCCCTTCCTCCTGCATGTGTACTACTATGGAGGAGGAAATAAACGCATGGACAGCCGATCCAGGGCTGCGGGCTCCTGGCACTCTGCGATGTCACTGATACACAGGGGCGAACTGACAGGTGGGGTACTGCCCGAGGTCCTGGGCTTGAGGGGGGGCCCACTGCTGCCTGAACCATTTTTTTTACACTTAAAATGCTGAAAACAGCACAGAGCATACACTATAATCCCCCCCCTTCCCCCGGCAGTTACACCTCTATACTGGACAGGGACCTTTCAAACACAGGCACGTCTATTGCCAGGAAAAGAGATACAATGTGGTTCCCACTAGAGAGGAGCGCGGCAAAGTTTGCACTTAGTGAAATTGTGAGTAAGGGGAAATTACTCTTGCCTAGGCTGTGTCAGGGCATGCTCGGTTTTATAGTTAGTATCTGTGACTCCCAGCGTTCCTTGACACAGCCTATGGCCCTGCCATGCTGGGAGTTGCAGTTTTAGCTTGGATGAGCAGCAGAGCTGTTGACAGTATCGGGGCATGCTGGGCGTTGTGGTTAGTAACTGCAACTCCCTACATTTCTTGACACAGGCTATGGTTCTGCAGCTGACCCAAAACTACAACTCCCAGCATATTGCACTATAAGCTAAACTATTCTACCATATAGTGCAACATGCTGGGAGCTGTAGGCTTGTTTTGGGTCAGCTGCAGATCAACAGACTGTATTAGGGCATGCTGGGAGTTGTAGTTAGGAACTAACTGCAACTCCCAGCACGCCCTAACACAGTCTATGGTTCTGCAGCTGAACCAAAACTAGAATAAAATATTTTTTTAATAAATGTGAATAAGCCCGACACTAATAAAAATGTAACTCAACTCTCCCATTCCTATTAAAATAATGTAAACATAAATAAACATAAACATATGTTGTGTCGCCACATGCGTAATGTCTGAACTAATAAAATATAATGTTAATAGTGTAAAAATTCCAAAGTTCATAATTGCAGATTTTTGGTCACATTATATATGAGGGGAATTTTTTTTTTTTAAAGCGATCAAGAATCGCTGCAGATTTTCTGCAGCTCAAACTTGCAGTGGGAAACTAACTGTAAACCTGCTGTGTGACCGTGTCTGTCCACGCTGGGAGTTGTAGTTTTGCAACAGCATGCGCAGGCAGCCAAAGGGCATGCTGGGAGTTATAGTTGTGTGCCTCGAGGTGTTGCATAACTACAACTCGCAACATGCACACAGTCAAGGGGAACGCTGGGAGTTGTAGTTATAAAAACAGCTGAAGGCACACTTTTTTACACACTTAACTGTCCCTGCCTATTCCCCTCTTTCCCTTACCTGGTACAGGATTGATGGTCCAGAGCCTTCGGATCATTGGTCGGTTGGTGGCACGGCGAAGCAAGGCAGGGTGTACAGGTACTCGATCTTATACCCTTCATGACCCAGCAATTTTTTTTTTCTAGCTCATGTTTTTTTCTTACTTACATTCTAAGATCCATGACTTTTTTTTAAATTTTGACTGTCAAAGTTGTATTAGGGCTTAGTTTTTTATTTTATTTTACCCCACTACCGGGATATCACAACCCTGAGTGTCTCCCTGATGAGTCGAGGGAAACGCTGCGTTGGAGACCAGGTTTTCTTTGTTTACATGTGGTTGATTTTCCTTCCATGTTAAAGGCATTCCGTTTTGGCATTTATCTGCACTATTTGCACAGGCCCTATTTTCTGTGTACAGTGACCCCCCGACCTACGATGGACCTGCGCACGCCGTCCCGTCATCCAATAGGAGCGGCATGCGTAGCGACGTGATGGCGGCAACGGAGAGAAAGGATGCCGGGAAAGCAGAGGCCTTGCTGGAGCGTCGGGGACACCCCGGGGACGCGGCGACAGCGATGAAAGGCGACATCCAGAGCAGCGGTGACGATCGGTGATGGGTCCGGAGTGACAGGTGAGTATAACCTCCAATACCAGTGGTCTTCAACTTGCGGACCTCCAGATGTTGCAAAACTACAACTCCCAGCATACCCGGACAGCCGTTGGCTGTCCGGGCATGCTGGGTGTTGTAGTTTTGCAACATCTGGAGGTCCGCAGGTTGTAGACCACTGTCCTATACTTTACATTGCACAGATCCCTCAACATACGATGGTTTCAACAAACGATGGTCCATTTGGAACGGATTACCATTGTATGTTGAGGGACCACTGTACACTATATGATAAGATGTCCACCAACAAAAGAGGACCAATTATGTAAGAATATATAGCTTTATTCAACATGTATCAAAAAAAGACATACATTTAAAGGGTACCTCTCATCAAAAAAAAACTTTTGATATATTATAGATTAATGTATGCAGAATAACTTTACAATTGCATGTTATTAAAAAATATGCTTCTTTCTATTTAATTTTCCACTTTGAAGAAATGACCACTAGGGGTCTCCCTATCAGTCCTGGCAGCAAGCATTTCAGACTCATGCTGGAGTCCTAAACACTACGAGCTGCCAGTCTGCTTTGTTCACAAAGGAGAACACTCAGAGCTGTTAGCCTGCTTTGTTCACAGCCTGTTTGGCTGTGAACAAAGCAGGCTGGCAGCTCTGAATGTTTAGGACTCCAGCATGAGTCAGAAATGCTTGCTGACAGGACTGATCGAGAAAAATACAATAGAAAGAAGCATATTTTTCATTAACATGCTATTGGAAAGTTATTCAACATTCATTAATCTAAAATATATCCAAAGTTTATTTGATGAGAGGTACCCTTTAAAAATAGAAAGAATATTAAAATCAAGGTACATACAGCAACAGGACCAGATGACTGGAGATGGTTAAAGAGGTATAGCATCACATGGAATACGGAGAAGGACAAATCAATAAGTTAACTCTCTGAACAAATGTTACAGTATTTATGTACAGTATAGGGCAAGAAAACAGACTATATCAGGAGTCAGAGATTATTGTAGACAGAAAATAAATCCTACAAAAACACAAGCTGTAAACAAGAAGTAAAAGACAGCAATGATAACGAACTATCTGCCATGTATGCTACCACCTACCAACTCCAACTCCTGATATAGTCTGTTTTCTTGCCCTATACTGTACATAAATACTGTAACATTTGTTCAGAGAGTTAACTTATTGATTTGTCCTTCTCCGCTTTCCATGTGATGCTATACCTCTTTTACCATCTCCAGTCATCTGGTCCTGTTGCTGTATGTGCCTTGATTTTAATATTCTTTCTATTTTTAAATGTATGTCTTTTTTTGATACATGTTGAATAAAGCTATATATTCTTACATAATTGGTCCTCTTTTGTTGGTGGACATTTGGTTTTGTGGACCAACCGTGGTAAGTAATTCTGAGACGAGAATCATTTGCTGGTGTAATAACTATATGATAAGACTGCAATAGTGTAGAGACAGGGTCCTGAGGCATGGGGTCGTCCTTATTAGGACGAGTGCCCCAGTTACGTGCCACACAATGAGGTGAAGGTGTGAATAGGGGCTTTTTTGCACTACACTTCAGGGATTGATAGGGAGTGTAGGGACAGCACATATCAGTGTTCCCTTCAGATACACTCTTATCTCCCATCATCCTGTGCAATTAAAGGGCCTGGTATTTGTGCAATAATAAATGTGGCCACCTTAAATGACTAAAAGGTGGTAAATTTTGTGCAATAGTCATTCAATAGAGTATTGAATTGACAATTACATATGTGCAATTTAGGTGTTGGTTAATAGTAATTTATGTCTTCTATTCTCTGTGAATTATCAATATTCCCTTTGCGGTCACAGGAGAATAACAGTTTTTGTCTGTAGGGGTTATATGTGCGTTTTATCAGTATATACCCAATAAATTGCTAATTTTACACTTGTAAATCATACCCCAGTTTTTTAGAATTTTTGGCTTATTTTATGCATGACGAGTTGTAATTTCCACCGATACACTTTTTTTTTATTTTTTTTATCATTCAATGTATTACAAAGCCATAAAAAAAAGCATGTAGGGCGAAATTGAATTTGATAGGGCAATAATTTTTTCGGAGTAAAAAATTTGGTAAATCTGACATCTTTTTTCTATGGGTTAGTATTATTACAATGATACCAAAATTGAATAACTTTTGTTTCATTTTATGGTAAAAAAAAAAAATATATATATATATATATATTAAATTGAAATCTTGAAAAAGTAAAAAAAAAAACTTTGTTCATTACCCTGTTCTCACTCCTATAACTTTTTTAATTTTCCACCTACGAGTTCTATTAGGATTCGTTTTTTTGCTCCACGAGCTGTAGTTTTTAACAGTACTACTTTCACTTTTTATTACACTTTTTTGGCATGTAATGTAATCGAAAATCAGCAATTTTGACAGGGATGGTTTCCCAAGACTGGCGCATAGCAAATGTGGTGCCAATACTTAAAAAGGTGTCAAAAAGTGAATTATAGGCCTGTTAGTTTAACCTCTGTTGTATGTAAATTGTTTGAGGGTTTTCTAAGAGATGCTATTTTGGAATATCTTGATAAAAATAAATGTATGAGCCCATATCAGCATGGCTTTATATGGATGGGTCCTTTCAAACTAACTTGATCAGCTTTTATGAGGAGGTGAGCTCCAGACTGGACCAGGGGCAATCGCTGGATGTCTTATATCTTTATTTTTCCAAAGAAAAATTCAGGTTTGGATTATGTATTAAATGGGAGAACACATGGGATGACTAACATGAAAAAGGACTTGTTAGTCAACAGTAAATTTAGCAGTAGTGACCAGTGTCGGGCAGCTGCTACCAAAGCAAACAAAATCATGGGGTGCATCAAAATGGGCATAAATGCAACGACAAATAAATAATTCTACCACTGTACAAATCCCTAGTCAGACCACACATGGAATACTGTGTACAGTACTGGGCACCAGTGTACAAGAAATATATAGTGGAGCTGGAGAGGGTTCAAAGACGGGCAACCAGGGTAAAAAGGGGAATGGGAGGACTAGAGTATCCAAAAAGATTATCAGAATTAGGGTTATTTAGTTTAGAAAAAAGAAGGCTTAGGGGAGACCTAATAACTATGTATAAATATATCAGGGGACAGTAGAGAGATCTCTCCCATGATCTATTTATACCCAGAACTCAATCTATAACAAGTGGGGCATCCGCTACGTAGAGGAAATAAGGTTTCTACACCAGCACAGATGGGGGTTCTTTACTGTAAGAGCAGTGAGACTGTGGAACTCTCTTCCAGAGGAGGTGGTCATGGTGAACTCAGTAAGAGAGTTCAAAAGGGGCCTGGATGCATTTCTGGAGAGTAATAACATTACAGGTTATGAATAATAGATTTATAGGGACAGAACATTGATCCAGGGATTTATTCTGATTGCCATATTGGAGTTGGGAAGGAATTTTGACTCGGACCGAGGTGCAACAACTTATAATGTGCTGTCAGGTGCATTTACTAATTATGGGAGTACTGGCCCTTTAAATTTCAAAGCTTCGGCGCGTGCCCTAAGGGACGTGGACGAGCGCGCCAGAGCTGAGAGAGTGAGGGAGCTGCAGGAGCGGGACTAGTTGAATGACGGGCTGGGATTCGCATTTGGGCCTCATAATTGAGTTTCGCCTAAGACTAACTTTCTACTTGTTTTTTTGTCCTGCGTTTTTTGGTTTGAAAAAAAAAGCAAGAAAAAACGCCTGAAAAAAAGCAGTGCAATTTCCTGCATTAGGCATTTTTTCTGGCGTATTTTCATTTGTGTGGAAATTGCACCTTGGCAGGTTTTTTTGGTACCCAAAGTTAGTTGGGTACCAAAAAAAAAAAAGGATGCAGTGGTGATGGAAACATTTTTATTTAACAAAATTTATATATTTTATAACAAAATTTTAATTAATTTTAATAAAGTGTGTGTGTGTTTCATTTTTTTTCAATTTTTTTTAGGTAGTACTACTACTTCCAGCATGGAACAAACTTTTCCATGATGGGAGTAGTAGTACCTGTACTAATAGACATATCGCCCCAGGTGTCAGTCGTGACACCCGATGCGATCGTCCATAATATAGTAGAGATGCGGAGCGGCTCTATACAGCACTCCCATCTCTGCCCTGTACTCCGGCCAGTGATGTGAATAGAACATCACTCATTCTTATTTTCCGCCCAGAGTGGGGATTGGCGGGATGGTTGCAGCGAATCACAGCTCTTTGAGGGAAATATGAATGAGTGAGTGGCTAGCCGGAGTATAGTGCAGAGATGCGAGCGCAGGACAAAGCCGCTCCATCTCTGCAATAGATAGTACGATCGCATCGGGTGTCAGTAGTGATACCTGCTGTGATCTGTTCTTACCTCCAGGTACTACTACTCAACATGGAGCACACTCTGCTCCATGCTGGGAACTGTAGTACCTGCATTAAAATACAGATTGCAGCGAGTGTCATTTCTGACACCTGTTGTGATCTGTTTATTAATGCAGGTACTACAGCTGCCAACATGGAGCAGAGTGTGTTCCATGTTGGGAGTAGTAGTACCTGCAGTTAAGAAAAGATCACAGTGGATGTCACTCCTGACACCCGCTGTGATCCTCTTGTATAATGTATAGATGCGGGCGGCCGCTCTTCTATGGTTACCTACTCTGACATATATACACGTATTCATATTTCCCACAGAGAGCTGTGATTGGCTGGAACCATCTGGCCAATCACAGCTCTCTGCGGGAAATATGAATAGGTGTATATATATACAGCAGTACAGGAGACCATAGAAGAAAACCGGCCGCATCTATACATTATACAGGAGGATCGCAACGGGCGATCTGTCAATTAGTACAGGTACTACTACTCCCATCATGGAACAGTGTGTTCCATGCTTGGAGTAGTAGTACTACCTAAAAAAAAATTTAAAAAGAAAAAAAGTGAAAGACACACACTACATTTTTATTATTGTCGACTACATTTTTAGGTCCCCACCCATATAAATTGATCCCTGTTTTAAAAATGTTGTTATAAAAAACATACATTTTGATTTTACAATTACAATTTTTTCTTTCACTACTGTATCTTTTTTATTTTTATTTTTTAATGGTACCCTATGAAATTAATTAATTATTAAAAAAGGTATCTCCATCACATTTTTGGATCGCTAAAGTCCCAAAAAGAATAAAAACCGCCTGCAAAAACGCCAAAGTTAATACCCACATTTGGGAGAAAAATGCCACGATTTTGACTAAAAAAAATCGCCAGTGGCTCAACATGCTGCAATTTCGGAAAACCGCCAAGGAGCTGAAAAACGCCAAAAGGCTGGGTCTCCACTGAGTTTTTTGCAGTGTTTTTTTTTTTTGTCCAAAAAAACGCCAGAAAAAACTCCAGAAAAACTGCCCTGCGTTCTTGGCTTTTTTTCTGGAGTTTTTTCTTGCGTTTGAGGCTTTATGTGGAAATAGCTTTTTTTTGCACTTTGGCTTGTTTTGGTACCCTTTGTTGGGTACCAAAAAAAAAAAAAGGATGCTGTAGGGATGTAAAAAAAAGTATGTTTTTAATAATGTGTTTAATAAAGTGTATCTGTGTTTTTTTTTATTTTTAACCTTTATTTTTTAAATTTTTTAGGTAGTACTACTACTCCCATCATGGAACACACTGTTCCATGATAGGAGTAGTAGTACTTTGAATCACTGTCAGATCGCCCGGCTGTCACATTTGTCAGCCACGGCGATCCTCCTGTATACTGTATAGGCTGGCCGCTCTTCTCTGAACCCCTGTACTGCCGTATATTTACTAATATTCATATTTCCCGCTGAGATGTGATTGGCCAGAGGGTTCTAGCCAATCACAAATGTCTGGGAAATATGAATATTAGGACATATACGGCAGGGACCTTAGAAGAGCGGCCGGCCGGCTGCATCTATACTTTATACAGGACGATCGCAGCTGTTGTCTAGAGTGATATCAGCTGTGATCATTTCTACTACTACTCCCAACATGGAGCACACTGTGTTTTACAGATTGCAACAGGTATCAGAGGTGACGCTTGTTGCGATCTATTAATGCAGGTACTACAGCTCCCATCATGGAGTAGTGTGTGCTCCATGTTGTGGGTAGTAGTAGAAATGATCACAGCTGATGTCACTCTAGACATTTTAGTGCCCTGCCCGCCAACATAAATTGCTTACTGTTTCAAAATTAAATAAAATTTCTTTATAAAAATTTAGATACATTTCGTTAGATACAATTTTTTCTAACACTAATGTATATTTTTAATAATTTTTTTATGTTACCCTATGAAATTTAAATAAAAAAGGTATCTCCCTCACTTTTTTGGATCGCTTACCCACATAGCGTTTTTCTTTGCGTTTTTTCACTCCCATAGACTTCTATGGGGGAAAACGCAACGTTTTTGCGAAAAAAAACAGACCCTCAGCAAGCAGACGTTTTTGAAATCCAGCGTTTTTGACCAAAATCACAAAAAAACGCCAAACTCAAAAACGCCAAGTGGATAAGGGTTTCTGCAGTTTCCTATAGACTTACAGCTAACATCTGGCCGCAGCTACATTTGCATGTGGAAAAATGGGTGTTTTTAACAGCGTTTTTGAGTAAAATTACTCAGTGGAGACCCGGTGCTAATAGAGCCTAATGTGTTAATAGAGCCTAATAGGAGACTTTACACTTTACAATCTCGCCCAGGAAACTCCACCTGAATGCCGAGGCATCAGGTTTACAGCTTGTCTGCGAGATTTTGGTCTGGACTGTGAGTGAAATAACATCACAGGGGTGAAACTCCAAAACAAAGCGGGCATGGATAAATGAGCAGAGGGGAGAGCTGCGTTAGGCTAAGTTTCCACTTGTTTTTTTTTCTGGCAGTTTTTGGAATACTGCCACTGCAGTCAGAAGTGGATCCATAAGGGAGGAGAAGTAACATAGTAACATAGTATGTAAGGTTGAAAAAAGACCAGAGTCCATCTAGTTCAACCTATATCCCTACTGAGTCCCTACTGAGTTGATCCAGGGGAAGGCAAAAAACCCTCATACTAGAGGTGAAAATTCCTTCCTGACTCCAATTATGGCAGTCAGAATAAATCTCTAGATCATGGGTGTCAAACACAAGGCCCGCGGGCCGAATACGGCTCGCCAGACCTCGTCATGTGGCCCGCGTAGCCGCCGCCGGCCTTCACCTTTTATTCTCGTTTTTTTGCGCTTTTTTTTTGACACAAGAAAGCCGCCTCTTCAGCACATGCGCGGCAGCCTACAAGCCAGAGAACATCTGCCCACTAGCGATCCTCCTTCGGTCCTCCTGGTCCTCCGCCTCTATGGTTGTACGCACGGGATGTTTTTTTCCTGATCCCCGTTTATAATTTCTTCCTCATCATTTTTTAAACGGCCAACACTTTCATTTTTGACCTTTTTGCTATTTATATAGTTAAAGAACATTTTGGGGTTAGTTTTACTTTTTTTGGCAATGAGTCTTTCTGTCTCTATTTTTGCAGCTTTTATCTGTATTTTACATATTTTAACTTTTTCTCTATAGCTTTTTAATGCTTCCTCACTGCCGTCCTGTTTTAGTAGTTTAAATGCTTTTTTTTTGTCATTTATTGCCCCCTTAACATTTTTATTCATCCATATTGGTTTTCTTTTATTTCTGACACTTTTATTCCCATAGGGTATATACATCTTACAGTGAGAATTTAAGATATTCCTAAAAGTGTCAGTATTCATATTTTTGAGGCCATTTTCCCATTTTATATTGATAAGGGCTTCTCTGAGTTGATCGAACTTTGCTTTCCTAAAGTTCATTGTTTTTGTAGCCCCTGGAGAGATTCCCTTATTGAAGAACAAGTTATAATGTATTACCGTATATGCCGGCGTATAAGACGACCCCCAACTTTTACAGTTAAAATATAGAGCTTGGGATATACTTGCCGTAGAAGACTACCCCTCCTACCGCGATGTACAGTACCTTGTTCCCCCAATATTAAGTAGGCAGTATAGTTCCCCCACATTAGGTAGGCAGCATGTTCACCCACAATAGTAGGCAGCTTCCCCACATTAGGTCAGCAGCTCCCACACATTAGGTCAGCAGCTCCCACACATTAGGTCAGCAGTTCCCCCACATTAGGTCAGCAGCTCCCCCACATTAGGTCGGCAGTTCCCCCACAATAGTAGGCAGCTCCCCCCCACTAGGTCGGCAGCTCCCCCCCACAATAGTCGGCAGCTCCCCCCACAATAGTCGGCAGCTCCCCCCACAATAGTCGGCAGCTCCCCCCACAATAGTCGGCAGCTCCCCCCACAATAGTAGGCAGCTCCCCCCCCCACAATAGTAGGCAGCTCCCGCCCACAATAGTAGGCAGCTCCCCCCCACAATCGTAGGCAGCTCCCCTCCCCCAAAAAAGTAGGCAGTTCCCCCACAATAGTAGGCAGCTCCCCTCCCCCACAATAGTAGGCAGCTCCCTCCCCCACAATAGTAGGCAGTTCCCCCACAATAGTAGGCAGCTCCCTCCCCCACAATAGTAAGCTGTTCCCCCACAATAGTAGGCAGCTCTCTCCCCCACAATAGTAGGCAGCTCCCTCCCCCACAATAGTAGGCAGCTCCCTCCCCCACAATAGTAGGCAGCTCCCCCCACATTAGTAGGCATATAGAGTGTATGGCTGGAGGCTGTATGTCTGTGTACTGCCACCCACAGTGTTCCAGTCACCGCTCCTCCGGCCCGGGGTCACAATCTACTGCTATGGCCTATGGACCATAGCAGCAGTCCCGGGATCGGAGAAGTGGTGATCGGAACACTGTAGATGACGCGCCGCCGGTCACTCACCAGGCCCCGGCTGGCGCGCGTCCTCCTGCGCCTCTATGGTTGTACGCACGGGACGGAGAGAGGTGGAGAAGCGCAGAAGGACCGGAGGAAGACCGCAGGAGGACCAGAGGAGGACGCGCGGCGGCCGGGGAGTGGTTAGTGACCCGCGGACATCCTTATGTCCCGAAACCTATTTCCTAGGTATCCTTCTACTTGCACATCAGTTTCTCTATCAGGTCTGTTGGTTAATATTAAGTCTAGTAGGGTGCCCTCTTCCTTTATATGTCCTATTCCTTTTGTATACACTTCTGGCTTTGGATCAAAACTGCAGTGGCAGTATTCCAAAAACTGCCAGACACAAAACCAAGTGGAAACTTAGCCATATACTTCTCCTCCCTTATGGATCCACTTCTGACTTTGGCTCAAAAACTGCAGTGGCAGATCTCCAAAAACTGCCAGAAAAAAAAACAAGTGGAAACTTAGCCTTAGTCACATTCCGAGTGCACCAAAACAAGCAATTTACAAATTGAAAATAAAGTTAATTTCTCAGGAACTCAGAGGAACTCAAGCCTAAACAAAATGTATCACTATGTACAAAGTGACATCCCCTATTAGTCCTCAGGTTTATGTAAGTGTCCCTTATAGTGAATTTTATGTAATTTACTAACCTTCCATCTGACATTTGACTGAGTTCCGAGACCTCCTCATCTGTGCTGGCATATCCATTTTCTGTAATAAAATATAACTTATGAATCAACTTCTGAAAAAAAAATGATATTTATTACAAAGCTGAGAGAGACAGTTTTTATGCAAATATCTGATATCATATGTGCCAACAGTCCTGTTTACCATAAAAATTCTCCCAAAGATGAAACTACACGGCACAACTGGAGAGACGGGGGAGGAGACGGGGGAGGAGACGGGGCGTTACTGTCGACCTCTAGGTCGACGCTACGCGCCTTAGCACTCACCATGAGCGCTAATGTCAGCGCCCCGTTAGGGAGATCGTGGGGGGTCCCAGCGGTCGGACCCCCCGCAATCAAACACTTATCCCCTATCCTGTGGATAGGGGATAAGTGTTAATCACGCTGCAGTTGTCCTTTAACTGTTGAGAGGAAGAGTACGTCCGATATAATAATTAAAACATTGGTACAATAACAGCTGGGTTATTCTGACAAAAAAAAGTATTTCATATAATTTTAATTTATTTTTCAATGTAAATATACATCAATTTAGTATTAAAACAACAATGACATTACACAGGTTGATGAAAAAGGGTGGAACTAATAAAGAGGGAAGAATTCTGAATGAAGCAGCAGTCCGAGCAAACATGCACATTGCTGCTCCATTTAAAGGGGTACTCTGGTGGAAAACTTTTTTTTTTTTTTTCAAATCAACTGGTGCCAGAAAGTTAAACAGATTGGTAAATTACTTGTATTTAAAAATCTTAATCCTTCCAGTACTTATCAGCTGCTGTATACTCCACAGAAAGTTGTCTAGTTCTTTCCAGTCTGACCACAGTGCTCTCTGCTGACACCACTGTCTGTGTCAGGAACTATCCGAAGCAGGAGATGTTTGCTATGGTAATTTGCTCCTACTCTGGACAGTGCCTGACATGGACAAAGGTGTCAGCAGAGAGCACTGTGGTCAGACAGAAAAGAACTATGAAACTTCCTCTGTAGCATACAGGAGCTGATAAATACTGGAAGGATTAAGATTTTTTTTATAGAAAAAATATACAAATCTGTGTCATTTACCTGCACCAGTTGATTTAAAAAAAAAAAAAAGTTTTCCACCAGAGTACCCCTTCACCCCTTAAGGACTCAGCCCATTTTGGCCTTAAAGATACAGGAAAAATTATTTTACCATTTTTGTATTTTCCTCCTCTCCTTCTAAAAATCATAACTTTTATATTTTCATCCACAGACCCATGTGAGGGCTTGTTTTTTGGGCAACCTTGTTCTTTGTAATGACATCACTCATGTTACCATAAAATGTATGGCACAACCCAAAAAATATTATTTGTGTGGGGAAATTGAAAAAAAAAAAACACGCAATTTTGCTAATTTTGGAAGGTTTCGTTTTCACGCCGTATTCTTTATGGTAAAAACTACATGTTTTCTTTATTCTGTGGGTCAATATGATTAAAATGATATCCATGACTACATACTTTGCTATTATTGTACCGCTTAAAAAAAATCTCAAACTTTTTAACCAAATTAGTATGTTTAAAATCCCTCTATTTTGATGACCTATAACCTTCTAAGTTTTCCGTATACGCAGCTGTATGAAGGCAAATTTTTTGAGCTGTGATCTGTACTTTTTATCGATACTACATTGGCATATATGGAACTTTTAAATAACTCTTTATACTTTGTTTTTTTAATAAAATGTGACAAAGCAGCAATTTGGATTTTTTTTAATTTTTTTTTATGTTTACGCCGTTCACCATACAGGATCATTAACATTATATTTTTATAGTTCGGACATTTACACATGCAGCAATACCAAATATGTTTATGGATTTTTTTTTAAAGCTTTTTGGGGGTAAAATGGGAAAAAGCGTCGATTTACATTCTTATTGGGGAAAGGGATTTTTCTAATTTTTTAAACTTTTTTTAAACTCTTTTTTACTTTTTTTTTTTTTTTTTACACTTTTTATGTCCCCATAGGGAACTATTTATTGCAATCATTTGATTGCTAATACTGTTCAGTGTTATGCATAGCACTGATCAGTGTTATCGGCGATCTTCTGCTCTGGTCTGCTCAATCTCAGACCAGAGCAGAAGACCCCAGGTGATGGACAAAGTCAGGTGAGGCGACCTCCGTCTGCCATTTTAGAAGATCGCATCCCTGCGGCAGTGCCGCGAGCGATCCGAGCATCCAATATAACCACCGCATTGCCAAAGATGCCATGATCTGTATTGATCACAGCATCTGAGGGGTTAATGGCGGACATCAGCGTGATCGCTGATGTCCGCCATTACTGGCGGGTCCCTGGCTGCTAATAGCAGCTGGGACCTGCCGCACATGATCCAAGCACCGGTCCGGTGCTCGTGTCATGTACAGGATGTAAACGTATGTCCTGGTGCGTTAAGTAACACTGCACCAGGACATGTATTTACATCCTTTCATTAAGAGGTTAAGAAAAAAAAAGGCCTCTCAAAAATGAAATAAAAAAGTAATCTGATTGGTTTCTATGCACAATTCCTCCACTTTTCCTCTACACAAGATTTTGCTAAATCTTCCCCTATGTTACTAATGGAGACAGCTGCCTGCCACTCCATTCAAACTTAAGACCCATGTATTCATTGCTGGGGTAAAAGCAGTTGGCCCCTCAGCAACCTATCATATATTAAAGTGTTCTCCAATCAGTGTGCCTCCAGCTGTTGCAAAACAACAACTTCTAGCATGCTCAGATAGCCAAAGGCTGTCCAGGCATGCTGGGAGTTGTTTTGCAACAGCTGGAGGCACACAGGTTGGGAAACAATGATCTAAAATCATAAGGGGGATAAATCCCAGGGGAAGTGCTCTAAAATATAGCTTTTAATGATTAATTTTAAAACAAAACCATAATCAAAATATGTGACCCATTAAAAAGTAATTAAACAATATAGGTACCAAAGAAGTGCAACCCAGTGCGTTTCCACTGTATATAACAGTTTCCTCAGGGGAATAGCATTGGTACAATAACTAAGGCCCAGTCATGGGCTGAATGCAATTACCAGAGTCTGTATTATTAGTATGCAATATTTGCCAAAGTTCAGATCAGCCCTTGTTAGCAGGCCCTGATATCCATGCAGGCAAACATGCTACTTACAATATGATATATAGTTCATAACATTATATTGAACTGAGTAATTATAGTTCACAACAACTTGTTACTCAAGGTAATATGTTAACAATATAATGTGTAAAAATATTTATGCCTATACCGGACTGGTTGGTATTCCACGGTGACTTAGCAATAAAAGACAGCAAAAATAGGAACAATTATTTCATGTTCAACCAGTATATGGGGTTGATCAAATTTTACCCATCACAGTATCTACCTGCCGTCACCTGGGAAACCTGTAAAACAAGCAGAGGAAAAAGAATTCCCCATTAGGGGTACTGTCTCACTCTTGAGACAGCAGGCCTGAGCCTGGCTACTCACGTTTAGTTGTCCGGGTAGTTAGAGCATTGAGCGCTACCTACAATGGTAGGTAGCCATGTTGCTGGCTACTGGCGCTCTGCTCGAACTTGGCGGCGTCCAGCCTAATATCCAGAACATCGCGCGCACGTGACCTGCGTCATATGACGCGAGCCTCACTCTCCTGGATCGCGATGCCGCGATCTCGCGAGAGGCGCATTGATGCGCATCCCTGGCGTATACATAGTACGGACATAACTACTCCCGGTACGATCATGTGATCTAAGCTGGTCACATGATATTAAGCCCGTTCCGTAATGACAGACGTGTATGGGCAGTAACGCCCCCCCAAGCTTTAGGTAATTATTTGCTACTAATAGGCATGGTAGACGGGCGTATTTGTAGAGCAGAAGTAATTTAGGCTGGTGAGCGAATACATTTTAGATGTTGTGCCCATTACTATTACATGGGGTAAAAAAAAGGGGGGGGGGGGAGAGGTTCTGGAGCGTTTAGGAGATGAATTCAAAGTCATAGGGGAACATCCCCAAATTACATTTAGGAGAGGCAAAAGCCTGGGGGACATTTTAACCCACTTAGCCCCTGATAATCGAACAAGAGAAACCTGGCTAGGCAGACAAAAGAAACCCAAGGGGTGCCATAAATGTGCAAATGTAAAGCCTGCCGGTTCATTCAGAAAGGATCTGTATTTAGAGACTTTAACTTGGGCATTAGTGTCAAATTAGGAAGTTTTATGAATTGTGACACAAATAACATAATTTATGTAGCCACATGTCCTTGCAGTTTGAAGTATGTAGGGAAAACCACACGACCCTTCAGGCGCAGAATTTTTGAACATTTGGGAGACATCAGAAACAAGAGGGAAACGTCTCTCTCTCTATACATATGCATGCTACACATGGAGGTAACCCCGAGGGATTGAGCTTTATCGCCGTGGAATGGGTTAAATCTCGGGGAGGTGACATTGACCGGATACTTTTACAGAAGGAATGCCGTTGGATCTTTAAACTAAACTCTGTGGCACCAACAGGACTGAACGTACAACAAAATTATTCCTGCTTCCTCTAGTACACTGAATTGGTGGTGGCTCCCCCCACCCCTGGGTAGTGATTGGTTAGGCAGAGAGATGACCTGTAGTCGGTGTCTTAAGTTTAGTATCACTACCTAGATAATATAGGTTAGGGAATACTAGGAGCTTTTTAAGGCGGCCACCACGGCTAGGTACTAGGGCTCATAATTAGGGCCTTTTTAGGGACTTAGGACAGGACCATTAGGCTCCTGTTTATACCCCTCCCCGTCCCCCCCTTTTAGTTCCCCCACACTGGGGGGGGGGGGCGCACTAGCCCCCTCTAATTCATACCTCTTCATTTATTTATTCATCTGATCATGTTTGATCTTATTTTGACATGCATATTCTTATATTTCCCTAAACTTTTGCGATTGTGGTGACTCTATATGTGCCTTACCTCATCCTTGATCCTTATACATTGAATTGATCTCCTAAACGCTCCAGAACCTCCCCCCCCCCTTTTTTTTTACCCCATGTCATAGTAATGGGCATAACATCTAAAATGTATTCGCTCACCAGCCTAAATTACTTCTGCTCTACAAATACGCCCGTTTACCATGCCTACTAGTAGCAAATAATTACCTAAAGCTCGGGGGGCGTTACTGCCCATACAAGTCTGTCATTACGGAACAGGCTTAATGTCATGTGACCAGCTTAGATCACATGAACGCATCAGGGCGTGGTTACATCCGTACTATGTATACGCCAGGGATGCGCATCAATGCACCTCTCGCAAGATCACGGCATTGCGATCCAGGAGAGTGAGGCTCGCGTCATATGATGCAGGTCACGTGCACGCGATGTTCCGGATATTAGGCCGGACACCGCCAAGTTCAAACAGAGTGCCAGTAGCCAGCTGCGTGGCTCCTTACCATTGTAGGTAGCACTGAATGCTCTAACTACCCAGACAACTAAACGTGAGTAGCCAGACTCAGGCCTGCACTCTTTTCTTTTCAGGTATTCAAGAGTGAGACAGTACCCCTAATGGGGAATTCTTTTTCCTCTGCTTGTTTTACAGGTTTCCCAGGTGACGGCAGGTAGATACTGTGATGGGTAAAATTTGATCAACCCCAATGCTATTCCCCTGGGGAAACTGTCATATACAGTAGAAACGTGTTGGGTTGCATTTCTTTGGTACCTATATTGCTTAATTACTTTTTAATATATTTTGATTATGGTGTTGTTTTAAAATTAACCATTAAAATCTATATTTTAGAGCACTTCCCCTGGGATTTATCCCCCTTATGATTTTGGTCTCTATTGCTGGGAAGAGGATCATTGAGTATACACCTACTGTGGGGTGGATACAATACCACAGACCATCTTTGAAACAATGATCTACCCTGTAGATAGGTAAATAATTTAATTTGTAAGTAAACTACACATTTGAAGCTGTGTTCAGTCATTTTGCTTACATTAAAATCTACAGTATAAAATTTGCAGCTTCAAATATGTGCAAGATACTGCATGTATGAATAAACCCTTTTATGGCAATTTAACATTGATAACCTACAAGTCCCCAAAGCACTTATGACCATTCAATGATGTTTATAAAAATGATAGTGATTTATTCAAATAAAATAATATAGAAAACTGTGACAGCTTACAAAGGACAAAATACAGTATTGTGATGTGTCACAGGGCCCTGGTGGCTGTAAAATTATATATCTGTAATTTGTGGGTTAATACAAGCAATAATTGCTATTATTGCATGTATTAGCCCACAAATGACAGTAACATAATTTTACAGCCAAAAGGGCGAGGTGGCATGACACGGTATTGTAGTTTTTCCTTTGTAAGCAGTTGCAGCAGTCAGTATTATTTCATTCTAATAAATCCCTACAATATTTTAAACATCATTGAATGATAATATTTTTCGAAGTGCTTTGAGGACTGCTCACCTCATTTTCTCTATTTCTATGTTTAGTGCACATAGAGGGCCTCATTTACTAAGCTGAAACTGACCGGTTTTTGTCTGGTTATTTTGGAGCAGAGTGTCTGAGACATGTTTGCGCCAGTCTGCCTCCAGTTTGCGACAGTGTGTGCCTGAAAAATCCAACAAACCTGACACATTGCACTGTGAAAAGCCAAAAAAGGGCGTGGTCTGTCACAAAGGGGCGTGGTCTGTCACAAAGGGGCATGGTCAGTCACAAAGGGGGTGTGGTCGGGCCAAAAAGGGGCGTGGCTTTACAACCCGACCTATTTACTATTGAATTCACAGAAAATCCTGTGGGTAAATGTCTGGAAATATCGACATAGAAAAAGCTGGTCAGAAAATGTTCCGACTTTTCCCAATAGTAAATAGAGAGGAATCCTGCAAGTCTGAAACCACTTTTCCCACTAGTAAAAACCCAAAACTCTTAGTAAATGAGGCCCAGAGTGTTTGTGCATCCCAGTTAACCTCAGCACTTCCGAACAAGGTTCTCTTGTAGGCTACACACTTTTGCTTGTTCAATTTAAAGGAGAAATCCAGCTAAATTAACTTATCCCCTATTGACAGGATAGGGGATAAGTGGCTGTTCCCAAGATCACAGGGGATCCCAGCGGTCGGACCCCCGTGATCTCGGGAACAGGACCCAGCTCTCAGTGAGGTGTTGCAGAAGGCACATGCTCCATTCATATCTATGGGAGTTCCAAAAAAGAACAGAGTACGGCACTCAGGCACTCTCTGCCACTCTCTGCCACTCTTATAGAAATGATTGAAGCAAGATGACTCGCGCTCCTCACTGAGAGAGATCCGGAAGATCGCATGGGTCCTAGCAGCTGGACCTCCCACAATCATCTCCTTATCCCTGTGGATAGCGGATAAGTTCATTTTTGCTGGTGTTTCCCCGGTGGGAAAAAAATTTAACTGTCTAACTACAGTGCTCTCTGCTGCCACCCCTGTTCATATCAGGAACTGTCTAGAGCAGGAGAGTTTGCTATGGGGATTGCTCCTGCTCTGGACAGTTCCTGACATGGACAGAGGTGTCAGCACAGAGCACTGTGATCAGAGGGAAACGAACAGCTAAACTTCCACTGTAGTATACAGCTGATAATATGCAGCTGATAAGTACTGGAAAAGTTAAGATTTTTTAATAGAAGTAATTAAAAAATCTGTTGATTTGAATTTTTTTTCCACTAGAGTACCCCTTTAACTATCCACAAAATATACAGTGGTCCCTCAAGTTACAATATTAATTGGTTCCAAGACAACCATTTTGTAAGTTGAAACCTTACAAATCTTATTTTTGGACCATAACTTTATAGAAAACTGGTAATTTTATATCAGACGGGAGGCTCCTATCATTGCATTAATCTCTCATTAATCCTCAAATAGCAATAACATTAAAGGGGTACTACGTTACCTTGCTGTCAGAGCTCCGCTTTCCAGTGTCCGGAAGTTATTTTTCCGAACGATGTGTGTGCAGGCTTCCATGTTCAGGACCGCCCCTCGTGATGTCATGCCCGCCCCTCGTGACGTCACGCCCGCCCCCTCAACGAAAGTCTATGGGAAGGGGGCGCAACGGCCATCACGAGGGGGCGGGCATGATGTCATGAGGGGCGGCCTTGAACACGGAAGCCTGCACACACATCGTTCGGAACAATAACTTCTGGACACTGGAAAGCGGAGCTCCGACAGCAAGGTAACGGAGTACTCCTTTAAGTATATCAGTGAATACATCTAGAGAAAAAAAATGAAATCTGCATGGTAACAATATGCAAAATAGGTAGCTGATGCATCCAATCACGAACAAGCATAGTCTATATAAACTGCTATCTTGACTGACTCTTCCTCTTTCTTTATTGCTTATCAGAAAGATACGTATTACTGTTAGCTCTACCTCATAATATAGCATTATATTTTTATTATTTTTCGCTCATTGTTCCCCCTTTTTCTTATTCTTTATTGTCTTTTATTCTTATTCCCCTATTACTGTATTTCCCATATTTAATTGTTCCTCAGTTTCTTCTATATTTACTCTGTTGTCTGTCAGACCTTATTTACACCTATATTGGCTTTCGCCTCCATTTATCCTGAGTTACTACAGTACCTCTGTGTTCCGTTCGCTTCTTCGGCAGCTGCGTGCTTCTTCTCTGTCTCTCTGGCGTTGTTATCTCTTGGTCAGGATATTTTCCCCGAACCCTCACGAGAGTTGGAGCGCAAAACAAGCAATAGCTATCTTGCACAGGCTCTCATTCCTGTCAGAGACACCAGACACCGCACGGAATGAATATACCAGCAGCTCTTTACATTGTCCCTTTCTGCTTTTTCCCTATATATACTCTCCTATACTCTCCTTGTTATATTCATTGTGTTTCTCGCTAATAATAATTTATTTTATATATATATATATATATATATATATAGTAAGGATTTCACCCTGGAGATAGCTCTGGGATCGTACTTGACACAGCCACAAGACACGTTTCTTCCCAATAAACTGGCAAACAGCAAGTCCTTTCTGCAAGTCTGGCTCCTCGCCGACAGGTTGCAGGATAAATAAAAACATAAGACAGGAACAAACCATAATCCTAGACCGTCCACTTCACTGTTGTGGGTGTCACTCACAGCCCTGGCTGTGTGCTCCTCGCAAGGACCCTTGCCTCCCCCCAAAGTCACCTTGCTGTCCTCTGGGGAAAGCCCTGACTACACTGTCTGACTTACTTAAAAATACTTCCCCTCTCTGCTGCCTCATTGATTAGGCCCCAGGTGGAGGTTTCTCCAGGATCAGCTAGGGAAATACACCCTTTCCTTGTCACAATGTCACATATCACCCCCTCTGCTCAGACCACCGGGGATGAACACTTGTCTTCAAAAGACAGACATGACCATGCATCTGTCTTCCTCTTCGGTCGACCCAGCTGAAGTTTGTTCACTTTCTTCAAACTGTTGAGGTGATAGTCCAGTAGAATGGTTGCCTTAGTGACACTTTTCTTTGTGCTTAGAAATACAAAGGGGACCACTTCCTTGTCTTAGCAACTCTTCTCACTCACAACTCTAATAACCGTTGACTGGTCAACAATCTTCTTAATGTGCCTTCCTTTCTTTCCAATGACTTTTCCTACCTAGTTTCAGGGAACCCAGATTACCTCTTCAGCAAACTCCAGGTAACTTCTTGCCTTCTTCACAGCATCTTGGTTATCACCATACACATGACATATAAATGTATCTTTATCAAGAACAAAAGCCATCACCCCAGGGATCCTCCTTGCTTGTTGTACAGGGTGGTCCATTTATATGGATACACCTTAATAAAATGGGAATGGTTGGTGACATTAACTTCCTGTTTGTGGCACACTAGTATATGTGAGGGGGGAAATTTTTCAAGATGGGTGGTGACCATGGCGGCCATTTTGAAGTCAGCCATTTTGAATCCAACTTTCAATAGGAAGAGGGTCATGTGACACATCAAACTTATTGGGAATTTCACAAGAAAAACAATGATGTGCTTGGTTTTAACATAACTTTATTCTTTCATGAGTTATTTACAAGTTTCTGACCACTTATAAAATGTGTTCAATGTGCTGCCCATTGTGTTGGATTGTCAATGCAACCCTCTTCTCCCACTCTTCACACACTGATAGCAACACCACAGGAGAAATGCTAGCACAGGCTTCCAGTATCCGTAGTTTCAGGTGCTGCACATCTCTTATCTTCACAACATAGACAATTGCCTTCAGATGACCATAAAGATAAAAGTCTAAAGGGGTCAGATCGGGAGACCTTGGGGGCCATTCAACTGGCCCACGACAACCAATCCACTTTCCAGGAAACTGTTCATCTAGGAATGCTCGGACTTGACACCCATAATGTGGTGGTGCACCATCTTGCTGGAAAAACTCAGGGAACATGCCAGCTTCAGTGCATAAAGAGAGAAACACATCATCATGTAGCAATTTCGCATATCAAGTGGCCTTGAGGTTTCCATTGATGAAGAATGGCCCCCTTAGACTTTTATCTTTGGGGTCATCTGAAGGCAATTGTCTTTGCTGTGAAGATACGAGATGTGCAGTACCTGAAACTATGGATACTGGAAGCCTGTGCTAGCATTTCTCCTGCGGTGTTGCTATCAGTGTGTGAAGAGTGGGAAAAGAGGGTTTTATTGACAATCCAACACAATGGGCAGCACATTGAACACATTTTATAAGTGTGACCGGCGCGTCTGAAGGGTTAAGAGCACGCGGCACGTTAGCCCAGGGTCTCGGCTATGAATAGCAGCCGGGACCGACCCGGTGTGATGCAGGGTCTGACCCCGTTTTAAACACCGGGACCGGGCTCAGGGCGTACAGGTACGCCCTGAGTCCTTAAGAGGTTAAACAGATTTGTAAATTACTTCTATTAAAAAATCTTAATCCTTCCAGTACTTTTTAGGGGCTATATACTACAGAGGAAATGCTTTACTTTTTAGATTTCTCTGATGTGCACAGTGCTCTCTGTTGACCTCTGCTGTCCATTTTAGGAACTGTCCAGAGCAGCATATGTTTGCTATGGGGATTTTCTCCTGCTCTGGGCAGTTCCTAAAATGGACAGCAGAGGTCAGCAGAGAGCACTGTGGTCATGACATCAAAGAAATCTAAAAAGTAAATAATTTCCTCTGTAGTATATAGTCCCTAAAAAGTACTGGAAGGATTAAGTTTTTTTTAATAGAAGTAATTTACAAATCTGTTTAACGTTCTGGCACCAGTTTATTAAAAAAAAAAAAAACATTTCCACGGGAGTACCCCTTTAATACACAAAAGCATAAAAAAAGATAAATAATAAACATATCTGGTATCGTCATGTGCATAAATGTCCGAACTATAAAAATATAATGTTAATGATCCCCTAAGGCGAACGGCTTAAACGTAAAAAAAAAAGTATATATATATATATATATATATATATATATATATATATATACACATATATATATATATATATATATATATATATACTAAATGCTATTTTTTTTAATAAAAAGCAATCAAAAAGATACATAAGCGCAAACATGGTACTAAAGCAAACTACAGAACATGGCACAAAAAATAGCCCTCAAATATCACTGAATACAGAAAAATAAGAAAGTTAGAGGTGGTCAAAATAGGGCAATTTTAAACACAATGATTTTGTTAAAAAAGTTTTTTTTAAAGCAGTACAATAATAGAAATGTATGTAACCATGGGTATCATTTTAATCAGACTGACCCAGAGAATAAAGAAAACATGTAATTTTTACCATAAAGTGTACAGCATAAAAAGGACCCCCCCCCCCAAATTATGATTTTTGTTTACATTTCATTACACAAAAAAAGAATTTTGGGGGTTTACAATACATCTTAGGGTAAAATGAGTGATGTCATTACAAAGTGCAACTGGTCACGCAAAAAACAAGCCCTCATATGGGTCTGTAAATGGAAATATAAAAAGAGTTATGGATTTTAGAAGACGAGGAGGAAAAAACTAAAACGCTAAAATAAAATTGGCAGTTTCCTTAAGGTCAAAATGGGCGGTGTACTTAAGGGGTTAAAGTTAATTGGTTTAAGGATCCTGTCTTGTTATTCTGTGAATAAAAGGGAAGTTTAAAGCTTTTGAGATATTTCTCATATTAGTATAGTGGGAGCTTACATAGTTGGAGCCTCTCGAGAAAGATGTGAGTTTGTAGAAGAGGAGGTGGAAGTTTTTTGGATTGCCTCTAGATTTGCAATATTCTTAATTACTTCATTAATCTCTAATGTTCTTTGTTTATTGAGTGTTGCTCCCAATTGAGTGAAAGCTATGAAGTTATGGGACAACCCCATAAGTAGTAGGGATGTGCTATGGGGGATACAGGGTAATAGGATAATGATAGGTTATAGGACTTAACTCTATAACTAGTAGGGATCAGTAAAGGGATGTGCTTAGGGGGGATCAGGGACTGTTTGGGGGGGGGGGGTATTAGGATTATACTAAGAAGTTATGGGACAACCCATAGGGGGGATTAAACTGGCAGAGTCACTGGTAGAGAAGGATCTGGGTGTACTTGTAGATCACAGACTACAGAATAGCATGCAATGTCAGGCTGCTGCTTCCAAGGCCGGCAGGATATTGTCATGTATAAAAAGAGGAATGGACTCGAGGGACAGGGACATAATACTCCCCCTTTATAAAGCATTGGTACGGCCTCACCTGGAATATGCTGTTCAGTTTTGGGCACCTGTCCATAAAAGGGACACTGTGGTGCTGGAAAGGGTGCAGAGACGTGCGACTAAACTAATATGGGGCATGGAACATCTTAGCTATGAAGAGCGATTAAAAGATTTACAATTGTTTAGTCTTGAGAAGAGAAGTTTAAGGGGGATATGATAAATGTATATAAGTATATTAATGGCCCATACAAAAAATATGGAGAAAAACTTTTCCTGGTTAAACCCCCCCAAAGGACGAGGGGGCACTCCCTCTGTCTGGAGAAGAAAAGTTTTAGTCTCAAGGGGCAACACGCCTTCTTTACCATAAGAACTGTGAACTTATGGAACAGTCTACCTCAGGAACTGGTCACAGTAGGAAAAATTAACAGCTTTAAAACAGGGTTAGATACATTCCTGGAACAAAATAACATTAATGCTTATGAAGAAATATAAAATCCCATCCCTTCCCCAATATCGCGCCACACCCCTACCCTTCAATTCCCTGGTTGAACTTGATGGACGTATGTCTTTTTTCAACCGTACTAACTATGTAACTATATAAAGCGCCTCGGCTTTATAGGCCAGTAAAAAGGTATTGGGACATCTGGAGTACTGTTTAGTGCAAAATACTCTCATAGAGTCACCTACATTTTTTTTATATGTTCAGAGTGAGCAATGATGTGGGTGTTAGCTCTTCCAACAAAGTTGCTGTGCTTGGGGGTCTGTTAGTGACATCATAACTGGTGTGTGATCAGTCCAGGTCAGCTCTCCGATTTTAGTATGAGAAGTCCAATTTAATAAACCCCTATTAGTGAGAATCATATCTATTCTAGAGAACAACTGGTAACAAAGGGAGCATTATGTAAAGTCGCGTTGTGAAGCATGTTAAAGTCATAATGCATTACATAGATCATAATCAGATATAAGCTGTCTTAGATAAAAGGAGCATCCGCACGCTTGGACTGAGAGATCCATCTGAGGAACTGAGAAGGAGTTAAAATCTCCACAGATTACTATTTCTCCCCTTATTAACTGAGAAAAGCAGTTTAAACACTTTTTTCTGAAAGTGATTCTGGCGTCTGTTCGGGGCATAAAGATTAATAATTGTATACTCTGCACCAACAATAGTTTATACAATGATAATGGAAAAGAGAAAAAGTTCTCTCCAGCTCACCCTCTAGGTCCCCTGCAGCTCAGACTCATGTAGGCTGCATGCAACAGCTGAACAGAGAACAAGGATGTCCAGCGCAGATTCGTGTAAATGAAGAAAACTTAATTGGATAAAAGCCAGGTTCAGACACAAGATGTAAAGTCGTGAAAATTTCTAATGAAAAGAGACGACTTCCTGACTGGCACTTCTCCCTCCAGAAAAGAGTGTGGCAACCGTAGCCCACAATGTAAAGATGAATTTTATTGATGCAACATAAAAGTTTTGAGCCCGCACTGGACTCTTCATCAGGCATAACATAGGGATGCACAAACACAGTTTAAAAGACCCAGGGACAAGCTTCATCCAGGTCTGGGTCTTTTAAACTGTGTTTGTGCATCCCTATGTTATGCCTGATGAAGAGTCCGGTGCATCAATAAAATTCATCTTTACATTGTGGGCTACGGTTCCCACACTCTTTTCTGGAGGGAGAAGCGCCAGTCAGGAAGTCCTCTTTTTTCATTGAGAATTTTCACGACTTTATTTGACTATCCAGCTGACTTTGGCTACCTGGAAAAGGACACCGCGGCTTCTGACCTTCATACCACAGCAATTCTACGTGCCTACATAGGTGTTGTGTCCTAAGCACAACACCATCTGGTAAGCCTCCAATCTCTATTGTGCACCTTATCCTCATCTCTAACCGCCTGCACTAGGAGCGCACCTTGTTTTTTCTTTTATTTATCTAACAGACACAAGAGGTGACGCATTTCAAGTGCAAGTAGGCACTCTTAATCATACATAGACAAATGGCTCATTATATAGGCAGCACATGACCTGCTCAGGTGCATTATCACAGTAGGCATGTGTTAACCCTTTACAATCAAGGTACACAATAAATGGTGCAAGCAAGTGAAAATGAAAACTCTACATACATGTGTACAAAAATAATCCAACTTATAGCCGACATTATGTAAATATTCCACAGTAAGGCAATGATTAGTATACACATTATTATGCATGAACAATATGTATCAGAATGTCTCAATTTAAGGAAGATAAGAAAATGCCACAAAAAGTACAAAATAATATATTAACTAGAAAACATAAAGAAAAAACAACCGGAGTAATACAATATGATGTCCTGATGTCTATTCAGACCTTGCGGTTGTCTAGTAGCTAACAGGATGATTAAAAAAAACTTCTCTATTCAATAGCTTCTGTCTGTGATTACCACCCCAAATCTGTAGACTGAGCACCTACTGTGACCACATTTATAACATCCAACATGTTTTAACCAAGTAGAACAGAATGGAGTTTGAGAGCTATACAAAGAGGGAGAAACAGTTTGACCAATAGTAGATGCACATCTTGCTACGCATTTAAAACCTCCCGCTAGGGCTTTATTGTACTGTGGATCAGCTGATATGATCGGCATACCTTTCCTGATGATATGGCAGATTTCAGAGAAATCTGAGCTTAATTAGCAGAACTATGGGTTTAACAGTTTTAGACATGCATTTTTTGGAGTTAACACACAGGTTAGGTGCTAAGAGGCTATTTCTATTTTGCATTAAAGCAATATGTCTAGCACGGTCAAGTGACCACTGGGGATAACTCTGAATCGTAACCTAGAGGTAGCCGGAGGGCATCTTCTTTATAAAATCTGCTTCCCTACCAGTAGGTTCTTGACAATTCTTTTTCCCAGAAACTCATAAAAATATTAGCGAGCGATCAAATACGAAAAAATTTGGATATTCAACAACCAAAATAATATATTCCTACAAATGTCTGGGGTAATTGTAATACACAGACAAGAACCAAGCTGTGAGGAATTACAGAATATAAAGAGGTTACTGTAATTTCTGTTTTTGTATTTTTCTGTTTAGATGTGTATTCACACATTAGGATGTTGTGAGCAGTTTGCTATTGTCCCTAGATATGAAAGAGTTAATGCTCTGAGGCTATGACAACTCGGATGGGGCTATTTAAACCAGAGTTCTCCTGCATTCTGTGCTGGTTATTTGGGCATTTGTGCTATTCTGACTCTTACTTGATGCATCTTGTATTTATCTGTTAATATCTGTGTTTTAACCATGGTTTAATAATCCTGTTTATGATAGATTTTAATCTGTGTTACATTTGTCGGTTTTTAGGATTATGTATGTTCGTTCTACTTAGTCTGTGTTCACACTTAGTCTTGCTTGTTACCTGTGCTCTGTATGTTATAATTGCTGTTTGGTATCCTGGAGTCTATTCAGACTCATCCAGTTCTAGTCTAGTGTTTTGTGTATTGTATTTCAGTTTGCTACTAGGCCAGTATCCTGAACACACAGTGAAGTGTGCCCCACTGGCTAGTAGTCCATCTGGCTTTAGTATTAATGTCTACTCCTTTTGTGGATTGGGGAGTCTAGAGAGTTCATGATTTCTGATCTTTGGAGTTTTTCTACATGCACTGATCATAGAGTACATGATCACTGATCTAGTGTTTCCTCTGTGTTTTACCATTGGTCTATAGTGTCCTCTGTGCTACTCACTGATCTGTGCCACTGTTTGTGACTTTATATTCTGTCTTGCATATCTGGTTGTCTGGTAGTTTTCCCTTTCTGTTTCTGGCTCGTGACCGTCTATGTATTTTATTTGTTTTTATGCCCACTGCACTTTAGCGCAGGACAGGACCAGCTCCAAGTTGAGGTGGATCATTTAGGGTGGATGGGCAAGTAGACAGGGAGAGTGTATATAGGGACAGCTTAGGGTTCACTCTCCCTGTCCACCCTCGGTCATGACAGTTACATGTGTTGTAACCCAAGAGGAATGAGAGCTCCATTCTATTTTGTGCAGTGCGAACAGCAAATGCTTGGTATCTTGGATGTACCCAGGTATTTGAGGGATAAGAGGCTGGAGAGACCATCAACCCATACAGACAGGTTCCCATTGAACCATTGGGGGGGGGGGGGGGGGGGAGACATTTTTGTGGACTTTCAGGAGTGAATGAAAGATTGCAATAGTAGGGTGTTCCACTTTTATAAAATCCACCTGTTGTTTTGTTACAAAAAAATAAAAATCCGACTCCCCCAAGTCCACAAGATTGTGTAGTTTGCGGCTAAAGGCAAAGGTAGGGTCTGTAAGTATTACAATCTGACAACAATACCATATTAAATTTTTTATAAAGACCTGCATGCAGCCTTTGTCTGCTTGACAGACCACCAAGTCAGAAATATTAGGAATTTCACATACCTCTAATTGTTCTTGTGTTGTGAGAATAGAAAACTTGCATTTTTTTAAATGGAATAATTCTGTGAGGTCACGGCAGAACTTCATGGCTTCCTGGAAAAAGTCCAAGGCCTGGGTTCTAGACGTCACAGAATAAAATAACCAAGTACTGGTATGAAATTCTGGCAAAATCACATCATCAGGTTCACTCAAATTAGTCATAAGTTGTAAACCAGACATAATACATAACTCATTAAAAAAGAACATTTTAAATTATATTCATTAGAAAAATGCATGTTAGTTAGAGACTTGGCCACTAAACTGTCCAATCCCCCTTCACTAATGTCCAAGGGTTTAACTGTATTAGAAAAGTGTGTTTTTTTTATAGTGATACCCCGAACAAACGGATTAACATCAAGTAATGTAGAAAATAAGTCAAAAGTTCTGGTGGGGGAAAAGGACAAACCCTTGAAGAACAGGGATTACAGATAGGAATGGCTAATTCCTCCTGTAATTACGGTGTTTCCTGTCTGCGTGTCGTTTTTTGGCAGTTTAGGGTTCCCACTCACACCGGCGTGTAATAATGATGCAGTATTCTGAGCGGCAGAATTAGATGTCACAGGGATGTGGAAATCCTATCGCCCGATGCCCGGGACATGCAGTTCCGAGCGCTGGGCAGGTGAACTTTGCTGACATATAACCCTGCTTGGGGCTAGCAGAGCCGGACAGACAACCCGGCCGCTCAACGTGTATGGAGCGGGCACCTGACTTGAGCCCGCTCCATACCCAGCGGCCCCCAGCTGATTTCAGTAGCTGGGGGCCACTGCTAATAGCCCGGCATGCAGCAATCGCCATGGATGGCTATTAACCCTTTAGATTGAAACTGTCAACGTTGACCTTTTAACCATCCTGGGTGGTCTAGTGCAGTAGATCAACCCCAAGTGCAATCACAGAGGGGTGATCCACTATGGAGGTAGCCGGAGGGCTCACCTCTCCTTCCATGACCGCCGTGGATCTGTATTTGATTGAGCCTCGATCAAATGAGCACAAATGAAACAGATCAATGGAGTTCCATAGAACTGCATTGATCTCTAAGATAAATCTAATGATTCCTTCTAAAAGTCCCCTAAGGAACTAATAAAGTGTAAAAAAAAAAAAAAAAAAAGTTTAATAGAAGTTTAAAAAAACACATTAACCAATATTAAAAGTTCACATCCCCCCTTTTCCCATTTTCCATACAAAAAACATGTAAACATAATAAAAATAGACATACTGTATTTAGTATTGACATGTGCATACTTGTATATTCAAATAATAATAACATTATATATCTCGTACGGTCAATGGCATTTACAGAATTGCGTTTTTTTTATAACATCATATCGAGAAAAATAAAATAAAAAGCAATCAAAAGTCAGATCAATATTTAAATTGTACTGATAAAAACAGCAGATTATGGTGCAAAAAAGTATTCCTCATACAGCCCTAAAGTATCAAAATACCATGTCAGTCAAACCACCAAGGTGAATGGCGTTAAAAAAAAAAAACATTTGCTAAATTGCCTCAAAAATAATTTTTTTCTTTGCTTTGGAGCATATGTTATGGAAAAATGAAAGGTGTCATTACAAAGTACAATTGGTCCTGCAAAAAACAAGCCCTCATATGGGTCTGTAGATGGAAAAATAGGAGCTATGGTTATTGTAGGGTGAGAAAAAGTAGAAAGTGGAAAAGTAGTTTTTCCATGAAATTTTTCACACCCCCTCCATCACAAGCTCCCTAGCATCATGTGATTCAGGGGTGGAGTCGGATGAGTTTGCGTCTGTGGAACTGACATTAACCCTTGCAGTACTTCTATGGCGATGCTGTTTATATTTCTTTGGAATGGATTGCGGAGTTCACGACGTTCTTTCAAGTTGTGGCCAGGTATAGACAGACTTTGTTTTATAGTCCTGGACATTTCACATATATTTTGTTTGTTTTATGTCCATATTAGTGGTTTTCAATTTATTTAATTTATTCAGATTCTCTTGGATTTTAGGGTCCAGTTCCGTAAACATAGAAAGTCCTTCAAAACACTTTCTTGTAGCGTTGTAATGTTTTTTTTGAATATTTAACAAAGCTTTTTCTTCATGTTTAATAATCAAGTTAATGAATCAGGTATAGGAATCTGTTAAAACGTCCTCCCATTCATTCTTAAATTCATCTGAATAAATTGGGGATGGAATTTTTTGGATTCTTAATCCCTTAGGAATCATAGTTTCATTAAAATAATTTTGTAGGTTTGAAATGTCCCATGTAAGCCTTGATTCCTAAATGAGGGCAATTTCCTACTGAGACATATTAATTCGTAAGTACACCAATTCCTGATTGTCTTGGCCGGCAGCATTTAAAAATGTTGATATCTTAGTAGCACAAGCCTTCCGATCTTCCACCGATTTTAAGCATGTACTCGTGAAAGCAATGATAATGCTATTTGGGTGTATGATCTGCTACAAAATGGTAATCGCAATGTAACCCTTAAAGGCCATCATAACACCTCTCTTTTTCTTGGAATATGAAGACTGCACAATCTCTGGATATTTCCTATGGGGAATGTTAGTGGATTGGTTGAATACATTGGTTGTCGTTTATGCTATAGTAGCTTTACGTCTTTCGAGCTCTCGACACATGAGATTTAAATTGTAAGGGCAATTAAAAGGGTTATCCAGCATAAGGTGTGTCACGATGCCGGCTGGCAGGTGGTGGATCCTCTGTGCCAGAGAGGGATTGGCGTGGACCGTGCTAGAGGATCGGTTCTAAGTCACTACTGGTTTTCACCAGAGCCCGCCGCAAAGCGGGATGGTCTTGCTGCGGCGGTAGTGACCAGGTCGTATCCCCTAGCAACGGCTCAACCTCTCTGGCTGCTGAAGAAAGGCGCGGTACAAGGGAGTAGACAGAAGCAAGGTCGGACGTAGCAGAAGGTCGGGGCAGGCAGCAAGGATCGTAGTCAGGGGCAACGGCAGAAGGTCTGGAATCACAGGCAAGGAACACACAAGGAACGCTTTCACTGGCACTAGGGCAACAAGATCCGGCGAGGGAGTGAAGGGGAAGTGAGGTGATATAGGGAAGTGCACAGGTGTAAACACTAATTGGAACCACTGCACCAATCAGCGGTGCAGTGGCCCTTTAAATCGCAAAGACCCGGCGCGCGCGCGCCCTAGGGAGCGGGGCCGCGCGCGCCGGGACAGAACTGACGGGGAGCGAGTCAGGTACGGGAGCCGGGGTGCGCATCGCGAGCGGGCGCTACCCGCATCGCGAATCGCATCCCGGCCGGAGGTGGTAACGCAGCGCCCCGGGTCCGTGGAACCGACCGGGGCGCTGCAGTGAGGGAAGTGTAGCGAGCGCTCCGGGGAGGAGCGGGGACCCGGAGCGCTCGGCGTAACAGTACCCCCCCCCTTGGGTCTCCCCCTCTTCTTGGGGCCTGAGAACCTGAGGATCAGACTTTTGTCCAGGATATTGTCCTCAGGTTCCCAGGACCTCTCTTCTGGACCACAACCCTCCCAATCCACTAAAAAAAAGTTTTTCCTCTGACCTTTTTTGAGGCTAAGATCTCTTTGACAGAGAAGATGTCCGAGGAGCCGGAAACAGGAGTGGGAGGAACAGATTTAGGAGAAAAACGGTTGAGGATGAGAGGTTTAAGAAGAGAGACGTGAAAGGCATTAGGGATACGAAGAGAAGGAGGAAGAAGAAGTTTGTAAGAGACAGGATTAATTTGACACAAAACTTTAAAAGGACCAAGATAGCGTGGTCCCAACTTATAGCTCGGGACACGGAAACGGACATATTTAGCGGAGAGCCATACCTTGTCTCCAGGGGAAAAAATGGGAGGAGCTCTTCTTTTCTTATCTGCGAATCTTTTCATGCGAGAAGAAGCCTGTAAGAGAGAATTTTGGGTCTCTTTCCATATGGTGGAAAGATCACGAGAAATTTCATCCACAGCGGGCAGACCAGAGGGCAAGGGGGTAGGGAGGGGGGGAAGAGGGTGACGGCCGTACACCACGAAAAACGGAGATTTGGAGGAAGATTCAGAGATTCTGAAATTATACGAGAATTCGGCCCAAGGTAGAAGATCTGCCCAGTCATCCTGGCGGGAGGAAACAAAATGTCGTAAATAGTCACCCAAGATCTGGTTAATTCTCTCTACTTGTCCATTGGATTGAGGATGGTATGCAGAAGAAAAATTTAATTTAATCTTGAGTTGTTTACAGAGAGCCCTCCAGAATTTAGACACAAATTGGACGCCTCTATCCGAGACGATCTGTGTAGGCAACCCGTGAAGACGAAAAATGTGTACAAAAAATTGTTTAGCCAACTGAGGCGCTGAAGGAAGACCAGGAAGAGGGATGAAATGTGCCATTTTGGAGAATCGATCAACGACCACCCAAATAACAGTGTTGCCATGGGATGGGGGTAAGTCAGTAATAAAATCCATACCAATCAGAGACCAAGGTTGTTCGGGGACAGGTAGAGGATGAAGAAAACCAGCGGGCTTCTGGCGAGGAGTCTTATCCCGGGCACAGATAGTGCAGGCTCGCACAAAGTCCACCACATCAGTCTCTAGAGTCGGCCACCAATAGAAGCGAGAGATGAGTTGCACAGATTTCTTAATGCCCGCATGACCTGCGAGATGGGAGGAGTGACCCCATTTGAGGATCCCAAGGCGTTGGCGTGGAGAAACAAAGGTCTTTCCTGGAGGAGTTTGCCTGATGGAGGCTGGAGAAGTGGAAATCAGGCAGTCAGGAGGAATGATGTGTTGAGGAGAGAGTTCAATTTCAGAGGCATCTGAGGAACGAGAGAGAGCATCGGCCCTAATGTTCTTATCAGCAGGCCGAAAGTGAATTTCAAAATTAAATCGGGCAAAGAACAGAGACCACCTGGCCTGACGAGGATTCAGCCGTTGGGCAGACTGGAGGTAGGAGAGGTTCTTGTGATCGGTGTAAATAATAACTGGAAATCTTGATCCCTCCAGCAGATGCCTCCATTCCTCAAGTGCTAATTTAATGGCTAGAAGCTCTCGATCCCCGATGGAGTAGTTCCTCTCCGCCGGAGAGAAGGTCCTGGAAAAAAAACCACAAGTAACAGCATGCCCGGAAGAGTTTTTTTGTAGAAGGACAGCTCCAGCTCCCACTGAGGAGGCATCAACCTCCAATAGGAAGGGTTTAGATGGGTCAGGTCTGGAGAGCACGGGAGCCGAAGAAAAGGCAGACTTGAGTCGTTTAAAGGCGTCTTCCGCTTGAGGAGGCCAAGACTTGGGATCGGCATTTTTTTTTGTTAAAGCCACAATAGGAGCCACAATGGTAGAAAAATGTGGAATAAATTGCCTGTAATAATTGGCGAACCCCAAAAAACGTTGGATGGCACGGAGTCCGGAGGGGCGTGGCCAATCTAAGACGGCAGAGAGTTTATCTGGGTCCATTTGTAGTCCCTGGCCAGAGACCAAGTATCCTAGAAAAGGAAGAGATTGGCATTCAAACAGACATTTCTCTATTTTGGCATAGAGTTGATTATCACGAAGTCTCTGAAGAACCATACGGACATGCTGGCGGTGTTCTTCAAGATTGGCAGAAAAAATCAGGATATCGTCCAGATATACAACAACACAGGAGTATAGGAGATCACGAAAAATTTCATTAACAAAGTCTTGGAAGACGGCAGGGGCGTTGCATAGACCAAAGGGCATGACCAGATACTCAAAGTGTCCATCTCTGGTGTTAAATGCCGTTTTCCATTCATCCCCCTCTCTGATGCGGATGAGATTATAAGCACCTCTTAAGTCCAGTTTGGTAAAAATATGGGCACCTTGGAGACGATCAAAGAGTTCAGAGATGAGGGGTAGGGGGTAGCGGTTCTTAACCGTGATTTTATTGAGACCGCGGTAGTCAATGCAAGGACGTAGAGAGCCATCTTTTTTGGACACAAAGAAAAATCCGGCTCCGGCAGGAGAGGAGGATTTACGGATAAAGCCCTTTTTTAAATTTTCTTGGACGTATTCAGACATGGCAAGAGTCTCTGGGACGGACAGAGGATAGATTCTGCCCCGGGGTGGAGTAGTGCCCGGGAGGAGGTCAATGGGACAATCATAAGGCCTGTGAGGAGGTAGAGTCTCAGCTTGTTTTTTGCAAAAAACGTCCGCAAAGTCCATATAGGCCTTAGGGAGACCGGTTACATGAGGAAGCACAGGGACACGGCAAGGTTTACTGGGAACCGGTTTTAAGCAGTCCTTGGAACAAGAGGGCCCCCAACTCTTGATCTCCCCAGTGGACCAATCCAGGATTGGGGAATGGAGTTGAAGCCAGGGAAGTCCAAGAAGGATTTCAGAAGTGCAATTGGGGAGGACCAACAGTTCAATCCTCTCATGATGAGATCCGATGCACATTAGAAGGGGCTCCGTGCGGAAACGTATAGTACAGTCCAATCTTTCATTGTTTACACAATTGATGTAGAGGGGTCTGGCGAGACTGGTCACCGGGATGTTGAACCTGTTGACGAGAGAGGCCAAGATAAAATTTCCTGCAGATCCAGAGTCCAAGAAGGCCACAGCAGAGAAGGAGAAGGCAGAGGCAGACATCCGCACAGGCACAGTAAGACGTGGAGAAGCAGAGTAGACATCAAGGACTGTCTCACCTTTGTGCGGAGTCAGCGGACGTCTTTCCAGGCGGGGAGGACGGATAGGACAATCCCTCAGGAAGTGTTCGGTACTAGCACAGTACAGGCAGAGATTCTCCATGCGGCGTCGTGTCCTCTCTTGGGGTGTCAGGCGAGACCGGTCGACCTGCATAGCCTCCACGGCGGGAGGCACAGGAACAGGTTGCAGGGGACCAGAGGAGAGAGGAGCCGGGGAGAAGAAACGCCTCGTGCGAACAGAGTCCATATCCTGGCGGAGCTCCTGACGCCGTTCGGAAAAACGCATGTCAATGCGAGTGGCAAGATGGATGAGTTCATGTAGGTTAGCAGGGATTTCTCGTGCGGCCAGAACATCTTTAATGTTGCTGGATAGGCCTTTTTTAAAGGTCGCGCAGAGTGCCTCATTATTCCAGGATAATTCTGAAGCAAGGGTACGGAACTGTACGGCATACTCGCCAACGGAAGAATTACCCTGGACCAGGTTCAACAGGGCAGTCTCAGCAGAAGAGGCTCGGGCAGGTTCCTCAAAAACACTTCGAATTTCCGAGAAGAAGGAGTGTACAGAGGCAGTGACGGGGTCATTGCGGTCCCAGAGCGGTGTGGCCCAAGCCAGGGCTTTTCCAGACAGCAGGCTGACTACGAAAGCCACTTTAGACCTTTCGGTGGGGAACTGGTCCGACATCATCTCCAAGTGTAATGAACATTGGGAAAGAAAGCCACGGCAAAACTTAGAGTCCCCATCAAATTTATCCGGCAAGGATAGTCGTATTCCAGAAGCGGCCACTCGCTGCGGAGGAGGTACAGGAGCTGGCGGAGGAGATGATTGCTGGAGCTGTGGTAGTAACTGTTGTAGCATAACAGTCAGTTGAGACAGCTGTTGGCCTTGTTGCGCAATCTGTTGTGACTGCTGGGCGACCACCGTGGTGAGGTCAGCGACAACTGGCAGAGGAACTTCAGCGGGATCCATGGCCGGATCTACTGTCACGATGCCGGCTGGCAGGTGGTGGATCCTCTGTGCCAGAGAGGGATTGGCGTGGACCGTGCTAGAGGATCGGTTCTAAGTCACTACTGGTTTTCACCAGAGCCCGCCGCAAAGCGGGATGGTCTTGCTGCGGCGGTAGTGACCAGGTCGTATCCCCTAGCAACGGCTCAACCTCTCTGGCTGCTGAAGAAAGGCGCGGTACAAGGGAGTAGACAGAAGCAAGGTCGGACGTAGCAGAAGGTCGGGGCAGGCAGCAAGGATCGTAGTCAGGGGCAACGGCAGAAGGTCTGGAATCACAGGCAAGGAACACACAAGGAACGCTTTCACTGGCACTAGGGCAACAAGATCCGGCGAGGGAGTGAAGGGGAAGTGAGGTGATATAGGGAAGTGCACAGGTGTAAACACTAATTGGAACCACTGCACCAATCAGCGGTGCAGTGGCCCTTTAAATCGCAAAGACCCGGCGCGCGCGCGCCCTAGGGAGCGGGGCCGCGCGCGCCGGGACAGAACTGACGGGGAGCGAGTCAGGTACGGGAGCCGGGGTGCGCATCGCGAGCGGGCGCTACCCGCATCGCGAATCGCATCCCGGCCGGAGGTGGTAACGCAGCGCCCCGGGTCCGTGGAACCGACCGGGGCGCTGCAGTGAGGGAAGTGTAGCGAGCGCTCCGGGGAGGAGCGGGGACCCGGAGCGCTCGGCGTAACAAGGTGATTTTAGTACGTACCTGGCAGACAGTAATGGACATGCTTAGGAAGGATCTGCGCTTGGCTTGGGCTAAATGACTATGCTATGAGATTACCATAACACTATGGCTAGCTTTTTGTGAACTTGTATTTCCTTTTTTCAGTTTTCTTGTTTGCCTACAAATCCCATGATTCCATTTTCCTCCTTCCCACACATCAGCCACCCCAACCATTGAAACATAAATGAGCTGCAGACCTGTGGTTTTCAATCAGGGTGCCTCCAGCTGTTGCATTACTTGCAGATTGCTCTCTCCACCCATTGAAGCAGACAAGCTCCCTGTCATCAGCTGACTAGTGAGTCAGGTCTCGACCGCATTGCAAGCTGGGAAAAATCCGAGACAGCAGTCATTTTGTATGATGTTAAAAATAAATATTGGGGTGAAAATCACATAAGAATTGTGAGAAAACCATCACACACAGGTAAAGACACTATATTATGAACTACACTAACTTTACAGCCCCTGTAGCATAGTCAAATAAAAAAAATCCTGGAATACCCCTTTAAGACAATTGACATTTAATCTACACCCATTTCCTCAGGTAAGTAGAGACTTTTCAGGTGTTAGGTAGGAATGTGGAATAGCATGTGGATACCTTGTAAATGTAAAAACCTGACTGGTGCCTATAAGGTCCCATACAAGGATATCACAAATCAGAACAATACAACAAAAAAACTATTATAAAGGGTACTAGTGCACAATAGAGCACAAAGTCAGTATTTATTGTATACAACAATGAGGCCAGAGACAGGAAAAAGTGGTAACAACTGAACACATTACTCAGGCATAACATCGAAAATGGCTTCTGGGACTGCAGGATAAACAGAAGCAAACTTCAATCTGGGTCACTTTGCCATGGAAAATGGGAAGGTGTGGAGGATAGGTGGGGGTCCCCCTCCAACAGACCCCAAGAATTTAAGCTCTACATCCCTTCTTAAACAGAAATCAAAGCATGAACCCTATCCTGGTGTAGAAAAAGGATTTTGGCTGGAAAGCCTCATTGGTATGGTATGGCGGTTTGCATAGTAATACAGACTGTTGGATAAAGTTGCTCCTATCTTGAAGTGTTGAGGCTGATAAATCTGTACAGGAAAAAACAGAAAGGAAAAAATGTACAAAAATGTGCCGTTATCACCAATGGCAGCAATGGTCAAGATATAGAAAAAGGTATGCTAACCTTTTAGTGTTGTACTGCGAGCAGAACAAAATAATGTGCCTTATGCCATTATAGTGGTTTCCAAATGCGGGTTGCAGCTGGGCATCTATCTTTTATCCTGGTGTGCAGAGACGATGGTAAAGTGGCTAGCAGAGTGACTCCTTCTCTTGAAGGCAAAATAGCTGAAGCGACGCTCTCCCATAAGTGTAGATTAGATTAGATAGTAAACGATACGGCCAATAAAATAATAAAACAAAAATAGCTTTATTTATCAGTAATAGTACATAGCAGACAGACAACGCATTTCTAGGGAAGGGACCACCTCTTTGTCCGGACCTGATGAAGAGTGGGTTCCTCCCTATCAAAATGCATTGTCCGTCTGCTTTGTATTATCATGACTAGGGGATATTATAACTGCTATGGCTTACCTTTTCCCATAACCACCACCAACCACTTCCCTCCATGACCCCTTACCTTAAAACATGACAAGACCAGGTGTTGGTGTAAACAGGCCACAGCCAATTATAACATTGTGAACAACAATTGTATGAACGTCATACATAAACAATAAAACATTTAACCATAGAAATGTCCCTATCACAGGAGGAGGACCTGAAGGCACTATTACCCAACTTCTTCTGGGGCCTCACTTGCCCCTAGCCGCAAGTGGCCTGCACAGAGTCACCGTTTGTGAGGCCCCCCAACCGTCCTGGGACCCATGTCCCCTGATGACTTCTCCATGGGGCTGGGAACCGCTCCCAGCCCACCTCCACACTCTCTCCCATCTCCATCATGCCATACACAGGTGCCTCCAGGTCCCACTCCTGCCCCCGCTGCCATGACAAATTCAAGGGCGGGCGGGCACGTGTCCACTTCTTCTTCCCGACTGTCCTGGCTTCCTCTTCCTGTCCTATTAACCCCATCCTAACTCCTCCCCTTCCTCTCTATACTTCTCCCGCCCTACACTTTAACCCCTGCCACACTGTATAATCCCCCTGTCATGTGCCCCTCCAGTCCTATGCTATCCCTTCCAGGGCTTCCTTGACTAGGGGATATTATAACTGCTATGGCCTACCTTTTCCCATAACCACCACCAACCACTTCCCTCCATGACCCCTTACCTTAAAACATGACAAGACCAGGTGTTGGTGTAAACAGGCCACAGCAGCCCCTTTAATAATTATCAACCAATTATAACATTGTGAACAACAATTGTATGAACGTCATACATAAACAATAAAACATTTAACCATAGAAATGTCCCTATCACAGGAGGAGGACCTGAAGGCACTATTATTCAACTTCTTCTGGAGCCTCACTTGCCCCTAGCTGCAATCCGCCTGCACAGGGTCACCGTTTGTGAGGCCCCCCAACCGTCCTGGGACCCATGTCCCCCTGATGACTTTTCCATTGGGCTGGGAACCGCTCACAGCCCACCTCCACACTCTCTCCCATCTCCATCATGCCATACACAGGTGCCTCCAGGTCCCACTCCTGCCCCCGCCACAAAGGCGGCAAGTGACCCCCCTCACTTGTCCCCGTTCCTCCACAAACCAAGGGCTCTGGCCACCGCCTACTTAATCTCCAAAAGCCACAAGTCCATGCCAAACACATTGAGATGGACACCATCATCATCCATGAACTCGGGAGCTCCGGCTTCCAGATCCCGGTGGCGTACTACCAAGCCCCCATTCCGCGCCACAAACTTGCTGACAACCTTATTGATCTTAACCCTGGTTCTGTTTAAGGCAACAACCGAGCGGGCCTGCCGCGACTTGCGCCTGGCCACCATTTCCGACCAAACAACTACCAGGCCCGGGAAAGAGGACCACAACCTGAAAAGGTCCAACTTAACGTCCCTAATCAAGTCCCGGGACCTCCGAACCCCCAAATCATTACCCCCAAGATGAATCACTATAACATCTGGAGCCCTATCCAGCTGGACAAAAAATTGCATCCTCGCCAACAACTCGGCCCACCTCATCCCACTCTTTCCCAACCAATGAACCTGCCCTTCAGTGCCAGCTAACCTCAATTGGCGACCAGCCGTCCGCACACCAGCCCGCACCCCACCTCGCACCACATAAGAGTGCCCGATGATCCATATCATATCACGGAGCAGCGCCTCCTCTCTCACCCTCCGAAGGATTTCCTCCATGTCGGCCATCAGGTATGGAGCTCCGTCCGCACGTGTCCACTTCTTCTTCCCGACTGTCCTGACTTCCTCTTCCTGTCCTATTAACCCCATCCTAACTCCTCCCCTTCCTTTCTATACTTCTCCTGCCCTACACTTTAACCCCTGCCACACTGTATAATCCCCCTGTCATGTGCCCCTCCAGTCCTATGCTATCCCTTCCAGGGCTTCCTGTAATCTTCCAAAGAATCCAATAAACGTGAAAAATTCTCTACTTTTCTTGGAAAATATGAAAAAGGGGCATGTCTGCTGGGGAAAAGGGTGTGTCCTAAACAAAAGGGTGTGTCCCTGACATATTTACTAAGGTTTGGTCTGTGATCGATTTGAGTTTTGGAAAATCAGACAGCTCAGAACAGTTGTTTAAAAAAAAAAAAAATCAAAATGTAGGGAAAAATTTGTAAATACCGTGGAAATATACCTGTCAGGAATAAAAACCCACACAGTAAACTACGCTCCACTTTTAGTAGAGGAGACATAGGGTTTAATTTACTTAGTTACCCCTCCCCCCCCCCCCCACACACACACACTCCACAGGGGAGCGAACTAGAGCACTGGAGTTTATCTCTGCCCACCTCTAGGCCACCCTCACTATCCGGACTTTCAGCCAATACCTTCCATACTTCAGCCCTGCTACTGTAAACAGGAATGGAGCTCAGCGCCCTTTTAGTATCTGCACTCTCCCTGCACATTTGCAGTCCACCACAGGACACCACTTTTTGCAACTTTGGTCTGGACTTTTTCTACTTCTTGCCCTCAGGTGCCTCCTCTGTGAGTTCATCTCTAAATACAAGGTTCTAAGGGCAGACCGAGGATTTAAGCATTCTAATCTGGTCGCTGATGTCACTCTGGAGGAGTTAGGGTATTCTCACATTGATTAATGTAAACGGAATCTCACAGAATTCCGCAAGCAGAGATTCCACCTGACGGCCGAGTAGGACTGCACCATCACCAGCAGTCATTAGCAGTGAGGCTAGGCTGCTGAGCTGACTTCATAGTTCTCAGGCAGCTGCCATATATTACAGAATTCTGTGTGAAGGGATTAATATATAATCTAGATGTAATAATTTAGTTTATTAAAGGAGTAGTAGATCCTTGGAATAAACTTCCAGCAATTGTGATGAATCCACAGTAAGTATATGCAAACATGTCTGGGATAAACTATTAAACCTAAAATAAAAATGAAAAGGAAATGATTTCATACAATGTATGGGAGGAAATTTAACCCCTTCAGGACCAAGCCCATTTTGGCCTTAAGGACCAGAGCGTTTTTTGCACATCTGACCACTGTCACTTTAAACATTAATAATTCTGGAATGCTTTTAGTTATCATTCTGATTCCGAGATTGTTTTTTCGTGACATATTCTACTTTAACATGGTGGTAAATTTTTGTGGTAACTTGCATCCTTTCCTTGTGAAAAATCCTAAAATTTGATGAAAAATTTGAAAATTTTGCATTTTTATAACTTTGAAGCTCTCTGCTTGTAAGGAAAATGTATATTACAAATAAAAAATTTTTTTATTCACATATACAATATGTCTACTTTATGTCTGCATCATAAAAGTGACGAGTTTTTACTTTTGGAAGACACCAGAGGGCTTCAAAGTTCAGCAGCAATTTTCCAATTTTTCATAAAATTTTCAAACTCACTATTTTTCAGGGACCAGTTCAGGTTTGAAGTGGATTTGAAGGGTCTTCATATTAGAAATACCCCACAAAAGACCCCAAAGTATTCAAAATGACATTCAGTCATCATTTTAACCCTTTAGGTGTTTCACAGGAATAGAAGCAAAGTGAAGGAGAAAATTCACATCTTCATTTTTTACACTCGCATGTTCTTGTAGACCCAATTTTTGAATTTTTACAAGGGGTAAAAGGAGAAAATGTATACTTGTATTTGTAGCCCAATTGCTCTAGAGTAAGCACATACCTCATATGTCTATGTAAAGTGTTCGGCGGGCGCAGTAGAGGGCTCAGAAGGGAAAGAGCGATAAGGGGATTTTGGAGAGTACGTTTTTCTGAAATGGTTTTTGGGGGGCATGTTGCATTTAGGAAGCCCCTATGGTGCCAGAACAGCAAAAAACCCTCACATGGCATACCATTTTGGAAACTAGACCCCTTGAGGAACATAACAAGGAATAAAGTGAGCCTTAATACCCCACAGGTGTTTCACGACTTTTGCATATGTAAAAAAAAATTTATTTTTTTTCACTAAAATGTGTGTTTCCCCCCAAATTTCACATTTTTCCAAGGGTTAATAGCAGGAAATACCCCCCAATATTTGTAACCCCTTCTCTTCTGAGTATGGAGGTACCCCATAAGTTGACCTGAAGTGCACTATGGGCGAACTACAATGCTCAGAAGAGAAGGAGTCATATTTGGCTTTTTGAGAGCAAATTTTGCTCGGGGGGCATGTCGCATTTAGGATGCCCCTATGGTGCCAGAACAGCAAAAAAAAAAAACACATGGCATACCATTTTGGAAACTAGACCCCTTGAGGAATGTAATAAGGAATAAAGTGAGCCTTATTACCCCACAGGTGTTTCACGACTTTTGCATATGTAAAAAAAAAATAAAAATTCCACTAAAATGTGTGTTTCCCCCCAAATTTCACATTTTTGCAAGGGTTAGTAGCAGAAAATACCCCCCAAAATTTGTAACCCCATCTCTTCTGAGTATGGAGGTACCCCATAAGTTGACCTGAAGTGCAATATGGGCGACCTACAATGCTCAGAAGAGAAGGAGTCATATTTGGCTTTTTGAGAGCAAATTTTGCTCGGGGAGCATGTCGCATTTAGGAAGCCCCTAAGGTGCCAGAACAGCAAAAAAAAAAAAAACACATGGCATACCATTTTGGAAACTAGACCCCTTGAGGAACATAACAAGGGGTACAGTGAGCATTTGCCCCCCACTGGTGTCTGACAGATCTTTGGAACAGTGGGCTGTACAAGTTTTCATTTTCACGGACCACTGTTCCAAAGATCCGTCAGACACCTGTGGGGGGGTAAATTCTCACTGCACCCCTCATTACATTCCGTGAGGGGTGTCGTTTCCGAAATGGGGTTACATGTGTTTTTTTTTTTCTTTTTGCGTTTGTCAAAACCGCTGTAACAATGAGCCACCCCTGTGCAAATCACCTCAAATGTACATGGTGCGCTCTCCCTTCTGGGCCTTGTTGTGCGCCCCCAGAGCACTTTGCGCTCACATATGGGGTATCTCTGTAGTCGGGAGAAATTGCGTTACAAATTTTGGGGGGCTTTTTTCCCTTTTACCTCTTGTGAAAATGTAAAGTATAGGGCAACATCAGCATGTTAGTGTAAAAAATTTAATTTTTTTACACTAACATTCTGGTGTAGACCCCAACATTTCCTTTTCATGAAGGGTTAAAGAAGAAAAAGCCCCCCAAACCTTGTAACGCAATTTCTCCCGAGTACAGCGATACCCCATATGTGGCCCTAAACTGTTGCCCTGAAATACGACAGGGCTCCAAAGTGAGAGCGCCATGTGCATTTGAGGCCTAAATTAGGGATTTGCATAGGGGTGGACATAGGGGTATTCTACGCCAGTGATTCCCAAACAGGGTGCCTCCAGCTGTTGCAAAACTCCCAGCATGCGTGGACAGTCAACGGCTGTCCGGCAATACTGGGAGTTGTTGTTTTTCAACAGCTGGAGGCTCTGCTTTGGAAACAGTGGTGTACCGGACGTTCTTATTGGGGGAGGGGGGCTGTGTAGGGGTATGTGTATATGTAGTGTTTTTAACTTTTTATTTTATTTTGTGTTAGTGTAGTGTAGTGTTTTTAGGGTACAGTCACATGGGCGGGGGATTACAGCGAGTTTCCCAGCGCAAAATTTGCTGCATCTCAAGATGCGAGAAACCCACTGTAAAAGCCTCGCCCATGTGAATGCACCAGCTGTTGCAAAACCACAACTCCCAGCATGCATGGTCTGTTAGTGCATGCTGGGAGTTATAGCTTTGCAACAGCTGGAGGCACACAGGTTAGGAAACACTGAGTTAGAAACAATGTTTCCCAACCAGTGTGTGTCCAGTTGTTGCAAAACTACAACTCCCAGCATGCCCAGACAGCTGAAGGGCATGCTGGGAGTTGTAGTTCGGCAACATCTGAAGGGCCAGATGTTGCTGAACTAAAACTCCCAGCATGCCTGGACAGTCAGTGCATGCTGGGAGTTGTAGTTTTGCAACAGCTGGAAGAGCACAGATTGGAGACCATTATACAATGGTCTCCAAACTGGGGACCTACAGATGTTGCAAAACTACAACTCCCAGCATGCCCAGACAGCCAAAGGCTGTCTAGGCATGCTGGGAGTTGTAGTTTTCAGACTTCTAGAAGCAGCAGTGAAGATCTTCACTGCTGCCTCTGAGGACCACATACTTACCTGCCGGTCCCGTCGCTGCTCGTCCACGTGGCCGGTCCTGCCGCTGCTCCTCGGTCCCGCCGCTGCTCCAGGTAAGGCCGCCAGTCCCCTCGTGTTCCCCCCCTATGCCGCAGGTCCCTGCGAGCCCCTGCAGCCATCGTCCCCCGTTCTGCCCGACTTCCAGGGGCGGGCAGTGCGGGGGATCTGAACTTTCACCCCAGATCACTGTGATTGGTCCACAAGGACCAATCACAGTGATCGCTGACCAGGACCATCAATGGATGGTCCTGGGGGGTGAAGCAGAAGTTGTCCCCTGCTGGAAACAGCGGGACTTCTGCCAGTTAACCTGTGCGATGCTGCGCATCGCCGGGTTAACTGAATGTCATTTATAAACGTCGGGATGCGCGAACGCACTGCACAACCCAGCGTTTATATATGACATTCTGCGGGAAGGGGTTAATTAGAAATAGTATGGTGGTTAAGTGTAACCAATTATTTCACAGTGTAATCAATGTATTTCCTATATCATGGATAGGTGATAAATTGTAAGAAAAAAAACTTTTAACAGAAAATAATGACAGACAATACAATAATGTATAAAGTGAATAATTTTGTCTGTGAGCTCACCATTTTGCATGGATTGACATTCTGATTTCTCCAATAGAATTTGACTTTGTGAAAAACTATTCATATCAGTCTGTCGAATTCGAGCTTCCAATATTCGAATCTGTGCTTCCTTTTGGGCTACCTGCATACCCTGGAAGAAAAAAATAATAATTAAAATGGTATTAGTAATTAATACCCCAGCATATTTAAAAAAAAATTTAAGTAAAATAAGATTCATTCATTATGATATGGACACTAAATAAAATAAATTTACCAATTTGAAGAGAGGTGATATTTAATTTAGAGGGCTTTTCACAATATACTTTAACCCCATGTACGGCGCTGCAGCGGGTAACTTTGCGCACAATTCTGTACATTTACGGCACAGCTATGAAGCAGGAGCATGTGAGCTACATAGCATGTGAGCTCCGGCTGCTAGAGATGAGCGAAGTTTCAGAAATTCGATTCTTCATGAACCTTGCGTCTCAGAGGTTGCTGACTTTAGCCTGCATAAATTAGTTCAGCTTTCAGGTGCTCCGATGGGCTGGAAAAGGTGGAGACAGTCATAGGAGAACCTGAAAGCTGAACTCATTTATGCAGGCTAAAGTCAGCAAACGCCGAGCCACGAGGTTCGTGACCAATTGAATTACTGTAACTTCGCTCATCTCTACCGGCTGCAATCAGCAGCCGGGTACTCACCAATAATGATGGACATCAGCGATCCCGTTGATGCCTGTCATTAACCCCTCAGATGCCATGATCAATGCCGTTTGGGGGATTCATCAGACCACCCGTGGTGCAATCGAGGGTGTCCGATGAATCAAGATGGTGCCGGAGCTTCTCTTAACTGCTCCCATCCATCTGCAGCGCTGTTCTTCTCTGGTCTGCCTTCTAGAAGTTCAGAGAAGTAGATCACCAAGAACACTGATCAGTGCTATTCCTATGCATAGCACTGATCAGAATTTGCAATCTAGAGATTGCAATAAATAGTCCCCTGCAGGGACAAATTTTTTTTTTTTAAATTGTGAAAGTGAATAAGCCCATCCTCCAATAAAAAATAATAGTTCCATCTTTTCAGATAAAAAAAATGTGGTGTAAACATATAAAAAACTAAAAATAAATAAATACCAATGTCCAAAATTGCTGGTATTCAGTCAGGTCACATCACATCCCAGAAAAAAAGAATAATGAGTAATCAAAAAGTCAAACAGATGCAAACATGATACTGATAACTAGTTCATGGTGCAAAAAATTATCCCTCATCCCTATATACGGATAAATGAGAAAGCTATAGGCGGTTAGAATAGGGCAATTTTAAATATACAAATTTTTTGTTAAAAAAAAGTTTTAGTTTTACTATAAGTAGTACAATATTAGAGAAGTGTTTCATTTTAATTGTAGTGATCCAAAGAATAAAGAAAACATGTCAGTTTTACAGTAAAGTGCACTGCAAGAACCCCCCCACCCCAAAAAAAAAGAAGTTGTAAAATTGCGTTTTTCTTTTCAATTTCCCACTATAAATAATATTTTTTTAGTTTTGACATACATTTTACAATAAAAAAATAGGTGTCATTACAAAGTACTATTAGTTGCACAAAAACAAGCCATCATATGGGTCTGTGGAGGGAAAAATAAAAGAGTTATGTCTGCAGGGACCCGTGGCTACTCTTCAGACGCGACGATCAAAGATGACCGCCGCATCTGAAGTGAAACCGAAAGCATCCCAGCAGCTCAGTCGGTTGTTCGGGACCGCCGCGGTGAAATTGCTGCGTCCCCAAGAGCTTGCAGGACACCAGGAGGATCCCTGCCTGCCTCTGGTGTGTCCGATTGCTGAATGACTTCTCCGTGCCTGAGATCCAGGCAGGAGCAGTTGAGCGGCGATAAGACTGATCAGTGCCATGTTAATGCATGGCAGTGATCAGTGTAGGAAGTCAGTGTATGCAATGTTATAACCCCCTATGGCTGCTATGACAGTGCACAAAAAAAGTGAAAAAAAAAGTGTTAATAAATGTGATTTAACCCCTTCCCTAATAAAAGTCTGAATCCCCCCCCCCTTTGCCCATTAAAAAAAAACAACTATGTAAATAAATATAAACATATGTGGTATCGCCGCATGCGTAAATGTCCAAACTATAAAAATATATAATTAATTAAATCGCACGGTCAATACATGTAAAAAAATTCCAAAGTCCAAAATAGCGTATTTTTGGTCAGTTTTTATACCATTAAAAATGTTATAAAAAGCGATCAAAAAGTCTGATCAAAACAAAAATGGAACAGTTAAAAAGTTCAGATCACGGCGCAAAAAAGGAGCCCTCATATATCCCCATAAGCGAAAAATAAAAAAGCTATAGGGGTCAGAAGAGGACATTTTTAAACTTATAAATTTTCCTGTATGTAGTTTTTGCCAGATGTACGACAAAATCAAACCTATATAAGTAGGGTATCATTTTAACCATATGGACCTACAGAATAAGGTATCATGATAAGGTGTCATTTTAACCCAAAAATGCACTGCATAGAAACTGAAGCCCCCAAAAGTAAAAAAAAATTGTGTTTTTTTCTTCAATTTTGTCGCACAATGATTTTTTTTTCCCATTTCGCCGTGGATTTTGGGGTAAAATGACTAATGTCACTGCAAAGTAGAATTGGCGGCGCAAAAAATAAGCCATAATATGGATTTTTAGGTGGAAAATTGAAAGGGTTATGATTTTTAAAAGGTAGGAGGAAAAACTAAAAAATGCTGAGTCCTTAAGGGGTTAATACTGATTAATGCTATGCCTATGCATTACACTGAACAGTATTAGCAATCTAATGATTGCTATAGATAGTCCCCTATGGGGACATAAAAATTGTCAAAAAAAAGTTTTCAAAAATGTAAAAAAAACACTCCCCCCAATTAAAAATGTTATTCCAAAAAGCGTAAACTATCAAAATACAATGTTAATGAACAGCATAAACATAAAGAAAAAAAGGTAAAATTGTTGCTTTTTTGTGCCATCATATTCCAAAAAAATTAATACAAAGCGATTAAAAAGTCACATATACGCAAATGTGCTACCGATACTACAGACCACAGCGCAAAGAATGAGCCTTCATACAGCCCCATATATGTAAAAATTTTAAGGTGGTCAAAATGGGGCAATTTTAAACATACTTATATTGTAAAAAAAATTAAATTATGTTTTTTTTTTAAAGCAGTACAATAATAGAACATTTTCTAAAGGTATCATTTTAATTGTTTTGACCCAAGGAATAAAGAAAACATGTCATTTTACTGTAAATTGCACTGCGTAAATTGTGCAGCGTGAAAAAAAACCTTCCAAAATTTGCTAAATGGCGGTTTTCTTTTCATTTCCCCACACAAATGTTTTTTGGGTTGCGCCATACCTTTTAAGGTAAAATGAGTGATGTTATTACAAAGGAACATTGGTCACACAAAAACAAGCCCTGATATGGGTCTGTGGATGGAATATTAAAATAGTTAGGATTTTTAAAAGGCACGGAGGAAATTTTTTTAATGCAAAAGTAAAATTGGTTGTGTCCTTAAGGGGCTATAGTTAAAATGAGCTGTGTCCTTAAAGGGGTACTACACTGGTAAAAAAAAAAAAGGGGTACTACTTTATCAGATGCTGCTTGACTGCACCACCACTCTGTTGTGGGTTGCAAGCATGCACCAGTTCCCAGCATCTTAAAGTGTCAGAATGCACATATTGCTCTTTAATTAAGCCAATGCCTATATGCTGCAGGCTTCTTTAGAACCCTTCCCCAATTATTCTTGCCTATGTCTTTATGGTTTCCGGCTTTAGCTATTTCTGTTCCCCATCTAGCTTGTATTTCTTCTATTATCTGTTGCCTCATAAGACTCGTGAACTTCGTCAGTCTTATTTTTTTTAAATAACTCTGCCAGCATTACTGTCCATCTATATGCCTGCCGTTTCTGGCTAGAGACCTATATATCACCTATGGGAAAGTCCACACTTCCATGCACCAGAGCTTCACAGGCTGCCACTGGAGTCCTTTTTTACTCCTCCCTGATAACATCATGGATCTGGTGGATGTTTGAGACCTTGCACTTCCCCACTTTCCATTTGAGGATGCCCTACATATGCTCAATTGGCTTTAGGTCTGGAAACATGCTTAATCAGTCCATCAGCTTCTTTAGCAAGGCAGTGGGGGTCTTGAAGGTTTGTTTGAGGTCAGAATCATGTTGGAATACTGCCCTGCGGCCTCCTTTCCGAAAGAAAGGGGATAATGCTCTGTTTCAGTATATCACAGTACATGTTTGCATTTATTGTTCCTTCAATGAAAGGCAGCCCCCCTATACAAGCCGTACTCATGTAGCCACAGATTATGACACTGCCACTACCAGGCATGACTGTAGGCAAGATACAATTGTCTTTGTACTCCATACCTGGTTGCTACCACACACACACTTGACATTATCTAAACCAAATAAGTTTATCTTTGTTTAATCGGAGCACAGGACATGATAACAGCATCCATGTCCTAAGTCAACTTGTCTTCATCAACCTGTTTGCAGGCTTTCTTGCACTTCTTTTTTATATGAAGCTACCTGCTTGGCAGACAGTAATGCAGACCAATTTGATGCAGTGTGTGGAATTTGGTCTGAGCACTGAAAAGCTGACCCTATCCCTCCAACCACTGCAGCAATGTTGGAAACACTCATACAACTATTTCTATCTGAATATGACGCTGAACAAGTGCACTCAACTTCTTTAGTCGATTATGCGAGTGATAACACTAATTTTAAGACACCTGTTCCCCATTAACACCTGAGACCTTGTAACACTAACAAATCATATGACACCGGGGGTGGAATGGCTAATTGTGCCATATTTGGACAATTCTACTTAGGGGTGAACTTACTTTTGTTACCAAGGTGTAGACAATAATGGCTGTGTGTTAAGTTATTTTGATAGGTCACAACAATAAACATTGTATGAAACAGAAAAACATAAAATAATTACAAAATTGTCAGGGGTTTATTCACTTATCTGAGACACTGTATCTGCACGTTTGGATCTCACTTCTTCTCCTGTTGCATATGTATGTCTACCAATTCAAGTCTTTGCAACTGATTCCTGGCATTTCAGGCCTAAGCCTATCTATACCTCTGTGCTTTGATGGGAAGCATAACCCATTGGAGGTTCCTTAACCAGTGCATCATCAATTTTGAAGTTCAAATATACTTCTTTACTTTGGACATAGTAAAGGTGGCTTATATCATCTCTTTACTGTATACTGAGTCTCTAACATGGGAATCTCCTCTCTGGGAATGGAAAGACCTGGCAATATCCCATCTCAGTCTGTTTGTTTCTATAAACATTTAAAAGAATCCTCTTCCTTAGCAATTTCTTCATTGTTTTTGTTATGTCAGGATAACTCTACTTTGGACCAATATGTCATTCAGTTTTGTACCCTCGCTTGTGAGCATAGGTGAATGCACAATCTGCTTCCTGCCACTAAAAGAAAGCCTCACAGGTTGCATAAAATATTAGCTGACCATCAACTTTGGTTTTCCCTGTACAAACCTATTTTGTTGTCTAATTGGATTATTTTCATTGTTGTCTAATTGGTTTTCTCTTTTGGGCTTGCTGTTTAAGTGGCTTGTGGCCTTAGGGGAGCTAAAAAGCAGGAGTTAAAAGTCCCTGTATCTTTTTCACTTAATTTTCACTGTTTTGTAAACAAGTACTGGGGTCCCAGTGGTCAGAGCCTCTATGTTCAGTCATATATCTGGATAGGAGATAAGTTTGCAAACGGTGAAGTGCCCCATTATTAAAATCTTTAAAAAATGTAACAAAATAAGTAAAATTTACAATGAAAGGCAGGTGCTTAAAACAATGCAAAACAAATCCCAAATCCTTTTCAAACATTCTATTATGCAAAAAAAAAAAAGTCAGAGCATGGGCAGGTGGTCACTGGGGATCAAGAGGAGGCAGAGCTACTGAATGTTTTTTTTTTTTTTTTAGCTCTGTATGTACAAAAGAAGATGGAGGCGCTAATGTAGGTAATACATCATGTAATGTACTAAACTAGCTGAATGTACATATGATCAAAGGTAAATTTAATAAAATGAATGCAAGCAAAGCTTCAGGACCAGATGGATTGCATCAAGAGTTTTTAAAGAACTTAGTTCAGTCATTTCAGTTCATCTTCAAAAAGGCCACAAGGCCAACTCAGGTAACTTTAGACCAGTAAGCTATTGACAGAAAATTATGTAGGGGTTAATAATATTAGAAGTAACAGCCAGCATGGTTTTACTATAGACAGAAGTTGTCATATCAATCTAATTTGCTTTTATGAAGAGGCCAAAGCCTGGAAGCCTGGACAGAGTGGTGGTTATGGATATAAGGGAAGATTTAGCATTGCATTTAAAGCCTTTTTTTTTTGCTTTTATTTGGCAAATGAAAAGTTACATGTGTGCCTAAGCAATTGTTTGTGACTTTTGTCTATACACTAAAACTAATAAAACAGCCTTTCCAAAGGAAATTTCAGTTTTCACTTTAACACAGATTTATCAAGGGCGATGGTGGAACAGAAAGTCACAAGCCCCTCTAAAACACTGCAAATCTACACCAGCCTGGACCTGACTTACAAAACTGGCTTTGCAGATCAGGATTTCATATTCCCCACCGGGACTCCTGATTCCTCAAGACCAACCGGCCAATCACGGCTCCCAGTGGGGAATATAAAATTACAGTATCAGGATGTGGGGTGGGGGCGCAGTGATGTAAAAAATAGGGGGCCATCTTATATACAAAATCCATAACTAAGCCAGGGATTATTGTTAGCCACAATAACAATTACTCCAGTACCCCGCCCCCCCAGTGCAGCCATAGCCAATAGCCTGCAGCATCTTGCTGCAGGCATCCAATGAGCTGCTGGCTGCCTTCCCCTTTCTTTCCTATGGAGCTGTAGTCGGCAGGATCGTAATGGAGGACATTCTGTCCCCCTGAAGGTATTTAAAGAACTGTACAGTACTGTATGCGATGTCACACATCACATACAATACATATACACACTATACACCCCATACATCAATGTTTCCCTATCAGTGTGCCTCCAGCTGTTGCAAAACTATAACTCCCAGCATGCCCAGACAGTCAATGGCTGTACATGCATGCTGGGAGTTGTAGTTGTGCAACAGCTGGAGGCACCCTGGTTTGTTAAACACTCCCCATACACTCCACATACAATGGTCATCCCACAACCAATTAGCAGTTTCCCATAGAGATATGTATTCAACATACAATGGTTCCGAGGCCCCAGAACCAATTACCATTTTTACATAGACATATGTACTCGACATATGATGGTTTCAACATATGATGGTTCTCCTGGAACCAATTAATATAATATGTTGAGGGACCACTGCATACCTCAACTATGAGAGACAGAATGAGAAAAAAAATCCATAAAATCACATTGTCTGATTTTTAAAGAATTTATTTGCAAAATATAGTAACATAGTTCATAAGGTTGAAAAAAGACCAGAGTCTAATGAGTCCCTACTGAGTTGATCCAGAGGAAGGCAAAAAACCCTCATACTAGAGGTAAAAGTTCCTTCCCGACTCCAAATATGGCAGTCAGAATAAATCCCTGGATCAACCTTCTGTCCCTATAAATCTAGTATCCATAACCAGGAATGTTATTACTCTCCAAAAATGCATCCAGACCCCTTTTTGAACTCTTTTACAGAGTTCACCATGACCACAGTCTCACTGCTCTTACATTAAAGAACCCCCCCCCCCCCCCCCCCCCCCGTCTGTGCTGGTGTAGAAACAGTCTTTCCCCTTGCTATAGATACAGTCCTGGGTATAAATAGATCATGGGAGAGATCTCTGTACGGCCCCCTGATATATTTATACATAGTTATTAGGTCACCCCTAAGCCTTCTTTTTTCTAAACTAAATAACCCCAATTCTGATAATCTTTCTGGGAACTGTAGTCCTCCCATTCTCCGTATTACCCTGGTTGCCCGTATTTGAACCCTCTCCAGCTCCACTATATCTTTCTTGTACACTGGTGCCCAGTACTGTTCACAGTATTCTATGTGTGGTCTGACTAATGATTTGTACGTACAGTGGTAGAATTATTTCCTTGTCGTGGGCATCTATGCCCCTATTGATGCACCCCATGATTTTATTTGCCTTGGCAGCAGCTGCCCGACACTGGTCACTACAGCTAAATTTACTGTTAACTAAGACCCCTAAGTCCTTTTCCACATCAGTCGTCCCAAATGTTCTCCCATTTAATACATAATCCCAGCCCGGATTTTTCCTCCCCATGTGCAGTACCTTACATTTATCAGTGTTAAACCTCATCTGTCACTTCCCAGCCCAAACCTCCAACCTATCCAGATCCATTTGTAACAGTGCACTGTCCTCTATAGTGTTTACCGCTTTACAGAGTTTAGTATCATCTGCAAAGATTGCTACTTTACTATTCAACCCCTCTACAAGATCATTAATGAATATATTAAATAGAAAAGGACCCAAGACTGACCCCTGTGGTACCCCACTAGTAACAGTCACTCAATCAGAATAAGTACCATTAATAACCACCCTCTGTTTGCTATCACTGAGCCAGTTACTTACCCACATACACACATTCTCCCCCAGCCCAATCCTTCTCATTTTATGTACCAATCTTTTATGTGGCACCATATCAAATGCTTGGAAAAATCCAGATATACAATATCCAGTGATTCCCCCTGGTCCAGTCTGGAGCTCACCTCCTCATAAAAGCTGATCAGATTGACAGGACCGATTCCTTATAAAGCCATGCTGATATGGAGTCAGACATTTATTTTTATCAAGATACTCCAAAATAGCATCTCTTAGAAAACCATCAAACAATTTACTTACAATGGAGGTTAAACTAACAGATCTATAATTCCCGGGGTCACCTTTTGACCTCTTTTTAAATATTGGCACTACATTTGCTATGCGCCAGTCCTGGGGAACCTTCCATGTCACTATAGAGTCCTTGAATATAAAAAAATAGGGGTGTGTCTATTACATTACTTAAATTCGTTAGAACACGGGGATGAATGCCATTTGGGCCTGGTGATTTGTCTATTTTGATTATTTGTATGCGGCATTGTACTTCTTCCTGGGTTAAACAGGTGACCTGTACAGGGGATTTTACCTTATCTTGCTGTATTTCACCTGGCATTTTAATTTCCTCAGTGAATACAGTGGAGAAGAATTTGTTTAATATATTTGCTTTTTCCTGATCCCAGTCTATAATTTCTTTCATTTTTGACCTTTTAGCTATTTATATAAAGAACATTCTGGGGTATGTTTTACTCTCTTTGGCAATGAGTCTTTCTGTCTCGATTTTTGTGGCTTTTATCAGTTTTTTAAATAATCTATATTTTTCTCTAAAGCTTTTTAATAGGGTACTCCCGTGGAAAACTTATTTTTTTTTAAATCAACTGGTGCTAGGAAGTTAAACAGATTTGTAATTACTTCTATTAAAAAATCTTAATCCTTCCAGTACTTTTTAGGGGCTATATACTATAGAGGAAATGCTTTACTTTATAGATTTCTCTGATGTCATGACCACAATGCTATCTACTGACCTCAACTGTCCATTTTAGGAACTGTGCAGAGCAGGAGAAAATCCCCATAGAAAACATATTCTGCTCTGGACAGTTCCTAAAATGAACAGCAGAGGTCAGCAGAGAGCACTGTGGTCATGACATAAGAGAAATCTAAAAAGTAAAGCATTTCCTCTGTATTCACAGAATTTCTCCAAGGTGAACCACAGGATTAAACAGGCGCCAAGAACTTGCGAAGAGCAATCAGTTAATTTTACCCACAATGCAACGCGTTTCGCGGTCAAGACCGCTTCATCAGGCATATTGGGAACAGCAGATATGCATGGTATTTATACAGAGTCAGTTTAACCCTTGCATAAACAGACATAAAAAGAACTGCATGGAGAATATATATATAAAAAAATCGGATAAAAATGCAAACACACAAGCAAAACAAAAATTGCATTAAAACATATATATAAAAAATGAATGAAATTTAAAAACATATATGTCAAAAAGAAAAGAAAAAACATTTTATAGAAATCCATATACCATACATCAAAAAGATTTTTTTTGTATATATATTTTAAATAATGTGCAAAAACTATTATATAGCAATAAAATACAATAATAACAAAAATAAAACTAATAAGGTATTATCTCATTCTCCTACATTTAAATGAATCGAATCCGTACAAAAAAATGATACATCTCTCGCTATGTGTTTTACGGATTCAAAATTACAAACAAATGTTGCTAGTCCGATTACATCTGTAGCTTTACAGGGTGCAAGCAATTTTATGCCCTTGGTTGCTCCACTCTCTAATACTACTACTCTATGCCCCTCAACTGCAGTAATGCTGCAACATGTGAATTTACACATATCTAATCGTTTTGAACCATATATTTTCAACCAGGCTTGAGGCCTTGATACTGGAGGTATATTGATATGATTGGGGTCACTGAGACATGGCTGGACTCCTCGCATGACTGGGCTGTCAATCTGCAGGGGTTTAAATTGTTTCGCAAAGATAGAGTGAACAGAAAAGGTGGTGGAGTCTGTCCGTATGTAAGAAGTGGTATGAAAGTCAGTGTGAACGATGCCATAGTGTGTGATGATTCTGAGGATGTGGAATCATTGTGGGTAGAAATACAAAAGGAGGGAAATTCTGAAAAAATAATACTTGGTGTAATCTACAGACCACCTAATATAGGTCGGCTGCATAAACAAATAGAGCGGTTCCGTCCGGGCAGGTACAGTGGTAATAATGGGAGATTTTAACTATCCAGATATAGATTGGGGTCCGGGGTTGGCTAAAACTACAAAGGGGCGACAATTCCTAAATTTATTGCAGGATAATTTAATAGGCCAGTTTGTGGAGGACCCAACAAGAAGTAATGCCTTGTTGGATCTGATCATTTCCAACAACGCAGAGCTGGTTGGTAATGTAACTGTGAGGGAAAACCTTGGTAATAGCGACCACAATATAGTTACTTTTGACTTAAAATGTAGAAAACAAAGACAGGCGGGGAAGGCAAAAACATATAACTTTAAAAAGGCAAACTTCCCTGGGCTGAGGGGTGCACTACAGGACATAGACTGGGGGGCGGTGTTGGCAAATACTGATACAGAAGGGAAATGGGACATCTTTAAATCAACTCTAAATAACTATACAGCTAAATATATACCAAAGGGGAACAAATATAAACGATTAAAACTAAATCCTACATGGCTGACAAATGATGTTAAAAGAGCAATGTCCCGATTCGGCTGGCTGGAGGTGGATCCTCTGTGCCAGAGAGGGATTGGCGTGGACCGTGTTGGTGGACCGGTTCTAAGTTGCTACTGGTATTCACCAGAGCCCGCCGCAAAGCGGGATGGTCTTGCAGCGGCGGTAGCAACCAGGTCGTATCCACCAGCAACGGCTCAACCTCTCTGACGGCTGAAGATAAGCGCGGTACAAGGGAGTAGACAAGAGCAAGGTCGGACGTAGCAGAAGGTCAGGGCAGGCAGCAAGGCACAATGGCAACAATATCCGGCGAGGGAGTGCAGGGGAAGTGAGGTATAAGTAGGGAGTGCACAGGTGAACATACTGATTAGCCCTCCTGCGCCAATCAGTGGCGCAGTGGCCCTTTAAATTGCAGAGACCCGGCGCGCGCGCGCCCTAAGGAGCGGGGCCGCGCACGCCGGGACAAGACAGACGGGGAACGGGTCAGGTACGGGAGCCGGGATGCGCATCGCGAGCGGGCGCCTCCTGCGTCGCGAATCGCATCCCGGCTGGGAGTGATATTGCAGCGCACACGGTCAGCAGGTCTGACCGGGGCGCTGCGAATGAGAGGATGCTGCGAGCGCTCCGGGGAGGAGCGGGGATCCGAGCGCTCGGTGTAACAGTACCCCCCCCCTTGGGTCTCCCCCTCTTCTTGGAGCCTGAGAACCTGAGGATAAGACTTTTGACTAGGATGTTGTCCTCAGGTTCCCAGGATCTCTCCTCTGGGCCACAGTTTTCCCAATCCACCCAAAAAAATCTTTTACCTCTGACAGTCTTGGAGGCCAGAATCTCCTTCACAGAGAAGACGTCAGACGAACCGGAAACAGGAGTGGGAGAAACAACTTTGGGAGAGAAGCGGTTAAGGATGAGTGGTTTAAGGAGAGAGACATAGAAGGCATTGGGAATACGGAGAGAAGGAGGAAGAAGGAGTTTGTAAGAGACAGGGTTAATCTGGCACAAGATTTTGAAAGGACCAAGATAGCGTGGTCCCAGTTTGTAACTGGGGACACGAAAGCGGACATATTTAGCGGAGAGCCATACCTTGTCTCCGGGAGCAAAAATGGGGGGAGTTCTTCTTTTTTTATCAGCAAATTTTTTCATCCGGGATGAAGCCTGTAAAAGAGAATTTTGGGTTTCTTTCCATATGGTGGAAAGATCACGAGTCACTTCATCCACAGCGGGCAAACCAGAGGGCAAGGGAGTAGGGAGGGGAGGAAGAGGGTGATGGCCGTACACCACGAAAAATGGGGATTTAGCAGAAGATTCGGAGACTCTGAAGTTGTATGAGAATTCGGCCCATGGTAGAAGATCTGCCCAGTCATCCTGGCGGGAGGAAACAAAATGCCGTAAATAGTCACCCAGGACCTGATTAATTCTTTCTACTTGCCCATTGGATTGGGGATGATAAGAAGAAGAGAAGTTTAATTTGATCTTGAGCTGTTTACAGAGGGCCCTCCAGAATTTAGACACGAATTGGACGCCTCTATCCGAGACGCTATGCGTGGGCAAACCGTGAAGGCGAAAAATGTGTACAAAAAATTGCTTTGCCAACTGAGGCGCTGAAGGAAGACCAGGAAGAGGAATAAAATGTGCCATCTTGGAAAATTGATCAACGACCACCCAAACAACTGTGTTGCCACGGGATGAGGGCAAGTCCGTAATAAAGTCCATACCAATCTGTGACCAAGGCTGTTCAGGAACAGGCAGAGGATGAAGGAGACCAGCAGGCTTCTGGCGAGGAGTCTTATCCCGGGCACAGACAGTACAGGCCCGCACGAAATCATCATCATCAGTCTCCAGAGTCGGCCACCAATAAAATCGAGAGATGAGTTGCAAGGATTTTTTGATGCCCGCATGGCCTGCGAGGTGGGAGAAGTGTCCCCATTTGAGAATACCGAGACGCTGGCGTGGAGAAACGAAGGTCTTCCCTGGAGGAGTTTGCCTGATGGAAGCTGGAGAAGTGGAGATCAGACAGTCCGGAGGAATGATGTGTTGCGGAGAGACCTCTACTTCAGAGGCATCAGAAGAACGAGAGAGGGCATCGGCCCTAATGTTCTTGTCAGCAGGGCGAAAATGGATTTCAAAGTTAAAACGGGCAAAGAACAACGACCACCTAGCCTGGCGAGGGTTCAGTCGTTGGGCAGACTGGAGATAGGAGAGATTCTTGTGATCAGTGTATATAATAACTGGATATTTTGATCCCTCCAGCAGGTGCCTCCATTCCTCAAGCGCCAATTTAATGGCCAGTAGTTCTCGATCACCAATTGAGTAGTTTTTCTCCGCCGGAGAGAAGGTCCTAGAAAAAACCCCACAAGTAACAGCATGCCCGGAAGAATTTTTTTGTAGAAGGAAAGCTCCAGCTCCCACAGAGGAGGCATCTACCTCCAATAGAAAGGGTTTAGATGGGTCAGGTCTGGAGAGCACGGGAGCAGAAGAAAAGGCAGACTTGAGATGTTTAAATGCGTCTTCCGCTTGGGGAGACCAGAACTTAGGATTGGCATTTTTCTTGGTTAAAGCCACGATGGGGGCCACAATAGTGGAGAAGTGTGAAATGAATTGTCTGTAATAATTGGCGAACCCCAAAAAACGTTGGATAGCACGGAGTCCGGAGGGGCGTGGCCAATCTAACACGGCAGATAGTTTATCTGGGTCCATTTGTAGTCCCTGGCCAGAGACCAAGTATCCTAGGAAAGGAAGAGATTGACATTCAAAGAGACATTTCTCCAATTTGGCATAAAGTTGATTGACCCGAAGTCTCTGAAGAACCATGCGGACATGCTGGCGGTGTTCTTCTAAGTTGGCAGAAAAAATCAGAATATCGTCCAGATAAACCACAACACAGGTATATAGGAGATCACGAAAAATTTCATTAACAAAGTCTTGGAAGACGGCAGGGGCGTTGCACAGGCCAAAGGGCATGACCAGATACTCAAAGTGTCCATCTCTGGTGTTAAATGCAGTCTTCCATTCGTCCCCCTCCCTGATGCGGATGAGATTATAAGCACCTCTTAAGTCCAGTTTGGTAAAGATGCGGGCGCCTTGTAGGCGATCAAAGAGTTTCGAGATAAGAGGTAAGGGGTAGCGTTTTTTTACCGTTATTTTATTAAGTCCGCGGTAATCAATGCAAGGGCGTAGGGAGCCATCTTTTTTGGACACAAAAAAAAATCCAGCTCCGGCAGGAGAGGAGGACTTGCGGATAAACCCCTTTTTTAAATTCTCCTGGATGTACTCCGACATGGCTTGAGTCTCTGGAGCAGACAGAGGATAGATTCTGCCCCGGGGTGGAGTAGTACCCGGGAGGAGGTCAATAGGACAGTCATAAGGCCTGTGAGGAGGTAAAGTCTCTGCTTGCTTTTTGCAAAAAACATCAGCATAGTCCATATAAGCCTTAGGAAGACCAGATACCGGGGGAACCACAGGGTCACGACTGTGAGTACTGGGAACCGGTTTAAGACAGTCCCTGTGACAAGAAGTACCCCAGTTCTTGATTTCTCCTGTGGACCAATCAAGGGTTGGGGAATGGCGTTGAAGCCACGGTAATCCAAGAAGAATTTCTGAAGTGCAGTTGGAGAGGACCAAAAATTCAATTTTTTCGTGATGGGGTCCGATGCACATTAGGAGAGGTTCCGTGCGGTAACGCACGGTACAGTCCAATCTTTCATTGTTAACAGAATTGATGTAGAGGGGTCTGGCGAGACTGGTCACCGGGATGTTGAACCTGTTGATGAGAGAGGCCAAAATAAAATTTCCTGCAGATCCGGAATCCAAGAAGGCCATAGCAGAGAATGAGAAGGTAGAAGAAGATATCCGCACAGGCACAGTAAGGCGTGGAGAAGCAGAGTTCACATCAAGAACTGTCTCACCTTTGTGCGGAGTCAGCGTACGTCTTTCCAGGCGGGGAGGACGGATAGGACAATCCTTCAAGAAGTGTTCGGTACCGGCACAGTACAGGCAAAGATTCTCCATGCGGCGTTGTGTCCTCTCTTGAGGTGTCAAGCGAGACCGGTCAACTTGCATAGCCTCCACGGCGGGAGGCACAGGAACGGATTGCAGAGGACCAGAGGAGAGAGGAGCCGGGGAGAGAAACCGCCTCGTGCGAACAAAGTCCATATCCTGGCGGAGCTCCTGACGCCTTTCGGAAAAACGCATGTCAATGCGGGTGGTAAGATGAATAAGTTCATGCAGGTTAGCAGGAATTTCTCGTGCGGCCAGCACATCTTTAATGTTACTGGATAGGCCTTTTTTAAAGGTCGCGCAGAGGGCCTCGTTATTCCAGGATAATTCGGAGGCAAGAGTACGGAATTGGATGGCGTACTCGCCAACAGAAGAATTACCCTGGAACAGGTTCAGCAGGGCAGTCTCAGCAGAAGAGGCTCGGGCAGGTTCCTCAAAGACACTTCGAATCTCCGTGAAGAAGGAGTGTACAGAGGCAGTGACAGGGTCATTGCGGTCCCAGAGCGGTGTGGCCCATGACAGAGCTTTCCCAGACAGAAGGCTGACTACGAAAGCCACCTTAGACCTTACTGTAGGAAACTGGTCCGACATCATCTCCAAGTGCAGGGAACATTGCGAAAGAAAGCCACAGCAAAACTTAGAGTCCCCATCAAATTTATCCGGCAAGGATAATCGTAGGCTGGAAGCGGCCACTCGCTGCAGAGGAGGTGCAGGAGCTGGCGGAGGAGATTGTTGCTGAAGCTGTGGTAATAGCTGCTGTAGCATCACGGTCAGTTTAGACAGCTGGTGGCCTTGTTGCGCTATCTGTTGCGACTGCTGGGCGACCACCGTGGTGAGGTCGGCGACAACTGGCAGTGGGACTTCAGCGGGATCCATGGCCGGATCTACTGTCACGATTCGGCTGGCTGGAGGTGGATCCTCTGTGCCAGAGAGGGATTGGCGTGGACCGTGTTGGTGGACCGGTTCTAAGTTGCTACTGGTATTCACCAGAGCCCGCCGCAAAGCGGGATGGTCTTGCAGCGGCGGTAGCAACCAGGTCGTATCCACCAGCAACGGCTCAACCTCTCTGACGGCTGAAGATAAGCGCGGTACAAGGGAGTAGACAAGAGCAAGGTCGGACGTAGCAGAAGGTCAGGGCAGGCAGCAAGGATCGTAGTCAGGGGCAACGGCATGAGGTCTGGAACACAGGCTAGGAACACACAAGGAAACGCTTTCACTGGCACAATGGCAACAAGATCCGGCGAGGGAGTGCAGGGGAAGTGAGGTATAAGTAGGCGGTGCACAGGTGAACATACTGATTAGGCCTGCTGCGCCAATCAGTGGCGCAGTGGCACTTTAAATTGCAGAGACCCGGCGCGCGCGTGCCCTAAGGAGCGGGGCCGCGCGCGCCGGGACAAGACAGACGGGGAACGGGTCAGGTACGGGAGCCGGGATGCGCATCGCGAGCGGGCGTCTCCTGCGTCGCGAATCGCATCCCGGCTGGGAGTGATATTGCAGCGCACCCGGTCAGCAGGTCTGACCGGGGCGCTGCGAATGAGAGGATGCTGCGAGCGCTCCGGGGAGGAGCGGGGACCCGGAGCGCTCGGCGTAACAAGCAATAAACAACAAAAAAATTGCCTTCAAAAAATACAAATCTGATGGGTCAGCTATAACATTTAAACAGTACAAAGAGCTTAATAAAATCTGTAAAAATGTAATAAAAACAGCAAAAATTCAAAATGAGAGACAGGTGGCCAAAGAGAGCAAAACTAATCCTAAATATTTTTTTAGATATATAAATGCAAAAAAAACAAGGACAGAGCATGTAGGACCCCTTAATAATGATAATGGGGAGGTTGTCAAAGGCGATAAAGAGAAAGCGGAGGTACTGAATGGGTTCTTTAGTTCTGTATATACTAAGGAAGAAGGAGCTGACATTGGACAGGTCAGTGCTGGTAACACATCATGTAATGTACTGAACTGGCTTAATGTAGAGATGGTACAAGGTAAGTTAAGTAATATAAATGTAAGCAAATCTCCAGGGCCAGATGGACTACACCCAAGAGTTCTTAGAGAGGTAAGTTCAGTAATATCTGCACCCCTGTTCATGATATTTAGAGATTCACTGGTGTCTGGTATTGTGCCAAAGTACTGGCGCAAGGCAAAGGTGGTGCCAATCTTCAAAAAGGGCTCTAGGTCTTCCCCAGGAAACTATAGACCGGTAAGTTTAACCCCTTAAGGACGCAGGACGTAAATGTTCGTCCTGGTGCGGTGGTACTTAACGCACCAGGACGTACATTTACGTCCTGTGCATAACTGCGGGCATCGGAGCGATGCCCATGTCATGCGCGGCTGATCCCGGCTGCTGATCGCAGCCAGGGACCCGCCGGCAATGGCCGACGCCCGCGATCTCGCGGGCGTCCGCCATTAACCCCTCAGGTGTCGGGATCAATACAGATCCCGGCATCTGCGGCAGTGCGCGATTTGAATGAATGATCGGATCGCCCGCAGCGCTGCTGCAGGGATCCGATCATTCAGAACGCCGCACGGAGGTTCCCTCACCTCCCTCCGTCCGGCTCCCGGCGTCTCCTGCTCCGGTCTGAGATCGAGCAGACCAGAGCAGAAGATCGCCGATAACACTGATCTGTTCTATGTCCTATACATAGAACAGATCAGTATTAGCAATCATGGTATTGCTATGAATAGTCCCCTATGGGGACTATTCAAGTGTAAAAAAAAAATTTAAAAAAATGTAAAAGTAAAAGTAAAAAAAAAAAGTGAAAATCCCCTCCCCCAATAAAAAAGTAAAATGTCCGTTTTTTCCTATTTTACCCCCAAAAATAAAAAATTAATTTTATAGACATATTTGGTATCGCCGCGTGCGTAAATGTCCGAACTATTAAAATAAAATGTTAATGATCCCGTATGGTGAACGGCGTGAACGGAAAAAAAAAAAGTCCAAAATTCCTACTTTTTTAATACATTTTATTAAAAAAAAAATTATAAAAAAATTATTAAAAGTTTTTTATAAGCAAATGTGGTATCAAAAAAAAGTACAGATCATGGCGCAAAAAATGAGCCCCCATACCGCCGCTTATACGGAAAAATAAAAAAGTTAGAGGTCATCAAAATAAAGGGATTATTAACTTACTAATTTGGTTAAAAAGTTTGTGATTTTTTTTAAGCGCAACAATAATAGAAAAGTATGTAATAATAGGTATTATTTTAATCATATTGACCCTCAGAATAAAGAGCACACGTCATTTTTACCATAAATTGTACGGCGTGAAAACGAAACCTTCCAAAATTAGCAAAATTGCGTTTTTCGTTTTAATTTCCCCACAAAAATAGTGTTTTTTGGTTGCGCCATACATTTTATGATATAATGAGTTATGTCATTACAAAGGACAACTGGTCGCGCAAAAAACAAGTCCTCATACTAGTCTGTGGATGAAAATATAAAAGATTTATGATTTTTAGAAGGCGAGGAGGAAAAAATGAAAACGTAAAAATGAAATTGTCTGAGTCCTTAAGGCCAAAATGGGCTGAGTCCTTAAGGGGTTAACGTGCATTGTGGGTAAATTGTTTGAAGGACTTATAAAGGATTACATACAGGAATACATAGGGGATAATTGTATTATAAGTGATAGCCAGCATGGCTTTACTAAGGATAGAAGTTGTCAAACCAATCTAATTTGCTTTTATGAAGAGGTGAGTAGAAGCCTTGACAGAGGAATGGCTGTGGATATAGTGTTTCTGGATTTTGCTAAAGCGTTTGATACTGTCCCTCATAGACGTCTGACAGGTAAGTTAAGGTCTTTGGGTTTGGAAATTTTAGTTTGTAACTGGATTGAACACTGGCTCATGGATCGTACCCAGAGAGTGGTGGTCAATGATTTGTACTCTGATTGGTCCCCGGTAATTAGTGGTGTACCCAAAGGTTCTGTACTGGGACCGCTGTTGTTTAATTTATTTATCAATGATATAGAGAATGGCATTAACAGCTCTGTTTCTATCTTTGCAGATGACATCAAGCTTTGTAGCACGGTACAGTCTATAGAGGAGGTGTATAGGTTACAAGATGACTTGGATAGACTAAGTGTCTGGGCATCCACTTGGCAAATGAGGTTCAATGTGGATAAATGTAATCTGGATACTAATAACCTGCATGTGTCGTATGTCTTAGGGGGGATTAAACTGACAGAGTCACTGGTAGAGAAGGATCTGTTTGTACTTGTAGATCACAGACTACAGAATAGCATGCAATGTCAGGCTGCTGCTTCCAAAGCCAGCAGGATATTGTCATGTATAAAAAGAGGCATGGACTCAAGGGACAGGGACATAATACTCCCCCTTTATAAAGCATTGGTACGGCCTCACCTGGAATATGCTGTTCAGTTTTGGTCACCTGTTCATAAAAGAGACACTGAGGAGCTGGAAAGGGTGCAGAGACGCGCGATTAAACTAATATGGGGCATGGAACATCTTAGCTATGAGGAGCGATTAAAGGAGTTACAATTGTTTAGTCTTGAGAAGGGGGGATATGATAAAGGGATAAGGGGGGATATGATAAACGTATATAAGTATATTAATGGCCCATACAAAAAATATGGAGAAAAACTGTTCCAGGTTAAACCCCCCCAAAGGACGAGGGGCACTCCCTCCGTCTGGAGAAGAAAAAGTTTAGTCTCAAGGGGCAATTTATACGTTTAAAAATGTCCTCTTCTGACCCCTAAATCTGTTTCCTTTATGAGATTCACAGGTCTCAGTCTCCCAGTTTATATCAGGATAGTTAAAGTACTCCATTATTATTAAATCATCTTGATTTGCTGCCTTGTTTATTTGCCTCATTAATTGATCTTCTGCTTCTTCCATTATGTTTGGTGGCTTATAGTAAACCCCCATCAGAATTTTTTTATTTTTATCTCTATTTATTTCTACCCACAATGACTCCACATTATCGTTCCCCTCCAGTATATCCTCCCACAGTGCGGCGTTCAGACCGGACTTTACATAAAGACAAACTACTCCCCCTTTCCGTTTTGTCCTATCCTTCCTGAATAGGCTATAAACCTGCATGTTGACCGCCCAGTCATAGCTATCGTCCAACCAAGTCTCTGTTATACCAACTATGTCATAATTCTTCTCAGACATTATCAACTCCAGTTTGTCAGTTTTATTGGTCAGACTTCTGGCATTAGTCAACATGCATTTCAATGGTATATGTTTTTTTTCCCTATTATAACTATTCTAACCCCTCCCTCCGCTCCACCCCCAGGTACATTAATAAGACCCCCGTCTCTATCTACACTATCTTCCCCCTCTATGTTGTAGGTTCCCTCCCCCCTCAGTCCCTAGTTTAAACACTCCTCCACCCTTCTAGCCATCTTCTCCCCAAGCACAGCTGAACCCTCCCCATTGAGGTGCAGCCTGTCCCTACAGTAGAGCCGGTATCCGACAGTTCTCCATGGACCCAAACCCCTCCTTCCTACACCAACTTCTGATACACTTGTTTACCTCCCTGATCTCCCACTGCCTCTCTGGTGTGGCTCGTGGTACAGGTAATATTTCTGAAAATATTACCTTGGAGGTCCTTGCCTTAAGCTTGTGGCCTAAGCCCCTAAAATCATTTTTAAGGACACTCCACCTACCGCTTACTTTTTTCACTGATGCCGATATGTACCATGACTGCTGTGTCTTCTCCAGCCCCACCTAGCAACCTTTCAACCCGATCCGCGATGTGCTGAATTTGAGCGCCAGGTAGACAACACACTGTTCGGCGATCACGGTCTTTGTGACAGATCCCCCTGTCTGTCCCCCTTATAATAGAGTCCCCCAGTACCTGTCTGGCCTGCCCTGCACTCATCCTTCCCTCCTTACTGGAGCAAACAACCCCCTGGAAAATAAGGATTTGGTCAATAACTAAAGTTCATCTCAATACTCTCAATACTTGTTATATACCTTTGTTGGCAATGACAGAGGTCAAATGTTTTCTGTAAGTCTTCTTTCTGTCTTCTTTCAGTGCTACAGCATTTTTGGATTCTGGAACAGCAGGTGACTTTATTGATGTGGCTTTAGTCAACAAGTTTCATCTTCCCCTTACTGGGCTTGCCAAGACCTTCTTCATCTCTTCTGTTCATGGACAAAATCTGGACTGTAAGGTTCACTTCCGTACTGAATCTCTTGTCATGCAAGTGGGAGTATCGCATAAAGAAATTACTGAATTCTATGTTCTGCCACACTGTACTTCTGAGATTCTTCTTGGTCTTCCTTGGCTGCAACGCGATTCCCCGCAACTGGATTGGAGAACTGGAGAAATAATTTGCTGGGGGCAATCCTGTCAACATTTTTGCCTCCAACCTGTTCTGCGTAAAGTTGTTTTTCGTCTTCCTCCTTTACCTGGCCTGCCGCCACCTTACCAAGATTTCTCTGATGTTTTATGCAAGAAACAGGCTGAGTCTCTGCCTCCCCATCGTCCTTATGACTGCCTTATTGATCTTCTGCCTGGTACCACTCCTCCTCATGGAAGGATAAACCCTCTATCAGTTCCTGAGACCAAAGCCATGGCTGAGTATATCCAGGAGAATCTCCAAAAGGGATTTATCCGTAAGTCCTCTTCTCCTGCTGGAGCAGGTTTCTTCTTTGTAGGGAATAAGGATGGTTCACTACGTCCATGCATTGACAGCAGGGGACTTAACAAAATCACGGTCAAGAACTGTTATCCTCTACCTCTTATCTGAGAACTTTTTGACCATTTACGTGGTGCCAAGGTCTTCTCCAAGTTGGACTTACGTGGTGCGTATAACCTCATTCGTATCCGCAAAGGAGATGAATGGAAAACGGCCTTCAATACTTGTGACGGACATTTTGAGTATCTTGAAATGCCTTTTGGTCTCTGCAATGCTCCAGCCATTTTTCAAGAGTTTGTCAATGACATCTTTCGTGATCTTCTCTACACCTGTGTTGTCATATAGCTAGATGACATCCTGATCTTCTCTTCCAACCTGGAGGAGCATCGTACTCATGTCCGTCTGGTTCTTCAGTGACTACGGAAGAATCATCTCTACACCAAACTGGAGAAATGCCTATTCGAGAAATCTAGTCTTCCGTTTTTTGGCTACATTGTCTCTCATCAGGGCCTGCAGATGGATCCAGATAAGTTGTCTGCAGTATTGGATTGGCCTCGTCCTTCCGGCTTATGTGCTAATCAATGCTTTCTGGGATTCGCTAACTATTATCGTCAGTTTATCCCACATTATTCATGCTTGGTTGCCCCTATTGTGGCGCTCTCTAAGAAGGCATCTAATCCTAAATCTTGGCCTCAAGAGGCTGAAGAGGACTTCTTCCGTTTAAAGTCTGTGTTTGCCTCTGCTCCCATGCTTACAAGACCTGATCCGGAGAGGCCCTTTGCTTTGGAGGTTGATGCCTCATCTATTGGAGCGGGTGCCGTTCTCACTCAGAAAAACGCCAAGGGCAAGAGTGTAACTTGAGGGTTCTTCTCCAAGACATTTTCTCCTGCTGAGAGGAATTACTCCATTGGAGATTGTGAACTCCTTACTATCAAGCTAGCTTTGGAGGAATGGCGACATTTATTGGGAGGTTCTTCTCATCCGGTCAGCATCTACTCCGACCATAAGAATCTTCTATACCTTCAGTCTGCTCATCGTTTGAACCCCTGGCAGGCAAAATGGTCACTGTTCTTTTCTAGGTTCAACTTCTTCATTCACTTCCGTCCATCAGGGCTGATGCTCTCTCCAGGTCCCCTGACATCATTGGTTTGGACTCCATGCCTAGGCATATTATTCCTCCTGACCGTTTGATTCCTGACGCTCCTGCTGAAATTCAGCAAGTTCCTCCGAGAAAATCCTTTGTGCCCACCAGATTGAGACGCAAGGTCCTGAAATGGGGTCATTCTTCCTTGACAGCAGGACATCCAGGAATACGCAAGACCATACTTCTTATTTTCCAGCCCTACTGGTGGCCCCATCTTGAACGTGATGTTTCTGATTTTGTTCGGCCCTGTGAAACATGTGCCCATGACAAAATTCCTCGACAAAGACCTTCAGTACTCTTACAGCCTTTAACCATTCCAGAGACTCCCTGGATTTCATCACCGATTTGCCACCATCTCATAATAACACTGTCATCTGGGTTGTTGTAGATCGGTTTTCCAAGATGGCTCATTTCATTCCTCTACCAGGTCTTCCTTCTGCCCCGCAGCTGGCGAAGTACTTCTTGTTGCATGCCTTTCGTTTACATTGTCTTCCTCAGCATATCGTTTTGGATCGAGGTGTGCAGTTTGTCTCTAAGTTCTGGCGAGCCCTTTGTAACTGTCTAGACATCAATCTGGACTTCTCCTCAGCCTACCACCCTCAGTCCAACGGTCAGGTGGAGAGGGTTAATCAACTGGGATATATCCTGGACCGTGACCTTCTCAGGAGTTTTCTCTCTCGTAAAAGGAGGGGGAGACCAAGGGGGGGGGGTACTGTTATGTTATGCGCTCCGGCCGCACATGCTGGCCGTGAGCGCATGGTCCCCTTAACTGCTGTAGCCCCAGTCCGTCACTCTCCGGATGTTTCTCCTTCCTCCGCCTCTGCTTCTCTGCGCCGGCGCGCGTGTCCCCGTCCCCTAGGGTACGCGCGCGCCGGAGTTTTAAGATTTAAAGGGCCAGTACACTCAAAAGTGTAATCCACCTGTGGCTCATTTATAAATTCCTCCACTCTCCTCAGTTTCCTGACGGATCTTTGTTGCCTTGATCCTGAGAGAAAGCATTCCTGTTATTGCCTTGCCGTGTATCTGATCTCTTGCTTTGTGACTCGACCTTGCTCCTCTGCCGCCTGCCTACTGACCTCCTGCTACGTCTAGACTACGCTTCTGTGCCTCCTGCCCTGACCTTCTGCTATTAAGACTACGGGCCGTCTTATCCCTCCTGTGCCTTGCATCTACTCAGCCGCCTGTGTGGTCGAGCCATGCCAGGGGTAGCGACCTGGGTGTCGCCTGCAGCAGCAAGTCCATCCCGCTTTGCGGCGGGCTCTGGTGAAAACCAGCGGCACCTTAGTCTCCGCTCCCTGGTACGGTCCGAGTCATCTGCCACACAGGTCCAGCGGATCCACACCCACCGGAGTTCCTGTCTTCAGAAACGTGAGTGTTACAGAAATGCTTCTTACGAAGCCACTCCTTTGTTGCCCAGGAGATGTGTTTTGGATCATTGTCTTGCTGAAAGATCCAGCCACTTTTCATCTTCAATGCCCTTGCTGATGGAAGGAGGTTTTCACTCAAAATCTCACGATACATGGCCCTATTCATGCTTAGCTTTACACGGATCAGTTGTCCTGGTCCCGTTGCTTAAAAACAGCCTCAAAGAATAATGTTTCTACCCCCATGCTTCAAAGTAGGCATGGTGTTCTTTGGATGCAACTCAGCATTCTTTCTCCTCCAAACACGACGAGTTGAGTTTTTACCAAAAAGTTCTACTTTGGTTTCATCTGACCTTATGACATTCTCCCAATCTTCTTCTGAATCATCCAAATGCTCTCTAGCAAACTTCAGACGGGCCCGGACATGTACTGGCTTAAGTAGGGGGACACGTCTGGCAATGCATGATTTGAGTTCCTGGTGGTGTAGTGTGTTACTGATGGTAGCCTTTGTTACTTTGGTCCCAGGTCCCCTGGGTGGTTCTGGGATTTCTGCTCACCGTTCTTGTAATCATTTGGACACCACAGGGTGAGATCTTGCTTGGAGCCCCAGATCGAGGGAGAATATCAGTGGTCTTGTATGTCTTCCATTTTCTAATAATTGCTCCCACAGTTGATTTCTTCCCACCAAGCTGCTTGCCTATTGCAGATTTAGTCTTCCGAGCCTGGTGCAGGTCAACAATTTTGTTTCTGCTGTCCTTAAACAGCTCTTTGGTCTTGCACATAGTGGAGTTTGGAGTGTGACTGTTTGAGGTTGTGGATAGGTGTCTTTTATACTGATAACAAGTTCAAACAGGAGCCATTAATACAGGTAACGAGTGGAGGACAGAAAAGACTCTTAAAGAAGAAGTTTGAGGTCTGTGAGAGCCAGAAATCTTGCTTGTTTGTAGGTGACCAAATAATTATTTTACAGAGGAATTTACCAAGTAGTTCATTAGAAATCCTACAATGTGATTTCCTGTATTCTTTCCACCCATTCTGTCTCTCATAGTTGAAGTGTAGCTATAATGAAAATTACAGGCCTCTCTCATCTTTTAACTTCTTCAGGACCCATGACGTATGCATACGTCTTCACACCCTGGGTCTTAAGGACCCATGACGTATGCATACGTCATGTCTTTTCCTGGTCTCCGCCGCTCACCCGGCGGAGATCGGAAGCGGATCCCTGCTGAAATCCTTCAGCAGGGATCCAGGGCAAACGCCAAGGGGGGCCATGTATGCCCCCCATGTCGGCGATCGCCGCAAATCGCAAGGGAAATCGCCCTTGCGATCTGCGGCGATACCGGGCTGATCGGGTCTCTGGGACCCGACCGCCCGGTAATTTCGCATGATCCCGGCTGTCACAGACAGCCAGGACCATGCTAAAGAATAGGAGCGAGGTGGCAAGCCTGCCACCTCCTCCTATTCCCTGCGATCTGTCGGTTAGTTAACCGACCAATCGCAGGAGGGGGGGGGCGGTTACTTCCTCCCGTCCTGCCCGGCCCATGAAAGTCCGGAGAGGACGGGAGGAAGACCGGAGGACGCGGCGGGGGACGGGGGAGTGCTGGGGACCGGCCCGGTACTTACCTCGTCCCTGAAGACCCGGATCCCGGCGAGGAAGATGGCGGCGGCGACAGGTGAGTAGATCTTCAGCCGCGGTCGGGCCCTTTACAGCAATGCACGTCGCCGTAAAGCGACATGCATTGCTGTATTGGGACCCTATATACTACAACTCCCAGCATGCCCAGACAGCCCTTGGCGCCTGGGCATGCTGGGAGTTGCAGTTTTGCAACATCTGGAGGTCCACAGTTTGGAGACCACTGTGCCCTTCCAAAATTTGCAAAACTACACATTCTCAGCATGCCCTTACTGTCCAGGCATGCTGGGAGTTGTAGTTCTGTAACATCTGGCCCTTCAGATGTTGCAGAACTACAACTCCCAGCATGTCTGGACAGTTTTGGCATACTGGGAGTTGTAGTTTTGCAACATCTGGAAGGGCACAGATTGGGAACCACTGTATTAGTGGTCTGCAAACTGTAGTCCTACAGATGTTGCAAACTACAACTCCGAGCATGCTGGGAGTTGTAGTTCGGCAACATCTGGCTCTAAAGATGTTGACGAACTACTACTCCCAGCATGCCTGAGAATGTTTGGGAGTTGTGGTTTTGCAACAACAGGAGGCACACTGGTTGGGAAACATTGTCTGTTTCCTAACTCAGTGTTTCCCAACCCGTGTGCCTCCAGCTGTTGCAAAACTATAACTACCAGCATGCACTGATAGACTGTGCATGCTGGGAGTTGTAGTTTTGCAACAGCTGGAGGTCCCCCCCTTGTGAATGTACAGGGTACATTCACATGGGCAGGGGGCTTACAGCGAGTATCAGGCTGCAGTTTGCGATGCAGCAAATTTTGCGCGGCAGCTCAAACTCGCAGCGGGAAAATCGCTGTAACCCCCCCGCCCGTGTGACTGTACCCTAAAAACACTACACTACACTAACACAAAATAAAATAAAAAGTAAAAAACAGTACATATACACATACCCCTACACAGCCCCCCTCCCCTCCCCAATAAAAATGAAAAACGTCTGGTACGCCACTGTTTTCAAAATGGAGCCTCCAGCTGTTGCAAAACAACAACTCCCAGTATTGCCGGACAGCCGTTGACTGTCCAAGCATGCTGGGAGTTTTGCAACAGCTGGAGGCACCCTGTTTGGGAATCACTGGCGTAGAATACCCCTATGTCCACCCCAATGCAAATCCCTAATTCAGGCCTCAAATGCACATGGCGCTCTCACTTTGGAGCCCTGTCGTATTTCAAGGCAACAGTTTAGGGTCACATATGGGGTATCGCCGTACTCGGCAGAAATTGCCTAACAAATTTTGGGGGGCTTTTTCTCCTTTCACCCCTTATGAAAAGGTGAAATTGTGGTCTACACCAGCATGTTAGTGTAAAAAAATAAATTTTTTACACTAACATGCTGGTGTTGTCCTATACTTTTCATTTTGACAAGAGGTAAAAGGGAAAAAAGCCCCCCACAATTTGTAATGCAACTTCTCCCGACTACGGAGATACCCCATATGTGGGCGCAAAGTGCTCTGGGGGCGCACAACAAGGCTCAGAAGGGAGAGTGCACCATGTACATTTGAGGTGATTTGCACAGGGGTGGCTGATTGTTACAGCGGTTTTGACAAACGCAAAAAAAAAAAAAAACCCACATGTGACCCCATTTCGGAAACTACACCCCTCACGGAATGTAATGAGGGGTGCAGTGAGAATTTACACCCCACTGGTGTCTGACAGATCTTTGGAACAGTGGGCTGCGCAAATTAAAAATTTTGTACAGCCCACTGTTCCAAAGATTTGACAGACACCAGTGGGGGGTAAATGCTCACTGTACCCCTTGTTACGTTCCTCAAGGGGTCTAGTTTCCAAAATGGTATGCCATGTGGGTGTTATTTTGCTGTCCTGGCACCATAGGGGCTTCCTAAATGCGACATGCCCCCCGAGCAAAATTTGCTCTCAAAAAGCCAAAATATGACTCCTTCTCTTCTGAGCATTGTAGTTTGCCCGTAGTGCGCTTCAGGTCAACTTATGGGGTACCTCCATACTCGGAAGAGATGGGGTTACAAATTTTGGGGGGTATTTTCTGCTATTAACCCTTGCAAAAATGTGAAATTTGGGGGGGAAACACACATTTTAGTGAAATGTTTTTATTTTTTTTACGTATGCAAAAGTCGTGAAACCCCTGTGAGGTATTAAGGCTCACTTTATTCCTTGTTACGTTCCTCAAGGGGTCTAGTTTCCAAAATGGTATGGCATGTGGGTATTTTTTGTTGTCCTGGCACCATAGGGGCTTCCTAAATGCGACATGCCCACGAGCAAAATTTGCTCTCAAAAAGCCAAATATGACTCCTTCTCTTCTGAGCATTGTAGTTCGCCCATAGTGCACTTCATGTCAACTTATGGGGTACCTCCATACTCAGAAGAGATGGGGTTACAAATTTTGGGGGCTATTTTCTGCTATTAACCCTTGCAAAAATGTGAAATTTGGGGGGAAGCACACATTTTATTGAAATTTTTTTAAATTTTTTTTACATATGCAAAAGTCGTGAAACACCTGCGGGGTATTAAGGCTCATTTTATTTCTTGTTACGTTCCTCAAGGGGTCTAGTTTCCAAAATGGTATGCCATGTGTTTTTTTTTTTGCTGTTCTGGCACCATAGGGGCTTCCTAAATGCAACATGCCCCCCAAAAACCATTTCAGAAAAACGTACGCTCCAAAATCCCCTTGTCGCTCCTTCCCTTCTGAGCCCTCTACTGCGCCCGCCGAACACTTTACATAGACATATGAGGTATGTGCTTAGTCGAGAGAAATTGGACTACAAATAGAAGTATACATTTTCTCCTTTTACCCCTTGTAAAAATTCAAAAATTGGGTCTACAAGAACATGCGAGTGTAAAAAATGGAAAATGTGAATTTTCTCCTTCACTTTGCTGCTATTCCTGTGAAACACCTAAAGGGTTAAAATGCTGTCTGAATGTCATTTTGAATATTTTGGGGGGTGCAGTTTTTATAATGGGGTCATTTGTGGGGTATTTCTAAGATGAAGACCCTTCAAATCCACTTCAAACCTGAACTGGTCCCTGAAAAATTGTGATTTTGGAAATTTTGTGAAAAATTGGAAAATTGCTGCTGAACTTTGAAGCCCTCTGGTGTCTTCCAAAAGTAAAAACTTGTCAATTTTATGATGCAAATATAAAGTAGACATATTTTATATGTGAATAAAATAAAATAATATTTGGAATATCCATTTTCATTACAAGCAGAGAGCTTCAAAGTTAGAAAAATGCAAAATTTTCAAATTTTTCATAAAATTTTGGGATTTTTCACCAAGAAAGGATGCAAGTTACCAAAAAATTTTACCACTAAGTTAAAGTAGAATATGTCACGAAAAAACAATCTCGGAATCAGAATGATAACTAAAAGCATTCCAGAGTTATTAATGTTATTAAAGTGACAGTGGTCAGATGTGCAAAAAATGGCCGGGTCCTAAGGTGTAAAATGGCTGGGTCCTTAAGGGGTTAAAGTGGGAGAACTTGCACAATTGGTGGCTGACTAAATACTTTTTTCCCCCACTGTATTTGTATGTTTCTGGAAAAAGGCTTGCTGGGATTTGTAGTCCACGAACAAGGAGGTCTTTGTATGTGCCTGGTAAAAAGGCTGGCAAGGATTTGTGAGATTGGCAGGAGGCCCTTGAGACCTGTGTGTAGTTTTTGTTTATCCCTGTTAGAACTTTAACCTGTATCCAGACCTGTATTCTCATTTGTGTGTGTTTTGTATTCCACATTGGCAGGTCTCCTCATCCATTGCTTCTCTTGCTTTAGTCGTTGCTGTGTTTAGTTTTGCGTGATTCAGTACTAGTGTTTCCTGATCTGTATAGTGTTCTGCCTTCAGTTAACCTGTTTACTACCTTCATTTGTGGTAAACCACCTGCTCTTTTTAACCTGTTTAGCCATTACTTTCAAACCTGCTGTATATTGCTTTAGAAACATAGAATGTATCGGCAGATAAGAACCATTTGGCCCATCTAGTCTGCCATACAACCTGAATCCTATCAATAGTCCCTGGCCCTATCTTATATGAAGGATAGCCTTATGCTTATCCCATGCATGCTTAAACTCCTTCACTGTATTTGCAGCTTCCACTTCTGCAGGAAGGCTATTCCATGCATCAACTACTCTCTCAGTAAAGTAATACTTCCTGATAAAACTTTTAAACCTTTGCCCCTCTGATTTAAAACTATGTCCTCTTCTTTTAAATATGCTTTCCTCCTTTACCATGTTGATTGCCTTTATGTATTTAAAAGTCTCTATCATATCCCCTCTGTCTCTTCTTTCTTCCAAGCTATACATGTTAAGGTCCTTTAACCTTTCCTGGTAAGTTTTATCCTGCAAACCATGTACTAGTTTAGTAGCTCTACTCTATCTATATATTCTTCTGGAGATACGGTCTCAAGTACTGCGCACAAAATTCCAAGTGAGGTCTCACCAGTGTTCTGTACAGTGGCATGAGCACTTCTCTCTTTCTACTGCTTATACTGCTTTGGTCCGGAGGCTACCAGTATGCTGTATAGCTGCTGCTATATCTTCCTGATATCTGTTTTTCACTACTTTGCATTCCTGCTGTTATTTATTATCCTGGTTCCCTGCCCATTTGTTATAGTTTGTTAACCCTTCATACCGTGATCTGTTTCCCTGACCCCAGGACAGTTCTTGTTCAGGAGAGTTGATTGTTGACACATCTGCGCTGAGGAAATGGTCACAGCAAAAACAGTTGAGGGCTACAAAACAGGCTAACTATAAAGACATTCTTAGAACAAAATAACATTAATGCATACAGTATGTAGAAATATGGAATACCATCCCTTTCCCTTCATCCACCCATAGTCCTCTTCGCCTGCTTGGTTGAACTTGATGAACATATGTCTTTTTTTGAATGTACTAACTATGTAACTATGATATTACATTCCATGAAAAGTTATGGTCTTTGCATGTGCCTGGAAAAAGGCTGACATGGATTTGTGATATGGACAGGAGACCCTTGAGACCAGTCCATGGATGAAGGCTGTGCTTGATTTGCTGTGGAATTGTATAGCCTAAGTTTTTTTTTTTACTCATTGCTCACCCAGTCCAGTTGTGGAGGTTATTGTTATATGATAAGGCTTTTGGGATTTATTCTGCAGGATCTCTGGCTCCTACTGCTCACGAAAAATGTCTGTCTATTGTGTCTCTCTCCAGAATGGCAGCAGCTGTGAGCACCATGTCTTTAAGGGTATGTTCACACTGAGTAATTAGCACTGAATTGCACTGTGAATGGGTCTTCCGTGGACCCCTTCACACTGCGCACAATTCCGCCACTGAAATTGATCCGTGCAAAGAAAGAACATGTTTTTTAAGCGGTAGTCCATGAGCAACGCGTAGCCATCAATGGGGACAGTGCAGTACTGCGCGGTCCTACCGGCGAAGTATTTAGTCGGCGACCGCCAGATGGAATCTCCGCTCAGGGAATTCTGCAAGCAGAGACTCTGTTCGGGTTACTCAATGTGAACATACTCTAAAACTGTAAAAGTCAAACCCCCTTTGCTGTCTCCTAATAGCCTGGAAGCTGATTGACATTGAAATGCATGTTGACTAATGCCAGAAGTCTGTCCAATAAAACAGAGGAACTAAAGTGGTTGATGTCTGAGGAGAATTATGACATAGTGGGTATAATAGAGACATGGTTGGACGATAGCTGTGACTGGGCGGTCAATATACAGGGTCATAGTCTATTCAGGAAGGATCGGACAAAACAGAAAGGGGGAGGAGTTTGTCTTTATGTAAAATCCAGTCTCAAGGCCGCACAGCGGGAGGATATACGGGAGGGAAACGATAATGTGAAGTCATTTTGGGTAGAAATATATGGGGATAAAAATAAAAAATAAATTCTGAGGTTTGGGGTTTGTTATAAACGACCAAACACAATGGAAGAGGCAGAAGATCAATTACTGAGGCAAATAAACAAGGCAGCATTCCGGAACGAGGTGATAATAATGGGGGACTTTAACTATCCTGGTTTCTGACTACAGCTATAGACAATTATCTGTCCCAAATGGTGCAGGGCCCAACACAAGGGGGCGCCCTGCTAGACTTAATATTAATCCCTTAAGGACCCAGGACGTACTAGAACATCCTGGCACCCTGGGCTTTAAGGACCCAGGACGTACTAGTACGTCCTGGTGTTTCTCCGGTCTCTGCCGCGCCCTGGGCAGAAGCGGATGCCTGCTGAAATGCTTCAGCAGGCATCTAGGGCAAACGCCAAGGGGGGCCATGTAGGCCCCCCATGTCGGCGATCGCCGCAAATCGCTAGGGAGAAATCGCCCCTGCGATCGGCGGCGATACCGGGCTGATCGGGTCTCTGGGACCCGATCGCCCGGTAATTTTGCATGATCCCGGCTATCACAGACAGCCAGGACCATGCTAAAGTATAGGAGCGAGGTGGCAAGCCTGTCACCTCCTCCTATCCCCTGCGATCCGTCGGTTAGTTAACCAACCAATCGCAGGGGGGGGGGGGGGTTACTTCCTCCCGCCCTGCCCGGCCCCTGGAAGTCCGGAGAGGATGGGAGGAAGACCGGAGGACGCACCGGGGGACGGGGGAGTGCTGGGGACCGGCCCCGGTACTTACCTCGTCCCTGAAGACCCGGATCCCAGCGATGAAGACAGCGGCGGCGGTGACAGGTGAGTGGATCTTCAGCCACGGTCGGGCCCTTTACAGCAATGCACATCGCCGTAAAGCGACATGCATTGCTGTAATGGGACCCTGTATACTACAACTCCCAGCATGCCCAGCCAGCCCTTGGCGTCTGGGCATGCTGGGAGTTGCAGTTTTGCAACATCTGGAGGTCCACAGTTTGGAGACCACTGTGCCCTTCCAGATGTTGCAAAACTACACATCCTCAGCATGCCCTTACTGTCCAGGCATGCTGGGAGTTGTAGTTTTGTAACATCTGGCCCTTCAGATGTTGCAGAACTACAACTCCCAGCATGCCTGGACAGTTTTGGCATACTGGGAGTTGTAGTTTTGCAACATCTGGAGGGCTACAGCTTGGACGCCACTACACAATGGTCCCCAAACTGTTCTCCTCCAGCTGTTGCGTAATCACTACTCCCAATATGCCCTTCGGCTGCCTGGGCATGCTGGGAGTTGTGGTTTTGCAACAACTGGAGGCACACTGGTTGGGAAACATTGTCTGTTTCCTAACTCAGTGTTTCCCAACCCGTGTGCCTCCAGCTGTTGCAAAACTATAACTACCAGCATGCACTGATAGACCGTGCATGCTGGGAGTTGTAGTTTTGCAACAGCTGGAGGTTCCCCCCCCCCCCGTGAATGTACAGGGTACATTCACATGGGCAGGGGGCTTACAGTGAGTATCAGGCTGCAAGTTTGCGATGCAGCAAATTCGCTGTAATCCCCCGCCCGTTTGACTGTACCCTAAAAACACTACACTACACTAACACAAAATAAAATAAGTAAAAAACACTACATATACAGATACCCCTACACAGCCCCCCTCCCCAATAAAAATGAAAAACGTCTGGTACGCCATTGTTTCCAAAATGGAGCCTCCAGCTGTTGCAAAACAACAACTCCCAGTATTGCCGGACAGCCGTTGACTGTCCAAGCATGCTGGGAGTTTTGCAACAGCTGGAGGCACCCTGTTTGGGAATCGCTGGCGTAGAATACCCCTATGCAAATCCCTAATTCAGTCCTCAAATGCGCATGGCACTCTCACTTCGGAGCCCTGTCGTATTTCAAGGCAACAGTTTAGGGCCACATATGGGGTATCGCCGTACTCGGGAGAAATTGCCTAACACATTTTGGGGGGCTTTTTCTCCTTTCACCCCTTCTGAAAAGGGGAAGTTGGGGTCTACACCAGAATGTTAGTGTAAAAAAAAAATTTTTTTTGCACTAACATGCTGGTGTTGCCCTATACTTTTCATTTTGACAAGAGGTAAAAGGGAAAAAAGCCCCCCAAAATTTGTAATGCAGTTTCTCCTGACTACGGAGATACCCCATATGTGGGCGCAAAGTGCTCTGGGGGCGCACAACAAAGCCCAGAAGGGAGAGTGCACCATGTACATTTGAGGTGATTTGCACAGGGGTGGCTGATTGTTACAGCGGTTTTGACAAACGCAAAAAAAACAAAACCCCACATGTGACCCCATTTTGGAAACTAAACCCCTCACGGAATGTAATGAGAGGTGCAAAGAGAATTTACACCCCACTGGTGTCTGACAGATCTTTGGAACAATGGGCTGTGCAAATTAAAAATTTTGTATAGCCCACTGTTCCAAAGATATGACAGACACCAGTGGGGGTAAATGCTCACTGTACCCCTTGTTACGTTCCTGAAGGGGTCTAGTTTCCAAAATGGTATGCCATGTGGAGGTTATTTTGCTGTCCTGGCACCATAGGGGCTTCCTAAATGCGACATGCCCCCCGAGCAAAATTTGCTCTCAAAAAGCCAAATATGACTCCTTCTCTTCTGAGCATTGTAGTTTGCCCATAGTGCACTTCAGGTCAACTTATGGGGTACCTCCATACTCAGAAGAGATGGGGGTTACAAATTTTGGGGGTATTTTCTGCTATTAACCCTTGCATAAATGTGAAATTTGGGGGGGGGAAACACACATTTTAGTGAAAATAATTTTTTTTTTTTTACATATGCAAAAGTCGTGAAACCCCTGTGGGGTATTAAGGCTCACTTAATTCCTTGTTACGTTCCTCAAGGGGTCTAGTTTCCAAAATGGTATGCCACGTGTTTTTTTTTTTTTTTGCTGTCCTGGCACCATAGGGGCTTCCTAAATGCGACATGCCCCCGAGTAAAATTTGCTCTCAAAAAGCCAAATATGACTCCTTCTCTTCTGAGCATTGTAGTTTGCCCGTAAGGCACTTCAGGTCAACTTATCGGGTACCTCCATACTCAGAAGAGATGGGGTTACAAATTTTGGGGGGTATTTTCTGCTATTAACCCTTGCCAAAATGTGAAATTTGGGGGGAAACACACATTTTTTTTACATATGCAAAAGTCGTGAAACACCTGTGGGTTATTAAGGCTCACTTAATTCCTTGTTACGTTCCTCAAGGGGTCTAGTTTCCAAAATGGTATGGCATGTGGTTTTTTTTGTTGCTGTTCTGGCACCATAGGGGCTTCCTAAATGCAACATGCCCCCCAAAAACCATTTCTGAAAAACGTACTCTCCAAAATCCCCTTGTCGCTCCTTCGCTTCTGAGCCCTCTACTGTGCCCGCCGAACACTTTACATAGACATATGAGGTATGTGCTTACTCAAGAGAAATTGGGCTACAAATACCAGTATAAATTTTCTCCTTTTACCCCTTGTAAAAATTCGAAAATTGGGTTTACAAGAAAATGCGAGTGTAAAAAATTAAGATTTAGAATTTTCTCCTTCACTTTGCTGCTATTTCTGTGAAACACCTAAAGGGTTAAAATGCTGACTGAATGTCATTTTGAATACTTTGGGGGGTGCAATTTTTATAATGGGATATTTTATGGGGTATTTCTAATATGAAGACCCTTCAAATCCACTTCAAACTTGAACTGGTCCCTGAAAAATAGTGAGTTTGAACATTTTGTGAAAAATTGGAAAATTGCTGCTGAACTTTGAAGCCCTCTGGTGTCTTCCAAAAGTAAAAACACGTAAATTTTATGATGCAAACATAAAGTAGACATATTGTATATGTGAAAAAAATAAAAAAATATTTGGAATATTCATTTTCCTTACAAGCAGAGAGCTTCAAAGTTAGAAAAATGCTAAATTTTCAACTTTTTCATCAAATTTTGGGATTTTTCACCAAGAAAGGATGCAAGTTACCACAAAATTTTACCACTATGTTAAAGTAGAATATGTCACGAAAAAAACAATTTCAGAATCAGAATGATAACTAAAAGCATTCCAGAGTTATTGCTTCTTAACTGGGCGTTTCCTGAGACAGGTGTCATCAGAGAAGACAGACAGAAAAGAACAACCTTAACTTCAGAAGCTCATAAGTACTGAAAGGATTAAGATTTTTTAATAGAAGTAATTTACAAATCTGTTTTACTTTCTGGAACCAGTTGATATATATAAAAAAGTTTTTGCCTGGAATACCCCTTTAACCAACAGACCTGATGGAGTAACTAATGTGCAGGTAGAAGGACACCTAGGAAATAGTGATCATAATATAATACATTATAACTTGTTCTTCAATAAGGGAATCTTGCGAGGGGCCACAAAAACAATGAACTTTAGGAAGGCAACGTTTGATCAACTCAGAGAAGCCCTTAACAATATAAAACAGGATAATGTCCTCAAAAACAAGAATACTGACACTAAATAAGAATTTAAAAAAAAATTCTTAAAAATATCTTAAATTCTCACTGTAAGATGTATGTACTTTATGGGAATAAAAGAGTCAAGAATAAAAGAAAACCAATATGGATGAATACAAATGTTAAGGGGGCAATAAATGACAAAAATAAAGCATTTAAACTACTAAAAGAGGATGGCAGTGAAGAAGCATTAAAAAGCTATAGAGAAAAATGTAAAATATGTAAAAAAAAACCAGATAAAAGCCGCAAAAATAGAGACAGAAAGTCTCATTGCCAAAGAGAGTAAAACTAACCCCAAAATGTTCTTTAACTCTATAAATAGCAAGAAGGTTAAAAATGAAAGTGTTGATCCTTTAAAAAAAAAAACGATAAAGAAGAAATTATAAACGGGGATCAGGAAAAAGCAAATATATTAAACAAATTCTTCTCCACTGTATTCACCGAGGAAAATGAAATGCCAGGTGAAATACAGCAAGATAAGTAAACTCCCCAGGACAGGTCACCCGTCTAACCCAGGAAGAAGTACAGTGCCACTGTCAGAACCTGCAGGGTTAATGAGTTCTGACAGGTTCTTTATTTATTTGGTTTCCGGGTTACAGCCTGCTGTCTGGCTGGTCAGCTGACTGACTGAGCAACTGTGGACTACCTATTTAACCCAGCAGTTGGCTCTCATTCAGCATCTGTGAAACAGTCTTTTGACTTCAGTAGCTAGCATGTGTTCCCTGTGTCTTTTGTATTACCCGGCATCCTGGACTTCTGGCTTCATACTTGACTTCCCTCTGGTTATAGCGATTTGGTACTTCTGTCTTCTCCTGGCTTTGACGCGGTTTGTGGACTCAGACTTTTGTGTGTGTGTCTAGTTTTATTTTGTTAGGTTGCCTTTATCCCACTGGTCCTGGACTTTGACAGTTTCTTTGTATTTAATTGTGTTGACATTTACTCCCCTCACGTATTCAGGAAGGGACTATCTTCGTGGTTACGGACCTGTCGGTAAGGCAGGTACGTAAGTAGACAGGGATAGGGGAGCTGGCAAGATAAGGGTGCATTCCTTCCCTGCCCAAACGTGACAGTCGCCTACAAAAAAATGGGAGAACACTTGGGACGACTAACGTGGAAAAGGACTAAGAAGTCTTAATTAACAGTAAATTTAGCTGTAGTGATCAGTGTCGGGCAGCTGCTGCCAAGGCTAATAAAATCATGGGATGCATCAATAGGGGAATAGATGCCCACGACAAGGAAATAATTCTACTGCTGTACAAATCACTAGTCAGACCACACATAGAATACTGTGTACAGTACTGGGCACCAGTGTACAAGAAAGATATAGTGGAGCTGGAGAGGGTTCAAAGACAGGCAACCAGAGTAATACGGGGAATGGGAGGACTACAGTATCAAGAAAGATTTTCAGAATTGAAGTTATTTAGTTTAGAAAAAAGAAGGCTTAGGGGAGACCTAATAACTATTGTGAGACAGTGACAGGCAGAGTTATTGAGGGAATGTATATTTCTCCTAGGATGCTCTCCTATGCTGCTTTAGGCAGCTTGTGGACAGATACGTGTCACCGAAATGCCTGGGTTTCGGTGAAGGAAAACCGAAGTTATGTGTGTCAGTGATACTATGTTACTGGCACATTCTAGTTGTAGTATAGCGTATCCAACCCGCTTAATCCGGGTCGGTTTTTCCTGGAGTGACCAAGTGCCGGGTGGGAGGTCACTCCCACATACCAGGTGAGGCTGATTGCAGGCTCCATAAACCTGGGTCTGCTGGCCTGTGTGCGGCTGCTGGAATGCTAAGAACCATGATGTAAGTGCCCGTGGTCTACTGTTTTGTTTCACGTTCGGGGGCACCTAGTGTGTCTCTAGTATAGTTAGCGTCGTACCTTGTTTAGTCAGAGCTCAGCCGAGCAGGTATTTATTTTGTATGTTTGGCCTGATGTTAAGGCCGTATTATTGTGTTGACACTTAAAATAAACACAGGCACAGCCTGGACTTGGACTTTACCTACAGTGCCCTGTCTCTACTTGTGAAGCCCAGGCTGCCAAGAGACATTTGATGCTGTCCCTCTCACACTATGTATAAATATATCAGGGGACAATTCAGAGATCTCTCCCATGATCTATTTATAACCAGGACTTTATCTATAACAAGGGGGCATCCTCTACATCTTCTGCGTCTTGAGGAAAGAAGGTTTCTACACCAGCACAGATGGGGGTTCTTTACTGTAAGAGCAGTGAGACTATGGAACTCTCTGCCAGAGGAGGTGGTCATGGGGAACTCTGTAAAAGAATTGAAAAGGGGTCTGGATGCATTTTTGGAGAGTAATAACATTGCTGGTTATGTATACTAGATTTATAGGGACAGAATGTGATCCAGGGATTTATTCTAACTGATACATTTGGAGTCGGGAAGGATTTTTACCTCTAGTATGAGTTTTTTTTTTTTGCCTCCCACTGGATCAACTTAGTAGGGACTCATTAGGAATATTCAGTACTAGTGTATCCTGATCTGTATAGTGTCCTGCCTTCAGTTAACCTGTTTACTACCTTCATTTATGGTAAACCACCTGTTATAACTCTTTTTAACCTGTTAAGCCATTACTTTCAAACCTGCTGTATATTGCTTTGGTCCCGAGGCTACCAGTATGCTGTATATCAGCTGCTATATCTTCCTAATAGCTGTTTTTTACTACTTTGCATTCCTGCTCTTATATATTATCCTGGTTCCCTGTCCATTTGTTACAGTTTGTTAACCCTTCATACCATGACCTGTTTCCCTGACCTCAGGACAATTATTGTTCAGGACAGTTGATTGTTGACACATCTGCACTGAGGAAATGGTCACAGCAAAAACCGTTGAGGGCTTCACAACAGGCTAACTATAAAGATATTCTTAGAACAAAATAACATTAATGCATACAGTATGTAGAAATATGGAATACCATCCATTTCCCTTCATCCACCCATACTCCTCATCTTCACCTGCTTGGTTCAACTTGATAAACATATGTCTTTTTTCAAATGTACTAAGTATGTAACTATGATATTACATTCCATGAACAGTTATGGAAATCTGATCATGTCCAGGGCCAGCACCCTCTTTTCAAATGCCAATACAAACACCAGTACCTGCCTCCCAGAAAGAATCTATACAGGCAGAAAACTTTTTGTTTTATGAATTCCCGTACACAGCTTTAATCACCTTCTCTATAGAAGCTCGAAGAAAATTGTCAAGAAGATGGCGTGCTTCTGCCAGAGAACACGAACTTATAACAGCTGAGGTATCTGTGGAGTCCAGTTCTTCCTATAAAATGTGAAAATAAACATATTAAAAAAAAGAAACATTTGCAATACGTCTTGATACAACAATCAGCTATTATGCAGACCTACAGTATGCATTCTTATGGTAACAGACATTCTGATCATGCAGTCATACTCCTTTCTATCTGACCCGTTAATTGAACCGAAATGGATAAGGGAATATGACTGCATAATGAGATTACACAGTTTGTTTACAGTCTGTTACCATAGAGATATTGGTTTCTCCATGAGCTCTAGATATGAAAGGGTAGGAAAGTTTTATCCAAAAATGAAAAATGCTAAAATAATAGCCTTTGAGTAAAGATGCTAAAACAAATTGTAAAAATGTTATACATTTTATATTACAGTAGTTTGGAGTAATCTTATTTGTCCGGTGATGCAGCTGCAAAATCAAAGAATGTAGCAGAATCTTGTAATGCCTTTTTTGTTGGACTAAGTTGGGCCATTAATTTTCCAGCTATAGGACCATAGACTACGTAGATATGGATGAGAAAGGGGTGAGGGGTTAGAGCAGAAGTGATTATGGTAATGAAGCAGGACATGGTGAGATACAGGAGAGAGAAGATAGTCCAGCACAAGTTATAAGAAGTTTTGATAATGGGCTAAGAAGCTCAAATCCACATTGATTCCTCCATTCGTGCAATCATTTTGGCTTCAAAGTCTACCTTTCTTGTGTGTTTTTAAAAATTTCTCTTTGTACCTGCATTGTAACTCCTTCTTGCCCAGTGTTAATCCTCGGCATCATCCATGGCTCCGCGATAGTGAAAGCCTGCCTTAGATAGGCTTTAGCAATCGAGCGCCAACAACATAGACCAATATAATGCAATATTGATCTATATAAGCCATCTAACGATGGCTTATGATAGGCATCAGGGGGCAAAAAAAGTGCAATAAAAAGTTTTTAAAAATATAACCCTCCCCCATATAAAAACTTTAATCGCCTCCCTCTTTTGCAATTTTTTAAATAAAACATTGTAAAAAAAATAAATTAACGTATTTGGTATTGCTGTGTGCGTAATTGTCCAAACTATTAAATAATTACATTCCTGATCCTGCACAGTCAATGGCGTTAACACAAATAAATTCCAAATGACAAAACTTCTGAGATTTGGTCACATCATATCTCTGTGATCAAAATGCCCTATTTCACCAAAGCAAAAGAAAAAAAACCCTAACACAACTCCATAGTGGTGTCAATTAGCACAGGTACTACTACTCCTATCCTGGAACAGTGTGTTCCATGCTGGGAGTAGTAGTACTACCTAAAAAATGTAAAAAGAAAAAAAGTGAAAAACACACACACAACATTTTTATTATTGTCGGCTACATTTTTTGTGCCCTGCCCGCACACATACATTGATCTCTGTTTAAAAATTTATAAAAATGTCATTATAAAAAAGATACATTTTGTAAATACAATTTTTTCCATCACTACTGTATCTTTTCTGTTTTTGCACTTTTATTTTTTCTTCCTTACCTTTTAAAAATTATAACCCTTTCAATTTTGCACCTAAAAATACATATGATGGCTTATTTTTTGTACCACCAATTCTACTTTGTAATGACGTCAGTCATTTTACCCAAAAATCTATGGCGAAATGGAAAAAAAAATTATTGTGCAACAAATTGGAAGAAAAAACACCATTTTGTAAATTTTGGGGGATTCCGTTTCTACGCAGTAAATTTTTCAGTAAAAATGACACCTTTTCTTTATTTTGTAGGTCCATACGATTAAAATGATACCCTACTTTCATAGGTTTGATTTTGTATTACTTCTGAAAAAAACTACATGCAGGAAAATTTATACATTTAAAATTGACCTTTTCTGACCCCTATAACTTTTTAATTTTTCCATGTATGGGGCGGTATGAGGGCTCTTTTTTTGCGTAGTGATCTGAAGATTTTACCGGTACCATTTTTGTTTTGATCAGACTTTTTGATCGCTTTTTATTCATTTTTTTTATGGTATAAAAGGTGACCAAAAATACGCTATTTTGGACTAATTTTTCTGCGTGTACGCCATTGACCGTGCGGTTTAATTAACAACATATTTTTATAGTTCGGACATTTACACACGCGGCAATACCACATATGTTTATTTTTATTTACACAGTTTTTTTTAAATGGGAAAAGGGGGTGATTCAAACTTTTATTAGGGAAAGGGTTAAATGATCTCTATTAACTTTTTCTTTTAACTTTTTTTTGCAGTGTTATAGCACACACTGATCTTTTACACTGCTCACTGCAAAGCCATAGCTGTGCATTGATCAGTGTTATCGGTGGTTGATTGCTCCAAGCCTGAAATCCAAGCTTGAACAATCAATCGCCGTTCGGACACGCAGGAGGCAGGTAAGCCACCCTCCTGCTGCGTCCTAGCTGATCTGGACATCGCGATTTTATCGTGATGGTCCCGATCAGCAAGACTGAGCAGCCAGGATGCTTTAACTTTCACTTTTAGACACGGCGATCAACTTTGATCGCCGAGTCTAAAGAGTTAATGCCGGACATCAGCCCGATCAGCGATGTCCGGCATTAGCGTGGGTATGTCATACCCACCGGGTATGACACACGCTCACCTCGTGAGCGCGCATTATAACTGGGGACGCGCATATGGACGTTCATAAACGTCCATATGCGCTAAGGGGTTAATGGTACCTTATGAAATTTTATTAAAAAAGATATCTCCATCCCTTTTTTGGATCGTCTAAAAAGAATAAAAAATGCAGGCAAAAATGCCAAAGTTAAAACTCACATGGCGTTTTTCTTGGTGTTTTTTCACTCCCATAGACTTCTATGGGAGAACTTGCAGCAGGGAACAGAACAGAGCCCTAGTGGATGTTTTTTTCAATCACACTAAAACATATAGAAGGAGATTTATCATTCTTTTCAAACGTATGGCTTTTATATGACAATTATTTTTTTACTTTCTTTTGCTTACATGCGATATATTTATGAAATAGTCACACAACCTTGATAAATAGATCACGCATAAGCAAAACCTGGGAAACCCGCTTACAAAAGCATTTTTAAAGCAGAAAAGTTTTCCCTTATGTTAATAGCCGAAGTTATCTACCCTTTATTACCAGTGGCGTTGCTAGAGAGTGATGGAGGGGGGGCATACCGCATCGGGTGACACCCTGACTGGCCTGCCTGGCACTAAATAGCTGCACTCCAGCTATCCCGCAACAACCCATCCACTCTCCTCAGAAATGAAAAAAATATTAAAAACATACTATGCCGCACAATGAATATCCATACTCTGGAGGCTTTTTTGTTTAATTTTGAGCCCACATTTTGTGACGTTGGTGGGCGGAGTCTTGCGTCGCTGCGCTGAGGCCGGAGTTTACATCAGGAAGGAAGACAGCCCAGCACCAACAGGCACATAAGCAATAGTAAAGCCACAAAAAAAAAAACAGCTCGGTATGTTACCGACCCCAAAATGTGCATGAAGCTCTATTACTATGGATATTTCTTTTTTTTTTTTAAGGAAAAATGTTAGTGCCACATATGGGTATTTACGTAGTCTGTAAAATTTCTTACACAATATTTTTTTGCCTTATTCTATTTTAACACAACATTAATTTAAAAATGTTGTGATTTAGTGGGTACGCCAGCATGTACGTCTCCTAAAATTAACAAGGTGTGCAGTGTGTATTTTCAACCTTAAAATTAATAGTTATTAGTTATATAATAAATGTTTTCTATAATTGACATTAATGTAGAAGCTTTGTTTCATGATGCAGAACAAGAACAGTTGTTAAAGTGGGTGTTAAAGGGGTTATCCAGGGAAAAACTTTTTTTTTATATATCAACTGGCTCCAGAAAGTTAAACAGATTTATAAATTAGAAAAAAGTAGAAAAAGGCCAGCACGGCTGAATGAAATCTTCAAAACTTTATTCACGAATCCTCGTTAAAAACCTTCATGGTGGCAGAAAGACACGGACATATACAAAAGTAGAAAAATTGCACATGGAAAAACAGTCCCAAACAAGGCTGACGCATTTCAGGTTGCTATACCCTTACTCATAGCTTGCCAATACTCAAATGAGAATGCCTTATATACTACAAGGCCATCCCTTCCATTAGGAAGGGGAGGGACATCTTATTTCAGTGTGCAATCCAACACAAGTAAAACCAGGAAAATACATGCATAATTAAAAAACTCACATATAAAATCCAATGGGACTATATAACAGCTATGAGAAACAAAACCAGTGATGGACTTTTTAGTAATGTAGTATTAAGTCCGTCTTGTTATTCAGACCATGCGGATATGTGCAATTCAACAAGTAAATCCACATAATCTCTCTATTATGAAGAATGCGTATAAGATCACCTCCTCTTTTACTTCTTTTGATTTTTTCAATGCCATAAAAACGCAAGGACGATATGTCTGAATTATGTTTAAGAAAAAAATGTTTTGAGACATTAGACATGCTAGGTATCAAAGGACCTGCAGCATGCCTGATATGTTCCTGCATTCTCTTTTTTAAGGTGCGTTTAGTGCTACCTACATAATCCATTTTGCAAGTAGTGCAGGTGACTCTATATATTATGAAGGTACTATCACAGTTAATAAACTCGCGAATCATATAGATTTTACCATCTATTGTACCTTCTATTTTATTGCCCTTTGTTGCATAGGGGCACACCACACACCTTGCGTTACCGCACTTATGAAAGCCTTTAATTTTCAGCCAGGTTGACTGCTCCTCCTTTACACAAACCATACTAGGAACAAGCAGGCTCGATAGAGTTGGAGCACGTCGGGCAGAAAACCGGACCCATGGTTTGATGATTTCTCCTACTACTGGATCTGCTGCCAGTAGAGGTAGATGTTTGTTCACAATCCTTTTGATTTCATTAAATTCCATACTATAAGTGGTGACAAAAGTCACTTGATCATGAGTACTGGAATATTTCCTACCTGTTAAAAGGCTGTTGCAGTCCATATGATCGACCCGAGCCAGGGCTTTGTTCAGGAGCCAAGGGGGATATCCACGCGCTGTCAAGCGGGTGCAGACCCTTTCGGCTTCCCTCTGATACACTTGTGATGAGGAACTGTTCCGTTTCATACGGATCAATTCACCAACTGGTATGGCAGAAATGGTATTCTTAGCATGGCAAGAATCAGCTCTTAAGATAGTATTGCCCGTAATATCCTTACGGTAAGGTTCTATTTCTACTTTTCTTGTTATGGAGTTACCCCGCAACAACAGATCCAAGAAGGGAACCTCCTGTTTGCTGTATGTGTACGTAAATGTCAAATTACAATGATTATCATTCATATATTGTATGAATGCAAATGCCTCCTTTGGATCGGATTTCCAAACCATAATCACGTCGTCCACATACCTCCCGTACCATGAGAGGCATGTGGAAAACCGATTCTGATCACAAAAAATGAAGTGCTCCTCCCACCAAAAAACATAAAGGTTGGCTAACGCAGGTGAAGATTTGGCCCCCATTGAGGCACCCGTGCGCTGTAAATAAAAATCCTTGCCAAACAAAAAGTAATTGTGCTTCAAAACATAATCCACCACCTCTATAATAAATTGCTTTAAATCAGAAGAATAATCTGAAAAACGATCCAAGATTTCCAAAATGGCAACCAGAGCCAAATTTTGGGGGATGCATGAATAGAGCGACTCAATGTCGCAGGTAATCCACGACAGAGAGTCGCTCCATGTGAATCCATCCATAATACCTAGAAGATGTTTTGTATATTTGATGTAGCTTGGACAGAGGTTTACAATGGGTTGGAGAACAGAGTCCAACCACTCACACACATGTTCATTTAGAGAACCGATCCCCGCTACGATGGGACGCATCGGCAGCGGGAATCGGTTCTTGTGCAATTTTGGTAGTGAGTGGAAGATCGGCAAGATTGGCGCCGGCACGAACATATAGTCCACTTCCTTCTGTGTTAAAATGGATCTTGACCTTCCCTCCTCCAGGAGTACTTTCAAATCCTTTTTAAATGTCTCAGTGGGATCCCCACGAAGTTTGAGGTAAGTGTCCTCATCTGACAAAAGATTTCTATTTAGTTCCACGTAAAGTCCAGTATTAAGGCATACAATTGACCCGCCTTTATCGGCAGATCGAATAGTTAAGTCCTTGTTTTCTTTTAGTTTTTTAATTGCGTTAGTTTGTTTCTTGGAGAGATTATTATGTTTTACTTCAGCTGATGCTTTTGCTTGTAAAGTTATTAGATCCTTCATAATTAAATCCTGGAACCGATCAAAAATAGGAGGCCTAGTTTGTACTGGATAAGACCACTGCTTGCTAACGTGCATAGATCCCTGTATGCCATTTGATCAGAAAGGGTCCGCATAACTGGTAGCTCTGTACTACTTTGTAAAGGTAACTGCTCGACAATGTTTGAAGGTTCGTTATCTTGAAAAATATTATCTTCTATTTCATTTTTGAAAAAATGTTTCTTTACAGTTAATTGTCTTACAAATTTGTTTATATCCAGAATAGTTTTGTACACATCAAAGTGGTGCGTGGGAGAAAAGCCTAGCCCTTTTGAAAGCACAGAGATTTCATCTGCCGATATGATGTATGATGACATGTTAATGACTTGATAGTCATTTATTAGTTGTTTTTCCACTTCGTTTTGTTGCGTTCTGACGCTCTTCGTCCTATGCTTTCTGCCACCACGCCTACCCCGTTTTTTGACAGTTTTTTGTCCTTGCGGTTTTTATTTTTGTTGTTCACATTTTGCGTTTCTGAATCTCCACTGGTGTCAGTGGTATCTGATATTTCCGATGCGTCGGACGTTTCATAATCCGATGAGCCAAAAGTAACACGTTGGGAGGTCTGATTTCTTTTACCACGTTTATTGTGTTTTTTTAGGATCGATCTCGGAGTTTTAAAAACATTTTCCCAATGTCCCCAGTTGTATTGATTATTTGTTTGAAAATCATGCACATCACGTTGGAATTTGACTTTTTTAGTTTGTTTGATAATGTCCTACAATGTTTTTCTTTTTTCTTTTAATCGTTTGTCAAACTCTTCAAATTGAGTGGTATTAGCATACGGTTGTAATTTCTCTTGGGTCGTTTTTATATTGGTTTTTACTTCTATTAATTCCATTTCTTCAAACTCCACAATGAGATCGATCAACTTTAGGGAACGGTCTGTTAGAATTAGGTTCCACCTGGTTTGAAAATTCTCATTGAAGATAGAGGTAGGTATCTTTTTCAATCTTAGACCGCGTGGCACTAGTTATTTTTCAATATATGTTTTAAGCGTAGTAATATCCCACCAAAGTTTTGTCTCTTTAGTCTGTAGTTTTTCCAAAAAGTGCATTAAACAATTTAAATCAATGTCCATCTTGACACTATCACTGTTAAATAGATCTTTTGCGGCATGAATACATTCAGTACAATCATCCACATTCCTAAGAGCTTGTGTAGATATTGTCCAATACTGCCTCTTGAGACAACATATTTAGTCAAAAAATTCACCCAGGGAGCACGAGGTGCTGAGGTGTGCACAAGTGAATAATAACAATGAAAGAGAAAAAGAGTCTCAGCTCACCTGGGGCGTGCACGGCTACCTCCAACCAAAGCAGAAAAAAGTAGAAAAAGGCCAGCACGGCTGAATGAAATTTTCAAAACTTTATTCACGAATCCTCGTTAAAAACCTTCATGGTGGCAGAAAGACACGGACATATACAAAAGTAGAAAAATTGCACATGGAAAAACAGTCCCAAACAAGGCTGACGCGTTTCAGGTTGCTATACCCTTACTCATAGCTTGCCAATACTCAAATGAGAATGCCTTATATACTACAAGGCCATCCCTTCCATTAGGAAGGGGAAGGACATCTTATGTCAGTGTGTAATCAGACCTCCCAACGTGTTACTTTTGGGTCATTGGATTATGAAATGTCCGACGCATCGGAAATATCAGATACCACTGACACTAGTGGAGATTCAGAAACGCAAAATGTGAACAACAAAAATAAAAACCGCAAGGACAAAAAACAGTCAAAAAACGGGGTAGGCGTGGTGGCAGAAAGCATAGGACGAAGAGCGTCAGAACGCAACAAAACGAAGTGGAAAAACAACTAATAAATGACTATCCTATTTTTGATCGGTTCCAGGATTTAATTATAAAGGATCTAATAACTTTACAAGCAAAAGCATCAGCTGAAGTAAAACATAATAATCTCTCCAAGAAACAAACTAACGCAATTAAAAAACTAAAAGAAAACAAGGACTTAACTATTCGATCCGCCGATAAAAGCGGGTCAATTGTATGCCTTAATACTGGACTTTACGTGGAACTAAATAGAAATCTTTTGTCAGATGAGGACACTTACCTCAACCTTGTGGGGATCCCACTGAGACATTTAAAAAGGATTTGAAAGTACTCCTGGAGGAGGGAAGGTCAAGATCCATTTTAACACAGAAGGAAGTGGACTATATGTTCGTGCCGGCGCCAATCTTGCCGATCTTCCACTCACTACCAAAATTGCACAAGAACCGATTCCCGCTGCCGATGCGTCCCATCGTAGCGGGGATCGGTTCTCTAAATGAACATGTGTGTGAGTGGTTGGACTCTGTTCTCCAACCCATTGTAAACCTCTGTCCAAGCTACATCAAAGATACGAAACATCTTCTAGGTATTATGGATGGATTCACATGGAGCGACTCTCTGTCGTGGATTACCTGCGACATTGAGTCGCTCTATTCATGCATCCCCCAAAATTTGGCTCTGGTTGCCATTTTGGAAATCTTGGATCGTTTTTCAGATTATTCTTCTGATTTAAAGCAATTTATTATAGAGGTGGTGGATTATGTTTTGAAGCACAATTACTTTTTGTTTGGCAAGGATTTTTATTTACAGCGCACGGGTGCCTCAATGGGGGCCAAATCTTCACCTGCGTTAGCCAACCTTTATGTTTTTTGGTGGGAGGAGCACTTCATTTTTTGTGATCAGAATCGGTTTTCCACATGCCTCTCATGGTACGGGAGGTATGTGGACGACGTGATTATGGTTTGGAAATCCGATCCAAAGGAGGCATTTGCATTCATACAATATATGAATGATAATCATTGTAATTTGAAATTTACGTACACATACAGCAAACAGGAGGTTCCCTTCTTGGATCTGTTGTTGCGGGGTAACTCCATAACAAGAAAAGTAGAAATAGAACCTTACCGTAAGGATATTACGGGCAATACTATCTTAAGAGCTGATTCTTGCCATGCTAAGCATACCATTTCTGCCATACCAGTTGGTGAATTGATCCGTATGAAACGGAACAGTTCCTCATCACAAGTGTATCAGAGGGAAGCCGAAAGGGTCTGCACCCGCTTGACAGCGCGTGGATATCCCCCTTGGCTCCTGAACAAAGCCCGGGCTCGGGTCGATCATATGGACCGCAACAGCCTTTTAACAGGTAGGAAAAATTCCAGTACTCATGATCAAGTGACTTTTGTCACCACTTATAGTATGGAATTTAATGAAATCAAAAGGATTGTGAACAAACATCTACCTCTACTGGCAGCAGATCCAGTAGTAGGAGAAATCATCAAACCAGGGGTCCGGTTTTCTGCCCGACGTGCTCCAACTCTATCGAGCCTGCTTGTTCCTAGTATGGTTTGTGTAGAGGAGGAGCAGTCAACCTGGCTGAAAATTAAAGGCTTTCATAAGTGCGGTAACGCAAGGTGTGTGGTGTGCCCCAATGCAACAAAGGGCAATAAAATAGAAGGTACAATAGATGGTAAAATCCATATGATTCGCGAGTTTATTAACTGTGATAGTACCTTCATAATATATAGAGTCACCTGCACTACTTGCAAAATGGATTATGTAGGTAGCACTAAACGCACCTTAAAAAAGAGAATGCAGGAACATATCAGGCATGCTGCAGGTCCTTTGATACCTAGCATGTCTAATGTCTCAAAACATTTTTTTCTTAAACATAATTCAGACATATCGTCCTTGCGTTTTTATGGCATTGAAAAAATCAAAAGAAGTAAAAGAGGAGGTGATCTTATACGCATTCTTCATAATAGAGAGATTATGTGGATTTACTTGTTGAATTGCACATATCCGCATGGTCTGAATAACAAGACGGACTTAATACTACATTACTAAAAAGTCCATCACTGGTTTTGTTTCTCATAGCTGTTATATAGTCCCATTGGATTTTATATGTGAGTTTTTTAATTATGCATGTATTTTCCTGGTTTTACTTGTGTTGGATTGCACACTGACATAAGATGTCCCTCCCCTTCCTAATGGAAGGGATGGCCTTGTAGTATATAAGGCATTCTCATTTGAGTATTGGCAAGCTATGAGTAAGGGTATAGCAACCTGAAATGCGTCAGCCTTGTTTGGGACTGTTTTTCCATGTGCAATTTTTCTACTTTTGTATATGTCCGTGTCTTTCTGCCACCATGAAGGTTTTTAACGAGGATTCGTGAATAAAGTTTTGAAGATTTCATTCAGCCGTGCTGGCCTTTTTCTACTTTTTTCTGCTTTGGTTGGAGGTAGCCGTGCACGCCCCAGGTGAGCTGAGACTCTTTTTCTCTTTCATCAGATTTGTAAATTACTTCTATTAAAAAGAAGTTCACACTGTGGAATTTCTGGGCAGAATTTCTGCCGGAGATCGAGCCGGCGGCACTAGGAGCGCACGGACTGCATTGCCGTCCCCATAGACGGCAATGCATTTCTGGGTGGATCTTTTGGGAGATCTGCTCAGAAATGCATTGCCATCTATGGGGATGGCAATGTAGTCCACGCGGTCCTAATGCCGCCTGTCATATACAATGGCTAAAATATGTATCCATGTTGCATTGTGATTGTTTGTCATTCATTACTAGTAATATATGTCCTGCAAAATGTCCATCGGTATGCACAACTTTTAATTTCATTACACTTATCTGTGTTAGTTTAACATTCCAAAGAATCCTACCTGTTTGATCAAACTACCCGGAGACGACAGTCTAATTTTATTGCATCCAGTGGCCAGTTGGGGGCAATTAACATAACTGTGCCAATTAATGGACACTGTTTGCCTGGATGGTAAATTTGACACCTCCACCAGCCGAACAGACTCCAAGACCTGGTGTCAATAGAGGAGAAAGGTTTGGGAAGTAGCCCCCCCTGTGAAAATGCCATGTCTCCCAATATTGAATATGTATGTATGTCCACATCCCTGACATCTTATACGGTTAGATTCTCCATCATATTACCTTTAAAATGAGTCCTCACATGACCTTTGTGTATTGATCCCTGCCTGAACTGTATGCACTGGGTAAATCATACACAATAAGGGGGTCATGTCAGGTAGCCCTAGAAAGAGGATTTGATGGAGAACCCAAATATAAGAAAAATATGTGGGTGCCTGGCCCATGATAGAAGATATAGGACATTTCCTCTATCTCTAGTGGGCAACATCTATCTCTCCTCCTTGTCCTGCCCAGGGGCTGAACATAGAGGGATCACCTGTCCATAGCAGGGTATAAAACTACAGACCTGGGGGGGGGGGGCTAGGGTGCGCTTGCATGGGGAACAAGATCTAATTTTGGAAGCCAGACACCAGTTCCTACCAGACCCCATGGAATAGAACTCTAACTAACTCTAACTGAGTATTTAAACTAGGTGAGTGGGGGGAGGATAATAAAGCAAAGAAAGCAGACAGTGGGATGGATAGGTTAGAGAGGGGTCAGGACATAATGGTGGGTGGAGAGGAGTCCTGTGGGGGGAGGTTAAGAGCAGTGGATAAGGAGATCCATGGGTTACAAACCAGCCGTAAAAATAAATGTAGCCCGAAAAATTGTAATCCCAATAATTCTAAAAATTCCATTAGCGCCAATAACTCAATAACTACAATAAGCCCCATTAACTCAAAAAATACCATTAGCCCCAATAACTTAAATAACAACGCTAGACCCAATAACGCAAAAAATCCCATTAGCCCCAATAACTTAAATAATAACGTTAGACCCAATAACTCAAAAAATCCCATTAGCCCCAATAACTTAAATAGTACAATTAGCCCTTATAACTCAAAAAATAACATTAACCCCAATAACTCTGAAAATCCCATTAGTGAGACTATACAGTGGTCCCTTAACATATGATATTAATTGGTTCCAGGAGAACCATCATATGTTGAAACCATCATATGTCGAGTACATATGTCTATGTAAAAATGGTAATTGGTTCTGGGGCCTCAGAACCATTGTATGTTGAATACATATCTCTATGGGAAACTGCTAATTGGTTCTGGGATGACCATTGTATGTGGAGTGTATGGGGAGTGTTTAACAAACCAGGATGCCTCCAGCTGTTGCACAACTACAACTCCCAGCATGCATGTACAGCCATTGACTGTCTGGGCATGCTGGGAGTTATAGTTTTGCAACAGCTGGAGGCACACTGATAGGGAAACATTGATGTATGGGGTGTATAGTTTGTATATGTATTGTATGTGATGTGTGACAACGCATACAGTACTGTACAGTTCTTTAAATACCTTCAGGGGGGACAGAATGTCCTCCATTATGATCCTGCCGACTACAGCTCTATAGGAAAGGAAGGGGAGGGCAGCCAGCAGCTCATTGGATGCCTGCAGCAAGAGGCTATTGGCTATAGCTGCACTGGGGGGGGGGGGGCTTAAACGGAGCTCACAGTGGAAGCCTGCGTGAGTTAGCAGGACAGCATGTGAGTAACAGGAGGCAGAAGGGGGCACACGGGGCACATTAAACAACTATTTGTCAGTTGGTGAAGTTGTCAGCGCTGTCAGATAGCTGTTTGTACGATGGCCCCGACACACAGCAGCATCATATGTCGATGCTGCCTTCAACATACGATGGGCTCTGAGAGGCCATCATATGTTGAAATGATCATATGTCGGGGCCATCATAAGTCGGGGGGTCACTGTATGTGTAAAACTTAATGGAAATGTAAAGTGTATGTTCACAAATGCCAGAAGCCTAGCAAATAAAATGGGGGAGCTTGAGGCCTTGATACTGGAGGAACATATTGATATAGTTGGGGTCACTAAGACATGGCTGGACTCCCCGCATGACTGGGCTGTTAATCTGCAGGGGTTTACATTGTTTCGCAAGGATAGAATGAACAGAAAAGGTGGTGGAGTCTGTCTGTATGTAAGAAGTGGTATGAAATCCAGTGTGAACGATGCCATAGTGTGTGATGATTCTGAGGATGTGGAATCATTGTGGGTAGAATTACAAAAGGAGGGAAATATTGAAAAAATTGTATTTGGTGTAATCTACAGACCCCCTAATATCACTGAAGAGATAGAAGGTCAGCTGTATAAACAAATAGAGAAGGCAGGTACAGTGGTAATAATGGGAGATTTTAACTATCCAGATATAGATTGGGGCCGGGGGCTGGCTAAAACTACAAAGGCGAGAAAATTCCTACATTTATTGCAGGATAATTTTATGGGCCAGTTTGTGGAGGACCCAACAAGAAGTGATGCCTTGTTGGATCTGATCATTTCCAACAACGCAGAGCTGGTTGGTAATGTAACTGTGCGGGAAAACCTTGGTAATAGCAACCATAATATAGTTACTTTTGACTTAAAATGTAGAAAACAAAGACAGACGGGGAAGGCAAAAACATATAACTTTAAAAAGGCAAATTTCCCTGGGCTGAGAGCTGCACTACAGGACATACTGGGGGGAGGTGTTGTCAAATACTGATACAGAAGGGAAATGGGACATCTTTAAATCAACTCTAAATAACTATACAGCTAAATATATACCAAAGGGGAACAAATATAAACGATTAAAACTAAATCCTACATGGCTGACAAATGTTAAAAGAGCAATAAACAACAAAAAAAATAGCCTTCAAAAAATTCAAATCTAATGGGTCAGCTATAACATTTAAACAGTACAAGGAGCTTAATAAAATCTGTAAAAATGTAATAAAAACAGCAAAAATTAAAAATGAGAGACAGGTGGCCAAAGAAAGCAAAACTAATCCTAAATATTTTTTTTAGATATATAAATACAAAAAAAACATGGACAGAGCATGAAGGACCCCTTAATAATGATAATGGGGAGGTTGTCACGGGCGATCAAGAGAAGGCGGAGCTACTGAATGGGTTCTTTAGTTCTGTATACACTATGGAAAAAGGAGCTGACATTGGCCAGGTCAGTGCTGGTAACACATCATGTAATGTACTGAACTGGCTTAATGTAGAGATGGTACAAGGTAAGTTAAGTAAAGTAAATGTAAGCAAATCTCCAGGGCCGGATGGACTACACCCAAGAGTTCTTAGAGAGGTAAGTTCAGTAATATCTGTACCCTTGTTCATGATATTTAGAGATTCTCTGGTGTCTGGTATTGTGCCAAGAGACTGGCGCAAGGCTAATGTGGTACCAATCTTCAAGAAGGGCTCTAGGTCTTCGCCAGGCAATTATAGACCGGTAAGTCTAACGTGCATTGTGGTTAAATTGTTTGAAGGACTTATAAGGGATTACATACAGGAATACATAGGGGATAATTGTATTATAAGTGATAGCCAGCATGGGTTTACTAAGGTTAGAAGTTGTCAAACCAATCTAATTTGCTTTTATGAAGAGGTGAGTAGAAGCCTTGACAGAGGAATGGCTGTGGATATAGTGTTTCTGGATTTTGCCAAAGCGTTTGATACTGTCCCTTACAGACGTCTGACAGGTAAGTTAAGGTCTTTGGGCTTGGAAACTTTAGTTTGTAACTGGATTGAACACTGGCTCATGGATCGTACCCAGAGAGTGGTGGTCAATGATTCGTACTCTGATTGGTCCCCAGTAATTAGTGGTGTACCCCAAGGTTCAGTACTGGGCCCGCTGTTGTTTAATTTATTTATCAATGATATAGAGGATGGTATTAACAGCTCTGTTTCTATCTTTGCAGATGACACCAAGCTTTGTAGCACGGTACAGTCTATAGAGGATGTGCATAAGTTACAAGATGACTTGGATAGACTAAGTGTCTGAGCATCCACTTGGCAAATGAGGTTCAATGTGGATAAATGTAAAGTTATGCATCTGGGTACTAATAACATGCATGCTTCGTATGTCTTAGGGGGGATTAAACTGGCTGAGTCACTGGTAGAGAAGGATCTGGGTGTACTTGTAGATCACAGACTACAGAATAGCAAGCAATGTCAGGCTGCTGCTTCCAAAGCCGGCAGGATATTGTCATGTATCAAAAGAGGCATGGACTCAAGGGACAGGGACATAATACTCCCCCTTTATAAAGCATTGGTACGGCCTCACCTGGAATATGCTGTTCAGTTTTGGTCGCCTGTTCATAAAAGGGACACTGCGGAGTTGGAAAGGGTGCAGAGACGCGCGACTAAACTAATATGGGGCATGGAACATCTTAGGAGCGATTAAAGGAGTTACAATTGTTTAGTCTTGAGAAGAGACGTTTAAGGGGGGATATGATAAACGTATATAAGTATTTAAATGGCCCATACAAAAAATATGGAGAAAAACTGTTCCAGGTTAAACCCCCCCAAAGGACGAGGGGGCACTACCTCCGTCTGGAGAAGAAAAGGTTTAGTCTCAAGGGGCGACACGCCTTCTTTACCGTGAGAACTGTGAATTTATGGAACGGTCTACCTCAGGAACTGGTCACAGCAGGAACAATTAAAGGGTAGCTCCCACCATCCTATTTTTTTTTTTTGCTAGCCCGTTCCCCCCCGCTACGGCACTAGCCCGTTCCCTCCTCCCCCCCCCCCTGCCCCGCATACCCCGTTCCCTCATTACACTTGCAGTTACTGCAGAGTCCGGCAGGGGGCGTACAGGGACAGCGGCGGTAACGAGGCAGCGGCGGCAATGTGTGGGAGGAGTGGCCTCCCGGCCAGTGGCCGGGGAGCCAATGCGCTCGCTCCCGCCTGTCTGATTGACAGGCAGGGAGCGAGTGCAGCCTAACTGAAAAAGGACTGATTGCCACTCCAAAATCAGTCCTTTTTCAGTGGCCGGTTTATAAATATAAATTAAACCTTTTAAATGAAAAAAAATTATAATAAAAGTATATTAGAGATATGTTGTAGTACATAAGTACTACAACATATCAAAAAATAAAGTTGGTGACAGTGCCCATTTAACAGCTTTAGAACAGGGTTAGATACATTCCTGGAACAAAATAACATTAATGCGTATGCAGAATTATAAAACTACATCCCTTTCCCTTATCCCCTTACATCCTTCACTTCAATTCCCTGGTTGGACTTGATGGACGTATGTTTTTTTTCAACCATACTAACTATGTAACTATGTAACTATGTAAGTAAGGATTCTAGTTTTTTCCCATTTATTTTAATTTCTGTGTGGTGAAACTTTGTCTTGTTAATATCTATTTTTACCTGTACTGTGAATATTTTTCTTTCATAATAAATCATTAATTTATTAAGTATTGCCCTTATATCTGGTAAAACGGATGTACATTGTCCTTGAAGAGAGCTAAGTTATAGTCTTAAATTTACTTACCGGTTCGGCTACATTATAGATTTGGATTAATCTTTTTCCTATTTTAATATACTACTGGGGTTAGTAGATTATATTTGGGAATTGTAGCATATCCAGATTGGATTGATAACTTCCTTTCGGCTTGAAATTGACAGGTAGTGGCAGTGATACCTTTCAATTGGGTGGTGTAAGAGGGATTTTTAATCATTATTTCGGTCTAGTGTAGACACATAGGGGGAGATTTATCAAAACCTGTGCAGAGGAAAACTTGCCCAGTTGCCCATAGCAACCAATCAGATTGCTTCTTTCATTTTTCACAGGCCTTCATAAAAATGAAAGCAGCAAGCTGATTGGTTGCTATGGGCAACTGGGCAAGTTTTCCTCTGCTCAGGTTTTGATAAATCTCCCCCATAGTGATTTTATAGATAACCCTACCACCCGCTCGTGTCGGTTCGTGACACCGGCGGCTCTATCACTGGCAGAAATTCTGCCCAGAGATTCTAAAGTGTGAACTCAGCCTAAGGGTGTGGGAATTAGAATTAAATTGCACCTACCCTGTAGATAAATGGGCTAAGGCTTATAAATATCTTTACTCCTCCATTTAGTCAATATCCCAAGTTGAAAAACACACCTTAGGTGGTACTACACACCATCACGATTAAAATCCATGTACTCCTCATGCTCTGATTTATGTTGGTGCGACTGTACTCCGAGAGGCACCCTAATCCATGTCTTAGGGTATGTTCACACTGCAGAATCTCTGCTCGCAGAATTCCGCGAGTGGAGATTCCATATGGCCGCCGCTGACGAAAATAATTTGGCGGTAGGACCGCACGGCATTGCACCGTCACCATTGATGGCTATGCAGTGCTCGTGAACCTGTGCAAAGAATGAACATGTTTTTTTTTTTTGCACTGAACAATTTCTTGGTTGGAATTGTCCGCCGCTGAAATTCCTCAGTATGAACGGGTCTCGCGGAAGACCCATTCACACTGATGCTAATGTTCACTGCGCACAATTCTACTTGCGGAATTCCGCAGGAATTATGCAGTGTGAACATACCTTTTATGGTTTTGTCCACAACTAGCCCAATACTGGGGGGAAGTAGAAGGGTTACTGACCAGGGTTGTTGGACACTTATTCACCTTGACACCAAAAATGGCACTGCTATTCTTTGATTTGAATAGCTTCCCTCCTCAAGCTACGTTCCTTGTATGCAAAATCCTTGCACACACCAAGCTGGATAACTTGCCACGGGAAATCTCCCCAACCCCTGGTTGCAGCTGAGTTAACCTCCTTGATCCAACAAATTCATAATCTAGAGGAGAGCTGGGCTATTAGGCAGGGGCAAAAAGGAAAATTTTATGCTACGTATAAGCTTTGGCGATTACATGGGGCTGCTGCTCCTATAGCGGCAGTACCTAAAGCTGTATATTCTGTAGTGTGAAGGATGCTTTACATGTGTTTTCATTTACCATTTGTAATGTATTTACTTTCCACATGACTTAATCTCTCCCTTTGCTAACCACCTATGTTCAAGTTGAACAGGTTGTCTTGTTATTTCACAGAAGTCACATAAATTTTTAGATGACTTGACATGTTGACTGTATGCTAGGATGTTTATTCATATGTAGTAAGGACCTAACAGTCAGCAGTTATATATTTTGTAACTATTTCATGCTTTTCTACTCTTACTGCTTACCGATTTTCTTTGTAATTTTATAAAAAAAAATTCTTTCTTTTTTTCTATTTTGTACAAAATATACAAAATAAGCATGTTTAAAATCTCACTATTTTGGCCACCTTTGATTTTCTCATTTTTCCATATGGGGCTTTATGAGTGCTTAAGTTTTACGTCATGATCTGTAGATTTTCTTGGTACCACTTTTGCATATATGTGACTTTATAATCACTTTCTATAAAAAAATGTTTCATGTGATATGAAAAAAACAACAATTTTGGTCTTTTTATTTTAGGGTGCATTCACACGGGTGTATTTGTCAGCGGATCCGCAGCTGCGGATCCGCTGACAAAGGCCCCTAAAGTGCTTCCCTCTTTTTTCCTGCTAATAGCAATAGCACACTGCGATGTGCGAGTTACCCTGCAGTGTACTCGCACACATCGCGGCAGCTCTCTGTGTCGCTCAGGGAGCCGGGGGAGCGGCCGCGATGTGCGGGATGTGTAGATACACTGCGACTCGCACTTCACAGTGTGTCTGCAGGTAGCGGCGGATTGCCGCTATTAGCAGGCACAAAGAGGGCAGCACTTTAGGGGCCTTTGTCAGCAGATCCGCTGACAAATACGCCGTGTGAATGCACCCTGAATGTTGTTCACCATATGGGATCAATAACAATTTATTTTGATAGTTCAGACATTTACGCACACACCAATACTAGATATGTTTATAAATGTTTTAATTTTTTTACACTTTTATAATAAAATGGGGAAAAAGGGGAGATTTTAATTTTATTGGAGGAGGGGCAAATTCACTCTCTTTATTTTTTTATGTATATTTTACATTTTTTGATTTTTATGTCTCCATAGGGGACTGTTTATAGCAATCATTAGATTGCTAATACTGCTCCGTGCTATGCATGGGCATAACTGGCAATCTAGATAGAAGACCAGAGAAGAAGACCCCAGAAGAGCAGCAAAGGCAGGTGAGGCAACTTCCATCTGCCATCTTGGCTGATCTCATCCCTGTGGTTGTGTTGTGGGCCATTAGAAGTGCTGCATTGTCGTAGATGCCATGCTCAGTATTGATAATGGCATTAGAGGGGTAATTGTTGCACATCAGCATGATTGCTGATGTCTGCCATTACCGGCGGGCCCCTGGCTGCTGACAGAAGCAGGACCTGCTGCGCATAAAGCGAGCACAGCTCCTGTGCTAATTTGTTGAAGTAAATGTGCATAAATGTACGCCCTGGTGCATTAAATACCAGGGCACTAGGATGTACAATTACATGTCATTAAGGGGTTAATATTTGCAAATCCTGAAGAACCCATTTGCCATCTATGAGATAAAGCATTTCTAAGAGGTCCTAGCAAGCGCCGGTTAGTCAAATGCAGGAATCCAGGAATTCGAAAACAAAACAAATTTCTTTCAAAAACAGCTCCACATCTGTCCCTAGGTTGTGTGTGGTATTACAGCTTGGCTTCATTCACTTCAATGGAACTGAGCTGTAGAACCACACCCAATCTTTAGATAGATGGGAAGCGTTTTTTTTTTTTTTTTTAAATAAAATGGCTCTGTTTTTCAATTCCTGGATAACCCCTTAAGGACCCAGCCAATTTTCAGTGTAGGACCCGGCCAGATTGTTTTTTTGTGACATATTCTACTTTATGTTGGTTGTAAAATTTTGTCGATTCCTGCATCATTTCTTGGTGAAAAATTGCAAAATTTGATGAAAAAATTTAAAAATTAGCATTTCTTTAACTTTGAAGCTCTCTGCTTATAAGGAAAATGAATATTCCAAATAAATTATATATTGATTCACATACAAAATATGTCTACTCTATGTTTGCATCATAAAGTTGACATGTTTTTACTTTTGGAAAACATCAGAGGGCTTCAAAGTATAGCAGCAATTTTCAAATTTTTGAAAGAGAACAGTTCTGTTTTGAAGTGGATTTAAAGGGCCTTCTTATAAGAAATACCCCATAAATTACCCCATTATAAAAACTGCACCCCTCAACGTATTCAAAATGACATTCAAAAGGTTTTTTAACCCTTTAAGTGTTTCACAGGAATAGCAGAAAAATGAAGGAGAAAATTCGAAATCTTAATTTTTTACGCATGTTCTTGTTGACCCAGTTTTTGAATTTTTACAAGTGGTAAAAGGAGAGAAATCTTTCTAAAATGTGTAATCCAATTTCTCTCGAGTAAGGAAATACCTCATATGTGTATGTCAAGTGTTCGGCGGGTACACTAGAGGGCTCAGAAGGGAAGGAGCAACAGTGGGATTTTGGAGAGTGAGTTTTTCTGAGTTTTTCACTAAAATGCTAGTTTCCCCCCTAATTTTTTTTTTTTACAAGGGGTAATAGGAGAAAACATCCCCCAAAATGTGTAACCCCATCTCTTCTGAGTATGGAAATACCCCATGTGTGGATGTCAAGTGCTCTGCTGGCGCACTACAATGCTCAGAAGAGAAGAAGTCATATTTGGCTTTTGGAAAGCAAATTTGGCTGAAATGGTTTTTGGGGGGCATGTCTCATTTAGGAAGCCCCTATGGGGCCAGAACAGCAAAAAAAAAAACAACACATGGCATACTATTTTGGAAACTACACCCCTCAAGGAACGCAACAATGGGCACAGTGAGCCTTAAAGGGGTATTCCAGGCAAAACCTTTTTTTTATATATATCAACTGGCTCCGGGAAGTTAAACAGATTTGTAAATTCCTTCTATTAACCTCCCTGGCGGTATGATTCTTTCTGGAAATTTGTACCAAAAGCGGTACAATTTTTTGCACTGAATTTCACATCTCCCCCCCGCCCATTTCACATCTCCCCCATCACATTCCCCCTCCTTTGTCACATTCCCCCTCTCCCTTGTCACACCCCCCTTCATCTCACATTCCCCCTCCCCTGTCACATTCCCCCTCCCCTGTCACATTCCCCCCTCTTGTCACATTCCCCCCCTGTCACATTCCCCCCCTGTCACATTTCCCCCCCCCCTTCATGTCACATTCCCCCTCCCCTGTCACATTCCCCCCCCTTGTCACATTCCCCCTCTGTCACATTTCCCCCCCTTCATGTCACATCCCCCCCCCCTTGTCACATCCCCCCCTCTGTCACATTCCTCCCTTTGTCACACTCTTCCCCCCCCCCCCCCCCCTTGTCACCTTGTCCTGCAGCAGTATACACTAGGTTTGCCGGGCAGATTTCAAACCTAGTGTATTTGCTGCAGAACAAGCCCTTTCCCCTTCAGCCAATCACAGGCTTTACACCACTGCGGCCTGTGATTGGCTGAAAAGTGAAAGGTCCTGTAAGATGAATAGAGCAGGGACCAGAGCGCACGGAGGGGAACGACATCTGCAGGGACCGGGACTAGGTGAGCAAAAGGTTTTTTTATTTTACTACTTTTTCCTTTTACATTTAGCTCAGTGTTTTTCTAACAGGGTGCCTCCAGCTGTTGTGAAACTACTACTCCCAGCATGCCCGGACAGCCTTTGGCTGTTCGGGCATGCTGTGAGTTGTAGTTTTGCAACAGCTGGAGGCCCCCTGGTAGGGAAACACTGACTTTTAGTATTTTTCTTTACCTGCTCTGGCCGGCCCCCATAACGGGAGCCGACCAGAGCAGATAATCGCAAGTTTTCCCGGGGGCCGCATCGCTATATCGCATTGCTTTTGCGATATATCATGCAGCCCGGCCGGAAACTCTGCAATTCTACCCCGAGCGTGACTCGGGGTTACCGATCCTGGCAGGGAAAATTAACCCCGAGTCACGCTCGGGAATACCGCTCAGGAGGTTAAAAAATCTTAATCCTTCCAATAGTTATTAGCTTCTGAAGTTTTCTGTCTAACTGCTCATTGATGATGTCACGTCCCGGGAGCTATGCATGATGGGAGAATATCCCCATAGGAACTGCACAGCTCCTGGGACATGAGTCTTCGGAGAGCAGTTAGACAGAAAACAACAACTTAACTTCAGAAGCTAAAAACTATTGGAAGGATTAAGATTTTTTAATAGAAGAAATTTACAAATCTGTTTAACTTTCTGGAGCCAGTTGATTTCTAAAAAAAAGTTTTGGCCTGGAATACCCCTTTAACACCTCACAGGTGTTTGATGACTTTTTGTTAAAGTTGGATGTGTAAGTGAAAAAAAAATTTTTTTCACTAAAATACAGTTTTTTCCCCCCAAATTTAAAATTTTTACAAGGGGTAATAGGAGAAAATGACTCCCAAAATTTTTAACCCCATTTCTTCTGAGTGTGGAAATACATGTGTGGATGTCAAGTGCTCTGTTGGCGCACTACAATGCTCAAAAGAGGAGGAGCACCATTAAGCTTTTGGAAAGAAAATTCGTTTGGAATGGAAGTCAGGGGCCATAGTTCATAAGGTTGAAAAAAGACCAGAGTTCATCACGTTCAACCTATTTCCCTATTGAGTCCCTACTGAGTTAATCCAGAGGAAGGCAAGAAATCCTCATACTAAAGGTAAAAAATTCCTTCCTGACTCCAAATATGGCAGTCAGAATAAATCCCTGGATCAACGTTCTGCCCCTATAATTCTAATATACATAACCAGCAATGTTCTTACTCTCCAAAAATGCATCCAGACCCCTTTTAAATTCTTTTACAGAGTTCCCCATGACCGCCTCCTCTGGGAGAGAATTCCACAGTCTGACTGCTTGTCACGGCGAGCGCTCCGGGTCCCGCTCCTCCCCCGGAGCGCTCGCGGCGTTCGGCTGCTGCTTGCAGCGCCCCGGTCAGACTCGCTGACCGGGAGCGCTGCTCTTTGTCCCTCGGTGGGGATGCGATCCGGGCGGCAGGACTTGCCTGCCCGCGGGTCGCATCCCGTTCCGTTCACCTGCCCCGTCCTCCTGCTCAGTCTCGGCGCGCACGGTACCGCTCTCTAGTGCGGGTGCGCGCCGGGTCTCTCAGATTTAAAGGGCCAGTGCACCAATAATTGGTGCCTGGTCCAATCAGTTCACAATCACTCCCTACACATATAAACCCCCTTTCTGTCCTTGCCGGATCTTGTTGCCTTTGTGCCAGTGAAAGCGTTCCCGTGTGCCTATTGCCCGTGTATCCAGACCTTTGCCGTTGCCCCTGACTATGAACCGTTGCCGCCTGCCCTGACCTTCTGCTACGTCCGCCTTGCCTTTGCCTTGTCCTTGTGTCCCGCGCCTGTCTCAGCTGTCAGTGAGGTTGAGTCGCTATCGGGTGAAACAACCTGGGGGTTACCTGCCGCAGCAAGTCAATCCAGCTTTGCGGCGGGCTATGGTGAAAACCAGTAACCTCTTAGATTCCATTCCCCAGGTACGGCCCACGCCATCGCCTCACTGACACAGAGGATCCACTACCTGTGTCCACCCCACATACCAGTCCAGATCCTGACACTGCTCTTACAGTAAAGAACCCCATCTGTTCTGGTGTAGAAACCTGCTTTCCTCTAAACGGAGAGGATGCCCCCTTGTTATAGATACAGTCCTGGGTATAAATAGATCATGGGAGAGATCTCTGTACTGTCCCCTGATATATTTATACATAGTTATTAGGTCTCCCCTAAGCCTTCTTTTTTCTAAACTAAATAACCCTAATTCTGATAATCTTTCTGGGTACTTTAGTCCTCCCATTCCCGGTATTACCCTGGTTGCCCGTCTTTGAACCCTCTCCAGCTCCACTGTATCTTTTTTGTACACTTGTGCCCAGCACTGTACACAGTATTCTATGTGTGGTCTGACTAGTGATTTGCACAGCGGTAGAATTATTTCCTTGTCGTGGGCATCTATGCCCCTATTGATGCACCCCATGATTTTATTTGCCTTGGCAGCAGCTGCCCGACACTGGTCACTACAGCTAAATTTACTCTTAACTAAAACTAAAGTCCTTTTCCATGTCAGTCGTCCCTAGTGTGCTCCCATTTAATACATAATCCCAGGCAGGATATTTCCTCCCCATGTGCATTACCTTACATTTATCAGTGTTGAACCTCATCTGCCACTTTCCAGCCCAAGCCTCCAACCTATCCAGATCCATTTGTAACAGTGCCCTTTCCTCTATTGTGTTTGCTGCTTTACAGGGTTTAATATCATCTGCAAAGATTGCTACTTTACTATTCAACCCCTCTACAAGGTCATTAATAAATATATTAAATAGGACCCAAGACGGACCCCTGTGGTACCCCACTAGTAATAGTCACCCAATCAGAATAAGTACCATTAATAACCACCCTCTGTTTCCTATCACTGAGACAGTTACTTACACACATTCTCCCTCAGCCTGATCCTTCTCATTTTATGCACCAACCTTTTATGTGGAACTGTATCAAATGCTTTGGAAAAATCCAGAAATACGACATCCAGCAATTGCCCATGGTCCACTCTGGAGCTCACCTCCTCATAAAAGCTGATCAGGTTAGTTTGACAGGACCGATCCCTCATAAAGCCATGCTGATATGGAGTCATACATTTATTTGTATCAAGATATTCCAAAATAGCATCTCTTAGAAAACCCTCAAACAATTTACATACAACAGAGGTTAAACTAACAGGCCTTTAATTTCCGGGGTCACCTTTTGTCCCCTATTTAAATATTGGCACCACATTTGCCATGCGCCAATCCTGGGGAAAAGTCCCTGTTACTATAAAGTCCATGAATATAAAAAATAGAGGTCTGTCTATTACATTACTTAATTCCTTTAGAACACGGGGGTGAATGCCATCTGGACCTGGTAATTTGTCTATTTTGATTTTTTGTAGGAAGCATGTACTTCTTCTTGGGTTGGACAGGTGACCTGTAAAGGGGAGTTTGCCTTATCTCGCTGTATTTCACCTGGCATTGCCTTTTCCTCGGTGAATACAGTGGAGAAGAATTTGTTTAATATATTTGCTTTTTCCTGATCCCCGTTTATAATTTCTTCTTTATCATTTTTTAAAGGGCCTACATTTTCATTTTTGACCTTTTTGCTATTTATATACTTAAAAACATTTTGGGGTTAGTTTTACTCTCTTTGGCAATGAGTCTTTCTGTCTCTATTTTTGCGGCTTTTATCTGTTTTTTTTTTACATATTTTACATTTTTCTCTATAGCTTTTTAATGCTTCTTCACTGCCGTCCTCTTTTAGTAGTTTAAATGCTTTATTTTTTTCATTTATTGCCCCTTAACATTTTTATTCATGCATATTGGTTTTCTTTTATTTCTGACCCTTTTATTCCCATAAGGACATCTTACAGTGAGAGTTTAAGATATTTTTTAAAGTCTCCCATTTAGTGTCAGTATTCTTGTTTTTGAGGACATTATCCCATTTTATATTGTTAAGGGCTTCTCTGAGTTGGTCAAACTATGCCTTCCTAAAGTTCATTGTTTTTGTGGCCCCTTGGAGAGATTCCCTTATTGAAGAACAAGTTATAATGTATTATATTATGATCACTATTTCCTAGGTGTCCTTCAACTTGCACATTAGTTACTCTGTCAGGTCTGTTGGTTAATATTTAGTCTAGTACGGCGCCCCCTCTGGCCGGGCTCTACACCATTTGGGACAGATAATTGTCTTTAGCTATAGTCAGAAATGTGTTTCCTTTATGAGATTCACAGGACTCAGTCTCCCAATTTATATCAGGATAGTTAAAGTCCCCCATTATTATCACCTCATTCTGATTTGCTGCCTTGTTTATTTGCCTCATTAATTGATCTTCTGATTCTTCCATTATGTTTGGTGGCTTATAGTAAACCCCTATTTTTATCTCCATATATTTCTACCCATAATGACTCCACAATATCGTTTCCCTCCCGTATATCCTCCCGCAGTGCGGCCTTCAGACTGGACTTTAGATAAAGACAGACTCCTCCCCTTTTCCGTTTTGTCCGATCCTTCCTGAATAGACTATAACCCTGTATGTTGACCGCCCAGTCACAGCTATCGTAAAACCAAGTCTGTTATACCCACTAGGTCATAATCCTCCTCAGACATCAACCACTCCAGTTCATCAGTTTTATTGGTCAGACTTCTGGCATTAGTCAACATGCAATTCAATGGCATATGGTTTTTCTTCCTTTGAAGCCTATCCCTATTAACTATTCTAACCCCTCCCTCCGCTCCACCCCCAGGTACATTAATAAGTCCCCCCTCTCTATCTACACTATCTTCCCCCTCTATGTTGTAGGTTCCCTCCCCCCCCAGTCTCTAGTTTAAACACTCCTCAACCCTTCTAGCCATCTTCTCCCCAAGCTCAGCTGCACCCTCACCATTGAGGTGCAGCCCGTCCCTATGGTAGAGCCGATAACCGACAGCGAAGTCAGCCCGTTTCTCCATGAACCCAAACCCCTCCTTCCTACACCAGCTTCTGTGCCACTTGTTTACCTCCCTAATTTCCCGCTGCCTCTCTGGTGTGGTTCGTGGTACAGGTAATATTTCAGAAAATATTACCTTGGAGGTCCTTGCCTTAAGCTTGCGGCCTAAGTCCCTGAAATCGTTTTTAAAGACACTCCACCTACCTCTTACTTTGTCATTGGTGCAAATATGTACCATAACTGCTGGGTCCTCTCCAGCCCCACTCAGCAACCTGTCAACCCGATCCGCGATGTGCCGAACTCGAGCACCAGGAAGACAACACACTGTTCGTCGATCCCGGTCTTTGTGACAGATCGCCCTGTCTGTCCCCCTAATAATTGAGTCCCCCACTACGAGTACCTGTCTGGCCTGCCCTGCACTCCTCCCTCCCTCCTTATTGGAGTGGAGCAGACCCCCCCCCCCCCCCCAGGCGGTCAGAGGCAGAGTCCTGCTGCAGTACTGCTAGCTCAGGAATGGCATCCCCCTCATCTGCCAACCGGGCAAACTTGTTGGGGGGTGCCAGTTCAGGACTAGCCTCCCTGACACTTTTCCCTCTACCCCGTTTTCTAACTGTAACCCAGCTAACTGCCTGATTGTCCTGCCCCTCCGTCCAACCATCCTCCGAGTACTTGCTCAGTGAGCAGGAGACTCCTTACCATGTTGTTACTGCATCTCAGTGTTGCCAGTTGCTCCTCTAGATCCAGGATCTGGGCTTCCAAATGAACAACTCGCACACATCTCACACAACAATATGCACCCTCAAACTGCTGATCAAGGATTGCATACATTGAACAGGATGTACACCTGACTGCATGTTCCAACAAGGAGGCCTTCTAATTATGGGGATTTCAAAGATTAACCGCCAACAACAGACAATAAATATTACAAATGAATTCTCTGTAGTCCTTGTGAGTTAAAGTCTCTACAGTGTAAGTAAAGTAAAACTCACAGCGATCTCAAACTCCTGCTTTCAAACTCTCAGAATTCTAACTCTCTTAGCAATACCACTCTTTGCAAGGCCCACTTACAGACAGAGCACATTCACACAGAGTCCCAAGCTAAGATTTATACACCTGTGTGTAACTACCCCTCCCCTAGAGGTAGACTGAAGAAAAAAAAATAATTAAAGGTGAGTTTACAAAGCCTCCCATGGTGCCAGAACAGTGGACCCCCCACATGTGACCCCATTTTGTAAACTACATCCCTCACCGAATTTAATAAGGGGTGCAGTGAGTATTTACACCCCACTGGCGTTTGATAGATCTTTGGAACAGTGGGCTGTGCAAATGAAAAATTACATTTTTCATTTTCACGGACCACTGTTCCAAAAATGGGGTCACATGTGGAGGGTGTCCATTGTTCTGGCACTATGGGGGCTTTGTAACCTCACGTTGCCTTCAATTGCGGACAAATTGTCTCTTCAAAAGCCCAATGGCGCTCCTTCTCTTCTGAGCATTGTAGTTCGCCCGCAGAGCACTTTACATCCACATATGGAGTATGTTCTTACTCAGAAGAAATGGGGTTATAAATTTGGGGGCCTTTTTACCTATTTTTCCTTGTGAAAATGAAAAATTTAGGGTAACACCAGCATTTTTGTGAAAAACAATATTTTTTTTCATTTTCCCATCCAACTTTGAAGAATTTTCATTAAACACCTGTGGGGTGTTAAGGCTCACTATACCCCTTGTTACGTTCCGTGAGGGTTGTAGTTTCCAAAATGGGGTCACATGTGGGTATTTATTTTTTGGCGTTTATGTCAGAACCGCTGTAAAATCAGCCACCCCTGTGCAAATCACCAATTTAGGCCTCAAATGTACATTGTGCACTCTCACTCCTGAGCCTTGTTGTGCGCCCGCAGAGCATTTTACGCCCACATATGGGGTATTTCCGTGCTCAGGAGAAATTTTGGGGGTCTTTTTTGGCTTTTACCGCTTGTGAAAATAAAAAGTATGGGCCAACACCAGCATGTTAGTGTAAAAAAATTTTTCACTAACAGGCTAGTGTAGCCCCCAACTTTTCCTTTTCATAAAGGGGTAAAATGAGAAAAAGCCCTCCAAAATTTGTAGTGCAATTTCTCCCGAGTACGGAAATATCCCATATGTGGCCCTAAACTGTTTCCTTGAAATACGACAGGGCTCCAAAGCGCATGCACCATGCGCATTTGAGGACTAAATTAGGGATTGCATAGGGGTGGACATAGGTGTATTCTACACCAGTGATTCCCAAACAGGGTGTCTCCAGCTGTTGCTAAACTCCCAGCATGCCTGGACAGTCAGGGTCTGTCCGGAAATGTTGGGAGTTGTTGTTTTGCAACAGCTGGAGACTCCGTACAATACGTTTTTCCTTTTTATTGGGGGGGACAGTGTAAGGGGGTGTATATGTAGTACCCTTTATTTTTACCCTTTATTATGTGTTAGTGTAGTGTAGTATTTTTAGGGTACAACCACACGGGCGGAGGTGTACAGTGAATTTCCCGCTAGACGTTTGCGCTGCGCAGAAAATTGTTAATATAATATAATAACACAAGTTTAGGTCATAACAATCTCTCTATCTTCATTTCTTGTTTCATTCTTTTACCTGGTGTCAAAAGGAATCAAACTTGCTGATGTTCCTTTATCCCTTAACACAGTATTCACCTTCTGGTCGGTTTTAACAAAGTTGCTACATTGTATTAGAAATATATATACTATAGCAGTGTTTCCCAACCCAGTCCTCAAGGCACACCAACATTGCGGGTTTTTTCAGTTACTCCATTGTAATAGAACAGGGAAAAATTAAAATCCTGGACTGTTGGTGTGCCTTGAGGACTGTGTTGGGAAACACTGTACTATAGATATAGTTGGTCGCATTTGTTTCCAGTCAGACAGCTGAGCTTAAAATCCCACAATTTTACATTCTGGGGCAATATTGTGTATATATTATCTTGAATACCTTTTTGTAACATGCTGACCTGAGGAAGAGAAGTGGGTACTTCTCGAAATGCATTGTCCATCTCTTATCAAAATAAATTATGCTTTTTTATTTTAATGGTGGTTTGTGATTGCTCACTACCACTGATTGCTCCAGTGTCAACCATTAGCCCATTTTCTACAGATCCCTGCATTACCTTTCCTGTTCGATATCCGATCATCCTAGAATCATTGGCCAGGATGTAGGCAGCTGCTGAGGATTTAACCAAAGAGCTTACACATGCGCTTTTACAGATGTTAGACTGTTTGTTCAACATTAGGTGAGCAATTTACCTGTACCTGTTTTATACGTTGTCTTTGCCATCAAAGATAATATACCAGGGAGTATCCATATCTGTTCCTTCCTTTTTCTTCTATACCTCCAATACGTGAGGCTGACCTCTAAACTGTAACAAAGATATAACACTGGTATTCAAGCTGGCTTGACTGGCATAATTTTTTGGGATGCCCCTGCTTATGGTCTATGATCACAACCTCTACTACAGAGTCTCTCTGTATAAATGTAAGCACTGATTCTGGAAAGGGACCCTTGCAGTTCTCGTTTATACCTAAGAAGTCAGGGGATTGCTACGTATTTGTCAGTCAGATTGCCTACTAACCATGCGTATAATCTACTTTATTTTGTGGTTCTAAAGTAGTACTTTACTAGTTTTGTCCCATTACTTGCCATGAAGACCAATGTTTAGTCTTACATTGATGTACATAATGCCTTTAATTATTTTTCGACTGCTTTTATATTCTATTATTTTATCAATAAAGAATATTTTTTGGAAACTTTTCTAATTGTGCATTTTTTTTGGAGTATTATCCTTTCAGGGTCCTAGAAAAGCAGGGTGAAACTTACATGTAGTTCTCCCTTATTTGTGTTTATGTACATTCTCATTGATCAGAAGGGCTGGTTATATTAATCCAATAGATAAATGAAACTTGATGTATTTCATGATAATCAGGGTGGAAAATTTTATTATTATTATACTCTGGTAATGTACCCAATGTTTTTCTCTGAGCTCTTGCTCAATCTGACAGCTTGTCCCCTGCACATACATTATATAAAGCATAGTATCAAGCATGTAGCTGATTTGTATGTCTTCATCCATTTCATAAAATGTTAGATATTTTGTAAAATCTCACCTACATTTTGTAACTACAAGAAATTGTGGCATGAAGAGTGTACTAGGGTACTTAAGTTAATCTCCAATAATCTTTTCGCAAGCAATGTCAGTTAAGACATCTTGCTGGCCTCACAAGAAGAAAATTGTAAGGAAGATACTAAATTACTCTTGTTGTTCCTATAAGCAGGGACACAATGCCAGTAGAAAGAAACTACAATACTGTCAGCAGACTCTAATATTTAGGCTACAATTTGACCCATGTAGATAAACATTTAGATGACAGTCGCAAAAAGGCTAGACTTCAGGTGCCAAAACCCAGAAAAACGGACAGAGGGTGTGGGCAAGTTTAGGGCTGCACTCTATCCCTGCCCGACGTGACACCAATGATGTCTTTCTTGAGGATAGCAAACATCTACAGAGTTTCTAACTATGCATCCATCACAGAACCCCTCATAAGACTACTCTATGATGAGCCCTAGGCCGCTGGAGACCAGATATATTGGGAACCAAAACTTGAGGAAGCATTTGTCACCCTACAGCAGATCTTAGTTAGATCATCAGTACTAGGACTTCATAACTATGCAAAGCCTTTTATTCAAAGTGTAGATTCAATGGAAGGATATATGACATCAGTATTGACTCAGGAACATAGAAAAAAAACAAAGGCCACTGGCACACTATTCCTTAAAGGAGAAGTATCATGTAAGAAAATTTATCATAATAAGTATCATGTAAGAAAACTTATCATAAGTTTTAGATTGTGTGGGGTCCCCGATTATCTCCTGTTTACATAAGTTTTAGAGTTCTGGGGCACCCGCAATCTCCTGTTTGGAGCCCCGGCTCTCCGTCACAGCAGCCATCATGACCCTCACCTTTGGATAGGGGATATGTTTTCTTACATGATACTTCTTCTTTAAGATTAGATCCAGTGGCAAGAGCACTTAAAAAATGGGAACAAGCAGTAGTGGCAGCAGCATAAGCAGTGAAAACATCTGCAGTATTGGTACTATTTCACCCACTTGTCCTTAGGGTCCAACATGCAGTTGCAGTCATACTTCTGCAAAACAAAATCTCTTATTTAAAGGGGTACTCCGCCCCTAGACATGTTATCCCCTATCACAAGGATAGGGGATAGGATGTCAGATCACGGGGGTCCCGCCACTGGGGACCCACGGGATCTCGACTGCAGCAGCCCCCTTTCATTACTGCACAGAGAAAACTCGCTATGTGCGTAATGACAGGCGATACAGGGGCTGGTGCATTGTTACATCACGGCTCAGCCTCCTTGTGACGTCAATACAAGTCCATGGGAGGGGGTGTGGCAGCCACGCCCACCCCCATAGACTTGCATTAAGGGGGAGTGCCCTGACATCACGAGGGGCGGAGCCGTGACATAACGATGCTCTGGCCCCTGTATCGCCTGTCATTACGCACAGAGCGAGTTTGCTCTGTGCAGTAATGAAAGCGGGCTGCTGCAGCCGAGATCCCGGGGGTCCCCAGCGATGGGACCCCTGCGATCTGACATCTTATCCCCTATCCTTTTGATAGGGGATAAGATGTCTAGGGGCGGAGTACCCCTTTCAGCCCATCTAGACCCTTATCTTGTATGCATGCAATGTTACTCTCAGAACCACACCTAACCATACAGAGGTGCATACACCATAAACGTTGCGTGAAACCCTAACGGATTCTATGTAGCATAAAGATCTCTGCTAGTTCAGCCATGTCCTTCCTATATACAGGTGCCCATAATTGGACACAATACTCCTTATGTGGTCTGACTAATGATTTATACAGAGGCAAAACTGTTCCTGTCACGAGGCTCTATGCTCCTCTTAATACATTCCATGACTTTGTTAGCCTTGGCAGAAGCTGCTTGCCACTTAAGTTACGTTTACTGTCCACCAGTACCCCCTAGCTCCTTTTCAGTAGAAGTTTTACCTAATGTTTTATTATTTAGCACAAGATTGTGCATGTTGTTTTTACAGCCCAAGTGCATAACCTTGCATTTATTCCCATGGAACTTTATTTGCCATGTCTGTGCCCAAGCCTTCAGCTTCCCCAGATGTAATGTTCCTCTGTGGTGCTCACCTTACCCAGTTTAGTGTCATCTGCAAATATCCTTATACAAAGTCATTAATAAACATTTTGAAAAGAAGTGGACCCAATACTGACCGCTACAGTACACCACTTGTAACTGTCACCCAATCAGAGTAAGTCCGATTGATCACCACCCTCTGCTTCCTATCACTAAGCCAGTTGCTAACAATTTACATATATTCTCCCCTAGTCCCAGCATCCTTATCTATATATATAAAACTCAACGTGTGTGTGTATGTATGTATGTATGTGTGTATGTTCCAGCATCATGTCCAAACGGCTAAAGATATTAACATGAAACTTGGCACACATGTTACTTATATGTCAACAATAAACATAGGATAGGTGATTTAACCCTTACTCACCCCCATTTGCCAGGGACAGGGTTTATGTTTAAAGTCCCACACAAGTCAATGGGAAATATATGTTACTGCATAACTTCCAAACGGCTTGAGATATTTCGATAATACTTGGTCACATGTTATATATCCACTTAAAATATAGGATAGTTAATTTAACCCTTAACTACCCCCATTTGTGAGGGTTGGGGTTTTTGTTCCCATGCAAATCAATGGGAAATGTATGTTCCCACATAACTTCCGTACGGCTGGAGATATTTCAATACCTGGTACACATATTACGGGTCGGGATAGGAGGTCAGGATAGGAGGTTGGGATAGGAGGATGGGATTGGAGGACGAGATAGGAGGTCGGGATAGGAGTACGGGATGGGAGGTCGGGATAGGAGGTCGGGATAGGAGGTCGGGATAGGAGGTCGGGATAGGAGGTAGGGATAGGAGGACGGTATAGGAGGACGGTATAGGAGGACGGGATAGGAGGACGGGATAGGAGGACGGGATAGGAGGACGGTATAGGAGGACGGGATAGGAGGTCGGGATAGGAGGACGGGATAGGAGGTCGAGATAGGAGGACGGGATAGGAGGTCGTAATAGGCGGTCGACATAGGAGGACGGGATAGGAGGTCGTGATAGAAGGACGGAATAGGAGGACAGGATAGGAGGACGGGATAAGAGGATGGCATAGGAGGTCGGGATAGGAGGTCGGGATAGGAGGATGGATAGGAGGACGGGATAGATGGACTGGATAGGAGAACGGGATAGGAGGACGGAAAAGGAGGACGGGAAAGGAGGTCGAGATATGAGGACGGGAAAGGAGGACGGGATAGGAGGACAGGATAGGAGGACGGGATAAGAGGACGGATAGGAAGACGGGATAGAAGGACAGGAAAGGAGGTTGAGATAGGAGGATGGGAAAGGAGGTCGAGATAGGAGGACGGGAAAGGAGGACGGGAAAGGAGGTCGAGATATGAGGACGGGAAAGGAGGACGGGAAAGGAGGACGGGATAGGAGGACGGGATAGGAGCACGGGATAGGAGCACGGGATAGGAGGACAGGATAGGAGGTCGAGATAGGAGGTCGAGATAGGAGGTCAGGATATGATGACGGGATAGGAGGTCGGGATATGACAACAATATATGAGGACGGGATATAAAGTCAAAAGCTTCCTCCTTTGTTTATTTTCCTCCCCAACAAGGATTAGGAAGAAAATACCTGGCAACGCCGGGTACTCAGCTAGTCTATATATATAAAACTCAACGTGTATGTATGTGTGTATGTTCCAGCATCACGTCCAAACGGCTAAAGATATTAACATTAAAAGTCACATACAAGTCTATGGGAAATATATGTTACTGCATAACTTCCAAACGGCTGGAGATATTTCGATAATACTTGGTCACATGTTACTTATATGTCCACTTAAAATATAGGATAGTTAATTTAACCCTTAACTACCCCAATTTGTGAGGGTCAGGGTTTTTGTTTAAAGTCCCATGCAAATCAATGGGAAATGTATGTTCCCACATAACTTCCGTACAGCTGGAGATATTTCAATACCTGGTACACATATTAGGGGTCGGGATAGGAGGTCGGGATAGGAGGTCGGGATAGGAGGTCGGGATAGGAGGTCGGGATAGGAGGCCGGGATAGGAGGTGGGGATAGGAGGTGGGGATAGGAGGTGGGGATAGGAGGTCAGGATAGGAGGTCGGGATCGGAGGACTGGATATGATGACGGGATAGGAGGTCGGGATATGACAACAATATATGAGGATGGGATATGAAGTCAAAACCTCCTTTGTTTATTTTCCTCCCCAACAAAGATTAGGAAGGAAAAACCGGGCAACGCCGGGTACTCAAATATATGTTACTGCATAACTTCCAAACAGCTGGAGATATTTTGATAATGCTTGGTCACATGTTACTTATATGTCCACTTAAAATATAGGATAGTTAATTTAACCCTTAACTACCCCCGTTTGTGAGGGTCGGGGTTTTTGTTTAAAGTTCCATGCAAATCAATGGGAAATGTATTTTCCCACATAACTTCCGTACGGCTGGAGATATTTCAATACCTGGTACACATATTACAGGTCGGGATTGGAGATCGCGATAGGAGGTCAGGATAGGAGGTCGGGATAGGAGGTCAGGATAGGAGGACAGGATAGGAGGTCGGGATAGGAGGTCAAGATATGAGGACGGGATAGGAGGTCAGGATAGGAGGTCAGGATAGGAGGTCGAGATAGGAGGTTGGGAAAGATGGACAGGATGGGAGGACGGGATAGGAGGTCGGGATAGGAGGTCGAGATAGGAGGACAGGATATGAGGACGGATAGGAGGTCGAGATAGGAGGACGGGATAGGAGGTCGAGATAGGAGGACGGGATAGGAGGTCGGGATAGGAGGTCAAGATATGAGGACGGGATAGGAGGTCAGGATAGGAGGTCAGGATAGGAGGTCGAGATAGGAGGTTGGGAAAGATGGACAGGATGGGAGGACGGGATAGGAGGTCGGGATAGGAGGTCGAGATAGGAGGACAGGATATGAGGACGGATAGGAGGTCGAGATAGGAGGACGGGATAGGAGGTCGAGATAGGAGGACGGGATAGGAGGTCATGATAGGAGGTCATGATAGGAGGTCAGGATAGGAGGTCGAGATAGGAGGACGGGATAGGAGGTCGGGATAGGAGGTCAAGATAGGAGGACGGGATAGTAGGACGGCATAGGAGGACGGGATAGGAGGTCGGGATAGGAGGTTGGGATAGGATGTTGGGATAGGAGGACGGGATAGGAGGACGGAATAGGAGGACGGAATAGGAGGTCAGGATAGGAGGTCAGGATAGGAGGTCGAGATAGGAGGTCGAGATAGGACGACGGGATAGGAGGACGGGATAGGAGGATGGGATAGTAGGTCGAGATAGGAGGATTGGATAGGAGGTCAGGATAGGAGGTCGGAATAGGAGGACGGGATGTGAGGACGGGATATGGGGTTGGGATATGACAACAATATATGAGGATGGGATATAAAGTCAAAAGCTTCCTCTTTTGTTTATTTTCCTCCCCAACAAAGATTAGGAAGGAAAAACCGGGCAACGCCGGGTACTCAGCTAGTTTTATATATTAACCTTTTGTGTGAAACAGTATCACATGCCTTATAAAAGTCCAGATATACCACAACCTTACAAACTATGGAGATTTATCAAAACCTGTCTTGAGGAAAAGTTACTGAGTTGCCAATAGCAACAAATAATTTTTCATTTCTGAAAAGGCCTGTGAAAAATGAAAGAATCAATCCGAAATTTGATTGGTTGCTATGGACAGGTTTTGATAAATCTCCCCCATAGTTTGTAAAGTTGAAGAAAGACAAGAGTTCATCAAGTTCAACCTAGAACCCTACTATGTTGATCCAGACGAAGGCAAAAACCCCAATGAGGCGGTTGCCAATTTTTTGTCCAGTCTTTTGTGAAATCCCATTGAACTCAATGGGGCTTTGAATTCTATGTTTTGAGAATTCCGTCAAAATTCCAAATTTCCTTTCAGCAATCTTCATTGAATGGAATTTGTGCAAAATTGCAAAACTTTTGCCATCTGAACATAAATACTTTGACATCTGAGCCTAAATATTCCAGAGAGAACTGTAAAAGGAATAACTTTAGATTTGCAGCATATTAATGTTATCCCCTTCCCGCATAATGCAGTATACATATGGCGGATGAAGCGGTACCTTCGCGCGTTCCGCCGTATATATATATATTCATAAAATCTGTGCTCCCGCGGCATTGATCGGGTTAATCAGCTAAAGTCCCAGTGTGTTTGGCGGGAGATTACTTCCGCCTGACACCCTGGGACCGCTTGTGATTAACCCAATCAGTGATTGTGTGTGCAGGGTAGGTGGGTGAGACGATGATGCGGCGGGTAAGTGCTCTCCCCTTTAGAATTTGCAAAACTTGAACTCCCAGCATGCCCAGACAGTCTAAGCATGCTGGGAGTTGTAGTTTTGCAACATCTGAAGGACCACAGTTTTGAGATCACTTTAGTGATCTCTAACTTGTGACCATCCATATGTTGGAAAACTACAACTTCCAGCATGCCCTGACAGCCAACATCTGTCTTGGCATGCAGGGAGTTGTAGTTTTGCAACATCTGGAGGATCACAGTTTGGAGACCATTGGTCTGCTGCGTGCTCTAGCTTTTTAAGGGGTGCAGTTGTCTTCTTTTTTTTTTTCACTTTTTTGGGGGGCGTACGTGGTCCGTGCCACTAGCTACTGTTCTGCACTGTGTGGCCGGACAGTACCCCGTGTGCAGACTGCTCAATTACTGATCAGCACTTTTTTGGGTTACAGGCAATTTTTTGAAATTTTTTTTGCAGTTTTTTGGGGGAGTTTGCGGTCTGGCCACACAGCACAGAACAGCCGCTGGTGGCACGGACCACAAACACCCACAAAAAAGTGGGAAAAAAAACCTGCACCCAAAAAAAGTGCTGATCAGTAATAATCCACTAATCAACAATCAGCACAGTCTGCTCATGGGGTATGGTGGGGCCACACAGCCAAGAACAGTCGCTGGTGGCATGGACCACAAACGCTCCCCAAAAAGTGCAAAAAAAACAAAAAAACTGCACTGCAAAAAAAGCCTACAGTAAACGTAAAAAGCACTACACTACACTACACCTACACTACACACTTAAATAAAGTGAAAACACTATATTTACACACTTTCACCCACCCCATAAAATAAAAATACCCCAAAGGCTTTTTGGTGGAGGAGGCATATGCCATGTGATTGCCTCCATCACCGAGACCGCCAATGATGGAGAGGAGAAAGACCCCAAATTTCTTTCTCCTCCCCTGTCATCAACCAGTGATGAGCCCCCAGACGGCGTCGACACAGGACAATGCCAGTAGAGCCCCCATACTAGTGATCCTATCCCCGATACAATTCCTCCTGTCACCCCATATAGGGGTCACCTATATGAGCCACTGATTCCTGGTTTTGTTGTCTGCCCAGAAATCCAAATTGACCCCACAGTCTTCACTGAAATGGACTTTTTATTTTTTCAGTGAGGACTTTGTCAATTTGATGGCGGCTCACACAAACTTTTGCAGCCCAGCACCCCGATGCTTTCTTGTGCACATGGCAGATTTTCCGCGGCAGATGTTTCTGCAGAGAAAATCTCAATTCCAAAGTCTGCATTAAGTACAGACATGTCTATTCTTTCTGCAGAGTCCACACAGAAATGCATTGCCGTCTATGAGCGCACTTCCAAACACTCATAGCGCCGGGTTGTTCTACCAGTGCTCCGCTGTCGGTGGAATGTCCGCACAAAAATTTTCTGTGCGGACATTCCACCGTTTGAACAGAGCATCAGCCACCCTTATGCAAATCACTAATTTAGGCCTCAAATGTGCATGGAGCTCTCTCACTCCGGAGCCCCGTCGTATTTCAAGGCAATAGTTTAAGGCCACATATGGGTTATTTCCACACTCGGAAAAATTGTGTTACAATTTTTTTTTCTCATTCTACCACTTCTGTAAATGAAAATATTGGGGCTACACCGGCATGTTCGTTTAAAAAAAAAAATTTACACTAACATGCTGGGTTTTTCCTTTATGTTTAATTTTCACAAGAGGTAAAAAGAGAAGAAGCCCCCCAAAATAAGTAACGCAATATCTTCCCAATACGGAAATACTCCATATGTGAGCGTAAAGTGCTCCTCGGGCGCACAACAGGGCTCAGGAGTGAGAGCGCACCATGTACATTTGAGGTCTAAATTGGGGATTTGCACAGGGGTGGTTGATCGTACCAGAGGTTTTAACATAAACGCTAAAAACCCACATGTAACCCCATTTTGGAAAGTACACCCCTCAAGGTTTGTAACAAGAGGTGCAGTGAGCATTTAAACCCAACAGGTGTCTGACAGATTTTTGGAACAGTTGTCCGTGAAAATTAAAAATGTCAATTTTTATTTGCTCAGCCCACTGTTCCAAAGATCTGTTAAATGCCAGTAAGGTGTAAATGCTCACTCACATTGTATAAAACTCAATGTGTGTGTATGTATGTATGTATGTTCCACAAAAAAGTTAAAACGGCTAAAGATATTAACATGAAACTTGGCACACATGTTACTTATATGTCAACAACAAACATAGGATAGGTGATTTAACCTTCACCCCCATTTGCCAGGTATAGGGTTTATGTTTAAAGTCCCATCCAAGTCAATGGGAAATATATGTTACTGCATAACTTCCAAATGGCAGGAGATATTTCGATAAAACTTGGTCACATGTTACTTATATGTCCACTTAAAATATAGGATAGTTAATTTAACTCTTAACTACCCCCATTTGTGAGGTTCGGGGTTTTTGTTTAAAGTCCCATGCAAATCAATGGGAAATGTATGCTCCCACATCCCATTCCTTCCGTACGGCTGGAGATATTTAAATACCTAGTATGCATATTACAGGTTGGGATAGGAGGTCGGGATAGGAGGACGGGATAGGAGGTCAGGATAGGAGGTCGAGAAAGGAGGACGGGATATGAGGACGGGATAGGAGGTTGGGATAGGAGGACGGGATAGGAGGTTGGGATAGGAGGTTGGGATATGAGGACGGCATATGAGGTCGGGATATGATGAAGGGATAGGAGGTCGGGATATGAGGACTGGATATGGGGTTGGGATATGACCACATTATATGAGGACGGGATATGAAGTCAAAAGCTTCCTCCTTTGTTTATTTTCCTCCCCAACAAGGATTAGGAAGGAAAAACCGGGCAACACCGGGTATTCAGCTAGTATATATATATATATAAAATACACCCCAAAACACTACCAAAGATAGTCCCCCCAAAAGCATCCACATGTCCTGCAAAAAAAGAGTCCTCACACAATTGCATCAGAGAAATAATAAAAAAGTTATGTCTCACAGAATACGGCGACTTACAAACGTGATTTTTTTTTTACAAAAATAGTTTTTATGCTATAAATAATAAAACTAAAATATTAAAAAGTATAGAAATTTGGTATTGCCATAACCATTTCCACCCTTCAAAGTAAAGTTAACATGTCATTTATACCGCATGATGAACGACCTACATTTTTTTAAAATAAAAAACAACCGCAGAATAGATTTTTTTATGTATACCTGTAACAAAGGACTCCGGTGTATGTGGATCCGCGGGACCTGTGTGGCAGATGACTCGGACTGTACCAGTTAGCAGAGTCTAAGGTGCCGCTGGTTTTCACCAGAGCCCGCCGCAAAGTAGGATGGGCTTGCAGCGGCAGGCGACACCCAGGTCGCTAACCCTGGCACAGCTCGACCACACAGGCGGCTGAGGAGATGCGAGGCACAGGAGGGATGAGGCAACTTGTAGTCTGGATAGCAGAAGGTCAGGGCAGGTGGCACAGTAGCATAGTCAGGACGTAGCAGGAGTTCAGTAGGCAGGCGGCAGAGGAGCAAGGTCAAGTCACAAGAGCAGGAGATCTGGTATACGGCAAGGCAATACAAAGGAACGCTTTCTCTAGGGCACTAGGCAACAATAATCCAGCAGAGAACTGAGGAGGGTGGAGGAATTTATAAACAAGCCACAGGTGGCTACACTAATGAGCGTACTGACCCTTTAAATCTTAAAGCTCCGATGCGCGCATGTGCTAAGGGACGGGGACACGCGCGCCGGAGCAGAGAGGTGGAGGCAGAGGCAGGAGAAACACCCGGAGAGTGACAGACTGGGGCTCGCATGCGGGCGCGTCCCACGATGCGAGTCCCAGCCCCATCGGTAGCAGAAGGTAAGGGGACCATGTGCTCACGACCCGCGTGTGAGGCCGGAACGCATAGTGTAACAGCATCCCCCCCCCTTCCGTCTCCCCCTCCTTTTACGAGAGAGAAAACTCCTGAGAAGGTCACGGTCCAGGATATTCTCCTCAGGTTCCCAAGATCTCTCCTCAGGACCGTAATCCTCCCAGTCGACCAAAAAAAATAGTTTACCTCTCACAGTTTTTGCAGCAAGAATCTGTTTAAGTTTGTAGACGTCAGATGAGTCGGAGACAGGTGTTGGGACAGGATTCTTCTGAGAGAACCGGCTTACGACAAGAGGCTTGAGGAGAGAGACATGGAAGGAATTGGGAATACGTAACGTAGCAGGTAGACGGAGTTTGTAGGAGTCAGGATTGATCTTTTGTAGAATCTGGAAGGAACCAAGGTAGCTTGGGACCAAGCTTGTAACAGGGGATCTTGAAGCAGATGTATCTGGATGAAAGCAACACCATTTCACCAGGACAGAAAGACGGAGGAGGTCTTCTACTCTTATCCGCTTGCGCTTTCATGCGTGAAGAAGCTTGGGACAACGACTGTCGGTCTGTTGCCAGATGGTGGAGAAGTCATGGACCAGCTCATCAACAGCAGGCACACCGGAGGAGACTGGGAGAGGAAGAGGAGGACGGAGATGGAGTCCGTAGACAACAAAAAAGGGAGATGACCTCGTGGACTCGGAACCCTTAAGATTATATGAGAATTCAGCCCAGGGGAGAAGGTCGACGCAATCATCTTGGCGAGCTGAAACAAAATGCCGAAGATAAGTCTCAAGGATTTGATTAAGGGTGGTAGGCCGAGGAGAAGTCCAGATTGATGTCCAAACGGTTACAAAGGGCTCGCCAGAACTTAGAGACAAACTGCACCCCTCGATCCGAAACTATATGCTGTGGAAGACCATGTAAACGAAAGACATGCAACAAGAAGTACTTCGCCAGCTGCGGAGCAGAAGGAAGACCTGGAAGAGGAATTAAATGAGCCATCTTGGAAAACCGATCTACCACGACCCAGATGACAGTGTTATTATGGGAAGGTGGCAAATCGGTGATAAAATCCATGGCGACATGGGACCACGGAGTCTCTGGAATGGGTAAAGGCTGTAAGAGTCCTGCAGGTCTTTGCCGAGGAGGACTCAGGCAGAAGTTACACAGGACCGAACAAAATCAGAAACATCACGTTCAAGATGGGGCCACCAGTAGTGTCGGGAAATAAGTAGTAGGTTCTTGCGTATTCCAGGATGTCCTGCTGTCAAGGAAGAATGACCCCATTTCAGTACCTTGCGTCTCAATCTGGTGGGCACAAAGGATTTTCCCGGAGGAACTTGCTGAATCTCGGCTGGAGCGGCAGGAATCAAACGGTCAGGAGGAATAATGGGGGAGATTTATCAAAACCTGTGCAGAGTAAAAGTTGCCCAGTTGCCAATCAGATCGCTTCTTTCATTTTTAAAAGGGCCTGTGGAAAATGAAAGAAGCGATCTGATTGGTTGCTATGGGCAACTAGGCAACTTTTCCTTTGCACAGGTTTTCATAAATCTCCCCCAATATGTCTAGGCATGGAGTCCAAACCAATGACGTAAGAGGACCTGGAGAGAGCATCAGCCCTGATGTTCTTGTCTGCTGGACAGAAGTGAATGAAGAAGTTGAACCTGGAAAAGAACAGTGACCATCTTGCCTGGCGGGGGTTCAAACGCTGAGCAGACTGAAGATATAGAAGATTCTTATGATCGGAGTAGATGCTGACCGGATGAGAAGAACCGTCCAATAAATGTTGCCATTCCTCCAAAGCTAGTTTGATAGCGAGGAGTTCACGATCTCCAATGGAGTAATTCCTCTCAGCAGGAGAGAAAGTCTTGGAGAAGAACCCACAAGTTACACTCTTGCCTTTGGCATTTTTCTGAGTGAGAACGGCACCTGCTTCAACCTCCAAAGCAAAGGGCCTCTCTGGATCAGGTCTTGTAAGCGCGGGAGCAGAGGCAAATGCAAACTTTAACCAGGAGAAGGCCTCTTCAGCCTCTCGAGGCCAAGATTTAGGATTAGATGTCTTTTTAGTGAGAGCCACAATAGAAGCAACCAAGGATGAAAAATGTGGGACAAACTGGAAATAATAGTTAGCGAATCCCAGAAAGCGTTGAATCGCACGTAGGCCCAAGGGATGAGGCCAATCCAAAACTGCAGACAACTTATCTGGATCCATCTGCAGGCCCTGATGAGAGACAATGTAGCCCAGAAACGGAAGACTAGATTTCTTGAACAGGCATTTCTCCAGTTTGGGGTAGAGATGATCCTTCCGTAGTCGCTGAAGAACCAGATGAGCATGAGTACGATGCTTGTCTAAGTTGGAAGAGAAGATCAGGATGTCATCTAGCTATACGACAACACAGGTGTAGAGAAGATCACAGAAGATATCGTTCACAGACTCCTGGAAAATGGCTGGAGCATTGCAGAGACCAAAAGGCATTACAAGATACTCAAAATGTCCGTCACGAGTATTGAAGGCCGTTTTCCATTCATCTCCCTTGCGGATACGAATGAGGTTATACGCACCGCGTAAGTCCAACTTGGAGAAGACCTTGCCACCACGTAGGCAATCAAAAAGTTCTGAGATAAGAGGTAGAGGGTAACGGTTTTTGACCGTGATTTTGTTAAGTCCCCTGTAGTCAATGCATGGACGGAGTGAGCCATCCTTCTTCCCTACAAAGAAGAAACCTGCTCCAGCAGGAGAAGAGGACTTAAGGATAAAACCCTTTTCGAGATTCTCCTGGATATACTCAGCCATGGCTTTGGTCTCAGGAAATGAAAGAGGGTATATCCTCCCATGAGGAGGAGTGGTACCAGGCAGAAGATCAATCGGGCAGTCATAAGGACGATTTGGAGGCAGAGATTCAGCCTGTTTCTTACAGAAGATGTCCGAGAAATCTTGGTAAGGTGGCGGCAGACCAGGTAAAGGTGAAAGACGAGAAATAACTTTACGCAGAACAGGTTGGAGGCAAAAATTTTGACAGGATTGTCCCAAACGAATTATTTCTCCAGTTCTCCAATCCAGTTGCGGGGAATGGCGTTGCAGTCAAGGAAGGCCAAGAAGAATCTCAGAAGTACAGTGTGGCAGAACATAGAATTCAATCTTTTCTTTATGCGATACTCCCACTTGCATGGCGAGAGATTCAGTACGGAAGTGAACCATACAGTCCAGATTTTGTCCATTAACAGAGGAGATGAACAAGGGCTTGGCAAGTCGAGTAAAGAGAAGATGATACTTGTGGACTAAAGCCGCATCAATAAAGTCAACTGCTGATTCGGAATCCAAAAATGCTGTAGTGCCGAAGGAAGACTTGGCTGAAGCAAAGACTTGTACAGGAAAAGTTAAGTGTGGAGAGGTAGTATTCACACCCAGGGACACCTCTCCCACGTACCCTAGGTGTGGGTGAACCGTACAGTCCTTGAGAAAGTGCTCCGGGCTAGCAAAGTACAAACACAAATTCTCATTGCGTCTTCGTGACCTCTCCTGTTGCGTAAGACGAGAACAATCTCCTTGTATAACCTCTTCGGCAAGAGGCTCAAGAGACAGAAGAGGTGGACGTTGGAACACAGGTGTAAGGCGGGCAGATTCCCTCTCAAAGCGCAATTCCTCCTGTCTTTCAGCAAAACGCACATCAATGCGTGTTGCCAAGTGGACAAGTTCAGACAAAGAAGATGGAGGATCTCATGCGGCAAGGGCAACTTTAATCCTGCTTGACAGTCCTTTTTTGAATGTGGCACAGAAGGCCTCTTCAATCCAAGCAAGTTCAGAGGCTAGAATGCGGAATTGAACCGCGTAGTCACCAACGATAGAATTCCCTTGACAGGGGTTCAGCAACGCTGTCTCAGCTGAACAGGCACGAGTGGGTTCCTCAAAGACACTGCGGAACTCTGCCAAGAATACCGACAAATTGGAGGATACTGTATCACCACAGTCGCAAAGGGGTGTAGCCCAAGCCAGGGCTTTTCCGGAAAGTAGGCTAATGACAAAGGCCTCCTTACTACGTTCCGTCGGAAACAATTCAGACCTGAGCTCCAGATGCATGGAGCACTGTGTAACAAAGCCTCTGCACAACTTGGAATCTACATCATACTTGGAAGGCAAAGGCAGGTGCAGCTGGGAGCCAGGAGACACTGCAGGAGCTGGAGGTGGGAGTGGGCCAGATTGTGGTACCTGCTGCTGTTGCCAGGCCAACAGCTGTTGCATCATGGCTGCAAGTTGAGAAAATTGCTGCGCCTATTGGGCCAACTGCTGTGACTGACGTATCACAAGATCTGCAACTTCAGGCAGGGGTACCTCAGCGGGATCCATGGCCGGATATTACTGTAACACTCACGTTTCTGAAGACAGGACTCCGGTGTATGTGGATCCGCTGGACCTGTGTGGCAGATGACTCGGACCGTACCAGGGAGCGGAGTCTAAGGTGCCGCTGGTCTTCACCAGAGCCCGCCGCAAAGCAGGATGGGCTTGCATCTGCAGGCGACACCCAGGTTGCTACCCCTGACACGGCTCGACCACACAGGCGGCTGAGGAGATGCGAGGCACAGGAGGGATGAGGCAACTCGTAGTCTGGATAGCAGTAGGTCAGGGCAGGCGGCACAGTAGCGTAGTCAGGACGTAGCAGGAGTTCAGTAGGCAGGCGGCAGAGGAGGAAGGTCAAGTCACAAGAGCACCTATCCATCCCCAGTTTACCTCAATCACATCCATTACATAAGCACCCACCTCCATATAAAGCTTATACCTACTCAACCATAACCCCTCCCCCATAATACAATCTACCTTGTAATTAAGGCAGAATGCTTCAACCTAATCCGAGCCACTGTGATATAGTCTGTACACAATACCCATCCAACTGACATCCAACAGGTCTGAGCTATGATTACCACACATAGCACTAATCAATACTCATCTAAACATCATACATACAAAACCCTCTCAAACAGCACATTGAATCAAGATACATTAGTCGAGCCATCAGCCCAACTGTCACCCTTCCTCTATCATATATACCCTTTCATTTAACACATCTTAATAAAGCCTACTGCTGATTTATAGCATAAATTTAGCCCATTGCTGACCTAATAGCTGTTTTCCCAGCGCAGCGGCATCGGTATGAACGTGCCGCTGCTCATCCACGCTGCTAACCGGCTTACAGGGAGACACGGCCCACAAGCGTCCAGGTCTCCTTGGCAACCGGAGAGCAGCCACAACGTCACGCAGTATAGGCTGCGCGCCGCTAACAGCAGCGTCTGCGCATCCATAGCAACCACTCTAGCAGGGACCGGAAGTGACGCGCCATGATTCCCTTCTTGTATAGCGCGCTCCCGGCTCGTGCCCACACACCACTCCGGCATCGCGCACAGACAGGACCAAGATCAGGTAATTCCTCTCCAAGCAGGAAAACACTGCACATCTTTCTTTAATCTCTCTTCTAAAAGACTATCTTCTCCTCTCATAGTACACTCACACTATACCTACAACGAAGAGTGGTAAGTCCAAACCTTGTATTTTCAAGAACTCTGTTATCTCGTTTTGTGCAATAAATGTCTGTACAAGGGGTTAGATAACCAGAAATTAACATTGTATTTTGTTCACCATGATGTACTGCCTCAATCACACATATTTGAATGCATCTTATCCTCCAGTGTACATATACAATTTGAATTGGTTTTTAAAACAGAATTATATTTGTGAACCTTAACATATTCCTATGAACTATCCTTGTAAAGTCATAACTAGAGAGATAATATATATATATATATATTTTATCCCCAACTGTTTTATATTTGTTATATTTTTAGAAGTATATTATTATTTTTAACTGGAACATGAACTGTATGTGGCTCAATGACGAGTTCACATATGTGTACGTGTATATATATACATTTAGATCCAAGTAAACACATAATTTATCTATTATTAATTAATTTATTTTCCACTAACCAAAAACAGTGGGCATGTTTTGACATAGATATATATATATATATATATATATATATATATATATATACATATCTTTTAATACTGTCTTTATAGTATCCTTGTTATGGACCTGAGGAAGGCTTAATGCCGAAACGCGTTGTCCGAAATTACTGAATAAACATTTGCTTTGTCCTGTGCCGGCTTGTGTTCATTTACTGACCTCCAAAGAGGAGTAGCGCCTCCCCTGAATACCGTAATTTTTTTTCCATTTACCTATACTATATACTGGACCCCCTGAGGGAGCCCAGTGACGGTAAGGAGTGCAGCAGCCCCACACATCTGTAACTCAAATACCCAGATCCTACATACCAACCTGCAGACTGCTATTACGCATACCCCACAAGGTCAGTATACCACCGAGGTGTGGTGGAGGGTTCATAATAAAGGAGCGCCCCCTGTCTCTTTTCCCTTTCTCCCTCCTGAAATTCATTTCGTCACAAGAGCAGGAGATCTGGTACACGGCAAGGCAATACAAAGGAACGCTTTCTCTAGGGCACAAGGCAACAAAGATCCGGCAGAGAACTGAGGAGGGTGGAGGAATTTATAAACAAGCCACAGGTGGTTACACTAATGAGCTTACTGGCCCTTTAAATTTTAAAGCTCCAGTGCGCACATGCCCTAAGGGACGGGGACACCGGCGCTGGAGCAGAGAGGTGGAGGCAAAGGCAGGAGAAACACCTGGAGAGTGACGGACTGGGGCTCGCATGCGGGTGCGTCCCGTGATACGAGTCCCAGCCCCGTTGGCAGCAGAAGGTAAGGGGACTATGCGCTCACGTCCAGCGTGTGAGGCCGGAGCGCATAGTGTAACAATACCACCTCATAAAAAATAAAATAAAAAAATAAAAGTGTCACATGTACTACAGAATGGTACCAATGAAAGCGTCAACTTGTCTCCCAAATATATTTTTGCACCCCAAGGCCTCTGCGGCTTTATATGATGCCAATAAAATATCCTAAACTAAAAGGATGCCCCAAAAACCACACAGCACGCCTTCATGTCTGAGGCCTGTGTGAGAGACACGTAGGGCATGAAGGCCACATATGGGATATTTCTAAATACGTCAGAATTGAGGGAAGAAATCTTGAGTTGTATTTCTTTGTCAACACCTACTGTGTTACAGTAAAAAAATGGATTACAATTAAAAATCTGCAAAAAAAGGACATTTTAAAATTCAGCCACCACTTTGCTTTCATTTCTGTGAAACACCTAAAGGGTTAATAAACTTCTTTAATGTCATTTTGACTTTAAGGGGTGCAGCTTATAAAATTCATGGTGATTTATGGGGGTAGCTGCTAAACTTGTAAACCTTCTAAAAAAGTAAAGGAATGTTTATCAAATGATGGGAAAGTAGACATATTGTAGATGCAAATTAATCATTAATTTGGTGCGGTATGATTATTTATCGTATGAGCAGAAAATGTAAAGTCTAGAAAAATGCTAATTTTTCTTTTTGTTCGTAGAATTTTGGAATTTTTTACAAAAACCGCTAAATATATAAATCAAAATTTACAACTAATGAAAAGTACAATATGTCAAGAAAAAAAAATCTCAGAATCGCTTTCATAAATAAAAGCGTTACAAAGTTAATACAAGATAAGTGGATACATGTCCGATTTTGAAAATTTGCCTTGGTTATTAAGGTCAAAACAGGCTATTGAGTAAAGGGCTTAAAGGACATCTGCAGCGTTACAAACACTTATCCCCTATCCTCAAGATAGGGGATAAGTGTTTGATCGCGGGGGGTCCGAACGCTGGGGCCCCCGGCAATCTCCTGTACGGGGCCGCGGCTCTCCCGTGCAGGGGGCGTGCCAGCCGCAGCATGACGTTGCGGCTGGCACGCCTCCTCCATACATCTCTATGGGAGAGGCGGGGAGGCAGCATTCGTGCCTCCCCGCATCCCCCATAGAACTGCATGGGGACGGGGAGGAGACGGGACGTCAGTGTCGACCTCTAGGTCGACGCTACGCGCCTTAGCGCTCACCATGAGCGCTTATGCCGGCGCCCCGTTAGGGAGATCGGGGGAGTCCCAGCGGTCAGACCCCCCTCGATCAAACACTTATCCCCTATCCTGTGGAAGTGTAATGCTGCTGCAGTTGTACTTTAAACTAGAATATGTCACGGAAAAACAGAAAGGGGTTAAAGTAGAATATATCACAAAATGTGCACAAAATGGCTATGTCGTTAAAGGGGTATTCCAGGCCAAAACTTTTTTTATATATATCAACAGGCTCTGGAAAGTTAAACAGATTTGTAAATTATCTGTAGAAATATATATATTAGGGCTCAGGGTTTGAGACAACTGGACAGGTTGTGTTTCAAGTAATATTTCAATTTATTGATTATATAGTGTGACAATAGAATATTAGATAAAATGTAAATAGCAGCAACTGCGTCTCACAGGGCCCTTGTGCAGGCGCAGCACCAACTGTTAAGAACTATAGCATATGTATAGTACAGTATATAAAATATAAAAATATACTTGTAAAAAATTTTAAAAATTATAAAATATAGAGACCACCATAAACATATATAGAGAGAGGGATCTGGGTGGGAAAGTCTTAGTCCATCCGCTAAGGTCAATAATCTCCTCTCATAAAAAAGTCCTGCTAATATAGACCGATTCTGGTATTGTGGTAACCAATGGCAACCATAAGGTTAGTAACCCGTAGGATACCCACAGGAGCATAACCTGGGAGAGCTGCAATGCTGAAGAAAGGACTGAGACAGTCCTGAAACGCGTCCAGCGTCCCCTCAATACCTATTGAGACCACCAGCATACTTGCCCTGCTTAGTCAATAGCAGTCCGATACCGGATAATAAACTGTCAATCACACGACACCCGGTGAAGGAGACATCCGCGCCTCGCTGCCACGAGGACGCCACCGGCACATGTACATGCGCATCCGCAGAACCGCTGCGACAACACCACCTGCAACCCACCATCTACCAACATCACCACTGTGGGAGACGGCCGAGTCTCCGGTGATGCTGTCGCTTGCCAAGACAGCTACTCAGTGCTAATACACTGTGGGATTACACAGCGCAACAGGAGGAGATCGCAGCATCCCCGTGAAGTTCAGAGCATCAGTGTCAGGGAGCGGTGAGATACAAAGTATCATACAAATATGCATGCATATTAACAGTGACTGCACACTAGCTGTTTATGTTGAATATTGTCTACAAATAGCAAGTAGAACTTCTACTTAAACGTTGAAGTGCTAAAATAGCCGGACTCATCTGAACGGTTGCTACAGGTTACTAACCTTATGGTTGCCATTGGTTACCACAATACCAGAATCGGTCTATATTAACAGGACTTTTTTATGAGAGGAGATTATTGACCTTAGCGGATGGACTAAGACTTTCCCACCCAGATCCCTCTCTCTATATATGTTTATGGTGGTCTCTATATTTTATAATTTTTACAATTTTTTACAAGTATATTTTTATATACTGTACTATACATATGCTATAGTTCTTAATAGTTGGTGCTGCGCCTGCACAAGGGCCCTGTGAGACGCAGTTGCTGCTATTTACATTTTATCTAATATTCTATTGTCACACTATATATAATCAATAAATTGAAATATTACTTGAAACACAACCTGTCCAGTTGTCTCAAACCCTGAGCCCTAATATATATATTTCTACAGACAAACTACAATCTGACACCTTGGGTATAGGTGTCTAATTAGGTAGCCCGGGTTTATTTGGTGGGTAGTCAGACAAGAGCCTCTCCAACTCTTCTAGATTTGTAAATTACTTCGATTAAAAAATCTTAATCCTTCCAATAGTTATTAGCTTCTGAAGTTGAGTTGTTGTTTTCTGTCTAACTGCTCTCTGATGACTCACGTCCCGGGAGCTGTGCAGTTCCTATGAGGATATTCTCCCATCATGCACAGCTCCCGGGACCTGACATCATCATTGAGCAGTTAGACAGAAAACTTCAGAAGCTAATAACTATTGGAAGGATGAAGATTTTTTTAATAGAAGTAATTTACAAATCTGTTTAACTTTCAGGAGCCAGTTGATATATATATATATATAAAAAAAAGGTTTTGCCTGGAATACCCCTTTAAGGTCAAAATGGGCTTCATCCTTAAAGGGGTACTCCAGTGAAAAACTTTTTTTTTCAACTTGTGCCAGAAAGTTAAATAGATTTGTAAATTACTTCAACTAAAATCTTAATCCTTCCTGCACTTATTAGCTGCTGAATACTACAGTGGAAATTCTTTTCCGTTTGAAACACAGAGCTGTTTGCTGACATCATGAGCACAGTGCTCTCTGCTGACATCTCTGTCCATTTTAGGAACTGTCCAGAGTAAAAGGAAATCCCCATAGCAAACATATACTGTTCTGGACGGTTCCTAAAATGGACAGAGATGTCAGCAGAGAGCACTCTGCTCATGATGTCAGCAGACAGCTTTGTGTTTCAAAAAGAAAATAATTTCCGTTGTAGTATTCAGTAGGTAATAAATACAGGAAGGATTAAGATTTTTTAATAGAAGTAATTTACAAATCTGTTTAAATTTCTGGCACCAGTTGATTTAAAAAAAAAAAAAAGTTTTTCACCGGAGTACCCCTTTAACCTCTTAAGGACCCAGGACCTACGGGGACGTCCCCGCACCCTGGGCTTTAAGGACCCAGGACGTCCCCGTACGTCCTGGCGTTTTCCGGTCTCTGCCGCTCGCCGGGCAGAGATCGGAACCGGATGCCTGCTGAAATACTTCAGCAGGCATCCAGGGCAAACGCCGAGGGGGGCCATGTAATCGCCCTTGCGATCTGCGGCGATACCGGGCTGATCGGGTCTCTGGGACCCGACCGCCCGGTAATTTCGCATGATCCCGGCTGTCACAGACAGCCAGGACCATGCTGAAGTATAGGAGCGAGGTGGCAACCCTGCCACCTCCTCCTATTCCCTGCGATCCGTCGGTTAGTTAACCGACCAATCGCAGGAGGGGGGGCGGTTACTTCCTCCCGCCCTGCCCGGCCCCTGAAAGTCCGGAGAGGATGGGAGGAAGACCGGAGGACGTGGCGGGGGACGGGGGAGTGCTGGGGACCGGCCCCGGTACTTACCTCGTCCCTGAAGACCCGGATCCCGGCATGAAGGCGGCAGCGGCGACAGGTGAGTAGATCTTCAGCCGCGGTCGGGCCCTTTACAGCAATGAACGTCGTAAAGCGACATGCATTGCTGTATTGGGACCCTGTAAACTACAACTCCCAGCATGCCCAGACAGCCCTTGGCGCCTGGGCATGCTGGGAGTTGCAGTTTTGCAACTTCTGGAGGTCCACAGTTTTTGGACCACTGTGCCCTTCCAGATGTTGCAAAACTACACATCCTCAGCATGCCCTTACTATCCAGGCATGCTGGGAGTTGTAGTTCTGTAACATCTGGCCCTTCAGATGTTTCAGAACTACAACTCCCAGCATGCCTGGACAGTTTTGGCATACTGGGAGTTGTAGTTTTGCAACATCTGGAAGGGCACAGATTGGGAACCACTGTATTAGTGGTCTGCAAACTGTAGTCCTCCAGATGTTGCAAAACTACAACTCCAAGCATGCTGGGAGTTGTAGTTCGGCAACATCTGGCTCTAAAGATGTTGCCGAACTACTACTCCCAGCATGCCTGAGAATGTTTGGGAGTTGTGGTTTTGCAACAGCTGGAGGCACACTGGTTGGGAAACATTGTTTCCTAACTCAGTGTTTCCCAACCTGTGTGCCTCCAGCTGTTGCAAAACTATAACTACCAGCATGCACTGAGACTGTGCATGCTGGGAGTTGTAGTTTTGCAACAGCTGGAGGTTCCCCCCCCCTGTGAATGTACAAGGTACATTCACATGGGCAGGGGCTTACAGTGAGTATCGGGCTGCAAGTTTGCAATGCAGCAAATTTTGCGAGGCAGCTCAAACTTGCAGCAGGAAACTCGCTGTAACACCCGCCCGTGTGACTGTACCCTAAAAACACTACACTACACTAACACAAAATAAAATAAAAAGTAAAAAACACTACATATACACATACCCCTACACAGCCCCCCTCCCTCCCCAATAAAAATGAAAAACGTCTGGTACGCCACTCTTTCCAAAATGGAGCCTCCAGCTGTTGCAAAACAACAACTCCCAGTATTGCCGGACAGCCGTTGACTGTCCAGGCATGCTGGGAGTTTTGCAACAGCTGGAGGCACCCTGTTTGGGAATCACTGGCGTAGAATATCCCTATGTCCACCCCTATGCAAATCCCTAATTCAGGCCTTAAATGCACATGGCGCTCTCAATTCGGAGCCCTGTCGTATTTCTTTTTTTTTTTCAACTGTAATTTTTATTAAAGATTTTCACATAAAAAACAGAAAGTTAGTAAAACACATTCAAAGCACAATCTGGGGCAATGCCCAGAGCGATCACATCAGGGCAAATGACAAGCTAAGATAGAGACCAGAGCATTCAGAAACAGTTGTAGTCCAATACAACTAGCCCCAACCCCAGATAACCCATAAAGACTGTAGTGAATGAACATAGGTTTATAGCCAATTACTCAAAGAGAGAACTAAGACTCTACAACACGAAGACAAAGAGAGAAGACAGAAACAAAGACAAAAAGGAGACAAGGACAACAGAACCTCGAACAAACAACAACAAACAAACAAAAACAGAAAAAGGGGGGGGGAGGGGGAACAAGGAGGGAGGGGAAAGAGTGGGGGGGGGGAGGAGGATGTCAGTACCGCCTCAGGGAGGTTGCCTGTCAGAGAAACGGTCCCATGGTTCCCAAACTGAAAGGAAGGCAGGGATAGTATTATTCAAAGAGGCAGTGAGGTATTCTAAAGAGCGTATATCACGTATTTGGGAGAGTAGGTCCGATTCAGAGGGAGGAAGAGTCCTCTTCCAGCATTTAGCAACAAGTGTCTTAGCTGCCAAGAACATATGCATAGCCAGTTTAAACAGTTTCTTGGGCAGAGCAGAGTGTGAAAGGTGCAAGAGGTAGACCTGAGGGTCAGGAGGGACCGAGACTCCAAGAACATCTGATACCAAACGACTCACTAACTCCCAGTACCCCGTGATAAGAGGGCAGGACCAGAAAACTTGAAACAGAGAGCCCAAACCCACCCCACAACGCCAGCACTGGGGGGGGGATATCGGGATTCAGCCTATTCAATAACTCTGGAGTATGGTACCAACCCATAAGTAATTTGTATTGAGTCTCCTTATAAGCCGTACATATAGATGCCCTAGTGGCCCGCTCCCATATTATCTTCCATTGAGGGAGAGTGATAGTAGTATTAAGCGCCTCCTCCCAGCGAGACATATAGCGATGAGATACCAGGACTCCCTCCTGAGGTTGGATTAGCAAGGAATAAATATCGGAGAGAAGCCCCCTCGCCTGAGGTCCACCACGACACAGCCGTTCAAACCCCGTAGGGGAAGATACCACTAGCGCACCCAGCGTGGAGGACATAAAGTGTCGTAGCTGTGAATAATGAAAACGCTCAGACGAGGGGAGATCCCAACGAGACTGTAACTGGGAGAAGGGCAAGAGGGTATGCATCAAAGGGTCAACTACATCCGCCCAGCAAAAAAGGCCTCTAGACCCCCATTCCCTTACCATAAGAGAGGTCCGGCCAGGGGGAAAACTAGGATGATAAAGGAAAGATTGAAGAGGGGAAGAGGGAGACAGTAATTTAAATTTGACAGAACAGTAATTCCACACATATTTAGAAAATGCCATAGGACCAAGGAAAGGGGAGAGAGTAGGAGCAGAGGCAGGAAGAGTCCAAAGGAGAGCGTTAGGGTGGATAGGCGCTAACCACAGCTTCTCTATTTCCATCCAGCGGCTGTAGGCATGATAGGTGGACCACGCCGCGAGATGGCGCAAATGGGCAGCCCAGTAATACTTCACTACATCCGGGACCGCCAGACCCCCAAACGCCCGCCCAGCCAACATCACGGACATCGGTAGCCGATGCCTTTTACCGTCCCAAATGAACCGAAAAATAGCCACCTGTAGGGAGCGCAGGGCCGACAGCGGGACCCGAACTGGCAGGGTTTCAAAAAAGTAGAGGAGTTTCGGAAGGACAGTCATTTTCACCGCAGCAATGCGGCCAAAAAAAGAAATATATTGCGAGCGCCATTTTTCCATAAGGGCACGGAGATCCCTGAATAGGGGGAGATAGTTGGTAGAGTATAGTGAGGAATAGTGAGAGGAGATCCAGACCCCAAGGTATTTAATAGCAGAGGGAGAGCACCGAAAAGAAAAGTTAGAGCGTAAAAGAGTAGAAAGATGAGGGGGAAGGTTAAGAGGAAGAGCCTCTGACTTAGAAAGATTTACCTTGTAGCCAGAAACCACCCCATAGTCATGCAGGACCCTATAGAGAGAAGGAAGAGACAGTAGAGGTTGAGAAAGCGTAAGAAGGACATCATCAGCAAATAAACAAACCTTGAACTCCCTATCATGTAAGGAAATACCAGTTATGTCCGGATCGCCCCTGATCATGGCAGCCAAGGGCTCAATACAGAGTGCAAAGATCAGCGGGGATAACGGGCAACCCTGACGAGTCCCATTAAACAAAGAAAAAGTAGGAGATGGCGAGTGAGGAAGTTTAAGTGAAGCTGTAGGGGAGGAGTAGAGACCCCGCAGTGCAGTCAAAAACTTCCCCGAAATCCCAAATTTCTGTAAGGTAGCAAAAAGGAACAGCCACCCAAGCCTATCAAAAGCCTTCTCAGCATCAAGACTAAGAATTAATGCCTGTTCAGATCTCCGATTGATCAAATCAATCAGGTCCACTACCCTCCTAGTGTTGTCTCCACCCTGGCGACAAGGGATAAATCCAACCTGGTCCTTATGAACAAGGGTCGGGAGGAAGGAGCATAGTCTAACTGCCAAAACCTTGGAAAAAAGCTTAAGGTCAGAGTTAAGGAGGGCAATGGGCCGGTAACTCGAACAATCGTGAGGATCCTTACCAGGCTTGGGTATGAGGGTGATAAGGGAGTGCAAGAGAGACTGCGGGATCGTTTCTCAGTCTAGAAAGGAATTGAAAAGGGGGACAAGTTTAGGCACTAACAAAGATGAAAATGTTTTATAGTACAGGTAAGGGAAGCCATCCGGCCCAGGGGAGCGACCAGAGGGGAGAGATTTAAGGACCTCAGAGATCTCCTCTCCAGTAATAGGAGCATTAAGAGCATCCCGGTCTGCCCCTGAAAGAGAGGGCAAACCACATTGAGAAAGATAGGCATCTAGGGCCGCCACTCTCTCCCCCGCGTCGGATGGCAACTGGGAAGGAAGTGAGTAAAGATTAGTGTAATAGTCAACAAACAGACGAGAGATATCAGCAGAGTGGTAATGAAGCACCCCAGCAGGGTCCTTCAAAGCTGAGGGGGATTGAGCAGCAGCCCGGTCACGCAACCGTCTCGCCAGCATAGTGTGGGCCTTGTTACCCTTCTCATAGAAACGCTGCCTAGCATAAAGCAATTGCCTCTCAACTTTATGGAGAGCCAGGTCGCTTAAGCGTGCCCGAGCCGCCACCAAGCTCCTCAGGGTCGAAACAGAAGAAGAACACAACAAGAGAGCCTCCAGTCGAGCAATTTCCATACGAAGTTCCCGAGATCGATTCAGAGCGCTCCGCTTGAGACCGGCGCCCAGAGCAATGCAATGGCCCCGGATCACCGATTTGTGAGCTTCCCAAAGGATAGCCTGAGAGGATACAGAGCCATCATTAGTGATAAAGTAGTCGGAAATACACTGCTGAATCGATTCACGGGAAGGTAAGGTTTTAAGAAGAGAGTCGTTCATCCTCCAATGACAGGATCTCAGAGAGGAAGGGGTAGAAGAAAAAGAGAGAAGAACTGGACAGTGGTCAGACCAGGAGATAGGATCTAGAGAAGTATCAGAGAGCATGCGCACCATAGGGAGATTCCCGAAAAAATAATCAATACGAGTATGCAATTTGTGGGGATGTGAGTAAAAACTAAAAGAGCGCTCCGTCGAATGGCCAATCCGCCACAAATCGTAGAGCGAGGAGTTACGTATGAGACGTCGAAAAAGCGAAGCCAGGCGCAGCTGCGCAGGTGCAGGGGGAGCACTAGTAACAGAATGGCGGTCCAAGGATGGGGAAAAAATGAGGTTGAAGTCACCGCCCACTAACCATGCAGATGGGGGATACCTCTGGAGTTTAGCAAAAACCCTACGCAGGAAAGGGATTTGCAAAGTGTTAGGCGCATAGACATTACAGAGCAAAAGGGGGACCCCTCCCAGAGTACCCTCCAAGATTACGTATCGTCCCATAGGGTCAGAGAGAGAGGAAGAAACTTGAAGCGAGCAGGACCTAGAGACCAGAATAGCCACCCCCGCTGTTTTCCTACTCGTGGTAGCTGAGTAAGACTGGGGGAACAGGTGTTGAAGAAATTGGAAAGACACAGAATGGTCGAAGTGCGTCTCCTGAAGGAAAACTATATCAGCATGTAAACCAACCAACTCCCTTTGAAGTAGGCGTCGCTTAGTGGGGGAATTAAGCCCCTTAACATTCAGGGAGACACACCTGACCTTGGCGGGTGAGTGAAGAAAAAGAAACAGCCATAAAGAAGAATACTCACAAGAACAACCTGGTAGGATACACCGGGCAGCACCAAAACCTCAATGGGGACTGGAAAAGAGCAGGGACCAGCAACTGTACGGACAGGAGAAGGGAATCTAAGGCGGGAGAAAAAAAGGGGAAAAGGACACACAAGACAACAGAAGAACAACAGAAAACAACACCAAATCAAGAGAAAACACAAAGACAAACAAAACGACGAAAGACCAAACAGATACCAGATAAACAAACAAACAAATAAAGTACAACAGATAATAGTAAAATAAACCATTGACCAGGAAGCCAATGCGGAGGCCAGGACCATCAATGTGGACCATGAACCAAAGCATGAGCGATCCATAACTATGGCCTCAGGAGGGGAAATGTAAGGAGCCAACTGGAAAACCACCACCAAAAAGGTAGGTGCCCAACTCTGAGGCCATTGCAGAAAAAACACATATGAATAAGAACCACAGGTGACCAAAAAATGCAACTGTACTACAATGATGGGGATAATATAAAACTAGAACAAATGTCAACCGCTCGGAGGGGATAATCTCCGTCAATCAGGGGACAGACAGAGTCCAGCAGGAACCCCCAAGCAAAAAGTATTGAGGAAAAAATACAACGTCCCAGTCAGAAACTCAGGGGGGAGCCCGAGTCGGGGCCCCCAGGGCGGGTGGTGAAGACTTCCGCTGAGAACCAGACCGGCGAGCTCGGACTGGTTGCCACACAGGAGGCAAAGGTGGAGGGGGAGACATCAGGTCCCAATCTTCCAACTGAGGCACAGGCAATTCCAAGGTGGAGCAGAAGGCTTGAAGGTCAGAAAAGGAGCGTAAAACAGCGGAGCGACCATCTCTGCGGGCATGGAGCCCAAATGGAAAATTCCACCTATACGGCACCTGATGAGAGCGTAGGACCTCCAGGAGGGGTTGGAGCAGTCGTCGCTTCCTGAGGGTTAACCAGGACAAGTCCTGAAAAAGTTGAAGAGGAGCCCCATTGAAGTCAAAATGTCTCAGGGACCTAGCCTTAGCCATTATAGCTTCTTTAACTTGGAAATCATGCACACAGCAAATAACATCCCGTGGAGCGCCCGAGGCAGATTTAGGACGAAGCGCCCTGTGAGCTCTGTCCAGTTTGATCCTATGGGAGGGGGGTTCGCCAAGTATCAGGTTAAAAATGGTTTCCAGGGTGGCAAAAAGGTCCTCCTCACGTGCAGCTTCCGGCAGCCCTCGCACCCTAATGTTGTTACGCCTCCCTCTATTGTCCAGATCCTCAACATGGGCATGGAGATCCCCAAGGAAGTCCTTCTGAGAAGCAATGGTAGAGTGGAGCTGGGTAATATACTCTCTGGTGTGATCATGAGCATCTTCCAATCCATCCACTCGGTCAGAGACTTGCTGGAGGTCTTGTCGCATAGAGGAGATCTCCGCTCGGCAGGCTTCCTTAACCTCAGCAATAAGAGAGCGGAAGTCCTCCTTAGTAGGAATTTGGGAAAGGAGCTGGCTCAAATCAGGGAGAGCAGAGGAATGCACAGACAGGCCCGAGCAGGGTAAATCAGAGTCCGATGCCAAGTCCCAGGACTGGCGGGCTGGGGTCGGCCCCGATGGTGCTACCGGCCCAGGTTGAGAGCAGGGGGTCCCCTTAGGAGACAGATGGAGTGCCCCAGAAGCTGGTATGGAGGTCTGCATGGCAGCTTGCCTGGACCTCTGTGGCTTAGGGGAACGTGAGGGGGTATAGCAGGCAGCTAGAGGGTCCAGAGGGGTAATAGGAGAATGGGCTGGGGGAACAGAGGCAGGTCCCACTTGTGTAGGGGAGTGGGAGGCCGAGCAGTAGTGAGTAGCTGAGCACGGCAGAGAACTTGCTGGAGAAGGCTGGCCCCCCACCAAGGAGGCCCAAGATGGAGCCCCAGCAGGTCCACCCAGCGACAAGGGAGAGGAGCCCACCAGGGACAGCTGTAGAGCGGGGATAGGGGGGGAATCTGCCGTTAATACAGGTCCCCCAGCAGCACTCACCGCCACAGGCAACAGTTCCAGAGTAGGAGAAGAGCCCACAACAGGGGCCGCAGCAGCAGGCAGGAGATCCGGAGCAGGGTCAGTAGCGCTGCTCCCCGACGGCTGAAGCGAGGTCACAGGCTCAGTCACAGCAGCTGCAGTCACCGGCAGTAGGAGCGCAGGCGTCCCTGGTGTCTTCGGCAGATGGTAAGCAGAGAGATCCCTCGTGGGTAGCACTGGGTGAGCGCCGGAACGGGAGCGCAGGCCCAGCGCAGGTCCCGTAATGGCGGTGAGGGAGGAAGAAGCTGAGGCCGGGGACGGCTGAAAGTAGCGTGGTATGCCTCCGGAGGTAGATAAAGTCAGTCGGGCGGGTGCGGAGGGGTTTCGTGCACGTCGGGAATTCTTCCCCATCTGAAAGCAGGGTCACCTTTGTGGATTTAAAGCTCCTTTATGGCCAGCAGAGCAGGAGCCCTCCTAATGTGCGGCCATCACCGTCGGCGCCAAGCCACGCCCCCCCAGCCCTGTCGTATTTCAAGGCAACAGTATAGGGTCACATATGGGGTATCGCCGTACTCGGGAGAAATTGACTAACAAATCTTGGGGGTCTTTTTCTCCTTTCACCCCTTATGAAAAGGTGAAGTTGGGGTCTACACCAGCATGTTAGTGTAAAAAAATAAACTTTTTACACTAACATGCTGGTGTTGCCCTATACTTTTCATTTTGACAAGAGGTAAAGGGGAAAAAAGCCCCCCAAAATTTGTAACGCAATTTCTCCCGAGTACGGAGATACCCCATAAGTGGGAGCAAAGTGCTCTGGGGGCGCACAACAAGGCCCAGAAGGGAGAGTGCACCATGTACATTTGAGGTGATTTGCACAGGGGTGGCTGATTGTTACAGCGGTTTTGACAAACGCAAAAAAAACAAAACCTCACATTTGACCCCATTTCGGAAACTACACCCCTCACGGAATGTAATGAGGGGTGCAGTGATAATTTACACCCCACAGGTGTCTGACAGATCTTTGGAACAGTGGGCTGTGCAAATTAAAAATGTTGTACAGCCCACTGTTCCAAAGATATGACAGACACCAGTGGGGGTAAATGCTCACTGTACCCCTTGTTACATTCCTCAAGGGGTCTAATTTCCAAAATGGTATGCCATGTGGGGGTTATTTTGCTGTCCTGGCACCATATGGGCTTCCTAAATGCGACATGCCCCCCGAGCAAAATTTGCTCTCAAAAAGCCAAATATGACTCCTTCTCTTCTGAGCATTGTAGTTTGCCCGCAGTGCACTTCAGGTCAACTTATGGGGTACCTCCATACTCAGAAGAGATGGGGTTACAAATTTTGGGGGGTATTTTCTGCTATTAACCCTTGCAAAAATTTGAAATTTGGGGGGGAAACACACCTTTTAGTGATTTTTTTTTTTTACGTTAGCAAAAGTCGTGAAACCCCTGTGGGGTATTAAGGCTCACTTAATTCCTTGTTACATTCCTCAAGGGGTCTAGTTTCCAAAATGTTATGCCATGTGTTTTTTTTTTGCTGTCCTGGCACCATAGGGGCTTCCTAAATGCGACATGCCCCCGAGCAAAATTTGCTCTCAAAAAGCCAAATATGACTCCTTCTCTTCTGAGCATTGTAGTTCACCCATAGTACACCTCAGGTCAACTTATGGGGTACCTTCATACTCATAAGAGATGGGGTTACAATGTTTGGGGGGTATTTTCTGCTATTAACCCTTGCAAAAATGTGAAATTTGGGGGGAAACACACATTTTAGTGAAATTTTATTTTTCTTTTTTTACATATGCAAAAGTCGTGAAACCCCTGTGGGGTATTAAGGCTCACTTTATTCCTTGTTACGTACCTCAAGGGGTCTAGTTTCCAAAATGGTATGCCATGTGGGGGATTTTTGCTGTTCTGGCACCATAGGGGCTTCCTAAATGCAACATGCCCCTCAAAAACCATTTAAAAAAAAAACGTACTCTCCAAAATCCCCTTGTCGCTCCTTCGCTTCTGAGAACTCTACTGCGCCCGCCGAACACTTTACATAGACATATGATGTATGTGCTTACTCGAGAGAAATTGGGCTACAAAATGAAGTATACATTTTCTCCTTTTTCCCCTTGTAAAAATTCAAAAATTGGGTCTACAAGAACATGCGAGTGTAAAAAATGGAGATTGTGAATTTTCTCCTTCACTTTGCTGTTATTCCTGTGAAACACCTAAAGGGTTAAAATGCTGACTGAATGTCATTTTGAATACTTTGGGGGTGCAGTTTTTATAATGGGGTCATTTGTGGGGTATTTCTAATATGAAGACCCTTCAAATCCCCTTCAAACCTGAACTGGTCCCTGAAAAATTGTGAGTTTGGAAATTTTGTGAAAAATTGGAAAATTGCTGCTGAACTTTGAAGCCCTCTGGTGTCTTCCAAAAGTAAAAACACGTAAATTTTATGATGAAAACATAAAGTAGACATATTGTATATGTGAATAAAAAAAATAATTATTTGGAATATCCATTTTCCTTACAAGCAGAGAGCTTCAAAGTTAGAAAAATGCAAAATTTTCAAATTTTTCATCAAATTTTGGGATTTTTCACCAAGAAAGGATGCAAGATACCACAAAATTTTACCACTATGTTAAAGTAGAATATGTCACGAAAAAACAATCTCGGAATCAGAATGATAACTAAAAGCATTCCAGAGTTATTAATGTTTAAAGTGACAGTGGTCAGATGTGCAAAAAATGGCCGGGTCCTGAGGTGTAAAATGGCTGGGTCCTTAAGGGGTTAACTCCTTGGGGACGAAGGGCGTATGCATACGCCCTAGCGTCCCGTCACTTATGGATGGAGGGCGTATCCATACGCCCTCGGCATTTTCGATCACTACCGCTCGCTGGGCGGTGATCGGACCGGGATGACTGCTGATATCTATCAGCAGGCAGCCCGTGTCAATGCCTGGGAAGGTCATGAGACCCCCCATATCGGCGATCGCAGCAAATCGCAGGTCAATTCAGACCTGCAATTTGCCGCGATCCGGGCAAATCGGGTCACTGGTGACCCGATCTCCTGGAAAATAAGACTGATTGGAACTGTCAGAGACAGCTCCGACCAGCCTAAAGGATAAGAGCGAGGTGGCAGTGTTGCCACCCCCTCCTATCCCCTGCCATTGGTCGATCAGGCTGAACACCAATGGCAGGAGGGGGCGGGGGGGTTAGAGTTCATTTTCCCCGCTCTGGCCACCGATCGGAAGTCGGTACAGAGCGGGGGAACACGGGCGGAGAGGGGGGAGCATGGCCCGGCTTACCCGGACCTTCGGAGGCGGCATCGGCGGCATCCATGGAGCAGCGGCGCAAGCAGGAGGAGCGGCGGACGGAAAGTGCGTCGCTATAAGTGATCTTCACTGTGGCCTTCTAAAAGCTGCAAAACTACAACTCCCAGCATGCCCACGCAGCCAAAGGCTGTCTGGGCATGCTGGGAGTTGTAGTTTTGCAACATCTGGAGGGTCACAGTTTGGAGACCACTGTGTAGTGGTCTCTAAACTGTGGTCCTCCAGATGTTGCAAAACTACAACTTTCAGCATGCACTGACTGTCTGGGCAAGCTGGGAGTTGTAGTTTTGCAACATCTGAAGTGGCACAGTTTGGAGACCACTGTATGGTGGTCTCCAAACTGTAGACCTCCAGATGTTGCAAAACTACAACTCCCAGCATGCCCAGACAATCAGGGATGCTGGGCATGTAGTTCTGCAATATCTGGCCTTTCAGATGTTGCAGAACTACAACTCCCAATATGCCTGGACAGTCTGGGCATGCTTGGAGTTGTAGTTTTGCAACATCTGGAGGGCTACAGTTTGAAAGCCACTGTTCTTCCCCAGTTGTTGCATAACTACAACTCCTAGCATGCCCAGACTGTCCAGGCATGCTGGGAGTTGTAGTTCTGCAACATCTGAAGGGCCAGATATTGCAGAACTACACGCCCAGCATCCCTGACTGTCTGGCCGTGCTGGGAATTGTAGTTTTGCAACAGCTGTAGACACACTGGTTGGGAAACACAGAGCTAGAGTCTGTTTCCTAACTCAGTGATTCCAACCCATGTGCCTCCAGCTGTTGCAAAACTACAACTCCCAGACTGCACTGACAGACTGTACATGCTGGGAGTTATAGTCTTGCAACAGCTGGAGGCACGTGGGTTGGAATCACTGAGCTAGAGTCTGTTTTCTAACTCAGCCTACAGCTGTTGTAAAACTACAACTCCCAGCATATACGGTCTGTCAGTGCATTCTGGGAGTTGTCATTTTGCCACAGCTGAAGGTTTGTGGTGCCCCCCCCCCCCATGTGAATGTACAGGGTACATTCACACGGGTAGGTTTACAGGGTTTCCTTCAAGGGAACTTACTGTGAACCCCTGCCTGTGTGAATGTACCCTAAAAACACTACACTACACTAACAAATAATAAAAAGTAAAACACTACACATACACCCCCTTACACATCGCCCGCCCCCCCCCCCCCCCCAATAAAAATGAAAAACGTCTCATACGGCAGTGTTTCCTAAACGGCACCTCCAGCTGTTGCAAAACCACAACTCCCAGTGTTGCCGGACAGCCATAGACTGTCCTGGCAGGCTGGGAGTCTTGCAACAGCTGGAGGCACCCTGTTTGGGAAACACTGCTGTAGGGTTTTGGTGGAGACAAGCCCCATCCTTGTAACCGGGTCCACCACTATTGCAAATTCCTTATTCAGGCCTAAAATGCGCATAGAGCTCTCTCACTTCAGAGCCCTGTCGTATTTCAAGGCAACAGTTTAGGGCCACATATAGGGTATCTTCATACTCGGGAGAAATTGCGTTACAAATTTTGGGGGGATTTTTCTCCCATTACCTTTTGTAGAAATGGTAAATTTGGGAAAAAAACCTGCACTTTAGTGAAATTTTTTTTTTTTCATTTACACATCCGAATTTAACGAAAAGCCGTCAAACACCTGTGGGGTGTTAAGGCTCACCAGACCCCTTGTTACGTGCCTTTAGGGGTGTCGCTCCTTCCCTTCTGAGCCCTCTACTGCGCCCGGCGAACACTTGACATACACATATGAGGTATTTCCATACTCGAGAGAAATTGGGTTACGAATTTTGGGGGGCTTTTTCTCCTATTACCCCTTGTAAAATTTCAAAAACTGGGTCTACAAGAACATGCGAGTGTAAAAAATGAAGATTTTGAATTTTCTCCTTCACTTTGCTGCTATTCCTGTGAAACACCTAAAGGGTTAACAAACTTACTGAATGTCATTTTGAATACTTTGAGGGATTCAGTTTTTATAATGGGGTAATTTATAGGGTATTTCCAATAAGAAGGCCCTTCAAATCCACTTCAAAACTGAACTGGCCCCTGAAAAATTCCGATTTTGAAAATTTTGTGAAAAATTGGAAAATTGCTTCCGAACTTTTAAGCCCTCTGATGTTTTCCAAAAGAAAAAATATGTCAACTTTATGATGCAAACATAAAGTAGACATATTGTATTTGTAAATCAATATATACTTTATTTGGAATGTCTGTTTTCCTTACAAGCAGAGAGCTTCAAAGTTAGAAAAATGCAACATTTTCAATTTTTTCATCAAATTTTGGAATTTTTCACCAAGAAATGATGCAAGTATCGACAAAAATTTTCCACTAACATAAAGTAGAATATGTCACGAAAAAACTATCTTGGAATCAGAATGAAAAGTAAAAGCATCCCAGAGTTATTAATGCTTAAAGTGACAGTGGTCAGAATTGCAAAAAATGCTCCCGTCCTTAGGGTTATAATGGGCTCCGTCCCCAGGGAGTTAAGGAATTAAAGAGGTACTCCGGTGGAAAAAACTATTATTTTTTAAATCAACTGATGCCAGAAAGTTAAAAAGATTTGTAAATCACTTCTAATAAAAAATCCTAATCCTTCCAGAATTTATCAGCTGCTGTATAATACAGAGAAAGTTGAGTTGTTCTTTTCTGTCTGACCACAGTTCTTTCTGCTGACACCTCCGTCCATTTTAGGAACTATCCAGAGAGGTTTGCTATGGGGATTTGCTACTATTCTGGACAGTTCCTGACACAGACAGACAGCACTGTGGTCAGATAGAAAAGAACAACCCAGCTTCCTCTGTAGTATACAGCAGCTGATAAGTACTGGAATTAATTTACAAATATAGAAAGAACTCCGTCTGGTACCAAGGTATGAGGTAAAAAAGGCTTGTCTTTATTTATTCCACTCCAGTTTACGATTAAGCCCTGCAAAGGGCGAAACGCGTCAGACATCCTTATCTGTATGTATCCTGCAGTGGAATAAATAAAGACAAGCCTTTTTTACCTCATACCTTGGTGCCGGACGGAGTTCTTTCTAGCGTAAGGAGTTGCCGGAGGCGGTGCCGGCAGTCCGCAGCACAGGTGCAAGAGGTGTCCGGCGCTGGTGAGAGCGGTATCCATATTCCTTTAATTTACAAATATGTTTAACTTTCTGGAGCCAGTTAATATGAAAAATATATATATATATTTTCCACCGGAGTACCTCTTTAATGAGTCAGATAAATAGCAGAAAAAGGACCATTTTGTTATTTTACTTTTTAGATCAGACATACTTTGCTTTCCTCCATTTGAACAATTATTGCCTGGCACTCTCGGATGCTGTCATTAATATAATCAATATTGGCTGCTAAAGCTTCCAGCTCCTCTGCTATATCTTGCTGTGTTTGCTCTTCCCCACTCCTTTCTTCTGTATTAATGGCTGTTCGACTTAACAGTGCATCTTGAAGAAGTGAAAGTTCCTCACGTTTCTTAAAAAGAGGAAACAAAAATGTAACACAGTAAACACTGAACAAAGTCAATTTCAGACAGAAACATACATATAAACATAGAATGTGTTGGCAGATAAGAACCATTTGGCCCATCTAGTCTGCCCAATATTTTGAATACTGTGAATAGTCCCTGGCCCTATCTTATATGAAGGATAGCCTTATGCCTATCCCATGCATGCTTAAACTCCTTCACTGTATTTGCAGCTACCACTTCTGTAGGAAGGCTATTCCATGGATCCACTACTATCTCAGTAAAGAAATACTTCCTGATATTACTTTTAAAACTTTGCCCCTCTAATTTTTTTTTCTCAAATTCAAAAAGTATTTATTAAAGAACAGAAAGATGCTATAAAATGAACAAATAGGTAAAGGTCCAATGGCCAGAGGAGACCAGGAGGGACAAAAACGTAATAACCATAATGAAGTAATACATAATGAAAACAATGTATGCATACAATATGCAAAAAGAAGGCAATGGGAGCAGTATGAGGAAAAACAGGGCTGGTAGATAGAGCACCATAAGGCGCCCCAAGCTGTAAGCAAGGGAGCCGAGAAAGGAATAAGCCTGAAGGAAACAACAGGGAACCTTTCATCACAACTTGATGCTCAGACAAGAATCGAACATATTGCCAAAAACAAAGACAAACAGGAGAGGACAAAAAAACACGAAAGACTACTAGAAAAAGGAAAACGAAAAACATGAAAGGACAAAAACCACGGAGAGCCAGAGACATAGACCAAGGAGAGGGAACACATCCGATGGAATAGAGAACCAGCAGGACACACGCCACATCAGAGAGAAGGAAATAAATGTGAAGGGACAACCATTTAATTATAAGGGAACTATCTCAGAGACCTATACCTTTGGGATGAGCAGAACTGCAACCATGGAAGCCAGGTGGTCTCTACCGGAGTGGCATCCGCCGGGAGGACAACCACTAATTCTTCCATATGTAGGGTATGAGCAACCTCCACAAACCATTCCTCCAAGGTGGGGGGGGGGGTCCATAGTCTTCCACCTCCGAGGGATGACTGTTTTCGAAGCGTGAAGGAGGTGTCGTGCCAAGGATCGCTTGTATCTCGCTTGCGCCATGGGGAACATGAAAATCAAGACAGCCTCAGGAGTGCGAGGGACATAAACACCAAACACTTCTGAAATAACTTTTAGAACTGTGCGCCAGAATGGAGCAAGTTTGGAGCAATCCCACCAGATATGCATCCTCGTACCCTCTGCACTCTTGCATCGCCAACAAACATCTGAAGCTGAGGAGTACCAGCGATGAATTGTCACCGGAACACAGTACCAGCGGGACATAATTTGTAGCAGGTTTCCTGCGCTTTAGGGGCAATCACTGCTTTATGAGTCAGGAAAAAGCACCTGGCCCAATTTTCAGGGGAGAACGTTTTACCCAGTTCAGTTTCCCAAGCATGGCAGTATGCCGGAAGGGATAGCGATCTAGGGGACAGTAACAGGTCATAAAGAATGGTGATGGAGTGCCGAGGGTACGACGAAGCAAGACAACGAAGGTCAAAAGGCATCAGTTCACGGTGCAGAGCAAAGTGAGCTGGAAGAGAGGAGTAAAAATGATGCAATTGGAGATAAGGGAAGGGGGCCCATCCAGAGGACGGTCTCTCCTCCAGCAACGCTTCCAGGGGTTTGAGTTGGCGTGCGGCTAGAACGTGTCAAAAGCGGAGGGGATTAGACAGGGAAGCTCCAAGAAAGGCCCCTTCAGAGTAAGCCCCAGGTGGAAAGTCTGGGTGGTCAGTCACGGGGAGAAGAGGACCTTGGCGGTCAATTAAACAGTCCCCCGTCCCAGTAGAATGTAGGGAAGCGAGAGTGTGACATGTGGAGTAAGAGGTCGGGTAAAGGGCCGGCTGGGTCGGGGACCAGGTCCACGGGAGAGTGGCCAGGGCTTTAGGGCAGACATCTTGAGCCAGGCCAACCATCAGCTTGGAATCGGAATTGTGCGATCAGTCAATGACACGAGCATGTACACAGGCTAAAAAGTACAAGTGACAGTCAGGCAAGTCTGCTCCCCCAGATAACTTAGACCTGGAGAGGAGGAGATGGTTCAGGTGGGAACATGTCGATGATCAGACGAACAACCCGAAACATTGCTGTAAGAGATGCCAAAAGGAGGCGGGGAGATGGATAGGGACAGTTTGTAAAAGATATATCAAACGAGGTAAGAGATTAATTTTCAAAATGCTCATCCGTCCAAACCAAGAGAACTCCCTCCTGTTCCAGGAGGCCAGGTCCGCAAGAAACTGTGCGAGTAGGGGAGAAAAATTAAGGGAGAACAATTGGAAGAGTTCAGATGGCATTTTAGTCCCTAATTAAGTAATACCCCAGAAGGGTCAGGCAAAAGGGAAAGTTAAGCAAAGAGAATATTCTCTATGTCTGGGCAAGGAGACATTGACAATTTTGAGAAGTTAATTTTAAAGTTAGACCAAGCACCAAACTCCCAAAGGCGTGCCATGAGATTGGGCAACAACACAATGGGGTCCGTGAGATAAACTAATAGATCTTCAGCAAAAGCAGAGCATTTATATTTATGGCTACCAACGACCACCCCATGGATATTGGGGTCCGCCTTAATACCTGCCAGAAGATGTTCCATCACCAGGACATACAGCAGAGGGGAAAGGGGGCAACCCTGACTCGTACCATTACGAATGGGAAAGGAATCCAACATGGAGCCATTCATTCTTAGAAGGGCCACCGGGGAGCGATAGAGGGCCATGATCTTAGCAATAAAGGAGGGGCCGAGCCCTGGGTGTGTGCCAGGGAGGACCAGGAGATTTGATCAAAAGGCTTTTCGGCATCAAGGGAGAGTATCATCAGGGACAATTTGGCTGACTGAGCATAATTAATTATGTCAACAGTCTTAACTGTATTGTCTCTGGCCTCCCTCCCTGGCACAATGCCCACTTGGTCCGGGTGAATTAGGGTGGGGAGAACGGAGTTCAGGCAGACCGCCAGCAGTTTAGAGTAAATTTTAAAGTCCACATTTAAGAGGGTGATGGGGCGGTAACTCCCAACATATGACCACCTTTTTTCTCATATTCAGAGAACCTACTTTGACCCACCTGAAGCCAGCGCCGCCAAGAATCCTGCAAAAGGCATTTAACCTCAAGCCTGGCAAGATGCAGCTCTAGAAGGACCGATTGGGAAAGTGAGGAAACATGAAGAAAAGCATTACGAAGGGGATGGGCTTTGCCCCGCTTCAGCCGGGAACCATGCTTGATGAGGACACCCTGGATACACTTAAGTGCCTCCCATTGATAGTATGGGGCTGTGGGGTCAGTGCTATGATCATCCATAAAAGAAAACAGTTGTGGTCAGGTCAGCCAGGCAAAGCAGATCTAGAAGCAAGGATTCATTCAGTCTCTACGACCAGACCGACTGAGTCAGGAATGGAAGATGGAGAGAGCAATACACTGTGGTGTGATCGTACCACAGAACGTTGCTAATTGAGGAGGATACTAGCCAGGGTAGAGCGCTATGTTGGACCAGAACATAATCTATCCAACTGTAGGACCCTTCCGGAGAGGAGAAAAAACTGTAGTCCCTATCCAAAGGGTGTTGCAAGCGACAGACATCTGTGAACTGTAAGAGAGCAAGGGCCCACTTCACGCGCTTTATGGCAGCATAGGACAGGCTGGAGTGACCCGTGGAGTTATCCAGGGTAGGGTTCAGGGTCAAATTCAAGTCCCCACACAGGACCACAGTCCCCAATGATACTGGCAAGACCAAGTCAACAAGGTCGACCAGGAAGTCCACCTGGCCCTGATTAGGGGCGTATGTATTAACAACCGTGAACTTGTTACCCCCAGGGAGAGGGACAAAACTACATATCGTGCCAATGGGTCTGAGGTAACAGTAAGGAGCCGGTGAGCAAGGGATAGCTATAGCAACCTCCTTAGTCCGCGCCCCCGGATTATTGGCACAGAACCCCACCGGGTAGTGCCTATTTCTAAGGGCAGGGGCATGACCCTCTTTGAAATGGGTTTCCTAAAAGCAAGCAATGTGTACCTTGCACATGTGAAGATGGTGCAAGACCTGCGTCCGCTTTGCCAGTGTGTGTTGAGTCCCTTTACATTAAAGAAGGCAATATTGAGCTCCGCCATGAGGGGTCAAAGGTGCAGCATGCTCCTGTCATTCCGCTCCCTTGCCACCAGGCACTGAGTCAAAGTCCAGAAGGTTCAGAGGAAAGAAGGAAACGCTCCAAGGAAAGAAGGAAAAGAAAGAATAGACAAGAGAGGACAAAAAAAGAGAACACAAGACACAACACAAAAGAGGACACAAAAGTAGATGCAGAGCAACTGCTGCAGCACAATCTAAGCAAGATTTGGTAAAAGATCAGGGAGACAGACGTCGAGAAAAGAACCCGGTGACCTCTCCAACCTATAAGGGGGAAGTGGGAAGCAGACAAGTAGGAGGGGAGCCCGGGCCCGACACCTCATAGAAAGCCAAATACACCAGACATATTGGAAGAGAGACCTCTGACGGGATGCCAAAAGTAGTGAAGAGGTGCAGAAACGAACAGGGGAAAGGAAAACTACTGAAGACAGGCTTTAAAAGCACATAGGAGGGTAGAGGTAGGGAGAAAAATGAAGGGAGAGGTGAAGAAAGGGGGAGGAAGTGGAGAGGTACTGTTGAAAGTCATCATGGGCCTGCAAGACAAGGGAGAAAAATAAGAAGAAGCATCATAACATCAGGACATTCAAGTATCAGGAGGGGGCTCTGGCCGGGATGAAGAGGGAATGGATTCTCAGCGGGTGATCAGCCTTTGACGGAGAGAGCCTCGGGGTGGAAGTCCAGAGCGGGCTTGTTTGGGTGACTTCTGGGGCGACCATTGGATAGGTCGCTTGGGGGCAAGGGGAGCAAGCATGGGCCAATCGGGTAGAGAGAGAGATGGAATGTCCAAGTCCTGAAGGAATCCTGGAAGGTCATCTGGGGATCGCAGAGTGCCATCTTTCCGCACCATGAGAGCGAATGGAAATCCCCAACGATAAATCAGGCGCCTCTCTCAAAGCACGGACACGGGGCAGAATTGAGCCGACCGGAGTCAAACGGTGACTCCGGTTGGCTCATTAAATATAATGGATTTCAGCGACAATACGGTTGGGGTGCAGTTTTCCCCTCCCCCAGCCGGATCCGGCAGCCGTAGCCTGAAGACGTGGTGTGCATGCACCCTAACAAAATCAGGAATATATAAATAAAATTCAACAACAGTCATAAAATCTAGAGATATATGCTAACTAAACTTGCCATTAATAAAAAAAAGTTTATAGAAAATATTTAAAATGGGCACTGTTAGATTGAAAAAAATTGTATATGTTGTACATCTTGACAAAACATTGAAATTTCTAATAGACTTCATAGGAAAATGAAATTTCCTTTTTTATATAAATCATGGCTTATAAAAAAAAAAAAAAAGACCACTAGGGGTCCTCATACCATTCAAAACATAATCCTGACCAGCTGCAGAATCATCTTTGTCGAGGCTGAAGCACAGGCATGGACAAAGTCCAGTAAGTTAGAGCGGCATTGGCACTCCTCTGTGCTCAGTCCTGTCTTATCAGACAGAAACATGAAAACATAGAGAAGAGAGAGTTACAGAGCAGCCGGAAGTGATTGGATAAAGAGACCCAGAATTGTTCAGCATACTAAGGGAGTCATGAAGAGTGACGACACGCCCCCTCCAAAGCACAGAATAACAAACTAAGTGAGCAACAGACATGAGGCATTTGTGAGAGAACTATAGAAGCTAAACACATAATTATATGTACATGATCACAACTAGGATTTTATGTGGGATATGACAGGTACTCTTTAGGTAAACATATAAGATACTGTCAGATGATTGTTAAACTTACCCGCAGCAACCGTTCCATATCATTCTCTAAATTGAGTAGAGTCAGTCTCTGTAAAACTATTTCATGAACTCGCTTTTCCAAAGTTTGCCATTTTAAACGAGCAGCCTTGCTCAAAGGAAACCGTGGTCGACCTGCTTTTCTCCTGTTTTTTAATGAATGTAAGAAATGATGAAGATGTATTAGTAACAAAACAGTAACGGTAATTAATCCCTAATTGTAAACAAAGTTTTTTTTAGTTTAATGTAAAACCGTTATGATATTATGTAGAAAAATATATAAATTATATACAAACTATTTAAATTATATGGATACCAGTCCTCAAAGGTACATAGAGAATAAAATAAATTAGATCCAGTATCTAAATAAGCAATGTAATAAATTAAATGGGTATTTATGCATAAAAGATTAACCTACTATCATCTTGGCAGGGCACTTGCGTCCGGTGAAGAGGTTAATACATATATATAAAATAATAATAGTAACAATATTAAAATTAATATAAAAGAACATGCAGATGTGGTGGCCCAGTATGGGAAGGTGTGTCCCCGTACTTCTCCTGCTTTGTCAGGTAGAGTCTCTCCATGTCCCCAGGGCCCCCTTTATGTGTTATCCCCTATGTACTTAAGTTGCATAATAAAATGTACTGTTTCTTTAATAGCTGTTATCATGTGATTGTTACCCTGGAGGTACAAGTGGCTAGGTGACCCCTCAAAGAGGTGGCTCTTTCCTAGTAACCCCTATAAAACCAGGGGTTGAGCTACAATTTCTCTCTTCCAGCTCATTGCTATTCCTGCTGAGGTCCAGTGCAGTCATCTCAGAGTGTGTGCCCAGAGCATTGGAGGCCTCTAGCTTAAAGTCTGCAGCCACAAGTCAGCTAAAATAAGCTCAAAGTCATCTTCATGTCAATTGTTAAGTCAGTCAAGTCAAGTCTTCTAGATAGTCACCATGGCCTGCACTAAAGTGTCTCTACATACTGCAAGTCCTAGCAAGCCTGCGAGGTCCCTCTGTGTCACTGGTCACCTCCTTGGGATATTGGCTGTACTGCATAGACTGTATCACCTGTCTACCCTCAGTAAAGCTATCGTTGTCCGTAACTTGGCGTTGGTGTCTTCATTGTCCCTGTGCCTAGCCCAGGACCAGTGGGTGGTTAAGGCTAAACCATGCCCTGGCGTCACGACAAGAAAGGGTTAATAACATCTGCCCCCAGGGTTACAACATCTGCCCTACATTGCACCCTGCTGACACCACACAGATATACCAACTAAATAGAGTAATAGGGTTCACAATCTAATGAACCTTCCACCTTCATAACTTTTGTGCCCAAACTATACCCACCATCTCTGCTATAGGCTCCTTTGATTCTAGAAATTCTCCCATATCCTTACACGCATCCTTTTTTCACTTTACCATATTCACAAAGGAATCCGTTTCCTTCCATTTCTTTACATAACTCAACTGGGTTGCTATATAGTACAATCTAAAATCTGGCTAGTCCTCCTTTCTTCAGTTCCTTACATAAATAACCTCATTTCATTCTTGTTTTTACCCTTTCCAGACCAGTTTTCTTTCCATGGCTTCAATTTCTCAAAAAACTTGTTCTCCCAACCATACCGGACTATTAGACAAAACGAACAAAATCTGAGGAAGGGCTATCATCTTTAATAAACTGATCCTGTCTGCCATACTAAGTGGCAAACCTATCCAAATTTAGGTTTTTGTTTTTATCTTTCTCAAAATAGGCCAGACATTTAGTTCTGGATATTTTCCAATATCCCGTCTGACAATTATCCCCAAATACTTAAATGTTTCCCCCTCTCCTATTATCTTAGCTCCCCTAGTTAACTGAAATACGTCTGACTGAGCCCCATTCACCAAAACCGCTGCCCTTGGGGAACCATACAAGATTCCCGTCCATTTCATAAACCCTTCTCCAAATCCATATCCCCTCATAACAGTCCAGAGGAAGGACCACTCCACCCTGTCAAAGGCCTTAACTGCATCCAATGATAGGATGGAGCACCCCCTCCCCCTCCATCTCCAGGTTCCCAAACAGTCTTCTTACATAATTCGCCGTTATTCTATCACTCATGAATCCACATTGGTCATTCGATATTAATAAAGGCATTACCTTCGCCAATCTCACTGCTAAGATTTTTGCCAATATCTTCATATCTGTATTTAGCTGCGAGATTGGCCTGTACGCATCCCCGGCTTCATCTTTCCCCGGCTTCAAAATAAGTGTTATTACTGCCTCTCTCATTGACATTGAGGGGTATAAAGTTCCACTCCTAAAAATATCTCTAAATAGTTTCACTAATCTGGGAACAAGAATACTACCCATCTGGGCCTGGGGCTTTTGATCTGGGTGCTTCTTTTACCACCTTCAACACCTCCCTTTCTTGAATTTCACCATCTAATATCTCTACAGCTCCCTTTGTTAGTTTTGGTAATTCGAATTCATCCATATATCTTTGTATTTCATCTTGCTCTACTGTCAGTTGTGAGGTATATATATTTTTATAAAAATCAGAAAAAACCTTAGTTATTTCTTCCTGTTTTCTTACTATCCGCCCCTCTTTATCTTTAACAGCTGCTATCAATGTTTTATCTATTACTTCTTTTGTCAGCTTGGCCAACCATCTTCCCGGCTTTCCTCATTCTAGATATCTCTTCTGCTCAGATTGAAATATTTCTAGTTTTTGCCTTTGCTGCCAATAACTCTTTATACCTCCCTATTGCCTCCTCCCACTCTCTTCTATCTTTTTCTGATCCTGTTTCTATAAAGTGCTGTTCTGCTTTCTCTACTTTCTTTCTAACTTCTTCTTCTATCTTTGCTTTTTTCTTCATCCTTTTTTTACTTACAGATACCTAGGAATACCGCCTTAAAGGCGTCCCCATACCTCTACCCAAAAAGGATTTATTCTCATATTTATCTGCCATGTCTTTTTAGTTGCCATTTGTAACATTAATGGTGCATGATTGGATATACTCCGGGGTTCGTATTTTATATCTTTTATCTATGGCATAATCTCCTTATCGCCAAAAATCAGGTCTATACCGGATAATGTTTTATTGGATTTATTATAACATGAGTTTGGGATTCTCTCTCTTCAGTAATCTACCCATCCTAATTCCTCCACAATTTTCTTTAGACCTGTTATTCCTCCATTCAGACTCTGTCTCCCTAATCTTATCTACAAGATTATTAAATAATATGACACTTTAATAATTGGAGGCACAAGAGTGGGGGTTTTGGGATAATGAGAGTTTTAAGGGAAGGCACGAATAAAAAAAAATAATCTCTAAAATGTACAAAATAATGTTGGATGCTAAAAACTAAGGGCTGAGACACTTAAAGGGGTACTCTGGTGCTTAAACATCTTACCCCCTATCCAAAGGATAGGTGATAAGATGCCTGATCGCGGGAGTCCCGCAGCTGGGGACGCCCGGGATCATGCACGCGGCACCCCGTATGTAATCAGTACCCGGAGCGTGTTCGCTCCGGGACTGACTACCGGCGACCGCAGGGCCGGCGGCGTGTGACGTCACGCCTCCGCCCCCGTGTGACTTAACTCTCCGCCCGTCAATGCAAGCCGACTATCACGCCCCCTCCCGTAGGCTTGCATTGAGGGGCGGAGCGTGACGTCATACGGGGGCAGAGGCGTGACGTCACACGCCGCCCGCCTTGCGGTCGACCATAATCAGACCCGGAGCGAACACGCTCCGGTCTGATTACAAACGGGGTGCCGCGTGCATGATCCTGGTCAGGCATCTTATCCCCAATCCTTTGGATAGGGGATAAGATGTTTAAGCACCGGAGTACCCCTTTAAGCCCAAAGGAATGGGAAAAGGATATAGGAAAAGTAATAGAGAAGGAATGGAGGGAAACTTTCCCTATTAAAAATAGATCTCATAGGATTCCACAATTCCTTATAACACATAGGCTATATTATACGCCGCATCTTATGGCAAAAATAGATAAATCAATATATATAAGTGCCCAAAATGTGATGGTGAAGGAATGGAGTTCTTCCATATGTATTAGGTGGAGTAAGAACGGGAGGAAGAAGGATGGATAAGGTTTTAAGAGGGAAAGTGCAATTTGTATCTAGACTCGAGAAAATGGATGTCTAAGGAAGTCCTAAATATTGATGAATTTAATACTACAGTACGTAAAATGATACATTTTTTGTTCGGATGGGCAGTTAAGGCCAGATGTTTACCAAAATTCCATGCAATCTGGGATAATTGGATTAAAGGTATGACGGAGAGAGAGATTATGTTTAGTAGAAAATCTACTTTTTTTTTTCTCCCCTTCTGCTATGGGGTGGGGGGTGTTTTGGGATGAGTAAAGGGAGGGGTTAGTAGGTGATTACTGTTTTGTAAGGGGAGGTGCTCTGTCCGTCCAAAGATGACCCTGATGATACAATTTCTACATTCCACTATATTCTAAGATGGGAACTTTGAATGGGAGGAGAGAGGGGAGGAGAGGAGGAGAGGGAAAGTATAAGTATTCTTAAATTCTTAATTATTTAAGAAATGTAGAAAAAAAAGGGCCCTTCCACTATAGTAACGAAGGCATGAATGAATGAAGACTTTAGAAAATGGAGAAAGCTGCATAACAGTCCACTTAGCAAAATAAGATGAGTTGAATAAGCAGTAGTTTCTCCTCGAGCTTGTTGATCCTGGAGGGTGTGTAATAAACATATCATCAGTAGATCACGAGAGAGTCAGGAAGGATGGTGGCGCGGAAGGGCAACATAGAAACGGACTACGTCTGGACTGACAGGGGATGATGTCCGTGACTGGGAAACATTTAATGGAGACAGCCGTAGATGCATGGTGGTGCAAAGTTGGATGCCGGCGTCCGCGTGCTGCTGTGGTCCGCAAATAGGGGACTTCCAGCTGTTGAAAGTGCTGGAAAAATGTTAGTAGTTGGTGTACTGTATGTATACTTGTTGGGGTGCAGTTTTATAATAGCTATTATTCTACTGCACCCCAACAAGTATACATACAGTATACCAACTACTAACCTATATATACATTATATATTTAATTCCACTTAATCACCTATGAACTTTACTGCATACTATGGATAAAATTACAGACTACTAGTACACCAGTTGCTGCTAACAATATACAGCCTGATGCCATTTCTTTTATTCTCTATGTACTGGTATCCATATAATTCATATAGTCTGTATATAATTTATATACTTTTCTACATATACATTAGGCCTATTTTGGGTGTAGGAAACATCAGTAACCTTGGGCACATATCTAGTCCTAAGTGAGCTACACTATTCCTTTTCTTTTTTGAATAGTTATGATATTAGTTTTGTCACCTCAAAGCCAGACTCCCATTAGGTAGAGGACCCGTTTCACTTGTTGTTTTGCAGTTCCATTGTCGCACAATGCTGGACACTGATCGTGAACTACAATCTAGTTCCGATGATGTTGTACTTGACAGATCTGCTCCAGAGTCTGGAAGTGATGTTGTGTGATTTGCAAATCGATCTTTAGCTGGCCTAGAAAGACGCTTAAGAGCAGACACCTAGGAAACACAGAGGATAATATATATATATATATATATATATATATATATATATATATATATAAAATAAAATAAAGTTATGGTAATTCAGCTTGGCATTGATGAGTAAACGGCAGTAAACAGCAGTCTGAGACAGTGACAAAGTTCAAATGCAGGGCTACTCCTTCAAACACAAGGGGGAGATTTATTAAAACCTGTGCAGAGGCAAAGTTGCCCAGTTGCCCATAGCAACCTATCAACTTACTTCTTACATTCTTAACAAGGCTTGTGAAAAATGAAAGCAGCGATCTGATTGATTGCTATGGGCAACTGGACAACTTTTCCTCTGCACAGGTTTTGATAAATCTCCCCCAAGGACCTTGAAAAAGGGTGTTCCCGAAACGTGTTGGTGTCTTGTTTTTATGCTTTACCTTCCCTTATGAATACTTTTAAGAAGATGTGAATTAACTATGTGTTTTTATAAAATGTCCTGTTCTGGAGTGCTGAGCTTTTCCTACCTAATTGAGGATTGTGTGAAACACAAAATATAGTCATATTCACATAGACACAAAACAAGAAACCAGTAGCACTAAGTAAATACTTTAACCCCTTAAGGACCAGGCCCATTTTGGCCTTAAGGACCAGATCAATTTTATTTTTGCATTTCCGTTTTTTCCTCCTGGCCTTCTAAAAATCATAATTATTTTATATTTCCATCCACAGACCCATATAAGGGCTTGTTTTTTGGGTCACCAATTGTACTTTTTAATGACATTACTTATTTTACCATAAAATGTATGGAGCAACCAAACAAATATTATTTATGTAAACCGCAATTTAGCAAATTTTGTGGGTCAATACCATTAAAATGATACCCATGTTATATGCTTTTCTATAATTGTACCGCTTAAAAAAAATCTCAAACCATTTTAACAAAATAAGTATGTTTGAAATTATCCTATTTTGACCACCTATAACTTTCAAATTTTTCCGTGTATGGGGCGATATGAGGGCGCCATTGTCTGTAGTTTTTATCAGTACCACTTTTGCTTAGGTTTTACTTTTTCTATATTTTTAATAAATTTTTTGGGAATAAAATGTGACAAAAAAGCATAAATTTTGGACTTTATTTTTTTTTTTTTACGTTTACGCCGTTCATCGTATGGGATAATTAACAATATATTTTAATAGTTCAGACTTTTATGCACGCGGCGATATCAACCAAATATGTGTATTAATTTTTTTTACGCTTTTTTGGGAGTAAAATGGGAAAACAGACGTTTTACTTTTTTATAGGGGGAGGGGATTTTTCCAAATTTTTAACTTTTCATTTTAAATTTTTAACTTTTTTTTTTTTTACTTTAATATTCCCCCTAGGGGACTATTTATAGCAAAAATTTGATTGCTAATACTGTGCAGTGCTATGCATAAGACATAGCACCGACCAGTATTATCGGTGATCTTCTGCTCTGGTCTGCTCGATCTCAGACCAGAGCAGAAGACCCTGGGAGACGGCTGGAGCCAGGTGAGGGGACCTCCGGCTGCCATGCTGGATGAACGGATCACCGCGGCAGCGCTGCGGGCGACCCGATCATCCATTCAAAGTACCACACTGCTGCTGATCACGGCATCTGAGGGGTTAATGGTGGACAGCAGTGCGATTGCGGATTTCCTCCATTACCGGCGAGTCCCTGGCTGCTAATAGCAGCTGGGACCCACCGCGCATGATGCGAGCTCCGGTCCGGTGCTCGCGGTCATGGTGGCGTGTAAATGTACGTCATGGTGCGTTAAGTACCACGGCACCATGACGTACATTTACGTCCATTGTCGTTAAGGGGAAGGGGTACTCCAGTGGAAAGTTTTTTTTGTTTTTTTTTATAAACTGGTGCCAGAAAGTTAAACAGATTTGTCAATTACTTTTATTTAAAAATCTTAATCCTTCCAGTACTTATCAGCTGCTTTATGCTCCACAGGAAGTTATTTTCTTTTTTGATTGTTTTCTGTCTGGCCACAGTGCTCTTTGTTGACACCTCTATGCATGTCAGGAACTGTCCAGAGCAGGATAGGTTTTCGATGCTCCTGCTCTGGACAGTTCCTGACATGGACAAAGGTGTCAGCAGAGAGCACTGTGTTCAGACAGAAAAGAAATTCAAAAAGAAAAGAACTTCCTGTGGAGCATACAGCAGATGATAAGTACTGTAAGGATTAAGATTTTTAAATAGAAGTAGTAATTTACACATTTGTTTAACTTTCTGGCACCAGTTCATTAAAAAAGAAAAAAATCCTCCTTTAACACCTTTATTACCCCTTTAACTAACCCTCTCTATACAGATGGCTTACTACCCCACATAACAAGCTTTAAAGTGTAACTGTGACAACATTAAAAAAAATGCTCCATGAAGGCAGACTGGAAGGTACTTGAGATGGTACCTCGTTCCTATGAGGATTGCCAAGATGTTTCCCTCAGTGTCTCCTCTGTTTCCGCAAATGTCAGCAGAGGGGCACTATCCGTGTATACCACCCGATTTTCTCTGTTACAGAAGTTAATTTACGTAAATGCCCAAAACAAGCCTTATTGAATTCCTGATATCTCGAAGGGGAAGCGGAAACTTATCTACCTCATCTTTTAGCTGCCAAAATTGCAATTGCCAAAAAATGGAAGGCTCTGTCTAGTCCTCTCCATCTGGTTAAATCTAAATTAAATTGGATTATGGCCAATGGCAATCTGATAAGCATTCTAATAGATTTGCAAAATGCCTTTGAAGCCACCCGGCGGCCATAGATGTAGTATATAGGCACTTCCCCTTAAGCCTTACCTTTCTCCTCACCTGTCACGGCCTTAAAGGGTACCTCTCATCAAATAAACTTTGGATATATTTTAGATTAATGAATGTTGAATAACTTTCCAATAGCATGTTAATGAAAAATATGCTTCTTTCTATTGTATTTTTCCCGATCAGTCCTGTCAGCAAGCATTTCTGACTCATGCTGGAGTCCTAAACACTCAGAGCTGCCAGCCTGCTTTGTTCACAGCCAAACAGGCTGTGAACAAAGCAGGCTGGCAGCTCTGAGTATTCTCCTTTGTGAACAAAGCAGACTGGCAGCTCGTAGTGTTTAGGACTCCAGCATGAGTCTGAAATGCTTGCTGCCAGGACTGGTAGGGAGACCCCTAGTGGTCATTTCTTCAAAGTGTAAAATTAAATAGAAAGAAGCATATTTTTTAATAACATGCAATTGTAAAGTTATTCTGCATACATTAATCTATAATATATCAAAAGTTTTTTTGATGAGAGGTACCCTTTAAAGGGGTACTCCAGTGGAAAATTATTTTTTAAATCAACTGGTGCCAGAAAGTTAAACAAATTTGTAAATGACTTCTGTTAAAAAATGTTTACCCTTCCATTATTTTTTAGCAGCTGTATGCTACAGAGGAAATTCTTTTTTTATTTTCTTTCTTTTTGTCTTGTCCACAGTGCTCTCTGCTGACACCTGATGCCCATATCAGGAACTGTCCAGAGCAGGAGAAAATCCCCATTGCAAACCTATGCTGCTCTGGACAGTTCCTGAGGTGTCAGCAGAAAGCACGGGACATGGACATGGACATGACAAAAAAAGAAATTCAACAAGAAAATAATTTCCTCTGTAGCATACAGCTGCTAATAAGTACAGGAAGGGTAAATATTTTTTTAATAGAAGTCATTTACAAATCTGTTTAACTTTCTGGCACCAGCTGATTTAAAAAAACATTTTTTTGCCACTGGAGTACCTCTTTAACACAATGGTAGGATGACCACCTCCCCTCCCCATCCTCTCATTAGTCTCCCTTCCCCCCTTGTTTGTTTGGTCTGGTTTGTCTTTCCTCTTGTGTTTCTGTTAAAGTTTGTCCTTTTTTCTTCCTGGGATCCTCAGGAGATTTCATAGTGGACCTTTGCTCATAGACCTTTGTTGTTGATAATATAATTAGGGATGAGCAAATCGAATTTGACAAATCCGAATTCATTACGGATTTCAGGAAAAAGGAATCGCTTCATTAAACTCCACTTAATGCAGTCCAGGCTCCAGGGCATCTAAAATGGTGGATCCACATGGGAGGACATGGGGCAAGGAATCCTGGGAAGGCGGGAAAAGGGTAGACGAGATGATCCTGAATCACATGCAGCATGCAGCCTATCAGCAGCCAGTCACCCCTGTGATGTCACAGCCCTATATAATCGGAAGCCATATTGTGGCCAGTCACTTCAGCCTTTTATTGCAGAGAGATAGATAGGGACAGAGAGTGCTGTGTGTTGCCCAGAAAAGCATATTTCCAGCAGTGATTCACCTCCTAGTCACATCAGTGTTCTGTTGGGACAGAGAGCAGTGTATGTTGCACAGAAAAGAATTTTTACAGCAGAGATTCACCTCCCAGTCACTACAACATTCTATTACAGAGGGACAGAGAGCAGTGAATTGCAGTGTGTTGCACAGAACAGCAGCGATTCACCTCAAGCCCAAATTCTGCCTTGAATCACTGATAGGGAAGGGAGTGAGATTAACCCCTTAAGGACCAGGCCATTTTACACCTTAAAGGGGTATTCCGCCCCTAGGGGATAAGATGTCAGATCGCCGCGGTGCCGCTGCTGGGGACCCCTGGGATCCCCGCTGCGGCACCGCGCTATCATTACAGCACAGAGCGAGTTCGCTCTGCACGTAATGATGGGCGGTACAGGGGCCGGAGCATCGTTACGTCACGGCTCCGCCCCTCATGATGTCACGGCCCGCCCCTTTCAATACAAGTCTATGGGAGGGGGCGTGGCGGTCGTCACGCCCCCTCCCATAGACTTGCATTAAGGGGACGCGCCGTGAAGTCACGAGGGGCGGAGCCATGACGTCACGCTGCTCCGTCCCCCGTATCGCCCGTCATTACGCACAGAGCGAACTTGCTCTGTGCATTAATGATGGCGGGGTGCTGCAGTGGGGATCCCAGGGGTCCCCAGCAGCGGGACCGCGGTGATCTGACATTTTATTCCCTATCCTTTGGATAGGGGATAAAATGTCTAGGGGCGGAATACCCCTTTAAGGACTCGGCCATTTTTTGCACATCTGACCACTGTCATTTTAAACATTAATAACTCTGGAATGCTTTTAGTTATCATTCTGATTCCGAGATAGTTTTTTCGTGACATATTCTACTTTAACTTAGTGGTAAAATTTTATGGCAACTTGCATCCTTTCTTGGTGAAAAATCCCCAAATTTGATGAAAAAAAAGAAAATGTTGCATTTTTCTAACTTTGAAGCTCTCTGCTTGTAAGGAAAATGGATATTCAAAATACATTTTTTTTGGTTCACATATACAATATGTCTACTTTATGATTGCATCATAAAATTTATGAGTTTTTACTTTTGGAAGACACCAGAGGGCTTCAAAGTTCAGCAGCAATTTAGAAATTTTTCACAAAATTTTCAAACTCACTATTTTTCAGGGACCAGTTCAGTTTTGAAGTGGATTTGAAGGGTCTTCATATTAGAAATACCCCACAAATGACCCCATTATGAAAACTGCATCCCCCAAAGTATTAAAAATGACATTCATTAAGTGTTTTAACCCTTTAGGTGTTTCACAGGAATAGCAGCAAAGTGAAGGAGCAAATTCAAAATCTTCATTTTTTACACTCGCATGTTCTTGTAGACCCAATTTTAGAATTTTTGCAAGGGGTAAAAAGGAGAACATTTTTACTTGGATTTGAAACCCAATTTCTCTTGAGTAAGGACATAACTCATATGTCTATGTTAATTGTTCAGCGGGCGCAGTAGAGGGCTCAGAAGGGAAGGAGCGACAAATGGTTTTTGGGAGGCATGTCACCTATAGGAAGCCCCTATGATGCCAGGACAGCAAAAAAAAAAAAAACACATGGCATATCATTTTGGAAACTAGACCCCTCGGGGAACGTAAAAAGGGGTAAAGTGAACCTTAATACCCTACAGGTGATTCATGACTTTTGCATATGTAAAAAAAATAAAAATAATGTTTTACCTAAAATGCTTGGTTTCCCTAAAATTTTACATTTTTAAAAAGGGTAATAGCAGAAAATACCCCCCAAAATTTGAAGCCCAATTTCTCCCGATTCAGAAAACACCCCATATGGGGGTGAAAATTGCTCTGCTGGCGCACTACAGGTCTCAGAAGAGAAGGAGTCACATTTGGCTTTTTGAAAGCAAATTTTGCTCTGGGGACATGCCGCATTTAGGAAGCCCCTATGGTGCCAGAACAGCAAAAAAATAAAAAAAAACACATGGCATACCATTTTGGAAACTAGACCCCTCGGGGAACGTAACAAGGGGTAATATGAACCTTTATACCCCACAGGTGTTTCACGACTTTTGCATATGTAAAAAAAATTTTTTTTTTACCTAAAATGCTTGTTTTCCCAAAAATTTTACATTTTTAAAAAGGGTAATAGAAGAACATACCCCCCAAAATTTGTAACACAATTTCTCCCGAGTACGGCGATACCCCATATGTGGCCCTAAACTGTTGCCTTGAAATACGACAGGGCTCCAGTGAGAGCGCCATGCGCATTTGAGGCCTAAATTAGGTACTTGCATAGGGGTGGACATAGGGGTATTCTACGCCAGTGATTCCCAAACAGGGTGCCTCCAGCTGTTGTAAAACTCCCAGCATGCCTAGACAGTCAGTGGCTATCTGGCAATACTGGGAGTAGTTGTTTTGCAACAGCTGGATACCGTTTTGGAAACAGTGGCGTACCAGACATTTTTCATTTTTATTGTGGAGGGGAGGGGGGCTGTGTATATGTAGTGTTTTTTACTTTTTATTTTATTTTGTGTTAGTGTAGTGTTTTTAGGGTACAGTCGCACGGGCGGGGGTTCACAGTAGTTTCTCGCTGGCAGTTTGAGCTGCGCAGCTCAAACTTACAGCCGGATACTTACTGTAAACCTCCGCCCATGTGAGTGCACCCTGTACATTCACATTGGGGGGGGGGGGGGGGGGGAGAAACATCCAGCTGTTGCAAAACTACAACTCCCAGCATGTACGGTCTATCAGTGCATGCTGGGAGTTGTAGTTTTGCAACAGCTGGAGGCACACTGGTTGTGAAACACAGTTTGGTAACAAACTCAGTGTTTTGCAACCAGTGTGCCTTCAGCTGTTGCAAAAGCTACAACCCCCAGCATGTACGGACAGCGGAAGGGCATGCTGGGACTTGTAATTATGCAACAGCTGGAGGCATACTACTTTGGCTGGGGATTGTATTTATGCAACAGCTGGAGACACACTGGTTTGCTACTTAACTCTGAGTTTCACAACCAGTGTGCCTGCAAGCTGGGAGTTGAAAAAATGTGCCTCCAGCTGCTGCCCATAAGGGAATGCTGGGAGTTGTGGTGGTCTGCCTCCTGCTGTTGCATAACTACAGCTCCCAGCATGCCCTTTTTGCATGCTGGGAGCTGTTGCTAAGCGGAGCGGGTTGCGGGAGTGACACCCGCAGCAGGTGCCCTGATTGGTCGGCTGGTAAACCGGGCGACGAATCAGGGCGATCGTGAGGTGGCACCAGTGCCACCTCACCCCTGCTGGCTATGGCTGTTCGGGGCCGTCTCTGACGGCCCCGATCAGCCAGTAATTCCGGGTCACCGGGTCACTGGAGACCAGATTGACCCGGAATTGCCGCAGATCGCTGGGCTGAATTGTCCAGCGATCTGCTGCCATCGCCGACATGGGGGGTCATCATGACCCCCTGGGCGATATGCCGCGATGCCTGCTGAACGATTTCCGCAGGCATCGGGCACTGGCTCCCCTCCGGCTAGCGGCGGGAGGCTGGGAATGGACAGGACGTACTCCTACGTCCTCGGTCCTTAAGGACTCGGAAACGGGGGCGTAGGAGTACGTCCATTGTCCTTAAGGGGTTAAGAGAGGAAGCGCAATTTTGGGTGTAGTACACAGCGGCTGTGTGCTGCAGCACTGGTGTATACTGCTGGTGTTGTGCACAAATACTGTTTTAACCCCTTAAGGACCAAGCCCATTTTCACCTTAAAGGAGAAGTCCCATGTAGAAAAAGTATTGTGTTTTAAATGCAGAAGCAAAAGTTATATCACTTTGTAAATCACTGACTTTACCCATCTTGTAAGTAAAACCTGTTTTTCTAGCTTCTTTGTTCAGAGAGGAAGTTCAGCAGCTCCCTGTTCTGATGACTTGCGACCCCCCATTGAGCTGCATTATGCTGGGGGCCGTGATGTCACAATTTCCCATAGTTCTGCAGCTTAGCCAGCTCTGTGCACGGCAAGGGCACCTCCCATGTGCAGCTTCAGCCAATTATAGAAGCCCCAGTGAGCTGAGCAAGCGTCTTCATCTCCTTGGCAGGGAAGCATCTGACAGCCAGCTCAGTGTTTATAAGAGCAAGAACGATGTTCCAATGTCCCGAGAAGAAGCAGAGGGGGAGGGGGAGATCCCTGCTTTGCCCTGCACTGATCACAATCTGACAGCAGGTCAGTCTGGAAGAACGATGTCCTGAGAATAGAAGCAGGGGGAGGGGAAACACTGAGCCTGCTGTTAGGAAAGTGATCAGTGTCTAGGTCAGTGTATCCCAACCAGGGTGCCTTCAGCTGTTGCAAAACTAAAACTCCCCGGCATGCTGGGAGTTGTAGTTTCACAACAGCTGGAAGCACCCTGGTTAGGAAGTACTGGTCTAGGCTGGGCTACTTCTACGATGAACTGAAAGGCATTATGGGAGACAGGAAGTCAGGGACCTCCATGGACCAGGAAGCACCGATCTTTTAGAGGGGATTGCAGGAGAAGGGAGAGGGTGAGATACATGAGGAGCAGATTGTCAGAATGGTGAGCTGATGCACTTTCACATGATATAAAAAAAAATTGTGACTTGGTCCATGATACTTCTTCTTTAAGGACCGGGTCAATTTTATTTTAGTATTTTCGTTTTTTCCTCCTCGCATTCTAAAATCCATAACTCTTTTATATTTCCATCTACAGACCCAGATACGGGCTTGTTTTTTGCGTGACCAATTGTAGTTTGTAATGAAACCTCTCATTTTACCATAAAACGTACGGCAAACCCCCAAAAAATATTTTTTTAGGGAGGAAATTAAAATGAAAACCACAATTTTGCACATTTTGGAGGGTTTCGTTTTCAAACTGTACAATTTACGGTAAAATGACATGTGTTCTTAATTCTGTGGGTCAATACAATTAAAATGATACCCATGGCTAGATACTTTTATATTTTTGTACCGCTTAAAAAAAAATCTAAAACTTTTTGACCACCTATTTTGACCACCTATAACTTTTTCATTTTTCCGTATATAGGGCGGTATGAGGGCTAATTTTTTTGCGCCGTCATCTGTACTTTCTATCGATACCACATTTGCATATATAAAACTTTTATATAATTTTTTGGGAATAAAATGTGACAAAAAAGCAGCATTTTTGGACTTTTTTTAAATATTTTTTAACGTTTACGCCATTCACCGTACAGAATCATTAACATTATATTTTGATATTTTGGACATTTATGCAGCCGGCGATACCAAATATGTTTATAAAAAAATGTATGCTTTTTGGGGGTAAAATGGGAAAAACTGACAATTTTTATTGGGGAGGGGATTTTCCGCTTTTTTTACTTTTTTTTTTTCCCCCAACTTTTTTTTGCACTTTTTTAATGTCCCCATAGGGAACTATCTATAGTAATCATTTGATTGCTAATACTGTTCAGTATTGGCTATCTTCCAACATTACAGATGATTGGATTGCCTCGGTAGCGATGCGGGCGATCCGATCATCTATTTTAACCTGCGCATTGCAGCAAATGCCGTGATCTGTACTGATCACGGCATCTGAGGGGTTAATGGCAGACATCCGCACGATCGTGGATGTCGGCCATTACCGGCGAGTCCCCGACTGCTGATAGCAGCCGGAACCTGCCGTGTATGACGCGAATGCTGCTCTGATGCTCGTGGTCATACACAGGACATAAATGTACGTCCTGGTGCACGAAGTATCGCCAAACCAGGACGAACATTTACGTCCGTAGTCGTTAAGGGGTTAAGCGTGCTGGAGCGCATTGTCCTCCCCTCACAAGTGCATACCACATACGTACATCTAAGTGGTGTACTATTTGTTCTTGTTAAAGTCTTAAAGTGTACCATTTTTTTTATATTTTACATTTTTTTAATATATTAAAGATAAATCCCTAATAAACAACTTTGTAATTGCTTGTAATAAAAAAATGTAATGTGTATTTGTTATGTGTATTTTAGTGTTAAAAACTTAACCACTAGGGGTCTTCCTACCAATCCTGGCTGCAAGCATTTTGGACTCACAGCATGAGTCCTACATCGCACTGCAGCCAGGACAAGTATGAGCTCAGCGCAGCTTCCTTGTCTGTCAATCAGACAGGATGGAGCGAGCGCTGTGCTCGTACTTCAGCAAAGCGTGCTCCGAGTCAGTGGAGCGCTGCTCTGCTAATGGTAAATACCGGATTTGTCTTAATCTTGAACATATTTAGATATATATATATGAATAAACCTCAGGAGAGGGATCGCAGCAAGAGGGGCGAAAGTGAGCCGGGCCAGGCTGCAGATAACGTCGCATCTGCCGGGTCACCCCCCCCCTTCCTCCCTGCACACAGCGCAAGAAACGACCAGCCTTAGTGAGGTAAAAAAAGGTACCGTATTTATCGGGGTATACCACGCACTGGCCTATAACACACACCCTCATTTTACCAAGGATATTTGGGTAAAAAAAGTTTTTTACCGAAATATCCATGGTAAAATGAGGGTGCGTGTGTGCGCGTGTATACCCCGATACAGCCCCAGGAAAGGCAGGGGGAGAGAGGCCATCGCTACCGGCTTCTCTCCCCCTGCCTTTCCTGAGCTCTAGAGCCCTGCTGCCGGCCCTTCTCTACCCCTGGCTATCGGCGCCGCTGCCCGTTCTGTCCCCCTGACCATTGGTGCCAGCGCCCCATTGCCGGCGCCGATAGCCAGGGGGAGAGAAGCGGCGCCATCAGCCAGGGGGAGAGAAGGTGCAGCGGCACCCATTGCCGGCGCCGCTGCCCCGTTGCCTCCACCTATCCCCGGTGGCATAATTACCTGTTGACAGGGTCGGGTACAGGTAATTATGCCACCGGGGATGGGGGGAGGCAACGGGGCAGCGGCGCCGGCAATGGGTGCAGCTTAAACTGCCCCCTTTTAAATCCACCCTTGATGACCTTGTCACATATAATACTACCTCTTTTTTGATAGCACTTTTATCACTGATGTTTGTGTTTTTTTAAGTTTGTGTTTTTGCACTTGTATGTTCTGTAATCAGAGCTAATTTTTTTTTTTGCCCAGGCCTGCGCAACTGTGAGTCACAGGCATGCAGGCCAGGCAGGAGGGAAGTCTGTGTGCAGTGCCGGGATGGGTGATGTTGCAGCTCCAATCCTCGTGTAATGCTGCTGGATGTGGATCCTCTAACCTGTGTGGCAGATGAAACAGGCCGTATCGGGAAGCGGAGTCTAAGGTCTTCACCAGAGCCCTCCGCAAGGCAGGATGGGCTTGCTGCGGCAGACGACACCCAGGTCACTACCCCCGATACGACTCGACCACACAGGTAACTGGGCAAGACGAGGTACAGAAAGATGAGAGAGAGGCGTACTCGGACTTAGCAAAAGGTCTTGGCAGGTGGCAAAGGTGCGTAGTCGAATAATGTAGCGGAAGTGTCAAAAACACGGGCAAGGCAAACAGTCAATTGGGAATGCTTAACCCTTTAAGGACCAAGCCCATTTTAACCTTAATGAACAGGCAAATTTTATTTTAGCATTTTCGTTTTTTCCTCCTCGCCTTCTAAAATCCATAACTCTTTTATATTTCCATCTACAGACCCATATAAGGGCTTGTTTTTTGCATGACCAATTGTACTTTGTAACGAAACCTCTCATTTTACCATAAAATGTATGGTGAAACCCCCAAAAAATTTTACACTTTATGGTAAAAATGACATGTGTTCTTAATTCTGTGGGTCAATACGATTAAAATGATACTCATGGCTAGATGCTTTTATATTTTTGTACCGCTTAAAAAAAATCTAAAACTTTTTGTACAAAATCAGTAATCTAAAATCACCCTATTTTGACCACCTATAACTTTTTCATTTTTCCGTCTATAGGGCGGTATGAGGGCTCATTTTTTGTGCCCTCATCTGTACTTTTTATCGATACCACATTTGCATATATAAAACTTTTAGATAATTTTTTATAATTTTTTTTAAATAAAATGTGACAAAAAAGCTGCATTTTTTTTTATTTTTTACGTTTACGTCATTCACCGCATGGGATCATTAACATTATAATTTGATACTTCTGACATTTACGCATGTGGCAATACCAAATATGTTTATAAAAAAAAAAATTGTGCTTTTTGGTGGTAAAATGGCAAAAAACGGACAATTTTAATTTTTATTGGGGAAGGGGACTTTTTATTTTTCCATTTTTCAACTTTTTTTTTTACACTTTTTATGTCCCCATAGGGGACTATCTATAGCAATCATTTGATTGCTAATACTGTTCAGTGCTATGCATAGGACATAGCACGATCAGTATTATCGGTGATCTTCTGCTCTGGTCTGCTCAATCTCAGACCAGAGCAGAAGACCCCGGGAGACGGCCGGAGCCAGGTGAGGGGACCTCGGCCACCATGCTGGATGATCGGATCGCCGCGGCAGTGCTGCGGGCGATCTAATCATCCATTCAAAGTACCGCAGATGCCGTGATCTGTATTGATCACGGCATGTTAGGGGTTAATGGCGGACATCACGGATGTCGGCCATTACCGTTTAGTCCCCGGCTGCTGCTAGCAGACGGAACCTGCAGTGTATGATGCGAGCACCGTTCCGATGTTCGCGGTCATACACAGGTCGTAAATGTACATCCTGGTGCGCGAAGTCCCGCCAAACCAGGACGTACATTTACATCTCTGGTCGTTAAGGCGTTAATCTCAGGCTCGGGGCACTGACAATCCAGCAGGGAGGAAAAGGTGGAGCTGCCTTATATCATTTTGGCAGAAGGACAAGGCACCAATCAGTGGCAGATGGAGAGAATAGGCCACGGGATTTAAACATTTCTTGATCTTATAAGGATGCAAAAAGCAAGGCCCAGTTGGATATCTTAAAGCGGATATATTTGGATGACAACCAGACTCTGTCTCCAGGAGAGAATTCGGGAGGAGAACGCCTTTTCTTGTCTGCTTGAGACTTCATACGAGACGTGGCATATAACAGAGAGTGACGAGTCTTCTGCCAGATGGAGGAGAAATTCCGTACTTGTTTATCAACCAACGGAACCCCGGAGGAAGAAGACAAGCGAAAAGGAGGACGATGAAGGCCATAGACCACAAAGAAAGGTGAAGTCCCAGTGGATTCAGAATCCCTATAATTGTATGAAAACTCTGCCCAGGGAAGTAAATCGTCCCAGTCGTCTTGACAAGCAGAAACAAAATGGCGAAGATAATCTCCAAAGACCTGGTTTACCCTTTCTACCTGTCCATTGACTTGTGGGTGATAAGCTGAGGAAAAATCCAACTTAACTTGGAGATGAGAGCAGAGGGCCCCATCAGAACTTAGAGATGAACCGAACTCCACGGTTGGATACAATATGAGATGGCAATCCATGTAAGCGGAAGATATGACAAAGAAAAAGCTTAGCAAGCTGGGGTGCAGATGGTAATACAGGTAGAGGCACGAAATGAGCTATTTTAGAGAATCGGTCAACGACAACCCAGATGACCGTATTAATGCCAGAAGAGGGAAGGTTTGTAATAAAGTCCATAGCAATATCAGTCCAGGGAAGCTCCGGAACTGGCAAAGGCTGTGGATCTTGCCCCAGTCACAGACCGAACAGGATCTGACAAAATCTATGACATCCTGTTTTAAACTAGGCCACCAATACTGTGTGGAGATGAGCTGCAAGGACATACGAATTCCGGAATGACCGGCCAGAAGAGAAGAATGAACCCTCTTCAAAACTCGGAGTCTTAAACAGGGAGATACGCAAGTCTTCCCCGGGGGCATGTGCTGAAGACTTGCTGGTGCTGCAGAGGTGAGACATTCAGGAGGAATAATATGTTGAGGGTGGGATTCTTGGTCTTGAACATCTGGGGATCTAGATATAGTGTCAGCTCGTAAATTCTTCTCCGCAGGACAGAAGTGAATGAAGAAGTCAAACCGGGAGAAGAACAGAGACCAACGAGCCTGCCGAGGGTTGAGACGATGTCTGAAGATGGAGCAAGTTCTTGTGATCAGAATATATAGTAAACGGACGTACAGAGCCCTCCAAGAGGTGACAGCATTCTTCCAAAGCCAGCTTTATTGCCAAGAGCTCACGATCTCCAATGGTATCATTTTTCTCCGCAGGAGAGAAAGTTTTAGAGAAATAACCGCAGGTGACAATTCTTCCATTAGAGGACTTTTGCGTTAAAATTGCACCAGCACCAACAGAAGAAGCATCGACTTCCAAAATAAATGGCTTGCTAGGATCGGGTCTAGATGAAACCAGAGGCAGACTTTAACTGTTTGAAAGCTTCTTTAGCCTCTGGAGTCCAAAACTTTGGATTAGCAGTCTTCCTGGTGAGAGAAACGATGGGGGCTACCAAGGTGCAGTAATGAGGGATAAATTGCTGAAAATTATTGGCAAAGCCGAGAAAATGCTGAATAGCTTTCAAGTCAGAAGGTCAAGGCCAGTCCAGTACCGCGGACAACTTGTTAGGGTCCATTTGAAGACCTTGACTGGTAATGATATACCCCAGAAATGGGAGGCTGTTTTTTTCAAAAGTACACTTCTCTAGTTTAGCATAGAAATTATTGTCTCAAAGACGTTGTAAAACTTGGTGGAGGTGAAAGCAATGAGTCTGATCATAGGGCGAGTAGATGAAAATGTCGTCCAAATAGACGATGACACAGGAGTATAGAAGATCATGAAAAATATCAATGACGAACTGCTGGAAGACTGCTGGAGCATAACAGAGTCCGAATGGCATCACAAGGTACTCAAAATGTCCATCACAAGTATTAAACACTCTTCCATTCGTCTCCTTCTCGTATGCGAATCAAATTATAGGCCCCACTAAGGTCAAGTTTAGAGAAGATCCTCGCTCCATGCAGACGACCAAATAATTCCGAGATCAAATGAAGTTGGTAGAGGTTCTTAAAGGTAATTTAATTCAAGCCACGGTAGTTGATGCAAGGTCGCAAAGATCCGTCCTTTTTTCCACGAAGAAGAATCTGGCTCCGGCAGGGGAGGATGACTTTCTGATAAATCCTTTCTGAAGATGTTCTTGGATGTAATTAGATTTGGCCTGAATTTCAGTCGATAGGATAATCGTAAGGATGTGGAGGTAAAACTTCAGCTTCTTTCTCAATGAAGACATCAGCAAAGTCCTAAAGTAATGATGGCAGACCGGGCAGAGGGGTAGAAGGAGACACCAACTTGGACCAAAGAGTATGAAAACAGTTGTTAAAGTAGGTTCCCCAACAAAGTACTTCTCCAGTTTTCCAATCAAGATGCGGGGCATGTAGTTCTAACCAAGGAAGGCCAAGTAGAAGAGTGAAGGTACAATGAGGAAGAACATAGAACGACAATTTTTCCTTATGCAGAACTCCAACCTGCATAGATAAGGGTTCTGTGCGGAATAAGACAGTACAATCCAGATTTTCTCCGTTGACCGAAGAGATGTACAAAAGGCTTCAGAAGGCGGGATACTGGTAGACGATACCTATTGCAAGGATGTCTCCCTGGGCATCGTCCTTGACAACGCCACAGGACACGTTTCCTCACAATAAACCGGCAAACAGTACTTTAAGCAAGTCTGGCCCCTCGCCAGCTTTATTAGACAGGTTGCAGGATAAAATAAAAACATAAAACAGGAACAAACAAAACCCTAGACAGTCTAGTCACTAACTAAACAATCCAGCATGCCCTGATTGTTGGGCTTTTCCCGGCCAGTTAAACTTATGCCTCCTGCAACCTTCTACTCACTGTTCAAACACAGCGTTTGCAACCTCTTGCTGTGTGTCTCTTCCACATCATTCTTTGGGGCCACTCACAGCTCGGGCTGTGTGTTCATCACCGGGACCCCTGCCTCTCCCCTACAGCCAGCTTGCTGTCTTCTAGGGAAAGCCCAGAACTATTCTGTCTGACTTCCTTTTAAACACACTTCCCCTTTCTGCTACCTCATTAATTAGGCCACAGGTGAGGTTTCTCCAGGGTTAGCTAGGGAAATACACCCTTTCCTTCCCACACTGTCACATATCCCCCACCCCCTATGCTCAGACCACCAGAAAGGAGCACTTGTATTCAAAAGGCAGAGTCCAACTGCCTTTCCTTTCATTCACACTTTCATCAGCCTTCTCTGCCTCAGCATTTTCACCATCCAATGTCCATATCTCTTCAGCTTCAGAGGACCTTTCATAGGGTTTCACCTCAGTCTCAGCGGACTTCAGAGGACTTCTCATATGGCTTCCTCTCATGGTCTTAAGACTGTCCCAGCAGTCTGGCAGACCTTTATCTGATATATATCTAGTGACTGTTGACACTCCCTATCCTAAGCCTCTGCTGAGTAATTCTCAACTAGTGTGTGGTGCACTTCAAGTGCTGTGAGCCTATCAGGTGTACCTGCTCTAGTCACCTGAAAGTCTCCCCATAACTGCTGAAAAAAATGGAAAATCCTTCCCCAGTACTACATCATACTCCAAGGAGGGCTCTATTGCAATTTTATAACCCCAAATAACTGACTGTATAGACCCTATGACAGGGTCCTGCTTCACCAGACTTATTATACCCCAAGGCTCTAGCAAAGCAATCATCTTTTTACCACCTACTACCAGCTCACACAGGTTTTCTTTTGCTTTGTCAGAGTTGGCAGCAGTACACATTACTTCCTTTGTGTGCAGTTTTTCTGGCACACACTCCTCATCCCACAACTGCCAAAAATAAGGGAAGTCTCTGCCCAGTATAATCTCTATCTCAAGCTCAGCACACACCTCCATAACATGGCTCACTGTCCCAAAACAAGTTTCAAAGTCAATTAGAACAGTCTTACCAGGCACTAGTCAGGTCTTCACAAACAGTATTATGTCCGGCATGACTCTGGACACAGCCTGGCGACAGTCCAGTTCCACAAACAGTGGGATTCCACCCACCAGTAACCCACAGGTCCTCACATCCATCTTGGCGACAACCGGTTGCTGTCCATGTCGGTTGCTCCTAGCAATGGCATTTCGACGTTGACCCATTTTTCAAAATAAACAACACGGCTTATTCCTGTTGCGCTGCGCAGGTGGCCCATCCACCTGTCTCCTTAGTGAGAGAGCACTCACTCGCTTGATGCGATCCATTGCCACTAGCAACGTTTTCACCACAGGCTCAGTCCTGCTCTTTTACTCCACAGCTGGGCTTATCCGACTTGCAACATGCAGGGTGGATTGCTCCTAGAAACAACTTTACTGCAACTCTACTGTTGGCTGCTTTTAGCAACGTGCTGCCCGCATCCTCCACCAATTGTAAGGATTTCTCCCTGGGGATAGCTCTGGGATCGTCCTTGACACCGCCACAGGACACGTTTCCTCACAATAAACCGGCAAATAACAGTACTTTATGCAAGTCTGGCCCCTCGCCAGCTTTATTAAACAGGTTGCAGGATAAAATAAAAACATAAAACAGGAACAAAATCCTAGACTGTCTACTCACTAACTAAACAATCCAGCATGCCCTGACTGTTTGGCCTTTCCCGGCCAGTTAAACTTATGCCTCCTGCAACCTTCTACTCACTGTTCACATACAGCGTTTGTAACCTCTTGCTGTGTGTCTCTTCCACATCACTCTTTGGGGCCACTCACAGCTCGGGCTGTGTGTTCCTCACCGGGACCCCTGTCTCTCCCCTACAGCCAGCTTGCTATCTTCTAGGGAGTGCCCAGAACTATTCTGTCTGACTTCCTTTTAAACACACTTCCCCTTTCTGCTACCTCATTAATTAGGCCACAGGTGGAGGTTTCTTCAGGGTGAGCTAGGGAAATACACCCTTTCCTTCCCACACTGTCACATATCCCCCACTCCTATGCTCAGACCACCAGAAAGGAGCACTTGTATTCAATAGGCAGAGTCCAACTGCCTTTCCTTTCATTCTCACTTTTATCAGCCACCAAGCACAAGACTTTTGGTCACCTTTGACAAATTCCCTTTCCTTGCCACACTGTCACACTATGTACAACGGAGGCATCGATAAAGTTTCCCACAGAGCCAGAGTCCAGGAAGGCAAGAATGTAAATAGTCTCTTTGGAGGGTAGAGAAAGCTAGACAGTCAAATTCAAGCATGGAGAGGAGGTATTCACACCATGAACCCTAGGTGCGAGCGTTTCCCTGTGACTGTGGATGCAGAGGACAATCTCTGAGGAAATGATCCGCACTGGCACAGTAGAGGCCTAGATTCTTAGCTCGTCGGCGAGTTCTTTCCTGCAGGGTCAGGCGAGACCGATCCATTTGCATAGCCTCCAATGTGGGAGGCAACGTAGAAGGTTGCGGTGGTTACTGGAAGACAGGTGCCAGACGAGGAAAGCGCCGAGGTCGGGCAGACTCCCTTTCTTGACGTGGTTCCTCACGTTCAGATAAACTTCATTGTACCAAGATAACTCCGATGCCAGGGTACACAATCGGATGGCATACTCGCCCACAGAGGAGTTGAGAAAGACTCAGCAAAGCCGTCTCAGCGGAAGAAGTTCATGCAGGTTCTTCAAAGCCACCTCAAAATTCAGACAGAAAAGCATGGAGATAAGTTGTGAGTAGATCACTGCGTTGCCCAGGCTAGGGCCCTTCCAGTTAAGAGACTGTCGACAAAGGCCACCTTTGCTCGTTCCGTAGGGAACTGTTCCGTCATAAGTTCTATGTGCATTGAGCACTGTGTCACGAAACCACAGCAAGATTTGGGATCCCCCTCATCCTTCTCTGGAAAAGACAAATGGAGTTTAGATCCTGGAATGACTGCAAAAGTGAGAGGCAACACTGGAGCTGGAGGAGGCTGTGGCTGCTGCGGCTGTCGTTGAGCAGAAAGAAACTGCTGCATTGTGGCGGACAATTTGTTTAACTGTTGTGCCTGCTGGGCCAACTGCTGCGATTATCGGGCATGGCCGGATCTTGCTGTAACGATGCTGCATGTGGATCCTCTAACCTGTGTGGCAGATGAAACAGGCCGTATTGGGGAGCGGAGTCTAAGGTGTCGCTGGTCTTCCCCAGAGCCCGCCACAAGGCAGGATGGGCTTCCTGCAGCAGGCGACACCCAGGTCGCTACCCCCGATACGACTTGACCACACAGGTAACTGGGCAAGAAGAGGTACAGAAGGATGAGACAGAGGCGTAGTGGGACTTAGCAGGTCAAGGCAGGCGGCAAAGGTGCGTAGTCGAATAACATAGCGGAAGGGTCAAATACACGGGCAAGGCAAACAAACAATTGGGAATGCTTAATCTCAGGCTAGGGGCACTGAAGATCCGGCAGGGAGGAAAAGGCGGAGCTGCCTTATATAATTTTGGCAGAAGGACCAGGCACCAATCAGTGGTGTACTGGCCCTTTTTATTTCCTGAAGCTGGCGCACTCGCCAGGAAGCAGGGGCCAGAGCGGAGACAGGTGAGTAGCGGGTCGCAATTCGCATGCGGGCGTGTCCCGGGATGCGAACTGCGGCCCGGATGGGAGAGCGGGAAGGTGAGTGCTCACGGTTGGAGCACTGGATCAGAGTGCTCAGGCTAAGTTTCCACTTGGTTTTTTCTCTGGCAGTTTTTGGAAAACTGTCACTGCAGTTTTTGAGCCAAAGCCAGAAGTGTATTCAAAAGGAATGAGAAACATAATTGAAGGCATTACACTTCTCCTCCCCTATGGATCCACTTCTGACTTTGGATCAAAAACTACAGTGGCAGTTTTCCAAAAGCCAGACAAAAAACCAAGTGGAAACTTAGCCTCATTGTAACACCTCGTGTATCCTCCCTCTCCTGTGGAGCAGCTCTGGACTCTATGGGCAACTGGGCAACTTTTCCTCTGCACAGGTTTTGATAAATCTCCCCCTTGTGCATTGTTGTAAGGCTGGTGGCATTGTGTTTGGAGGAGCCTGGAGTCATTTGTATGGAAAAGGGGTGGATAATACTGGAAAAGTGCAGAGCCTAATACTAATATGTTTGTGTTGCAGGTTCCATGATGTCCTGTGTGGGATGGAGCAAAAAGAGCTAGCTACAGCTCTGTCTATAATGTGCATGTAGCAATGTTTAGCACTTATCTGATCGCCTTGTAGTTTGCAGACTTTGTTTAAAGACTTTTTATAATTTATGAAAAGTGACTTGTAAATTTTGAATAAAAATTTAATGGAATTTAAATAAATAATTTTGATCCATAAAAGCCAGGTAAGAAGTCCAGAATGGAAGGTAACTCTTGTCAATACATTCTCATGGCACCCCTATTGAGGCTCTCTGTAGGCCAGAAATAGCCGTTTTTAATAGCGATTCGCCGCAAATAAATCGAACCGAAACAATTTTTGGGGGAAAATTTGGGGAATAGAATTTTTTTTAAATTCGCTCATCTCTAAATATAATCACCGGACCCAGAGTGGTCCCATTGATGGTTGCTCAGGGACTCTGATCCCCGCTGAATGGCTACCTCTATTTTTCACCCTGCATTTTGACTGCTTTCTGTTCATTGCACTACTGACCATGTTTCACAAGTAAATGTGTATTGAAAAACTTTAATAAAAATATTTTGAAAAGAAAAAAATGCTCCAGGTTTAGTTTTTAACTGGTACTGATCCTATCTGTGTGCTTACATTCTGTTTTTCATCCTTTGATTTCTTATTTCCTTTATTATGGTGCTCACACTATACAGTTTACTGAAGCAGGTGTTCCCTTGCTTGTCCTCACATCTTATATGTAAACTTCCTTCCTCACTCCTCAGAGCTGATAACAGGCTGCTCTGTACACTGTGAGACTGTGTGAAAGGCCCCAAGCTCAAAGAGCAGGCTTATTGACAAACTGAGTAAAACATACACATTTTTTAACCAATATATAATACAAAAATACATATAATTGCCCTGATTTACTAAGAGTGGAGTGTAGTTTTCTTTGTGGGTTTTAATTCCTTAAATTTTATTTTCCACTGTATTCACTAAGGTTTCGCTATATTTCGCACTTTTTCCAACATTTTGCTTTTTTTTTTTTTTCTTTACACATGCTCTGAGCTGTGGGGTCTTCCAGAGCCCAAATCCACCACATTTTATGTGGAAACCTTAGTAAACATGTTGGGTTTTTGTGAAAATGTTGGGGACAAGCGCCATTACTGTAGTCATGCCCCATTCCCTGGTGGCCACATCCTTTTATCAGGTTTTTTAAGTAAAATGGAGAGTTGGTCGTTTTTTTTTTCCGATTCTGGTGCAAATTTTGGTGGAGACAGAATTTGTAGCGCAATGCACCAGAATCTAGTGCACAACCCGACAAAACATGTTGGGTTTACAATAGTTAATCAGGGCCAATGTTGTTATCTACATTATTTAAAAAGTTTTAGCAAATGACAGAGCAAATGGCATTTTTCCCAGGAGAAGCTAGCAGACCTCAAGACTTCAGGGCAAATACCTCACCCAGACTCTCAGTGCAGACTCTCTCTCACCTTCTATTTAGCCCAGTAACAAGCTGATACCAGCACCTGTGCTGATATGGACTACTGTGAAAACCTAGACTGGCCCAGAAAGCTGAATGAAACGCCCTACTACCAAGCTTACCTTTAATCCCATAAAGATCCAGGTGAAAAAAAGACTAGAAAAGGCTAGCGTTTCTGTGGTCTGTTCAAGTCCGGTAAAGAGACGGAAAATCTGACATTAATTGATGCCATTAACTTCAAAGGGACATTTTAACATTAGTTTATCTCAGTTTGCATCTGTTCATTTTATAGTCATAGTTATAGTGCATGCCATGGTTTTTGATCAGGCAAAAAACTGAGAATGCTCAAAAGCTGGGCCATAATAATGCCAGATCATGCGACCTGAATCCCACCTGCCAAAAAATGGCAAAAAAGGAGTGCAGAAGAGGAGTGTGGAATCTGTGGCTGGAGTCAGGAGGCATTTTTGAACCGAAAATCTGTTTGCAAAAGATGGGTGCAAGGCTTTTAAAGGGGTACTGCAGGATAAGGGATAAGTAGGTGATCGCAGGGGGTCCGACCACTGGGACCCCCCACAATCTCCAGAATGGGACCCTGTCTTGCTTAGTGAGGAGCGCGTGTCATCTACCGCTAGACAGCATGCGCTCCTTTCATTTCTATGGGAGCCCCGATAATGCCTGAGTGCTGAACTCTGGTTTCTTTTGAGCTCTCATAAAAATCAATGTAGCGCTTGCGGTCTACTGCACATGCTCCTCACTCTGTTAAGCTAACTCTGCCGGCCGGACCGCAGAAGATGCACACAGCATGGGAGAGACGCCGCAGATCTCTAGGACGTTCACTGCACACAACAGGAGCGGTCCCCGAGGAAAGCTCATGAGACAGGGAGTCTGTCAAGCGAGGTAATGGGGCAGGGAGCATCTGTGGTGTAGCGGCCAAAATTAAAATGTCAATACAACATGAGATTAGGTCAGCAGTAGCGAGTATCCAGCGAGAACTGCAATCTATAGAAGCCCGTACGGCTCATGTTGAAAACAAGCTGGAGTTAATAACTGAATCTCACATTAGCATAGTGGACTCAATTTCCTCCTTAAATGAAGTAACCTCTCTAAAATCTAAGGTGGCAGATATGGAGGACCGTGCCCGGTGAAACAATCTCCGGGTACATGGGGTCCCTGAGACTGTTACAAACGAAAATCTGATGGATTTTATAATAAGTTATTCTTCTATGCTAGTCTCTACTGCAACCACAGCTGACCTAATACTCGATAGGATCCATAGGCTGCCGAAGTCTAAAGCCGCACCACAGACTGCCTCAAGGGACATTATACTGAGGGTTCACTTTTTCCACATAAAGGATAAAATTGTCCAGGCTGCTCACAATCCACCTAATCTTTCTCAGGAATACATTGGCCTATTAATATTTTCCGATCTTTCTGCAGAGACCTTGGCTAGAAGACGGGATTTTGCGCTAAATACCCGTTTATTGAGATCTCATGGAATTTTATATAAATGGGGCTTTCCAACCAAACTTATTGTTACTTATGAGGGCCGGAAATATGTTGTGGAAGACCCCCAAAAGCTTGAGCAATTAAATAAATTATATATTGATTCACATATACAATATGTCTAATTTATGTTTGCATCATAAAGTTGACATGTTTTTACTTTTGGAAGACATCAGAGAGCTTCAAAGTATAGCAGTAATTTTCCAATTTTCACAAAATTTTCAAAATCTAAATTTTTCAGGGACCAGTTCAGTTTTGAAGTGGATTTGAGGGGCCTTCTTATTAGAAATACCCCATAAATTAAAGTATTCAAAATGACATTCAAAAGGTTTGTTAACCCTTTCACAGGTGTTTCACAGGAATAGCAGCAAATTGAAGGAGAAAATTTAAAATCTCAATTTTTTACACTGGCATGTTCTTGTAGACTCAATTTTTTAATTTTTACAAGGGGTAAAAAGGAGATAAATCTTCCTAAAATGTGTAACCCAATTTCTCTCGAGTAAGGAAATACCTCATATGCGTATGTCAAGTGTTCGGCGGGTGCACTAGAGGGCTCAGAAGGGAAGGAGCGACAGTGAAATTTTGGAGAGTGAGTTTTTCTGAAATGGTTTTTGGGGGGCATGTCACATTTAAGAAGCCCGTATGGTGCCAGAACAGCAAAAAAATAAACCCACATGGCATACTATTTTGGAAACATAACAAGGGGTACAGTGAGCCTTAACACCCCACAGGTGTTTGATGACTTTTTGTTAAAGTTGGATGTGTAAATAATTTTTTTTTCACTAAAATGCTAGTTTTCCCCCAAATATTAAATTTTTATAAGGGCTAATAGGACAAAATGCCCCCCAAAATTTGCAACCCCATCTCTTTTGAGTATGGAAATACCCCATGTGTGGACGTAAAGTGCTCTGCTGGCGCACTACAATGCTCAGAACAAAAGGAGTCACATTTGGCTTTTGGAAAGCAAATTTTGCTGAAATGGTTTTTGGGGGGCATGTCGCATTTAGGAAGCCCCTATGGTGCCAGAACAGAAAAAAAAACCTCACATGGCATACTATTTTGGAAACTACACCCCTCAATGAACGTAACAAGGGGTACAGTGAGCCTTAACACCCCACAGGTGTTTGATGACTTTTTGTTAAATTTGTATGTGTAAATGAAAAAAATATTTTTTTTCACTAAAATGCATTTCTTTCCCCAAATTTTACATTTTTACAAGGGGTAATAGGAGAAAATGACCCCCAAAATTTGTAACCCCATTTCTTCTGAGTATGGAAATACCCCATGTGTGGGCGTCATAACAATGATCAGAAGAGGAGGAGCACCACTGAGCTTTTGGAAAGATAATTTGTTTGGAATGGAAGTCAGGGGCCATGTGCGCTTACAAAGCCCCCCGTGGTGCCAGAACAGTGGACCCCCCACATGTGACCCCATTTTGGAAACTACACCCCTCACAGAATTTAATAAAAGGGGCAGTGAGTATTTACACCCCACTGGCGTTTGACAGATCTTTGGAACAGTGGGCTGTGCAAATGAAAAATTTAATATTTCATTTTCACGGACCACTGTTCTAAAAATCTGTCAGACATCTGTGGGGTATAAATGCTCACTGTACCCCTTATTACATTACATGAGGGGTGTAGTTTCCAAAATGGGGTTACATGTGGGGGGTTCCATTGTTCTGGCAATATGGGGGCTTTGTAAACACACGTGGCCTTCAATTCCAGACAAATTTTCTCTTTGAAAGCCCAATGGTACTCCTTCTCTTCTGAGCATTGTAGTTCGCCAGCAGAGCACTTTACATCCACATATGGGGTATGTTCTTGCTCAGAAGAAATGGGGTTACAAATTTTCGGGGGCTTTTTTCCTATATGAAACATTTAGGGTAACACCAGCAGTGAAAACACTTTTTTTTTTCATTTTCCCATCCAACTTTAATGAAAATTTGTCAAACACCTGTGGGGTGTTAGGGCTCACTATACCCCTTGTTACGTTCCATGAGGGGTGTAGTTTAAATGAGTTCACATGTGGGTATTTATTTTTTTGCGTTTATGTCAGAACCGCTGTAAAATCTGCCACCCCTGTGCAAATCACCAATTTAGGCCTCAAATGTACATAGTGCGCTCTCACTCCTGAACCTTGTTGTGGTAGAGCATTTTACGCCGATAGATGGGGTATTTCTGTACTCAGGAGAAATTGCCATACAATTTTGGAGGTCTTTTTTTCCTTTTACCGCTTGTGAAAATAAAAAGTATGGGGCAACACCAGCATGTTAGTGTAAATTTTTTTTTATTTTTTACACTAACAGGCTGGTGTAGCCCCCAACTTTTCCTTTTCATAAGGGGGAAAAGTAGAAAAAGCCCCCCCAAAATGTGTAGTGCAATTTCTACCGAGTAAGGAAAAAACCCCATAAGTGGCCCTTAACTGTTTCCTTGAAATACGACAGGGCTCCGAAATGAGAGAGCACCATGCGCATTTGAGGACTAAATTAGGGATTGCATAGGGGAGGACATAGGGGTATTTTACGCTAGTGATTACCAAACAGGGTGCCTCCAGCTGTTGCTAAACTCACAGCATGCGCTGGACAGTCAGAGGCCGGAGTTGTTGTTTTGCAACAGCTGGAGGCTCCGTGTATAGGGCGTGTATATGTAGTGTTTTATCTTTTATTATGTGTTAGTGTAGTGTAGTGTTTTTAGGGTACATTTACACGGGCGGAGGTTTACAGTGAGTTTCCCGCTAGGAGTTTGCGCTGCGGCAAAAAATTTGCCGCAGCTCATACTTGAAGCAGGAAACTCACTGTAAACCTGCCAGTGTGAATGTACTCTGCACATTCACATGTGGGGCAAACCTACAGCTTTTTCAAAACTACAACTCCCAGCATGTACTGACAGACCGTGCATGCTGGGAGTTGTACTTTTGCAACAGCTGGAGGCACACTGGTTGGAAAACCTTCAGTTAGGTTCTGTTACCTATTTTCCAACCAGTGTGCCTCCAGCTGTTGCAAAACTACAACTCCCAACATGCACTGGTCGCCGAAGAGCATGCTGGGAGATGTAGTTATGCAACAGCTGCATTTTAGAGACCACTGCACAGTGATCTCCAAACTGTAGCAAACAGCTGTCTGGGCATGTTGGGGGTTGTAGTTTTGCAACATCTGGAGGGCTACAGTTTAGAGACCACTGTATAGTGGTCTCAAACTGTAGCCCTCCAGATGTTGCTAGGCTAGTCACCGGCTTCCATGGATCCAGGCAGCCGCATCACCATCCTCTTCTGCCGCCGATCACCGCCGCCGATCACCGACTGCTGCCGCCGCCAATGGTAAGTGGACCTTCGGCACCGATCCTCATCTGTTTCCCCACTCTGCCCAGCCAACTGTGGGTGGGCAGAACATGGAAACCGAAAGTTAACCCCCCGCCCCAGATCTGCTATTGGTCGTCGCTTCTAAATGACCAATAGCAGGGATAGGAGGGGTGGTACACGTGCCACCTCACTCCTATCCCTTCAGTAGGATCGTGGGTGTCTTGGACAACCCCGATCCCCTTTATTTTCCAGGTCACCATGTCAACGAAGACCCGTATTACCCGGAATTGCCAGAAATCGCTGTTGTGAATTTGCGCGGGGTGCCTGCTGATCGATATCAGCAGTCACCCTCGTCCCCACCCGGCACGGCGGGGACCAAAATTCCCATGTGCGTATTGATACGTCATGGGTTCTTAAGTACCAGGGAGTCATGGCGTACTGGTACGGCATGGGTCCTTAACAGGTTAAGAAAATATTAAGCAAACTGGAGAGTCCTAATCAGTCTAGACGGGTGATAATAGTCGGAGACTTTAATACTACAATTTGGCCTTCGATGGATTCCACCTCCAAATCTAAAACTGTAGAACCAAGCCCTCTCTTTAATTTAATAACACAAAAAGGTCTATATGACATATGGAGAATCCAGCATTCTTGAGAAAGGAGAAAGGGATTATTACTTTTTCTCGCATCCTCACCAGACCTACACAAGAATTGATTATTTTTTGCTTAATAACACTTTAATAGATATGGTGACTCAATCTAAAATACATACAATTACGTGGTCAGACCACGCCCCAATATCATTGGACCATCACGAATCACAGAACCCTCCACTTTGCTTTTCATGGAGAGCTAACCCGTATGTTCTCCAAAATCCTACCTATAAGGTAAAATTAAGTGATGAGATTGCTGAATTTTTCAGTACTAATAGGGGATCGGTCTGTGATGAAGGGGTATTATGGTGTGCATTTAAAGCTACAGTCAGAGGAAGAATAATATCACAAACCACTCATTATAATAAACAAAAAAGGAGCAGATAATTGTATCTCCAAACTTTACTTACAGATTTACAAAGACAAAATAAAATATCTTACTCAATTGAAATTGCGTCCCAAATAGTAAAGATAAATTCAGAACTGCATGCTCTAGATCTCTGGCAATATGATAGGGCGTTGAGACGCTTGCGATTAAATTCATATTGGCATGCAAACAAAGCTGGTAAAACATTAACTAAACAAGTAAAAACCAAAGCTGTTCATACTCGAATAGATTATCTTGATCAGAAAGACGGGACAAAGGTGTTTGACCCTAAATTCATAGCAGACACCTTTGCCGAATATTATTCAAAACTTTATAATCTAAGCAAAGAAGGGGTGGAAAAGCCCTCTTTGGATATGATTTCTGATTTTCTATCCTCTGTATGACTTCCTGCCCTTACTCCTTCACAGCTTTCTACACTTATGGTTCCTTTTTCTGAAAGTGAGGTGGCAGAGGTGATAGGTTCTTTAAAAGGATCCAAATCTCTGGGTCCAGATGGACTGGTGAACAAATTTTATAAAATTCATCAACATATTTTGACACCCAATCTTACAGTTTTGTTTAATCAAATCGCTAAGAGGGGGGAGATGCGATCGGAAATGTTGGAGGCGACAGTCGTGACAATCCCTAAACCGACTGTGCCTGAACATTTTCGGCCTATCTCCCTTCACAATAACGATCTAAATTGTGGTATTGATAGTAAAAAGTACAGATGACGGCGCCAAAAAATTTAGTCTTCATACTGCCCTATATACGGAAAATAAAAGAGTTATAGGTGGTCAAAATAGGGTGATTTTAGATTACTGATTTTGTACAAAAAGTTTTAGATTTTTTTAAGCAGTACAAAAATATAAAAGTATCTAGCCATGGGTCTCAGTTTAATCGTATTGACCCACAGAATAAAGAACACATGTCATTTTTATCGTAAAGTGTACAGTGTGAAAACAAAACCTTCCAAAATGTGCAAAATTGTTGTTTTCATTTAAATTTCCTCCCTAAAAAAATATATTTTTGTGTTTGCCGTACATTTTATGGTAAAAAGAGAGGTTTAATTACAAAGTACAATTGTTCACGCAAAAAACAAGCCCTTTTATGGGTCTGTAGATGGAAATATAAAAGAGTTATGGTTTTTAGAAGGCAAGGAGGAAAAAACGAAAACGCAAAAATAAAATTGGCCTGGTCCTTAAAGTTAAAATGGGCTTGGTCCTTAAGGGGTTAATGCACCAAGGAATACCTGTAAGCCCTGAAGCGTTAAGTAACTTTGTAGAGAGTGCAGGAGCTGCGCTGGCTTCAGAATAGTGATTGTCGGTTACCATTAGTAGCCACACACACACTCACTGTTAATGACAGGCAGTGGTGATCCTGCCACTGCCCGTCATTAACCCTTTAGACGCCATGTTCAATGCTGATCACGACGTCTAAAGTGAAAGTAGGATGAACTAAAATGGCAAAGGAGGGTCCCCTTACCTTACCTGCCTCCTGCTGCCAATTGCCATAGGCATTGCCGATCTCACTGTGTAATGCTATGCCATACATATATATATGCATAGCATTATATAGTGAATGCAATTTAATGACTGGATTTAAAAAATGTCTCTAAATTATATAAAATCCCCTCCCCTAGTAAAAAAAATAAAAATAAATCAAGAGGGTGTACACTGACATTGCGCAGTGAATACATGTGTTCTAGGAGCTCCGGGCCTGCACTGTTTTATAAGCCAACATTAGCTCCCTGGGCCCCATGGATTCTGCGGTTCTGCCTCTCCAAGCTTCCATGAGCCTCCATGCCTGGAGGACGCCTGCAGAAGTCGTGCCTCACCAGCTCCAGCCATTTCTGTCACTATCTCTGATCTCCTCGCTGCTCCCTGACCCCCCTGGTGGCCCCTGGCTTAGGCCACATTTTGCATGCTCTCACCTCCGCTAGATGAACTCCCACTCCCCCTCAGGGGAACTTTGCTAATAGTGTGCCATTCTATGCTATTCCGGTGACCTGCCAGGGCACCCAGCTTGCTCCTGCCCCCCCCCCGCATCCCCTTCTCCACAGTGGTCTATGGGATCCTCCTGGACATCTTCGCCTCCAAATCTCCAGGTCCCTTCTCCATGTAGTGGTGTGATGCTCCTGCCACCCTCACAGCTGCACACCTGCCACCCTCACAGCCGCACATCCAGGGCCCCCAACAACTGGCCTTCTCGTTCTCACCTCCAGGTGTGCCACCCAGCTTGGATGGGACTCCCGCGGTCTTCCAAGCTCGGTTTCACATAGTAGCTGTGACTCCACTTTCTACCCAAGGTGAACATCCAGCTGTTCCTGTCATGGACACCCCCTCCTTTCTGCAAGATGACCATCTGGTGACACTGGCGGATTTGCACATCTTGATCCTCTCTTTGCCTACTAAGAAGTAGAAAAACTACTAAGAAGGACTTCTCATCTCTAGCTAACAGGTGGTTGCAGAATGTAGACAGGAATTTGCTTCACCCTGACCTTTCCACCCTGTCCGCCAAGGTGGATGTGGTTTAGTCTCTGCAAGATTCCACCTTATCTTCAATCCAAGTATTACAAAAGGTGGTGCAGCAACACTTTGATCAGTTCTTTACTCTACAACAGCACCTGGACGACGTTAAGAATTGTAATCGGCAAAATAATATCCGCTTGCAGGGCCTGCCAGAAGTGGTAGGTCCAGAAGAACTCACGCCTGCTTTGCTGACCATCTTTAATGACCTCCTGGATTGCTCACTGGGCACTCATATTGAATTGGATTGGATTGAATTGGCCCTGCACCCTCCTTCTTCAGATGAACAGCGTCCCGAGATGTTTTTGCATGGTGAATTTTTACGCTGTCAAGGTGGACATTTTACGGAAAGCCCGAGCCCATCGTCAGATTCTTTACAAGAATGTCCTGGTCCAGCTGTTCCCTGACTTCTCTAGACACACCTTGCACCCTAGTGTGCACTAAAACCGATTCTGGAGATTCTACATTCAACATTGCTTACCAGTGGGGCTTGCCATTTGCCCTCATGGTGAGAAAAGATGGATATACCTTTACCCTTTGCTCTCTTGATGACCTGCCTGGCTTTCTACAAGAGATGGACATGCCCGCCTTCTCCCTGCTGTTCAGGCCTGTTACATGACACTACGCTAAGACTATCACTGTCCGAAGCAGGGCATTGCTGCGGCCAGAAATAAGCTGAGTGCAGTATGACTCGTGCAGTATGACTCACTGTCCCCCAAGAAGCGGAAGAAAACAGGGACCGGAGGACAGAGACACCAATATCGGCGCCAATATCAGGAGTACCCCTTTAACCCCTTAAGGACTCAGCATTTTTCAGTTTTTGCATTTAAATTTTTTCCTCAGCACCTTCTAAAAATCATAACGCTTTCAATTTTAAACATAAAATTCCATATAATGGCTTATTTTTTCACCACCAATTCTACTTTGAAGTGACAGTCATTTTACAAAAAAATCCATGGCAAAACAGAAAAAAAATTAATTGTGCGACAAAATTGAAGAAAACATTTCATTTTGTAACTTTTGGGGGCTTCCTTTTCTACGCAGTGCATTTTTTTTGGTAAAAATGACACATTATTTTTATTCTGTAGGTCCATACAGTTAAAATGATACCCTCCTTGTATAGTTTTGATTTTGTTGTACTTCTGAAAAAAATCATAACTACATGCAGGAAATTTATACGTTTAAAATTGTCATCTTCTGACCCCCTATAACTTTAAAATTTTTACGCGTATAGGCCGGTTTAAAAGATAATTTTTTGCGCCGTGTTCTGAAGATTTTATCAGTACCATTTTTGCATTGACTTTTTGATCGCTTTTTATTCATTTTTTACACTATCGTATTTCAAATACGCTATGTTGGACTTTGGAATTTTTTCACGCATACGCCATTGACCGTGCGTGGTTTTTTTTATGGGAAAAGGGGGGTGATTCAAACTAGGGAAGGGGTTAAATTACCTTTGTTAACTTTTTTTTTCCATTTTTTTTTGCAGTGTTATAGCTCCCCTAGGGAAAAACTGAGTCCTTAAGGGGTTAAAAGAAGAAAAACTAGGGGGAAAGGTTTAAAAGTAATATGAGGAAGTATTACTTTACTGAGAGAGTAGTGGATGCATGGAATAGCCTTCCTGCAGAAGATCTCGCTGCAAATACAGTGAATGAGTTTAAACATGCATGGGATAAGCATTAGGCTATCCTCCATATAAGATAGGGCCAGGGACTATTAATAGTATTCAGATTATTGGGCAGACCAGATGGGCTAAATGGTTCTTATCTGTTGACATATTCTATTTTTCTTTTTTGTTTAACTATTTTTTTAATTACTTAGTTCATCACATAAGTGCTGGAGAAAATGCAGACAGAAAGGGACTTTAGATGCCATGACTAAAGGCCATTGAGCCTGAAACATGTCGGCTAGGAGGTAATTCTAGAAGTTTTGCCTGGATTCTAATTCTCCGTGTTCCTGCACTGCTATCCATATAGATTTTTAAAGGAGTAGTCCAGTGGTGACTCAGTGGTGAACAACTTATCCCCTATCTTAAGGATAGGGGATAAGTTGCAGATCGCGGGGGGGTCCGACCGCTGGGGCCCCCTGCGATCTCCTGTACGGAGCCCCGAGAGCCCGCGGGAAGTGGGCGTGTCGACCTCCGCACGAAGCGGCGGCCGACACGCCCCCTCAATACAACTCTATGGCAGAGCCGAAGCGCTGCCTTCGGCAATCTCCGGCTCTGCCATTGAGATGTATTGAGGGGCGTGTCGGCCGCCGCTTCGTGCGGGGGTCGACACCCGCTATCTGGCCGGAGAGCCGGGGCCCTGTACAGAGTGATCGCAGGGGGCCCCAGCGGTCGGACCCCCCGCGATCTCAAACTTATCCCCTATCCTTAGGATAGGGGAGAAGTTTTTCACCACTGGACTACCCCTTTAAGTGTTTTCAATAAATGTGAAGTTTTAACAGGCGCTGGCTGCTGTTCCACTTGTATGGTGTGCGTATCGAGGATTGCCGTGCGCCTTGAGTCCAGACTGACCACCTCAAGGGATCTGGCGCTTGGAATAAGTTCCGTTTTTGTTTCTTCTGCTGCCTATACTATTACCGGACCAGACGCTGCCTGGGATCAGGGGAATCAAGCTGCAGGATCCCATTCTATGATATATGCGAGATCAGATGTTGTGCTCTGAGCGCAACACCACAGGGTGAGTGTTATTACCAGCATCTCACTACCTGTGCCTAACGTACTTCACCAGGGGCGCTATTGTGTTCCTTTTTTTACTCTCTTTATCTTTATTCGTAAATTCAGGTATTACCCTTGGTCCCTAACTCACTTTGAGCTAAAAAAAATTGTTGGGTTATAAAGTTCAAGTTTATTCATAGAGAATATTGGCAAAAGGAAATGTCCTCAGGTTTTTTTCTTAATAATTTGTAACGTTCTATATTATATTGGAATACTTTAGCATTTAGATTAAATTTTATGTCCCTCATTTGCCTCCTGACCTATCATCTGGTAAAGGATGGAATTTTTCTGAATGCTGTTAGTCAGACATGACATGATGAAAGACAACCATATGGTATAGAGATATGCAGATTGGACATTAAGCCAGGTTCATATGTTAGAAACATGTGGGGAATGTCCCGTCTCATAGACAGCAGTGCATTTCCTTGCGTACTCTGCAAAATGGATAGACTTGTCATAGCGGATTGTCTGTGCAGACATTCCACACAAGTTCCGCTAGTGTGTACAAGGCTAACTGGGCAAGTAGTTTCTTGCTTGATTTGCCTTGCTTGAGGAGTCATCATTTAGGGTTGGCACTGGAGAGCGCATAATAATCACCATTGCACAAACCACTACTAAACATTATTTTATTATTGGAGGACAAATCGACACACAGAAGATTTGCTGCTAAAAAGGTGAGTATTCCGTTTTTTTTCATATATTTTAATAGCTTTTCCACACTTGCAGACTTTACTGCAGATTTAGAAAGATCTGATTGCAGATTACACCACCATTGAATTTAGCTAGGATAATCTGCAACAAAGCTCCTCCTACTTTGTCCAAAATTGAAATGAATGGAGAATGGAGTGTGTTGTCTGAATTAAGCTATACAACTGAGGTACACATTATAAGAGTGGATCAAATTCTCAACAATTCTTTAAGTACACTATCTTCTCTATACATACAGAAATTTTACTAACCTCTTGAGTCTTGCGTCTTAGCACAAGTTCTTGTTGTCGCTTCTGGGATTCTAGAGCTCTAATCTGGATCTGTAGATTTACATAAAATGATTCTTAATTTATTTGCTTCAATATTGTTGAAAACACTTGATATGTCATTTGTGGTATAAGTATAGCCTTTTTAACAAAACAATTTTTTCTCCCCTCTACATTTGGTGTACGCACTAATAATGCTTCCAGTGGATATGTAAATCATTTCCATAGAGCTGACCCGATGAATACCAGAAGAGTGTCTTAGTGCCAGCATACCTGTTTGAAATATGTACTTAAAGGGGAACTCCGGTGGAAACAAGTAAAAAACTAAAGTTTTCAAATCAACTGGTGCCTGAAAGTTAAACAGATTTGTAAATTACTTCTATTAAAAAAAAAAAGTCTTGATCCCTCCAGTACTTATTAGCTGCTGTATAAAACAGAGAAATTTGTGAATTTATTTTCTGTCTGACAACAGTGCTCTCTGCTGACACCACTGTCCGTGTCAGGAACTGTCCAGATTAGAATAATATCCCTATAGAAAACCTCTCCTGCTCTGGACAGAGGTGTCAGCAGAGAGCACTTTTGTCAGGCTGGAAACAACTTCACAAATGTCTCTGTAGTATATCTGTAGTATACAGCAGCTGATAAGTACTAGAAGGGTTAAGATTTTTAAATACAGGTGATTTACAAATTTGTTTAACTTTCTTGCACCAGTTGATTTGAAAACGTATTTTTTCCCACCGGAGTTACCCTTTAATTATGCAGTTCAATATAGTGGCATCCTGAAAAAAAAAAATATTTTTATGCATAATGGATGCCCATGGACCATATATGACACTATGTTTGCATATGTCAGAGTCTTCTGTCAGAGGTAGTTATTGGGAAAAGATTCCAGCCATCTATAGCAGGTTAAATACTGTATTTATCGGGGTATACCACGCACCGGCGTATAACACGCACCCTCATTTTACTAAGGATATTTGGGTAAAAAAAGTTTTTTACCCAAATATTCTTGGTAAAATGAGGGTGCGTGTGTGTGCATGCGTATACCTCGATACACCCCCAGGCAAGGCAGGGGGAGAGAGGCCGTCGCTGCCCGCTTCTCTCCCCTGCCTTTCCTGGGGTCTAGAGCCCTGCTGCCGCCGCTTCTCTCCCCCTGGCTATCGGTGCCGCTGCCCGTTCTCTCCCCCTGACTATCGGTGCCAGCGCCCCATTGCCGGCGCCGATAGCCAGGGGGAGAGAAGCGGCGCCGGCAATGGGGCAGCTGCGCCGATAGCCAGGAGGAGAGAAGGGGCAGCGGCACCCATTGCCGGCGCCGCTGCACCGTTGCCTCCTCCATCCCCGGTTGTATAATTACCTGTTGCCGGGGTCGGGTCCGCGCTGCTTCAGGCCTCCGGTGTGCGTCCCATGCGTCGTTGCTATGCACTGCACGGCGCTGCGCAATGACGAGTGACATAATTGCGTCTCGCAGCGCATAGCAACGACGCAGGGGACGCACAACGGAGGCCTGAAGCAGCGCGGACCCGACCCCGGCAACAGGTAATTATACAACCGGAGATGGGGGAGGCAACGGGGCAGCAGCGCCGGCAATGGGTGCCGCTGCCCCCTCTCTCCCCCTGTCTGTCGGCGCCGCTTCTCTCCCCCTGGCTATCGGCGCCGGCAATGGGGCAGCGGCACCGATAGCCAGGGGGAGAGAACGGGCAGCGGCACCGATAGCAGGGGGAGAGAAGGGCCGGCAGCAGGGCTCTAGACCCCAGGACAGGCAGGGGCAGAGAAGCCAGCAGCGACGGCAGGTCTCTGCACCTGCAAAGCCACTGCAGTTCATTGATTTAAAGTGCCCGCTCGGCGTATAACATACGGTAAATATTGACGATAAATACGACGATAAATACGGTAAATATTGAACATATCATCATTTTTCTCACTAAATATATTTCTAAAGGTGCTACTGACATGAACTTTTCACCAGATGTTAATGACAACCCAAGTAATCCATACAAAAAAGCAATCCAGCACCTTGTCAATGCAAATTTATATGAACTAATTCAGTCCCAAGTGATGGCCTACAAAAAGGTCTCTGTAAGACTCCGTTCACATTGCATTTTTTTTTATTTCAGTTTAACTGATGTGTTTAACATATATGTTTAACTGATGCATTTTGAAGTGCTTTTTTTTTTTTGGCTCACTTTTTGGACCTTTGTTTTGGTGAATTTCCTATCAGTTAAACATATTAGTTTCTGTCAAACTAGATAAACAGATGGGTGGGTGATTCAGTGGGTTGTCCTTTAAAGGGTACCTCTCATCAAAAAAACTTTTGATATATTATAGATTAATGTATGCAGAATAACTTTACAATTGCATGTTATAAAAAAATATGCTTCTTTCTATTTAATTTTCCACTTTGAAGAAATGACCACTAGGGGTCTCCCTACCAGTCCTGGCAGCAAGCATTTCAGACTCATGCTGGAGTCCTAAACACTACGAGCTGCCAGTCTGCTTTGTTAACAAAGGAGAACACTCAGAGCTGCCAGCCTGCTTTGTTCACAGCCTGTTTGGCTGTGAACAAAGCAGGCTGGCAGCTCTGAGTGTTTAGGACTCCAGCATGAGTCAGAAATAATGCTTGCTGACAGGACTGATCAGGAAAAATACAATAGAAAGAAGCATATTTTTCATTAACATGCTATTGGAAAGTTATTCAACATTCATTAATCTAAAATATATCCAAAGTTTATTTGATGAGAGGTACCCTTTAAGAAAGGTGCTGAAATGCTTCTTTCTATGTATTTAATAGTTAAGTCCAGAAATGCATATTTTTGGTCACTTCATATAGCAGAATTTTTTTTATAAACAAGCGATAAAAAAGTCCCATAAAAAAAAAAAAAAAAAAAAGTACCGATGAAAACTTTAGATCAAGGCGCAAAAAAGAGCCCTCATACATCCCTGTATATGGAAAAACAAAGAAAAGTCATAGGGGTCAGAAGAGGATAATGTTAAGCAAACTTATTTTCATGCTAAAAGATATATATATATATATTTTTTATTTTTTTTTTATTTATTTTTTTTTATTTTTTTAAGTAAACCAAACACCTATATAAGTTGAGTATCATTTTAATTGTATGAACCTACAGAATAAAGATAACATATACCGTAATTTTTTCCGAAAAGTGCACAGCGTACAAATGCTGGCAGACACTGATAGAAGGTGTGATTTCAATTTTCCTGGGGAACCTACAGTTTAAATATGTGGTTAGTTCTTTAATTCTGATTGACATATATACAGTGGGGTAAATGGATAGAAGCCAAAATCAGGAGATTGCCAATAAATCAATTAAGTTTAAGTGGAAGCAATAAAACAAATAAGGCTTTAATGGAATTAATGGCTGGGCTGAAAATACTGTAATAGCTCTAAACAGGCAGCAGATGTCAGTGTTGTACAAAACCATTACCATAGGAATACATAGTAATATTAGCCCAGAGGTTCCATTGATGCTTTCAATGTTTTATTGCTTCCACTTTATCTTAATTGATTTATTGGCAATCTCCTTTGATCTTGGTTTCTATTCACTTAACCCACTGACCTACATATGTCAACCACAATTAAATAACTAACCACATAGTTAAAGGGGTACTCCGGTGGAAAACAGTGAACTGGTGCCAGAAAGTTAAACAGATTTGTAAATTACTTCTATTAAAAAAATCTTTACCCTTCCAGTACTTTTAAGCAGCTGTATGCTACAGAGAAAATTCTGTTATTTTTTTATTTCTTTTTTTATCTTGTCCACAATGCTCTCTTCTGACACCTCTGTCCATGTCAGGAACTGTCCAGAGCAGCATAGGTTTGCAATGGGGATTTTCTCCTGCTCTTGACAGTTCCTGATACGGACATCAGGTGTCAGCAGAGAGCACTGTGGACAAGACAAAAAAATAAATTAAAAAAGAACAGAATTTCCTCTGTAGAAAATAGCTGCTAAAAAGTACAGGAAAGGTAAAGATTTTTTAATAGAAGTAATTTACAAATCTGTTTAACTTTCTGGCACCAGTTCATTAAAAAAAATGTTTTGCATCGGAGTACCCCTTTAAACTGTAGGTCCCCGGGAAAATTGAAATCATACATTAAATCATCAGTCTCCCATACACATCGTTGTCCTCGTTTCACATGCTTAGCTTCAGCGCAAGCTGTAACCTCCTCCCATAGAGCACAATAGGCCCATGTATTCCAAAGGGGAAGATTTCTTGAATTTACCCCTACAGCCTATATCTGTACATTAACAAAGCACAGGGCTCAAAATTGGGGACCACATGTAGGCAACGGTTCGGTCCATTTGTCCTTTTCACTCCCAGGGGGTCCCCATATCTTGTTCAGGTTGTACTTGTTCAGGATGGTGATGATGATGACAGCTCGGCTGCCGTGACTCAGATTCTTTCTGAAAGTCTGTTTAGAGAAGTCTGTATTGATCTTTAGCTGATATTCCTGATCCAGCTTTTTCAATCTGGATCATCAGAACCTGGTGAGTGGTACATAGTACCGATAACTTTCTCCATACAGATGGTCCACAAGAATGGGGAACAGGGCAGCCCAGCCATCATCATCATAATCATTTCTCCTATTCTGAAATTAATTGAAAGTTCGTTTCAAGGAAACATAATTTGTTTGGAAGGGAAGTTTTTTCTGTCGACATGTGGATTGGCTTCATTTTTAAGGGCTGGACAAAGGTACCTCAGCCTTCCCACCGCTACCAGATTACAAAAAGTGTCAATTTTGGGGAAGGGATATTTTGCATTATAGCTTTAAAAAAAAGTGCTGCAGGCTCCGTCCTGCATCTGTTTAAAAAAAAAAGATGCAGGAACGGAACCTGCAAAAAAGATCTATGCATGCGGTAACGGATGTGTTTAACCCCTTAAGGACCAAGCCCAATTTCACCTTAAAGGGGTACTCCCGCGATCAGGCATCTTATCCCCTATCCTTTGGATAGGGGATAAGATGTCTAAGCGCCGGAGTCCCGCCTCTGGGGACCCCCGTGATCTTGCACGCGGCACCCCGTTTGTAATCAGTCACGCTCCGGGTCTGATTACTGTCGACCACAGGGCTGGAGCGTTGTGACGTCATGGCTCCGCCCCATGTGACACGGGGGCGGAGGCGTGACGTCACACGCCGCCGGCCCTGTGGTCGCCGGTAATCAGACCCGGAGCGAACATGCTCCGGGGACTGATTATAAATGGGGTGCGGCGTGCAAGATCACGGGGGTCCCCAGCGGCGCGACCCCCGCGATCAGGCATCTTATCTCCTTTGGATAGGGGATAAGATGTTTAAGCGCCGGAGTACCCATTTAAGCACCAGAACGTTTTGTGTTTTTTTTTTGCACATCTGACCACTGTCACTTTAAGCATTAAAGGGGTATTTCAGGAAAAAACTTTTTTTTAGATTAACTGGCTCCAGAAAGTTAAACAGATTTGTAAATTACTTCTATTAAAAAACCTTAATCCTTCCAATAATTATCAGCTACTGGAGTTGAGTTGTTCTTATCTGTCTGGGAACAGTGCTCTCTGCTGACATCTTGCTTCTACTCTGGACAGCTACCGAGACACGTGTCATCAGAGAGCACTTAGACAGAAAAGAACAACTCAACTTCAGCAGCTCATTAGTACTGAAAGGATTAAGATTTTTTAATAGAAGTAATTTACAAATCTGTTTAACTTTCTGTAGCCAGTTGATATATATATATAAAAAAGTTTTTTTTCCTGGATAACCCCTTTAATAACTCTGGGATGCTTTCACTTATGAATTTAATTGCGAGATAGTTTTTTCGTCACATATTCTACTTTAACATAGTGGTAAATTTTCCCGATGCTTGCATCATTTCTTGATTAAAAATTCCCAAATGTCATGAAAAATGTAAAAATTTAGCATTTTTCGAATTTTGAAGCTCTCTGCTTGTAAGGAAAATAGACATTACAATAGACGCAATTACGTCACCCCGTTGCCTACCCCACCTACAATATGTCTACTTTATGTTGGCATCATAAAGTTGACATGCTTTTACTTTTTGAAGACATCAGAGGGCTTCAAAGTTCAGCAGCAATTTTCCAATTTTTCTTAACCCCTTAAGGACCGGGGTTTTTTCCGTTTTTGCATTTTCGTTTTTTGCTCCTTGCCTTTAAAAAATCATAACTCTTTCAATTTTGCACCTAAAAATCCATATGATTGCTTATTTTTTGCGCCACCAATTCTACTTTGTAATGACGTCAGTGATTTTGCCCAAAAATCTACGGTGAAACGGAGAAAAAAATCATTATGCAACAAAATTGAAAAAATTTGTAACTTTTGTGGGCTTCCGTTTCTACGTAGTACATTTTTCAGTAAAAATGACACCTTATCTTTATTCTGTAGGTCTATACGATTAAAATGATACCCTACTTATATAGGTTTGATTTTGTCGTACTTCTGGAAAAAATCATAACTACATGCAGGAAAATTAATACGTTTAAAATTTTCTGACCCCTATAACTTTTTCATTTTTCCGCGTATGGAGCGGTATGAGGACTCATTTTTTGCGCCGTGATCTGAAGTTTTTAATGGTACCATTTTTGCATTGATAGGATTCATTGATTTATTAATTTTTAAATGATATAAAAAGTGACCAAAAATGCACTATTTTGGACTTTGGAATTTTTTTGCGCGTACGCCATTGACCGAGCGGTTTAATTAACGATATATATTTATAATTCGGATACCATATATGTTTATTTTTATTTACACTGTGTTTTTTTTTTATGGGAAAAGGGGGGTGATTCAAACTTTTAATAGGGGAGGGGTTAAATGATCTTTATTCACTTTTTTTTTCACTTTTTTTTTTGCAGTGTTATAGCTCTCATAGGGACCTATAACACTGCACACACTGATCTTCATCATTGATCACTGGTTTCTCATAGGAAACAAGTGATCGATGATTCTGCCGCTTGACTGCTCATGCCTGGATCTCAGGCACTGAGCAGTCATTCGGCGATCGGACAGCGAGGAGGCAGGTAGGGACCCTCCGGCTGTCCTGCAGGCTGTTCGGGATGCCACAATTTTGCCGCGGCTATCCCGAACAGCCCACTGAGCTAACCGGCAGTTTTTACTTTCACTTTTAGCCGTGTGGCTCAGCTCTGAGCGCGTGGCTAAAGGGTTAATAGCGCGCGGTGCCGCGATCGGCACCACGCGCTATTAGTGGCGGGTCCCGGCTTCACTATGATGCCGGGCCCGCCGTGATATGATGCGGGGTTACCGTGTAACCCCGCGTTATATTACAGGAGCAGGACCAAGGACGTACCGGTACGTCCGTGGTCCTTAAGGGGTTAAATCTTTAAAATCTGAATTTTTTTAGGGACCAGTTCAGTTTTGATGTGGATTTTAAGGGCCTTCATATTAGAAATACCCCATAAATGAACCCATTATAAAACTGCACCCCGCAAAGTATACAAAATGACATTCAGTACGTGTGTTACCCTTTAGGTGTTTCACAGGAATAGCAGCAAAGTGAAGGAGAGAATTCAAAATCAAAATTTTTCTCACTCGCATGCTCCTGTGGACCCAGTTTTTTTATTTTTAGAGAACTCCCCCTAAAATTTGTAACCCAATTTCTCTCGAGTAAGGAAATACCTCATATGTGGATGTAAAGTGTTCAGCGGGCGCAGTAGAGGGCTCAGAAGGGAAGGAGCAACAATGGAATTTTGGAGAATTACTTTTTCTGAAATGGTTTTGGGGGGGGCATGTCACATTTAGGAAGCCCCTATGGTGCCAGAACAGCAAAGAAAACAAAACATGTGGCATACTATTTTGGAAACTACACCCCTCAAGGAACGTAACAAGGGGTACAGTGAGCCTTAACACCCCACAGGTGTTTGACGACTTTTTGTTAAAGTTGGATGTGTAAATAAAAATTTTTTTTCACTAAAATGCTTGATTTCCCCCAAATGTAACATTTTTACAAGGGGTAATAGGAGAAAATGCGCCCCAAAATTTGTAACCCCATTTCTTCTGATTATGGAAATACCCCATGTATGGATGTAAAGTGCTCTGCAGGCGAACTACAATGCTCAGAAGAGAAGGGGCACGATAGGGCTGTTGGAGAAAGAATTTGGCTGGAATTCAAGTCAGGGGCCATGTGCGTTCACAAAGCCCCCATGGTGCCAGAACAGTGGACCCCCCCCCCCCACATGTGACTCTATTTCGGAAACTACACCCCTCACAGAATGTAACAATGGGTGCAGTGAACATTTACACCCCACTGGTGTTTGACTTTTTTTCATTTTCATGGACCACTGTTCCAAAAATCTGTCAGACACCTATGTGTGTGTGTGTGTGTGTGTGGGGGGGGGGGGTGCTCACTGTACCCCTTATTACATTACGTGAGGGGTGTAGTTTCCAAAATGGGGTCACATGTGGGGGGGTTCCACTGTTCTGGCACCATGGGGGCTTTGTAAACGCACATGGCCTTCAAGTCAGAACCACTGTAACGATCAGCCACCCCTGTGCAAATCACCTCAAATTTGGCATTCTCACTCCTGAGCCTTGTTGTGCGTCCGCAGAGCATTTTACGTCCACATATGGGGTATTTCGGTACTCAGGAGAAATTGTGTTACAAATTTTGGGGGTCTTTTTTTCCTTTTACCTCTTGTGAAAATGAAAAGTATGGGGCAACATCAGCATGTTAGTGTAAAAACATTTTCAATAACATGCTGGAGTAGACCCCAACTTTACCTTTTCATAAGGGGTGAAAGGAGAAAAAAAAGCCCAAAATTTGTTAGACAATTTCTCTCGGAAATACCCCATATGTGACCCTAATCTATTGCCTTGAAATACGACAGGGATCCGAAGTGAGAGAGCGCCATGTGCATTTGAGGCCTAAATTAGGGATTTGCATAGGGGAGGACATAGGGGTATTCTACACCAGTGATTCCCAAACAGGGTGCCTTCAGCTGTTGCAAAACTCCCAGAATGCCTGGACAGTCAATGGCTTTCTGGCAATAATGGAAGTTGTTATTTTGCAACAGCTGGAGGCTCCATTTTGGCATACCAGACGTTTTTGTTTTTATTGAGGGGGGGAGGTAACTGTGTAGGGGTATGTGCATATGTAGTGTTTTTTACTTTTTATTATGTGTTAGTGTAGTGTAGTGTTTTTAGGGTACCTTCACACAGGCGGGGGTTCACAGCGAGTTTTCCGCTAGGAGTTTGAGCTGCAGCAGAAAATTTACTACATCTCATACTTGCTGCGAGAAACTCGCTGTAAACCCCCTTCCCGTTTAAATGAACCCTGTACATTCACATGGGGGGGGGGGGAGGTAAACCTCCAGCTATTGCAAAACTACAACTCTCAGCATGCCCTTTGGCTGTCCGTGCATGCTGGGGGTTGTAGTTATGCAACATCCGGATGCACACTGGTTGCAAAACTCAGAGTTTGTTACTTAACTCAGTGTTTCGCAACCAGTGTGCCTCCAGCTGTTGCAAAAGTACAACTCCCAGAATGTACAGTATATCAGTGCATGCTGGAAGTTGTAGTTTGCAACAGCTGGAGGCACAATAGTTGCAAAACACTGAGTTAGGTAACAAACTCTCAGTGTTTAACAACCAGTGTGCCTTCGGCTGTTGCAAAAACTAGGCATGCTGCGACTTGTAGTTATGCAAAATCTGGAGACATACTACTACAACTTCCAGCATGCCCTTTGGCTGTCTGTGCATGCTTGTGGTTGTAGTTATGCAACAGCTGGAGGCAAACTGGTTGCAAAACACTGAGAATTGGTAACTTAACTCAGTGTTTTGCAACCAGTGTGCCTCCAGCTATAGCCTTTGGCTGTCCATGCATGGTGGGAGTTGTAGTTATGAAACAGCTGGACCCACAATTTTTCATAACTACATCTCCCAGCATGCCCACACAGCCAAAGGGCATGCTGGGAGTTGCAGATGTGCCTCCAGCTGTTGCAAAACTACAACTCCCAGCATGCCCTTTGGCAAACAGCGCTTACCTCCTGCTGTTAAATCCCTCCGCCGAAGACCGCCGCCGCTGGGGACCACGCCTCCGCTGGGGTCCGTCGCCACACCGGACCAGGGTAACCTTCCCCACACCAACCCCCCCCCCCCCCTGCCGATCACCCCCTCCACCGCCGATGCCCCCCCCGGTCCGTCTGGCTAATCAAGCCGATCGTGAGGTAGCACCAGTGCCACCTCACTCCTGCTGGGCATGGGTGATTGGTGCCGACTTGAACTGCACCAATCACCTTTTTTTCCAGGTCACTGGTGACCGGATTGACCCATAATCACCGATCTGAATCTATCTCAGGACCCCCCCAGGGCTTTGCAAGGGGTGCCTGCTGAATGATTTCAGCAGGCATCCCGGTCCGGTCCCTGCCCAGCGAATGGCGGGGACCGGAATTCCCTGACGCCCTGTCCTTAAGTAACAGGGCGTCAGGGCGTACCCATATGCCCGTGGTCCTTAAGGGGTTAACAGGCAATTTTTCTTTTTGAAAACTGACATGTGAAACTTATTTAAAAAACGTGACCTGAACGAAGCCTAAGAGGTGTATCTATTTGATTTTCCCTGTTTGTTAGCAAAGCTTGTGGTTTCTGTGGCAAAGCCCTAGCCTATACTGTCTTGTGTTCCTTTGGCCAATGGAGTGTTGCTTTTACGTCCAGCTAGCTCTGGCTATGTAGGTTTGCAGTGTCCTCTCAGACTCTGCTTGTGAAAGAAACCAAAACAAATAAGCTCAGAAATTAAGTTATGTGTAATAATGTGAAATGTCACAGGGAGAGATTGTCAATGAGATTTAAGTCAGGTTATTGGCTGGGCCATTCTAGAAGCTTTATTTTCTTACTTTGAAGCCATTTGAGAGTTTCCTTGGTTGTGTGTTGGAATCCTTGTCTTGCTAAAATGGCCACCCTCGTTTCATCTTCATCATTCTGGTAGATGACAGCAGATTTTTGTCAAGAATGTCTCAGTAAATATAATGTATTCAGCAATGGAATCTTGCATGCTGAGTGTGCATACAGCACATGGCAGCATTACTTACTGTTTTCTTCAAAACAACAGAACCTGCTAATTCAAGCTCTTTTTAAACTTCTCCGCAAGTGGTCCTTGGCTATTGGACAACTCTTCTGATTATTATTTTCACTCCACTGTCAGAAATGGTGCGAGGAGCACCTGGTTGAGGTAAATTTATGGTGAAATTATTGTCTTTCCACTTTCGACTTTCCAACAAGATTCATAATCATAGAAGAGGTCCATAGAACCTTCAAGATTTAAAGACTGTGTGAATGAATGGACCATCACACCAGAGCAATGCACGCCACTGTTTTCTCCATACAGGAGGCGTATTGAAGCTGTCATTACCAACAAAGGCTTTTATACACAGTATTACATAACAGTATTAAATAAATATCCGTTACACATAAATTCATTTCTGAGCTTATTTTTTCTTTTCTTTTTGTATGTATAGATTACTTTTGTAATTACCAACATCTGGTGAAAGCAACTTTGGAAATATATTTAGTGAGAAAAATGGTGATGAAAGCCTCTAACACAGTGTTAACTTATTCTTATAGTTTTAATATCATTAAAAGGGGTATTCCGGGCAAAAAATGTTTATCCCCTATCCAAAGGATAGGGGATAAGAGGTCTGATCGCGGGGGGCCCGCTGCTGAGCCCCCCGCGATCTCCCTGCAATTTTGGAAACCTCCGGGTTTCCGGGACTGGGGACGTGACGTCACGCCCCTCCAATAGACATGAATGGAGGGGGTGTGACGTCACGTCCCCAGTCCCGGAAACCCGGAGGTTTCCGAAACTGGAGATTCAGCACCCGCATAGAATGCGGGTGCTGCAGGGAGATCGCGGGGGGTCTAAGTGGCGGGCCCCGGGCGATCAGACATCTTATCCCCTATCCTTTGCATAGGGGATAAAATGTTTTTGCCCGGAATGCCCCTTTAACTTTGCTTTAGCAATTGTCCAATGTTATATATATTTTACCTCTTGTCTACGTTGCTCCTTCTTCAGCTGAGCAATCTCTCTATTTCTCTTGGACTCCACAAGTTTTCCTCTTTGTTGCTCTTCACGCATCTGTTTCACAAGTACAGCCTAGAAATTAAGATGATACAGAGTTCTGTATTTAGAATCTTTACTTGGAATGAAAAATAGATACATTAGTGGAGATTTAACCCCTTAAGGACGGAGCATTTTTCAGTTTTTGCACTTTCATTTTTTCTTTCTTACCTTTTAAAAATCATAACCCTTAAAATTTTGCACCTAAAAATCCAAATTATGGCTTATTTTTTGCATCACCAATTCTACTTTGTAATGACATCAGTCATTTTACCCAAAAATCTACAGCGAAATGGAAAAAAAATATCAATGTGCGACAAAATGGAAGGAAAAACGCCATGGTGTAACTTTTGGGGTCTTCAGTTTCTACGCAGTAAATTGTTTGGTAAAAATAACATCTTATCTTTATTCTGTAGGTCCATACGATTAAAATGATACCCTACTTATATAGGTTTGATTTTGTCGTACTTCTGAAAAAATCATAACTACATGCAGGAAAATGTATACGTTTAAAATTGACTTCTGACCCCTATAACTTTTTTATTTTTCCATGTATGAGAGCTATTTTTTTGCGCTGTGATCTGTAGTTTTTAGTGGTACCATTTTTGTTTTGATCAGATTTTTTGATCGCTTTTTATTAATTTTTTTATGGCATAAAAAGTGACCAAAAACACGCTATTTTGGACTTTGGAATTTTTTTTGCGTGTACGCCATTGACCATACGGTTTAATTAACAATATATTTTTATAGTTCGGACATTTACACAGGCGGCGATACCACAAATGTTTATTTTTATTTACACAGTTTTTTTTTTAATGGGAAAGGGGGGTGATTCAAACTTTTATTAGGGAAAGGGTTAAATGATCTTTATTAACTTTTTTTTTTAACTTTTTTTTTGCAATGTTATAACATGCAGTACATTGATTCAAATGATTCAAATGGTACATTGATTGCATTCAATGGCAGGGATCAGTGTTATCGGCGGTTGATTGCTCAAGCCTGGATTTCAGGCTTGGAGCAATCAATCGACGATCGGAAGCGCAGGAGACAGATGAGGGGACCTCCTGCTGCGTCCTAGCTGATCGGGACATCACGATTTTATCAGCCCGAGTGAGCAGCCAGGATGCTTTTACTTGCACTTTTAGACAAAGTTGATCGCCGCGTCTACAGAGTTAATGTCGGACATCAGCCCGATCGGCGATGTCCGGCATTAGCGTGGGTACTGATTGCTTATAGCAACCAGGACCCACCGGGTATGATGCGCGCTCACCTCGTGAGCGCGCATTATATATGGGGACGTGCATATGGACGTTCATAAACGTCCATATGCGCTAAGGGGTTAAATGGGTACTCCGGTGGATAACTTTCTTTTTAAATGAACTGGTGCCAGAAAGCTAAACAGATTGGTGAATAACTTATATTTAAAATCTCAATCCTTTCAGTACTTGCTAGCAGCTGTATGCTACAGAGGAAATTCTATTATTTTTTAATTTCGTTTTTGTCTTGTCCACAGTACTATCTGCTGAAACCTCTGTCCGTATCAGGAACTGTCCAGAGCAGCATAGGTTTGCTATGGGGATTTTCTCCTGCTCTGGACAGTTCTGGATACAGGCATCAGGTGTCAGCAGAGAGTACTGTGGACAAGACAAAAAAGAAATTGAAAAAGAAAACAATTTTCTCTGTAGCATACAGCTGCTACTGGAAGGCTAAAGATTTTTTAATAGAAGTAAGGCTGGGTTCACACTACAATTTGAACTACGGTTCCCGTATACGGCTGGGAGGAGGGGTGGGCGGGGCTTAATCACGGCGCCCGCCGTATTCGGGAACCGAAGTTAATGTATGTCTATGAGCTGACCGGAGTGAACCGCAGCCTCCGGTCGGCTGCTTTTTCGTCTGTATGCGGTTTCTTGACCGCAGGCAAAAACGTGGTCGACCAAGTTTTTGCCTGTGGTCGGGAAACCGCATACGGCCGAAAAAGCAGCCGACCGGAGTCTGCGGTTCACTCCGGTCGACTCATAGACATACATTAACTAATAAACTTTAAAAAAAAAGAAAAGAAAAAGAGACTTCTAACGCAAAAAAACCTGCACCAAAAAAAAAAGCGTTCACCTAATCAGTGGCGTGCACACTGATTAGCGCTTGGTGGTGGCAGGGGGCGCAGAAGTCTGTGGAGGGTCTGGCCACTCAGCCCAGAACAGTGGCTGGTGGCACGTACACAGACCCCCACACAAAAACCCGAAAAATAAAATAAAAAAAACGATTAAAACCCGAAAAAAAAGCACCTGCACACACACCGGTACGGTCCGTCCACACAGCACAAGCCTGCTACTAGTGGCACGGACCGACTATAGGTGCAAAAAAGAAAATAAAAAAGACGCTATAACCCGAAAAAAGCGTCTTCACCACAAAAAAAATGCTGATCAGTACCAGTAAATCGCTGGTCTGAATTGACCAGCGATTTGCTGCGATCGCCGATATGGGGGGACCTCAGGACCCCCCTGGGCGATATGCCAGGATGCCTGCTGAACGATATCAGCAGGCATCCCGGTCCGGACCCCGCCCGGCGAGCGTCGGGGACCGGAATTCCCACGGGCGTATCCATACACCTTCAGTCCTTAAGGACTTTAAAATGGGGGTTAAGGACCCCTGACGTACATGTACGGGCGTGGGAATTTCGGTCCCAGCTACACAGCGGGCAGGGATCGGACCGGGGTGACTGCTGATATCGAGCAGCAGGCACCCCGCACAAATGCCCAGGGGGGGTCATCAGACCCCCCCATGTCGGCGATCGGCGCAAATCGCAAGTGAATTCACACTTGCGATTTGCGTCTTTTCCGGTGATGCGGGTCACAGGTGACCCGCTGACCCGGAGATACATGGTGATCGGGCGTGTAGGATACACCCCCAATCACCTCCTGTATCTATGGGGATGTGGCGATTTCGTGACGATCGTCCAGCCAATAGCAGCTGGCAGGGGAGGGGTTAACGGCATCCTCCTGCAGTTCCCGTGGCTGGCTGAGTTCAGTCAGCGGTCAGAGCTGCTGGAGGAAGTCAGGGACCCCCCACCTCTGCCAAGATCGGAGCCCCCCACAGAAGAAAAGAAGCCCCCCATAGATCAGGGAAAGAGCACAGCCCAGGGAAAGGTAGGGTAAAAAGAAAAAAAAATCCCCCCTGACCCCCTAATAGGTCCCCAAGGGTCCTCTGCAGTTTTTTCAGTGAGACCCGGGCCCTATTAGGGGTTCAGAGCGCTGCGATTTGCCCCCATTTTTTGGGGGACCCCAGCCCTATTTTTTCCCCCCTATTTAATTTTTAATCACACACCGTTATAGATAAAGTTACACCAAACACACAACACTATATACCCCCCCCCCACACACACACACACACACATCCTGACCAACCCATCCCTGCCACCGCCCCCGTCACTGTAGAAAAAAAGACGATGGCTCGCCGGGCATTTTCGGTAGCGGAGGCATACGCTTTTCTTGCCTCCGACTCCGAATCGGTCAGTGAGGACGATGAAGATCCTACATTCCTGTGTTCTTCATCGTCCTCCTCATCATCTAGTACTGATGATGAGTCACCTGTACGGCGGCGGAGATGCCACCAGGTGAGGCCACGCACCCCCCATGATAGTGGCCCAGTGGCCGGCACTAGTACAAGCGACAATGCCGCTGGTAATAGGAGTCCGACCCCCCAGGCAAGTGTACCGGAGCTCCCTTTCGGTGAACCTGTCTGGAGACCCCCAGAGGGTTATCAGCCATGGGTTCCGGAGTTTGTTGACGACTCCGGAATCCGGACTGACAATTCTGGATTCAATTAAATTGACTATTTCAGTTATTTTTTCAGTGACAGTTTTGTCAATCTGATGGTGGAGCAGACGAATCTGTACGCCCAGCAGTTCATCGCCCACCACCCTGATTCTTTTTTGGCCAGGCCCAATGAATGGTGCGCCATTGATGCAGCAGAAATGAGGACATTTTGGGGCCTCATGCTGCATATGGGCCTAGTCAAAAAGTCAAGTGTCAGGCAGTACTGGAGCGGGGACGTCCTATACAAGACCCCGCTTTACAGTATGGCCATGACACGGAAGTGGTTCAAGGCCATTCGGAAATGCCTTCATTATGCAGATAATGAGGCATGTCCACCCCAAAGTGATCACTTTGGGGCCAAATTTCGGGAGGCCTACGTACCTCTCAGGGAGCTCTCAGTAGATGAGTCTCTTATCAGTTTTAAGTGGAGACTCATGTTCCGCCAGTATATTCCCTCGAAGCGGGCGCGGTATGGCGTGAAGCTCTATAAACTTTGTGAGAGTACCTCTGCGAGATTCCTGTATTGAACCCCCAGATTGTTCCCCCACTCTGGGTGTTAGCGGGAAAATCGTTTGGGAGCTTGTGCACCCATTGCTGGATAAGGGTTACCACGTGTACGTGGACAAGTTTTATACCAGCATCCCTCTGTTCACATCCCTTACCGCCAGATCCACGTCCACTTGTGGGACCGTGTGGAAAAACCAGAGAGGCCTCCCTCTAAATTTGATCCAGACACCTATGCCCAAGGGTGAGTCCCGTGCCCTTACCCATGAAAACCTGTTGCTGGTCAGGTATAAGGATAAGAGGGATGTCCTTATGCTGACCACGGTAGCTCACCTGTCCCTGTGCGAGGTACCATAACACCGGTCCTCAAGCCCGTATTCTGGACTACAATCGGTACATGGGGGGAGTTGATCTTTCTGATCAAGTCCTCAAGCCATACATGGCCATGCGGAAAACACGGGCATGGTACAAAAAAGTTGCGGTCTACATAATACAGGTTGCCATGTAAAACGCTTTTGTACTGTCCCAGTATGCTGGCAACACAGGGACATTCCTCCAGTTCCAAGAAGAAGTCCTAAAGGTCCTGATCTTTGGCGACCGGGAAAGAGCAGGCCGGAGTTCCGAAGGAACTGGAGTTATAGGTGCTAGGGTTCGACCGATATCGATTTTTTAGGGCCGATACCAATAATCTGTGGAGGTTAGGGCCGATAGCCGATAACTTATACCGTTATTGACAGGCTTCCGGTTCCGGCGCAGGGGATGCAGGACGTGTAAAGGGAGCGCTCCCGTCCCTCAGGCCTTGATCTGCTTTGTACCGGCATGTACCGGCAACTCAGATGGCTCCGCAGCTCACTCCCCGACTGCTGATCACGCAGCACATGGACCGCTACCTCCAACGCGGTCCTCCGCCATTAGCGACGCCAAAAGACCCGCTCCATACACAGCAACAGCGTGGCGCTCCCAACATGGCCGCGGCGCCATCTTCCCCGACACCTACTGACTCTACTCATGCTGACTGCGCAGATATGGACCTGAGCGCAGCAGCGGACGTACAGACTCCTCTCTCCTCCTCCTGCACAAATGTCCCCACCGGCTCGCAGCGCTCCTCAGAATCGCAGGTCAGTGACCACCACCACAACTATAATATGGACTTAGATTATCAGCGCCTGGCCACTGAGACGTCTACCCGCATGGCGCCCAGCATGAAACTGATAGTAGAGGAGGCTCTAAAAAATGCACTCCAGCACCTTCAGCTGGAGATCTCTGATCACACAGTCAGGATAGTTGAAGTGGAACAGAGAATTTCCTCTATAGAAGATAATGAGACCCGCACTTGCAATAAATTGCGTGCAGCTGAACTGGAACTTGCTAGACTATCTGATAAGGTGGAGGACTTGGAAAATCGGTCCCGCCGGAATAACATGCGAATTGTGGGGGTTAAAGAATCAGTATTGCCACAGGACCTGCAGCGTTTCTGTGAACTCGACTTGCCAAAGGCACTAGGCATGTCTCACCCCTGTAGGGTGGAGCGTGCTCACCGCATAGGTCCCGTTCCCATGTCCGTACAAAGGGACTCTGACCCGCTGGCAAACCGCCCCCGCGGAGGGATTCTCCGTTTTTTAGACTTTAATGATAAAGTTGATCTGCTGAGGGCGTATCGCAGACTATCCCAACCACTTGTTATACAAGGCATGCGCCTCCTCCTGTTTGAGGATTTTTCGGTGGAAGTGGCGAAAAAAATGGAGGGCATTCAGCGCCATTTGCACGTCCCTTCATAAACGCAACAGGAGGTTCCAGCTGCAGTACCCGGCCATGCTGAGAATATTTCACGCAAACAGGGCATCCTCGGTGTATAACACTCCAGAGGCGGCCGAGGCCGCATTAAATCTATCACGCTCCCCCTCCAGGGGACGTAATTCCCTGTCCCGGAGATCAGGCAGCCGTTCCCGTTCACCTAGAGAAGATAGACGCCCCAGGTCAAGGGCTGGGGATTCACCCGGCCCACCGGGTCCGATGGAACGAAGAAAAAGGCCCCACTCACCTCGAAGACGTCGAGGGAGCGACCGTCAATCCTCACCAGACTTAGGTCCTGGACATCCTGGATATCTTATTTTCCAAATGCCCTTCTAGTCTTACTCTGCACTCACTCTTCAATTGGGACTCCATGACATTGTGATGCGCCTGCTGTCATCGTCAGCCTTATAAAAGAGGTGCTACAGTTACCGACTGATCGAACATTGCTTAATAATTTTTTTTTCTTTTCTCTCTTCCTGCTTTCTATAGTCCCCTCTCCCTTTCACCTTCTCTTATTGCCTTCTTTTCTATTCCTCCCTCCCCCCTACTTGCTTATACCCCACAAGGTTTCATTTTCTGTTGGTGAATGTTGAAATTAGTTTCTTCCTGCCATAGGTAGAGGCCGAGGGATGGGGGTAAGATGCTGTATTGATATGGAGTTGTACGTCAACTCATCTGAGTTTTGCACTATTCTTGTATCACCTGAAAAAAGGGAGCCACATAACCCGATGGATAATGCTTCCTGTGAGAGGGGGACATATCTAGGGTACCCTGATGATGTCTTATGTTGTTATGCAAGGTTATGGGTTCTGATTGTTGAACGCCTATTTTTGTTTTATTTCTATGTTCTATGTTTATTGTGGCCTACTACCTGGAGTGCCAGACCCACTGCTCCTGCTCCTGCATCATGCACCATCACAACCTTCCAATGTAGGACTACCAGCACTATGGCCTCTTCAAATCAGGTACAATGTTAAGAATTTTATCTTGGAACGTCAAGGGGCTATGCGCACCACAGAAGCGTAGACTTTTGCTACGTTTTATTAAAAAACTGCACCCCGACATTGTCCTGCTACAAGAGACCCATTTGTCTCACTCTGACTTTTTTAGGATGCAGCAGCAGTGGGTCGGTCACGTTTATGGGTCCTCAGCTGTTGATGGTAAAGTGGGGGTTCTGACGTTGTTCCACAAGTCATTCAAACACATGGTACTTTCACATACTGCAGACACGGAAGGCAGGTTGTCCCACCTTTTATTTGAACATAATGAGGAAGTCTATAGTCTATATAATATCTATGCTCCTAATGGGGAAAATAAGTCCTTTTTTGATGCCCTACATGACCGAGTTCTAGCCGATGATGCCGGAGGGAAAATCCAGGGGGGAGACCTTAACACAGTATTAGATCCCTTGATGGATAGGAAAAGTAAAATCCCATCCCAGTCTAACCCTCGCTCTCATGATTGCATACTCCCGACATTCATACAAGACTTAGCATTGGTGAACACATGGCGGACGCTAAATACCCGGACGCTAAAGACTTTACCCACTTCTCTCATGCCCATCAATCTTGGTCCACAATTGATTATATATTGTAGACCGACGACTCAGTGAACGTATAGACTCTGTGACCATAGGTGATCTCGCCCTCTCTGACCATGCTCCAGTAATTCTCACCCTATATCCTACATATCCAAAAGGTACTGACATCTTGTGGCGTTCCCCTTCCTTTCTTACCAAAGACGAATCATTTGTTGAACTTTTGAGGGCATGGTGGTTAGAATTTACAAGTAATAACAGTGCACACCATCCAGACATTACGCTTTTTTTGGAATCGGGCAAGGCGGTATTACGGGGAATGTTGATTGCGCACTTATCAGCCCTGAAACGCACGGCCCACGCGCAATTCCAAGAAGCTAGTGACCGTTTACGGTCGGCTTATACACGTTTTATGCAATCTCCTAGTGATACAAACAGAGAGGAATGGCATCAATCCCGTACTAGTTATGAATTATAGCTGGACAGAAAAGAAAGATTTCACCACTCTCACCTTGAAGCCGACTTATTCCCCCATGGCAACAAAGCGGGTCGTCTCATGGCTAGACTGGCGAAAGGTCGCATTATCCCATCCCTTTGCACCACGCTTAAAGATACCACTGGCACATTACACCATAATCCCCACCAAATGAATAAGCTCTTTGCTCACTTTTATAAAAAACTTTATGATGACACCTCCTCTGATCCTTCATTGGGCCGTTCCTTTCTCCAGGGCCTGGATTTACCTAGCCTGACGGAGGACCAGAGGGAATCCCTTAATGCCCCTATAACGGAGGAAGAAATCCAGTATACAGTAAAACACTTGCATAATGGAAGGGCTCCAGGGCCAGATGGCTACACAGGGGAATTCTTTAAAGCCCTACTACCCCAAATATTGCCAGTTCTCAAATATTTATTTAACGGATACATGGGTACGGGTCAGATTCCTTAGGAAGCATCTATTGCATATATCAAGGTTCTGCCTAAACCTGGAAAAGACTTATCGGATCCGGGATCTTATCGTCCTATTTCTTTGATAAACCAAGATGTAAAAATTCTCTCCAAGATCTTGGTGGATCCCTTATCCAGGTTTATGCCGACATTAGTGGGAACTCACCAGGTAGGGTTCATTAGGAACCACTCCGCTACCATGAATCTGAGGACAGTATTGGCGGTTCTGGATCGTGTCCAGCACCAGCCTCAGCCAGGGGAGCAACCCGCTCTGCTTTCCCTAGATGCGGAAAAAGCTTTTGACCATGTGAGATGGGACTGGCTGTGGATGGTGCTGGACCGGTTTGGCATAAGGGGAAAGTTTAAAGACTTTTTGCTGGGAACCTATCATTCACCAATGGCTAGGGTATATACCACGGGAATTCTTTCCGACCCTTCCCTCTGTATAGGGGCACTCGTCAAGGGTGCCCTCTATCACCATTACTTTTTGATCTAGCTTTGGAACCCCTGGCCAGACATCTGCTTGCTTCGGAGGTCTTTTCTGGAATAAAGGTTGGATCATTGCAGATCAAACTAACAATGTTTGCGGATGACGTCCTTCTGTTCCTTGATAACCCCTCCTCTTCTCTACCTAGGATTTTATCTTCCTTACAACATTTTGGCACTATATCTGGTTATACTATTAATGTGGACAAGTCTGTATTACTCCCCTTAGGTACCGTTCCACCTAGGAGGTCGGACCAAGTTATAGAAATGGGGATCCGGGTAGCATCCACATCAATAACATATTTAGGTATAAAAGTAGGTAAGACTCATGACACCCTATATCGCCTTAATTACCCCCCTTTGATCTCAAAAATATTAGCGGCACTTAGAAAATGGGCAGGTATTCCACTCCCTGTTATGGGGAGGTGTCATCTCATTAAGATGGTGAGTTTTGCACGTCTTTTATACCCCCTGTAAACCCTTCCCTTATTACTCTGCCACACTGATGTTCGTGCTCTCCAATCTGCCTTCACAAAATTTATCTGGAGTGGGAGGAGACCAAGGATAGCCTTGCAGAAATTGACACTGTCTAAAAAGGAAGGTGGTCTTAATTTCCCCAATATCCCCAAAGAATGCCTTTTTCGCTTTGTGATAGATTGGCTACACTGCTCCTCCTTCCATGTGAACTTTGGGTTGGAACGAGATTTAGCAGCTCCGTGGAATTTGGTGGCGCTGTTACATACCACTTACTCCAAATTGCCCCCACTAATCAAACACTCTACTTTATTAAGAGATACCATTGTGACATGGAAGGAGGTCTGCAGGCTACACCATCTGCCTTTCTTGGTCTCCAAACATCTCCCTCTCAATGGCCTACCGGAACTACCAACAGGGATATCCCGGCAAACGCTGTCATTTTGGGCGGATCAAGGCCTTCGCACGGTAAGAAATTTAATAGATGTTGAGGGGCGTAGATGGCTTTCTTGGAGATCTTTGCTTGATACTTATCACCTGCCATCATCACATCTGCTCCCACTCAATCAAATATACTCCTTCTTTAGGCATCGCTTAGGTGATCTGTCTAAAGAAGCGGATAACCACCCCCTAGACGACCTAATAGGTTCAGGCCAGCGCAAACTGTCCATTTCAGAAATATACCCATCTCTTAGGCAAACTCTACTAAAATTTGACCCTTCCTCTCTGTTTGCTCCCTGGGCTAAATGGATAACGGGGGATGATATCTCGGATTGTATATTACAGGGATGGCAAAAGGTACTTACCCATGTAATCAACGAACGTTGGAGGGAAACCTACTTCAAATTTGCACACAGGGCCCTCTATGGATTTAATATATTACCTTCCGCTGATTTTTCTGATAGAATTACGGCCTGCCCTAAATGTGCGACCCCTCTAACTGATATGTGGCATGGTGTCTGGACGTGGGCTTTTTCTCAGGCATATTGGAAAATGGTCCAAACCTATCTCAAGGATATTTGGCATATCTCACTGCCCCTACAACCTAGGGTTTTCCTCTTCCATCAACTACGTCTGCCTGAACCTACCCGGGTAGAACTCCCCAAGGTACCCCCGCTAGTTCACGTCATCTTACTGGTAGCGCTCCGTTGCATATTTGCCTCCTGGCTATCATCTTCAACACCTACACTTTCTGTAGTGATCCAACAACTAAAGCTCTTTTGTAATGTAGACAAACTGGACACTGAACGCCATAAGGACACTAGGACACACAAGTTCACTAGGACACATAAGTGGCAGGTGTTCATTGGTAATCACTATACGGCCTCGGAAATAGCTGATATTGTTCGTCCTTTCAGTCTAACGGAGTGGTATAGCCTGAATTCTTTGGGTAATACCTTGGGGGCTTTGAGACTCCCCCAGATGTGATTAGGTGGTAATTCTTCTCCTTCCCCCACAGTCATTGCAGGCTACTCGTTGTTAAAGCACTCCAGTATACTACTCATGTATTGTATATTATCTTTTACAAATTCTGGTTCTGTTACTTTTTGTGCAAAAATTTTATAAAATATGTTTGAAAAAAACAAACTTATACCGATATTCCGGTATAAGTTATCGGCTATTCATCCCACAACCCCCCCCCCCCCCCCCCCCCGCGACACCGCTGCAGATCATTGATTTAAAGCGGGCGCTTTAAATCAATGAACTGCAGTGGCTTTTGCACTGCCATAGGCCGCCGCCACCACCCGCTTCTCTCCCCCTGCCTGACCGGGTCCAACACCGCCACCGCGCCCCGTACCGCCACACCGCATCGCACCCCCCCCCCCACTGTCTCCCCCATCCCCAGTTTTATAATGACCTGTTCCCGGGCCCAAGGTCCACTCTACATCTGGCTCCGACGGCGTCCTCCTGAGCTGTCACTGTGCGCACTGACGGTGACGTCGCATTGAGGATGTCACTCGTCAGTGCGTACAGCGTAACGCAGGATGCAGCAGGAGCCAGAAGTAGCGTGGACCCCGGGCCTAGGGAACAGGTCATTATAAAACCGGGGATGGGGGAGGCAATGGGGCTGGGACGGTGCGGTGGGGGGGTGCGACGCGGTGTGGCGGTGGGGTGGCGCGGTGCGTGGGGGGCGTTCGCGGTGAGGTGGTGCGGCACGGTGGGGCGGTGCGGGGGGCGGGGCATTATCGGATTATCGGCAAGTTAATTGCCGATACCGATAACGCCCAAAATCGTGAATATCGGCCGATAATATCGGTCAAGCCGATAATCGGTCGATCCCTAATAGGTGCCAGGATCGTCCCAGGCTCACACTTTCCAGGTGAAGTCCCCCACACTGCAAAGAAGGAACGATCCCAGAAAAGATGCAGAGTGTGTCACAAGAGGGGGATACGGAAGGACACCACCACTCAATGTGACACTTGCCCCGATAAGCCGGGCCTCTGCATTAAAAACTGCTTCAGGGAGTATCACTTGAGGGGGGGGTCCCACTGTTCCTCCTCCATAGGAGAAATACAAAGCTCAAGGACCCTGACTGATCTCCGGCACCTCTGAGACTGGTGTGCATGCTGTTTACGGACAAATATGAGGTATGTCCTTACTACAAAGAAATGTATTTACACATTTACAATGACATTTTTTCCTTTTACCACTTGTGAAAATGAAAAATTTGGGGTAACCCCAACATTTTAGTGTAAAAAAAAATAAAATTTTTCCTTTTCACATCCCACTTAATGAACATTTATCAAACACCTGTGGGGTGTTAAGGCTCACTGTACCCCTTGTTACATGCCTTGAGGGGTGTAGTTTTCAAAATAGTATGCCAAGTGTTTTTTTTTTTGCTATTCTAGCATCATAGCGACATGCCCCCCCATTTCAGCAAAATTTGCAAATGTGGCTGCTTCTCTTCTGAGCATTGTAGTGCACCCACAGTGCACTTGACATCCACACATGGGGTATTTCCATACTCAGAAAAGATGGGATTACACATTTTGGAGGGCATTTCTCCTATTACCCCTTGTAAAAAAAAAATTGGGGGGAAACCAGCATTTTAGTGAAAACATTTTTTTTTTTTTAATTTACACATTCAAAGTCGTCAAACATCTGTGGGGTGTTCAGGCTCACTGTACCCCTTGTTACTTTCCTTGAGGGCTGAAGTTTCCAAAATAGTATGCCATGTGTTTTTTTTTTTTTTTTTTTTGCTGTTCTGGCACCATAGGGGCTTCCTAAATGGGACATGCGCCCCAAAAACTATTTCAGCAAATTTGGCTTTGCAAAAGCCAAATGTGACTCCTCTTCTGAGCATTGTAGTGCACCAGCAGTGCACTTGACCTCCACATATGTGGTGTTTCCATACTCAGAAGAGATGGGGTTACAAATTTTGGGGGGCATTTTCTCCTATTACCCCTTGTAAAAATGTAAAATTTGGGGGAAAACCAGCATTTTAGTGAAAAAAAAATTATCATTTACACATCCAACTTTAACGAAAAGTCGTGAAACACCTGTGGGGTGTTAATGGTCACTGTACATTTTGTTACGTTCCTTGAGGGGTGTAGTTTCCAAAATAGTATGGCATGTGAGTTTTTTTTTGCTGTCCTGGTACCATAGGGGCTTCCTAAATGGGACATGCCCCCCAAAAACCATTTCAGCAAATTTTGCTTTGCAAAAGCCAAATGTGACTCCTTCTCTACTGAGCATTTTAGTGCGCCAGCAGTGCACTTGACCTCCACATATGTGGTGTTTCCATACTCAGAAGAGATGGGGTTACAATTTATTTCTGGTATATAAAGTAACCAAAAATACGCAATTCTGGAACTTAGTATTTTTTCATGTGTACGCCATTGACAGGGGGTTTAAATTAACATTATATATATATATATATATATATTTTTTTTTTTTTATTAACCCCTTAAGGACCAGGCCATTTTACACCTTAGGACCAGAGCGTTTTTTGCACATCTGACCACTGTCACTTTAAACATTAATAACTCTGGAATGCTTTTAGTTATCATTCTGATTCCGAGATTGTTTTTTCGTGACATATTCTACTTTAACATAGTGGTAACATTTTGTGGTAACTTGCATCCTTTCTTGGTGAAAAATCCCAAAATTTGATGAAAAATTTTAAAATTTTGCATTTTTCTAACTTTGAATCTTTCTGCTTATAAGGAAAATGCATATTCCAAATAATTTTTTTTTAATTCACATTTCCAATATGTCTACTTTATGTTTGAATCATAAAATTGACGTGTTTTTACTTTTGGAAGACACCAGAGGGCTTCAAAGTTCAGCAGTAATTTTCCAATTTTTCACAAAATTTTGAAACTCGCTTTTTTTCAGGGACCAGTTCAGGTTTGAAGTGGATTTGAAGGGTCTTCATATTAGAAATACCCCACAAATGACCCCATTATAAAAACTACACTCCCCAAAGTATTCAAAAGGACAATCAGTAAGTGTTTTAACCCTTTAGGTGTTTCACAGGAATAGCAGAAAAGTGAAGGAGAAAATTCACAATCTTCATTTTTTACACTCGCATGTTCTTGTAAACCCAATTTTTTTATTTTTATAAGGGGTAAAAGGAGAAAACGTATACTTGGATTTGTAGCCCAATTTCTCTCGAGTAAGGACATACCTCATATGTCTATGTAAATTGTTCTACGGGCGCAGTAGAGGGCTCAGAAGCGAAGGAGTGACAAGGGGATTTTGGAGAGTATGTTTTTCAGAAATGGTTTTTGGGGGGCATGTTGCATTTAGGAAGCCCCTATGGTGCCAGAACAGCAAAAAAAAAACACATGGCATACCATTTTGGAAACTAGACCCCTTGGGGAACGTAACAAGGAATAAAGTGAGCCTTAATACCCCACAGGTGTTTCACGGCTTTTGCATATGTAAAAAAAAAAAAAATGTTCACTAAAATGTGTGTTTCCCCCCAAATTTCAAATTTTTGCAAGGGTTAATAGCAGAAAATACCCCCCAAAATTTGTAACCCCATCTCTTCTGAGTATGGAGGTACCCCATAAGTTGACCTGAAGTGTACTACGGGCGAACTACAATGCTCAGAAGAGGAGGAGCACCACTGAGCTTTTGGAAAGAGAATTTGTTTGGAATGGTAGTCAGGGGCCATGTGCATTTACAAAGCCCCCCGTGGTGCCAGAACAGTGGACCCCCCACATGTGACCCTATTTTGGAAACTACACCCCTCACAGAATTTAATAAGTGGTTCAGTGAGCATTTACACCCCACTGGCATTTGACAGATCTTTGGAACAGTGGGCTGTGCAAATGGAAAATTAAATTTTTCGGGCGTGGTCTGGCCGCTGAACGGAATGGCCGCGTAGAGGAAGAGCTCCTGCTATGCACCACTGAATCTACAGCTTTTACTGCCGCTAGCGACTAACCAGCCCTACGGGGACCTAGCTGACGACAATGGCTACCTTTGGCAGAAAACGCAACTCCAAAACGGGGCGCTACAAACCGATGCAGCAGTTTTTTCAGGTCGGCTCCAAGAAGATGTCCGAAATCAAAGATGGCGCTGAGGAGCGCACAGTGCGGGAGCCTCACACGCGCGAAGCCTCTAAAAGAACCAACTCGCAGAGAGGCGGCGCTGCATGGAACCCTTCCCGAAATGGCTCTAGTGAAGAGGGACAGCCTCGCAGATTGCACTATGACCTACCGACTCATGGAGGGGACCCGGAGATATCTTCCCGCCGCCGATGTGGTGAGTCCACTCTTAACGACTCCCGTAGCTCGGCTCCGAGAGAGCCCGCGGCCTCCACCGGAGCCCTGCCAGGCCCGGTGGATATAGTTGTACCCTCTGTGTCCCCTCAAATCAGCCCACTCAAGCAACGCCCCAGGCTTCAGGACCCGGAGGGTCTGTTAGTCCCCTCTAACCCAGATGACACCGTTCCACTGCCGGAACCGGACTTATTTAACACTTACCCCACCTCGGACTCAGTGGTCTCGGACACTACCCTGAAGGATATGCTGCTGGCATTCCGCAGCACCCTGCACAAAGACTTTAGCCAACTGCGTAGACCTGTCCAGGCATCTATCCACCAGCTGGACTGCAAAATGGCCCACACTGAAACTAGCCTGACTAACTTTGCGGCAGCGCATAATGAGTTGGCTGATTCACATGATGACTTGAAAGACAAAGTGGCGGCCTTACAATCAAAAATAGTGGATGCCGAAGACAGAAATAGGTGCAATAATGTGAAATTTAGGGGCATCCCTGAGGATATAGCGCCATCCCAGCTCATGCATTATATTCAGGAACTAGCCCATACCCTATTGCCTAACATGGAAACCTACTTCTACAGCATTGACAGAGCTCACAGGGTGCAGAAGCCTCGCTCATTACCGGAGGAGGTCCCCAGAGACGTTTTGGCACGTTTTACATTCTTCCAGACCAAAGATAAACTGCTCCAGTTTTCTAGGAAGCATCCCAAGCTCCCAGCCCCGTATGATGGACTTAAAATGTATGCAGACTTGTCGGCCGCCACTTTACAAGCCAGATGAGATTTTAGTCAGCTGACTGGACTTCTCCGTGACCTGGATATGCCCTACAGGTGGGGATACCCGACTAAAATACTACTACAACATCAAGGCCGGACCTTTGTCTTCTCCTCAGTGGATGAGGGAATGGACGCTCTTCATGCCTGGGGCCTCCTCGCAGATGGGGATCCGTGTGAGCGTTCCACGCCTTCCGATGGCCCGCCAGCTAGAGACTCTGACCTGCCCAGACCTATTGATGCTACTAGCCCTGGTTAATTGAAGGTGCAAAGCAGACCTTTGTATGTGTTTATTGAATATCTCCACGCTTCCCTTAGAGCTGGTATTACTGAATGTGACATACAGCCTGGTTCAAGCTTTATTGCATGTTTCTCTTTTTCTCCTTCTCAACCCCCTAGTTTCTCACCTGTTGTGATTTTTGTTTCCAATTTCTATTTAGACAGTCTCTGTCGCAGTGTGACATCCCTGTCTAGGTGTCAGACGACACCAGTCAGGTTTTTAACTGAAATTACAGTAACCTTTACTAGCACATCTTATCTAACCCTTTGGTGTGCCCTGTTTTAAGCAGACTCCAGATACTTGGTAGAACTGTGTGTAACGTACCACCTGGTGCGAACTGTATTACGTCTTTTCCCTACTTCTTTCTCTTTCCTTTCTAGCTTTACATTTATTATAGTGTCTATTGGTTGTATATCCGGACAGTGTCTGTTGCAGTGTGACATCCCTGTCTAGGTGTCACAGACGCCAGTCAGGTTTTTAAACTCTCCTCCAGCAATCCTTCTTAGCGCAAGATATCTAGCACATAGATACGCCCTACTTTGAGCAGTATTTACATATCCGGTGTAACCACTAAGGTGTTGTGTGACATCCCTGTCTAGGTGTCAGGAGACACCAGTCAGGTTTTTAATCCCCCTCATAATCCGCAACTCCTCGTCTAGCGTGGTGTGTGTGGGGTGACATAGCATTTAGCACAGTTTCCTATCCTCATTTCACTACATTCTGGTGTGGCGCGACACCCCTGCACGGGTACTGAGTGCTCCCGGCCAGGGTCCTACGGCACTCTGAACATACCTTGCCGCAACCCTCTCTGACCCCTCCACTGCCCGATACTCCACTATGGGCATCAACATTATTTCGCTCAACGTTAATGGCCTGAATAGCCCATTTAAAAGACAACTCCTATGGAGGGAACTAGAACGCAGACATGCGACGGTGGCCTGTATACAGGAGACCCACCTCTCAGCTACTAACACCCCATCCATTCGCCATAGATGTTTCCCACATGTACTCTACTCCACATATCGGTCCAAAAAGAGGGGCGTCCTGATTGCAGTGAGGGACAATGTAGATTTCCACATCACAAAACAGATTGTTGACCCCAATAGTAGATACCTAATATTACTCTGCTCCATTGATGGGACTGCTTATATGATTGCTAACCTATATGCTCCCAACTCCCACCAACTTAGATTTTTTTAGGAAAGTATGGAAAGTAATCAGCAAACACAAACAGGGGAACTTACTGATATGTGGCGATTTTAACACAATCTCTGACCACAACCTTGATACCTCTCATCCAACAATCAGACGAAGGCCCTCACTGAAGGATACTCTGAGAGACCTTGATCTCTTCGATATGTGGAGACTGCACCACGCTTCAGAACGCGACTACTCCTACTTTTCCCCCAGATACCACACATATTCCAGAATCAACATGATACTTACCTGCAGATCGTTTATAGATAGAATTGAATCCACAGCTATTGGGGAAATCACTTGGAGCGACCACGCTCCTGTTCTCATGACTATTTCAGACAAAATGCCGACACACAGCGATTTTGTATGGCGAGCAAATGCACACATTATTGCCCACTCTGACCACTCACAAACCCTCGCCAACACTCTATCTGATTACTTCCAACAAAACTGCACACCAGAAGTGACGGCCCCCACAGTTTGGCTTGCCCACAAAGCGGTCATAAGAGGTAAATTCATACAATTAGGGACGTATCTTAAAAAACAGCGTACTCTGCACACTGATGAAGCACTAGCACGAATCGCCACGTTGGAAGCCATCCAAAAATGCAAACCCTCAGCGGAGACGGCCTCAGAACTGATGAGAGAAAGGGTACAACTGCGCAGGCTGCTGCTTTATCAGTGTGAGAAGAGCTTTAAAAAAACTAGATTGAAATATTACTCTCAAGATAACAAAACTAGTGCCTTACTGGTGAAAAAATTGAAACCGGCCTACATTAAACAAAAAATCCCACATATGGTCCACCCGTTTACTGGTAAAACGGAATTGGCACCTAGAGCTATTGCAAATGCCTTTCGGGACTATTATGATGCCCTGTACAACCTCAATAGAGACCCTGCTGTTCCCCAGCCTATGGCTCCTCAAATCTCTACTTTCCTCACCTCTTTAAACCTACCAAAACTCTCAGACACAGCCCTAGACTCCTTGAACCGACCGATCACGTCTCAGGAGATCCTAGATGCGATTTCTTCGCTCCCGAACAACAAAGCGCCAGGCCCAGATGGTCTGCCTAATGAATACTACTCTAAATTTAGCACTATATTAGTGCCTCACTTACTGAGGGTGTTCGGGGGGGCCATGGAGTCAGGTAGTTTCCCACAAGAAATGTTATCGGCATTGATCAGCACTATTCCCAAACCTGGGAAATCGACTAACAATACGGCCCACTTTCGCCCCATATCATTATTAAATAGCGACGTTAAAATATATGCCAAAATACTCTCCACTCGCCTTGGCCCTTTTATGCCCCAACTACTTCATAAAGACTAGGTGGGGTTTACCTACGGAAGACAGGCCCCTGATAATACCAGGAAGGTAATCTCCTTGCTACAACACTCGGAACACCTTAAACTCCCCACAGCATTCCTTACCTTAGACGCAGAAAAAGCCTTCGACAGGGTGAACTGGCAGTACGCGTTCTCAGCCCTTGAAGCATTTGGCCTCTCTGGACCTATTATTGGGGCGATCAGGGCTCTTTACTCCAACCCTGCTGCTCGTGTCTTTACCACTGGTGTATTATCTGACCAGTTCACCCTGTCGAACGGTACGAGACAGGGCTGCCCTTTCTCCCCCCTTCTTTTTAACCTCTCCATCGAACCCTTAGCTCAAGCTATCCGAATGCACCCAGGCATTAAAGGCATCCAAGTAGGCTCCCACGAACACAAATTAGCTTTATTTGCTGACGATGTCCTGCTCTCCCTGACTGAAGTAGAAACGTCCCTACCCAACCTGTTTGATGTGATAGCCAAATTCAGTTCTATCTCCTACTACAAATTGAATACCTCTAAATCCCAGCTCCTACCCTTCCACCTACCTAACAATGTGCTTCTTTCACTCCAATCCAGATTCCCTTTAGACTGGCAGGATCACGATGTCACCTATCTAGGTATACAACTTACCAACCCCACTTCCCATCTATTCAAGTCCAACTTCTTACCTATGTCTAGCTTACTTTCCACTTTCATGACAGCATACTCTAAAATCATTCCATCTTGGTTCGGGCGTATAGCTGCATTTAAGATGATGCTTCTCCCGAAGATACTGTATCTTTTTCGCACCATTCCCATAACTATCCCACAGTCATACTTTCGCTCCCTGCAGAGACAAGTGTCCCAATATGTGTGGGCCTCCAGAAAACCCAGAGTCCCTAAACATATCATGACTGCACACAGATTGGGTGGAGGCCTTGGTCTCCCCCAAATGGAAGACTATTATATTGCAAGCTTACTTGACCAAGCACAACACTGGTGGTCCCTTCACCCAGACAAATTGTGGATTGACATGGAGACTACCTATTCCTATCCCTGTTCTCTAAAATCCCGCATACTGCTACTTACAAGGAACCTCAGTCCACCTAAATCGCACATCACAGCACTTACGTCTACTGACAGAGCGTGGAAATATGCCCTCAAGACATTCTCCCTGGACTCCACGTGTTCACCCTCTGACCTGCCCCTAGACTATATAGAATTCCTCATCCCTGACTTAGACCTTAAACTGTGGGGTTCACATGGCATTTATTCAGCCAAAGACCTACTCAGTCCTATGGGCGACGTCAATTTTTCTTATTTAAGAGACACGTACCATCTGCCGCACAAAGAATTCTACAAATCTCTACAAATTAGAAGCTTAGTGACAGATAGTTTTGCAACTGAACACAAAATGCCTACTAGCTGTCGTAGGTACTTGAACAGCGACTCACATGCAGACAGAGGTATCACCTTTTTTTTTACAACCTATTACATGAAAAAAAGAACATAACTAAACAACACTATATGGAAAAATGGGAAAAAGACATTGGCCGGGAATTTACCATTGACCAATGGACAAGCACCTTCAACTACATGCGTACCCTATTTAGAGCCACTAACCACCAAGAGGTGGTCGCTAAGACCATTTACAGATGGTACTTTACCCCCTCCAGAATACACTTGATGAACCCGACTTGTTCCAATCTGTGTTGGAAGGATTGTGGAGAGGTAGGGAGTCTTATCCACTTATTGTGGAGCTGCCCTAAAATTGCACACTTATGGAAGGGGATAGAGATACTGGCCCACAGACTGACTCAGATCAAACACCTCCTGAAACCTGAAACGGCTCTCTTACTGATGTACCTAGATACGTTTTCCCCTGATGTGAGGATGCCCCTTGCTCAACTATTCATGTCCACTAAACTACTACTTACTAGACAGTGGAAATCAAACCAAGTACCCCACCTGTGTGAGGATATTAACTTGGTCAATCTCACCTGTGCCTACGAGAGAGCGTTCTCATTTGCACACAACACCATCCCCAAGTACCGGAAACAATGGGGAGTTTGGATATCTAGTCCTCACTGTCCTCTCAGACTTAGTGACGAGGTTACTTGAAAGATTGTTACCTGCTTATTGTACTTTCTTTGGATAACTGAGCCATAGCCCATGTTCCCTAGGGCTACATTTCTCTCTTGTTCTAATGTTCAGAGTGTTCCATCACTCTATGTAGAGTTCCTGTTAGATAGGCTCCGCCTACTGTTGTTCCCTAGTGTTTATTTTGTATTAATGCTTCTATGCTTGTATACATTGTCATAGTAGATTTTGTGTTAATCTCTGAAATACTTCAAAATAAAACAATTTTTGAATAAAAAAAAAAGAAAATTACATTTTTCATTTTCACGGATCACTGTTCCAAAAATCTGTCAGACACCTGTGGGGCGTAAATGCTCACTGTACCCCTTATTACATTACATGAGGGGTGTAGTTTCCAAAATGGGGTCACATATGGGGGGGGTTCCATTGTTCTGGTACCATGGGGGCTTTGTAAACACAAGTGGCCTTCAATTCCGGACAAATTTTCTCTTCAAAATCCCAATGGCGCTCCTTCTCTTCTGAGCATTGTAGTGCACCCATGGAGCACTTTACATCCACATATGGGGTATGTTCTTACTCAGAAGAAATGGGGTTACAAATTTTGGGGGGCTTTTTTTATTTTCCCTTGTGAAAATGAAAAATTTAGGGTGACACCAGCATTTTAGTGAAAAAAAATATTTTTTTTTCATTTTCCCATCCAACTTTAATGAAAATTTGTGGGGTGTTCAGGCTCACTATACCCCTTGTTATGTTCCGTGAGGGGTGTCGTTTCCACAATGGGGTCACATGTGGGTATTTATTTTTTTGGGTTTATGTCAAAACCGCTGTAAATCAGCCACCCCTGTGCAAATCACCAATTTAGGCCTCAAATGTACATGGTGCGCTCTCACTCCTGAGCTTTGTTGTGCGTCCGCAGAGCATTTTACGTCCACATATGGGGTATTTCCGTACTCAGGAGAAATTACAAATTTTGGGGGTCTTTTTTTTCCTTTTACCTCCCGTGAAAATAAAAAGTAAAGGACAACACCAGCATGTTAGTGTAAAAATTTTTTTTTTTTTACACTAACAGGCTGGTGTAGACCCCAACTTTTCTTTTTCATAAGGGGTAAAAGGAAAAAAAGCCCCCAAAATTGGTAGTGCAATTTCTCCCGAGTACGGAGATACCCCATATGTGGCCCTAAACTGTTTCCTTGAAATATGACAGGTCTCTGAAGTGAGAGAGCGCCATGCGCATTTGAGGACTAAATTAGGGATTGCACAGGGGTGGACATAGGGGTATTCTATGCCAGTGATTCCCAAACAGGGTGTCTCCAGCTGTTGCTAAACTCCCAGCATGCCTGGACAGTCAGTGGCTGTCCGGAAATGCTGTCAGTTGTTGTTTTGCAACAGCTGGAGGCTCTGTTTTGGAAACACTGCCGTACAATACTTATTTTTATTTTTATTGGGGGGACAGTGTAAAGGGGGTGTAAATGTAGTGTTTTACCCTTTATTATGTGTTAGTGTAGTGTAGTGTAGTGTTTTTAGGGTACGTTCACACTGGCAGAGATTTACAGTGAATTTACCGCTAGGAGTTTACGCTGCAGCTCATACTTGAAGCAGAAAACTTACTGTAAACCCGCCAGTGTGAATGTACCCTGTACGTTCACATGGGGGGGGGGGGGGGGGCAAACCTCCAGCTGTTTCAAAACTACAACTCCCAGCATGTACTGACAGACCGTGCATGCTGGGAGTTGTACTTTTGCAACAGCTGGAGGCACACTGGTTGGAAAACCTTCAGTTAGGTTCTGTTACCTAACTCAGTATTTTCCAACCAGTGTGCCTCCAGCTGTTGCAAAACTTCAACTCCCAGCATGTACTGATCGCCGAAAGGCATGCTGGGAGATATAGTTATGCAACAGCTGGAGGTACGCAACTACAACTCCCAGCATGCAGAGACAGCTGTTTGCTGTTTGGCATGCTGGGAGTTGCAGTTTTGCAACATCTGGAGAGCTATAGTTTAGAGACCACTGCACAGTGGTCTCCAAACTGTGGACCTCCAGATGTTGCAAAACTACAACTCCCAGCATGCCCAGACAGCAAACTGCTGTGTGGGCATGCTGGGAGTTGTAGTTTTGCAAGATCTGGAGGTGCACAGTATAGAGATCACTGTGCAGTGGTCTCAAACTGTAGACCACCAGCTGTTGCAAAACTGCAACTCCAAGCCTAAACAGCTCTCTGGGCATGCTGGGAGTTGTAGTTTTGCAACATCTGGAGGGATACAGTTTAGAGACCACTATGATGGTCTCAAACTGTAGCCCTCCAGATGTTGCTAAGTAACTCACCGGCTTCCGTCGGATCCAGGGAGCTGCGTCGCCGTCCTTTTCTTCCGCCGATCGTCGCCTACTGCCGCCGCTGATCGTCGCCCGCTGCCGTCACCGACGGGTAAGTGGATCTTCGGCGCCGGTCCCTGTCAGTTTCCCCGTCCTGCCCCGCCTATTGTGGGTGGGCAGGACGGGGAAACCGAAAGTAAACCCCTCCGTCCCTGATCTGCTATTGGTGGTCGCGTCTAGACCACCAATAGCAGAGATAAGAGGGGTGGCAACCCTGCCACCTCACTCCTATCGCTACAGGGGGATTGTGGGTGTCTAGGACATCCGCGATCCCCTTTATTTTCCGGGTCACCGGGTCACTATAGACCCGTATGACCCGGAATAGCCGCAAATCGCAAGTGTGAATTCACTTGCGATTTGCGGCGATCGCTGACATGGGGGGGTCTGATGACCCCCCTGGGCATTTGCGCGGGGTGCCTGCTGATAGATATCAGCAGTCACCCTGGCCCGGTCCCCGCCCGGCGCGCGGCGGGGACCGAAATTCCCACGGGCGTACAGGTACGCCCTTGGTCCTTAAGTACAAGGGAGCAAAGGCGTACCTGTACGCCCTTGGTCCTTAAGGGGTTAAACGGCTTTTATTGAAGCAAAGAGTAACATCAACAAACAGTCAAGCATATGTAATTAGAGACATCCAGTACACAAGTGAAGAAGCGGCACTCCAAAAATCATTTAGGCTGTATTTATTCACCCATCAGGTGCAAAGGTGCGACGTTTCAGCCTCACAATGAGGCTTTTCTCAAGCTGTTGAGCTATAAGCTCTTGGTTTCATACAGTGCCGATTTCTCCACACCTTTGGCCTTTTTGTAATTAGAGACATGTGTTCAAAAAAATATCACTGATACAAGGCTTATAAGGAATGTAAACATGAACATATGATGGTCCTAAGAAATTCAGATGGTTGGACCTGATCACTAGAAAATTCAGTAAGCAATCTAATGTACATCATAAACTGTTAACCCGGAGTCCCCAGGTAACACAGTTGCTATGTCCGTCCTGTATGCCATATGCTTCAGTCAAGAAAAATGAACCTTCTGAATAACCAGGAAAAGAAGGGTGGGTTCAAGAAACAGAGTAGGAAAAAGGAAAACCAGACAAGTAGTCTTGTACCTGGGTAGGGAGGCAGGGGAAGGTAGAAAAGGGTCGGTGTGGAGGGAGGGGGGGGGATGGGAGACAGTTAGGAAGAGAGATATATAGGGGGCACATCATGGGCCCAAACCAATACTCAACAACACCAACCTGTAGCTCTCTGGTCGCTGTTCTCCGCAGATCCACCACCCCTCATCACGAAGGTGACCACGGCTGTCCTGAAAGCAATCTTATCATTTCAGTGTTTTAAGAGCTATACTCTAGGGTGTGAGGGAGGGGTCGGGGGGGGGGGGGGGGGGGTCGGGGAGTGGTGGGAAAGGGCGTCTCTGTCCCTATACATGGGTGTCTCTAAGAAGGCTAACCAAGGGCCCCAAATGACCCCAAATCTATCATTACGACCTGCTGTGTCAGCCATCAGTTCCTCCATCCTGTAGAGAAACAGCACCTCTGCATACCATTCTGTCAAGATCGGGGGCTGTGTGTCCTTCCACTTCCTAGGTATCACTGTGCGTGCCGCTAATAGGAGGCAGTTGGCTAGTATTCTAGAAGGGGTCCTCCTGGTTGAGGGGAGAATGGACAGCAAAAGGACCTTAGGGTCATTCGGCTACACCAGTCCCGTGATGGTAGTGATTCAAGAAACCACTGTCGCCCAAAACCCAGTTAATGACGGGCAAGACAACCATATGTGGTTCATCGTGCCCCTGTCGGACCCGCATCTCCGACACAAGTCAGAGATTGTAGGAAACATTTTGTGGAGCACGACAGGTATCCTGTACCATCAGGAAAGGAGTTTGAAGTTGGTTTCCTGCGATTTGCAAGAAATCAACATTTTATAACAACTAGTGAAAGCGGACGTCCAGTCCGCTGGGGCAAAAGAGGTGTGTAGCTCCTCCTCCCAGGCCCGGGTGTAGTTCGGTAAGCTCTGGGCTTTTTCCTCTAAGAGAAGACCGTATATGGTTGACACCGCCCTAAGTGGTCGGGTGGAGGAGGCACACATCTGCTCAAAAGGTAGTAGGGGCCTATTCAGATTTAGTTGCCTACCCTCAGTCTCTATGTAGTGTTTCAGCTGTAAGTATTGTAAGTATCTAGCTGGGGTACGAAAATGTGGGTGCACTATCTCGTCATAAGGGCGTACTAGGGTACCATCCAGAAAGACCCGCAACGGTAGGGAGGGAGGGTCAGATAGACCAAAGAAGGAGGTGCTCCTCAACCCTGGGGGGAAGCTGGGATTACCAAGCACTGGTGTCATCGGTCCGTCCGGGGCAAACAGTTGGGTATGTCGCAGGAAACGTTTCAGTATCCCCACCAAGTCTCTGTGGCATCACTCGGTAGTGATGTATTAGTAGGGAGCCAGGGAGTGGAAACCATCAGACATCTAGTCTCCAGCGTCTCCACTTCCACCCACCGTTTTGAGGAGCAACCATGGAAGAAGTCCAACAACCATGTTAGGGAGGCCGCTATGAAGTAGGTTTCGCAATCAGGGACAGCCAGTCCACCCAATTGCTTCCTCCTGGTTAGAATCTGCTTGGCAATCCTCGATGGTCGCCCCGCCCAAACGAAGGTGCGTATTAGCTTAGCTAACTTATTGAAAAAAGATAGGGGTAGTAAAATCGGGACTGCCTGAAAAATATATAGCAGACGTGGCAAAACGTTCATTTTAAGAACATTCGCTCTTCCTAGCCATGAAAATGTACCTGACGACCACCTCTCCATGTCCCTTTCCAGAGTTGCAAGTATTGGTTGGAAGTTTAAACATAGTTGTCGTCTGGGTTAGCAGGTACCTGAATCCCTAGATACTTGATGGATCGAGTGGCCCACCGAAAGGGATGCGTCGCTTTTATCACCGACAGTTCAGACTCTGGTATGGTGACGTTCATCGCCACACTTTTGCTCATATTGATTTGGTGATTGCTAAAGAAGGAATACATATCCAGGGCTCTAGTGATTGCAGGGAGGGAGGTGGTCGGGGAAGATACAAATATCAACAAATCATCTGCAAAGGCCGAGCAGAGGTGAACCCACCTGAAAAGCCGGCTATATCCGGATCCTGTCTCAGGGCTACAAGAAGATGCTCCATGCACAAGGTATACAAGATTGGGGAGAGGGGACACCCCTGTCTCGTACCATTCCGGATAGAGATTGGAGTGGACAGCGAACCATTAACCCGTATTTACGCCATGGGGTCTATATACAAAGCTCCAATACATCCGCACATCAGGGGGCCCAAACCTATCTGTGACAAGGCTGCCTCCATGAACCCCCAGCTCACCCGATCAAATGCCTTTTTGGCATCTAGAGACAATAGCATTAACGGTTGATGGCGTGTCACCACCCTATGAACTATGGAAAATGCACGTACAGTATTATCCCGTGCTTCACGGGAGCGGGTGAAGCCTGATTGATCGGGGTGAACCAGAGAACCAAGGACTGCCTCTCTGCCACTAATTTTGCGAATAATTTGGTATCCGTATTGAGGAGCGAGATCGGCCTGTAGCTGGTACACAAATTAGGATCTCTCCCCTCCTTAGGGATGACAGTGATGTGTGCACTGAGCGATGCGGTGGGGAAACCCCTGTCAGAGGTGACGCTGTTAAAAGAGCGACACATGATAGGAACTAGCTGTGATTTCAGTGTTTTGTAGAATTTACAAGTATACCCGTCCGGACCTGGGCTCTTGCCGGAGGGCATGTCACCTATAACCTTTTCTATCTCCTCTTCCGTGAATGGGGCCTCAAGGGTCGAGATTGAATCGTCCGATAGTCTGGGGAGGGCCGTTTTAGTGATATAGTCTTGGAGCGTCAAAGTCAGCCCGATTGGCGAGGAAGTAGAGGGGGAGGGGAGGGGAGATTATAGAGGGCAGAATAGTATTTTTCAAAGGCCGCTAATATGTCTTTCGTGAGGTAGCTCTTCCCGCCCTCAGGTGTGTGGATGGATGGGATGTATAGGGCAGCCCGTTTATCTCTAAGGGCCCTCGCCAAAAGTCTCCCAGGTTTATTGCCCCACTCGTAAAAGGACCGTGAGCATTGCTAGCGGTATCTTTTGTATGAGTCATTGAGTATAATACTGATGTTGTGCCGCACCTTAATCAACTCCCTGAGAGTGGACTCTTGCAGCGTCTGTTTATGCAATGCCTCCAGTTTGGACAAGGTCTCAAAGAGACTTTTGAGTTTCCCCGCTTTCTCCCTTTTCAAACGCGAGCCATGTTTAATCAGGACTCCCCTAAACACACACTTAAGTGCTTCCCACTGTACCGGGAGCGGGGTCTGATCAGATACGTGATCATTGCAGAAATGTGACACAGTGGATTTAAGATCCGCCAGACAGACAGCGTCCAATAGCAGGGTTTCATTAGGGCGCCACATGAATCGGGGTGTGCTAAGATTAGGGATTTGAAATGTGCAAAATACCAGTGCATGATCAGAAATAAATAAATTCCCTATTTGTGTTGAGGAGAGGCGGGTCAGATAGTAATGGGGTAAAAATACATAGTCCAGTCTACTGTATGTTCCGTGTGGGTTAGAGAAATAGGTGTAGTCCCTCTCGTCTGGGTGCTGGAAGCGCCACACGTCGCACAGCTGCATTGTGTAAAGAAGACGACGAAGCCTACTCAACTGGCGGTAGATGTGCGCCGCGTGGAAACATCCAGCAGGGGTTGCAAGGGATATTAAAGTCGCCACTGAGCAACAACATGCCCTGAGCGAAGTCAGATAAATCTTCGAGGACCCGGGTCAGGAACGTAATTTGTGCAGAGTTCAGTGAGTAAACAGTCGCTACAGTCAGCACTTGGTCCAGAACCTTTCCCCTCACAAATAAATAACGTGCTTCCAGGTCGGAACGGACCTCAGATACTATAAAGGGAGACGACCTGTGGAAGCCGATAGACACTCCCTTGGGTCATGAGTCGGGGTTAGGGCTATGAACCCATGTGGGATAGTAACGACTAAGGGACGTCGGGAGATGTCCCTCCTTAAAATGTGTCTCTTGCAGACACAGTATCTGAACCTTCTGCTTGTGCATGTGGTATAGTATTTTGGATCTTTTTTAGGGGACATTAAAATCCTGTACATTCAATGTTGCTAGTTTGACAGTAGCCATACTCACAATGTCGTGGTCAGGTGATGGAGGCGGTGATCAGCTGGATTCAGATAACAAACGACCAGAGAGGTCTACAGCGAATATAAAAAAGAGGGAAAATAAAAACAAAAATAACAGTTAGTAACAGGTAACAAGGAATTCACAAAGAAAAAAGCAAGTAATATTGCAAAAGGATACTAATTGCAGAAAAAACCTCTGCACACTGGGTGCACTTATCGTACACCCGCCCTCCTAAGTGGGGGAGGGAGTGAGTGAGGGAAGGTAAGAGAAACTAAGGCCCTATGTGTGGAGGCACTAACAGTTATATCTATCAGGTATGACATAGACTCCGAGAGTCCGTCAACGGCTGGCTAAATATGAAAGGCCGATCCATGTGCAGGATCGGGCGAGGGAATGAGTACCGGGGAACGCTCATTGAGTACTAGGGAACAGGAGTACTATCCTAGACTATTTGAGAGCTGCTAGAGGGTGGAGATCGGGGGTGAGACCAAACAACTTCGCATAGCACTAGAAACATTCAAGACTATGTTGCACATTAGCTGGTATCAGCTCATCAAGTCTCATGGGAGGGACCATCTGTTCTATATCGCTTTCTGTGTTGACACTGCGGCATCGGCCAATCTGGGTGAGGGCGCCTGGCAGCAGATCTCTGAGAAGCCCCCTGAGAAGGAGGGGCAGCATAAGGGTCCTGTAGAAACGCAGTCCAGTCAGGTAGGGTCAAGTGCGGAAGGCCCAAGAGGTCCAGAAACCGGGGAAGGTCTCCCGGTGTTTTCAGACTTGCTGTAATGTCTCCCGAAGTCACATGCAGAGCGAAAGGGAATCCCCAGTGGTAAGTCATTTGCCTGTCCTGTAGCAGACGTAGTAGGGGTCTCAAGAGGGCTCTCTGTCGTAGGGTACGCCTAGACAAGTCTGGGTAGATTTGAATTTTAGCCCCGTCAAAGTCCACGTCACCTTTTTGGCGTACTTTCTGCATTATTTGTTCTTTCAGGGTGTACTTATAAATCCTGCAGATGACATCACGTGGTCGAGTCGGATCTGTGCTAGGGGCTCTAAGCGCCCTATGAACCCTGTCAATTTCGATGAGAGAGTCTGGCGGCCGATTTAGAATCATATTGAATATCCCCACCACAGTATGCAGTAAGTCCGGAGTCCGGGTGGCCTCAGGCAGCCCCCGCAGTCGCATATTATTGTGACGGTTACGATTCTCAATATCATCAAGATGATCCGTGAGCGCTAGCTGAGTAGTCACATGTTTGTGCATAGTTGACTGCATATCCTAGATGGTCTCCAGCACGGATGATTGAAAGTCCTCCAGAGCAGACACCCTGGTCTGTAGTGCAGAGACTTCTTTTTTAACTGGTTGCAGGTCTTGGCGCCACGCATATTTCAAGTCCAGAGCCATGGCTGACATATCTGCCTTTGTCGGTAAAAGGTACAATAGCGCCTGAAGTTCCAGGTGCCCCTTCAGCAGGGCCACAGCCATAGCAGGGGGAGGTAGGTCAGTAGAGTGCAACTCTTCAGCAGCATGTGGGGTTACAGGGACTGGTAGTTGCTGCAGGGGCTGCAAGGAGGGAGAGCCCCTCAAGGTGGTCCCGGCTGCTAATTGCGCATCAGGCCCCTGTGCAATCAAGGCCAATGAGTGTGAGGGGTCAGGGGACTGTGCGCTTCTCAGAGGTCCAGGAGTTTGTGGTTGTTGTGGGGCGCAGGAGCCGACCCCCCCCCCCAGGCAGGAGGACAGGGGTCAGACCCTCCACGGCTAGCTACCCCTCAGATGAGGAGTGACATAGTCCAGGGGAGACCGGGGGACTCCGGAATATGCAGGGAATGCTTTGTGAGGGGTATGGGGCCCCTCCCTGGCATGGTGGGGGAGGAGAAGGGGTGTTAGACGGGCGCCCCTGTGCCTCATCCCACCCCAACATACCGTGACTGTCAGCTGAGGCCCGCTCCTTTACAGCTGCAGAGGGGGATCGCAGGGTCCGTGAGTGTTCCTGGCTGTTCGCAGCGAGGCTGCCGTGCGCACCACCCTTGTGTCTTGTCTGCACACTCTGAGGGGAGAATTCTGGGGACGCTGCATCCTCGCTGACTGCAGGTAAGGACCTCCGTGTGTCCATTCCTCTTGTCGGGAGGTTCAATAGTGCCGGCAGAAGTTTCCTCAGCGGTCCGATGGCAGTTCCAACCGCCCTCCACTGCGTGGTCTGAGTAGGAGGAGGGGCGGACGCGCTCTCCTCCTGAGGTGCCCGCGCCATCTTGGAGAGCCCAGCCATCTCGCTCCGGCTCTCCTCCAGCTCTTGCAGCGGCGTGAAGAAGTTTGAGATGGGGACCGTTGTCTGCTGCGGGGGTCCCTGCTTCTTTCTCTGCCTCCCTCTCTGCCTGAAGTAAACAGCCTGGCTGACTGACCATCTGTTGCAGAGCTCCAGGGAAATGTAGGAAGGTAAGTAAAAGTTTGTTTTGTCATTTTTTGCAGCCCGGGCCGGATGGAATAGAAAAAGTCTGCACCGGACATCTCCTTTAATAACTCTGGGAGGCTTTTAATTCATTCTGACTCTGAGATAGTTTTTTCATGACATATTCTACTTTATGTTAGTGGCAAATTTTTGTCGATACTTGCATCATTTCTTGGTGAAAAATTCCAAAATTTGATGAAAAAATGTAAAAAAAAAATTTCTTTACTTTGAAGCTCTCTGCTTCTAAAGAAAATGGACATTACAAATAAATTATATATTGATTCACATATACAACATGTCTGCTTTATGATTGCATCATAAGATTGACATGTTTTTACTTTTGGAAGACATCAGAGGGCTTCAAAGTTCAGCAGCAATTTTCCAATTTTTCACAAAATTTTAAAAATCAGAATTTTTCAGGGACCAGTTCAGTTTTCAAGTGGATTTGAAGGGCCTTCATATTAGAAATGCCCCACAAATGACCCCGTTGTAAAAACTGCACCCTTCAAAGTATTCAAAACTTAGGAAGCCCCTATGGTGCCAGAACAGCAGAAAAAACCCCACATGGCATACCATTGAAACTCCACCCCTCAAGGCACGTAACAAGGGGTCCAGTGAGCCTTAACACCCCACAGGTGTTTGACGATTTTTCGTTAAAGTCGGATGTGTAAATGAAAATACTTTTCTTTTCACTAAAGTACAGTTTTTTCCCCAAATTTACCATTTTTACAAAGGGTAATGGGAGAAAATGCCCCCCCAAAATTTGTAACTCTCTTCTGAGTGTGGAAATACCCCATGTTAGGATGTAAAATGCTCTGCAGGCGAACTACAATGCTCAGAAGAGGAGTCATATTTGGCTTTTGGAAAGCAAATTTTGCTGAAATGGTTTTTGGGGGGCAAGTCGCATTTCGGGAGCCCCTATGGTGCCAGAACAGCAAAAAAAAAAATACCACATGGCATACTATTTTGGAAACTACACCCCTCAAGGAACGTTACAAGGGGTACACTGAGCTTTAACACCTCACAGGTGTTTGACGACTTTTTGTTAAAAGTTTGATGTGTAAATGAAAAATAAAAAAAATTCACAAAAATGCTGTTTTTTCCCCTAATTTTACATTTAACAAGGAGTAATAGGAGAAAATGACCCACAAAATGGAAATACCCCATGTGTGGACGTCAAGTGCTCTGCTGGCGCACTACAATGCTCAGAAGAGGAGAAGCCCCATTGCGCTTTTGGAATGAGAATTTGTTTGGAATGGAAGTCAGGGGCCATGTGCGTTTACAAAGCCCCCCTGTGGTGCCAGCACAGTGGACCCCCCACATGTGACCACATTTTGAATACGACACCCCTCATAGAATTTAATAAGGGGTGCAGTGAACATTTATACCCCACTGGAGTTTGACAGATCTTTGGAACAGTGGGCTGAGCAAATGAAAAATTACATTTTTCATTTTCACGGACCACTGTTCCAAAAATCTGTCAGACACCTGTGGGGCGTAAATGCTCACTGTACCCCTTAATACATTACGTGAGGGGTGTAGTTTCCAAAATGGGGTCACATGTGGGGGGGTCCATTGTTCTGGCACTATGGGGGCTTTGTAAACACACGTGGCCTTCAATTCCGGACAAATTTTCTCTTCAACAGCCCAATGTCGCTCCTTCTCTTCTGAGCATTGTAGTGCGCCAGCAGAGCCCTTTACATCCACATATGGGGTATGTTCTTACTCAGAAGAAATGGGGTTACAAATTTTGTGGGGCTTTTTTTTCGTATTTTCCCTTGTGAATATGAAAAATTTTGGATAACTCCAGCATTTTAGTGAAAACATATTTTTTTCATTTTCCCATCCAACTTTAATGAAAATTCATCAAACACCTGTGGGGTGTTAAGGCTCACTATACCCCTTGTTTCATTCTGTGAGGGGTGTAGTTTCCAAAAAGGGGTCACATGTAGGTATTTATTTTTTTGCGTTTATGTCAGAACCGCTGTAAAATCAGCCATGTACAAATCACCAATTTAGGCCTCAAATGTACATAGTGCGCTCTCCCTTTTGAGCCTTGTTGTGTACCCGCAGAGCATTTTACGCCCACATATTGGATATTTCCGTACTCAAGAGATATTGTGTTACAAATTTTGGGGATCTTTTTTACCTTTTACCGCTTGTGAAAATAAAAAGTATGGGGCAACACCAGCGTGTTAGTGTAAAAATGTTATTTTTTTACACTAACAGGCTGGTGTAGACCCCAACTTTCCTTTTCATAAGGGGTAACCCCAAAATTTGTAGTGCAATTTCTCCCGAGTACGGAAATACCCCATATGTGGCCCTAAACTGTTTCCTTGAAATGCAACAGGGTTCCGAAGTGAGAGAGCGCCATGCGCATTTAAGGACTAAATTAGGGATTGCATAGGGGTGGACATAGGGGTATTCTACGCCAGTGATTCCCAAACAGCGTGCCTCCAGCTGTTGCTAAACCCCCAGCATGGCTGGACAGTGAGTGGCTGTCTGAAAATGCTGGGAGTTGTTGTTTTGCAATAGCTGGAGGCTCCGTTTTGGAAACACTGCCGTACAATACGTTTTTCACTTTTATTGGGGGGGGGGGGGCAGTGTAAGGGGGTGTATATGTAGTGTTTTACTCTTTATTATGTGTCAGTGTAGTGTAGTGTAGTGTTCTTAGGGTACATTCACATGGGTGGAGTTTTACAGTGAGTTTTCTGCTAGGAGTTTGCACTGCGGCGAAAAATTTGCCACAGCTCATACTTGAAGCAGTAAACTCACAGTAAACCTGCCCATATGAATGTACCCTGTACATTCACATGGGGAGGCAAACCTCCAGCTATTTCAAAACTACAACTCCCAGCATGTACTGACAGACCGTGCATGCTGGGAGTTGTACTTTTGCAACAGCTGATGGCACACTGGTTGGAAAACCTTCAGTTAGGTTCTGTTATTTAACCTCTTAAAGACGCAGGGCATACATGTACACCTTAGCCCGGTCCCAGTCTAGAACGCCGGTTCACGCCATGACCCTGTGTCATAGCGGGTCGGTCGCGGCGGCTAATTAAAGCCAGGACCCTGGGCTAATAGCATGCGGCACCGATCTTTGTGCCGCGCGCTATAAACCCTTTAAGGTTCAAAGCGATCAAAGTTGATTGCGGTGTCTAAAGTTGAAAAAATTGCATCCCGGCAGCTCAGTCGGGCTGATCGGGAACACTGCGGTGAAACCATGGTGTCCTGATCAGTTAGGATGCCGAAGGAAGGTCCCCTACCTGCTTCCTCAGCTTCCGATTTCTCCATGCCCGAGATCAAGGCAGGAGAGGTCAAGCCCCGATAACACTGATCATCCACATGTAGTTTTATGTCAATGATCAGTATTAGGAATCAATGTAATGCATGTTATAGCCCCTAGAGGGGGCTATGACATAGCAAAAAAAAAAAGTTACTAGTGATAAATTCCACACAGAAAATGGACCAGTGGATGGAGGATCAATTTCATATCATATTTACAATTGGTCACTACCGTGATAACTAAATCATAATTTTACCATCCACCAAATTGGCCATTTGCCCCTAGTCCTTGACAAAGCCACTGATGTGGTGAAACGTTGGACGGGTATCTCAGTCAGTGATTTTAATAATTCCACCAACACTCTAATAATTAGATAGGTAGGAAGTGGACTGCAGCCACAATGCCTTTAGTACGCCAAACTTCGGATCAAGGCGTAAAAAATGAGCCATCAAACCGGACTGTACGTGAAAAATTTTTAAAGTTATAGGGGTCAGAAGATGACAATTTTAAACGTATAAATTTTCGTGCATGTAGTTATAATTATTTTCTAGAGGTAAGACAAAATCAAACCTATATAAGTATCATTTTAATCGAATGGACCTACAGAATAAAGAAAAAATTTCATTTTTACTGAAAAATGCACTGCGTAGAAGCGAAAGCTCTCAAAAGTTACAAAATGCCATTTTTTACAAAATTTTGTCGCACAATTAATTTTTTTTTTCATTTTGCCGTGGATTTTATGGTAAAATGACTAATGTCACTGCAAAGTAGAATTGGTAATGCAAAAAATAAGCCATAATATGGAATTTTAGGTGCAAAATTGAAAGGGTTATGATTTTTAAAAGGTAAGGAGGAAAAAACTAAAGTGCAAAAACAGAAAAACCCTGCGTCCTTAAAGGAAAACTGTCAGCTTGCTCCCCCCGCACTAACCAGCGGTACTGGCTGGTAGTGTGGGGGACGCTGATCAGTTTGATGCATGCCATGCTCGGATCCACTGCGCATGTGCTGGCTTCCTGTCTACACCCAGAAGCCGCTTCAGCGCAGTGGAGTCCTGAAATCAGCAGGGAGGAGAGGGAGATGATGAGGGAGAACATGAATATTCATAAGCCGGGTGGTGCTACGGGCCGAGTGGCGGTTATGTCACAGTGCCAGATGAAGGCAGTAACCCCGCCTGTGACAGTTAGCAGCTAATTTGCATATCAAGAAGAAAGAAGATAACGGGCGAACGGTGCAGAGAATCCGGGCATGGTATGCATCAAACTGATTTTTTATAGTCATCATAGGGGACTATTACATGTAGACTTTCAATTGCATACACTGATATATGCTGTGTGTTATGAGTGCAATATTAGTACAGGCTGCCATGACTTCCTACACAATTGGAGCACCGATCGGACAAGTCATAGGCAGGTAGGGACCCTCGGTCCATCAACTGAGCTGGTTGGGACACTGCGATTTCATTGCGGTAGTCCTAATCCACTGAGCTAAATGGCAATCTATTTTCACACTTTTAGATGCGTCTAAACTATGACTTCAGCTTTGATCATCTAAAGGGATAATGCCGAACATCACCCTGACCTGTGATATCCGATATTAGCCACGGGTCTCCAGCTCTGCTTCTCCTGAGCGCACTTCATAGTTGGGGAGCCCTGCGTCTTTAAGGTGATACACGTGCACAGCCACCATACGCACGTACACTGCCCCCATACGCACATACACTGCCCCCAAACACACAGCTCCCAAATACACACATACACAGCCTCCATATACCCATCCCCATTTGCACATATACACAGCCCCACATGCACAGCTAACATATACACATATATTCCCAGCCCCCCATATACACACATTGCCCCAAATACACACATAATTAGCCCCCATAAGTAAATACCTGTGAATACCAGGAGCTGCTCTGCTATTTGTTGCAAGTGCCAGGCAGGGAGAGGGAGGGACAGGTTGGCTGACATCACTCGCCAGTGTGTTCTAGCAGTAGCTGCTGGTAACTGATGTGCCGCGTACAGGCTTGTCTTATACCAGCAGCCAGTGCTAATTTAAAGTGGAAGTGTGATTCCCTCCCACCCTCCAGTTGGCACCTTCCAGCACCTAATGGTCAGTCCGGGCTGCTGGTCAGGTTCCAGTAATTAAAAAAAAAAGAACAAACTTGATGGCGCCGGGCCTCAGTGCCATTTGAGGGCTTGTTAGGTTCACAACCAATTGTACTTTGTAATGACACCTTTCATTTTACCATAAAATGTAAGCACAACACAAAAAAAAATACTTGTGGCAGGAAATTAAAAAGTTAAAATGATGTCTATGGCTACTGCTTTTAAAAATTGTACATTTCAAATCTTCTTATTCTGACCCCCAGAACTGTGTTATTTTCCATATATGATGTCTTATTTTTTGTGCTGTAGATTTTATCGGTATTACTTTTTCTGCAAGGAGACTCAGTGAATAGCAGCTACTGCATTTTGACTGGACATAAGACTGCTTTAAAAGAAACTTAGATAGCGAGTGTATGTGAGCATTGGCTGTGTATGGTTTTTAAGTGCGTGACTTGAGATTGCTGTTTCTGTTAATCGTATCCATTGGCATTCCAACGAAAATATGATGCTGACATATACTGTTAACAGGAGCGCCAGACCACATTCAGTTCTAAACTAGAGACTCCTTTTGAGACGTACGTGCTATTTTAAAAGCACAGCAGCCCCGTTTTTGAGTCCACTTAAAATAGACGATATGTCCCAAACAGCATCACATTGTTCTGCCATAGCCAAGTGAATTAGGTCCACTGCAGGGACAAAAACAAAGTGTGGACCTACCTTAACTGTTGCAATGCGTGATACGTTTTAAACACCTAAGGGTAGGAACACACTACGTTTTGGCCCCCCGTTATTCATATCTTTTGGCATCCCGCCAAAAACAGGATGCTGATGTATACTGTTAAAGGGCGCAGCGGAACCCATTCAATTCTATGGCCGAAAGGAGTCACCTAGTCACTCCTTTCGGGACGTGTGCACTATTTTAAAAGTGCAACAGCCCCTGTAATGAGTGCACTTAAAATAGTGCATATATCTCGAATAGAGTCACTAGGGGTGACTCCGTTCGGCAGCAGAAGTGAATGGGGTGCACTGCACTCTTTAACAGTATACGTCGGCATCCTGTTTTCGGCAGGATGCCGACAGATATAGTTAACCAGGGCCAGATCGTAGTGTGTTCCTACCCTAAGTTTGCAGAGTTTCCTGTGATGCACAGTTGAGTTGAGTTTGCCGTATAGCTGAGGGGAGTGGCTAGTAACTAGGAGCTGATAAATTGCATCTGGTTGCAGATTACTGGCCCTTTGCAAGGAGTATCAGTGAAAAGCTGATACTACAATTTGACTGGTAATAAGACTAATTTGAAAGCAACTTAGTGTGTGCGAGCACTGGGTGTGCATTTTAAAGTGTGCTATTTTTAAGTGTGTCTTGAGATTTAGTGATTTACAGCTATCTCCATAGGTTATTGTGTTTTAGGTTATTCCTATAAGTATACAATGTCCTCCATGTTTGACAATGCCATCCAATGTACATCTTCTTGTGCTATGTTTGTGTTCCTTGAACAGCCTTTTGAAGGGGAATATTGCTGTGATAGATGTACAGTTGGAAGCCCAGATCCTGGATCTAAATTAAAAACTTGCAACATTGAGAGGCAAGGATAACTTGAAGCGGAGTCGGCTGCTCAGTAAGCACGCAATCTATGGGGCAGAGAGAGCTGGAGGATAGTGGTAGGGAGGTTCAGGAGAAAGAGGCAGGTAGATTTGTGACAGGTAGAAGGCAGAGTAGAGAGATAAGGGTCATGAAAGCTAGCCCTGATGTGTCACATGCCAACAAGTTTTCCCAGTTGGTAGATGAGGGGGGGATGTCAGTTCAGAGTTAGTACTGCTGCAGCGAGAAACTGCCTCTGACAGCCAGGGGGGTGTCTGCTCCAATAAGATGTGAAGTAGGATTGCAGGGTGGCCAGACAGGTGCTAGTAGTGGGGGGATTCAATTATTAGGAAACCTGACAGAGAATTATGCCTCAAAGACAGGGTGAGGTAGCTTGAGGTTAGGGAGCTAAAAAAGTGACTTAGAAACTGGTGTATGAAGGAAGGGTTTGGGTTCATGAAGAGCTGGGCTGACTTTTCTGTTGAATACAGGCTCTACAGTACGGGCAGGATGCAACTCAATGAGAAGGGTGCAGCTTCGAGTCTTTATGTTGGTAATGTCCATAGGATAATGTAGAAAGTGCAGTTTATAGTAGTCCATTTTAGCACAATATATGAGTAATATGGCTTTGAAAGTGACCAGGTGATGGGATATTTCCCATTTTAGCATGAAAGTAATAATATATGAACATATTGAGTTACTTATTCTGTGCCTAGTCACTCCTTCAACACAAAAAGGTAAGTATGGTATAGTATGTTATGAATGTGCAAGACTCGAAGCCTGCAGTAGACTCTACTTCAGAACTATTATTTTCTTCTTAATATTTTCTTTCTGTTTGTTAAAAATTTGAACATTTGTTGCATAGATATGATGTTACAATATCTATTTGACTCCAATAAAAACACTGTTAAAGGTAAGGGTGCAGCTATGCTTGGGGAGAAAATGGCCAGAATGGTTAAGGAGTTTTTAAACTAGGGACAAGAAGGGAGGGAAACTATAATATAGAGGGGGAAGACAGTGTAAATGGTGAGCTGGGGAAAAGTAATAAAATCGGGGGTGGAGCGGTGGGAGGGGATAGAACAGTCATAGCTCAAAAGACAAAAGAAATGCAGAAAGCGTTCCAGTGTGATATCCTCAGGATAACTTGGTATACTAATAAAATGTGCGCTTACCAATGGCGGTTGTACAAAAAGCGCAAAAGTACAACATTGAGAAGGGAGTAATGATATCATGCAGCTGCTCCTAGCCACAAATTAAATCAATAGACCAACCACTTTTCCTATAGGTGATAGCTTGGATAAACAAGCGCTGGGAGCCTTTACAAGTACTAAGATTTATTTACCCATAATGCAATGAGTTTTACAAAAATCAGGGTGCAGAGGAAGCGGATTTCTGAAAAACATGTTGCATTAAGGGTAAATAAATATTTGTACCTGTAAAGACTCTAGAATACAGGGGAGACACACCTGTTTAAAACATAACCTATACTAATATTGCATAAAAATAACCCCACAAACATTGACAATTGGCCAGTGCTGCCCGATTAGCCAGACTAGTAAGGGCCAGGGTATACAACCAGGGATGGCAAATAATACAGGAACAAAAGACAAAGTGCTGTAGGTAACCAGTGCTCAAGGTGAGGAACTCCGGTTCTTACCTATTAGATGTCCTGTGTCATGTCACATGTCGTCCATGGTGCATCCCAGAAGATGAGCCAGCGAAAAAAAGAGGGAGGAGGCAAGGGTAAAGTCCCTGGTAAGCCCTGCATGTAGAGTGGTGGGTTTATTAGGGTGGGTGCTCTGCCTGTTCCCTGTGTGGGCAGGTCCTAATCTACACCACTCTACATGCAGGGCTTACCAGGGACTTTGCCCTTGCCTCCTCCCTCTTTTTTGTACCATTGATTTTCGCTGGATCATCTTCTGGGATGCACCATGGGCGACATGTGACATGACACAGGACATCTAATAGGTGAGAACCAGAGATGAAATTCATGAGGAATTAATACAGAAGGTTTTTAAGAAAACGGTAGAATTTGCAATTAAAGGAGTAGTCCAGCCCTGAAAAATGTATCCCTTATCCTAAGGATAGGGGATAAGTTTCAGATCGTGGATGGGTTCCACAGCTGGGGCCCCCTGTGATCTCTCGTACAGGGCCCCGGCTCACTGGCCAGAGAGCGTGTGTCGACCACCGCACGAAGCGGCGGCCGATACGCCCCCTCAATACAGCACTATGGCAGCGCCGGAGATTGCTGAAGGCAGCGCTCCGGCTCTGCCATAGAGTTGTATTGAGGGTGCGTGTCAGCCACCGCTTCGTGCGATGGTCGACGCCCCCCTTCCCGCGGACTGCCAGGGCCCCGTACGGGAGATCGCGGGGGTCCTATCCTTTAAACATTTAAAAATCTGTATGTGCTAAAATAGCAATATTTTGCTGTTGTAACTTCAAGAACAAACACAACTAATAAGTGGCTGAGCGTGCATTTCTGAACAACCTGACGAAAGCACAGAACTTATTCCCTATTACGGAATTTTGATTTAATAAGGGACGGTACTCCATTTAGAGCCCATCATTCAAAGCTGAGCATCATTAAAATGCAATAAATAGGCAGACAGTTTATTCTACCTGTGTAAGGATAGGGAACAAGAGTCTGATAGCAGGGGGTCCCAGCACGACATCCTCGGCTCTACCCGTCTGAATCAGCGTCCGAATTGCCACCTCCCTGTATCTCTATTGGAGAGCCGGAGATGCAGTGTTCAGGTATCTGCAGCTAACACATAGAGATACATGGAGGGGGTATGTTGGCCGCCACTTCGTGAGAGGGTCTACACGAAAATTGAACACTTGCTGCCAGGTTGCCCCATGGATTACAAGGAGCTTAGCCTATTGTTAAAGAACCCTTCTAACAAAAATGGATTACCAAACCAAAAGCCTCTTGACCCCTAGAGAACACAGGGCATACATGTATGCTCCAGCTGCTTGGAACTTAACACACCATGATGTACATTAAAGGAAAACTGTCACCAAGTTCACCCACACTAAACTCAATACACTGGGTTATAGTGTGGGTGAACACGAGTCCATACATGGGTCACTTACTTTTTTATGTTTTCTTGTCGCCGAGTTGTTGTCCGCTAAAGTTCTGCTGTTTGCTCTTCACTTGCGCACTGAAGGCTGGTCCCCCGCCGGCAGCCTTGCTTTGGGTCTCGGAGGAAGGGGCCTTAACCCGCCCCCTTCTTATTCACATATTCATTTTCCCCCTGAGCGCAGCACGTTGGGAGAGCGCTCGGCGCAGTGTAATTGACCATGCGGCGGTCTCTTGCTACACACGGAAGTACCTCTTTCTGAAGTCTCGCTACTCCTGACTTCCGGGTGTAGCGATGGACCGGCGAATGTGTAGTTACACTGCACAGAGCGCTCTCCCGACATGCTGTGTTCAGGGGGAAAAAATTATATGCAAACAAGGGGGGCCCAAAACAAGGCTGCCGGCGGGGGACCAGCCTTCAGAGCGCAAGTGAAGGGCAAACAGCAGAACTTTAGCGGACAACAACTCGGCGACAAGAAAACATAAAAATTAAGTGACCCATGTATGGACTACTGTTCACCCACACTATAACCCAGTGTATTGGGTTTAGTGTGTGTGAATTTGGTGACAGTTTTCCTTTAACACCCTGGAGAGTTCACAATCTATCAGGAGTTTGCTTGCTTCATAGATGGCGGGTCTCAGCTGCTATCAGCAATAATAGAAGACATCAGCAATAAGGGTGATGTTCACATTAGCCTTTTAGATGTCATGATCAATACTGATCACAGCATCTAAAACAGTTGCGGGCTTTGGTGACACGTGTTGGACCGCCGGCAGTGTGATCGTGGTGGTACGATGAGTGAAGATGGCAGCCAGTGGTCTCTTATGCTCCTGTATGCCTGTATTGTCTTCCTTCAGTCAGTCTGTACAAGTAGATTGTCAATATTACTAATCAGTGCAATTGCATATAATATTTTGAATTTAAGAGGAAATGCTAATTGCGAGGGACTCTCACACTTGAACTGCTGGGAGCTCCCCCATCCCAATAACAGTAAATGAATGCTTAAATGGGCACTGTCAGAATCATAAACTTTTTATATGTTGTACATCTTTGCAAAACATTACCCTTTCTAAAATACTTCATAACCACAGATTTCTACTGCTGAAGAAATGACAAGATAGTAAGCAAACTGCCATTCAAATTTAATTGGCCTTTTTGTCAGATTCTTAATTTTTTTTTATGTATCTATGACATATTGGAAGATCATTAAATTCCTTTATTTTGTAGGCCCTTCATTTAAACATTTTGTTATAAATACTGTATTTTAACTGATATACTTTGTTACTCTTATATTTGTACTGTACCTTGGCTTTTTTCATGTCACTTAGTTCTCCCTGTAGCTTGCGTAACTCTCGCTCATAGCGTGACTGATTCTTGAGAAGATGTGCATGCTCTCTCTGAGCTAATTGTAGCTTCTGCAGGTCTCTGTTCATCTCCCGCAATCGCTTCTCATAATCAGCACGGATCTTATTGGCTTTCTCTTCTGTATAACACTCCATAGAGCCTGTAGGATCAATGGCCTTGATATGTATATGGCACATAGGAAATATGATAGTATGTAATGAAATGGTCAAAAAGAATTACTGTATAAAGTACTTTAAAAAAAATTATTGAAAAAGTTATACAAGGTAACATAAAAATGTCAAAAGAATATCAATGGAGGTATATATGGTTGTTAAATATATATCCCATACTAAGCTCCCGAAGAACACGATCCCTCTCAAGTTGTGTGTCTCGAATTCGGCTCTGAAGCTGCTGAAGCTTCTCCTCATATTGAAGTTTGAGTGTCTGGAGTCGTTGCTGACTTTGTTCCAGTTCTTCAATGAGGCGCTGCTTGATTTCAATTTCACAGGTCAAGTCAGCTAGATCACCTCCAATTGAGCCTAAACTTGTAAAAGAACAATCTTAGCACTTTCTTCAGACAGTCATCAAAATTGTAAAAAAAAGTCCTGCTCACCTGCCACAATTCGTGCGAGAATCTTCACTTAGGCTCCGCGTGTCCAACAATGAAGAAAAGACAAAATGATCCAACCACTGGGAATATTCACAGCTTTATTGTATCCTCTTTAAAACAGCATGGCATAACTTCCACACTTCACACAGTCTGACACATCTTGATGAGTTTCGAGCGCATGCTCCAAAGAGCGCACGGGCTCGAAATGCGTCAAGTTGTGTCAGACTGTGTAAAGTGTGGAAGTTCTGCTATGCTGTTTTAAAGAGGATACAATAAAGCTGTAAATATTCCCAGTGCTGGATCATTTTGTCTCTTCTTCACAGTTATCAAAATTACCATTGTCATAGTTCATTCTCACCTTTCTCTTCAGTTTCTGAAGTAGACTCTGCATCACTCTCCTCACTGTCCTCACTTTCTTCCTCATCACATTCACTCTCTTCGTGTTCATCTTCCTAAGAAAGATCAATGCAATTTTTAAATGTATATTTCTTTAAACAAGTAAGGCAGAGTTTACATCCTTGTCAGAGGGCTAGTCTTACCATAGAAACTACAGAACCTGACAAAACTCTAGTATAGACAAAAACTCTAGTATCTGGACATCGGAATTTAACAGCGGTGGTCCCGATCAGCCCAATGAACTAGCCAGGAGTAGTTTTTTTTTACTGTGGCGTCTAAAGGGTTGATGCTGGGCATCGCCCGATCAGCAATTCCCAGCATTAGCCACGGGTCTCTGCTCCATTTTATTTATTTACATTGTACCTCTACTTAAACGATTAAGACTGTGCCATTTGTTTATCTTTAACACCTCATGTCCATTTCAAGACTGAGCCACGTGGCTACGTCAATATCTTTTATTGTGTTATCACTGACAATAGTTGCTCATATGACAAGTATGTCAATGTTCTATGTTTCCACAGTCCCAAAAAATTATTATTTGAAAAAAATAAAAACTGCAATGCAGATGTAAACAGAGGCTATACTTTAAAAGTTTCACAGTATTACGAACTGAGTAAAAAGTGTTATTCATCAAATTATATACTATAATTGTAAAATATGAATTACATAGTTACAATGTTACATAGTTTATAAGGTTGATAAAAAGACAAAAGTCCATCAAGTTCAACCTAAAGCCCTACTGTGTTGATCCAGAGGAAGGCAAAATCCCCCCAGGAGGCTGATGCAAATTGCCCCAAGAGTGGAAACATTCCTTCCCGACTCCAAAATGGAGTAAATATCAGAATACATCCCTAGATCAATGTTCTATCCCTATAAATCTAGTATTCATAACCTGTAATATTATAATTTTCTAGAAAAAACATGCAGGCCCATTTATTGAGTCAGAGAATACAACATCATGTGACAGGGAGTTCCATAGTCTCACTGCTCTTACAGTAAAGAATCTCTGTCTGTGATAATAGTGCAACCTTCTTTCTTCTAGACGTAGAGGATGCCCCCTTGTCATGGTTACGGGCCTAGGTATAAAAGATCACTAGAAAGCTCTCTGTACTGTCCATTCACATATTTGTACATTGTAATTAGATCGCCCCTAACACGTGTTTTCTGTAAACTAAATAACCCCAACATTGATAACCTCTCTTGGTACTGTAATCCTCCCATACCATTAATAATCTTTGTCGCCCTCCTCTGCACACTCTCCAGTTCAGCCATGTCCCTCCTATACACAGGGGCCAAAAACTGGACACAATACTCCATATGTGGTCTGACTTATGAATTATGCAGAGGTAAAACTAAGTTCCTGTCCTGAGCCTTCATGCCTCTCTTACTACATTCCATGACTTTATTAGCCTTGGCAGCCACTGCCTGCCACTGTTCACTAAAGTTGAGCTTACTGTCAACCAGTACCGCCAAATTATTTTTGGTAATTGTTTTACCTAATGTTTTATTATTTAGCACATAATTGTAAATTTTGTTCGCAGCCCAAGGGCATCATCTTACATTTATCCACATTAATTTGCCATGTCTGTGCCCAGGCCTCCAGCTTTCCCAGATCCCTCTATAATATTATGTTATCATCCACTGAGGTGATTACCTTACCTTAGTGTTATCTGCAAATATTGAAATTCTGCAATCCCTCATTAATAAATATATTAAAAAAAGTAGTGGACCCAGTACTGACCCCTGCGGTACCCCACTTGTAACTGTCACCAAACCAGAGTAAGTTCCATTGATATCCACCCTCTGTTTTCTATCATTGAGCTAGTTGCTAACCCATTTACATATATCCTCCCTGTAACACTCACGGTTCAGTAGAAAGGAACACTGGAGGTAGTAGATCCACTGGACCTGTGTGGCAGCTGACGCGGGCAGTACCAGGGAGCAGAGTCTAAGGTGCCCCGGGATGGACTTGCTGCGGCAGGTGGCACCCAAGTCGCTACCCCTGGCATGACTCGACCACACAGGCGGCTGAGGAGATTCGGGGTACAGATGGGAAACAGCAACTCGTAGTCTGGATAGCAGAAGAAGCAGCGAGGAGTCCAAAGCTATGACGTTAGAGGACCTGGAAAGAGCATCAGCTCTGATGTTCTTGCTAGCTGGATGGAAGTAAATGTAGAGATTGAATCTAGAAAAGAACAAAGACCACCTTGCCTGACGAGGATTCAATCGCTGAGCAGACTGAAGGTACAGGAGATTCTTATGATCTGTGTAGATGCTGACGGGATGAAAAGACCCTTCCAATAAATGCTGCTTTTCCTCCAAGGCAAGCTTAATAGCGAGGAGTTCTTGATCCCCAATGGAGTAGTTCCTTTCAGAAGGTGAGAAAGTCTTGGAAAAGAAACCATAAGTTACAGTCTTACCCTTGGCATTTTTCTGGGTAAGAACGGCACTGCCTCCAACAGAAGAGGCATCAAAATCCATACCGAAGGGATTCTCCGGATCTTGAAAGCACGGAAGCAGAGGAAAATGCTGACTTTAAACAGGAGAAGGCTTGTTCGGCCTCAGGAGGCCATGTCTTGGGATTAGAGCCCTTTTTGGTGAGAGACACAATCGGAGAAACCAAGGAAGAGAAATGAGGGATGAATTGACAATAATAGTTTGTGAATCCCAGAAAGCATTGAACAGCCCGTAGGCCAGAAGGACGAGACCAATCCAATACCGTAGACAGTTTATCTGGATCCATCTGCAGGCCTTGATGAGAAAAATGTAGCCGAAAAACGGAAGACTAGACTTCTCGAATAGGCATTTCTCCAGTTTGGCATAGAGATGATTCTTCCGAAGGCATTGAAGAACCTGATGAACATGAGAAAGATGCTCCTCTAAGTTGGTAGAGAAGATCAAGATGTCATCTAGGTACACGACAACAGAGATGTAGAGAACGTCCCGGAAGATATCAGTGACAAATTTTTGGAAAACGGCAGGAGCGTTGCAGAGACCAAAAGGCATCACGAGATGTCTCAAAATGTCCATCACGAGTATTGAAGGCCCTTCTCCATTCATCTCCCTCGTGGATACCAATAAAGTTATATGCACCCCGTAGGTCCAACTTGGAGAAGACCTTTGCTCCTCGGAGACGGAAAAAAGTTTGGAGATAAGAGGAAGTGGATAATTATTTTTGACCGTAATCTTGTTAAGTCCCCTGTAGTCAATACAAGGTCGGAGAGAACCATCCTTCTATCCCACAAAGAATAATAAATCTGCTCTGGCAGGAGAAGAGGACTAGCGGATAAATCTGAGAGGGCTTTGGTAAGAGAGGCATTGCAAGAGAGTAAGAAAACTGAAAGATATCTGCTATACGGAGTGAATTGTGCTGCTGTGCGGAGTGAATATCTGCTGTGCGGAGTGAATTTGTGAAGCTGGAGTGATTTGTGTGAGTACTTAAAGTTGCACATAAGGTATCTCTGCAAGAATCTAAACAGCCTTTTCACCTTTTCTTTTTTTCTCCAGTCTACCTCTAGGGGGAGAGGTAGATTGGTCGCACAGGTGCTTAAATCTTAGTTTGGGACTCTGTCTGAGTGTGCTCAGTCTGAGAGGGCTTTGATAAGAGATGCATTGCCAGAGAGTTAGAAAACTGAGAGTTTGAAAGCAGGAGTTTGAGATTGCTGTGAGCGTCACTTTACTTACATTGTAGAGACTTTAACTCACAAGGACTACAGAGAATTCATTTGTAATATTTACTGTCTGTTGTTGGCGGTTAATCTGTGAAATCCCCATAGCTAGATGGCCTCCATGGTGGAACATGCAGTCCGGTGTACATCCTGTTCAATGTATGCAATCCTTGAACAGCAGTTTGAGGGTGCATATTGTTGTGCAGGATGTGTGCGATTTGTTCATTTGGAAGCCCAGATCCTGGATCTAGAGGAGCAACTGGCAACACTGAGATGCATTGACAACCTGGAGAGGAGTCTCCTTCTCACTGAGCAAGAACTCTCTGGTGTAGAGGTGGGGGAGGATAGTGGGATGGAGGTGCAGGACAGTCAGGCAGCTAGCTGGGTTACAGTTAGAAAACGGGGTAGAGGGAAAGGGAGGCTAGTCCTGAACTAGCACACCCCAAGAAGTTTGCCCGGTTGGCAGATGAGGGGGATGCCATTTCAGAGCTAACAGTACTGCAGCAAGAATCTGCCTCTGACCGCCAGGGGGGTGTCTGCTCCAGTAAGGAGGGAGGGAGGAGTGCAGGGCAGGCCAGACAGGTACTGGTAGTGGGGGACTCAATTATTAGGGGGACAGACTAGGAGATCTGTCACAAAGACAGGGATCGCCGAACGGTGTGTTGGCGTCCTGGCGCTCGAATTCGGCACATCGCGGATCGAGGGTTGACAGATAGCTGGGTGGGGCTGGAGAGGACCAAGCGGTCATGGTACATATTGGCACCAATGACAAAGTAAGAGGTAGGTGAAGTGTCCTTAAAAATTATTCCAGGGACTTAGGTCTCAAGCTTAAGGCAAAGACCTCCAAGGTAATATTTTCTGAAATATTACCTGTACCTCGAGCCACTCCAGAGAGGCAGCGGGAGATCAAGGAGGTAATCAAGTGGCTCAGAAGCTGGTGTAGGACAACTGTGCTGTCATTTACCGGCTCTACCATAGGGACAGGCTGCACCTCAATGGGTAGGGTGCAGCTGTGCTTGGGGAGAAAATGGCTAGAAGGGTGGAGGAGTGTTTAAACTAGGGACTTGGGGGGAGGGAACCTTCAACATAGAGGGGGAAGATAGTGTAGATAGAGAGGGGGGACTTATTAATGTACCTGGGGATGGGGCAGAGGGATGGGTTAGAATAGTTAAAGGGGTATTCCAGGCAAAAACCTTTTTTTATATATATCAACTGGCTCCGGAAAGTTATTTAAACAGATTTGTAAATGACTTCTATTAAAAAATCTTAATCCTTCCAATAGTTATTAGCTTCTGAAGTTTTCTTTCTAACTGCTCAATGATGATGTCACGTCCCGGGAGAATATCCCTATAGGAACTGCACAGCTACCGGGACGTGAGTCATCAGAGAGCAGTTAGACAGAAAACAACAACTCAACTTCAGAAGCTAATAACTATTGGAAGGATTAAGATTTTTTAATAGAAGTAATTTACAAATCTGTTTAACTTTCCGGAGCCAGTTGATATATAAAAAAAAGTTTTGGCCTGGAATACCCCTTTAATTGCATATTGACTAATGCCAGAAGTCTGACCAATAAAACTGATGAACCTGATTGGTTGATGTCTGAGGAGAATTATGACATAGTGTGTATAACAGAGAATTGGTTGGACGATAGCTGTGACTGGGCGGTCAACATACAGGGTTATAGTCTATTCAGGAAGGATCAGACAAAACGGAAAGGGGGAGGAGTCTGTCTTTATGTAAGTCCAGTCTGAAGGTCGCACTGAGGGAGGATATATGGGAGGGAAACAATAATGTGGAGTCAATATGGGTAGAAATATATGGAGATAAAAATAAAAAAATTCTGATAGGGGTTTGCTATAAGCCACCAAACATAATGGAAGAGGCAAAAGATCAATTAATGAGGCAAATAAGCATTGCAGCAAATCAGAATGAGGTGATAATAATGGGGGACTTTAAAGGGGTATTCCAGACAAAATTTTTTTTTATATATCAACTGGCTCTGGAAAGTTAAACAGATTTGTAAATTACTTCTATTAAAAAATCTTAATCCTTCCAATAGTTATTAGCTTCTGAAGTTTTCTGTCTAACTGCTCAATGATGATGCCACGTCCCGGGAGCTGTGCATGATGGGAGAATATCCCCATAGGAGCTGGACAGCTCCCGGGACGTGAGTCATCAGAAAGCAGTTAGACAGAAAACAGCAATTCAACTTCAGAAGCTAATAACTATTGGAAGGATTAAGATTTTTTATTAGAAGTAATTTACAAATCTGTTTAACTTTCCGGAGCCAGTTGATATATATAAAAAAAAAGTTTTGGCCTGGAATACCCCTTTAACTATCCTGATATAAACTGGAAGACTGAGTCCTGTGAATCTCATAAAGGAAACAGGTTTCTGACTATAGCTTAAGTCAATTATCTGTCCCAAATGGTGCAGGGCCCAACCAGAGGCGACGCCCTACTAGACTTAATATTAACCAACAGACCTAACAGAGTAACTAATGTGCAAGTAGAAGGACACCTAGTAAATAGTGATCATAATATAATACATTATAACTTGTTCTTCAATAAGGGAATCTCTCGAGGGGCCAAAAAACTATGAACTTTAGGAAGGCAAAGTTTGACCAACTCAGAGAAGCCCTTAACAATATAAAATGGGATAATGTCCACAAAAACAAGAATACTGAGAAGACTCATTGCCAAAGAGAGTAAAACTAACCCCAAAATGTTCTTTAACTATATAAATAGCAAAAAGGTAAAAAATGAGAGCGTATGCCCTTTAAAAAACGATAAAGAAGAAATTATAAACAGGGATCAGGAAAAAGTAAATATATTAAACAAATTTTTCTCCACTGTATTCACCGAGGAAAATGAAATGCCAGGTGAAATACAGTGTGATAAGGTAAACTCCCCAGTACAGGTCACCTGTCTAACCCAGGAAGAAGTACAGTGCTGCCTACAAAAAATCTAAATAGACAAATCACCTGGTCCAGATGGCATTCACCCCTGTGTTCTAAAGGGACAATTTTTTATATTCAGGGACTCTATAGTAACAGGGACTGTTCCCCAGGACTGGCGCATAGCAAATGTGGTGCCAATATTTAAAAAGGGGACAAAAGGTGACCCAGGGAATTATAGACCTGTTAGTTTAACCTCTGTTGTATGTAAATTGTTTGAGGGTTTTCTAAGAGTTAATTTTATTTTGGAATATCTTGATAAAAATAAATGTATGACTCCATATCATCATGGCTTTTTGAGGGATCGGTTCTGTCAAACTAACCTGATCAGCTTTTATGAGGAGGTGAGCTCCAGAGAGGACCAGGGGGAATCGCTGGATGTCGTATATCTGGATTTTTCCAAAGCATTTGATACGGTGCTACATAAACAGTTGGTGCATAAAATGAGAACGATTGGGTGGGGGGAGAATGTGTGTAAGTGGGTATGTAACTGGCTCAGTGATAAGAAACAGAGGGTGGTTATTAATGGTACTTATTCTGATTGGGTGACTGCTACTAGTTGGGTACCACAGAGAGGCCCAGCGAAGGCATGAACTGGAGGTTCTGAGGCTGAGAGGGGATGCTTCATCCGCACGGAGTGATGTGCAGGATCAAGGAGACCACAAACCCCGCTTGGAACATTTCCCCATGTTGGAGAAAGATGGTGATCTGGATGTGTTCAAGAGGGGATTTGAAAAGGTTTGCCGGCAGTTCCATCTACCTAAGGAACAGTGGGGACGATATGTAACCCCACGGTTGCAAGGGAAAGCTCTGGATGTGTTTGCTTCTCTTTCCTCTGAGAGTGACCAGGACTATGAGGCAATAAAATCTGCCCTGCTCAAAAGTCTAATCAAAAGTCTAATCTGACTCCAGAGACTTATCGGAAAAAGTTTCGGACTTTGCAACAAAGTGCCACAGAAAGCTGCACTCAACATGCAGGTCAGCTAAGGACTGCATTCAGGCAATGGACTGGGGGCCTACAAGTAACTACCTATGAGGCCCTGGAGGACTTGATGGTCCTGGATTCGTTTCTCCAAACACGGAGCTTTGAAGCCAGAGAGTGGATTTTGGACCGCAAGCCCAAGACAGCCATGGAAACAGCAGATCTAGGAGATGACTTTGCCAACAACCGGGCGCAAGTAGCAAAGCGTGGGTCTGCACAAGCTGGAGCAAGTACCTGGAGGGGAGCCACATATCCACAAAGCACCACCAGGTCAGGTCAGAAATTCTTGACATAATTCCCAAAAGCAACAGGAGCCACATTGGGTCAGGGGGACACCCGTGAATGTTACAGATGCAACAATATTGGGCACCTGAGTGCCACTTGCCCCAACAAAAAGAATTCTCCACCAGTAGCTGGAGGACAAACAGCCGTTCTTCTGGTGTCCGGAGCGGTGGAGAAAAGAGCGGATAACCTGCAGAGTGTAACTGTGGGTGACAGTGGATTTGCGAGATTCTGGAGCCTCCTTTACCTTGGTGCGGCCTGAAGTGGTGGATACAGAGGACATCATCCCTGGAAGAACCATGGCTTTAAAAGGAATTGGAGGTGTGCGGCCTGCTGTGCCCATGGCCTGTGTGTACCTGGATTGGGGTACAGGCAAAGGTTTGCGGGAGGTGGGGGTCTCTGAGGACATCCCTGTTAATGTTCTGCTGGGGAATGATTTGGGTCGGATGCTCTGTCATTATGCTCCAGAGGACACTACCTGCACACCGGATGGGCTAGGAGAGAGCCCTGTTCATTCTGAGGTACTGTGTCGAGACTTTGGGAGACACTGCGAAATGTGGAAACTGGGAGGGAGTGCAGGGGATTGATAATTGTTTACCTGTGACTGAACCAGTAATGTTTTCCAAAAGTGGAATGGGGTGTTATTGTAAAATGTGGTGACAATGCATTGCCAATGACAAAACCTAGTGGAGATGGGCTAGGGGGAGGGGTTGGTGTGCCCCTGGTGACATGTAAGGATGAGGGACCAGCAGTGAGTGATATATCCCAATCCTGTGAGCCTAAGGAGGAGGAGGGAAGGAGTGATAGCCCTGTGTATGATGCCTGTATTGTTATGTCTGGAACTGAGGGGGAGGAAGCTAAACCCCAGGGAGGCAGCATGCCAGGGCTGAGGGGGAGGAAGCTAACGTGTCAGCAGCATGCCAGGGCTGCAGCTTTAACAGGAAGGGAGGATGGTGATGCAAGGGGCAAGCTGTGTGACTTGCAAGCCCCAGCAGAGGAAGGTGGAGATGCTAGTACACCTGGGGGAAATGTGCTCCCTGATACCACGAGATGGGGGAGGGAAATTAGCATTTCCGGGAAGCTCTGCGCAGTGACCCTTCCCTTGAAGGGCTGAGACAACGTGCTGAACATACAGGTGTTGACACAGATGGGCATCGGGTATATTAGGAAAATGATATCTTGTACTGGGAGTCCCTTTCCAAAGGCATGCTAGGGGCCCAGGAGGGAGAAAGGCTGTTAGTGGTTCCTAGGCAGTACAGGAAAGAGCTGCTGAGGTTGGCCCATGAGACCCCCCCCGGCAGGACATTTGGGAGTGGCCTATGCGGTCATAGAGAAGGAATGTCTAGCTGTGGTCTGGGCTTTGAAAAAATTACAGCCATACCTGTATGGCAGGGATTTTACTGTCATAACTGATCACAACCCTCTACATTGGTTGGACAGAGTGTCCGGTAACAATGGCACCTTGAAACAAATGCTAAAAACATTTGTAGAATCGTAGGGCAGAGACTGGGAAAAGTATTTACCCCATCTGTTATTTGCTTACAGGGAGGTGCCCCAAGAGTCTACAGGTTTATCGCCCTTTGAGTTATTATATGGTCACAAAGTGCGGGGACCCCGAGATTTAATTAGGGAAGAATGGGAAGGGGGGCTACCTGCCCCTGAGACTTCTGTGGTGGAGTATGTTCTGAGATTCAGGGACAGGATACAGACCTTGACCGGGCTGGCACATGACAACCTCACAGCAGCCCAGTCCAGGCAGAAGTACTAGTACAATCGCGTCAGGGAGAAATAGATGAGTAATGGAGACAGATCTATCAGCCTGGAAAGGCAAGATCTCTCTGTCCCCATCTTAAGGGGGAGGAGTCAGGCCCAAAAATCCTATATGTGTATTATAATTATAACTGTGTGATGTATTATCCAAGACATGGGTGAGAGGTCATTCAGACGGTGTATCCTTTGTTTTTTGTGTATTGCATTTTATTGGAGGTCTGTTTGGTATCCCCTTTGAAGTCTGCACACTGGTCCCATCATATAATCAAACAGATAAGGGGTCAGGAAGAGAGAAGACCCCCTGGTGGGATCAGAGGGGAGGGGGGAATGGAGTCTCCCTCCCAAGAAAGCAGATATGATATTTAAACAATGCTAGACTTAAAGTGGGTTGTTCAAGGCTGTGCAACAAGCTGACAAGACCATCCTAAGAATAGCTGGAACTCTCTCTCATGGTCTGCTAAATCATCATGCTGTAAGAACTTCATCTTTTGTTTTCTGAACTTGCCTTGCTAAACTCTTTTATATATTGTTATACCTGTATGTCATTTGTTTCTGTATTTTTATATAGTCAGCACTGTGATACCTTTTATCAGATTAAATGTTTAATTAATCAGCTCTGGTCTTTGATCTCTAAATATATGAGCTCACCTTTCTGAAGGCAGCTCTGGTGGAAACACGTTTAACTAAGGGTTAATTTGGTGACTTGCTGGGACTAGTAGTGGATACCCAGAGGTCTGGCGGCTTTAACCCTTGCACCATCACACTCTCTCTAGCATCTTAGCTGGACCGATAGGGTGTGACGGGAGGACGGGATAGGAGGTCTGGATAGGAGGTAGAGATAGGAGGATGGGATAGGAGGTCGAGATAGGAGGTCGAGATAGGAGGTCGGGAAAGGAGGACAGGATAGGAGGTCGGGATAGGAGGTCGAGATAGGAGGTCGGGTAAGGAGGACGGCATAGGAGGTCGGGATAGGAGGCCGAGATAGGAGGACGGGATAGGAGGACGGGATAGGAGGACGGGATAGGAGGACGAGATAGGAGGACGGGATAGGAGGACGGGATAGGAGGACGGGATAGGAGGACGGGATAGGAGGACGGGATAGGAGGTCGGGATAGGAGGTCGGGATAGGAGGTCAGGATAGGAGGTCGGGATAGGAGGTCAGGATAGGAGGACAGGACAGGAGGTCGAGATAGGAGGACGGGATAGGAGGTCGGGATGTGGGGTTGGGATATGACAACAATATATGAGGACGGGATATGAAGTCAAAAGCTTCCTCCTTTGTTTATTTTCCTCCCCAACAAGGATTAGGAAGGAAAAACCGGGCAACGCCTGGTAATCAGCTAGTAATAACATAAAAATGACATTACCTGGCATTTTCAATCGTTTCATTAAGACCCCCCCGGGGATAATGTTCCCAATGAGAAGATCCAAAATGACTCTCTGTTAATTAATGTTTGGAATCTATTTCTAATGTATGGTGGGACAGTTTCAATAACAGTCAGTTTTAGTGATTTTATGTCATTGTTATGTTTTAATGTTAAATGGCGAGATATACTATGTAACATGAATTTGTGTTGGGTGTTAAATCGATGTTTATTCATGCGGGACCGCACGGTCTTAACCGTGTGGCCCACATATTGTAAACCACAAACACATGTAAGTAAGTAGATCGTGTATGAACTGTAACAACCATAGCTATCTTTAATAGTATATTCGTTCTTTCCATCGACTTCATTCGAAAAAAAGACCCGAGCACCGATGCCTATCATAGGGTAACAACCTAATGTATTGCTAGCAGAATTTTTTCTTTTATCATTATCACGCATAATTTCTAACTTACTGGGAGCCAGTAGATTCCGTAGATTATTAGACCTGCGAAATGTTAAATTTGGTTGTGAGGGTAATGTATTTTTAAGCACCGGGTCATCGAGAATATTTTTTTGATATTGTCAGTGGCGCGATTATAATCTGTGATAAAGTTATGTTTGAATTTTTTATATTCGATAGACTTTTCTATGTGGGTGTTTCCTGTATATCCTATTGTAGGGGTAGTGGCCAATGTCTTGGGCTGAACTAGAGAGGCTTGTGTTTTACCTTTTATTTTTTTTAAAGCATCAGATAAAATAGTTTTGGGGTATACTTTATCAATAAATCGCCGCTGGAGAATTAATGCTTGTTTCTTAAAGTCTCCATCAAGGGTACAATTCTTTCTGACCCGGAGATACTGACCGTAAGGAACGTTACGGATCCATTTGGGGAAATGAGAACTATTAAACATCAAAAGACTATTCACATCCACTGATTTATGTTACGCCGAGCGCTCCGGGTCCCTGCTCCTCCCCGGAGCGCTCACGCCGTCTTTCTCCCTGCAGCGCCCCGGTCAGACCCGCTGACCGGGAGCGCTGCACTGACATTGCCGGCGGGGATGCGATTCGCATAGCGGGATGCGCCCGCTCGCGAATCGCATCTCAAGTCACTTACCCGTCCCGGTCCCCGGCTGTCATGTGCTGGCGCGCGCGGCTCCGCTCTCTAGGGCGCGCGCGCGTCAGCTCTCTGAGATTTAAAGGGACAGTGCACCAATGATTGGTGCCTGGCCCAATTAGCTTAATTAGCTTCCACCTGCTCCCTGGCTATATCTACTCACTTCCCCTGCACTCCCTTGCCGGATCTTGTTGCCTTGTGCCAGTGAAAGCGTTTAGTGTTGTCCAAGCATGTGTTACCTGATCTCCTGCTATCCATATTGACTACGAACCTTGCCGCCTGCCCCGACCTTCTGCTACGTCTGACCTTGCCTCTGCCTAGTCCTTCTGTCCCACGCCTTCTCAGCAGTCAGCGAGGTTGAGCCATTGCTAGTGGATACGACCTGGTTGCTACCGCCGCAGCAAGACCATCCCGCTTTGCGGCGGGCTCTGGTGAACACCAGTAGCCACTTAGAACCGGTCCACCAGCACGGTCCACGCCAATCCCTCGCTGACACAGTGGATCCACAACCTGTAAGCCGAATCGTGACAATTTAAAGAATGTTTCAGTCGTAATGTGACCTGTGTAATATTATTGGTTGAATAATGCAAAGTAAATTTTAAACCCCAGTTGTTCAGGTTAATCTCCTCCACAAATTCCTCTGCTTGTTTAGCTGTACCCGACCATATAAAGAACAGGTTGTCTATAAAACGCCTGAAAAACATAACATAACGAAAAAGGGGGGACCGTGCGATAATTGAGGACTCGAATCGCCCCATAACCAGATTGGCATAACTAGGGGCGAATCGAGTCCCCATCGCACAGCCCCTCCTCTGTCTGTAAATGATATTATCAAACTCAAAAACATTGTGTTCCAAAATAAACAACATAGCATCTATCAAAAATTTTGATTGTACGATAGAAAAATTTGTGTCACAATCGAAAGTTCGTCGCATAGCTTCCAACCCAATTTTAGTGGTAATATTAGAGTAAAGTGCACATACATCTAAAGTGAGAAATGAAAAATTACCAGTGAAATTTAAAGTACTAATCTCCCTAATTAATTGAGTGGAATCTTTTAAATAAGAAGGAATCTGAATAACATAATATTGTAAAAATAAGTCAATATAATGTGATAAGTAAGAGAACCCACACCAGAAATAATAGGGCGTCCCGGTGGGTGAGTGACAGATTTATGTAGTTTAGGAAGATAATAGAAAGTGGGGAGAGTATAATATTTGATGTTTAAAAAATCATGTTCTTTTTTTATTCAACAAGGAGTTATCATTTGCTTTTTGTAATAAGATTTTTATAGTCAATAAAATAGGATTAAGATGGATCCGTCGATAATTTCTCATAGTACTCCGGGTCAGAAAGAATTGTAAGGGCTTCCCCTATGTAGTCTGCTCTGTCTTTTGTTTCAAAGACACTGCGGAATTCTGCCGGAAAAGCCATCAAGTTGGAAGATACTGGGTCACCGCAGTCCCAAAGGGGTGTAGCCCAGGCCAGGGCTTTTCCGGACAGTAGGCTAATGACAAAGACCACCGTAGCATATTCCATCGGAAACTGTTCAGACATGAGCTGCAAATGCATGGAGCACTGTGTAACAAAGCCTCTGCATAACTTGGAATCACCATCATACTTAGAGGGTAAAGGTAGACATAGCTGGGAGCCTGAGGACACTGCAGGGACTGGTGGAGAGAGTGGTGCTCGTTGCGGGTGCTGCTGCTGTTGTTGCTGCATGGCCAATAGCTGTGGCATCATAGCAGATAGCTGAGAGAGTTGCTGCACCTGTCGGGCCAACTGCTGCAACTGACGTACCACACAACCGAGGGGAAGATCCGTAACTTCAGGCAGGGGTACCTCAGCGGGGTCCATGGCTGGATCTTACTATAACACTCACGGTTCAGTAGACAGGAGCACTGGAGGTAGTAGATCCACTGGACCTGTGTGGCAGATGGCGCGGTCCTACCAGGGAGCAGAGTGTATTGTACCGCTGGTTTTCACCAGAGCCCACCTCAAAGCGGTATGGATTTGCTGCGGCAGGCGGCACCCAGGTCACTACCCCTGGCACGACTCGACCACACAGGCGGCTGAGGAGATTCGAGGTACAGATGTGAAACAGCAACTCGTAGTCTGGATAGCAGAAAGTCAGGGCTGCCAGCACAGGTGCGTAGTCAGGAACGAAGCAGGAGGTCAGTAGGAAGGCGGCACAGGAGCAAGGTCAGGAACGTAGAAGGAGGTCAGGAACAAGGCAAGGCAGAACACAGTAACACTTTCTCAATGGCACAAGGCAATAAAGATCCGGCAAAGATGTGGGAGGAGGAGCAGGAAGTTATAGAGGAGACACACATAGCACATAGTTATGGGCGTACTAGCCCTTTAAATTTTAAAGCTCCGGCGAGCGTGGGCCTAAGAGATGGAAACACACGCGCCGGAGCTGAAAAGCAGAAGAGGAGGCAGCAGGGGACCGAGGTGAGTGACGGGCTTGGATTCGCAAGCGGGTGCGTCCCGCGATGCGAACCCCAGCCCTGCCAGCAGCAGGGGAAAGCAGGAAAATGCGCTCACGGCCAGCACTGGCGATTGGAGGACAAACCTTAACACTCCCCAGTCCCAGTTTCTTCATTTTATGTACTAACCTTTTATGCAGCACAGTATCAAATACCATAGTAAAGTCCATATATACAACATCCACAGCTTTAGTCCTATCTATAACTGAACTCCTCATAGAAGCTTACAGATTTGTCTGACAGGACCGATATTGCATAAACCCATGTTGTTGCTTTGTTGTTAGGTTATTTGTCTGACAGGACCGATCCTGCATAAACCCATGTTGTTGCTTTGTTATTAGGTTATTTTAACTGAGATATCCCAGAATAGCATCTCTCCGAAAACCCTCAAAAATCTTACCCACAACAGATGTTAAACTTATATACCTATAGTTCCCAGCATCCCTTTTTGAATATTGGTACAATATTTGCTAAGCGCCAGTCCTGTGGAACAATCCCTGTCATAATATAATCTTTAAACATAAGGAATAAGAGTCTGTCTAGCACCGAAATTCATTTCTGCAAAACTCTGGGATGGATTCCATCTGGGCCCGGTGATTTGTGTGTTTTAATGTTGTTAAGGTGGTGCTGCACTACTTGTGTTAAGAAGGTGAGATTATCGGTAGAATTTACATTATCCCTACTCATGTCGTCCATCATTGCATTTTCCTGTGTGAATACAGTAGAGAAGAAGGCATTTAGTAGATTGGCCTTTTCCTAATTTTTCTCCACTATTAGGACCAGATTGTTTTTCAGGGTGCCAACATTCTTAGTTTATTTTTTTATTATTTATGTAGGTGAAAAATATATTTTGGGTTCTATTTACTTTCTATGGCAATCCTTCTCTTTGTTTCAATTTTTGCTAATTTTATTTCTTGTTTCCAGAATGTATTCTTCCCTTTATACTTTTTTAAGGCCTGCCACTAGCTTCTTGTTTTAGTAGTCCAAATGCTTTCCTCTTATGCTTTATCGCATTCCTAATTGTTTTGGTTAACCACATTGGTCTTCTATTTCCAACACGTTTATTCCCATAGGGTATATCTTATACACCAGATCTATTTAGGATGCTCTTAAATTGTACCTGTCGTCAACAAAAACTTTTCATATAATGTAGATAATACCATTATATGTATATTTGTAATATACTTTGGTTAAAAAATGTGTATATTTTTGTCCCTGCAGCTATTGCATGTGTGTCTCTATGAGGAGTCCTAATACATGAAATGAGGGTGGATAAGCAGGGCTCTGTGCACTAAGAAAAAGCAGGACAGTGTGCACTGAGGCTCTTGCCCCCTGAATGGAGAGCCGTTTAGGGGTTAATTAAATGCTGGAGTTATAGCATCCCCTCCCCTACCTGTAATCTGCCCAGTGTGGTATGTCCCAAGGGTGGGGGCTAAAAGGAGTGACCTATCAGGGTGTCATGTTTTCCCGGTCTGTAGGGGCTCCTACCCGGGGTATTTATAGTGCTGCCGTCCCTTTCCTCCCCCTCTTTGCTGCTCTGGACCCGGAGTTTTTGTCTGGCTGCCGGTAGGCATGGATTTGTCCTCTCACATTAGGGCCCGGGTGGAGCAGGAGGGTGAGGTCTAGCTCGTTCGCTTATTTGCTGAGCTGGCCTCCCCTCCGGCTGTACCTGCGGCATCTTCTTCGGCTCAGGGAGGCAGGTGGTCCTCCCGTCAGTTGGCTAGGGATCATCCAGGCATGTTGCGGGACAAGTTGGTTGAAGAGGTGTCTAGGGGCAGGATGGAAGGTCCGTTCCTGTCCCCTCCTTTCTCGAATCTCAGGGTTTCTCCCCTGGGATTGGTGCCTAAGAAGGAGGTGGGAAAATTCTGTTTGATTCACCACTTTTCTCACCCTGTGGGTGTGGTATTCCTGAGGAGGATTCTTCGATGCAATACATGTCATTTGACTGGGCGGTGGAGTTGGTGAGTAAGGCGGGCAGAGGGGCCTTGCTGGCCAAGTCGGATGTGGAGGCGGCTTTCCGCCTCCTTCCAGTGCATCCTGATTGTTATCATCTGTTGGGTTGTTGTTTGGATGGGGAGTATTATTTTGATGTGTGCTGCCCAATGGGCTTCTCCATAATGTGCCATTATTTTGAGATGTTTGGTTCTTTCCTTGAGTGGGTGGTTCAGTATGAGAGCAGTTCTTCGTCAGTCACACATTATTTGCATGATTTTCTTTTTGTAGGGCCTGGTGATTCTGTGTTGTGTTGTTTTTGCTCGATACCTTTCGCTTTTTTCATGCACTATTTTGGGGTTCGGTTGTCTGAGGACAAGACGGTGGGCCCTTGTTCGGTGTTGTCGTTTCTTGGCATGAGATCGACTCTCTGGCTATGGTCTTCCACCTTCTGAATGACAAAGTGGATAAATTTCGTTCGTTGTTGTTGTTTTTTTTTGGTGCTCGCAAGGTGTCCCTGGTCCAGTTTTAGTCTTTGTTGGGTGTGTGGCATCCCAGCCACCGCATCCGTGTCACTAGAGCGCTGAAGGCCGATGTTTCGGTCTGGCTGAGGTTTCTGGAGTCGTACAATGGGCTAACCTGTTTTCAGTCCCCTGTTGCAACGAACGGCGAGCTTGCTCTCTTCATGGATGCGGCTGGTTCGGTTGGTTTTGGGGCTGTTTTTGGTTTCCGGTGGTGTGCTGAAGAGTGGCCTGCTGATTGGCAGTCCCTGGGGCTTTTTTGTAATCTGGTGTTGTTGGAGCTTTTCCCCATTTTGGTGGCATGGAACATTGGGGTTGTGATTTGTGTAACTGCCGGGTGTGTTTTTGGTCCGACAATATGGGTGTTAATGCAATTCATTTTCTTTCCCCCAGCTCCCCTCCTGTGCTCAGCTTGTTGCATCACTTGGTGCTGAGCTGCCTGGATGTTTATTTCAGGGCTCAATACATCCCCTGGGTCCCCGGCATTGCTGACGCTTTGTTTTGTTTTCATTGGCAGGATTTTCAGTGGCTGCTGCCGCGGGCGGGGTCGGTGGGTTACCCGTGCCCGGCCAGCCTGTGGGACATCGTGAGGAGAGCTTGATGTCTTTGGTTCCCTCCTTGGTGGCACCTGCGACCTGGTCATCTCATGGTAAGGCATAGGTGGAATGGTTGGAGTTGGTGGGAGGCCTTGATGTCTCCCGATTGGCGCCTGATAGGCTGGAGGTTATGCTGAATTACCTGCTGTCGCTGTGCTCCAAAGGAGAGTCAGGTGCGGGGGCAGCACGGCGCATGGCGAGCGTGGCGTTTTATTTTCAGCTTTTGGGTTGGTCTGATGTAACAACATTTTTTGTTATCCGCCGGGCTCTTAAGGGTTGGGCTCGGGAGCAGGTTAGCCTTGAAGTTCGGCGCCCGATCTCCTGTCCGCTACTGGGGTGTGTAGTTGCGGCCACAGGGTGGGTCTGTTTGTCGCTTTTTGAGTTGGTGTTGTTTTCCGCCGCTTTTGTGCTGGCATTTTTTGGGGCCTTGAGGATTGGCAAACTCCTTCCTCCTTCTCACCTCCGTCCCTTGGGTCTCTGGAGAGGGGCTTTTTTTGGGGGCAACAATTTTGTTCGGTTGCATGTCCGATGGTGGAAAACTGACCAGGCGGGTCAGGGCTCGTGGTTGGTGCTGTATGCAGGGTCCAGGAAGGCGTGTCCTTTCCGTCTGGCATCCTCCTACTTGGCCTTGCGGCCGCGGGGCCCCACTTTTATGCTGCACGAGGATGCCTCTCCGTTGACCCAGTTTCAGTTTTTGTCGGTTTTCCGCCGTTGTCTTTCTTTTGTGGTTTTGGATTTTCGTGAGTTTGGGACTCACTCTCTTCGTATCGGGGCGGCTACGGAGACGGAATCGGAGGTACAGCACGTGGGGTGTCCAATTGGAGGGGGATAACCGGGCGTTTCTAAGGTCCGATGGGGTCCATTTGACGGATATCGGGCTCAATATTTTTCTGTTGGGATTACAGGATGGCAGCGAGCATGGCCTGTACCTTTTGGGTGGAGGTCGGAGCCCAATGTAGGTTTAACTGGTCTCCTCCATGGCAAAATGAAGATGGAGAAAGTGGGGAAAACCTGGGGTAGACCTGCACACAGGACGGTGTGGAAACACCTCTCGGGTTGGCAAGAAGCCAACGGTGCCTTGTTATAGTTGTTGGTTATTTATTATAGTTATATTTTTTAATAATAAAGCTGAAATAAAGCTGTGGCCGATTCCCACCCACATAAAGTTAATGAATCGTTGTCGTTTCAGTTATTTATTTAATCTAAGTATGAGTAATAGGGGTGGGATAGAGCCAGATAATAGGAGGAAAGTGGGGTATCAACAGTCATAACATGCTCCTGGCTCATACATTCAGGATGATTGACAAGCCCGGAGTCTGCACAGAGCCCTGCTTGTCCTACCCTTGCTTCTTGTTTTTGGACTCCTCATAGAGACACACAGACAATAGCTGCAGGGATAGCATTTTTTTTAACCCAAAAATATACCAAATTTTTAACCAATGTATATTACAAATATACAGGGTGGGCCATTTCTATGGATACACCTTAATAAAATGGGAATGGTTGGTGATATTAACTTCCTATTTGTGGCACATTAGTATATGTGAGGGGGGAAACTTTTCAAGATGGGTGGTGACCATGGCGGCCATTTTGAAGTCAGCCACTTTGAATCCAGATTTAGTTTTTTCAATAGGATTAAATTCCTGATCTATAACATTTGCAGTGCACAAATCCTATAGGGGCTGTACAATGATCCACAGGAAAGAAGTGATCATCCTCAGCCTCTGTGTCTGGGCTGTTCATACACAAGCCTCATCATGTAACACAATGCCCAGTATGCCTTTTTAAAGGCTGATACAAAAGAAAAAAACAGAACAAGCTGTGAACTGATGTGATAGCGATACATATGCATGAGAAAGGCTTCATTGTGAAGTTGAAACATTGCATGTACTTGTATCAGATAGGTGAATAAACACACTTGAATTTTTTTTCACAACCATCGTGTGGAGTGCTGTCTTCCACTTTTGTTCTTTGGATCTTTATGGCCATGGTTGGGTCTTAAGGACTGAGCACCCTTATAGTCTGACTTATAGTCAGACACTGTGCACCATTCATCTGCTATACATGAGTATTGCATCTTCCTACTTGTGCATTATCAGCAAAGGAAAAGATTTGCCCAGTGAAAACTTTTTTTGTGCATATTATTGGTTTTATCAAACACCTATTACATCTTCCTAGTTGTGTGATAGCAGCAAAGTAAAAAAAAGGGCAAGTGGGACAGCTCCATCCCTTACAACTGGAACACTCCCTGGCTCTATGGGGATTTTTTTGACAGTGCCCCCTTTGCACAGGGTCTGTTGGACACCCTGCAACATGAACTCAGAGACTTTGTAGCTAGGAACTGCCTATCATACCATTCGGTGCTTCATGGTCTGTTCCCTGGCACGACGTGGAAGCCATCTAGGAGGCCTGGCGCCTTATGAACTTTTTTAAGGATGCTGTTTAGCTTGCCAGGAACCGCCTTGTGATCAACAGGGAGAACATGTCCGTCCGGGACTGCTCAGGGACTATGCCATCTTGAACAGCCCGGTCGTCGAGTGAAGACCCCTCTCCTTCCCCCATGTCCCCCTGAAGTTATCGCCCAGTAGTTTTCCTAGTCTACAGGCCTCTCACCAGCTGAGCCAGAACACCCTGCTCTGTACTGACGAGGGGCAATCACCCCGAAACATCTGTCTGTCTGGGAAGAATTCTGGCTTGGCATAAAATCCCAATCAGTTTCTGAGACTCCGTAACTGGAGCTAAAGCAGATGTGTAGGGAATGCTACTTGTGTAGGTGGTTTGATGAACTGCTTTGCATATTCCTTTTCCAAGAAAGCCAGTGGAGTGCTAATGGCCTTTTCCTAGTCTACAGGCCCTCACCAACAAAGCCAGAACAACCTGCTTTGCATGGATGAAGGGCAATGACACGGCCTTTTGGCTAAGATCAGGCTCATCTGAGCTAAGGACTTGCTGGAGCTCATTGCAGGGCTCCCTAAGGCCAATGCAGAGAATGGTGGGCACCGGGCCGCCTAGGGCTAGGTGCCACAGACTGTGTGGTCTATGGTAGGAGGATAGGAAGGGGTTAAGGTGAGCCCCATTACAGGTATGGGAGGGAGATTGGTCCCGATAGGAGATGGATAGCCAATGAGGAGACCGGATGGTGGCAGAGAGGGTGGGCTTGCTGGTTATTTAAGGAGGGGATCCCCCCTCCCACTTCCTCTTACCGGTCTCAGCGCCAGGGAGAAAGCCCCGCCCTCTCGCCCAATTTTTCTCTGGTTGTTAATTCTTTGCTTTGGTGCTTATTTGTAACCCCCTGTTATAAAAAAAAAAAATATATATATATATATATATATAATAAAAAAAAATAATAATAAATAAATAAATATTAAGAGACGTTGTTTGTAATTTCTGTCTGCATGTATTATTCTTTTGTGTTTGTGAAGTCACAGCTGGCGGTACAGGAGATATGAGATCGGAATAAGAAAAGGTGGAAGGCTTTTATGCCCGGCGGCTTAGGCCGGCGGCTGGCTGGCTGCTTCCTCTTGGTAGTCAACCTATGGAGGTTGATAGTTAAAGTTATTTCTGGTTAAAAGGTTAAAGGAATAAAGCTGTGGCCGACCCCCACGTCCACTAAAAGATATCAGTTGTCCGTGTGGTTATTTAAGATATATAAGGCTAATGGGTCGAACAGGAGTAAGGGGAGCAGTGTAGTACACACAGTCTGTTTGGGACAATGTAGACTCTGCAAGGCTAATCAATGGACACAAGGACTTGTCGTGGATGGCCAATAAGGGGGGACTATCTCTGACGTCATATATGCATGTCCGTGGCCTGTGCAAAACCAGGTACTGCCCCAGGTGGAGGAAACATCTATGCATGTCTTTTGGCAGAGGCCCTTTGCGCAGGGCCCATTGAACGCCCTCTAACTTTAGAGACACAGTACCCAGGAACAACCTATCCTACCAGTCGGTGCTGTACGGACTCTTTCCTGGGGTTCATGACGTGGAGGCCATCCAGGAGGCCTGGAGCCTTATGAACTGTTTTAAGGATGGTATATGGCTGGCCAGGAACCACCTCATCTACAACAGGGAGGGCATGTCCGTCCAGGACTGCCGCAGGCTGGTCCACAGACAATTTAAAGACTATTCCATCTTGGACTGTCCGGATGTCAATGAAGGAGAGGATTAAAGCCCCTCTGCTTCCCCTATCTCCCCATACGTTTGCCCAGTAGTTTGACCCTGTGATCCACCCTCCCCCTACCCCCATTGATCCCATGCCCCTCCCGATCACAGACTGTAACGTGTTGTTGTTTTTCAACTGTGTTTCTTCGATATCGAGTGATGGAGCAGAGTGTTAGTGTAGCATGTGGTACGGTGTAAAGCTTAGGGAACCTGTGCTGTATATTGTACTGTCGTGCATTGTGTGTTTGTAATTTATTGTATGACTTGTAATAACGACTGAATGACAAATAAAGCTCTTTCAATACCTTTTGACTAAGATCAAGTGTAGTATCTGATCTTATCAGTTCATGCCGGAGGCCCAAAACATCAGTATTGGGCTGGTGGGGATTGGTGCAGCATGAAGGGGACATGTGTACCAGGGCGTTACAGGGCTGGTTCTGATGAATCAGCTCAACAGCTGCCCTGATGTGACCTGTTCCCTCCGGGTCTCAGAGCCGGGGTACTTTAGTGCCTCGGGGAGTGGTGACCCAGAGGTGCCGAAACTCACTGGGTGTACTGGCTCACTAAGTTGAAGCACTGGCACCATGAACCCTTCACCTTGTGGCACTCACCTCTTGATTCCCGGCCTTCTGGCTAGGATCAGAGACATTTTTATCGATGCGGCCGGATGTCCAGGCAGTATATCTGCGCACATTCACTTATTTGTGTCACTTTTTGCATGTTGTGGATCCACAGGATTGTTGGGATGCGGAAGCCCTTCTGGGTGTCTGTCCTAGCCGTCTAGGGGAGGTGTGTGTAGCCATCAGGTTCATACCTGCAAAAACCTTGGGTACTCCTGCATGGGCAGGGTACCGACCGTTTACGGCTCTGCAGACAGATACCTTGGCTAATGCCAAGGGGGATGCCAGGAGCATTTGTGGTCCCTTAGTAGTGAAAACCTTTTGGTCCAGAGGTGAAGGGCAAGGTTTGTTGGAGGAGAAGGGTTTGGGATAGACCGCATCCTTTGTGCACTATTTTTTTTGTGTAACACGTTTTGCACTTTTTCTTGCACTTTGTGATTCGAGAGCACGTTGCTCTCTGGGCTGCTTAGCATATTCCATATATATATATATATATATATATATATATATATATATATACACACACAGGGATGTGGAAATCCTATCGCCCGACACCTGGGACATGTAGTTCCGGGCAGGTGAATTTTTCATAGATGTAGCCCTGTATCGGGCAAGCAGGGACAGACCGACTTCCCCCTTATTTTAATTTAAGGCCGGCATGAGGTGCAGGAGCAGATGCAGACTTGCATGGGATGCAAGTCTGCACCTCACAACGGTACTCAGGGTATATGGAGAGGGCGGCGGCCCCCAGCTGATTTCAGTAGCCGGGAGCCGCTGCTCAGAGACCCCAACCCACCACCACCCCCCGCCGGCGTTTCTGTGGTACAGGCCTCTCTACTGCTGCCAGTTGTGCTATCTAATTTTTTTTTATTTTTAGTGGCTTCTGGCCACCCGGACACAGTAGCACCACCAGAATCCCACCCCCTTCATACTTGCCCGCCGACCAAGAGCCCCACGGATGCACGCAAACACACCCGAAAAGTAAAAGGAGCTAGCTATAGCTCTCCTGCCTCTAATAGCCTGGCATGCTGCGATCACCGTGGCCGGCTATTAAACCATTAGATCACCGCTGTTAAAGTTGAAAGCAGTGTCTAAAGGGATCTTATAACCATCCCTGGTGGTCTAGTGGGGTGGATCGTACTATTTTGGTTGAAATTATTTTATATACCAGGACAAGTGGATTTTTTTGAGGGACAAGTAAATTGTGTTCCGCTTTAGTCCCTTGGACAAGTAGTTTTTTCTTTTAATTTCCACACCCCTGATATATATCTTTACATTCCAATTCATATTTTTTTGCATGGTAAACTGAATTAAACATGCAGTTTTCAGCCACACAATAGGCCAAATGTGCTTATCTCTCTCACAAAGCATAGCAGACAAAGCTCAAAAAGCAAATTATAAAACACTTTCACACTTGTATGTTGTATTCTCTCAACTTCATAAATAGTACCCCTTAGAACATCACTTGACTCTTGTTGGCACTGTGGCAGATAGTGCTATGCCATACATTTGGTGGGGATGCCCATCACTGTGACCATTTTGGTCTGCTGTATTACAGAACTGTGTGAGGGCTTATTTCTGTGGGACGAGCAGTGGTTTTGATGAGTTTTTATTACATGTTTTGCGGAAGAGCGATGCAAAATAGTAATTCTGACTTTTATGCTGTTTGCTTAGTGGTATTTAGGTTTTGTTTTTTTATGTAGGTCAGTATAATTATGGCAATGCAACATTTATATAGTTTTGATGTTTTACTACTTTTGTAAAATAAAATAACTTGTGCTGCCACACTCAGAAAGCTATGACTTTTGTATTTATCTATGCAAGTGATTGTTTTTTTTAGTCAAATTTCTTTTTATTAAAGAAATAACAAAATACAGAGGACAAACAAACTGTGCAAGTCAATAAGAAAGGGTTCTGTCCTAACCAGTGTTTTTACACATTGTTAATCGTTTGGATTATATTATACATTAATACATTTGACTTCTGGGAGATGTGGCAGGATAGAAATATACATAGAAATGTAAAGCCCCATTTCTTGGGAACAGAGCGTCCAATCAACAGAATATTTTTGTTTTGACCACAGGTCCTTTTTAATAATCATTCCTTTCTGCCAGAGCATTTCTTCTGACAATTTTTTGGTGCCACTTCAAGCTATGTCACAAGAACCTTTTTTACTTCTTCAGCTTTGTTAAAGCAGTTATCCACCATAAGTTGATTTTAGCACATTCCTGCCAAACAGTAATGGACATGCTTAGGAAGGATCTGCGCTTGTCTTCGGGCAAAATGTTGTGAGATTACCATAACACTGTGCCTAGCTTTTTGTAAACTGGTATTTCCTGTTTGAGTTTTTCTATTTTGACTACAAATCCCATAATTCCATTTTCCTCCCTCACACACATCAGCCACCTCAACCACTGAAATGAGCTGCATCCATTCAAAAGACCTGTGGTTTTCAATCAAGGTGCCTACAGCGGTTGTATTACTTGCAGATTGGTCTCTCTCCCACCAAGCGATCGCTCCACCCATTGAAGCAGATAGGCTCCCTGTCATCAACTGACTAGTGAGTCAGGTCTCGGCCACATTGCAACCTGGGAAAAATCTGAGACAGCAGTCATTTTGTATGCTGTTAAAAATAAATACTGGGGGAAAATCACATAAGAATTGTGAGAAAACTGTCACACACAGGTACAGACACTATATTATGAACTAAACTAACTTTACAGCCCCTGTAACACAGTCAAATAAAAAAAAAATTCCTGGAATACCCCTTATGCAGATCCCCTCCCCAGACTTTATTTGAATACACACATCCACAACATTTTGTAATTCCCTCAAGCATTCTACTAAATTACACTAAACCCTATCACCTTTCGAACATATGTGGAGGCAGTCAATGACTTTAGAGAGATTCCAAGCTAACTTTTATTCAAGGAGAATTAAGGTCCTTAACCCCTTAAGGACCCAGCCAATTTTCAGTGTAGGACCCGGCCATTTTTTGCACATCTGACCACTGTCACTTTAAGCATTAAAGGGGTTATCCAGGAAAAAACTTTTTTATATATATATATATATATATATATATATATATATATATATATATATATATATCAACTGGCTCCAGAAAGTTAAACAGATTTGTAAATTACTTCTATTAAAAAATCTTAATCCTTTCAGTACTTATGAGCTTCTGAAGTTAAGGTTCTTCTTTTCTGTCTCGGGAACCGCCCAGTTTAGAAGCAAATCCCCATAGCAAACCTCTTCTAAACTGGGCGGTTCCAGAGACACGTGTCATCAGAGAGCACTTTGACAGAAAAGAACAACCTTAACTTCAGAAGCTCACAAGTACTGAAAGGATTAAGATTTTTTGACAGAAGTAATTTACAAATCTGTTTAACTTTCTGGAGCCAGTTGATATATATAAAAAAGTTTTTTCCTGGATAACCCCTTTAATAACTCTGGGACGCTTTTACCTTTCATTCTGATTCCAAGACTGTTATGCGTGACATATTCTACTTTATGTTAGTGGTAAAATTTTGTCGATACTTGCATCATTTTTGGTGAAAAACTCAAAAATTTTCGGAAAAAATTGAAAATTTTGCTTTTTTTTTTTTTACTTTGAAGCTCTCTGCTTAAAAGGAAAATGAATATTCCAAATAAATTATATATTAATTCACATATACAATATGTCTACTTTATGTATGCATCTTAAAGTTGACATGTTTTTACTTTTGGAAGACAACAGAGGGCTTCAAAGTATAGCAGCAATTTTCCAATTTTTCACAAAATTTTTAAAATCGAAATTTTTCAGGGACCAGTTCAGTTTTGAAGATGATTTGAAGGGCCTTCATATTAGAAATACCCCATAAATGACCACATTATAAAAACTGCACCCCTCAAAGTATTAAATGTGACATTCAAAAGGTTTGCTAACCCTTTAGGTGTTTCACAGGAATAGCAGCAAATTGAAGGAGAAAATAATAAATCTTCATTTTTTACACTGGCATGTTCTTGTAGACCCAATTTTTGAATTTTTACATGGGGTAAAAGGAGAGAAATCTTCCTAAAATGTGTAACCCAATTTCTCTTGAGTAAGGAAGTACCTCATATGTGTATGTCAAGTGTTCGGCGGGTGCAGTAGGGAAGGAGCGACAGTGGGATTTTGGAGAGTGAGTTTTTCTGAAATGGTTTTTGGGGGGCATGTCATATTTAGGAAGCCCCTATGGTGCCAGAACAGCAAAAACAAAAAAAAACAAAAAAAACATGGCATACTATTTTGGAAACTACACCCCTCAAGGAACGTAATGAGGGGTACAGTGAGCCTTAACACCCCACAGGTGTTTCACGACTTTTCGTTAAAGTTGGATGTGTAAATGATTTTATTTTTCACTAAACTGCTAGTTTTCACTCAAATTTTAAATTTTTACAAGGGGTAATAGGAGAAAATGCCCCCCAAAATTTGTAACCCCATCACTTCTGAATATGGAAATATCCCATGTGTGGATGTCAAGTGCTCTGCTGGCGCACTACAATGCTCAGAAGAGAAGGAGTCACATTTGGCTTTTGGAAAGCGAATTTTGCTGAAATGTTTTTTGGGGGGCAAGTCACATTTAGGAAGCCCCTATCCTGCCAGAACAGCAAAAAAAAAAAAAAACATGGCATACTATTTTGGCAACTACACCCCTCAAGGAACGTAACAAGGCGTACACTGAGCCTTAACGCCCATAGGTGTTTGAGGACTTTTTGTTAAAGTTGGATGTGTAAATGGAAAAAAAAAAATTTCACTAAAATGTAGGTTTTTCACCAAATGTTACATTTTTACATGGGGTAATAGGAGAAAATGACCCCCAAAATTTGTAACCCAATTTCTTGTATGAAATACCCCATGTGTGGACATCAAGTGCTCTGCTGGCGCACTACAATGCTCAGAAGAGGAGGAGCGCCATTGAGCTTTTGGAAAGAAAATTTGTTTGGAATGGAAGTCAGGGGCCATGTGTGTTACAAAGTCCCCCGTGCTGCCAGAACAGTGGACCCCCCCCCCACATATGTGACCCCATTTTGGAAACTACACCCCTCACAGAATGTAATAAGGGGTGCAGTGAGTATTTACACCCCACTGGCGTTTGACAGATCTTTGGAACAGTGGGCTGTGCAAATGAAAACTTACATTTTTAATTTTCACGGACCACTGTTTCAAAAATCTGTCAGACACCTGTGGGGAGTAAATGCTCACTGTACCCCTTATAACATTCCATGAGGGGTGTAGTTTCCAAAATGGGATGACATGTGGGGGGGGGGGGTCCATTGTTCTGGTACTATGGGGGCTTTGTAAACACACAATTCCGGCCTTCAATTCCCGACAAAATTTCTCTTCAAAAGCCCAATGGCGCTCCTTCTCTTCTGAGCATTGTAGTTCGCCCGCAGAGCACTTTACATCCACATATGGGGTATGTTCTTACTCAGAAGAAATGGGGTTACACATTTTGCGGGGCCTTTTTCCTATTTTCCCTTGTGAAAATGAAAAATTTAGGGTAACAGCAGCATTTTAGTGACATTTTTTTTTTTTTCATTTTTCCATGCAACTTTGAAGAATTTTCATTAAACACCTGTGGGGTGTTGAGGCTCACTATACCCCTTGTTATGTTCCGTGAGGGGTGTAATTTCCAAAATGGGGTCACATGTGCGTATTTAATTTTTGTGTTTATGCCAGAACTGCTGTAAAATCAGCCACCCCTGTGCAAATCACCAATTTAGGCCTCAAATGTACAGAGTGCATTCTAACTCCTGAGCCTTGTTGTGCGCCTGCAGAGCATTTTACACCCACATATGGGGTATTTCCGTACTCTGGAGATATTGCATTACAAATTTTGGGGGTCTTTTTTTTCCTTTTAACGCTTGTGAAAATAAAAAGTATGGGGCAACACCAGCATGTTAGTATAACATTTTTTTTTTACACTAACAGGCTGGTGTAGCTCTCAACTTTTATTTTTCATAAGGGGTAAAAGGAGCCCCTAAAAATTTGTAGTGCAATTTCTCCCGAGTACGGAAATATCTCATATATGGCCCTAAACTGTTTCCTTGAAATACGACAGGGCTCCAAAGTGACTAAATTAGGGATTGCATAGGGGTGGACATAGGGGTATTCTACACCAGTGATTCCCAAACAGGGTGGCTCCAGCTGTTGCTAAACTCCCAGCATGCCTGGACAGTCAGTGGCTGTCCGGAAATGCTGGGAGTTGTTGTTGTGCAACAGCTGGATGCTCAGTTTTGGAAACACTGCCATACAATAAGTTTTTCATTTTTATTGGGGGGGGGGACAGTGTAAGGGGGTGTATATGTAGTGTTTTACCCTTTATTATGTGTTAGTGTAGTGTAGTGTTTTTAGGGTACATTCGCACTGGCGGAGGTTTACAGTGAGTTTCCCGCTAGGAGTTTGCAATGCGGTGAAAAATTTGCCGCAGCTCTAACTTCAAAGACTGTGCATGCTGGGAGTTGTACTTTTGCAACAGCTGGAGGCACACAGGTTGGAAAACATTCAGTTAGGTTCTGTTACCTAACTCAGTATTTTCCAACCAGCGTGCCTTCAGCTGTTGCAAAACTACAACTCCCAGCATGTATTGATCGCCAAAGGGCATGCTGGGAGATGAAGTTATGCAACAGCTGGAGGTATGCAACTACAACTCCCAAGCATGCCGGACAGATGTTTGCTGTTTGGGCATGCTGGGATTTGTAGTTTTGCAACATCTGGAGGGCTACAGTTTAGAGACCACTGCACACTGATCTCCAAACTGTGGCCATCCAGATGTTGCAAAACTACAAATTCCAGCATGCACAGACAGCAAAATGCTGTGTGGGCATGCTGGGAGTTGTAGTTTTGCAACATCTGGAGGGCTACAGTTTAGAAACCACTGTATAGTGGTCTAAAACTGTAGTCCTCCAGATGTTGCTAGGCAACTCACCGGCTTCCTTAGGATCCAGGGAGCCAGCCGCACGACATCGCTGCCCACTGATCCCCGCCTGCAGCCTCCGCCGATGGGTAAGTGGACTTCGGCGCCAGTCCTCTGCCGGTTTCCCCGTTTTGCCCCACCTATTGTGTGCGGGCAGAACAGGGAAACCGAAAGTTAACCCCCTCGCCCCCGATATGCTATTGGTCGTCGCACCCCTGCCACCTCACTCCTATCCTTTCAGTCTTATTTTCCGGGTCACCATAGAACCGTATGACCTGGGATCGGCGCAAATCGTCGGTGTGAATTCAACGGTGATTTGCAGCCATCGCCAACATGGGGGGGTCTAATGACCCCCCTGAGCATTTGCACGGGGTGCCTGCTGATCGATATCAGCAGTCACCCCGGTCCGGTCCCGGCCCGGCGCGCGGGGGGGACTGAAATTCCCACGAGCGTACAGGTATGTCTTGGGTCCTTAAGTACCAGGGTGTCAAGACGTACCCATACGCCCTGGGTCCTTAACAGGTTAAGGCACATAGAACGTATAGGTAGCCAAAGTCTATATGTGTCCAGATGAAGGGAGTTAGTGAGGCACGGGAGGTCGAACAGGGGGGCTTAGAAAGAGGGGTGTGAAAAGTTAGGATCTGTGTGCGAGAGGTCCTGGAGTACTTTAAGATAGAAATACAAGACGCCATTTGCTGAAGCAATAGTGGTATTGGTGCCATTTCCAAAGCACAGAGGGAAGAAGGGGTATGATGTTGCTAATTCAATATCCTTATGGGATAGAAGAGACAGGGGAAAAGCCATCACAATCAAAAGCTATCAAATGATATGGGCCAGCCTAAAATATTCAGGTAACCTAGGTAAAGCAAATCCACCATCGCATTTAGGTCGGTTGAGCTGAAAGTAAGCGATACGTGGCTTGCTTTCCCACAAGAGAAAGAGGAGAAATTTAAATTATTATTATTTTTTTAATTCAGCATATGCAGAGAAATACAATGAAATAAATAAAGGAACTGAGGAGGGAATTAGGGTTATAGATAATGTTTTACCCTATCCAGAAAATAAACGGTAAGGTTTTAGGTGAGTACTAATTTTAGTTAGAAGAGGTAGCTCAACGACTGATACTTTTGAGTAGAAAACACAGAGGTTAACTGCTAGACACTTATAGCCCGATTGCTAAAAGTGTAGGTTAAAGGGGTACTCTGCCCCTAGACATCTTATCCCCTATCCAAAGGATAGGGGATAAGATGTCAGATCGCCGCGGTGCCACTCTGCACGTAATGACACGCAATACAGTGGCCGGAGAATCGTTACGTCACGGCTCCGCCCCTCATGATGTCACGGCCAGCCCCTTTCAATACAAGTCTATGGGAGGGGGCGTGGCGGTCGTCACGCCCCCTGCCATAGACTTGCATTAAGAAGATGGGCCGTGATGTCACGAGGGGCGGAGCCATGACGTCACGCGGCTCCGTCCCCTGTATCGCCCGTCATTACGCACAGAGCGAACTCGCTCTGTGCTGTAATGATAGCGCAGTGCCGCAGCGGGGATCCCGGGGCTCCCCAGCAGCGGGACCACGGCGTACTGACATCTTATCCCCTATCCTTTGGATAGGAGATAAGATGTCTAGGGGCGGAGTACCCCTTTAAACTAAAACAGAAAAAAAAAGGCAGTGCTCGGGTGCTCTATTCTGGGATAGTCTGGAAGAGTATAGGAGGGGGGGGAGGAAGGAGAGAAAGTAGGTGGAGTCAGGAAGGAGGGGGGACAAAGGGACAGATAAGGAGAGGGAAGAAAAGAAGGATAGGGTGTGAGTGGGGGAGAAATGAATTAAATAAAAAGGTAGATCAGATCGTATGTGAAAACTATTTACAGAATTTATTCAACAGAAGTGGGTGAGGTCAAGTAAGGAGGTACACTGAGCCATAGCAACCACTTACCTAAAAACACCTTAATATTAATAAAATAAAATTAGAAAGATAAAAATAGGGATAAAAAAGGAAAAAATTATAATTAAGAGAATGTTACGGACATATATAATACCCCCATGTAAAATCAGTAGTGAGAATAAAATGTATTATATGACTACTGGGTAAATAATTTCAATAGTTATCCCTGTATTAATGGTAGCTGTTTATAACATGTAGTGTTGTGTAACCTGTGAGTATATTAACCAAAAGATAACAAACAATACTATAGCAGTAATATAACAATTATATATGATTTCCAATATGGTGATCGAGTCGGAGCACTGCGTTCTCCCTGTAAATAAAGGCAGCAAAGATTGTGATGTTCAATAGTCAATTTCACCGCTATTCAGTGAGGGGCACATAAATGCAAGTGGCGGTGCCTAAATAGTTCCATGAGTGCTGTTCTTTTAACCACCAAGTGTAGTTTATAATGACATCACTCATGCCACCACCAAATTTACAGTAAAACAAAATAAACAAAAAAAGATTTCTGGGGCAAAATGGGGAAAAAAAAACTGCCATTTTGCAACTTTTGGCGGCTTCTGTTACTACAGCGTGCACTTTTCGGTAATAATGACACATTGGCCCTCATTTACTATTGCAAACCCAACATGTTTTGTCGGGTTGTGCGCCAGATTCTGTCGCATTGCACCAAAAATTCTCTCTGTGCCAGATTATGCGCCAGAATTTGCGCCAGAATTGAAAAAACCCTGACTAACTCTCCATTTTGCTAAGAAAACACGATTTTCACAAAAACCAAACCAACAAAAAAGCAAAGTGTAGGGAAAGTGAAAAATGTAGGGAAACCTTGGTAAATACTGTGGAAAATAAATTGTAGGGAATTAAAACCAACAAAGAAATCGACACTCCACTCTTAGTAAATAAGGGCCATTATCTTTATTTTGTAGCTCCATACAATTTAAATTATGCCCAAATTATATAGGTTTAGTTTTATTTTACTTAAAAAAATATATAACTTTTTGTACAAAAATGTGTATGCTTTAAATTGTCCTACAATATTAATTGGTTCCAAGATGACCATTGTATGTTGAAACCATTGTATGTTGAGACAATAACTCTATGGAAACCTGGTAATTGGTTCTGAAGCCACTAATAAAAAAAGCGAGGATTTAAGAAAAATACATAGATAACTAATACAGATAAAGCAAGTCCTTACATATAAAAGTAAGAAAGAGCTTTTGGGAGCTGTAAATTACTGTCTATGTAGAGGACAGGATATTCTTCAGGGTCCTGTACAGTACACACAATGTCCTAAAAAAGGAAAATGGAGTCGCCCTTACCTGATGTCCAAAGGAGCAGCTAAACCTGATACAGGTAACATGTAGTACCACCCTGAACTGTAGGGGGCGCTACATGTTTACTTCACAGATTTGAATGTGGATGATCATAATTTGCTCCACAGAAGGAGCAAAAAGGCATACAGGCATATTAGAGGGTATTTGGAGCCCTCACAGGACAGTAAAATACTGTACTTAATTTGTCTCAGTGCAGCTAAGTTGCACAACACAACTCCCCACATGCGAGTGATTTTTTAACATGATGTTTTTTTTCTTTTTGACCTGAGAGTTATTTTTTGTTTCCTAAAACCTGTAAGTGTGCATAAAATACAATTTTACAATATATCTCACATCTTACCGCTTCTCCTTCATTTTCATCTGTTACTTTTCTGTTTTCAAAGTGTTGTTTGTCACTTTTTTTTATCTTCTTTGGTTCCGGGCTGTGTGAGTAGAGAAGAAAATAAAGTAAAAACACTAAAATAAAATAATAATAATAATAATAAAAGTAGTTAAAAACATTAAACACAGCTCATTTCTCCTCAGCTTTTTTCTCAGCTTTGCTCTGTACACTTGGGAAGGGTTAAAAAAATAAATAAATAAATAAATAAAAAAAAAGGAGGCTAGAGCTATACAGTGACTTGGTCATGCAACATTAAAGGGGTCCTCCGGTGAAAAACTTTTTTTTTTAAATCAACTGGTGCCAGAAAGTTAAACAGAATTGTGATTTACTTCTATAAAAAAATCTTAATCCTTCCTGTACTTATTAGCTGCTGAAAGCTACAGCGGAAATTATTTTCTTTTTGAAACACAGAACTGTCTGCTGACATCACTAGCACAGTGCTCTCTGCTGACATCTCTGTCCATTTTATGAACTGTCCAGAACAGCATATGTTTGCTATGGGGATTTCCTTTTACCCTGGACAGTTCTTAAAGGGGTATTCCAGGCAAAACCTTTTTTTATATATATATATATATATCAACTGGCTCCGGAAAGTTAAACAGATTTTTAAATTACTTCTATTAAAAAATCTTAATCCTTCCAATAGTTATTAGCTTCTGAAGTTTTCTGTCTAACTGCTCAATGATGATGTCACGTCCTGGGAGCTGTGCATGATGGGAGAATATCCCCATAGGAACTGCACAGCTCCCGGGACGTGAGTCATCAGAGAGCAGTTAGACAGAAAACAACAACTCAACTTCAGAAGCTAATAACTATTGGAAGGATTAAGATTTTTTAATAGAAGTAATTTACTAATCTGTTTAACTTTCCGGAGCCAGTTGATATATAAAAAAAGGTTTTGGCCTGGAATACCCCTTTAAAAATGGACAGAGATGTCAGCAGAGAGCACTGTGCTCGTCATTCAGCAGACAGCTCTGTGTTTCAAAGGGAAAAGAATTTCCACTGTAGTATTCAGCAGCTAATAAGTACAGGAAGGATTAAGATTTTTTAATAGAAGTAATTTACAAATCTGTTTAACTTTCTGGCACAAGTTGATTTAAAAAAAAAAAAAAAAGTTTTTCACCGGAGTACCCCTTTAAGATCACAATGTTGTATTACGACATTGCATCCAATCAATGTCAATTTGGTGGCTATGCAACTTGTGGCAGGAAGTGATTGTGACTTGACAGTCCCCTTATCTAGCCATCATTAGCAGACTGAGGACATGGAGGGTGGGATTTAGTAATAGATACAGTGTGGAAAAAAAGTATTTAGTCAGCCACCAATTGTGCAAGTTCTACAACTTAACCTCTTCAGGACCCATGACGTATGCATACGTCATGTCTTTTCCTGGTCTCCGCCGCTCACCCGGCGGAGATCGGAAGCGGATCCCTGCTGAAATCCTTCAGCAGGGATCCAGGGCAAACGCCGAGGGGGGCCATGTATGCCCCCCATGTTGGCGATCGCCGCAAATCGCAAGGGAAATCGCCCTTGCGATCTGCGGCGATACCGGGCTGATCGGGTCTCTGGGACCCGACCACCCGGTAATTTCGCATGATCCCGGCTGTCACAGACAGCCAGGACCATGCTAACGTATAGGAGCGAGGTGGCAAACCTGTCACCTCCTCCTATTCCCTGCGATCTGTCGGTTAGTTAACCGACCAATCGCAGGAGGGGGGGCGGTTACTTCCTCCCGTCCTGCCCGGCCCCTGAAAGTCCGGAGAGGACGGGAGGAAGACCGGAGGATGTGGCGGGGGACGGGGGAGTGCTGGGGACCGGCCCCGGTACTTACCTCGTCCCTGAAGACCCGGATCCCGGCGAGGAAGATGGCGGCGGCGGCGACAGGTGAGTAGATCTTCAGCCGCGGTCGGGCCCTTTACAGCAATGCACGTCGCCGTAAAGCGACATGCATTGCTGTATTGGGACCCTATATACTACAACTCCCAGCATGCCCAGACAGCCCTTGGCGTCTGGGCATGCTGGGAGTTGCAGTTTTGCAACATCTGGAGGTCCACAGTTTGGAGACCACTGTGCCCTTCCAGATGTTGCAAAACTACACATCCTCAGCATGCCCTTACTGTCCAGGCATGCTGGGAGTTGTAGTTCTGTAACATCTGGCCCTTCAGATGTTGCAGAACTACAACTCCCAGCATGCCTGGACAGTTTTGGCATACTGGGAGTTGTAGTTTTGCAACATCTGGAAGGGCACAGATTGGGAACACTGTATTAGTGGTCTGCAAACTGTAGTCCTCCAGATGTTGCAAACTACAACTACAAGCATGCTGGGAGTTGTAGTTCGGCAACATCTGGCTCTAAAGATGTTGCCGAACTACTACTCCCAGCATGCCTAAGAATGTTTGGGAGTAGTGGTTTTGCAACACCTGGAGGCACACTGGTTGGGAAACATTGTCTGTTTCCTAACTCAGTGTTTCCCAACCCGTGTGCCTCCAGCTGTTGCAAAACTATAACTACCAGCATGCACTGATAGACTGTGCATGCTGGGAGTTGTAGTTTTGCAATAGCTGGAGGTCCCCCCTTGTGAATGTACAGGGTACATTCACATGGGCAGGGGGCTTTCAGTGAGTATCAGGCTGCAGTTTGCGATGCAGCTAACTTTGCGCGGCAGCTCAAACTCGCAGCAGGAAAATCGCTGTAACCCCCCCGCCCGTGTGACTGTACCCTAAAAACACTACACTACACTAACACAAAATAAAATAAAAAGTAAAAAACAGTACATATACACATACCCCTACACAGCCCCCCTCCCCAATAAAAATGAAAAACATCTGGTACGCCACTGTTTTCAAAATGGAGCCTCCAGCTGTTGCAAAACAACAACTCCCAGTATTGTCGGACAGCCGTTGACTGTCCAAGCATGCTGGGAGTTTTGCAACAGCTGGAGGTACCCTGTTTGGGAATCACTGGCGTAGAATACCCCTATGTCCACCCCAATGCAAATCCCTAATTCAGGCCTCAAATGCGCATGGCGCTCTCACTTTGGAGCCCTGTCGTATTTCAAGGCAACAGTTTAGGGTCACATATGGGGTATCGCCGTACTCGGGAGAAATTGCTTTACAAATTTTGGGGGGCTTTTTCTCCTTTCACTCCTTATGAAAAGGTGAAATTGTGGTCTACACCAGCATGTTAGTGTAAAAAAATAAATTTTTTACACTAACATGAAGGTGTTGTCCTATACTTTTAATTTTGACAAGAGGTAAAAGGGAAAAAAGCCCCCCAAAATTTGTAATGCAACTTCTCCCGACTACAGAGATACCCCATATGTGGGCGTAAAGTGCTCTGGGGGCGCACAACAAGGCTCAGAAGGGAGAGTGCACCATGTACATTTGAGGTGATTTGCACAGGGGTGGCTGATTGTTACAGCGGTTTTGACAAACGCAAAAAAAAAAAACACATGTGACCCCATTTCGGAAACTACACCCCTCATGGAATGTAATGAGGGGTGCAGTGAGAATTTACACCCCACTGGTGTCTGACAGATCTTTGGAACAGTGGGCTGCGCAAATTAAAAATTTTGTACAGCCCACTGTTCCAAAGATCTGACAGACACCAGTGGGGGGTAAATGCTCACTGTACCCCTTGTTACGTTCCTCAAGGGGTCTAGTTTCCAAAATGGTATGCCATGTGGGTGTTATTTTGCTGTCCTGGCACCATAGGGGCTTCCTAAATGCGACATGCCCCCCGAGCAAAATTTGCTCTCAAAAAGCCAAATATGACTCCATCTCTTCTGAGCATTGTAGTTCGCCCGTAGTGCGCTTCAGGTCAACTTATGGGGTACCTCCATACTCGGAAGAGATGGGGTTAAAAATTTTGGGGGGTATTTTCTGCTATTAACCCTTGCAAAAATGTGAAATTTGGGGGGGAAACACACATTTTAGTGAAATTTTTTTTTTTTTTTTTACGTATGCAAAAGTCGTGAAACCCCTGTGGGGTATTAAGGCTCACTTTATTCCTTGTTACGTTCCTCAAGGGGTCTAGTTTCCAAAATGGTATGGCATGTGGGTAATTTTTTGTTGTCCTGGCACCATAGGGGCTTCCTAAATGCGACATGCCCACGAGCAAAATTTGCTCTCAAAAAGCCAAATATGACTCCTTCTCTTCTGTAGCATTGTAGTTCGCCCATAGTGCACTTCATGTCAACTTATGGGGTACCTCCATACTCAGAAGAGATGGGGTTACAAATTTTGGGGGCTCTTTTCTGCTATTAACCCTTGCAAAAATGTGAAATTTGGGGGGAAGCACACATTTTATTGAAATTTTTAGAAAATTTTTGTTACATATGCAAAAGTCGTGAAACACTTGTGGGGTATTAAGGCTCACTTAATTCCTTGTTACGTTCCTCAAGCGGTCTAGTTTCCAAAATGGTGTGCCATGTTTTTTTTTTTTGCTTTTCTGGCACCATAGGGGCTTCCTAAATGCAACATGCCCCCCAAAAACCATTTCAGAAAAACGTACGCTCCAAAATCCCCTTGTCGCTCCTTCCCTTCTGAGCCCTCTACTGCGCCCGCCGAACACTTTACATAGACATATGAGGTATGTGCTTAGTCGAGAGAAATTGGGCTACAAATAGAAGTATACATTTTCTCCTTTTACCCCTTGTAAAAATTCAAAAATTGGGTTTACAAGAACATGCGAGTGTAAAAAATGGAAATTGTGAATTTTCTCCTTCACTTTGCTGCTATTCCTGTGAAACACCTAAAGGGTTAAAATGCTGTCTGAATGTCATTTTGAATATTTTGGGGGGTGCAGTTTTTATAATGGGGTCATTTGTGGGGTATTTCTAAGATGAAGACCCTTCAAATCCACTTCAAACCTGAACTGGTCCCTGAAAAATTGTGATTTTGGAAATTTTGTGAAAAATTGGAAAATTGCTGCTGAACTTTGAATCCCTCTGGTGTCTTCCAAAAGTAAAAACTCATCAATTTTATGATTCAAATATAAAGTAGACATATTGTATATGTGAATAAAATAAAATAATATTTGGAATATCCATTTTCATTACAAGCAGAGAGCTTCAAAGTTAGAAAAATGCAAAATTTTCAAATTTTTCATCAAATTTTGGGATTTTTCACCAAGAAAGGATGCAAGTTACCAAAAATTTTTACCACTAAGTTAAAGTAGAATATGTCACGAAAAAACAATCTAAGAATCAGAATGATAACTAAAAGCATTCCAGAGTTATTAATGTTTAAAGTGACAGTGGTCAGATGTGCAAAAAATGGCCGGGTCCTTAAGGGGTTAAAAAGATGATAGAGGCCTGTAATTTTCATCATAGGTACACTTCAACTATGAGAGACAGAATGGAGAAAGAATACAGGAAATCACAGTTCCTAAGTAAAATAACTATATGGTGACCTACAAACAAGCAAGATTTCTGGCTGTCACAGACCCGTAACTTTTTCTTTAAGAGCCTCCCCTGTCCTCCACTCGTTACCAGTATTAATGGCACCTGTTTGAACTTGTTATCAGTATAGATATAGAGCTCAAACAGTCACACTCCAAACTCCACTATGGCCAAGACCAAAGAGCTGTCGAAGGACACCAGAAACAAAATTGTAGCCCTGAACCAGGCTGGGAAGACTAAATCTGCAATAGGCAAGCAACTTGGTGTGAAGAAATCAACAGTGGGAGCAATTATTAGAAAAAACTAAGACATACAAGACCATTGATATTCTCCCTCGATCTTGGGCTCAACGCAAGATCTCACCCTGTGGTGTCAAAATGATCACAAGAACGGTGAGCAAAAATTCAGGAACCACACGGGGGGACCTAGTGAATGACATGTAGAGAGCTGGGACCAAAGTAACAAAGGCTACCATCAGTAACACACTACGCCGCCAGGGACTGAAATCACGCAGTGCTAGATGTGTCCCCCTGCTTAAGCCAGTACATGTCCAGGGCTGTCTGAAGATTGCTAGAAAGCATTTGGATGACCCAAAAGAGGATTGGGCGAATGTCATAATGTCAGATTGTCAGGCACCGACCCGGGGACAGGGAGAGTGAGCCCTAAACTGACTCTAAAACCACTCTCCCTGCCTACTTGCCCATCAACCCTAAACGGTGGATCAACAACTGGGTGCCGGTCCCTCCCTGAGTTAAAGTGCAGTGGCCTTAAAAACACATACAAATAAATAGTCAGTCACAAGCCAGAAACATAATAGGAACATAGAACTGTATAATAACTATAAGTTCAGTAAACACAGATCTGTGAGCTGCACAGAGGACACTACAGACCAATGGTAAAGCACAGAGGAAAACACTAGCTAAGTGATCATGAACTCTATGATCAGTGCATGTACAAAAACTCCAAAGATCTGAATAAAGAACTAATAAACATATAGAGTTCAAAACACAAGACAAGGAAAGCGGATGATTCTAAACAGACTCCAGGAACAGACAGGAATTTAGCATAATCCCCTAGAAAACCTCCGGTAGACACAGGAATAACAATGCCCTCTGAGTACCCCACACAAAAGGTAAACAGAATCTATTGCTAAACAGGAATAATCGCAATCCCTCAGAAAACCTTCAGTAGACACAGGATCAATCTCCCAGAGTCCCCATGAACCGGTAACAGGGGTATCTAGTTATAGAAACACAGAAAAAGGGATACAAGAGAAAACACATTGTGAACAGATACAAAGCAGAAAGGACATACAAATCCTAAACCGACTATACAAACACAGATTAACCCCTTGGGGACCGAACCCATTTTGACCTTAAAGGAGTACTCCTGTGGTAAACTTTTTTTTTTTAAATCAACTGGTGCCGGAAAGTTAAACAGATTTGTAAATCGCTTCTTTTAAAAAATCTTAATCCTTCCAGTACTTTTTAAGGGCTGTATACTAAAGAGAAATCCAAAAAAGAAATGCATTTCCTCTGATGTCATGACCACAGTGCTCTCTGATGACCTCTGCTGTGCATTTTAGGAACAGTCCAGAGCAGCATCTGTTTTCTATGGGGATTTTCTCCTGCTCTGGACAGTTCCTAAAATAGACAGCAGAGGTCAGCAGAGAGTACTGTGGTCATGACATCAGAGGAAATGCATTTCTTTTTTGGATTTCTCTCGAGTAAGGAAATTCCTCATATGTAGATGTAAAGTGATCTGTGGGTTCACTAGAGGGCTCAGAAGGGAAGGAGCGACATTGGGATTTTGGAAAGCGAAGTTTGCTGAAATGGTTTTTGTGGGGCATGTCTCATTTAGGAAGCCCCCATGGTGCCAGAACAGCAAAAAACACCCCACATGGCATACTATTTGGGAAACTTTACCCCTCAAGGAACGTAACAAGAAGTACAGTGAGCCTTAACACCCCACAGGTATTTGACGACTTATGCGTTGAAGTTGGAATTGAAAAATATTTTTTTTTTAACCAAAATGATGTTACCCCAAATTTTTCATTTTTACAAGGGGTAATAGGTGAAAATGTCCCCCATAATTTGTAACCCCAATTCTCTTCAGTAAGGAAATATCTCATATGTGGATGTAAAGTGCTCTGTGGATGCACTACAATGCTCAGAAGGGAAGGAGCGAAAAGTGGAATTTTGGAGAGATTATTTGGTTGGAATAGAAGTCCGGCGCCATGTGCATTTACAAAGCCCCCCGGGGTGCCATAATAGTGAACCCCCCCCCCCACATGTGACCCTATTTCAGAAACTACACCCCTCACAGAACGTAACAAGGGGTGCAGTGACCATTTACACCTCACTGGCGTTTGACAGATCTTTGTAACAGTGGGCTGTGCAAATGAAAAATTACATTTTTCATTTTCATAGACCACTGTTCCAAAAATCTGTCAGACACCTGTGTGGTGTAAATGCTCACATGGGGTCACATGTGGGTATTTATTTTTTTGCGATTATGTCGGAACCGCTGTAACCAGCAGCCACCCCTGTGAAAATCACCAGTTTAGGCCTCAAATGTACATAATGCGCTATCACTCCTGAGCCTTGTTGTGTGCCCGCAGACCATTTTAAGTCCACATATGGGGTATTTCAGTACTTGGGAGAAATTGTGTTACACATTTTGGGGGTCTATTTTTCCTTTTACCTCTTATGAAAATGAAAAGTATGGGGCAACACCAGCATGTTAGTGTATAAAATTAAAATTTTTACACTAACATGCTGGTGTAGACCTCAACTTTACCTTTTCATTAGGGGTAAAAGGAGAAAAAGCCACCAAAAATTTGTAGCACAATTTATCCCGAGAACGGAGATACCCCATATGTTTCCTTAAACTGTTGTCTTGAAATACGACAGGGCTCTGAAGTGAAAGAGCGCCATGCGCATTTGAGGCCTAAATTAGGGATTTTTATAGGGGTGTACCTGGATGCAAGCGTTACACTTGCCTCCTGCACCAAAAGTACTGTACTCAGTTTTCCCCAAACAGGGTGCCTCCAGCTGTTGCAAAACTCCCAACATGCCTGAACAGTCAATGGCTGTCCTGCAATACTGGGAGGGAGTTGTTATTTCGCAACACCTGGAGACTCCGTTTTGGAAAAACTGACGTACAAGACAGTTTACATTTTTATTGGGGTGGGGGTGGGGGGCAACAGTGTAAGGGTGTAGTGTATATGTAGTGTTTTACTCTTTATTTAGGGTTAGTGTAGTGTAGTGTTTTTAGGGTACATTCATACTTGCTGTAAACCCCCACCAATGTGACAGACCATGCATGAAGGGAGTTGTAGTTATGCAACAGCTAAAAGAACAACGGTTGGGATTGGGAAACATTGAGTTAGGTAACAGACTACCGCAGTGTTTCCGCACCACTGTCTGTTTCCTAACCCATGTGCCTCCAGCTGTTGCAAAACTACAAATCCCAGCATGCATGGTCTGTCAGTGCATGCTGGGGGTTATAGGTTTACAACAGCAGGACGCACACGGGTTGGGAAACACTGAGTTAGGAAACAGACAATGTTTCCCAACCAGTGTGCCTCCAGGTGTTGCAAAACTACAATTCCCAGCATGCCCAGACAGTCCAGGCATGCTGCGAGTTGTAGTTCTGTAACATGTGGCCCTTTAGATGTTGCAGAACTACAACTCCCAGCATGCCTGGACAGTCTTAGCATGCTGGGAGTTGTAATTTTGCAACAATTGGAGGAGAACAGTTTGGAGACCACTGTGTAGTGGTCTCCAAACTGTAGCCCTCTAGATGTTTGAAAACTTCAACTCCAAGTATACCCAGGCATGCTGGGAGTTGTAGTTCAGCAACATCTGAAGGGCCAGATATTGCAGAACTACACGCCCAGCATCCCTGACTGTATAGTGGTCTCCAAACAGTGCCCTTCCAGATGTTGCAAAACTACAACTCCCAGCATGCTGAGACTGTCCAGGCATGCTGGGAGTTGTAGTTCTGCAACATCTTAAGGGCCACATGTTACAGAACTACAACTCGCAGCATGCCTGGACTGTCTGGGCATGCTGAGAGTTGTAGTTTTGCAACATCTGGAAGGACACAGTTTGGACACCACTGTACAATGTCTCCAAACTATGGCCCTCCAGATAATGCAAAACTACAACTTCCAGCATATTCAGACAGCCAAAGGCTGTCTGGGCATGCTGGGAGTTGTAGTTTTGAAACTCCTAGAAGCAGCAGTAAAGATCCCCTCCTGACCGGCCAATCGCAGGGGATAGGAGGAGGTGGCACCTCTGCCACCTCGCTCCTATTCATCAGGATGGTCGGAGGTGTCTCTGACAGCTCCAATCATTCCTATTCACCAGTCACCAGAGACCCGATCAGCCCAGAATCGCCGCAAATCACCGATCTGAATTGATCGGCGATCACCAACATGGTGGGTCTCAGGACCCCACCAGGCATTGTTATGGGATGCCTGCTGAATGATTTAAGCAGGCATCCCGCTCCGGTCCCCACCAGATGCGAGGCGGGGCCCAAAATTCCCACGGACGTACAAGTACCAGAGAGCAACGGCGTACCTGTATGCCCTTGGTCCCCAACAGGTTAAAATCTACCATGAGCATGCTATCTAACCATGGGTAAAAGCCCAGAACATATCAAAGATAAATGCAAGGTGCATGCTAAAACAGAGATAGTAGATAAAAAGCTCAAACAAGAAGTGTGTCACCAAGAGCTCCATAGCAGCATGTCAGGAAGTCAAGATATAAATCTGTAATCAACAGCCCAGAGGCTAGACTGGGCTCACTTTATGTAGGCACACCCTAAGAGCTATTGGATAGAAAGCCAAAGGTTTTAACTATTCCCTGACCGGGGAACATAAACCTGTTCAAACACAACCAGATCCAATAGCTGTGTGTAAACACAGACCAAGACAAACATGACACAGATGAAACCAAAGTAGAACTTTTTGGTAAAAACTCAACTCGTCATGTTTGGAGGACAAAGAATGCTGAGTTGCATCCAAAGAACACCATACCTACTGTGAAGCATGGGTGGGAAAAATCATGCTTTGGGGCTGCTTTTCTGCCAAGAGACCAGGACGACGGATCCATGTAAAGGAAAGAATGAACAGAGCCATCTATCGTGAGATTTTGAGTGAAAACCCCCTTCCATCAGCAAGGACATTGAAGATGAAACGTGGCTGGGTCTTTCAGCGTGACAATGATCCCAAACACACTGCCCGGACAAAGAAGGAGTGGCTTCGTAAAAATCATTTCAAGCTCCTGGAGTGGCCTAGCCAGTCTCCAGATCTCAACCCCATAGAAAACCTTTGGAGGAAGTTGAAAGTCCGTGTTGCCCAGTGACAGCCCCAAAACATCACTGTTCTAGAGGAGATGTGCATGGAGGAATGGGCCAAAATACCAGCAACAGTGTGTGAAAACCTTGTGAAGATTTACAGAAAATGTTTGACCTCTGTCATTGCCAACAAAGGGTATATAACAAAATATTGAGATGAACTTTTGTCATTGACCAAATACTTATTTTCCACCATAATTTGCAAATAAATTCTTTAAAAATCAGACAATGTGATTTTATGGGTTTTTTTCCTCATTATGTCTCTCAAAGTTGAGGTATACCCATGATGAAAATTACAGGCCTCTCTCATCTTTTTAAGTGGGAAAACTTGCACAATTGGTGGATGACTAAATACTTTTTTACTCCACTGTAACTGCTCTATTATACTGCTGGAGACCAACATATGGTATTATATTAACACTTTACAAATTTATAGGGCACTGTATGCAGCTTTCCTGTCAGTTATTAAACAGAGAGCTGTACTCCATCCCTTACTAAAGACTGCATTAGGGCCTTTTAACACTGAACTTCTTGTCAGTGGCTGAAAAATTCACATGGACTCTTCTATGACTCTTCATTTGCCACTTCCCAGCCCAAACCTCCAACCTATCCAGATCCATTTGTAACAGTTCACTGTCCTGTACACGGTTCTCTAATTAAACCCACCGGTAATGGCCGACATCTGCGATCCTGCGGATGACCGCCATTAACCCCTCAGATGCCGTGATCAATACAGATCACGGCATCTGTGGCAATGTGAATGTTAAAATAGATGATCGGATCGACCGTAGCGCTGCCGTGGGGATCCAATCATCAGTAATGGCGGATGGGGGTCCCCTCACCGGCCTCCGTCCGTCTCCTGCTCTGGTCTGAGATCGAGCAGACCAGAGCAGAAGATCACATAATACTGATCAGTGCTATGCCCTATGCATTGCACTTAACAGTATTAGCAATCAAATGATTGCTATAAAAAGTCCCCTATGGGGACATAAAAAGTGTAAAAAAAAAAAAAAAAAGCTAAACAATTTAAAAATAAAAAGTAAAAAAAAGTTAAAAATCCCCTCCCCCAATAAAAATTAAAATTGTCAGTTTTTCCCATTTTACCCCCAAAAACGTACATTTTTTTTCATATTTGGTATCGCTGATTACTGTTTTTGTACAAAAAGTTTAAAATTTTATTTAACCTCCTCCTATCACCTGCCATTGGTCGATCAGGCTGACGACCAATGGCAGTTGGGGGGGGGGGGAGGGGGGTAAGAGTTAATTTGCCCCACTCTGCCCACCAATCGAAATCTGGGCAGAGCAGGGGGAACACGGGCAGGAAGGGGGGAGCATGGCCGGCTTACCCGGACTGGCGGAGGCGGCATTTTGGAGCAGCGACTGCAGCAGGAGGAGTGCAGCCGGAAAGTGTGGCGTGGAGAAAGCTGCAGCGAAGATCGCGGTAAGTGATCTTCACTGTGGCCTTCTAAAAGCTGCAAAACTACAACTCCCAGCATGCCCAGACAGCCAAAGGCTGTCTGGGCATGCTGGGAGTTGTAGTTTTGCAACATCTGGAGGGTCACAGCTTGGAGACCACTATACAGTGGTCTCCAAACTGTAGCCCTCCAGATGTTGCAAAACTACAATTCCCAGCATGGCCAGACAGTCAGGGATGCTGGGCGTGTAGTTCTGCAATATCCAGCCCTTCAGATGTTGCAGAACTACAACTCCTAGCATGCCTGGACAGTCTGGGCATGCTTGGAGTTGTAGTTTTGCAACATCTGGAGGGCTACAGTTTGGAGACCATTATTAGCAGTCTCCAAACTGTTCTTCCCCAGTTGTTGCATAACTACAACTTCTAGCATGCCAAGACGGTCCAGGCATGCTGGGAGTTGTAGTTCTGCAACATCTGAAGGGCCAGATATTGCAGAACTACACGCCCAGCATCCCTGACTGTCTGGGCATGCTGGGAATTGTAGTTTTGCAACAGCTGTAGGCACACTGGTTGGGAAAAACTGGGCTAGAGTCTGTTACCTAAATCCAACCCATGTGCCTCCAGCTGTTGCAAAACTACAACTCCCAGAATGCACTGACAGACCGTACATGCTGGGAGTTGTAGTTTTGCAACAGCTGGAGGCACACGGTTCAAATCACTGAGCTGATTTCTAACTCAGTGGTTCCCCACCAGTGTGCCTACAGCTGTAGTAAAACTACAACTCCCAGCATGTACGGTCTGTCAGTGCATTCTGTGAGTTGTCACTTTGCCACACCTGAAGGTTTGGGGTGCTTCCCCCCCATGTGAATGTGCGCCCCCCCCCCCCCCATATGAATGTACAGGGTGGGTTTACAGTGGGTTTCCTTCTACAGGTTTGAGCTGCAGCAAATTTTCCGCCACAGCTCAAACTCCCAGCGGAAAACTTACTGTGAACCCCCCTGTGAGAATGTACCCTAGAAACAGTACACTACACTACACTAACAAATAATAAAAAGTTAAACTCTACATGTACACCCCCTTACACGTCCCCCCCCCCCCCCCAACCAATAAAAATGCAAAACGTCTCATAGGGCAGTGTTTCCTAAACAGAGCCTCCAGCTGTTGCAAAGCCACAACTCCCAGTACTGCCGGACAGCCATAGACTGTCCTGGCAGGCTGGGAGTCTTGCAACAGCTGGAGGTACCCTGTTTGGGAAACACTGTAGGGTCCGCCCCTATTGCAAATTGCTTATTTAGGCCTCAAATGCGCATGGTGCTCTCTCACTTCAGAGTCCTGTCATATTTCAAGGCAACAGTTTAGGGCCACATATGGGGTATTTCCGTACTCAGGAGAAATGGCGTTACAAATTTTGGGGGGATTTTTCTCCTTTTACCCCTTATGAAAAGGTAAAGTTGGGGGCTACACCAGCATGTTAGTGTAAACATTTTTTAATTTTTACACTAACATGCGGTTAGTTCTGACATGAACGCAAAAAAACAACAACACTCACACGTGACCCCATTTTGTAAACTACACCCCTCACGGGACATAACAAGGGGTATAGTGAGCCTTAACAACTCACAGGTCTTTGACAAATTTTCGTTAAAGTTGGACATGAAAATGTTAAATTTATTTTTTTCCCCTGAAATGCTGGTGTTACCCCAAATTTTTCATTTTCACAAGGGGTAATAGGAAAAAAAGCCCCCCAAAATGTGTAACCCCATTGTCCTCCATACTGCCAGCAGTAAAAAACAAATAGATTCATACCTTCCTTCGGTCCCCCGGTGCCTCCGGCAACCCACTCCGCCGCGATCCTCTTCCTGGTTGCCGGTGGTTGGCGAGTCATACTGCACTCAGCCAATCACCGGCTGCAGCAAAGTCCCGACTCGGCAGGCGATAGGCTGAGCGGCAGTGTGACGTTTTCGGCCCTGGCAAATACTTTTCACAGCACTGTATTTGTGACATGCAGTCCTAAGGTTAGGTTCACATCAGCATTGTGGAGCGATGTTCAGAACACCGGGGTACCGCCTGGAGATAATTGGGGGTCCCAGCGGCCGGACATACCACGATCAGACATTTTATCCCCTATCCTTAGGGTAGGGGATAAGATGTCCAGGGGCAGAGTACCCCTTTAACCTGTTAAACTAAAATTAAATACATGACACAATCTTTAACTTTTATCTATTTTGGGGGTAATAGACCTAAAAAATTATAATTCTGACACTGTTTTCTTTTATTTTTCTTCTTGAGGCCATGTTTTTCCCGATCATATTTTTTTCAGAAATTGACTTTTTTATTTATTTATTCACTAGCTGAGTACACGGCGTTGCCCAGTTTTTCTTTCCTAATCCTTTTTGGGGAGGAAAATAAACAAAGGAGGAAGCTTTTGACTTCATATGCAGTCCTCCTGTCCTGCGACCTCCTGTCCCGACCTCCTACCCCGTCCTCCTATCCCGTCCTCGACCTCCTATCCCGTCCTCCTATCTCGACCTCCTATCCCGTCCTCCAATCTCGAGCTCCTATTCCGACCTCCTATCCCGTCCTCCTATCTCAACCTCCTATCCAGTCCTCCTATCCTGACCTCCTTTCGCATCCTCATATCTCGACCTCCTATCTTGAGCTCCTATCCCATCCTACTATCTCAACCTCCTATCCTGACCTCCTATCCAGACCTCCTATCCCATCCTCCTATCCCGACCTCCTTTCCTGTCCTCATATCTCGACCTCCTATCCTGTCCTCCTATCTCGACCTCCTATCCCAACTTCCTATCCAGACCCCCTATCCCGTCCTCATATCCCGTCCTCCTATCCCGGCCTCCTATCGTGACAGCCTATCCCGACCTCCTATCCCGACCTCCTATCTCGACCTCCTTTCCCGTCCTCATATCTCGACCTCCTATCCTGACCTCCTATCCAGACCTCCTATCCCGTCCTCCTATCCCGACCTCCTTTCCCGTCCTCATATCTCGACCTCCTATCTTGACCTCCTATCCCGACCTCCTATCTCGACCTCCTTTCCCGTCCTCATATCTCGACCTCCTATCTTGACCTCCTATCCTGACCTCCTATCCAGACCTCCTATCCCGTCCTCCTATTCCGACCTCATATCTCGACCTCCTATCTTGACCTCCTATCCCGTCCTCCTATCTCAACCTCCTATCCAGACATCCTATCCCGTCCTCATATCCCATCCTCCTATCTTGTCCTCCTATCCGGACCTCCTATCCCGACCTCATATCTCGTCCACATATCCCGTCCTCCTATCCCGACCTCATATCCTGACTCATAATATGTGTACCAGGTAATGAAATATCTCCAGCCTAACGTAAATTAGATGGGAACATACATTTCCCATTGATTTGCATGGGACTTTAAAAAAAACAACCTGACCCTCACAAATGGGGGTAGTTAAGGGTTAAATTAACTATCCTATATTTTAAGTGGACATATAAGTAACATGTGACCAAGTATTATCGAAATATCTCCAGCCGTTTGGAAGTTATGCAGTAACATATATTTCCCATTGACTTGCATGGGACTTTAAACATAAGCCCCGACCCTGGCAAATGGGGGTGAGTAAGGGTTAAATTACCTATCCTATGTTTGTTGTTGACATATAAGTAACATGTGTGCCAAGTTTCATGTTAATATCTTTAGCCGTTTGAAAGTTTTTGTGGAACATACATACATACACACACGTTGAGTTTTATATATATAGATTTTTGTGTGCACATGGCCTAACTTCAAATTTATTCTATGGATCAGTGCAAACCTGTGATTGGATGTGCATCCTTGTGTCGAGATGGGTCTAAAAAGTAGAGATCCCCTGGGATCTAGTAAGGGGAGTCAGTGTGGGGTGGAAGTGGAGGAGGAGATTATAAATTATTTGTTCATTTATTGATTGATTAATTAATTAAACCCAATTCCTTGGCATGCCTTTGAGGTCTTAATGCCCAAGAATTTTTATTTATTTTTCCTTTGTCGCCTTCCAAGCCCTCATCAAAGCCGTATGAGGACTTCTTTTTTGCAGGACAAGTTGTACTATTTAACTTCATAATTTTGGGATTCATATATCTTATTGGTTATTTATTTATTTGTCAAATGGAAGAAATAGATTTTGTCACAAATTTTTAAGTACATTGTGATAATAAAAACATTAAAAAAATAATTAGTGTTTCCACATTACAAGATACATAAAATCGTTGTTTTTTTGGTATAATTTTGGAGTACTTATGAATTTTCTACACATTTTTTACGTATGAAATAAGAATTGGTCGGGTTATAAATTTTTTTTTTTTTTTTTTATGATACTTTATTTTTTTATTGTTACTTTTTTAGTAGTATCACAAGGGTACTCACAGTGATCACTAGACTGCTGGTATAAAACACTGCCCTAGTACACCAGGGCAGTTTATTCAGCTTGTCAGCATAACACCGACAATGTACCCGACCATGCTGCACAGCATGGCTGGATACACAGACACCCATGGCACATGGTCACAAGACCCCAACTACCATGGAAACCGGAGTTGAGGATTGACAGGGCCGATGGATGCAGGCACATGCAGGGGTCATGATTTGTTCTCCGCTCATGGTAGCCAGAAAGGGAGCCCAGCTATTATTATGATGGCCAAGCTCCTGTGATTCATTAACAAGGATAGCTGCAAAATCTTATTCTAGAGCAGACCTGAAAACACAGTGGGCTAGAAAAAGCATGCTTAATGATTGCCGAGTAAGAGGTTTTAAAATGTTTAAAGTTAAAATAATTTGATCACAGTTTGATAAATCTGGGCCTCAGGGAATATTAGATTAACATTAGATAATCAGTCAAACGCGACAAAATCGGTGAGTTTAGCTGACCTTTATCTAATGTGAATAGCTAGTTAAAGTAATATTGCTGAGGCTACGACTCCACTGAGATTTTTGGCCTGCGATTTTTGTGGCATAAAAACGCCAGAAAAAACACCAGAAAAACTGCCACAGTTTTCCCCTGCGTTTGGCATTTTTTCTGGCGTTTTTACCTTTGTGTGGAATTTGCCTTTTTTGGCCAATTTTTGTTTTTTTTTACAAAATAGTTAGGTACCAAAAAAAAAAAAAAAAGGATGCAGTAGGGATGTAAAAATGTATTTAACTACATGTTTATTTTTTATAACAAAATTTTAATAACATTTTTTATAAAGTGTGTGTGTTTAACTTTTTTTCTCTTTTTTTTTCAAATTTTTTATGTAGTACTACTACTCCCAGCATGGAACAGACTGTTTCATGATGGGAGTAGTAGTACCTGTACTATAGACATATCGCCCCCGATGTCAGTCTGACACCTGATGTGATCGTCCATGATATAGCAGTGATGTGGCTCTATACAGCACTCGCACCTCTGCTCTGTACTCTGAGTGATGTTCTATTCACATCACTGGCCGTTCATATTTTCCGCCCAGAGCTGTGATTGGCCGGATGATTGCAGCCAATCAAAGCTCTGAGGAAAAGATGAATGAATGAGTGGCCGGCCCGGAGTACAGTGCAGAGCAGGGATGAGAGCGATGTATACAGCCGCTCCATCTCTGCTATAGACAGGACGATCACAGCAGGTGTCAGTAGTGACACCCGCTGTGATGTGTCCTTAACTGCAGGTACTCCTACTCCCAACATGGAGCACACTCTGCTCCATGCTGGGAGCTGTAGTACCTGCATTAATACACAGATTGCAGCGAGTGTAACTTCTGACACCCGCTGCGATCTGTCTATTAATGCAGGTACTACAGCTCCCAGCATGGAGCAGAGTGTACTCCATGTTGGGAGTAGTAGTACTTGTAGTTAAGGAAAGATCACTGCGGGTATCACTCCTGACACCCGCTGTGATCCCCCTGTATAATGTATAGATGCAGCGGCCGCTCTCCTATGGTCCCCTGCACGGGTGTATATATACACATATTCCTAGAGCTGTGATTGGCTGGAACCATTTGGCCAATCACAGCTCTCTGCTGGAAATATGAATATGTGTATATATACGTCAGTGCAGGGGACCATAGAAGAGCGGCCGCCACATCTATACATTATACAAGAGGATCGCAACGACCCCTGGCGATCTGTCAATAAGTACAGGTACTACTACTCCCATCATGGAACAGTGTGTTCCATGCTGGGAGTAGTAGTACTACCTAAAAAATAAAAGTGAAATACACACACACACACACTACATTTTTATTATTGTTGGCTACATTTTTAGTGCTTTACCCGCCCACATAAATTGATCCCTGTTTATAAATGAATAAAGATTTCGTAATAAAAAAGATACATTTCGTTAGATACAATTTTTTCCATCACTACTGTATCTTTCTTATTATAATTTTTTTATGGTACCCTACGAAATTTGAATAAAAAAATTTGAACCAAAATTGGCGTTTTTGCTCTCCCATAGACTTCTATGGGATGAAAACGCCACGATTTCAGGGCAAAAAACACCAAACTAGGTTTTGTCGGGCGATTTGAAAATCCAGCCTCTGAGCCCGAAATTGCTGAAAAACGCCAAAAGGGTTAAAAAAAAATGGGGGTGAGTAAGGGTTAAATTACCTATCCTATGTTTGTTGTTGACATATAAGTAACATGTGTGCCAAGTTTCATGTTAATATCTTTAGCCGTTTGAAAGTTTTTGTGGAACATACATACATACACACACGTTGAGTTTTATATATATAGATTTTTGTGTGCACATGGCCTAACTTCAAATTTATTCTATGGATCAGTGCAAACCTGTGATTGGATGTGCATCCTTGTGTCGAGATGGGTCTAAAAAGTAGAGATCCCCTGGGACATTTTTAGTGCTTTACCCGCCCACATAAATTGATCCCTGTTTATAAATGATTACGTTTTAACATTGACTGGATTCACGGATCCTCTTTTCACGCTATGTATACTCTGGAATCGGCATTAGCCGCATCTTGGAATTTAACTGTCCTCATGCATACGTCATATGCCAAATTGCCTCTCCTGGTGAAGAGGTCAATTTTATTGAGGGACACGATTGTAGCGTGGAAAAAGTTCCACCTCCCGTTTCTAGTGTCTAAGCATCTTCCACTAATGAACCATCCAGAACTCCCCTTAAAGATCTCTGCTAGAACACTCTCCCAGTGGGTGGATTAGGGCCTCATAAGGGTTAATCAACTTATTGACAGACCGAACAAAAGCTGGCACACTCCACAGTCCTTACTATCGTTTTTTAATTTACCAGCCTCACACACACTCCCTTTAAATCAGATTTATTCTTTTCATTCCAAGCGCCTGCGGGACCTGAGCAGAGAATCCCTTGATCATGCTCTTGATACTCTGATAGGCACCACGCCACACAAGACGTCTATCTCCGAAATTTACCCAGTGATCCGTAAGGTACTCCTCAAAATTGATCCATCCGCGATTTTCTCCTCCTGGTCCTCTTGGTTAGCGGATGAGGATATCTTGGACTGCATTCTTCAGGGCTGGTTGGTGGTGAGGCGTTGCATCATAAATGAACGCTGGCGCGAAACTTATTACAAACTAGCAAATAAAGCACTCTACGGTTTTAATATTTTACCATCCCCTAATTTTCCAGATAGAATAACGGCATGCCCTAAATGCTCCACCCCCCTGACTAATTTATGGCAGGGGGTCTGGACTTGCTCTCACTCTCAGGATTCTGGCACATCATTCGCTCTTATATTACAGATACTTGGGACATTACATTGCCCTATACTCCTAGATATTTACTTTTTCCTCAGTTCAAACCCCCAGATGGCACCACTTCATTTCTACCAAACATTCCCCAGATGATTCATATAGTCCTGGTAGTAGCACTAAGATGTTTATTGCTTCATGATTGTCTGCTTCTATCCCGACACTAACTATGGTCATATCACAACTTAAAACATTCTGTGGCATAGACAGGCTGGACACGGAAAGACAAAAAAACACAAAAACAGGAAACATTTTTGATAAATGGAAGGTATTTATACTCAGTCACTACACTACAGAGGAAATAGCTGACATAGTACGAACTTTTAGTTCCACCGAATGGTACCGCCTAGGTGCTATTGGGGATACGCTGGGGGCCTTGAGACTTCCCTCATAGCCTTCACTGACGGCAGAATATATGGCCGGTGCACATGCACATACTGTCTGTCTTGTATCCATTTAGGTATCTACGGATATGCAAGTCCTCTCTCGATAATCAAGTGTTACTTTGGAACTATGAGATTTTCTTTCTTTCCAATTGTCCTCATTTAGCGACCATGCAATAGGCTAATTGCCTATGGACTTTAATTTTGATGTACGAACTCGTTCTCTCCATTCCGCTCTATTGCATGATGGTTTACTCCGATGCACACCTTTGTTCATCATTGTATTTTGGCTTTACGTTATGCTTTCTGTGTGTATATGTTTTGTTTACAAAAATTGCAATAAAATGTGTTTGAAAAAAAAAAAAAAAAGAACACGCCAGGAAAAACTGCCAGGAAAACTGCCATGAATTTTCCTTGCATGTTGGCAGTTTTTCTGGCGTTTTTTCTGGTGTTTTTCCTGGTGTGTGGAAATAGCCAGTTTTGTCACCCTGTGGCAGTTTTCTCACTGCTTTCGGGGTGCCACTCTGTGGGTCGGATGCTGAGCGCCCGGTCCAGAGAGTGTAGGGAGATGAGGAGTGATGTTTAGCATCACTTCTCACCTCCCTGGCAGTATAGTATACAGGGGGGCATAGTGTACCCGTGTATACTATACAGGAGCCGAGAATCCTGTCATTATACTGACAGGACTCCCTGCTCCTATAGATAGCTGTATATAGTGTATAAAGAAGACGAGGTCCACTTACCTTCCTCGCTTCCTGTCCCCGCCGAGTCAGTGTAGCTCCGCCCCTAGTGATGACATCATTAGGGGGCGGAGCTACAGAAGGGAACCAGGCTAGTAAATCTGAAGCTCTGTTTAAATTGTACATTTTGTATAATGTGAACAGACCCTTCTGGCAGTGTCTACCCAGAAAGAGAGACTCCAGCTGTTTCTAAACTACAACTCCCAGCTTGCCCAGACAGCCAAAGGCTGTCTGGGCATGCTGGGAGTTGTAGTTTGCACCAATTGGTGGCTCCCTGTTTGGGTAGACATTGCATTATGGGTGCTCTCCCCAGCGGACAGCGCTAAAAATGTCATAACCAATGTTTTGTGTTTTTTTTCTTCTTGTTTCAGATCTGTGTATGCAGAGGATTACGGCGGATTAATTTTTTTTTCTTTTAATAAAATGGTTAACGAGGGCTGTGATGGAGTGTTTTTTAAAATAAATTTTTTTTCCAATGTGTTGTGTTTTTCTTTATTGAATTTTCAGGCTTAGTAGTGGAAGCCGGTCTTATTGACGGAATCTATTACTAAGCCAGGGCTTAGCGCTAGCCCCAAAAACAGCTAGCGCTAACAGCCAATTATTACCCCGGTTTGGTTGGTATTGTGCAGAGCATGAAAATTTTAATTTTTTCATTTTTTTTATTTTTATTTATATATGTAAATAAAAAAATTAAAAAACATATAGGGTTCCCCGTATTTTCTTTCTCAGCACAATGCCAACCAAACAGCAACAACCATTGTTACTGGCCCTACCCAGCCTAAATAACGCCAGCCTGTTACCGCCTAGGCCCAGGAGCGCCATTTTTGACACTCTGGGCCTGTTGGCACGGCTCTTTCCGGCACCCCTGTGGCGGTGGGTACCGGGGTAATAATTGTCGGTTAGCGCTAGCTGTTTTTGGGGCTAGCGCTAAGCCCTGGCTTAGTAATGGATTCTGTCAATAAGGCCGGCTTCCACTACTAAGCCTGAAAATTCAATTTAAAAAAATAAAAAAAACACATTGGAAAAATAATTTTATTTTAAAAAACACACAGCCCTCGTTAACCATTTTATTAAAAGAAAAAAAAAATCCGCCGTAATCCATTGAATCCGCCGTAATCCTCTGCATACACAGATCTGAAACTACTAGAAAAAAAATACAAAAAATTGGTTATGACATATTTGGCGCTGTCCGCTGGGGAGAGCACCCATAATGCAATGTCTACCCAAACAGGGAGCCACCAATTGGTGCAAAACCACAACTCCCAGCATGCCCAGACAGCCTTTGGCTGTCTGGGCATGCTGGGAGTTGTAGTTTAGCAACAGCTGGAGTCTCCCTGTCTGGGTAGACACTGCCAGAATACAAAACGGACAATGTGAACAGAGCTTCAGACTTACTAGTCTGGTTCCCTTCTGTAGCTCTGCCCCCTAATGATGTCATCACTAGGGGGCGGAGCTACACTGACCTGCCCGGGACTCAAGGGAAGTAAGTGGACTTCGTCTTCTGTATATACTATATACAGCTATCTATAGATAGCTGTATATAGTGTATACCGCCCAAAGGGTTAACCTACAATGTCCAGCAGTGTAAGTTAACTCTTTCCTTGCTGGGCTTGCGCATAGCGCACAGCTCAGCAAGGGGTTAAGTGAGCCAGCAATGTGTATACTGTATACTGGGCAGTAGGTATACGATGTATACCAATGGCTCTGCATCAGCTGTTCTCCCGGCTCTGTAGCCCTGGGGACAGCTGATCCCGACAGTCACATCAGGAGGATCGCAGCGGGTGTCAGGAGGAGTGACATCCGCTGTGATCTGTCCCTTACTGCAGGTACTACTACTCCCAACATGGAGCACACTCTGCTTCATGCTGGGAGTTGTAGTACCTGCAGATCGCAGTGAGTGTAAATTCTGACACATGATGCGATCTGTCTATTAATACAGGTACTACAGCTCCCAGCATGGGGCAGAGTGTACTCCATGTTGGGAGTAGTAGTACTTGTAGTTAAGGAAAGATCACTGCGGGTATCACTCCTGACACCCGCTGTGATCCTCCTGTATAATGTATAGATGCAGCGGCCGCTCTTCTATGGTCCCCTGCACTGCCGTATATATACACACATATTCCTAGAGCTGTGATTGGCTGGAACCATCTGGCCAATCACAGCTCTCTGCTGGAAATATGAATAGGTGAATATATTTAGGAGTACGTTTAGGAGTCCATAACGCTGCTCACCCTTCTAGACATTTAGGGGGACATTTATCAATGTTTGCTTATGTATTCCTTTTTTAGTTATTTTTTTCTTACAATTTTTTTGCTTATGTGTGACTTATTTATCAACTGCTTTCAGCCTGTTGATAAATTTCTTTAACGTAAGCAATTTTAAATTTTTTTCCTTTGGTAGTGGCTTTTTCTGCTCCATGTATGAGCTGGAGTAAATTTAGTAGATTTTTTCAAGTTTTTCCACTTGATAAATCTCTGACCACTGCAAGTCAAAAATCACATATGCTTAGGTAAGCAAGATATTTATTTTTTGCTTAGGGCACTGCCCAATCAAAAAGTCGCAGAAAAAAGAGAGTAGTCGCAACTTTTTTGAGACAATTTTAACCTCTTAAGGACACATGATTTACTGGAACGTCATGTGTCCACTCCTGATCTATAACGCGGGGCCACGTCATAGCGGGTCGGGCCCGGCCTCTAACAACGGCTGAGACCCGTGGCTAATAGTGCGCGGCATTGATCGCGGTGCCGCGCACTACTAACCCTTTAGACGCGGCGTTCAAAGTTGAACGCCGCGTCTAAAGTGAAACCATGCCGGTTAGCTCAGTGGGCTGTTCGGGATAGCCGCGGCGAAATCGCGGCATCCCGAACGGCTTACAGGAAAGCAGGGGGGTCCCTACCTGCCTCCTCCCTGTCCGATCGCCGAATGACTGCTCAGTGCCTGAGATCCAGGCATGAGCAGTCAAGCGGCAGAATAATCGATCACTGGTTTCCTATGAGAAATCAGTGATCAATGTAAAAGATCAGTGTGTGCAGTGTTATAGGTCCCTATGGAAGCTATAAGATTGCAAAAAAAAAGTGAAAAAAAAAAGTGAATAAAGATCATTTAACCCCTCCCCTATTAAAAGTTTGAATCACCCCCCTTTTCCCATAAAAAAAAAACACAGTGTAAATAAAAATAAACATATATGGTATCGCCGCGTGCAGAAATGTCCGAATTATAAAAATATATCGTTAATTAAACCGCACGGTCAATGGCATATGCACAAAAAAATCAATAAGTCCTATCAATGCAAAAATGGTACCGTTAAAAACTTCAGATAACGGCGCAAAAAATGAGCCCTCATACCGCCCCATACGCAGAAAAATAAAAAAGTTATAGGGGTCAGAAGATGACAATTTTAAACGTATTAATTTTCCTGCATGAAGTTATGATTTTTTCCAGAAGTACGACAAAATCAAACCTATATAAGTAGGGTATCATTTTAATCATATGAGCCTATAGAATAAAGATAAGGTGTCATTTTTACAGAAAAATTTACTATGTAGAAACGGAAGCCCCCAAAAGTTACAAAACAGCGTTTTTTTTTTTTCAATTTTGTCTGACAATGATTTTTTTTTCCGTTTCACCGTAGATTTTTGGGCAAAATGACTGACGTCATTACAAAGTAGAATTGGTGGCGCAAAAAATAAGCAATCATATGGATTTTTAGGTGCAAAATTGAAAGAGTTATGATTCTTTAAAGGCAAGGAGCAAAAAACAAAAATGCAAAAACTGAAAACCCCCCGGTCCTTAATGGGTTAACCAAAAAAAAAAAATTACTAAATGCTTTGATAAATGTCCCCCTTAGTCGTTAATTTCTATGCTTTAGTAATTATTTTCTTTATTACTTCTCTTTATGAGTACTCAAATTCTCTTTTGTTTTTACTATATACTTTTTAGTACTGTACTTCGCAGCTATGTGGATTTTATAACATCTGTACTTTATCTTCCTTTATATACCTTCCTTTATCTTACCTTCCTTTCTTCATAATACTGTGTACTTCCTCCTTTGCTCTTCGCACCACATCATTAACCTGAGCCTCAAATGAAGGAGTAGGTGGTGTAGGTCCAGAAAGCACAGAGCGTGCATTAGCCCTTGAGAGACTGTGGCGCAGAGATTCATTCATAGCTTCACTTTCTACCAAACGTGTCCTGTTTGTGTGCAAAAAATTATAATCAGCTGAAAGAATATAATAATGCCAAGGGAATCATTTTACAATAGAGGTATTGGGGAAATCATACAAGTGTGATTTTCATTAATGTCTTCTGCCAGTGATGTTTGTGGATTAAACAATTGAGAGGAGAACACTAAATATTAGCAAGGAGAAATATCTTTCTTAAACAAAGGCAGAGCATGTTTACTAAAACTGTATATTAGCATGCCACTGACACCACAGACTCAAAGCTAATTGCATGTTAAAGGGGTACTCCACTGGAAAACATTTTTTTCTAAATCAACTGCTGCCAGAAAGTTAAACAGATTTGTAAATTACTTCAATTTAAAAATCTTAATCCTTCCAGTACTTATCAGCTGTTATATGCTGCACAGTAAGTTATTTTCTTTTAGAATTTCCTTTCTGTCTGACCACAGTGCTCTCTGCTGACACCTCTATCTATTTTAGGAACTGTCCAGAGTAGAAGCAAATACTCATAGCAAACCTCTACTGCTCTGATATGGACAGATGTGTCAGCAGAGAGCACTGTGGTCAGACAGAAAGAAAATTCAAAAAGAAAAGAACTTCCTGTGGATCATACAGCAGCTGAGAAGTAGTGGAAGGATTAAGATTTTTTAATAGAAGTTATTTACAAATCTGAAATAATAGTTTATGCCTCTAGGACCTCACCACATATGGTGCATAATGGTGTGGGTGGAAATAATTTAAGATGTAACAGCGCTACTAATATAAATTGTTTTAATTAAATGTAAAATATACAATAGATTAACACATTTAGCTGGCACTAACTTGTGATATTCCCACTGGGCCCTAGTGGGGTATCATATAAAAATAGAATAAAATGAAATAGAAATAAAAAATAATAATAAATAATGTCCTGTGTGACAGTGTTCAGATAGGTCCGTTTGTCCGCAAACTTAGTAGATCAATAGAAGTCCAATTTTTATGAATGGATGAACTTATAAAAAAAGTCAATGAATGGACTTGTAACAAAAGGATACAAATGATGTTAAAGTATCTCTCACCACTGCTTCTGGCGGCTCGGTGGTTCTTTGTTGTATATCACAGCCTTGTACTTATGTTGTGCCCCGATGGTGGGGGGGTGGGCATGTTGCAGTCTCCCGTCTTCCTTGGAACCCTGATGGCAGGGGGCGCAGTTGATGTTCCGTGCCGCTGGCTCCGATGGCAGGGGAGCGTGGAGCGGTGTTCAGGGCTGCAGACCGTGCTTGCTTCCCAGCTGTCTGTAGATGGAATAGTACTGACACTCCGGCAAGAGTGTCAGTCAGCACGAGAGCGTTAGGTCTGGCGGCAGTGGAGCACTCGGGAGAGGTGGACAGTCCGGGGATGGCGTCCCATGTGGAGACCCAAGCCGTGGGAAGTATGGGCTGTGAAGATGATCCAAGGTATGATTGCCGCCAGGCAGGGCGGAATGTGGCTGAATTAACTCTTCTGTTGCCAAAGTTGGTAGGTTAGCAGACAGGACACTGGTACAGGATGTGTGAACAGTGCCAGACACCTAGACGCGTTTCGGGGTGCTGGGTCCTCCAACCCCTTCCTCAGTAAAAATGTGTTAACGGAACATCAACTGTGCCCCCCTGCCATCGGGGTTCCAAGGGAGATGGGAGACTGCAATGTGCCCCCCCCCACCCCCCACCATCGGGGCACAAGATAAGTACAAGGCTGTGATATACAACAAAGAACCACCGAGCCGCCAGAAGCAGTGGTGAGAGATACTTTAACATCATTTGTATCTTTTTGTTGCAAGTCCATTCATTGACTTTTTTTTACAAGTTCAACCATTCATAAAAATGTTACTTCTATTGATCTACTAAGTTTGCGGACAAATGGACCTATTTGAACACTGTCACACAGGACATTATTTATTATTATTTTTTATACTAGGGCCCAGTGGGAATATCACAAGTTAGTGCCAGCTAAATGTGTTAATCTATTGTATATTGTACATTTAATTAAAACAATTTATATTAGTAGTGCTGTTACATCTTAAATTATTTCCACCCACACCATTATGCACCATATATGGTGAGGTACTAGAGGCATAAGCTATTATTTCAAATTATTGCTACTTTGTTGCCGGGGGGGGGGGGGGGGGTGTCTGGCTATAGCTTTAATTGCCTTGGTCCTTTTGTTGTGAGCTGCACCATTCTTTTTTAATTTACAAATCTGTTTAACTTTTTGGCACCAGCTGATTTAAGTTATCCAGTGGAGTAACCCATTAGGGCTTTTGAGAGTTTACTTTGTTGGACGCCCTTGTGACACAAATAAGTAGCAGCAGTTTTACTGGCAGTTCCTGTGCGAGTAGCAGTAGTCAGCAGACTTCTTCTCACTCTAACTTCAAGTGCCTTATTATTACTGTCCTGTGTTTATAAAATAAGTCAGAATGTTTAAAAATCACTAACTTCCTGCAGTTAATTGCACAAATGATATATTTTGAAGCAGTGAAAGGGTTAAAATTCCCAATTTCTTTAGCAGCAATTATAAATACAGGGCAGTTAAAAAGAAGAGCCTCTACATGCCACCCAGGGTGTACTACAAGGTGGCAGGTTCACTTTCCACCCTTAACCAGTTAAGGACCCAAGGGCGTACCTGTACGCCCGTGGTAATTTCGGGGACCGGGGTGACTGCTGATATCGATCAGAAGGCACCCGCACAGATGCCCAGGGGTCATCAGACCCCCCATGTGGGCGATCGCCGCAAATCGCCAGTGAATTCACACCGGCGATCTGTAGCGATTCGGGTCATACGGGTCACGTGGGACCCGATGACCCTGAGATACATGGTGATCAGGGGTGTAGAATACACCCCCAATCCCCTACTGTATCTATGGGGAGGTGCCGATTTCATCACACCCCCAGGAGTGCTGCTATTGGCCGGACGATCGGCCTATGACCGGCTTTACAAAGTGAGGCCTACGTACGCCTCAGGGAGCTCTCGGTAGATGAGTCTCTTATCAGTTTTAAGGGGAGACTCATCTTCCGCCAGTATATATCCTCAAAGCGAGCGCGGTATGGCGTGAAACTCTACAAACTTTGTGAGAGTACCTCCAGGTACACTTACAAGTTTAGAGTACATGAGGGACGAGATTCCCGTATTGAACCACCAGAATGTTCCCCCACTCTGGGTGTCAGTGGGAAAATCACTTGGGACCTTGTGCACCCATTGCTGGATAAAGGTTACCACCTTTACGTGGACAACTTTTATACCAGCATCCCTCTGTTCACATCCCTTGTCGCCAGATCCACGTCCTCTTGTGGGACCGTGCGGAAGAACCAGAGAGGCCTCCCTCTAAATTTGATCCAGACACCTATGCCCAAGGGTGAGTCCCGTGCCCTTACCCATGAAAACCTGTTGCTGGTCAAGTATAAGGATAAGAGGGATGTCCTTATGCTGACCACAATTCATGGTAACGGCAGCAGCTCACCTGTCCCTGTACGAGGTACCACAACACCGGTCCCGATTGTATTCTGGACTACAATCGGTATATGGGGGGAGTTGATCTTTCTGATCAAGTCCTCAAGCCATACATGGCCATGCCCAAAACACGGGTATGGTAAAAAAAAGTTGCGGTCTACTTGGTACAGTTTTCCATGTACAACTCTTTTGTACTGTCCCAGTACGCTGGCAATACAGGGACCTTTAGAACTTCAGTTCCAAGAAGAAGTCCTAAAGGTCCTGATCTTTGGCAACCAGGAAAGAGCAGGCCGGAGTTCCCAAGGAACTGAAGTTATAGGTGCCAGGATCGTTCCACGCCAACACTTTCCAGGTAAAATCCCCCACATTGGGGGGGGGGGGGCTTGTTCAGCTCCGGACATGAGTGGTCACATAGAGCTGTAGCTCCCGCTCCAACGCCCTTGCTAGCCTCTATCCTGCCTTGATCCTGGCCCAAATTTCAGTCCTGACCCGCTCGCATACCTCGGGGATAACGGCCAAGGTGGACCCGACCCGCAATAAGAGTGGCGCGGCCGCGGAACAGCTGAGTGGAGCCCCTGGCCCTTCTCCGTCAGGACCCACTGTACTTTGGAATCAATATAGATGGGAGGGAGGACCGCCTCGGTCTGTATGCGGATGATATGGTTCTGTTTATGTCCCGACCCCTCGAGACGCTCCCTCATGCTATTTCAGTAATTGACCGTTTTGGGGGCTTTTCTGGCCTACGCATAAATTGGGTTAAATCTGCTTACATACCTCTCCGGCAGCGACCTGGCCCCTCCACTCTTTGTGGTCTGGCTGTTGTGTCCCACTTCAAATACTTGGGGATAGTTATACATAGGGACTCCCCCCTAGATCTTCAGACTAATGTCCTACCCCACCTCTCCTATGCCAAGACCAAGTTCCGTGTATGGGGTGCCCTACCTCTGACTGTCCCTGGTAGAATTAATCTGGTGAAGATGATCATCCTTCCCAAACTCCTTTATATACTTGAACACTCCTCCAATCCTGTCCCGATGAGTTTCTTCAAATCCCTTGACTCCCTACTCCCGACCTTTATATGGGGTACAGGTAGGTCTAAACTAAAATTCACCACTTTACAGCACCCTAAAGACTTAGGGGGGACTGCGTTACCTAATTTTAAGACATACTATTTGGCCGGCCAGCTGCGGTACCTCCGACATTGGGTCTCTACTGATTCTCAATCGACTGCGGAGCTCCACTTGGCCTCCTTTTTAGGACTCACCTCCATGCGGGCCTTCTTAGAGGGCGCTCCACCTAGAACATGTAAGCTCCTCCCTTTACACAGGTTGGCACTACAGGTATGGCAGGGCCTAATTTCCATGCTATACACACAAGAGCCAGGATTGTTGCTGCTACTGACTCGGCGGAGGCTTATTGGAAGGCATGCGTTCCTTCGCTTACGGAGGATGATTGGTCCGATATGCTGTCCTCTCATCTATCAGTGTCTCCGGCAGCTAATAATAAATTGATCCAACTTTACATTACTCATCATTGCTATCTTACTCCGATGCAGTTATTCAGAATGGGACGGGTGCCTTCCGATGCCTGCCCCAGATGTCATTCTCCCAGAGCGGATTTTTGGCATATGATATGGCAATGTACCTTCCTACAGTCATACTGGCGTAGTATTACAGACTTCCTGTCATCTCTTATCTCTAGCCCGGTCACCCTGGATCCCCTAATCTGTCTATTTGGTGTACTCCCTGAAGAATCTTGGCAACACCACATGCGGATATTTTTGCGTGAGGTGTTGTTTTTGGCCAGGAAGGCGGTGGCTCTCCGCTGGATGGACCCCCGACCTCCCTCTCTCCCACAGTGGAGAAAACTAGTTAATACTATACTTCCCTATGAACACTTAGTCTTTAAGCATAGGAAATGCCCTGATAAACTCCAAAAGGTGTGGGGGACTTGGTGCGACTCCCCCCTCACTAGATACTCGCCCTCTGCGTTTACGTCCCTAATGTCGTCTGGGGCCTTTGGTTCCCCTTTTTAACCTTCCTCTATGGGGCAACGGTAGTAGGTAGCTTTTCCTTGTTTACCTTCTCTTTCGAGTGTTTGGTTTATGATGCTTGGCCCCGATTTTTATTACTGTACCTAGTGGCAGCACTCTTAGTTTTAGTTTTGTTTATTGTTCTCAGGTTGGGATTCCCCTGATTGTGCTACCCTCGATGGCCGATACTGTATGACTTTAAGCTGTGCTGTTTACTTGTCTTATATGTGTGCTTATTTTGTTGTACATGTCTCCATTCTGTGGAGCTGCTGTAATTGCTTTTGTTCAAACTTCAATAAAACGAGTTAAAAAAAAAGTCCCCCACATTGGAAAGAAGGAATGATCACAGAAAAAAATGCAGAGTGTGTAACAGGAGGGGTATACGGAAGGACACCAATACTCAGTGTGACACTTGCCCCGATCATCCGGGCCTCTGCATTAAAAACTGCTTCAGGGAGTATCACACTTCCATGCAGTACAACATTTTCCCTTTTCATTTTAATTTCCCGTAATTTGACCCCAATGTACAAAGTGCAAGTACATTCCAAATTTTAACCCCCCTAAAACCACTAAATTGCCCAAAAAACTCTTTTACAAAAAAAAAAAAAAAACCTGATAAGACCTCTGGGGGTATTTTTTCTAAAGATGGGTCATGGGTCACTGAGTCACTATCATCGGGGACTTTTTTATGTTGCCTCAAAGGCGCAGCACTCTCTCTCCACCTGAGCGGGGTGCGCATTTGAGGCAACAGGTTAGGGACAGCCACACACATCACATTCCCAGAATGATGATTCAGAGCATAGGGTTTGGGGTGGGCATAGTTTTTAGTTTTGGCTATGCTCTGGGTCATCATTCTGGGAATATAAACTTTTTTTTATTATTTTATGTCTCAATGTTCCCCCCTTTAGTAACTTAGTGTACCCCATTTTAGTAATTTACCCAATGTAATGCTCCTTGAGGGGGGTCCCACTGTTCTGGTTCCAAAGGCAGCTATGTAGAAGCTCAGGGCCCCTGACTACGCTCCTGCTCTTCCGTGACCGATGTGCACCTTCACAACTGTTTACTCCCAGATGTGAGGTTTGTCATAACTCCAAAGAAATGTACTTACAAATTTATGGTGACATTTTCTCCTGTTACCACTTGTGAAAATGAAAAAATGAAAAATGAAGCATTTTAGTGTAAAAAAAAACAAATGTTTCCTTTTCACATCCCGCTTAATGAACATTTATCAAACACTTGCGGGGTGTTAAGGCTCACTGTACCCCTTGTTACATTCCTTGAGGGGTGTGCTTTCCAAAATAGTTTGCCATGTGTTTTTTTTTTTTTTTTTTGCTGTTCTGGCACCATAGGGGCTTCCTAAATGCAATATGCAAAATTTGCAAATGTGACTCCTTCTCTTCTGAGCATTGTAGTGCGATTGCAATGCACTTGACGTCCACACATGGGGTATTTCCATACTCAGAAAAGATGGGGACACACATTTTGAGGGGCATTTCTCCTATTACCCCTAGCAAAAATGTACAATTTGGGGGAAAACCAGCATTTTAGTGAAAATAAAAAATTATTTACACATCCAAAGTTGTCAAACACCTGTGGGGTGTTAAGGCTTACTGTACCCCTTTTGTTATGTTCCTTGAGGGGTGTAGTTTCCAAAATAGTATGCCATGTGTTTGTTTGTTTGTTTTTTTGCTGTTCTGGCACCATAGCGGCTTCTTAAATGTGACATGCCCCCCAAAAACCATTTCAGAAAAACTCACTCTCCAAAATCCCACTGTCGCTCCTTCCCTTCTGAGCCCTCTAGTGCACCCACAGAGCACTTGACACATATGAGGTATTTCCTTACTCAAGAGAAATTGGGTTACACATTTTAGACAGATTTCTCTCCTTTTACCCCTTGTAAAAATTTAAAAAAACTGGGTCTACAAAAACATGCCAGTGTAAAAATGAAGATTTTGAATTTTCTGCTTCAATTTGCTGCTATTCCAATGAAATACCTAAAGGGTTAACAAACCTTTTGAATGTCATTTTTAACACTTTGAGGGGTGCAGTTTTTATAATGGGGTCATTTATGGGGTATTTCTAATAAGAAGACCCTTAAAATCCACTTTAAAACAGAACTGGTCACTGTAAAATTTAGATTTTGAAAATTTTGTGAAAATTGCTGCTGACTTTTAAATCCCTCTGATGTCTTCCAAAAGTAAAAACATGTCAACTTTATGATGCCAACATAAAGTAGACATATTGTATATGTGAATCAATATATAATTTATTTGGAATATCAATTTTCCTTATAAGCAGAGAGCTTCAAAGTAAAAAAAATTTCAAAATTTTCCATTTTTTCATCAAAATTTTCTATTTTTCACCAAGAAATTACGCAAGTATCGACAGAATTTTACCACTAACATAAAGTAGAATATGCCACGAAAAAACAATCCTGGAATCAGAATGAAAAATCACCGCCAGTCAGTTTTGCCACCCTGAAGGGAGTGCGGATATACGTCCACAGAAGGGACATTTTTAATATACACAGTAGTGTTGAGTATACTCTATTAGTGGAATCATTTACAAATCTGTTTAACTTTCTGGCACCAGTTGATTTAAAGAAAATGTTTTCCAGGGGAGTACCCCTTTAAAAAGAAGGTATTGGTCTTAAAAGCCACAGCTTTCAATAGCAGGGGCAAGTCCTTTACCTGCATGTCTGCCAGCAATGTACTGACTGTGACTTCCCTTCCCACAGTTCCTAGACAAACAGGCTGCCAGCCACGATCTGAATATCCACCCATTTGTGTGTACATGCTTACTTGAACAACAGAGAATACATGCATTCATCAGACTAGCAGCTATTTAACCCACTGGTTAGTAAAAACTTTGATTTAAGCTGACAAGCCACTAAAGTATTAACTTTATTCCAATATCCTTCCCATACATGTTCTAGCTACATCACTGTATTCTGCATGCTGCAGCTACGTGTCTTAGAGATGATTGTTTTCAATGATAATTATGTCAAAAGTTATTCACAAAGAACATGTTATACCCTATCCAAGCGGCTGGACCCCCTGCAATTTACGGCCCAGCGCTGAGGTATTCATGAACACAGAAGCCTGGGGCTTCCATGTTTGTGATTTCACGCTACACCCTCTCCATTCATGTCTATTGGAGGGGGTGTGATGCCTGTGTACCAGCTGTCACACACCCTCCCATAGACATGAATGGAGGAGGCATTGCGTGATGTCAGAAGTCCCAGACATCCCTATTCATGAATGCCACAGCACCAGCCCAGAGATCACAGGGGGTCCCAGCAGCCAGACCCTCTGCAATCAGACTTGTTATTCCCTATCCTTTAGATAGGGGAAAAAGTAGGGGAGAATGAATGGGGGTGAGATGGTTGGAGGAAAAAAGGAAAAAAAACGTAAACCTATAAAACAGCTTTTTTTTCCGCTGTAAAAATGCAGCTGACAGATGTTGGCAGGAGGTCAATAAGAAAAATTCAAAACGCCAAACCCACTTTGCTTTTTTGTGTTTGACATTTTTCTTTCTAGATCTCTGTGTTTTGCTGCGATTTGGGACTCACTTGCAGTTCTCCCAAATCACAGCATTCTCAGACTATGGCTTTTCCTTTTTTATAACCAAAAATGCCATAGTTTCAGCATTACATGCATACCATCACTATTTTCCTTCACCGCTGCACTGGAAACTGTCCCTGCCATCATCAGGACTGAGCTGTGGCTGCAGCTATACAGCCATGGGCACCGCTCATGCTGGGCACGAGGTCTAGGAATGATGGGGGTTGTAGTTTAACAACACCTGGAGGCTCCTTGTTTGGGTACACACTGCCATTATACCATGCATACCTCCTGCCCAGCAAGAGCTGTGCCAGTGACTATATAGCCACAGGCACAGCTCAGTCCTAAATGTACTAACCCATTTTTTCATGTTTTTCTTTTCGCTTTAGATAAATTTATGCACTTGACAAGGTCAAATTCGATGGACCACGTCGATGACCAGCTTTTATTACATTTTTTTTTCAATCTGTCATGTTTTTTTTAAAATTCAGAACAAAACAGTTAGTGCTAACCCCCATTTTTTACCACAGCCACCACCACCGGTACCAACAGGCACCGTTGCATACAATACAGCCAGCGGTGGTAAGTAGTGATGCTATACATCACTACTTACTTCCTTACACTCCATCAGTTGGCACCCTGAATGTGACCCACGTAGTGGTATGCTGAAAGCAGTGAAAAATTGCCACAGGGTAGAAAACTGTCTATTTCCACACATATGCACAAATGTAAAAAAAAAAAAAACCACAAAAAAAATTGCAAATTTTCTGGCATTATTGCAGGTGAAAAAAAAAAGGAGAAACCTAGCCTTAAGGGTTTCAAGGGGCAGGAGTCTGAAAGAAGAGTCAGGGTTCTGGAGGAGGACTTAGGGGTATGGGGGGGGGGGGGAAAGAGGGGTCGTGGGGGTAGAGGGGTTTGTGGGGAAGACGAGTCTGGGGGACTTAGGGGTCTGGAGGAGGACTGAGGGGTCTGGGGGAAATGGGGTTTATCCACACTATGGACAATGCAGTCTGGTGGAATTCCGACCAAAGAATAAACATGTTCATTCTTTGGGTAGACGTCTGGTGGAATTCCACTGCAGTAATTCCCCAGTGTGCACAGAGAAGCAGAATCCCATTGAAAACAAACAGATCATTGATGAAACTGTACCCCAATCTAAGGCTCTCCAGCTGTTACAAAACAACAACTCACATAATGCCTGAGGCTCTCCAGACATAATGGGCGTTGTAGCTTTGCAACAGCTGGAGAGCGACCTGAACCAAGGTGATTTTATAATATGCAGCCCATTTTATTTTAATGGGGGTCTGACTGATGAGACCCACACAAAAAAAAAAAAAAAATGCCAAGGCATATTTTTGGTCTCGGTCATGGCCTTACTTGACTAGCCTGCAACAAGTCCTGGGTGAAGGTTTTTTCCTCAATTTAACATAATTGAAAATATTGTTGGGGGTGGATGGGGGGGGGGGGCTGTCTGATGACCAGTAACATTTTTATTTTTGTGGTACAATGTATACTTCTTCTTAAAGTGGGGATGTGTAGAAAAGTAAAACTAGTCAGATTTATCATGTTTATGGTTTGAATGGAGCATTAGCTGGACATGCCTGTGATCAATGCTGATCAGTAGCTCAGGTGGGTCACTGTTGCCACTAGTGTTTGGTTGAAAAGGCATTTCCTATGTTTTGACATATCACCAGGAAGCAATTTGCAGCTGGGACCCCTGAAAAGGCAACCACCGGGATCAGGTGAATATGCATTCTTTTTTACTGGTAATGAACCCTTGTACCTTTTTAAAAAAAATTCACTCCCTGGAAAACCCTTTAAATTGCCAGATGGGAGCTGGTTTTGTATGCTACAGCTAGCATTTGTTGATGATGGCACGGACTGTGCTCCTGAGCTCATGCCACTCTTACGCTGTAAATGTATGACAGTTTTTAACTTACATTCCATAGCGCTTTGGGTGTTTGGTGCAATTCAAGATGGGTTTCCAATCTAACCCATGTGCTTGACACACTTATTACACAAATCCGTTCTCCTGGGACACTCAGTTTTAGCTTTTTCTTTGCAAACTGAGGGGCTCCTTGAGATACATGATTTTCTTCATGAAGCGTATGTTGAAAAAGGATCAGTTTGTGAATAAATAGTTTGTAAACAAATACCCTCCCTTTACTTCTGAATTCTATAGAATTAACTGGGCTTTATCCTTTTTTCACTCTTCTTCTTTTGAGCACCTTTATTTCACTTTAGCTTGAATAATTCTCTCTTGTCCCCTAAATTGTCCTTTATGCTGCAATAGAAGGTGGATTTGCAAACTACCCTCCCCTTGGATAGGTGGCACTCTTGCTGTGAATTTGTTAGTAAAGCATCAAGTGTCTTTCATAGAGAGGGCTTTAAAGTACTTCATAGAGCGTATTATGCAACTCATTGGCTGTCCGCCATTTATCCCAAAGTCTACCTGACATGTTTAAGAAAGTGTGCAATACTTGGGGGTCCTGTCTAGAGGAATAGCAATTTTAGTTGGAGGCAACATCTACAATCACCACTGTGTTGGGTCGACCATTTGCTTGTTGGTATGTCTCTTGAGGGAATAAGTCAGCTTGTATGCCCAATGCTTTATTTAAACTGGCACAATTCATTCTTTTAGCTGCACACATGTATTTAGCCTCTCAATGAAAAAAAAAAACAGAGTTTCGATTAACTGACATTGTTACCAAAGTTAAGGTTAGAAAGGAGTAAGCCAATCGTGTCGAACCCGGATTTGACCCCAATTTTGGGTTTTGCGAGGCTTGCAGAACTCTCGAACTTCTACCCTTTAGCATTGCACGAATCGGTAAAAGCACAGAAAATATGTAAAAAGCATGGCGTTTTGGTGCCCAAAGGAAGTGAAAGAACAAGGGGGCAATGGCATCAAGTCAGGTAACTAGCAAATCACATGATAACCCTAGATTATCATAACATCCGCAGTGCACAAATACGACAGGGGCTATACAAGGACCACAGCAAAGAAGTGCTCATCCCCAGCCTGTGTGTGTGGGAGCTGATCATAGAGGGACCTCCTGTCCATTCATACACAAGCATCGTTGTGTACCTCAAAGCCCAGAAAACCTTTTTAAAGGCTAATACAAAAGAAAACACAACAAGCAGTGAACTGAGCAAAGCTGTGCTGCGGTAGACCTATGACAGCAATACATATGCAATGTACCCAAAACACTGCTAAGCGCTTCACTCTGCAAGCACTGGTTACATCTTTCTGTTTGGCTTCAGTGGATGATCCAACTTTTTTGGACTACATGTGTATTAATGAGGGGCAAAGGGATTCTGACAATGACACGGCCTGACTGTAGACACGGTGGAATCCGTGTCTACAGTCACATGGTGTGGTGGAACTGTCCGCCCGATACGCTGTGTTTCCTCATCTTTATCTTTGCCTCCTGCCCCTACTGCTACGTAGAAGGATGGCACTAGCGACAGGAAGGAGTTGGTGAGGAGATTTCAAGCTTTGGAGGGTGTCGCCAAGGTGGTGAAGGTCGAATCAGTGGCCGAGCGTGGCACAAGCGTGACTGGTGGTGGAAGCCTGCTGGTGGTGTAAGGGGTCATGGTGGCTATGTGGGGGGAAGAAGGAGCCCAAGAAGTTAATGCAGAGAAAAGTGGCATGGATGATGAGGAGATTAATGTTGACCATCATGTTGGACAGGACGTGAGGACCAGTTGAGGAGGAGCTGACCTGTTCACAGCAGGAGTGTAGCGGAAGTGTCAATGAAGAAGAGCGTAGCTGAGGTATGTAACAGATGTGGCGCTGTTGATCTGATGAGCTCAGGTGTCGGCGAGGCTGCTGCATGTTCAGGTTCTGTTAAAAAAAACTTTCAGAGGAGGAGAACAGTCAGGTGGTGCCGTCTCTGTCCGATATTCTGCTGTGTGGAGATTCTTTTCTACCTTAGCTGATGCATAAAACGTGGTACTAGGTCGTCTGTGCAAAAAGAAAGTAAGCCGTGGGCAGGGTCCAAGTCTAGGAACTATACATGTCTTGTCCTGCCCACTGCGTCAACATCCTGCAGAACCAGGCTCCACCGCAATAAGTCCATGAAATTATGGTGACACCTTCACAGTTGATTTGATCAGGTTGAACTGCTGAGACTACCTGCCTATCCTCCTCCCCATGCGGGTCCTCCTCCTCCACAGACATCTTGGATCACCCAACAGGAACAAGCATAGCTTATTCTCACCCTCCCCCCTCCTCCTTTCATCGCTGCAAAATCAAGCACTGCCATGCTGTGTTACATCAGCTGAACCTGGGCGAGAAAAGCCACGCATCAGAGGAGCTGCTGCCCTGTCTGCAACAGAATGTTTCACACCATTTGCTGGCTCTCAGGTTGTGATCTGCCGATAACATTGCCAAACACTGTCAAAGCACTGTGTCTAAGTGGCATGACACACTATCCTTGTTTGGCATTCGTGCTAAATCTTGTCGTAAAACGTTTCTTTAACAAGTGTGACGGTCTCACCCATGTGCTGGATATGTGAAGGAAAGTGTGCATTCGGTTTAGCCATCCGTACGCTTTTAAACATGCCAGGCTTCCCCTACAGGGCCAAAACGGTCTAACTTAACAACACCAGATTTGTGATGTTTCAACATGATGGAACTCAACATTACACAGAGCAAAGCGTTGACAGACCTAATGCAGCAGAATTATGATTTTTCCAGCCAGTGTGACTTTCACCTGAGGGATTGGCAGCTAATCAGCAACACCTGTCGCTTGCTCCGGACTTTCAAGGAGGCTACCAGGTTTGTCAGCAGGGAGAAAAACTGAATTTGTGACTTAAAGTAGCTTATATTCCTTTTAACAGCAGACACTAAAGGTGATTGAAAAAGGAGGAATGGAGGAGCATTCCCACCTGGCTGGCAGCAATACGGATGTTATCCTTGAAGAGGAGGACTTGGATGAGGAGGTAGAGAAAGTGGGACCTGAGAAGAAGGAGAAAGATTTGGAAATGGACTCTCAGGAAGAGATAGGGGACCAGGACCCTTCGCAAGGCAACACTGATGATGAGGAGGACCATGACCAACCTTGGCAGTATGGGATGGAGGTGGGCCCTCAGAAAAGCTGGCAAGGATGGCTAGCTTCATGCTTTCTTGCATGCGTTGTGACAGGCATTTTTCCAGCTTAAAGGAAAGAAGTGACTACTGGATAGCAACACTCTTAGACCCTCGGAATAAAGCCAAAGTGGGGAAATTTTTCACGCCTTCTAAGAAGGAGGCTAATTTGGAGTTCTATAAAGAGAGGCTAAGCAGCCAGTTTGCCACGGCTTTCCAACACAAAAAAGTTGCTGAACTAGAGTCCAGCTTATGCTAAATCAATGCTGCACTCCCTGTGCCAGCACTACCCCTGCAAGAATAAGGAGCAGTAGAAGAAGCACCAGCACCATCTTCACGCTGGAGCACATGATGGAAAAGTTTCTGCACTGCGCATTCTCCCCTGATCACTTATCAGGGATGTGAATCACCACCTGAACAACCAGGTTGAGGCCTACCTCAGCAGTTTCCTTTCTCTGACAGACACCATGAACCCAGACCCCATGCACTTCTGGGTCACCAGATTAGACCATTGGCCGGAACTTGCCCAGTTTGCCCTGGGTGTTCTTTCCACCCTCTAGTGTTGATTCAGAGAGAGTGTTCAGCGAAGCAGTCGGCATCCTCACTATGAGGTGAACAAGATTGTCAGCAGCAAGCAAGGAAAAACTGACATTTACCAAAATTAATCAGGCATGGATCAGTGAGGACTTTAAACCTCCTGTTCCATATGCCACTAATTAAACACTACTACCACCAACCCTGCTGTACACTGGCTAATGCTAATAACACCAGTCTGCCACCTCCTGCTGTACATAAGAAGGACAACAGAGCGCTTCTGTGTGGAAACTTCCAAAGTGAGTCGGACTGATGGGGTGGGTGAGAAACGCACTCACCTGGTGCGGTTGTGCAAAGTTCCAGGCACAACACTGATGTAAGCTTGTTATCGCAACTGCTGCGGCTTCCCATGCTGGATCCACCGACGTTTTTTCTAGACTCTCTGATATTAGCGATTTGTTACTTCTGTCTTCTCCTGGTCTTGATGCGATTCAAACAGACACCTAACTGCCCCTTGAGAATCTGAGAACGCGATTCCAAGCTTCCGATTTTCCCTTCTCCTTCCATTGTTTGACCTCCTGCTGTACACTGACTACTATGAGTTCATCACCTCCTGCTGTCCACTGGCTGATGACAGTAACACCAGTCCGCCACCTCCCACTGTCTGATGCAAGTAACACCAGTTCGCCCATCTTCCACTGGCTGATGCCAGTAACACTAGTCTGCCACCTCCCGCTGTCCACTGACTGATGCCAGTAACACCAGTACGCCACCTTCCGCAGTCCGCTGGCTGATGGCAGAAACACCAGTCTGCCACCTCCCACTGTCCACTGGCTAATGCCAGTTACACCAGTCCACCACCTCCTGCTGTCCGCATACTGATGCCAGTAACCTCAGTCCACCACCCCCTATTGTCTGCTGGCTGATGCCAGTAACACCAGTCCGCTACCTCCTGCTGGCTGATGCCCGTAACACCAGTCTGCCACCTCCTGATGTACGCTGGCTAATGACAGTCTGCCCAATCTGTAGTTAAGTCTCAAAAAGGGATAATTTTTTAAACGGCGGTAAAAATCCATGCCATCTTCTTTGCTTAACAAACTTAAAAGCTCTTGCTACTCCCAAAAAAGGGATAATTTCTTTAATGCCTGAGAAATCCGTGCCATCTTATCTGCTTGGTAGACTAAAAAGCTATTGGTACTCCCAAAAAGGGAGAATTCTTTGCGATATGCCATCCCAGCATTTCGCCCGGGGAAGGGGGTCCTGAGACCCCCCATGTCGGGATGACAGCTGATATCTATCAACTCGCCATCTTCATCACTTGGCAGACTGAAAACCTTTTGCTACTCTCAAAAATGGATAATTTTTTGAATGGCGGGTTAAATCTTTGCCATCTTCTTCGCTTGGCAGACTAAAAACCTCTTGCTACTCCCAAAAAGGGATCATTTTTGGAACGCCTAGAAAAAGGCACTGTGTCTTCCGATACCTTCATTTGCATTTTAACACTGGCAGGCATCTAACTTAAACCAAGGTTACTTTATGCTGCTTTATTTTAGTTTGAATAAGCCTAAAAAAATCAACAAGTGCATTAAAGGGGTACTCCGGTGAAAACCTTTTTTCTTTTAAATCAACTGGTGGCAGAAAGTTAAACATATTTGTAAATTACTTCTATTAAAAAATCTTAATCCTTCCAGTACTTGTTAGCTGCTGAATGCTACAGAGTAAATTCCTTTCTTTTTGTAACACTGATGACATCACGAGCACAGTGCTCTCTGCTGACATCTCTGTCCATTTTAGCAACCATGCATAGCAGATGTATGCTAAGGGCAGCATGGTGGCTCAGTGGTTAGCACTGCTGCCTTGCAGTGCTGGGGACTTGGGTTCAAATCCCACTAAGGACAATAAATAAAGCATTATTATTATTATTATTATAACTTCAGCAGAGAGAACTGTGCTCGTGATGTCATCCGAGAGCATTCCAAAAAGAAAAGAATTTCCTCTGTAGTATTCAGCAGCTAATAAGTACAGGAAGGATTAAGATTTTTTAATAGAAGTAATTTACAAATATTAAAAACACAATGGAGAGGCTCCTGTCTATCTGACCGTCACTAAAGACCCGAGCGACCCAACAAACACCTATACCCACGGTGTAAAAAATAGGGACAATGTATTAATAGTAAATGGGGCTCAAAGGTCAAAGATATCTGGTTTAGAATAATTTGTATTTATTAATATAGAATATAAAATGAATTAAATAGGGAATGCACAGGGCCCTTGTACTCCCCTAATTAATTTAATATACAGTAAAATATATATATTAATCCCAATATAAAAATAGCAACTAAAAACTAAAATGCAATACAAACTAAAAATAACTGTAAAAATTATTCTGCGATTTGAGCCTGTGTGATCAATATAGCGATCGGCTAATCCTGTAGAGAAGCACAGTACAAATGTTCATTCCTGTTCACAGATACAATGTAGCAGCTGCAGATAACAATAAGTCAATTAGTATTGTATCTGTCCAGCCAGTGGCAACTAAATTCCACCAATATAATGATACAGTATAGCGTTTTGTGGATAGTCGCTTGAGATCGATCTTTAAGTGTCTCTGTATATACCGCAAATTATCACATCAACCAGTTGGCAATATAATCCAAAAAATGCTCACCGCTCCCGGGATACCATGGATCTCCCTTCGGTGTAGTCTTGTGGACCGGCTGTATGGTGTATTTCGCCCGGTGACTGGCCTCAGTCAGGGATCGTGCTGCTGGAGTCTCGGCCGACTCCTAAGGACGCAGCACTTGGTGGTGGGCACCGTTTGGGGGGACTGCAGCGCTGTCAAGCGGAGTCCCTTGATCAAACCAACTGGGAAAAAAGGCAGTCAGCAAACATCGAATCCTTGTTGTAGATAGCCCGGTTGGCTTTAAACTTGTAATTAATGTAGCGGCTGGATGCGGTATACAGAGTGGGTGACCCGGCGGCGTTCCTCGTGCACAGGTCGCGCGCTCGGGAGATAGCACACTGTAACAAATGTCTTGGATCTGTCGGATGATCGCTAGTGCTGTTAGGCAGATGTTCTATATTAGCAGGCTCAATATCGCATATTTAGAATCGCTGGACGCGTTTCAAAACCATCCTCGGTTTTTTCTTCTTCAGCAGCGGAACGTGGTGAAGAAAAAACCGAGGATGGTTTTGAAACGCGTCCAGCGATTCTAAATATGCGATATTGAGCCTGCTAATATAGAACATCTGCCTAACAGCACTAGCGATCATCCGACAGATCCAAGACATTTGTTACAGTGTGCTATCTCCCGAGCGCGCGACCTGTGCACGAGGAACGCCGCCGGGTCACCCACTCTGTATACCGCATCCAGCCGCTACTTTAATTACAAGTTTAAAGCCAACCGGGCTATCTACAACAAGGATTCGATGTTTGCTGACCGCCTTTTTTCCCAGTTGGTTTGATCAAGGGACTCCGCTTGACAGCGCTGCAGTCCCCCCAAACGGTGCCCACCACCAAGTGCTGCGTCCTTAGGAGTCGGCCGAGACTCCAGCAGCACGATCCCTGACTGAAGCCAGTCACCGGGCGAAATACACCATACAGCCGGTCCACAAGACTACACCGAAGGGAGATCCATGGTATCCCGGGAGCGGTGAGCATTTTTTGGATTATATTGCCAACTGGTTGATGTGATAATTTGCGGTATATACAGAGACACTTAAAGATCGATCTCAAGCGACTATCCACAAAGCGCTATACTGTATCATTATATTGGTGGAATTTAGTTGCCACTGGCTGGACAGATACAATACTAATTGACTTATTGTTATCTGCAGCTGCTACATTGTATCTGTGAACAGGAATGAACATTTGTACTGTGCTTCTCTACAGGATTAGCCGATCGCTATATTGATCACACAGGCTCAAATCGCAGAATAATTTTTACAGTTATTTTTAGTTTGTATTGAATTTTAGTTTTTAGTTGCTATTTTTATATTGGGATTAATATATATATTTTACTGTATATTAAATTAATTAGGGGAGTACAAGGGCCCTGTGCATTCCCTATTTAATTCATTTTATATTCTATATTAATAAATACAAATTATTCTAAACCAGATATCTTTGACCTTTGAGCCCCATTTACTATTAATAATTTACAAATATGTTTAACTTTCTGCCACCAGTTGATTTAAAAGAAAAAAGGTTTTCACCGGAGTACCCCTTTAATGAAGCTGTTAGTTACCATTCACTACTGCATGTCGCCATAACTGAGCCTTAAAGCCACTTTAATCCCTTAAGGACGAGTGCCATAAATGCACGGCGCTGCTAAGAAGTTCTTAGCACACAGCGCCGTATACAGCGTCTCTGGATGCGGTGATCGGAACGGGATGACTGCTGATATCTATCAGCAGCCCCATCCCGGCATATCGCCCAGGGGGTCCTGGGTCCCCCCCCCCCCCCCCTATGTCGGCGATCGTGGCAAATCGCCGTTCAATTCAGACCAACGATTTGCCGCTATTCCGGGTCAATCGGGTAAAAAACCCGGAAAAAAAGGGTGAATAGTGCTGTCCGAGACAGCCCCATTCACCCTTACCCAGCAGGAGTGAGGTGCCTACCTTGGCCTGGTCTGGCGGGGGTCCCCTCGTGTGCGGTGGCGGCGACAGGAGAAGCAGGATCGGTCCCGGCGGCTGGATACAGCAGGAGGTGAGGCCTGTTCACCACCTACTGTTGCTTATCAACAACTCGCAGCATGCAAATTCAAAGGGCATGCTGGGAGTTGTAGTTTTGCAAGAGCTGGAGTTCCAACTACAACTCCCAGCATGCCCTTTGGTAGTCTGTGCATGCTTGGGGTTGTAGTTATGCAACAGCTGGAGGCAAATTTTTTCTATGATAAAGTGTGCATTCACCTGTTGCATAACTACAACTCCCAGCATGCAAAGACTATCAAAGGGCATGCTGGGAGTTGTAGAAGTGTACCTTCAGCTGTTGCAAAACTACAACTCTCAGAATGCCCTTCCACTGTCAATGCATGTTGATTGTTGCAGTTTTGCAACAGCTGGAGACACATTTGTTGCGAAACACTGAGTTAGGTAACAAACTCTGTTTCACAACCAGTGTGCCTCCAGCTGTTGCAAAAATACAACTCCCAGAGACTGTACATGCTGGGAGTTGTAAAGTTAAGTAACAAACGCTCAGTGTTTCACAGCCAATGTGCCTCCAGCTGTTGCATAACTACAACTCCCAGCATGTCAGTGCATGCTGGGAGTTGTAGTTTTGCAACAGCTGGAGGTTCCCCCTCCCCCCACACACGGGTGGGTTTACAGCAAGTTTTCTGCTGTAAGTTTGAGACGTGGCAAATTTTCAGCCACAGCTCAAACTCCCAGCTCAAACTCACTGTAAATCCAATACACTACTACATTACACAAAATAAAAAGTAAAACACTACATATACACATACCCCTACACAGTCTCCCCCCCCCCCCCCCAATAAAAAAAAGGTCTTGTACGGCACTGTTTCCGAAACAGAGCCTCCAGCTGTTAAAAAACGACAACTCCCGGTATTGCCGGACAGCCACTGACTGTCCTGGCATGCTGGGAGTTTTCAACAGCTGAAGACACCCTGTTTGGGAAACACTGCCGTAGGGTATTTTTGTGGCGAATTCAAATCCCCAACTTAGGCCTCAAATGTGCATGACGATCTCTCGCTTTGGAGCCCTGTCGTATTTCAAGGAAACAGTTTAGGGCCACATATGGGGTATCTTCATACTCAGGAGAAATTGTGTTACAAATTTTGGGGGGCTTTTTTTTTCCTTTTACCCCTTATGAAAAGGTAAAGTTGGGGGCTACAACACCAGCCTGTTAGTGTAAAAAAAAAAAAAAACAAACTTTTTTACACTAATATGCTGGTGTTGCCCCATTTTCACAAGCGGTAAAAAGAAAAAAAATACCAAAATTTGTAACACAATTTCTCCTGAATACGGAAATACCCCATATGTGGGCGTAAAATGTTCTGCGGACTCACAACAAGGCTCAGGAGTGAGAGCGCACTATGTACATTTGATGTCTAAATTGGTGATTTGCACAGGGGTGGCTGATTTTACAGCGGTTCTGACATAAACGCAAAACAATAAATACCCAGATGTGACCACATTTTGGAAACTACACCCCTCACGGAACGTAACAAGGGGTATAGTGAGCCTTAACACCCCACAGGTGTTTGACTAATTTTCGTTAAAGTTGGATGTGAAAAGGAAAAAAATATATTTTTTCACTAAAATGCTGGTGTTACCCTACATTTTTCATTTTCATAAGGGAGAATAGGAAAAAAGCCCCCAAAATTTGTAACCCCATTTCTTCTGAGTGAGAACATACTCCATATGTGGATGTTAATTGCTCTGCTGGCGCACTACAATGCTCAGAAGAGAAGGAGCGCCATTGGGCTTTTGGAGAGAGAATGTGTCCAAAATTGATAGTGCCAGAACAGTGGACCCCCTCACATGTGACCCCATTTTGGAAACTATACCCCTCACATAATGTAATTAGGGGTACAGTGAGCATTTACGCCCCACAGGTGTCTGACAGATTTTTGTAACAGTGGTCCGTGAAAATGAAAAATTTTATTTTTCATTTGCACAGCCCACTGTTCCAAAGATCTGTCAAACGCCAGTGGAATGTAAATGTTCACTGCACCCCTTATTAAATTCTGTGAGGGGTGTAGTTTCCAAAATGGGGGTCACATGTGGGGGGTCCACTGTTATGCCACCACGGGGGGCTTTGTAAACGCACATGGCCCCCGACTTCTATTTCAACCAAATTCTCTCACCAAACACTCAATGGCGCTCCTTCTCTTCTGAACATTGTAGTTCGCCCGCAGAGCAATTTACATCCACATATGGGGTATTTCCATACTCAGAAGAATGGGGTTACACATTTTGGGAGGCTTTTTCTCCAATTACCCCTTGTGAAAATGAAAAATTTGGGGTAACACCAGCATTTTAGTGAAAAAAATCTAATTTTTTCATTTTCCTGTTCAACTTTAGCAGAAATTTGTCAAACACCAGTGGGGTGTTAAGGCTCATTGTACTCCTTGTTACGTTCCTTGAGGCGTGTAGTTTCCAAAATAGTATGCCATGTGTTTTGTTTTTTTTGGCTGTTCTGGCACCATAGGGGCTTCCTGAATGCCACATGCCCCCCAAAAACCATTTCAGCTAAATTTGCTTTCCAAAAGCCAAATGTAACTTCTTCTCTTTTGAGCATTGTAGTGCACCAGCAGTGCACTTGATGTCCACACATGGGGTATTTCCATACTCAGAAGAGATGGGGTTACAAATTTTGGGTGGCATTTTCTCCTATTACCCCTTGCAAAAATGTAAAATTTGGGAGAAAACCAGCATTTTTGTGAAAAAAAAAAAAAATTCATTTACACATCCGACTTTAACGAAAAGTCGTCAAACACCTGTGCGGTGTTAAGGCTCACTGGACCCCTTGTTACGTTCCTTGAGGGGTTTCCAAAATAATATGTTTTTTTTTGCTGTTCTGGCACCATAGGGGCTTCCTAAATGTGACATGCCCCCCAAAAACCATTTCAGAATAGTCGTGCACCCACAGAGCACTTGACATCCACCTATGAGGTATTTCCTTACTCAAGAGAAATTGGGTTACACATTTTGGGGGGCTTTTTCTCCTTTTACCCCTTGTAAAATTTCAAAAACTGGGTAAGAACATGCAAGTGTAAAAAATAAAGATTTTGAATTTTCTCCTTCATTTTGCTGCTATTCCTATGAAACACCTAGGGGTTAACACACTTTCTGAATGTCATTTTGAATACTTTGGGGGGTGCAGTTTGTATAATGGGGTCATTTATGGGGTATTTCTAATATGAAGACCCCTCAAATCCACTTCAAAACTGAACTGGTCCCTGAAAAATACTTGTTTTTAAAATTTTGAGAAAACTTTGAAGCCCTCTGATGTCTTCCAAAACATGTCAACTTTATGATGCAAATATAAAGTAGGCATATTGTATGTGTGAATCAATGTATAATTTATTTGGAATATCCATTTTCCTTACAAGCAGGGAGTTTCAAAGTTAGAAAAATGCAACATTTTCAAAATGTTCATGAAATTTGGGGATTTTTCATCAAGAAAGTGTTATCACCAGTGTTAAAGTAGAATATGTAACAAAACAAAATTCTCGGAATCAGAATAATCGGTAAAAGTATCCCAGAGTTATTAATGCATAAAGTGATAGTGGTCAGAATTGCAAAAAAAAAAGGCTGCGTCCTAAAGGGGTACTCCCGTGGAAAACTTTTTTTTTTTTTAATCAACTGGTGCCAGAAAGTTAAACAGATTTGTAAATTAGAGCAAAGTAGAAAAGTAGTCAGCTCACCCGGCCACCGCACGGCAATATAATCCTCCAAGGATATGAAGAAAGCAGGTAGATGCCAGCGATTAAGAAACTTCACCTTTATTGGAACCATGTAAAACCATCGACACGGAGAGACTTCAATAAGACAAACATTTAAAATTCCAGGAGTCAGCGCCAAGCATGACGCGTTTCAGGTCATGTGACCTTTCATCAGATGCATGGTGGGAAGCAGAAGGGTGGGGGAATAAATACCAGCCTCCTAATGGAACAGGTGAGTAGCTTGTAACACAGGGATTAACCATATCCGTTCCAGAAGTAGAGGCACCCTTCTGCTAAACATAACAGGTATTAAATCATAAATCGTTAAGCACATATAACGTAGTTATAAAATGAATGCAAATAATATATATGAAACCTGTATATTTTTAGGGAGACACAAAATGTAAATTGGGAGGAAAAAGGTTCCAAGAACACTTAATTAACAGTGATACAAATATGTATGAAATATCAATGGCAACCTAAAACTATTTAATAATGAAGAATGACGTCTGATTTTAAATTTAACCCATGTGGTTGAAATGTACGCAAAGAGTAAATCCAAAAGATTTCCCTATTGCGTAATGATTTGATGTGGTCTCCACCTCTGTCATGCGAACAAACTATTTCAATACCCGAGAAAGAAAAATGGGCTACATTACCATCATGGACATTTTTAAAGTGTTTAGAAACATTTGATGCGTTAGTGTAAGAACCGCTGCCAATGGCTCTAAGATGTTCTTGGATGCGTTTTTTCAAGGTTCTTTTAGTACTGCCGATATAAGAGACATTACAGCTATTACAATCTATTTTATAAATTACGTGAGTGGATTCGCAATTAATAAATTGTTTAATCGGTATAGAATTCGAATCGGGAATTGAAATCGTAGAAGTCTTGGCAGCATGCACACACACAACGCATCTGGGTAAACCGCATTTAAAAAACCCATTTAATTTAATCCATGAACGAGAACTGACAACAGAGGCAAGTGGCAAAGCACTCGGAGATAAAAGATTACCTAGATTGGGGGCCCGTCTGCTCGAAAAATTTATGCCATTTTTTAAATATTTATTAAGGATAGTATCCTGACATAAAATAGGTAAATATTTATTGATAATGGATTTAATACTGTTAAATTCTAGACTATAAGTAGTTGTAAAGGTAGGCTTCGATAACATATTCAAAAATGTTTGATTAGGTTTTGGTGTGAGAAGACTATCTCTAGATTTTTGTAAAACTTTCCGTTTGGCTCTGTTCAGACACCAGGGCTGGTAGCCTCTCTGACCCAAACGATGGAAAATATTATCCGATTCAATTTGAAAAGATTCGTCTGTGGAACAATTTCTGCAAGCACGAGTCAGCTCTCCCACCGGAACGGCTAGAACCTTATGTTTTGGGTGGCATGACTCTGTGCGCAGAATAGTGTTGCCTGCAGTCGAATTTCTGTATGTGGAAGTGTGAACACGTCCCTGCTGCTGTCAAGTAAAATATCCAAATATGGAGTGACGGATCTGTGCCAGGTTGATGTAAAAAATTAATTATGAGGATTATTGTTAACATAGTCAACAAAACAGGAAACATTATGCTCTGAGGACGACCAAATTATGATGACATCGTCAACATATCTTCTGTACCAAACAATGTTGGAAAAGAAAGGGTTGATGTCAGAAAATATATATTGCATCTCCCACCAGTGGACAAAGATATTTGCCACTGAAGGGGAGGATTTAGCCCCCATTGAGGCGCCCGTCCTCTGAACATAATACTGATCCTGAAATTTAAAGAAATTGTGAGCTAATATATAATTTAAAGCCTCAAGAACAAACTGGCACAGGTCCTCACTGTACGTGGAAAAATTGTAAATTATATCCGAAACTGCTCGAAGTGAAAGTGAATGAGGGAGAGAAGAATACAAGGATTCGATGTCCATAGTAAGCCACGAGTAAGAAGTATGTCATTCAATTCGATTCATAATCGAAAGTAAATGTTGGGAATCTTTGATGTGGCTAGGACACATAGGGACAAGGGGTTGGAGAAGCGAATCTACCCATTCGCAAAGGGGTTCATTAAGAGAACCAATACCCGCCACTATGGGTCTCATAGGAGGCGGGAATTGGCCTTTGTGAATCTTCGGTAAAGAATGAAATATTGGAGTAATGGGATTAGAAACCCATATGTAGTCAAACTCTTTTTGTGACAATGCCCCTAATGATAAACCATATCTAAGTAGCGATTCCAGTTTAGAAGAAAAGAGAGTAGTGGGATTATATGAAATTGGTGTATATGTGACCTCATCATTTAAAATACGCCTATTGAGCATGCAATAAAGATCAACATCCATACATATAACGCCCCCCCCCCCCCCCTTGTCAGCTGATCGAATAACCCAATTGTTGTTCTCTCTCAAATCTTTAAGAGCAGCTCTTTCGGATTTTGATAGATTATTAGCTCTGGGTCCTATACCTAAACGTTTAAGTTCAACTAACTCTTTCATAACCATGTCTTGAAAGGTGTCCATGTAAGGACTCCTAGAGCCAACAGGGTAAAATTCAGGATTTTGAAGGACGGTGAGGTGGACACTGTGGTCACATGTCGCCGTGTCTCAAAATCCCTTGTCCCTATGTGTCCTAGCCACATCAAAGATTCCCAACATTTACTTTCGATTATGAATCGAATTGAATGGCATACTTCTTACTCGTGGCTTACTATGGACATCGAATCCTTGTATTATTCTCTCCCTCATTCACTTTCACTTCGAGCAGTTTCGGATATAATTTACAATTTTTCCACGTACAGTGAGGACCTGTGCCAGTTTGTTCTTGAGGCTTTAAATTATATTTTAACTCACAATTTCTTTAAATTTCAGGATCAGTATTATGTTCAGAGGACGGGTGCCTCAATGGGGGCTAAATCCTCCCCTTCAGTGGCAAATATCTTTGTCCACTGGTGGGAGATGCAATATATATTTTCTGACATCAACCCTTTCTTTTCCAACATTGTTTGGTACGGAAGATATGTTGACGATGTCATCATAATTTGGTCGTCCTCAGAGCATAATGCTTCCTGTTTTGTTGACTATGTTAACATTAATCCTCGTAATTTATTTTTTACATCAACCTGGCACAGATCCGTCACTCCATTTTTGGATATTTTACTTGACAGCAGACAGGGACGTGTTCACACTTCCACATACAGAAAATCGACTGCAGGCAACACTATTCTGCGCGCAGAGTCATGCCACCCAAAACATACGGTTCTAGCCGTTCCGGTGGGAGAGCTGACTCATGCTCGCAGAAATTGTTCCACAGACGAATCTTTTCAAATTGAATCGGATAATATTTTCCATCGTTTGGGTCAGAGAGGCTACCAGCCCTGGTGTCTGAACAGAGCCAAACGGAAAGTTTTACAAAAATCTAGAGATAGTCTTCTCACACCAAAACCTAATCAAACATTTTCGAATATGTTATCGAAGCCTACCTTTACAACTACTTATAGTCTAGAATTTAACAGTATTAAATCCATTATCAATAAATATTTACCTATTTTATGTCAGGATACTATCCTTAATAAATATTTAAAAAATGGCATAAATTTTTCGAGCAGACGGGCCCCCAATCTAGGTAATCTTTTATCTCCGAGTGCTTTGCCACTTGCCTCTGTTGTCAGTTCTCGTTCATGGATTAAATTAAATGGTTTTTTTTAAATGCGGTTTACCCAGATGCGTTGTGTGTGTGCATGCTGCCAAGACTTCTACGATTTCAATTCCCGATTCGAATTCTATACCGATTAAACAATTTATTAATTGCGAATCCACTCACGTAATTTATAAAATAGATTGTAATAGCTGTAATGTCTCTTATATCGGCAGTACTAAAAGAACCTTGAAAAAACGCATCCAAGAACATCTTAGAGCCATTGGCAGCGGTTCTTACACTAACGCATCAAATGTTTCTAAACACTTTAAAAATGTCCATGATGGTAATGTAGCCCATTTTTCTTTCTCGGGTATTGAAATAGTTTGTTCGCATGACAGAGGTGGAGACCGCATCAAATCATTACGCAATAGGGAAATCTTTTGGATTTACTCTTTGCGTACATTTCAACCACATGGGTTAAATTTAAAATCAGACGTCATTCTTCATTATTAAATAGTTTTAGGTTGCCATTGATATTTCATACATATTTGTATCACTGTTAATTAAGTGTTCTTGGAACCTTTTTCCTCCCAATTTACATTTTGTGTCTCCCTAAAAATATACAGGTTTCATATATATTATTTGCATTCATTTTATAACTACGTTATATGTGCTTAACGATTTATGATTTAATACCTGTTATGTTTAGCAGAAGGGTGCCTCTACTTCTGGAACGGATATGGTTAATCCCTGTGTTACAAGCTACTCACCTGTTCCATTAGGAGGCTGGTATTTATTCCCCCACCCTTCTGCTTCCCACCATGCATCTGATGAAAGGTCACATGACCTGAAACGCGTCATGCTTGGCGCTGACTCCTGGAATTTTAAATGTTTGTCTTATTGAAGTCTCTCCGTGTCGATGGTTTTACATGGTTCCAATAAAGGTGAAGTTTCTTAATCGCTGGCATCTACCTGCTTTCTTCAGATTTGTAAATTACTTCTATTAAAAAATCTTAATCCTTCCAGTACTTTTTAGGGGCTGTATACTACAGAGGAAATGCTTTACTTTTTGGATTTCTCTGATGTCATGACCACAGTGCTCTCTGCTGACCTCTGCTGTCCATTTTAGGAACTGTCCAGAGCATGAAAAAATCCCCATGGCAAACATAAGGAAGGATTAAGATTTTTTAATAGAAGTAATTTACAAATCTGTTTAACTTTCTGGCACCAGTTGATTTAAAAAAAAAAAGTTTTCCACGGGAGTACCCCTTTAAGATGAAAGAGGGCTCAGTCCTTAAGGTGTTAGAGCTTCTTGAATACATTCCTAGCAGTGTTTGACAGGGCTTTAGAGCTGTTAGGCAGTGTTACAAACATGTTTGGGGCTTATTTTAGAGCATTTATGCATTGAACCGAGCCGAATCAAACAGACAATTTTGGCCAGTCGAACTCTTCAAAAGTTCACTCATCTCTAGTTAAAGGGGTACTTCGGTGGAAAAATGATTTTTCTCTAATCAACTGGTTCCTGAAAGTTAAACAGATTTGTAAATTACTGTTTGTTTTGTTCTGACTTGTCGCCCCTGCACGTAGTCTAGGATGGACCGTCTCTGGAGTCCTCCACAATAGATCATTCGTGTAAGAGAAAATATTTTACTGGTATGGAATCACAAAGCGATGCGAACTGAACTTTATTTCTTAAAAACTTTTTATGTATATTTACCTCAGCTCTTCTATCTCATGAATATAGTTCTGTATTAAGGTCTGGATTTCTTCATTATTGTCACCTAATATTGGAAAACATTAAAAAAGTGTACAATGAATTAATATTTATCTGTTTTACACAAAATATTAAACATACTGAAAAAAAAATACAATATACAAAAATCTTGAGTATGACTGTTGCCAGCAGTGAAACAGAATATTTTTTCTTGCTGCATATTTTTAAGTTTTTAATACAAAAACAGTATGAGAAAAATGCAGAAGTTGGCAAAATACAACATATAACAATAAAGCTAAGTGTGACCCTGGGCAAAATGAAAAATGGGGCCCATTGGTCATGTGACCAAAGATCACCATGTTACGCTCAATGAATTGGCATGAAGTTTCACTGCAAACAGCAAGTGGCTGTGATTACAACCTGATAAATGTGATAATTCCATCCCACATGGATTCCTGGTTGTGTCATTTTGGAGGTTGTAACACAACCCCAATTATTTACGTTAGATGAGATTCTGCAAAATTCAGAAAGTGCAATATCGATCTTTGACCAAGAAAGCCATGTCATGTAGCCCTAAAAAAATCAGAAAACCAAAAGGTAGGGCAGCCCACAGTAGTATACTGTAGCTAGGTAGTGTCGATCTTAACTGTAGATGTGCTGAAATACTCAAGCACAAAGACAGTGAAGAAAGAAAATGTGAAGAGTAACATTTCTTAAGGCAGACCTAGGTGGTTGGTATGTTTTAATAGAGGCAAAATAGTGGACAGATGGGAGTTCAGATAGGATTTATTAAAGAGAAACTGACAACTATTTCACCCGCACTAAACCCAATGAACTGGGTAATAGTGCAGATGAATAGCTGTAAAAAAAAAAGTGTTATTCAAATATTTTGTTAGGTATCTCCAGAGTTATGCCAATTAGTAGGTCCTTTACCATTGCGCTCCAGCACGCAATGGAGGCGGGGAGCCTCCTTTCTGGGGGATGGGGGTGTTTTGGTGCTCTGCTACTCGCTACACTAGACTGTAGCTTGGCATACTGAGCTAACTCCTAGCCTCCATTGCACGCTGTAGCGCAATGGCAACGGACCTACTAATGGACATAACTCTGGAGATACCGCAATGTAAATATGTGAGTAAAACTTCATTTACAGCTATTCACCTGTACTATAACCCAGTATATTGGGTTTAGTGCAGGTGAAATAGCTGTCTGTTTTTCTTTAAGACTAAATAAAATAAAATATATATGCAGGAGATGTGCGAAAAAGTATAATCAGTCTGATAGTAATAACATACAATACTACAATATACCACAGGGCCATTGCAGTTATAGTATAGTAAGCGAAAGATTAGTAAAATGAAGTAAAGTAATACAATAGTAAAATATATTGGTACTGCTCACCTAAAATGCTAATTCAAAGAATATAATAAAATACAGTATAGTCAGTATTTGTAAATAAAAAATCATGATAAGATAAGACATGCAAGTCTATATGTTGCAGAGCGCTGAAGGTTTGTTTTAATGTAACAATGGGAAAAAATTTCCTTGTAGGTGAGATATAACTCCTGCTAAGAAAAATGATGGTATACACTGCCAGATAGTATCGTAGTTATAGTCTCTTATGCAGTCAATATAATAGGCGCCGTGCCCCACTCTTAAAATGTATATAAATGCCTTGTGGAAAGAAGTAAAAAGTGATGCACACTGTATTAGTTGTCATGTGGAGAGAAGTAACTAGTGCTATGCACCACTTACCATTCTGGTGATAGAAGCAGATCATGGACCTGCAGTTGGAAGGAGAATGACATGTGCAGCTCACTCATCCTGTGTGTGCGTTCTTTTTTTGTTAAAGTATTTATTTATAACTTTTCCAATTTTAAATCAACAAAGAAATAGAAGAACAAACCGCCGAGCACAAAGCCCCCGAGCCCCCAGTCTCGTTTACAAAGTCAGGGGAAAAAGGTATCATCGAGCAGACAATTAGGGAGTTCACACTCGGCCAACACCAAGACAATAGACAGACATCATACATTCACACGCGCACACACCCGAAGCATCCCTCCACTTCCCATCTGACCCTCTCTGGGGGAACTACCGATTCACCTATTAGTAGCCAGGGCATACAGACCCTATGACATTTCTTGGGGCATTTATGACTGATATATAGTATCCTATACAACGGCACATATTTATTAACCAGATAAAACCACCTCGTTATAGGGGGAGGGGAAGTAGCTTTCCAGGCCATTAGCAAAACCTTCCATGCACAAAACAACAAAAACCTGAGAAGTAGGCGCCTATGGTATCCTGTAACCAGATCATTAATAACACCTAAGAGACGAACAACAGGAGAGAACACATAAGGGAAGTCCAAGTGATCCACCATGAACTGCAGCACCTCTTTCCAAAAGGGCTTCACACAAGGGCAACTCCACATTGCATGCAAAAGAGAGCCCACAGCTGCCTTACACCAGAAGCAAGAGTCAGAAGAGGAGACCCCCAATACGAAACAACTTAACCGGAGTGTAGTATAGACTGAAGATGAGCCGTACCTGAATGAGTAAGTCCCTAGCACTAACCACGGTAAGGTAATAGGTCTTAGTAACTTCCCGCCAGTGATCTTCCATCAAATCATGGATATCAGCCGCCCACTTTGTAAAAGCCAACTCAAATGGATGAGGACACACCGACTGCAGCAGTACGTATACCTGAGTCAGCGGTTTAGTGAGGTCGGCGGTTCCCAGAAGCAGCTCCACCTCAGAAAAGGCCGGAGTCACATGAAGAGAGCCAAACTGCGCCACCACCAAATGTCTCAACTGGAAGTACCAAAACTGGGCACTCCGAGGGAGATTAAAGAGGTCACACATATCCTGGAATGAGGGGAAGAAGGGAAACTCCCAAAACAGATGGATGGCGAACTTGACTCCATGCTCGCTCCAGAAATCAGCTGCCTCCAACTCCTGCAGGTGCTCAAAATGATGATTCCCCACAAAGGTGCCCTAGGGGACATTATCGGCAGCGGGAAGCGCCCAGAGACCACCGACCACACCTCAGCCACTGTTCTAATAGGGGTCAGCAGCCTGGAAGAAGAAGTATATCTATACAGGACATTAGTTAATGTTTCATATGAACCCATGAGAGCTCCTGCTAGAGCAGTGGAAATGTTAGCCAGGTCCAGGTTGATCCACCAGGCAGCATACACCAATTGAGACACTAGGAAATAATTGTACATATTAGGGGCAGCCAGACCACTCCGCTGTTTTGATGCCTGGAGCAGCACCTGACCCGATCATGGGGGTTTGTCTTGGCAATAGAAGGACTTCAGAATGCCACTCAGCTTCGTAAAAAACTTTTTAGGGGGAATCACCGGAGAAAGGTGGAAGAGATACAGAAACTTTGGTAAATAAATAATTTTAAAAACATTAATCCTGCCAGCCAGGGAGAGGGATAAGGAACACCAGGCCTGTAATTTATCAGTCACAGATACCAACACTGGTGCCAAATTCAACCGCACATAATCTGTCACACAAGGAGAAACCTCTTCTCCAAAATACCTGAACTGAGCAACAGCTTACAACCCATGGGGGAGAGACAGCACCGGGTTCATCCCTGCAGATAGAGCCATCAAGGAAGACTCCCCAATTAACCCGAGGCTAGAAAAGGAACTAAAGTCAGCTAAAAGAAAGAATAAGGCCCCCAGGGAACCCAGAACATCCGCCAAGTAAACCAACGTGTCATCCGCATTCATGGACACCTTTTCATCCAAGGAACCCCTACAGACCCCATGAATATTAATAGATGCTCGGATAGCCACAGCCAGGGGCTCTACCGCTAGGGCAAACAAAAAGAGAGACAGGGGGCATCAGTGCCTCGTTACCCAACTCAACTGAAAGGACCTCAAGATTAGTTTGCACCCGGGCTCTAGGGCTATCATACAACAACTGCACCCACCCCCGGAACCCAGGGCCCCCAAACCCCAGGACTCCCAGAACACCCAGCAGATACAGCCATTCCACTGAATCAAAGGCCTTATAGATGTCTAAGCTGACCACATACAGACCGCACCGAGGCATCCCCATCTGCTGCAGCTATATTAAGGTGTATGTCACGATGCCGGCTGGCGGGTAGTGGATCCTCTGTGCCAGAGAGGGATGGCGAGGACCGCGCTAGTGGACCGGTTCTAAGCCACTACAGGTTTTCACCAGAGCCCGCCGCAAAGCGGGATGGTCTTGCTGCGGCGGTAGTGACCAGGTCGTATCCACTAGCAACGGCTCACCTCTCTGACTGCTGAAGATAGGCGAGGTACAAGGGAGTAGGCAGAAGCAAAGTCGGACGTAGCAGAAGGTCGGGGGCAGGCGGCAAGGTTCGTAGTCAGGGGAGATAGCAGAAGTTCTGGTACACAGGCTTTAAACACACAAAACGCTTTCACTAGGCACAAGGGCAACAAGATCCGGCAAGGAAGTGCATGGGAGGAGGTTAGATATAGTCAGGGACCAGGTGGAAGCCAATTAAGCTAATTGGGCCAGGCACCAATCATTGGTGCACTGGCCCTTTAAGTCTCAGGGAGCTGGCGCGCGCGCGCCCTAGAGAGCGGAGCCGCGCGCGCCAGCACATGACAGCAGGGGACGGGAACGGGTAAGTGACCTGGGATGCGATTCGCGAGCGGGCGCGTCCCGCTGTGCGAATCGCATCCCCAACGGCCATGACAGAGCAGCGCTCCCGGTCAGCGGGACTGACCGGGGAGCTGCAGGGAGAAAGACGCCGTGAGCGCTCCGGGGAGGAGCGGGGGCCCGGAGCGCTATGCGTAACAGTACCCCCCCCTTAGGTCTCCCCTTCTCTTTGTCCGGTAACTGCCTCCCCTGGGATGAGGACACCGGGAAAGGATGGAGGGATTCCTCAACGGCAGGCAGAACAGCAGGAGTAGGAATGGGGAGAGAGGGCAGAGGGCGAGACCTGGCACGGGGCAATGTGACACCAGGACGAGGGCCAAGAGGGGACACAGAGGCTTGCCTGAAGGGACTGGGAGGGGGGGAGAGGCATTTCCTGTGGCAGGCAGAGTCCTTAATGACCTTAGGGGGACCGGATACAGGAGGAACCACAGGGTCACGGCAGGGAGTACTGGGAACCGGTTGAAGGCAGTCCTTGGAACAAGAGGGACCCCAACTCTTGATCTCCCCAGTGGACCAATCCAGGGTTGGGGAATGGTGTTGAAGCCAGGGTAGTCCAAGGAGAACTTCAGAAGTGCAATTAGGAAGGACAAAAAATACAATTTCCTCGTGATGAGGTCCGATGCACATTAGGAGGGGCTCCGTGCGGTAACGCACGGTGCAATCCAACCTGGCTCCGTTGACCGCGGAAATGTGGAGTGGCTTGACAAGACGGGTCACCGGAATGCGGAATTTATTCACTAAGGACTCCCGAATAAAATTCCCAGAAGCTCCAGAGTCCAGGCAGGCCACGGCTGAGAGGGGAGAGCTGGCTGAAGTAGAAATCCGAACAGGCACCGTGAGACGTGGAGAAGCCGACTTAGCATCAAGAGACGCCACACCCACGAGAGCTGGGTGCGAGCGTGCGTTTCCCAGACGTGGAGGACGGATTGGGCAATCCACCAAAAAATGTTCAGTACTGGCACAGTACAGACAAAGATTCTCTTCCTTACGGCGATTCCTCTCTTCCAGGGTCAGGCGAGACCGATCCACTTGCATGGCCTCCTCGGCGGGAGGCCTAGGCGCAGATTGCAGTGGAGACTGTGGGAGAGGTGTCCAGAGATCTAAGTCTTTTTCCTGGCGGAGCTCTTGATGCCTCTCAGAAAAACGCATGTCAATGCGAGTGGCTAGATGAATGAGTTCATGCAGGTTAGCAGGAGTCTCTCGTGCGGCCAGAACATCTTTAATATTGCTGGATAGGCCTTTTTTAAAGGTCGCGCAGAGAGCCTCATTATTCCAGGATAGTTCAGAAGCAAGAGTACGGAATTGTATGGCGTACTCGCCAACGGAGGAATTACCCTGGACCAGGTTCAGCAGGGCAGTCTCAGCAGAAGAGGCTCGGGCAGGTTCCTCAAAGACACTTCGAATTTCCGAGAAGAAGGAGTGTACAGAGGCAGTGACGGGGTCATTGCGGTCCCAGAGCGGTGTGGCCCATGACAGGGCTTTTCCAGACAGAAGGCTGACTACGAAAGCCACCTTAGACCTTTCAGTAGGAAACTGGTCCGACATCATCTCCAAGTGCAGGGAACATTGCGAAAGAAAGCCACGGCAAAACTTAGAGTCCCCATTAAATTTGTCCGGCAAGGACAGGCGGAGGCTAGGAGTGGCCACTCGCTGCGGAAGGGGTGCAGGAGCTGGCGGAGGAGATGGTTGTTGCTGCTGTAGCTGTGACTGTACTTGCTGTAGTTGTGACTGGAGTTGCTGTGTCATGGTGGTCAAGTACGACAGCTGGTGATCTTGTTGGGCGATCTGACGAGCTTGCTGGGCGACCAGCGTAGGGAGGTCAGCGACAACTGGCAGAGGAACTTCAGCGGGATCCATGGCCGGATCTACTGTCACGATGCCGGCTGGCGGGTAGTGGATCCTCTGTGCCAGAGAGGGATGGCGAGGACCGCGCTAGTGGACCGGTTCTAAGCCACTACAGGTTTTCACCAGAGCCCGCCGCAAAGCGGGATGGTCTTGCTGCGGCGGTAGTGACCAGGTCGTATCCACTAGCAACGGCTCACCTCTCTGACTGCTGAAGATAGGCGAGGTACAAGGGAGTAGGCAGAAGCAAAGTCGGACGTAGCAGAAGGTCGGGGGCAGGCGGCAAGGTTCGTAGTCAGGGGAGATAGCAGAAGTTCTGGTACACAGGCTTTAAACACACAAAACGCTTTCACTAGGCACAAGGGCAACAAGATCCGGCAAGGAAGTGCATGGGAGGAGGTTAGATATAGTCAGGGACCAGGTGGAAGCCAATTAAGCTAATTGGGCCAGGCACCAATCATTGGTGCACTGGCCCTTTAAGTCTCAGGGAGCTGGCGCGCGCGCGCCCTAGAGAGCGGAGCCGCGCGCGCCAGCACATGACAGCAGGGGACGGGAACGGGTAAGTGACCTGGGATGCGATTCGCGAGCGGGCGCGTCCCGCTGTGCGAATCGCATCCCCAACGGCCATGACAGAGCAGCGCTCCCGGTCAGCGGGACTGACCGGGGAGCTGCAGGGAGAAAGACGCCGTGAGCGCTCCGGGGAGGAGCAGGGGCCCGGAGCGCTATGCGTAACAGTGTAATCGCTGGACATTAATATCAGTAGCCCTTCCCGGCATAAAGCCCGTCTGGTCAGGATGAATCATAGCAGCTATAACCCTGCGTAACCGATTAGCCAACACTTTAGCCAGAAGATTGATATCTACATTGAGGAGGCAAATAGGTCTATAGGAGTCCGGTAAAGTAGGATCCTTGCCCGGCTTGGGAAGAATCACAATCAGGACTTAATTCATGGAATCAGGGAGTGTCCCAGTTTCCAAAACTGCATTAGAAAGGTTCTGCAAAATAGGAATCAGCCACTCCTCATTCACCCTGTACCAGTCCCCATTCATACCAACCCAGGGGTCTTTCCCGACTGAAAGGAGATAATAGCTAGGGAGACTTCCTCATCAGAAAAGGGGCATCTAATGCGGCCGCCTGAGCCGCAGTTAAGGGCGTAAGGGGCAAGCTCCGCAAAAATTGCATTTAACCTTCAGGAACAGTTCGTAAATGAGAGGTATAAATGTCACTATAAAAGTCCCGAAACACATTATTAATGGACACAGGGTCAGTTTCTAATTATTAATGGCCACAGGGACAGTTTCTAATATCCCATTAGCCCTACTTTCTTTAGCCAAATACGTTAGCAACCTACCATTCTTGTCCCCAAATTCAAACAATGTCGCCTCCCTATCCACCATTCTCTTCTGAACCCCCTCCTTCTGAAGGATTAAGAGAGCTCTCTGGGCATTCAACCATTTACGTTCAACATCAGGAGACGGTCCCTTCTGTGCGTGTGTTCTTGACTTCTCCTATGTATGAGCAGCAGTGGCTGCACACGCTGCTCGAGCAGTGAAGAAGTCAAGAACACATGTGGTGTCCCAGCACCAAAGGCTGTCCTGTGGGCTAAAGCTTGCCTTGGTCATGCCTATTGTCTCTATGTTGAGCCCATTGCTCCATAATCTAATGCAGTGGTTCCCAACCTTTTTCGGCTCAGCGCAACCCTCGCAAAAAAAAAAAAAAAAAAAAACACACACACACAGTGCCTCCAGCAGCCGCACACATGCACACAATGCCCCCCAGCAAGCTCACACATGCACACAATGCCCCCAGCAGCCACACACACACACACACACAGTGCCTCCAGCAGCCTCAGTCCTGGATAATGAATCTAGGGAAGGGACTTCAGTCCTGGGGTGCAGTGTGGTGACTGGGTGCTCTAATCCCAGTATAAGCACAATGAACAAAAGAAATTCACACACACTGTTTAACTGCAACAATTTCTTCCTTTTATACATGGATTCTTTCCAAAACTATAACACGATACAGGAAGGCAGAAAAAATAATAATCACCCACTGTGGATAGAGCAAAGTCCGCACGATGTGTCTTGGAGTAATAGCCGACTTCTTTATAGCTTCATGTGCAGTGTTCACTGCTGGATTCTCCGGCCATCTCCCTTCACACAAAGGACAGGTGAAACAAGTTGCTACGTTTCAGAGGCTACGCCTCCTTTCTCAAGCATAGTGCACATTTCCCATCACCAACATACATAGTATCAAACTCTCACGAGATTTTAATTCTACAAAAATACAAAAGCACAAAAATATATAAACATATTTTTAAAAACAATGTATATTAATATCTAGAAAGATACCCTACAGAAACACATTAAAATTACAATATTAATTAATCCCATGGGGTTGCAGTGTGCACAACTTTTGAATCCATCGTACCTCACTTCTAAGTAACCTCATCTTGACTTGTTCTTTATTATCACCTTCAATATTTTCCAGTATTTGCCATCTTAGTTCATTAATATTATGCCCTTTCTCGACAAAGTGCCTTGCTACACTCGTCTCATATTTTTGTTTCTGACTTTTGTCATCTGTCTCTTTTTTATATGTACGAATTGTACTTTTATGTTCGTTTATTCTTTGTTTAATTGGTTTCATTGTTTGTCCAACATATCCCATCCCACAGGGACATTTTAGAAGATACACTACTTGACTACTGTTACAGGAGTGCCATCCCCTGATTGGGATCTTAGTCCCCTTCATGGGATGGGACACCGTATCCCCTTTGATAATAGCACTACAATTTTGACAAGATAGACAAGCAAAAGTTCCTGACTGTTTAGCTTTAATGAAAGTCTGTTTGTCTGTTTTCTTCTTTTTAAGATCTGATTAATTAAATGGTTAGCAATTGATTTATTTTTCCTATATACAAATCTGGGGCTTTCTCTGAATAGACGACCACTTTTATCGTCTGCTCCTAGTAATCCCCAGTATTTGTATATAGTTTTTTTAATCATTTTTGAATGACAGTTATATGTAGAAAATAAACTAATTCTATTGTCTTTAGAATAATTTTTATTACTCTTTTTACTTCTTAGATCTTCTCTTGGTAATAAATCTACCTCCTTACATGCTTGCACCAATTCTTTCTAGTCATACCCTCTTTGTATGAACTTTTCAACAACCATTTCTTTGTTTTTTTGATACTCTTCCTCATTACTACAAATTCTTTTAGTCCAAATGAGTTGCCCTTTCGGGATCCCTTTGAATACTTGCGGTGCGTGTCCGCTGTGTCTATGTAACAAATTATTACGATCAGTCTCTTTAACATACAAAGTGGTCTCTAGCTTTCCTTCAATGTTTTTTACCACTCTTACATCTAGATAATGAATCTCTCTATCACTAGACTCACAGGAAAATTCGATCAACTCATGGCAACCATTTAAATACTCCACAAACTCGAGAAGCTGAGGCTGTGAGCCCGCCCAGAGGACGAAGACGTCGTCCACATAGTGGACCCACAGCCTCACCTTCTCACTATAGCAATGTCCCCCTACAAATCTTTTCTCAAACTGGGACATGAAAATATTAGCTAAACTGGGGGCCACAGGGGACCCCATCGAAGTCCCCTGTTTCTGAAGAAAATAGTCCTCTCCAAAACGAAAATAATTTTTGTACAAAATAATCTCCAATAATTCCACTAGCAATTTAATCTTAGCATTAGTCAGTGTACTATCTCTAATTAAATGTTCTTTTATGGCAAAAATCCCTTCTTGAGTAGGAATATTGGTGTATAAACTTTTTATATCTAGAGTACACAGCAGGAACTCATGGGAATCTTCAACCCCTGCTATGTAGTCCAGAAATTGGTTGGTGTCACGCAGACAATTTGGTAATGAAGCCACAATTTTTTGCAGATAGCTGTCAACATAAATTGCCAAAGGGCACAAAATGGAGTCGACCCCCGAGACGATAGGTCGTCCCGGGGGTCTCTCCAAATTTTTGTGCACCTTTGCCAACAAGTAAAGCACACGTGTGCGTGGAGCAGTATTTAATAATGCAATTTTCTCTACATTATCAATAATTCCATTTTCATATGATTCATCCAACAGTGTAACAATATCCTTCTGAAATTCTTTAATCGGATCCCCTTTTAATTTTTCATAGACCTGACAATCATTTAACCGGTTGTATGCTTCTTCCATATACATAGTTTTATCAAGGACAACCGTCTTTCATTAAAGCTAAACAGTCAGGAACTTTTGCTTGTATATCTTGTCAAAATTGTAGTGCTATTATCAAAGGGGATACGGTTGTCCCATCCCATGAAGGGGACTAAGATCCCAATCAGGGGATGGCACTCCTGTAACAGTAGTCAAGTAGTGTATCTTCTAAAATGTCCCTGTGGGATGGGATATGTTGGAGAAACAATGAGACCAATTAAACAAAGAATAAACAAACATAAAAGTACAATTCGTACATATAAAAAAGAGACAGATGACAAAAGTCAGAAACAAAAATATGAGACGAGTGTAGCAAGGCACTTTGTGAGAAAGGGCATAATATTAATGAACTAAGATGGCAAATACTGGAGAATATTGAAGGTGATAACAAAGAACAAGTCAAGATGAGATTACTTAGAAGTGAGGTACGATGGATTCAAAAGTTGTGCACACTGCAACCCCATGGGATTAATGAATATTGTAATTTTAATGTGTTTCTGTAGGGTATCTCTCTAGATATTAATATACATTGTTTTTAAAAATATGTGTATATATTTTTGTACTTTTGTATTTTTGTAGAATTAAAATCTCGCGAAAGTTTGATATTATGTATGTTGGTGATGGGAAACGTGAACTATGCTTGAGAAAGGAGGCGTAGCAACTGAAACGTAGCAACTTGTTTCACCTGTCCTTCGTGTGAAGGGAGATGGCCGGAGAATCCAGCAGTGAACACTGCACATGAAGCTATAAAGAAGTCGGCTATTACTCCAAGAAACATCGTGCGGACTTTGCTCTATCCACAGTGGATGATTATTATTTTTTCTGCCTTCCTGTATCGTGTTATAATTTTGGAAAGAATCCATATATAAAAGGAAGAAATTGTTGCAATTAATCAGTGTGTGTGAATTTCCTTTATTCATTGTCCTCCAGCAGCGTTACACACACACACACACACACACACACACACAAACAGTGCCTCCAGTAGCCTCACACATGCACACAGTGCCTTCAGAAGCCTCACACATGCACACAGTGCCTCCAGCAGCCTCACACACAATACCTCCAGCATCCCCCCAAATGCCTCAAACCTCTCCCTCAGACTCAAGTATATGCAAAAAAAGAAACAGAGAAGAGAGCACACTAATGTGCCATGATTCTGTATGTATAAGAGATACACAGGTGAACAAAGACTGATGCGCTCACCTGGGGGTGTTGTGTTACAGACACAACACCGTTGAAGGCTTATTCCCCAGATCCCTGGGAGGTAGTGGTGGAAGAGCTGCTGGGCACCCGTTCGTCTCGGGAACTGGTCCTGGACGTCTGGTATAGGGAAAAGAGCAGTGGAATCCTGGTTCCACGAAGAAGCGGTGCTTGGTAGCGCTCGTTTCCAGCGAGAGGCGAAAGATTGTAGTCTACGAACTCGGGTATGGCATAAAGAAAAAAGTCTTTATTCGCACATGTAGTAACACAAGGGATAACGCGTTTCGAGGGGCGGAGACCCCCTCTTCGTCAGATCCAATCAACTTGGATCAATTCTCCTCACATAATGAATACAAAATTTTAAACAATAAAATATCCACTCGCATATCAAAAACTCAACAAGAATTAATAATCAAAAAAGCCAGCAAACTAAAAAGAGATCGTATGGACAAAACTAGGAATATCTATAGAACATGGACAAGAAACAAAAATATCCGCAAACAATCCTTGGAGAAGGAGGATTCAACACCTCCATCTCCCAATCCAACTTCGAAATTCGGATCTGGAACCACACCAAGGAACAACGGTTTAAGAGCTCCCAGGAAAATGAATAAACCATATCACAACTTTAATTCCAATAAGACCTGGGGACCTCAGAAACATCCTCAACCTTACAATACCAACAGAGGACAAATATGGCGGAATTCCACCTATACGACGAAACAGAAAGAACGAAGAGAGGATAATTCTCACCACTCTCAACCCTATCCGACCATCCCTCAAAGGAAGAAGAGCAATATCATTGATAAGAATAATGTTATCCATCCCAAGACACCCATTGCAGTCCGCTCACAGAAGGGAAGAAGCACAAATACTTCACTCCAGAAGAAATCAAGTACCATCATACAAAAACCTACTAATGTTGTTACATTGGAAAAAAATCTATCACTCCCAATCGATATGGACGACATAGTACCCATCTCGGATACACCCAAACAAGATCCCCACCGAGTGGCGGAACATATGAATAATATCAGACAGTCAATTTCAAGTCTAAAAGAAAAACTTAAGGAGGACCCCATCTTCAACATAGAAGATATCACACCAATCCTCCAACTTTCTCCTTCACCTTTGAAAGACAACTCACTGAATTTGTCGATAATGACAGTTCACGAGACCAGCCCAGCACCCTTTCCAATAGTATTAAAACCAGTAATGGTGGATAACTCTAAAGCTGGACAAGAAGCCCTGGTACCTTTTTTGAAAACAATCAGAGAATCACTACATACGTTTACAATAACAGCAGAGATTCATCAACCCACTTCTAATGACATCGATACCCCCTTGTTATCTGATCTAATTAATCTCTCAGACGACACGGCTAAGACCACAGGGGGAAGGAATCAGGGTCAGAACCAATCACCCCCTCATCCCGAGGTAGAAAATCCCAGCCACATCAAGGGACCTCAGAACCATTTTTTAGAGGAAGGCAACAACAAAACGAGAACAATAATGGATTATTTTACCCCAGGGAAAGCCACAAAACGAAAACTAGACGTGGCACAAGAGGGGGTAAACACAAACAACAACGAAAAACTAAAACGGAATTCCTAAAGGATCCCAAAACTTCCACTGCCACAAAAGATCAAACTATCAAAATTTTCAACCTATCTGATCACACCCTTAATGAGGGTGAATTATCCTTGTTACAAAAGGGCCTCTCGTTTTGCCCTAAATATCACCCCAAAAAATTCGACTTGTTTCTTGACTTGCATAGGTTCACTAGGAAACTCACCCTACAGCGTCATTTCATACTACCCAATAACACCCAAAAAATCGCTGAATCAGATACAACTGAAATTTTGGGGATCCATCCGACAGTCAGAAGCAAGTCAAAATTTTACCCGACAAACAGTCAGGGACATCTATTAAGGGCATTCCACGATTCCGTAGCAGAGGAATTCAAATCCCTCCCGGATAAATTTCCCTCCTATTCCAAAGAGGGACACCTCTCAAAAAATGAACAAACATCATTGAAAACTCTACAGGACAATACGGACATTGTGGTCCGCCCTGCGGACAAAGGTGGCGGAGTTGTTATTCAGAACTACAATGACTATAACATTGAAGCCTGGAAAATACTAGGAGACACCTCCTACTACCAACGAGTAGCGAACGACCCCTTACCAAAACTAAAAATCCAAATATCCACCCTCCTAGAGGAGGGCTTACAACATAAAATACTCACGAAAAAAGAAAAACTCTTTCTATGGATACCCAACCCAAAAATGGCATTTTATTACCATCTGCCCAAAATCCACAAAGATCAGACACACCCACCCGGAAGACCCGTCATATCGGGCATAGACAGCATAACCAGCAACATCTCACAGTATCTTGATCTGATACTCCAACCCTATGTTCAAAAATTACCGAGCTATTTAAAAAACTCGGACGAACTAATTACCACCCTCAAAGATGTCACATGGGAGGAAGGCATGCTGCTGGTTACTATGGACGTATCAGCACTATACTCCAATATAAAACATGATCTGGGCCTAGCATGTACGGCTTTTTACTTGATCCCATTGATCCCATTATGCCACCGGAACAGACTTCATTTCTTATGAAGTGTCTAGAAACCATTTTAAAGAATACTTTTTTTACATACGACGGGGCGACCTTCCACCAAATAAAAGGAACGGCCATGGGGACTAGAGTCGCCCCGTCATATGCCAATCTTTTTATGGGCCAATTTGAAGACAGGTTCCTCAGAAAGAACCCCTTATTCCAGAACAATACAGTCATCTATAAAAGATATATAGATGATTTGTTCCTACTATGGAGAGGCTCCCCAGAAGAACTTGAAACATTAATCAAAGAAATTAATGAAAACAACTGGGGCATTACTTTGACCCCGAATATCTCAAGCATGTCTATTGAATTTCTAGACCTCCAAATCTCACATATTAATAACAAAATCATCACTTCTACTCATTTCAAGCCAGTAGATTCGAACAGTTATGTTCCATTTCTAAGCGGCCATTACAATAAATGGAAACTAAATATTCCATATGGCCAATTCCGACGAATCAGGAAAAATTGCACGGAGACAAGAACTTTCATCACGCAATCCAAAACCCTAAAAAAACGTTTTAAAGTGAAAGGATATCCTAAATCCTTGGTAGAGAATGCATATCACAAAACTCTGCTACTCACACAGGATGACTGTTTAGCTTCATCACAGACACCTAAAGAAACGAAGGTGGAAACTAAGGATGAACAAATAAATGAAACCACCAATAGACAGACTGGTCTAGCAAAGATCTCAAATACTAAAAAATATGCCGGCAACTTTATTACCACCTATTCAACCGGCCATTCGAAAATTAGGAACATCCTAAAAAAACATTGGGGCCTTTTGAGATGCGATCCGTACCTCAAAGATATTTTACCCATACAACCTTCAATGACCTTTAGAAGGGCCCCCTCCTTAAAAAACATGTTGGCTCCAAGCCGCCTCAAAAAACAAAAGAAAAAAGCAACAACAACTATGGAAACGAGCCAAAAGAAAGGGGCATTCAGATGCAACACCAAAAGATGCCTGTGCTGCAAAACAATAACCAACCCCAATATCTCCTTTTCAAGTCATCACACAGGAGAAAAATTCAACATACAATTCCATCTTACTTGTCAGTCCCAATATGTGATCTACCTAATCAACTGTTGCTGCGGTTTACAATATGTTGGTCGCACGTCACAGAAACTGCATCTAAGGACCAACCAACATAGAAGTAACATCAAGAAAGGCTATATGAAACACAGTCTGTCACGGCACATCACTTTACAACACAAAGATGTTGAAAATTCATTCTCCATTATTCCAATTGATTACATTCCCAACCATATCACCAACCGTTCAGAAGCCCTAGCAAAGAGGGAAATGTTTTGGATATATAGGCTGGAATCACTCCAACCGTATGGTCTTAATGAGGCAGTAGAACTTATACATTGAATCAATGGGACTATGTCCAGTAAAACCTATTATCCAGGTGCGTGAATCATCACAAATAATGAATACCTCTGACAGTAAGACAGAGTAAACCTCACTTACCACTCCGTGCAGCTGAGCGACTGTCTTTAGAGCATGCGATTCCTCCCATTCTCCGTGCCTCCTAACCTAGAGAATGTCAGGTGCAGTGTGTCCCATGGAACTCCGCCGACGCGGTGATCCGACATCTACCCGGATCAACTCTCGGCCGGGAGAACGGGTCTCCCATTTCCTGTGTGGCCAGTTCCTCCTCTGCTGTGCGTCTTTTCATCTCACCAGGAATCACGGCACCGGACCACTGAGCTTCATTTCAACTATTGGCGGCCCAAACGAGGGAGCCACCCGAACCCTCAACCTAGGATCTATGAGTGAGCATACTATCATTATAGCTTCCTCTGATCTTTCCCCTTCCTCTTTTCCCAGCGGGAATTCTTTTAATCTTTTTAAGGTTTATATATATCATTGATTATTGATATGTACATTTAAATAAGATGTATATAGTGTAACGCAATTTGATTCGCCAGTGAGTACTTTCTCGCGGGCTTTTTTCTGTATAAGTGGGACGGGAACCTATCCCAACATATGATTGGATCTGACGAAGAGGGGGTTATCCCTTGTGTTACTACATGTGCGAACAAAGACTTTTTTCTTTATGCCATACCCGAGTTCGTAGACTACAATCTTTCGCCTCTCGCTGGAAACGAGCGCTACCAAGCACCACTTCTTCGTGGAACCAGGATTCCACTGCTCTTTTCCCTAAACCTCTCCCTCACCCACACACACAATATTTCCCTCTCCCACACACAAATACCTCCAACTTCTGAAATGCCTCCAGCCTCTCACCCACCCCCATGGCCTCCAGCCTCTCACCCACCCCTATTGCATCCAGACTCCCAGCCACCCACCACTATTGCCTTCATACTCCCCTATTGCCTCCAGACTCCCAGCCACCCACCCACTAACACCTTTTGCCTTCAGCCTCCCACCCAATTGCCTCCAGCCACCCACCCACGTTGCTTCCTGCCTCCCAGCACCATTGCCTTCATTCCCCCCGCCATTGCTTCCATTCACCCTGCCACTGCTTCTATTCACCACCAGCCACCCACTGCTTCCATTCACCCCACAGCCACCCATCCACGGCTGCCACTGATTTCATTCACCGGCAGCCACCCAACCACCCACCCCTGCTTCCATTCACCCACACTGCTTCCATTCACCACCACTGCTTCCATTCAAATCTCCCCTGCTTCTTTTCAAACCTCCGCTGCCCCTGCTTCCATTCAAACCCCCGCTTCTGCCCTTGCTTACATTCAAACCCTTCCCCCTTCCCTTGTGCCCATTTTCATTAAAAATCCTGCTTCCATTCACCCCCCTTGCCCCGGTTTCCATTCACCCCACCACTCCTGCCCCTGCTTACATTGACCCCATCGCTCCTGCCTCTGTTTCCATTCACCCCACCGCTCCTGCCCCTGCTCCCATTCACCCCACCGCTTCTGCCCCTGCTTCCATTAACTCCACCGCTCCTGCCCCTATTTCCACTCACCCAACCGCTCCCGCCCCTGCTTCCATTCACCCCACTGCTCCTGCTTCCATTCACCCCCTGCTCCTGCCTCTTGTTTCCATTCAGCCCCCTGCTTTTTCCCCTGCTACCATTTACCCCAACGCTCCTGCCCCTCCTTCCATTCACCGCTCCTGCGCTTGCTTTCATTCAAACCCCTCTTCTTCCCCTGATTTCATTCAATTCCCCCATTGCTTCTGCCCCTGATTTCATTCAACCCCCCTGCTTCTGCCCCTGCTTTCATTCAAACCCCTCCCTGCTTCTGCCCCTGCTTTCATTCAAACCCCCTCCCTGCTTCTGTCCCTGCTTTCAAACACTCCCTTGCCCGGATTCTGTCCCTGCCCCTGCTTACATTCAATTCCCTTCCCTTTTGCCGTTTTTATAAAAAATCCCCGCTCCTAAAGCCCTCATCTGTTCGCTGGACTGTGCGCTGCAAGGTACGCGGGATGCCGAAGAAGCGCAGTCGGGATGCTTCCCCGCCCGGCGTCCCGACGCAGGATCCTCTCTGGTAAAAGGGTTCAGCACATGGCACTGACACTTCTGCCAAAAAAAGTTTTTCCCAACGGAGCCCGGGGCACTCCAGGTGGGAATCACTGATCTAATGTATTACACTGTGTAGTAGTCACATGTTGTGATTATTATGTCATGTACCCTTATGGGAATGCTGTAGCGTGACCAGGGGACTGTGACGCCCCAATTGGAGCCCTCCAGCATTGACCCTTATGTAGTGTAGGGGGGAAGAGTTGTTCAGGTGGAGTTCAGAGTCAGTGAGGAGTGGAGTGCAAGAGGAGTCTCTGAGTTAAAGAGTGAAAAGACCCCAGAACACAGGTGAAATTCAAAGCCTGACGGAAAAACAGTGAGTCCTTGAAGGAGAAACATAGTCCTCAGTCAGCATAAAGTCTCTAAATTCAGTGTGGGCTGTTATAATCACTAATCTGCAGTTGCATCAAATACAAGTTTCAGCAAGGTGACAGGCTCCCCGATTACACTCTGCACATCCCTCTGCACTAAAGTTTGCACTGTCAAGGATTTGATAATTCCTGCAAGAATAAAGATAGAGAGAGAGCAAGTCCAGCTCACCACCAAAACCGCCATGTCTCGGACACGTGTGGACCAGCACGCATGTAGTAAGCAAAGAAAGGAGAGGCGTCTAGCACTTTGGCTTGCAGTAAAAAACGACTGCTTTATTCTTCACATGTAGGACACAAACACTGCGGCATAGACAGAAGGGACACGTTTCAGCGGAGCATGTCCGCCTTAGTCATACAACGATGCAACTACCTCACTCCGTTCTTATACCTGTAGGCTGCCACACCCCCACCAGGTGAATGAAATTCAGAAAGTGGGCGCCACCTCCCAGGCAAAGGAAACGGAGCGAGACATAGATAAGAGTTCACACTGGTATATCACAAAAATAATAAATACATATATAAAACAGATGTCAAAGGACATATGTATAAATTTAAAGGGTACCTCTCATCAAAAAAACTTTTGATATATTATAGATTAATGTATGCAGAATAACTTTACAATTGCATGTTATTAAAAAATATGCTTCTTTCTATTTAATTTTCCACATTGAAGAAATGACCACTAGGGGTCTGCTTTGTTCACAAAGGAGAACACTCAGAGCTGCCAGCCAGCTTTGTTCACAGCCTGTTTGGCTGTGAACAAAGCAGGCTGGCAGCTCTGAGTATTTAGGACTCCAGCATGAGTCAGAAATGCTTGCTGACAGGACTGATCGGGAAAAATACAATAGAAAGAAGCATATTTTTCATTAACATGCTATTGGAAAGTTATTCAACATTCATTAATTTAAAATATATCAAAAGTTTATTTGATGAGACGTACCCTTTAAAAGAATATATAAGTGAAAACTTATTTTCAAGGGCAGGAAATATGCAAAAATAATTAGAATCAGAATAATAAAAATAAGAATATAAGATGATATATTATGTAAATGTCTACAATATATTGCATAAACAATGTGCCCTGGAAAATAAAAGTGGGATAATGAATCGTGACAATAACATATCGTACTATGTAATAATAAAAATACACAATGACTATGTAATGTCACTAAACAAATCAAGAGCAAAGAATGACACAAGATATTAGTATCTGGTAGGTAATGGATAAACAGTATAAGAACTGACAGAGCACAAACTGACCACGTTCCGGGAAAAATAATTTTTTGTTGTATATGTATATATATATATATATATAAATATATATATATATATGTAAACCCATCAAAATATAATTACATCAACCAATAAACACACAAATTCTGTAATAGTCTGCGTTGTTGATGTAATGGAACATGACAGTTAGTGCAAAGGCACAGGCGTAAGAAAAGAAAAGAGTGGGTCTGAACAGGGGACAAGAAAATAAATTATAACCTGAACACTCAATAATGTAAAATAACATCTTGTCTCCTGTTCAGACCCATCAGATGCTTAGTGCCTAAACGCATAATCCAAAAGACCTCTCGGTCCAATAATTTGCGTCTGTGGTCCCCCCCTCTCACAGGGGCAGAAACTCTTTTGATTGCAGACTGAGGCTCCCATATTTTCCATTATGATGTTCCGCACAATGTCGGCTTACCATCGACACATGCCGAGAATTAAAATGAGGTATATCCGAAAGGTGTTTACGGATTCTGGTTTTAAGAGAATTAGTTGTGCAACCAACGTATTGTACAGTGGTCCCTCAACATACGATGGTAATTCGTTCCAAACGAGCCATCGTTTGTCGAATCCATTGTATGTTGAGGGATTCGTGCAATGTAAAGTATAGGAAGCTGTACTCACCTGTCCCCGCCGCTCGAGATGGTGTCCCCGCCGCTCCCGATGGTGATCCCGGGCCTCCGCTGGGCTATTCTGGTCTTCTCCGGTCCTCTGCTGTCTTCTCCGGTCCTCTTCTGTCTTCTCAGGTCCTCTTCTGTCTTCCGCAAGGCCTCACTGGGCCTGCGTAGCGACGTCATTACGTCGCTGCGTACGCCATTCCTCTTGGATGGCGTGCGCAGTAGCGTATTGACGTCATCGGAGAGGGCCGAGAAGAAGCCGGAAGACCAGCGATGGACCCGGAGGGCACCCCGGAGCATAGTGGAGGGGTAAGTAATACTTACCGCACCACACGGGGAACATTAAGCTGCTATCCGGCAGCAGCTTAAGCATTTGGCGCTGCGGGATAGCACTTAATGCGATGGCCCCGACATAAAAAAGCATCGTATGTCGATGCTGACATCGACATGTGATGGCCTCTGGGAGGCCATCGTATGTCGATTTCATCATATGTCGGGGCCATCGTAGGTCGGGGGGTCACTGTATCTCACATTCTCGGCACGTGATGAGGTACACGACATAGGAGGTGTTACAATTGACAAATTGTTTCATTTTGTATGTGTCACCAATGGCTACAGATTTAAAATCTTCACTATTTGTCATGATAGTACAGCAGGTACATCGTGTGTTACCGCATTTGAATGAGCCCACCTGAGTTAGCCAATTAGTCTTGTGCATAGTTCGGGCAGAAAACAGACTGGGGGAAATCCTGCACGCGATTGTGGGCGCCCGTCTAGAAGTACATCTAAACCCCTGTTGAAAAATCTCAGTGTAGGCGGGGTCACTACTGATCATGGGAATGTATTTGTTAATGATGTTACGAATCCTAGAAAAGTCGTCACTGTATTGTGTGGAGAATGTAATGGGATGGTGTTCCTGCGGAGGGGCTCTAAGAGATTGGGTTTGTGTCGCCTGCTTATATAGAAGACTATGTCTCTCTTTGTTCTTGGCTATCTCAAACCCTCATTTTATATGTTCTGCCCTATAGCCCCTAGCCCCTAGGCGAGATGCTATATCAGAAGCCTCGTGTGTGAAGCCAGATTCCAAGGAACAATTACGTCTTGCCCTGATCATCTCCCCCACGGGCATATTCTTGGTCACATGGGGAGGATGACAGGACGAGGCATGAAGAATTGAATTGACCGCTGTCTCTTTACGGTATGTGATGGTGGTGATTTTGTTGGATATAACATTACCAAAAAGTGTAAGGTCCAAAAACGGTATGGTATGGTATTAAGAAAATCGGCAAATTCAGGTACGGACGTCTCACTCGAACCCCATATAAATATGAGGTCGTCAATGTAACGGCCGTACCACTGAATAAATGGGCCGAAAGGATTCTGGGGTGCAAAGAGTGTCCCCTTCTCCCACCAAGACATGTATATGTTGGCAAGAGAGGGGGAGAACTTAGCCCCCATCGGGGCCCCCGTCACCTGCAAGAAGAATTTCCTATCAAACATGAAAAAATTGTGTGTGAGAAGATACTCTGTAACCTCCACAATATATGTTCGCAGATCCTGTGTGTAAGTAGAATAAGTTTCCAAAAACCACTCCAAGGCGATTAACGGCCTAGAGTGGGGTATTACAGAATAAAGGGAAACTTTTATTTTCCAGGGCACATTGTTTATGCAATATATTGTAGACATTTACATAATATATCATCTTATATTCTTATTTTTATTATTCCGATTCTAATTATTATTGCATATTTCCTGCCCTTGAAAATAAGTTTTCACTTATATATTCTTTTAAATGTATACATATGTCCTTTGACATCTGTTTTATATATGTATTTATTATTTTTGTGATATACCAGTGTGAACTCTTATCTATGTCTCGCTCCGTTTCCTTTGCCTGGGAGGTGGCGCCCACTGGCTGAATTTCATTCACCTGGTGGGGGTGTGGCAGCCTACAGGTATAAGAACGGAGTGAGGTAGTTGCATCGTTGTATGACTAAGGCAGACACGCTCCGCTGAAACGCGTCACTTCTGTCTATGCCGCAGTGTTTGTGTCCTACATGTGAAGAATAAAGCAGTCGTTTTTTACCGCAAACCGAAGTGCTGGACGCCTCTCCTTTCTTTGCTAACAATAAAAATAGTTAACCGTAACCTTGCACTGGTGTCCTCCTTGTCCACGCACTTGGACAAGGAGAAGCTATCATATACTCAGACCATGGGGGTGAACAGGCATCACAAACTACACTCTATACCCTATGTTAAATCACCCCATTAGCCGATGCTACACACACTTACCCCCATCAAGGACACTTCAGCTTTTTAGGTCAGAATTTTAATATCTGTTGCATCTTCTTTCGACTTATAGGGATATGCCACAGGAATCTGTTGGGAATGCAACAGCATGTTTTACATATTGTGTATTAATAGCACTTGGCCTGTAGATAGTACTGTCCAGTTAGGTTACAGGTTGTATATATATATATATATATATATATATCTGTGAACTTGTTGGTACACTCACAGAAAGGAAGTTCAGTTTTTTTTTCTTTTAAAATCGCTCTCTCTCTTTCCTTCATGCCATGATGACTGCTGTTACAGTCTGCTCATATGTTTTGTATGCTTACAGTTTAATCCACATACGTAAACCTAGTCCTGCCTCATCACAAGCTACTAGTGTCTTCACTAGTACATAACCAACAGGTTATGAGCCCAGCTCCAAATACTAAAAAGAAAACTACAACCAAGTAAGTGTTACATCTATAATCCAATCAAATACTGTATGAGGAAATAAGAGCTGCATCCAATTCACTAAAAAATGGCAAGTGGTTCAGATATGAGATTTGCAAAAGCAAAGCTTTACCAACTACTCATCATAAAATACCAACTACCAGTTATGAAAGTTTAAAGGGAACCAATCATCAGATTTTACCCTATATAACGCTTGGCAAAGCGTTATATAGGGTAAAATCTTTATTTTCACCATTCCCAGGGGAAGCTCCTGCCCCCAGGGATGGTGAAGATATGAAGTTATAAACTAGTCACCGCCACCGCCATAAGTAGACACCTGGACGGGGAGCTCTTCTCATCTACTCCCGTTCTTCGTCCGGGAGCGACGCCCCCTCCGCTTGATGGGCCGCGTCATCGTTCCGCTCCATCTGTTCAGAGAGCGGAACAATGACGCGGCCCGTCAATCAAGCGGAGGGGGCATCGCTCCTGGCCGAAGAACGGGAGTAGATGAGAAGAGCTCCCCGCCCAGGTGACTACTTACGGCGGCGGCGGTGACTAGTTTATAACTTATAACTAATTTATAACTTCAAAATAAAGATTTTACCCTATATAACGCTTTGCCAAGCGTTATATAGTGTAAAATGTGATGATTGGTTCCCTTTAAGCTTAAAATGCTGTTATCCAAAGATGGCTTGTAAAGAGAAAAAAGGAACACAATAGCGCCCCTGGTGAAGTACGTTAGGCACAGGTAGGGAGATGCTTGTAATAACACTCGCCCTGTGGTGTTGCGCTCAGAGCACAACATCTGATATCGCATATATCATAGAGTGGGATCCTGCAGCTTGATTCCCCCGATCCCAGGCAGCGTCTGGTCCCTAATAGTGTAGGCAGTAGAAGAAACAAAAACTGAACTTATTCCAAGTGCCAGATCCCTTGAGGTAGTCAGTCTAACAAAGTAGACCAATTTCGATAAAAGATAACATTTATTCCAAGCACAGATCAACGCGTTTCAAACCCGAAACGGGCCCTTCATCAGGACAGAATGCTGATACAGAGACAGTAAAACACAGGCAATAAATAGCTGTGGAAAAGTTTAAAATACATACAAAATAGCATATTATTAAAAAAACAAATAGTTCTTGCTTACACTGATCAGTGTAATATGCTATTTTGTATGTATTTTAAACTTTGTGATAGTTACGTCATTTACTTAACAGAGCTTGGTGAATATGCTAATTCTAATTGACACAACCACTGTGTGCCAAACATTTCCACATCTATTTATTTCCTGTGTTTTACTGTCTCTGTGTCAGCATTCTGTCCTGATGAAGGGCCCGTTTCGGGTCTGAAACGCGTTGATCTGTGCTTGGAATAAATGTTATCTTTTATTGAAATTGGTCTACTTTGTTAGACTGACTACCTCAAGGGATCTGGCGCTTGGAATAAGTTCAGTTTTTGTTTCTTCTGCTGCCTATAAAGATGGCTTGTGGCAGGTACTAGATAAAAACAGTGTACAACTCAGAAGAATGGGACCAAAAAAAAAAAAAAGGCAAGCAAAAGCTGTTATAAGCCTGTTAGTAAAGGATGATCGACTCATTCATATGAGGAAAGAATACACATCTGGACTGTTTTACACAAACTGCACGAGCATTACAAAAACAGTAAACTGTATCTGCTGTGCAAACTGTATAAGATAAGGATGGAAAAAGGGCAGAAAATGGGTGAACATGTAAATGCTATGATAGAGATTGTGAACCAGCTATGTGCAATAGGCAAAGAAATGGAAGACAATCACATTGTAGCATTACTGCTTTGCAACCTTCCAGAATCATAAAGTGCCTTTATAAATGGTCTAGAAACTAGACCAGAAAGGAACTGAACCTACAATATGTTAATGTAATGTAAATGAATCAATAAATACAACAGAAGAAAGGAAAAAATGCATAGTGAAGCTAATGAGAGATCAGAGACAGCTTTGAAGGTGCACAAAGGCATAAGACAAAGCAAAACAACTACGGTATGTTTTTGCTGCAAAAAGGCTGGTCGCCTGAAAAATAACTGTTTAATCTGGAAAGCTGACCAGCGAAAATGGGAGCCAACTACAAGAGAAAGAGATAAAGCAGTCATGAAGAAAAATGCAAGTGCATCATGAAGTGGTACTTTTAAAGTGACTCCTCAAATGGATAGAACATTGATTCTAGGGGGGAGATTTATCAAAACCTGTCAAGATGAAAAGTTGCTGAGTTGCCCATAGCAACCATTCAGATTGCTTCTTCTTTTATTTTTCACAGGCTTTTTCAGAAAGAGAGAGAAAAATTGACACTGTGTTTGAACAAGAGGCACAATCCTTAAAGGGGTACTCTGGTGGAATTTTTTTTTTTTTTTAATGAACTGGTGCCAGAAAGTTAAACAGATTTGTAAATTACTTCTATTTAAAAATCTCAATCCTTTCAGAACTTATTAGCAGCTGTATGCTACAGACGAACTTCTATTCTTTTTGAATTTCTTTTTTGTCTTGTGCACAGTGCTCTCTGCTGACACTTGTCAGGAACTGTCCAGAGCAGCATAGGTTTGCTATGGGGATTTTCTTCTGCTCTGGACAGTTCCTGATATGGGCATCAGGTGTCAGCAGAGAGCACTGTGGATAAGACAAAAAAGAAATTAAAAAATAAAACAATTTTCTCTGTAGCATACAGCTGCTAATAAGTACTGGAAGGGTAAAGATTTTACAGAATTTACAAATCTGTTTAACTTTCTGGAACCAGTTGATTTAAAAAAAAAAATTCCAACGGAGTACACCTTTAAATTGGCACTGTCAGATCCAAAAACTTTTTATATGTTGTTACAGATGAACATTAAAGACCTTTTGTAAAATGGTTGTTTACATTTTTTTTTTTATATTTCATAAAGGATACGGCTCCTGAAAGTTCCACCACTAGGGGTCCCAATACCTAGTGGGATACTAACCAGTCCCACAGCAGCAGTGGGACACTAACCAGTCCCCCTTCCTGAGAGGATTTCCCTGTGAACTAATGAAAAGAGGTATTTTTATAATAAATATAGGTGCATAATAGATGTACATGGTCAGGATTAAGTACTGACTAGAGATCATCGAACTTTTTAAAAGTTTTGCTAAACGCTTTCAAAATTGTTGGCCAAAGAAGATCCAACTCATAAGGTTGCAGTCCAAAAAATATCAAATATGTTTATTGAAGCATGAAGATAAAAAATCTGTACAAAAGATCCATAAAATGTTACTGATACATTTCAGTGTGTTCATAATCATTCAAAATTGTTGGTTTGATTCAGGTCGTTTCAACGCCCTCTCTAACACTGCTAAGTATGTATTAAAGTAGTTTTTAAGTGTTTTTAAGGCTAAGTTATGGTGACATGTGGTATCCCATGGTAATTAACAGCTTTTTGAATGCGCTGGCAGATTTTTGAGGCTTATTCAAAAAATAAAGTCCCTGGTTGTCGGCAGATACCTGTCATTTTTAAAATGTACACCAAGGTATCTGAAACTGCGTAGTCAGCAGAAAGCAGAAGTTGGCGGACTGATGTCACTGACATCAGCCAGCAGACAGCAGGAGGTGGCGGAATGATGCTAATAGTAGTAACTAGCTTACAGCAGGGGTGGTGGTAGTAATGTGTAATTAGCCACAGATTAATTTCGAATTTTGTCAGCCAGGCTACCCAGGCCTGGCTGGAAATAAGAGTTTCCTAAAACATTTTTTTTTTTTTTTGCCAGCCAGACGGCCCAGGCCTGCCTGGAGGTAACAGGTTCCTAAAACATTTATTTATTTTCGAATTTTGCCAGGCAGGTGACCTTAAAGATTTTTCCATCACTGAGACCCGCACAAGTACAGGCGGGAATGTTTGACAGAAAGATCTAGCATGTGTGACACAGACACAAAATGATTTTTTTTTCAAATTTTGCCCCAGCCAGGCAGCCCAAGCCTGGCTTGAAGTAACAAAGCAATTTTTCCAATTTTGCTAACCAGGTGACCCAGACCCGGCTAGATGAAACAGGCTCCTTAAAGATTTTTCCATTACTGAGACCCGCACAAGTAAAGACAAGAAATGTTTGACAGCAAGATCTAGCACATGAGCCAGGGACAAAAATTTTTATTTTGCCAGCCAGGTGGCCCAGGCAAGTTAGAGGTTGTACCAGCAACCATCATGGCATAATGGTTTACTGGATAAAGTTGTTATAGCCGGTGTACAGCAGGAGGTCAAGAAACCTGTTTTAATGCCAAATTTGGCAAGCCAGGCGGCCCAGGCCAGGCTGGCTGGAGGTTGCACCATCAAGGTTGATGGTGGTGGCATAGTGGTTAATTAATGTGAGTTGTAGTAGACTGCGTACAGCAGGATTTTAAAGAAAGAAAAATTTTTCGTATTTTGACACAGCCAGCTTGAGGTTGCGCCAGAAACTTTGTCATGGCATAATGCTTTACTAGAGGAGATTGTAGTACCCTGTCTAAAGCAGTGTTAAACACTGCGCCCCGGCCGCAAGCACCGGCCGGGAGCGCAGTGTCCCCGACCACCGACGGGGCCGGGATTCGCATCGCAGGACGTGCCCGCATGCGAAACCCGGCCCGTCACTCACCTAGTCCCGCTCCTGCAGCTTCCTCACTCTCTCAGTTCCTCACTCTCTCAGCCCTAAGGGACGGGGACGCGCACGCGCCGGGGCTTTGAAATTTAAAGGGCCAGTACGTCGATAATTAGTAAACGCACCTGACGGCAGATTGTAAGTTGTTGCACCTCCCACATACCCCTGCCGGGGTTCCCATTGCCTGTTTTGCCATTCCCTTGTATCCAGACCTTCCTGCTATGTTTTTTGACTACGAACCTTTGCCACCTGCTTAGACCTTGCTATCACTACCAATCTCCAGGCATTCCTGATGGAATTTCGCACAGTCTTTGAAGAACCTGCCCGAACTTCCTCCCCTGAGACGGCTTTGCTGAGTCTTTCCCAGGGCAACTCCACTGTGGGCGGGTATGCCATCTGGTTCCGGACCCTGGCGTAGGAGTTGTCTTGGAATAATGAAGCTCTCTGCGCTACTTTCAAGAGAGTACTATCAAGTCAAATTAACCCGATAACGACCATGGACGTCAATGCTCGTCCAATGGCCGTTAACGGAATATGACGCGGGCTCCCATCTCAAGCATGCGTCATACCGGCCAGCCCTCAGCCGATTCCTGTAGCTGGGAGCCTGCGTTAATAGAGGACATGCGGCGATCGCCGTGGGCGGCTATTAACCCATTAGATCGCCGCTGTCAAAGTTGACAGCGGCGTCTTAAGGTGCCTGTATCCCGTCCCTGTTGGTACAGTGGGGTGTATCGCCCCCCGCAGCGCGATCGTGGGGGGGGGGGCTCATACCACCCCATAAGAGGAAAAAAAGTTATAGGGATCAGAAGAGGTCAATTTTAAATGTATTAATTTTCCTGCATGTAGTTATGATTTTTTCCAAAAGTACAACAAAATCAAACCTATATAAGTAGGGCATCATTTTAATCGTATGGACCTACAGAATAAAGAAAAAGGCCCTCATTTACTAGGAGTGGAGTGTAGGTTTCTTTGAGGGTTTTTATTCCCTAAAATTTATTTTCCACGGTATTTACTAAGGTTTCCCTACATTTTGCACTTTCCCTACACTTTTTTTTACACATGCTCTGATCTGTCTGGTTTTCCTCAGCTCAAATTCACCACATTTTATGTGGAAACCTTAGAAAACATGTTGGGTTTTTGTGAAAATGTCGGGAACATGCCCCTTTTCGGAGACCCTGCCCCCTTTCCCCAGTGGTTATGCCCCTTTTTTGTGTTTTCTCAGCAAAATGGAGAATTAGTTGGGTTTTTTCAATTCTGGTGCAAATTCTGGTGCAAAATCTTGCGCAGACAGAATTTCTGCCGTAATGCAACAGAATGTGGCGCACAACCCGACAAAACATGTCGGGTTTGCAATATTAAATGAGGGCCAAAGTGTCATTTTTACTGAAAAATGAACGGCGTAGAAACGGACTGCAAAATTTACAAAATGGTGTTTTTTCTTCACTTTTGTCACACAATGATTTTTTTTTCCATTTCACCGTAGGTAAATGGGTAAAATGACTGGTGTCATTACAAAGTAGAATTGGTGGCGCAAAAAATAAGCCCTCATATGGATTTTTAGGTGCAAAATTGAAAGGGTTATTAATTTTAAAAGGCAAGGAGGAAAAAACTAAGATCTAGCACATGAGCCAGGGACAAAATTTTTTATTTTGCCAGCCAGGTGGCCCAGGCAAAAACAGGCAAAAACAGAAAAACGCTTGGTTCTTAAGGGGTTAAGGATGTCCTCGCTGCTGGGAATTGCCATCTAACCTGAATGAACTCATACAATTGGCATCCTGAATTGATGTCCGTTTTTCTGAGCGACGAGAGGAACTGCGACAAGAAAGGGAATCTGCACGACCTTGGTGCTTTCCTCGCCTGGCACCAGTCTTCCAGCAACCACAGCAAGCTTCTATGTTGCCTCCCGCAGTGGAGGCTATGCAAGTGGATCGGTCTTGCCTGACCCTGCAGGAAAGAACTCGCCGACGAACCGAAAATCTCTGCCTATACTTCGCCAGTCCAGACCACTACCTAAAGGACTGTCCTCTGCGTCCTCAGCCACAGGGAAACGCCCGCACCTAGGGTTTGTTGGAGAGGCCTCCCTAGGTGTGAATTCCACCTCTCCAAGCTTAAATCTGACAGTCCAGCTTCTTCTTCCTTTTAAAGAGATCATCTCCGTTTTTGCTTTCCTTGACTCTGGCTCAGTGGGAAACTTTATAGATGCCTCCCTAGTACATAGGTATCATCTGCCGGTGTCCCGCATCTTGAAACCACTGTATATCTCTACGGTCAATGGAGAAATACTGGACTGTACCGTGCTATATCACACAGAACCATTACCTATGCAAGTCGGAGTCTCCCATAGGGAGAACTTGTCTTTCTACGTTCTCCCACACTGCACTTCTCCTCTATTGCTTGGCCTGCCATGGTTGCAACTCTATGCTCCGCAGCTTCATTGGAAAACTGGAGAAGTTCTTCGCTGGGGCCCGTACTGCAACAACCATAGTGAACATATACGTGTGACCAAGTTGAAATCTTCGTCTAGTCTTCCGCCAGATTTACCTTCGTTCCTCCAGGAGAGAGCTGAGAGGTGCCAGGATTTTCTCCAAACTGGATCTCCATGGTGTTTATAATTTGATCAGTTTAAGAGAAGGGGACAAATGGAAGACTGCATTTAATACTAGAGACGGACATTTTGAGTACCTTGTAATGCCATTCGTTCTATGTAATGCTCAAGCAGTCTTTCAGGAGTTTGTCAATGACATTTTTCGGGACCTTCTCTACTCCTGTGTCGTGGTCTATTTGGATCACATTCTCATCTATTCGCCCAATCTTCACACTCATCGTCTCCATCTCCGTCAAGTTTTACAGTGTTTCCAAGACAACAAACTCTATGCAAAACTTGAAAAGTGTACTTTTGAAAAGACCAGTCTACCGTTTCTGGGGTACATTGTTACCAGTCAAGGACTTCAAATGGATCCTAACAAATTATCCGCTGTACTGGAGTGGCCTCAACCTTCTGGTCTGAAACTGATTCAGCGCTTCCTTGGCTTTGCCAATTATTAACGTAAGTTTATTCCCCACTATTACACCTCGGTTGCCCCCATCCTGTCTCTTACAAAGAAAACTGCCAATCCGAAGGCCTGGACTTAAAGTCTGCCTTTGCTTCTTCTCCGGTGTTGTCAAGACCGGATCCGGACAAGCCATTTACTTTGGAGGTGGATGCTTCTTCAGTTGGTGCAGGAGCAGTCTTGACACAAAGATCTTCCAAGGGCAGGACTGTGACTTGCAGATTTTTCTTTAAGACCTATACTATAGGAGATCGTGAGCTCCTGGCTATTAAGTTGGCCTTGGAAGAATGGTGACATCTCTTAGAGGGCTCTGTGCATCCAATTACCATCTACACGGATCACAAGAATCTACTCTATCTTCAGCTGACGAGGGTTGCTCAACATCTCAACCCTCGTCAGGCTCGCTGATCCCTTCTTCTCCAGGTTTAACTTTTTTATTCATTTCCATCCAGCAGACAAGAATCTTCGAGCTGCCGCTCTATCAAGATCTTCTAAAGTACAAGACCTGGAATCACATCTTCAACATATTGTTCCTCCTGATCGTCTTATTTCCGCAGCACCAGAAAGTATTCAACATCTGCCCCCTGGGAAGACTTGTGAAGGTTAGCTGGAAGAGCTGACCTAATTTGTGGGAGGAGTCTGAGCGTGATTTAAGGCAGAGACCCTGACTCAGGAGTGGCTGCCTCAGCACCGTGCTGCTTCCGGTAGAGTTACGCTGAATTTTCCGGTCTTGACGTTTTGCTTCTGGGAGTCAGGTAAGGGCACCTTCGGGGGTGCCTGGTTATTGTTTCCTCATAGCCTGCGGAGGTTTGGGTCACCAACCCAACCGGCGATCAGGTCCTTCGTTCTAGGCATACGAGCGCAGTGCCAACGGGGTAGGGTATCACGTGGTGTCACTGTTATTCCCCGCTAGTCACATGGGCTGCTGAGAGCAGCGCGCGTATCGGAGCGCCGCGCCGAAGCCCAGAGGTCGGTCAAACAGGCAGCTCGGGCTGCTCGCTGTCACTAGCCGCCGCAGCGGTCAGGGAGGTACTTGGGCCAGGGGGGGTTTTGGTGTTTGCAGGTACGGCGGAGTTTCAGTAGCGGGCTTTCTGCAGGCTGTCCCGTGGTGCCCCCGGCAGCCCAGTTTCACGCCGGGTTTAGCGGGACCCTCCCACGGGTGCTTACTGGCTGTCACAGGGACACCATGGGGCAGGCTGGAGAGGCTAGGATCGGGGTCCATGTTTGGGCCGCTTTCCCCGGGGTCTCTGACAGCACGATGTCTCTGGTGCCTCCGGCTTTTGCACATAGTCATTCTCCTTGAAGCCGGGCTCCGGGTCACGCCGGGGGGGGTTCGGGATACTCAGGGAGGCTAATAGGAAGGGGCAGTTGCTACAGGCAACAGTAGCTGGGCTCACCAGAATAGAGCCTAACAAGTGGGTTTCAGGGTATGGTTGCCGGTGTAGCAGGTCACTTTTGTTTTCGAACGTTAGGCAGCTGAACTATTCCTACTGTCCGTCTGTCAGGAGGGTTCTCAGTTATACACGGATTTATTTATGTATAAATTTAAGTACATGCACCTTCGGAAGTAGTATGTTTTGTGAGGCGCTGAGAGGTTTAGGTTACTGTGTTCTCATTTTCTTCCCTAGCACACCTGTCATGAAGCCTCTATGTGGTCAGACCAGGTCATGCTGACGCAGCACTTGTTATATTATTTCTACAGATCCCGTCTGACTGAACATATTACAGCTGAATAATCGGGCTAAGGTTTCTAAGTATGTATTGGTATCTAGACTGGATGTAGAGGTCATGGTGTCATAAAGGTGGTGGTGGATAGGTAGATTATCTAGTTATAATACGGTATTTTATTTCCATATTTAGGTCAGGCCTTCTTTCCTTTACGGGAACTGGGAAAGTCACAATCCAACCTTGAGGTAGCGTACTGTTGTTATTTCTTACAGCGGCTGGGCACAGTTAGGCTTTTACTGGTTCAGGTTAAGTTATTGGCAGCACTGAGGCTTTTCCTTTTCTCCCTTTTAGCAAAGCCAAACGCATGTCTCGTGAGTATTAGATTTTTTTTTTTAAATATTATAATTGGGGGGGGGGGGAACGAGATACATGGCAGTTACACATGGGTCAGGGGCATAAATCCGTGGTGTTCAATTCACATAGGTATTTAGGTATATATACGTGGCTATATGCATCAATAGGCACGGTACGGGTAAGATTCACGGATGTATATCCTGTCAGTTTTGGTACAGGTCGAGGCGGATTGCCGGGTCAATCCTCGGGTCCTCTTTCTGTTATCAATAGTCTTGGTTCGTCAGTAGTGGCTGATTGCCCGCGGCAGTCCTCGCGCTTCGTAATCTGACGTATTGTCACATATAGTTCACCTGTCTTGTCATAGAGCACCTCTCGAGGTTGATTGTCTCATCAATCTACGTGCCTCACGTTGAGTTTCTCAGGACCACCGGGTTTTCATCATATCAGGTCAATCCTGATATTTCGGTATTTGTCTTTCAGGAGATGTCGCAATTGTCAGAAAGCATGGACGGGGCCGCTGCCCCTCCTTCCACCGCTCCGCTTTCACCAGCAAGTTGTTTGTCTGGCGGGAATGCAATGACTCTTAGGTTCTGGACCATCCCTAGAATCATGGCTGAACTTCGCCGTCGGGGTATCCCCTTCCCTGCCACGGCAAGGAAAGCTGAGTTATTTAGGATCTTGCATTCCCACGAGGGCAATAGCTCCCACAGTCAAGAAGATTGTGATCCAGTATCCCTAGTACAGATCCATAAGCTTCTTAACTCGTTATCCACCTTGATGCACGAGATGCAGGATAGGCTTACCACTCTGGAGTCCCGTCCAACTGCCATCACTTCAACGGCACCCCCCGAGCCCACCAATCCCTCACCCACAGCGGGAAACTCTGCGGCCGTGAGCACTGGAGGTTCAGGTGTTGGCACGCCACCAGTGGCAGCCGCCACTCCAGTTATTCCATCAGGCCCACCGGTCCCGTCCAGCTTGGGAATGGTCACACCTGTTCCTGATCCCCTGTCTGGGTTAAATTCTTCAGGTACGTCCTCTTCAGCTGTCAGCCTTATCCCGGCACATTTCATACCTGAAGCCATCAGGAGGGACATCCTAGAAGGGAAAGAGGTTAACCTTGCATCTCTCCTGGTGGCTTCCCAGGACGTCCTTGACAATAGAACCTTCGCCTGCGGAGAGGTCTCGGTTGTTGTCAAGGCTAGGGACCGGCCTTAGGGCACCTTTGTGCGCTATATGTCAGTCATCTACTCATGCCACAAATTGGTGCTCTAGTTCAGCAGCCAGTACCTCGGCAGCAGATAATGGTACAATCCCTAAATCTCAGTCAGGTGCCTCATTGGACAAACTAGGCAGGCCAGTTCACTATCTAGGGAATGCGCAGATATGCAACAATTTCAACTACTCCTCTTGCAGGTTTAGTCAGTGCCGTCTGTTGCATGTCTGCAGCATTTATCACCGCGCCCACCCTAAGAGCCAATGCCCCAAGAAGACAGGACCAGAGGCATGACTAGGCCTGGTAAACACCCAAGTCCTTAGAGAATACCTCCAGGGTCACCCAGCTCCTGATCTCTTGGATTTCCTGTGTAATGGTTTCAAGTTAGGGTTTCACACAGGCCTGATTAGTCTTCCTCAGGAAACTTTCGAATGTCGGAATTTACAATCAGCCTCGGCTAATCCTGAAGTCGTCACGGAGCTCTTAAGGATTGAGGTGATTAAAGGTTTCATTATCGGTCCTTTCCCTAGGGCTCCATATAACCATTGGAGGGTGAGCCCCATTGGAATTGCTTGCGGAAAGTTCTCTAATAAATTTCGTATGATTTATCCGCCCCCCATTCTTGTAACATTTCTAGCCTCAACTCCTTGATACGTCAGAAGAATTTGCCATGAAATACACGTCAGTAGACGCAGCTATCCAGTGGATCTTGGACCTTGGCACTGGCACCTGGTTATCCAAAGCAGACATTACCAATGCGTTCAAATTACTGCCCATCCATCCAGACTTGTGGCAGTGGCACGTATCAAGTGGGAGGGGCAGTATTACTTTGCCACTCTCCTCACTTTTTGCCCTAAGAGCAGCCCTTGGCTTTTTGATACCTTTGCTACAGCCGTTGAATGGATTTTGGTTAACCAGTGGTCCTGCAGCAACGTTCTTCCTAGATGACTTCCTTTTGTTAGAAAGTCCAAAGGAAGTACCCAAGGACTTACAGATACTTTTATCAGTGTTTGGCCACCTGAATATCCCAGTGGATATTACATCAATTACCTACATCAATTACCTTCCTAGGGGTAGTATTGGACACAGTGAGGATGGTAGCCAAATTGCCACAGGAAAAGTTAGAACGCATTCGCACAGTTATCCATGGTATGGCTCGTTCCTCGGTCACAAATAGACACCAGTTATTGAGCCTGTTAGGAATGCTCAACTTCGCCATGAGGATCATTCCTCAGGCAGGGCCTTTATTTCCCTGTTACTGTCCTTGTTACAATCAGCCCCGGAGATGGATTCCCCGGTGGTCCTGGGAAAAGCGGCGAAAGCTGATCTAGTAATGTGGGACCAGTATCTTACAGATTGGAACGGGATTTCTATATTCATCCCTTTAGCCAAAGCTTCGTCACCTATGGTTGTTACGGATGCTGCTGCCTCGGCTGGGTATGCTGCCATATATGATAGCCATTGGTTTTCAGAAGCTTGGCCGCCCGAACTTCTGGCTCTGCCAGAATTCTCTGCCACCTCGGCCTTGTTTGAAATAGTCCCCATAGTCGCAGAAGCTCAAACATGGGGGCACTTGTGGCAGGGACACACAGTAGTGTTTCACACTGACAACATCGCCACACGAGACATTATCCAAAAAGGCAGGTCCAGGTCACTCACCATTATGTCTTTTTTGCGACGGCTGGTCCATACAGCATTAATGAAGCAGTTTCACATAGAGTGCATGCACATTGAAGGTAGTAAGAATACGGCCGCTGACGCACTTTCACGCTTTAATTTACAGGTTTACCAACAGGTCATGCCACAGGCGGACAAGATAGCCACACCAGCACCTCCTCTCAGCCTTTTGACTCTGGACTAAGAACTCATTTGTCAGGGGCGTTAGAGTTAATCAGTAATTCATTAGCCGGCAACACAGCCAGGGCTTACAAGGTTGCCTGGAATACTTTTCTCAAATTTACACATAAATATCCGACCTCTTCTCCCCACGACATCCATTACATCCTAGCCTTTGTGTCTTTTTGCCACTCTTCCCTTAACTTATCGCACAGTACCATCCACAGTTATTTAGCAGGGATACAACATTTCCACTCACTAATTCACCATAGCCTTCCTTCCATCTTAAGTGCACACCCCATTAAAGCAGCGTTAAAAGGTATCCAAAAGTCAGAGAAACCCAGGTCGCCATCTAGAGTCCCGGTATCTGCCACCGATTTTCAGGCTTTCAGCAGAATCCTCGATGGGAACCCGTTCGGTGTCTAGGCCAGCTTGGTTATTAAAGCAGCTGTTTATTTGGCATACTATGGGTTTCTGAGGCTGGGAGAATTTACCAAAACCACTTACAAATCCGACACCTTACAGATTAGACATTTATTAACCGACGGATCCGGTTTCAAGTTACGATTAGGTAGAACCAAAACACAGCAGACTAAACAGGTGGAAATCAACATCTACCCCTCCAATAATCCGTGGTGTCCGGTAAAGGTCCTACCTCTACTACACGACAAACCACCTGACTCCCCGTTACTGCCTTTCCCTGTATTACCCCTGTCTGTCAAAGAATTTACTAGACACATACGCATTTTAGCCCTTACCGCCGGATTAAATCCTTCTACAATATCTGGCCATTCTTTCAGGATGGGGGCGGCATCTTCAGCCTCGAGACACTCCATCCCTGCTCACGTCATTAAGAAACTTGGAAGGTGGAGTTCTTTGTGTTTTCACAGATATATTCCCAACCCTAAAAAAGAGATGGCTAAAGCTTTTAGCCAGTTAGCACACGTATAACCTGTGCCGTAATAAACATTTATAATTCACCTATCAGTTGGTATTTTGCCCTCTTCTTTACAGGCTACCTTAATCGGCCATCCGGGCACACCTCTGGCTCTAGGTTTTAATTACCAGGTTTCAGTATACATTGAGCATGATATACCTCAGGGTATGATATACCTCAGGGGTGTGGTAAGTAGGTACTTCATAACCATTATACGTATATTAACTTGACCACAAGTGAAGGTTAGCTGGAAGAGCTGACCTAATTTGTGGGAGGAGTTTGAGCGTGATTTAAGGCAGAGACCCTGACTCACGTGTGTCTGCCTCAGCACCGTGCTGCTTCCCCCACCCTCCCTCCCCTAAATTAGGTTCTCTTCATATTTTTCACTCAATGGGGTAGCCCTCTTCTTTATAGGCTACCTTAATCGGTCATCCGGGCACACCTCTGGCTCTAGGTTTTAGTTACCAGGTTTCAGTATACATTGAGTATGATATACCTCAGGGTATGATATACCTCAGGGATGTGTTAAGTAGGTACTTCATAACCATTATACGTATATTAACTTGACCACAAATGTATCTCATTGTCTGAGACTCCGAGTCTTGAAATGTGGTCATTCCTCTCTGTTGGCTGGTCATGCCGATATCCGTAAAACCTTGCATCTAATATCCCAACAGTATTGGTGGCCCATTCTGAAACAGGATGTCACAGACTTTGTTCGTTCCTGCCCAGTCTGTGCCCGGGACAAAACACCACGTGCCAAGCCAGACGGTCTTCTACATCCTTTACCTGTTTCTGCCCTGCCCTGGACTAACATTGCTATGGACTTTATTACAGACCTTCCTTCTTCAATACAGTCATTTGGGTAGTTGTGGACCGATTTTCGAAGATGGCTCACTTTGTGCCCTTGCCTGGTCTACCATCTGCTCCTCAACTCACAAAACAGTTCCTTTCCCATATCTTCTGTCTCCATGGATTAATGACACATATTGTTTCTGACCGGGGAGTCCAGTTCGTTTCCAAATTCTGGAGGGCACTCTACTCACATCTTCGAGTTAAACTGGATTTCTCCTCTTCCTATCATCCCCAATCTAATGGTCAAGTTGAGAGGGTGAATCAGGTCTTGGGAGATTACCTTCGCCACTTTGTTTCTGCCCGCCAAGATGACTGGGCTGATCTACTACCCTGGGCAGAGTTTTCATACAACCATAAGAATACACAGGATCTTCACCTTTCTTTGTAGTCTATTTACCCCATCCTCATCCAACTTTGCACTTGTCTTCTCCCTCCGGTGTCCCCATGGCTGACGAACTTGTACGGAACTTCTCCTCCATCTGGAAGAAGACTCGTCTCTCCCTTCTTCGTGCCATGATCCGTATGAAATTTCAGCGGACAAGAAAAGTGTCCTCCTCCCGAATACTCACCCGGGGACAAAGTGTGGTTGTCATCTAAATTCATCCGCTTCAAAGTACCCTGTTACAAACTGGGTCCACGCTATTTGGGTCCTTACAAAGTCATGAAACACCTAAATCCAGTGGCTTATTCTCTTCATCTCCCTTCCTCCCTTCGGATCCCATATTCTTTTCACTTCTCCCTCTTGAAACCCGTCATCTATAACCGCTTCTCAAAAAAAACATTTTACCTACTCCCATCTCAGGTACCTTGGATGTATATTCAGTCAAAGAAATTCTAGACTCCAAACTCATCAGAGGAAAACGTTTCTTTCTTATAGATTTGGACCAGAGGAGAGTTCTTGGGAACCACAGGATAACATATTTGATCAGGATCTTCTCAAAAGATTCCTGAGGCCTGAAAAGAGGGTGAGACCTTAGGGGGGTACTGTTACACACTGCGCCCCAGCCGCAAGCACCGGCCAAGAGCGCAGTGTCCCCGTGTCCCCCACCACCGTCGGGGTCGGAATTCGCATAGCGGGATGCGCCCGCATGCAAACCCTGGACCATCACTCACTTAGTCCTGCTCCTGCAGCTTCCTCACTGTCTCAGCTCCGGCACGCGCGTCCCTGTCCCTTAGGGTGCGCCCGCGCCGGAGCTTTGAAATTTAAAGGGCCAGTACGCCCATAGTTAGTAAACGCACCTGACAACACATTATAAGTTGTTGCACCTCCCATACACCCCTGCCAGATCTTCAGTGCCATTTGCCTGAGAGAAAGTGTTCCCATTGCCTGTTTTGCCATTCCCATGTATCCAGACCTTCCTGCTACGTTTTTTGACTACGAACCTTTGCTGCCTACCTAGACCTTTTGCCACATTTGACTACGCTACAGCCTCATCCTTCAGTACCTCGCCTTGCCCAGTTACCTGTGTGCTCGAGCCCTGTCAGGGGTAGCGACCTGGGTGTCGCCTGCCTCAGAAAGCCCATCCTGCCTTGCGGCGGCCTCTAGTGAAAACCAGCGGCACCTTAGACTACACTCCCTGATACGGTCCGAGTCATCTGCCACACAGCTGGAGGATCCACTTCCAACTTTGTGACAGCCTTCATTCAGGTGCGTGACAAGCAGGAGGTTAAGAAACCTGTTTTATTGACAAAATTTGCCAGCCAGGCAGGCAAGGCCTGGCTGGCTGGAGGTTGCATCATGGCATAGTGTTTTACTAGTATGAGTATACTACGTACAGCAGGAGGTTAAGTAACTTCTTTTTTTTCAAAGATTGCCAGCCAGATGGCCCAAACCTAGCTGGAAGCAGCATCAGCGGTGATGGCAGACTACAGGGACTGGTAGTAGACAGCAGACAGCAGGAGTTTAAAGAATTTATTTTTGTCAAATTTAGCACTGCATGCGCTGCGCTGCACAGAGACAACTGCATGGAGTAGCCTACCCTCTGTGCCACAGCGGGGACTAATGGTAACTGTAGCCAGTGGACAGCATACAGTAGTGAGGTACAGTTAGCTGTAGCCACCAGATAGCAGGCATTGGTGGACTTGGTATGCTTCTAGCCAAGCTTTGTGATGCCTTTGCATGTGCTGACGTAGAGGCCAAATTCCTAAATTTGGACCCTGCCTGTGCCTTACTTTCTCTCTGCAGATAAGGCACTGTGCCTGCTTTCAAGCATCTGGTAACATAGTAAAGAATTTCCACATGGCAGGATACCGTAAATAGCAGAAAGGTTGTCATATGATTTGCTGGTTTACGTGTCTTACGTGTGATTTACTTCCCAAACACTGATTACATCTGTCTCTTTGGAACATAGTCACACCTTAACTAGGAGGTGCATTTCAAATATGTTATTCTTCAATATTACATTGTTTTCAACAAACACAGTCTACATCTGTCTGTTTGGGACATAGTAGCGCCTTAACAAGGGGTGCATTTAACATGGATTAACCCTGTTAATATGTTATTTGTGAATATTATATTGGTTTAATCAAACAAAATCTTTAACAATATTTAAAAAAATATGTCTGGTCAAGGAATTGTTGGTCCTAGTTGCTCTGTTTCCTCATCTCCTGTCTTTGCTTCATCCCCCTTATGCTATGCAGATGGATAGTGTGAGGGAAATCAGCTTGTTATATGTCTACAATACACCATTTTGTTTTCTACTACGCCATGTTGTCTATATAACTCCATTATGAACTAAATGTGACATTTGCTAGCAATTATAAGTAGGAAGTCTGAATTTATGATCACAGCTGCTGAGTTTGCAGAAGTTTCAAGGATGTCTTTGCTTGCAAAAGTCTGACGATATACATCCTGTTCCTAGCTTACTGATAGATATCTGTTGAACTACCTATAATTTGGCAACACACCTTCTTTGTTTGTATGTGTATAAAATCCACACCTTTTGTAGTAAAAGTAGAACTCTTTGAATACAGATGCTGTCTGTATATCATTGAATTCTCCAGGCTGCCTGACTCTTTCAATTAGAATCTCGACAACATATTTAAAGGAAACCTCTGAATTTCCCTAACAATTTTGGCTCCCTGGGTGGGCTCGAAGATAACTGAAGAAGCTGCATTACCGAACCTTCGGACATTGAGGAGGAGAAGGAACACCTGGAACTACAGATTTAATAAAACAGCGCTGTAGGGTAAGACTTTATCTTGCCACCTCTATCTGTGCTTCCCGGGCTGATCCTGCTCTTTTGTCCAAAGGGTAGGTGTGCTTGTTTTCAGTGTAATATTTTCTTTGTGTCCAAAGAACCCATATTGAAAGATGTTGTCTGAGTCATACGTGGGAACCATATGTGGTTGGTCTGTGTTTGTCCATATATGTGTATTTTGTCCTGTGGGTTTTGTATAAGATAGGGCAGTGAGCCAGACAGGGAGCCTCGTATCAAGAGGGAAAAAAATCCCTGGGAAGCCCATATAGAATAAGACAGGAATTAGAGACAGAGGGAAGAGTGCCCTAGAACATACAAAATCATGGGTAATTTGTTTGGGAAACGCAAATAGATAGGGAAAACAGCCCGAGAAATAGTGAAGAAAAGAGAAGGTAGCGCTATAGTGAGGAAAAAGTCAGGTTGTGACAGTGATGGAATACTGAGTGATCAGCATTGGAAAGAATTTGGTAAATGTAAGGCTGGAATTCCACTGATAATTTTTTTTGCAAAAACGCTGTAAGAAACGCCAATTTTCCGCTGCGTCCAGATGTTAGCTGCAAGTCAATAGTAAACTGCAAAATGCCAGATTCACTTTCAGTTTGGCGTTTTTCAGCAATTTCGGGCTCAGAGGCTGGATTTTCAAAACGCCTGACAAAACCTAGTTTGGTGTTTTTTGCCCTGAAATCGTGGCGTTTTCCTCCCATAAAAGTCTATGGGAGAGCAACAACAGCAAGAAAAACGCCATGTTGGTTTTACATTTTGCGTTTATGCAGGCGGTTTTTATTCTGTTTTGGACTTTAGCAATCAAAAAAAATGATGGAGATACCTTTTTTATTAAAATTTCGTAGGGTACCATAAAAAAATAAAAAAAGATACGGTAGTGATGGAAAAAATTGTATCTAACGAAATTTATCCTTCTTATTACAAAATGTATATTAATTTTTAAACAGGGATCAATGTATGTGGGCAGGTAAAGAACTAAAAATGTAGCTGACAATAATAAAAATGTAGAGTGTGTGTGTGTTTTTCACTTTTTTTTTTTTTTTTTACATTTTTTTAGATAGTACTACTACTCCAACCATAGAACACTCTGTTCCATGATGGGACTAGTAGTACCTGTACTAATACACAGATCGCCCGTTGCGATCCTCCTGTATAATGTATAGATACGGGCGGCTGCTCATCTCTGGTCCCCTGCACTGACATATATATACATATCATTATTTCCCGCAGAGAGCTGTGAATGGCCAGATGGTTCCAGCCAAACACAGCTCTCTGTGGGACATAGGAACATGTGTATATATATACGGCCGTGCAGGGGACCACAGGAGAGCGGCCGCATCTATACATTATACCGGAGGATCACAGCGGGTGTCAGTAGTGATACCCGCTGTGATCTTTCCTTAACTACAAGTACTACTACTCCCAACATGGAGTACACTCTGCTCCATTCTGGGAGCTGTAGTACCTGCATTGATAGACAGATCACATCATGTGTCAGAGGTTACACTCGCTGCGATCTGTCTATTAATGCAAGTACTACAGCTCCCAGCATGGAGCAGAGTGTACTTCATGTAGGGAGTAGTAGTACTTGCACGTAAGAACAGATCACAGCGGGTATCACTACTGACACCTGCTGTGATCGTCCTGTCTGTAGCAGAGATGCAGAGCGGCTGTATACAGCGCTCGCATCCCTGCTCTGCACTATTATTCGGGCCAGCCACTCATTCATTCATATTTTCCTCAGAGCTGTGATTTGCTGCAACCATCAGGCCAATCACAGCTCTGGTCAGAAAATATGAATGGCCAGTGATGTAAATAGAACATCATTCAGAGTACAGAGCAGAGGTGCGAGTGCTGTATAGAGCCGAATCTCTGCTATATTATGGACGATCGCATCGGGTGTCATTCATAGTACAGAGCAGAGGTGCGAGCGCTGTATAGAGCCGAATCTCTGCTATATTATGGACGATCGCATCGGGTGTCAGACTGACACCCGGGGCGATGTGTCTATAGTACAGGTACTACTACTCCCAGCATGGAATAGTGTGTTCCATGCTGGGAGAAGTAGTACTACATAAGAAATGTGAAAAAACACACACACCGAAAATTTTGTGATAAAAAAATAAACCTTTAGTTAAATACTTTTTTACATCCCTACTGCCTCCTTTTTTTTTTTTTTTTTGGTACCCAACTATTTTGTAAAAAAAAACGCAAAAGGGGACAAAAAAGGCAAATTCCACACAAAGGTAAAAAAAGCTAGAAAAAACGCCAAAACGCAGGGGAAACCTGTGGCAGTTTTTCTGGCGTTTTTATGCCACAAAAATCGCAAGGCAAAAATCTCACTGGAGTCCTAGCCTAATGCAGGTTGCGTGAAAGACAGAGGGTTAGTAAACATGTTAGCAAGTTAAATAAAAGCTAGTGAAGAAACTATGGAGCTCTATATGAATGTATGAGGTTTTGAAATTTGTAATGTTCTCTACTGTATATACAGCAAGTGCTATATCTAACATGCTACATCTTTAAATGAGTAATGTACTTCTATGATAATGGAAGACAAAGTCAAACTTCTTTTTCAAATCTCTTATGTGAGATATGATATACGTTTAATCCTTAAGGGCTAAGCCCATTTTCACCTTAAGGAATAGAGCGTTTTTGCACACCTACCACTGTCACTTTAAGCATTATTAACTCTGGGATGCTTTTACTTTTCATTCTGATTCTGAGATAGTGTCTTCATGACATATTCTACTTTATGTTAATGGTAAATTTCTGTCGATACTTGCATCATTTCTTGGTGTAAAAATCTAAAATGTATGAAAAAAAATTTACATTTTTGATTTTTTTTACTTTGAAGCTCTCTGCTTGTAAGGAAAATAGACATTCCAAATAAATTATATATTGATTAATATATGCAATATGTCTACTTTATGTTTGCATCATAAAGTTGATATGTTTTTACTTTTGGAAGAGATCAGTGGGCTTCAAAGTTCAGCAGCAATTTTGTAATTTTTCACAAAATTGTCAAAATCGGAATTTTTCAGGGACCAGTAAAGTTTTTAAGAGGATTTGAAGGGCCTTCATATTAGAAATACCCCACAAATGACCCCATTAAAAACTGCACCCCTCAAAGTATTCAAAATTACATTCAGTAAGTGTGCTAACCCTTTAGGTGTTTCACAGGAATAGCAGAAAAGTGAAAGAGAAAATTCTAAATCTTCATATTTTACACTAGCATGTTCTTGTAGACCCAGTTTTTGAATTTTTACAAGGGGTAATAGGAGAAAAAGCCCCCCCAAAATTTGTAACCCAATTTCTCTTGAGTAAGGAAATACCTCAAATGTGTGTGCCAAGTGTTCGGCGGGGCAGTAGAGGGCTCAGAAGGGAAGGAGCAACATTGGGATTTTGGAGAGCAAATTTTGCTAAAATGGTTTTTGGGGGGCATGCCGCATTTAGGAAGCCCCTATGGTGCCAAAACAGCAGACCCCCCCCCCCCACATGGCATACTATTTTGGAAACTACAGAACTACAGCCCTCAAGGCACTTAACAAGGGGTCCAGTGAGCCTTAACACGCCACAGGTGTTTGACTACTTTATGTTAAATTCGGATGTGTAAATGAAAAAAAAAAAGTGCAGTTTTTCCCCAAATTTACCATTTTTACAAAGGGTAATGGAGAAAATGCCCCCCAAAATTTGTAACCCCATCTCTTTTGAGTATAGAAATACCCCATGTTAGGACGTAAAATGCTCTGCGGGTGAACTACAATGCTCAGAAAAAAAGGAGTCACATTAAGCAAATTTTGCTGAAAAAGATTTTGGGGGGCATGTCGCATGTAGGAAGCCCCTATGGTGCCAGAACAGAAAAAAAAAAAAAACACATGGCATACTATTTTGGAAACTACACCCCTCAAGGAACGTAACAAGGGGTACAGTGGGCCTTAACACCTCACAGGTGTTTGACGACTTTTTGTTAAATTTGGATGTGTAAATGAAAAATATTTTTTTTTTCACTAAAATGCTGTTTTTTCCCCAAATTTTACATTTTTACAAGGGGTAATAGGAGAAAACGACCCCCAAAATTTGTAATCCCATTTGTGGATGTCAAGTGCCCTTCTGGAAATACCCCATGTGTGGATGTCAAATGCTCTTCTGGCACACTACAATACTCAGAAGAGGAGAAGCGCCATTGAGCTTTTAGAGAGAGAATTTGTTTGTAATGGAAGTCATTGGCCATGTGCGTTTACAAAGCCTGTGGTGCCAGAACAGTGGACCCCCCCCCCCACATGTGACCCTGTTTTGAAAACTACACCCCTCGCAGAATTTAATAAAGGGTGCAGTGAGCATTTACACCCCACTGGCATTTGACAGATCTTTGGAACAGTGGGCTGTGCAAATGAAAAATTAAATTTTTTTATTTTCACGGACCACTGTTCCAAAAATCTGTCAGACAACTGTGGGGCGTAAATGCTCACTGTACCCCTTATTACATTACATGAGGGGTGTAGTTTCTAAAATGGGGTCACATGTGGGGGGGGTTCCATTGTTCTGGCACTATGTGGGCTTTGTAAACACCTTCAGTTCCGGACAAATTTTCTCTCCAAAAGCCCAATGGCGCTCCTTCTCTTCTGAGCATTGAAGTTCACCAGCAAAGCACTTTACATCCACATATGGGGTTACACATTTTGGGGGGCTTATTTTCCTATTTTCCCTTGTGAAAATGAAAAATTTAGGGTAACACCATCATTTTAGTTGTTTTTTTTTTTTTTTTCGTATCCAACTTTAATGAAAATTCTTCAAACACCTGTGGGGTGTTAAGGCTCACTATACCCCTTGTTACATTCCGTGAGGGGTGTAGTTTCCAAAATGGGGTCACATGTGGTTATTTATTTTTTTGCTTTTATGTCAGAACCGCTGTAAATCAGCCACCCCTGTGCAAATCACCAATTTAGGCCTTAAATGTACATAGTGGGCTCTCACTCATGAGCCTTGTTGTGCGTCTGCAGAGCATTTTACACCCACATATGGGGTATTTCCGTACTCAGGAGATATTGTGTTACAAATTTTGGGGGTCTTTTTTTCCTTTTACCACATGTGAAAATAAAAAGTATGGGGAAACACCATCATGTTAGTGTAAACATTTTTATTTTTTTACACTCCAATAAATCCTCCAAACCACTAAGGGTTAATCCAGGCGCAGGCAATGGATAGTAGTGAATACAGCAATGCTGATAGGTAGCTTAATGAATGATAGGATCAATGCAGATAACCAAGGGTCATTTAATCAGAACAACGCGTTTCAACGCCAGAGCAGGCGTCTTCCTCAGGTTCATATCAACAATACAATTACATGTAATTTATACAAAAAAGTACCGTATTCCTAAGGGCAGTTGACCCACGTCATGCCGCAAAACTGGGCTCCAGGAGCAGGGCGGAAGCTGCGTAACGCCACGGGAACAGGGTGGAAGCAATGTCACACCACAAAACTGGGCTCCAAGGAGAAGGGCGGAAGTGAATCAAAAAGACCAAAGGAACGGAACGGGAACTATCAAAAAACAACAGAATTATGTAAGTAAAAGCATACAAATACATACTAAAAGCCGATATATAAGGCACAGACATAAAAATAGGATATAATTCGATCCAACTATACTGTATTTTCGATGGTCTCATTTAACCCATCCGGGTGCAAACATTTCAATTTATAAATCCAATAAGAGTCTTTATTGATTCATTTTTGAAAACGATTGTGTGTGTCCGCCGGTATTTTATCTATAACGGTTAATTTGAATAAATCTTGATTCTTATCATGCGATTGTGCAAAATGGCGCGATACGCTATGTAAGGGAAAACCTTTCCGAATATTAAATCGGTGAGTATTCATGTCGGAAAGGTACATAGCGTATCGCGCCATTTTGCACAATTTTGCACAATCGCATGATAAGAATCAAGATTTATTAAAATTAACCATTATAGATAAAATACCGGTGGACACACACAATCGTTTCCAAAAATTAATCAATAAAGAATCTTATTGGATTTATAAATTGAAATGTCTGCACCCGGATGGGTTAAATGAGACCATCGAAAATACAGTATAGTTGGATCGAATTATATCCTATTTTTATGTCTGTGCCATATATATTGGCTTTTAGTATGTATTTGTATGCTTTTACTTACATAATTCTGTTGTTTTTTGATAGTTCCCGTTCCGTTCCTTTGGTCTTTTTGATTCATTTCCGCCCTTCTCCTTGGAGCCCAGTCTTGTGGTGTGACGTGGCTTCCGCCCTGTTCCTGTGGCGTTACGCAGCTTCCGCCCTGCTCCTGGAGCCCAGTTTTGCGGCGTGACGTGGGTCAACTGCCCTTAGGAATACGGTACTTTTTTGTATAAATTACATATAATTGTATTGTTGATATGAACCTGAGGAAGACCCCTGCTCTGGCGTTGAAATGCGTTGTTCTGATTAAATGACCCTTGGTTATCTACATTGATCCTATCATTCAATTAAGCTACCTATCAGCATTGCTGTATTCACTACTATCCATTGCCTGCGCCTGGATTAACCCTTAGTGGTTTGGAGGATTTATTGGAATACTGAACATCACGAGGTGGTGGAGAGGGACCGGCTGCACTTTGGAAACATATTTACACACGTTTACCAGAGTTGTGCCTTTCTGTTAGCACAACTCTTTGGGTAAGCGCAACTTATTATTGTATTCGGTTCTAACCCATCTTTTAATTGCACTACGGAGCGCTCTCTGTGTCTTTTTTGTATTTTTTTTACACTAACAGGCTGGTGTAGCCCCCAACTTTTCCTTTTCATAAGGGGTAAAAGGAGAAAAAGACCCCCAAAATTTGTAGAGCAATTTCTCCTGAGCACGGAAATACCCCATATGTGGCCCTAAACTGTTTCCTTGAAATACGACAGGGCTCCGAAGTGAGAGAGCGCCATGCGCATTTGAGGACTAAATTAGGGATTGCATAGGGTTATTCTACGCTAGTGATTCCCAAACAGGGTGCCTCCAGCTGTTGCTAAACTCCCAGCATGCCTGGACAGTCAGTGGCTGTCCGGAAATGCAGGGAGTTGTTGTTTTACAACAGCTGGAGGCTCCGATTTGGAAACACTGCCGTACGATATGTTTTTCATTTATATTGGGGGACAGCATAAGGGGGGGGTGTATGTAGTGTTTTACTCTTTATTATATGTTGGTGTAGTGTAGTGTTTTTAGGGTACATTCACACAGGCGGAGGTTTACGGTCAGTTTCCCGCTAGGAGTTTGCGGTGCAGCAAAAAATTTGCCGCAGCTCAAACTTGAAGCAGGAAACTCACTGTAAACCCGCCTGTGTGAATGTACCCTGCACATTCACATGGGGGGGGGAACCTCCAGCTGTTGCAAAACTACAACTCCCAGCATGTACTGACAGACCGTGCATGCTGGGAGTTCTACATTTGCTACAGCTGGAGGCACACTGGTTGGAAAACCTTCATTTAGGTTCTGTTACCTAACTCAGTATTTTCCAACCAATGCGCCTCCAGCTGTTGCAAAACTACAACTCTAAGCATGTACTGATCACTGAAGGGCATGCTGGGAGATGTAGTTATGCAACAGCTGGAGGTATGCAACTACAACTCCCAGCATGCCGAGACAGCTGTTTGGGCATGCTGGGATTTGCAGTTTTGCAACATCTGGAGGGCTACAGTTAAGAGACCACTGCACAGTGATCTCAGAACTGTGGCACTCCAGATGTTGCAAAACTACAAATCCCAGCATGCCCAGACAGCAAACTACTGTGTGGGCATGCTAGGAGTTGTAGTTTTGCAAGTTCTAGAGGGCCACAGTTTAGAGACCACTGCACAGTGATCTCCAAACTGTAGCCCTCCGGCTGTTGCAAAACTGCAAATCCCAGCATGCCCAAACAGCAAACAGCTGTCTGGGGATGCTGGGAGTTGCAGTTTTGCAACATCTGGAGGGCTACCGTTTATAGACCACTGTATAGTGGTCTCAAACTGTAGCCCTCCAGATGTTGCTAGGCAACGCACCGGCTTCCGTAAGATCCAGGGAGCTGCTTCGCCGTCCTCTGCTGCCGCTGATCATTGCCCGCTGCCGATCGCCTCCAGCACCCGCCGCCAATAGGTAAGTGGACCTTCGGCACCGGTCCCCCCGTTCTGCCCGGCCTACTGTTGGTGGGCAGAACGGGGGAACCGAACGTTAACCCCCTATCCCCTATCTGCTATTGGTCGTCGCTCCTGAACGTACCCCTGCCACCTCACACCTATCCCTTCAAGGGGATCGTGGGTGTCTTGGACAACCCCGATCCACCTTATTTTCTGGTTCACCGGGTCACTGGAGACCCGTATGACCCGGAATCGCCGCAAATCGCATGTGTGAATTCACCAGCGATTTGCGGACATGGAGCGGTCTCAAGACCCTCACCCCCCTCGGCATTTGCACGGGGGGGCCTGCTGATAGCTATAGGTACGCCCGTGATCCTTAAGTACCAGGGCATCAGTGGTCCCTAAGTGGTTAAACTTTGTTGTATAAAAAGACAGAATCTCCAAAGCATAGTGCCATGTCCCAAAACGGCATCCAGGGACTAGCCAACTCCCAAGCACTCCCAAAGGTGGGCTTGTCCTAAATGTAACTATTACTGTATTGCCTTCACTAACCTTTCTGGAAGTGAAGGGTCTTGTATTTGATATAGACAAAGAGAATTTGTAAATGGTTTAGTAAATGCTAACGACATCATTTCATGGGATAAACCAGGTATTCTATATTTGTAGTAAATACATCTAGTAAATGTAAAAGTTGCTGGATTAGTGGAAATTATGAATTATGCAATGTTTTAGCGAATAATGATAGTAGAATAAAATTTCTCAGCAAGGCTGCTTATCAGGCTGTTAATTTAAACTCTTAAAGGGGTATTCCAGGCAAAACCTTTTTTTATATATATCAACTGGCTCCGGAAAGTTAAACAGATTTGTAAATGACTTCTATTAAAAAATCTTAATCCTTCCAATAGTTATTAGCTTCTGAAGTTTTCTGTCTAACTGCTCAATGATGATGTCACGTCTCGGGAGCTGTGCATGATGGGAGAATATCCCCATAGGAACTGCACAGCTCCCGGGACGTGAGTCATCAGAGAGCAGTTCGACAGAAAACAACAACTCAACTTTAGAAGCTGATAACTATTGGAAGGATTAAGATTTTTTTATAGAAGTAATTTACAAATCTGTTTAACTTTCCAGAGCCAGTTGATATATAAAAAAAAGTTTTGGCCTGGAATACCCCTTTAAGAACAAGGCCCATTTTGGCCTTAAGGACCAGACCAATTTTATTTTTGCATTTTTGTTTTTTCCTCCTTTGCCTTCTAAAAATCATAACTCTCTTATATTTCCATCCACAGACCCATATGAGGGCTTGTTTTTTGCATCACCAATTGTACTTTGTAATTACATCACTTATTTTACCATTAAATGTATGGCACAACCAAACAAATAGCTAATTTTGGAAGGTTTTGTTTTCACGTACATTTTATGGTAAAAATGACATGTTTTCTTTATTCTGTGGGTCAATACGATTAAAATGATACCCATGTTATATGCTTTTCTATAATTGTTCCGCTTAAAAAAAAAAATCTCAAACCATTTTATGTCTGAAATTGCCCTATTTTGACCACCTATTTTGACCACCTTTTTATCAGTACCACTTTTGCTTAGGTTTTACTTTTTATAAATTTTGTATAAAAATTTTTTTTAATAAAATGTGACAAAAAAGAGCAATTTTGGACTGTTTTTGAAAAATGTTTTACGTTTACACCATTCACCGTACGGGATAATTAACAATATATTTTAATAGTTCAGACTTTTACGCATGTGGCGATACCAAATATGTATATTAATTCTTTTTTTTACGCTTTTTTGGGGGTAAAAAGGGAAAAACTGACAAACTTTTTTTATTGGGGGAGGGGATTTTTAAAATTTTTTTACTTATTTATTTTACATTTTTTTCCTTTTTTTTATTTTTCTTTTTTTTACACTTTTTATGTCCCCATAGGGGACAATTCATAGCAATCAGTTGATTGCTAATACTGTTCAGTGCTATGTATAGGACATAGTACTGCTCAGTATTATCGGTGATCTTATGCTCTGGTCTGCTCGATCTCAGACCAGAGCAGAAGACCCTGGGAGATGGCCTGAGCCAGGTGAGGGGACCTCTGGCCGCTATGCTGGATGATCGGATTCCCGTGGCAGCGCTGCGGGCAATCCGATCATCCATTCAAAGTACCGCACTGCTGCAGATGCTGTGATCTGTATTGATCACGGCATCTGAGGGGTTAATGACGACATCCCAACGATCACAGATGTCCGCCATTACCAGGCGGGTCCTTGGCTGCTGATAGCAGCCGGGACCTGCCGGGCATGACGCTCATGGTGGTGCGTAAATGTACGTCATGGTGCGCTAAATACCACGTCACCATGACGTACATTTACGTCCATTGTCGTTAAGGGGTTAAGTTCAGCTTCTGTGTCTCTGAGTATGTTCACAATGTATTTGTGTCAGTACTGTTTTTGTTTGGTTGTAATTCTAGATCTCCTAAGATAAAATTCTGTTCTGTATTTTGTGCTATTTTTCTATCAAGGAGTATGTTAGTGTGTCTTGTGATGTTATTTCTGTTTGGTGTTTGTGTTTCTCCATGTTTGGAGTCCAGTGTGTATTTTGTTCTAGGTTTGTGTTTAATCAGTGGATCTAACTGTAGTTGGCCTGCTTTGTTCTGGGTTTTGCCTATTGTATACTAGTCCTAATATCATGTTTTGATATATTTGTTATTTTGTAGTGTTCCCTTTCTGTATTTGATCCTTAATTCTGTTTGGTTGGATATTGCTTTAAAGGGGTTATCCACCATAAGGGGATTTTAGTACATACCTGCCAGCCAGTAATGGGCATGCTTAGGAAGGATCTGCGCTTGTCTTGGGACTACATGGCTATGTTGTGAGATTACCATAACAATGTGGTCTAGCTTTTTGTGAACTATTATTTCCTGTCTGACTTTTCTTTTTTTGACTACAAATCCCACAATTCCATTTTCCTCCCTCCCACACATCAGCCACCCCACCCACTGAAACATTTATGAGCTGCATCCATTCAAAAGGGTGCCTACAGCTGTTGCATTAGTTGCAGTTTGATCTCTCTCCCACCAAGCGATCCCTCCACCCATTGAAGCAGAAAGGCTCCCTGTCATCAGCTGACTAGTGAGTCAGGTCTCGGCCACCTTGCAACCTGGGAAAAATCTGAGACAACAGTAATTTTGTATGCTGGTAAAAATAAATATTGGGGTGAATATCACAGAAGAATTGTGAGAAAACCATCACACACTGGTATAGACACTATATTATGAACTACAGTAAATAAAGACACAGCGATCGGCACTGTTGAATGAATATCCAGTTGTAACACTCCTCCCTTGAATATATGCTATCAGCTTCCCTTAAAGCACAACTGTGATCCTCCACGCAGTGCTCAACCCCATTTAGACTTCATCACAATGCATATGTAAGAACAGAAAGAAAGCAGGGGGGGCACTTACGAGTCAGCAGTGGCGTACCAAAGGGGGGGCAGGGGGCGGCCCGTCCCGGGTTGCAATCTCAAGGGGGGTGCCAGGGGCGGACTGACCCGCCGCCGCAACTACTGAGGATCTGGGACACATCCCGTGTGCAGCTGATATCTACCGCCATATGGTCCTGTATATAATCACTTTTATTGTATACAGATTCTTTATAGTATACTGGTCTGTATATAGTGGTTTTATTCAGTACATTATGGCGGTATTATCCAGTTATTGTGTGGTGGTATATATTTGCTCCTTGTATACCAGTATTATTGGTCATGGGAATTTACCTACGTTAAAGTGTTTCTTACATATATACATTTTAATTTATTGTGTGTGGGATTTGGGTGGAATAGGAGCGTGGCAGAAGATTGACGAGCTGCAGAGCCTAGCAGGGGCCTTTGCCTTTTTTTGGTCCGGGGCCCCGAGTGTTGTCAGTCTGCCCCTGGGGGGAGGGGATGTAATTAAGGGGGGGTGCGTGTGTGTGTGGGGGGGGGCAAACAAAGGGTCCGCCACGGGTGCCAAATGCTCTAGGTACGCCCCTGAGACTCAGAGTCTCTTGGAAGGTGTAGACTTTGTCTTTTTATTCAGGTGCATAAAAGGTCCTAAAAGCAGGATGCCAGGGTTCGCAGCGAGGAAATTGTACAGAACTGCAGGGACAAAGCACATCTGTAGTGACTCAGGTACATGGACAGAGACAGCGACCTGTGGTCTATTAGTTTTATAGTGGACCCTGTGGCTATGAGGTCCCCTTCCTGTGTCCGTACTGTTGTGACAGTTACAGCACTCCTTGACAAAGTTGCAAGAGTGCTCAACCTTGTGTATGAAATGCTTGACGTTGTGGAGAGGGCAGCAGTCCTCCCCTTCCCTTTTTTTTCTCAGAGTTTGGTGTTAGAGTGGCATTCATAGTTTTTGCTTTTCTTTGTTTTTTTTGTGCTTTTTTTTTTCCAGCATGTAGCTTATTTCTTATGATAACTTATATAATTAAGTCACTTAAAGGGTACCTCTAATCAAAAAAACTTTTGATATATTATAGATTAATGTATGCAGAATAACTTCACAATTGCATGTTATTAAAAAATATGCTTCTTTCCATTTAATTTTCCACTTTGAAGAAATGACCACTAGGGGTCTCCCTACCAGTCCTGGCAGCAAGCATTTTAGACTCATGCTGGAGTCCTAAACACTACGAGCTGCCTGTCTACTTTATTCACAAAGGAGAACACTCAGAGCTGCCAGCCTGCTTTGTTCACAGCCTGTTTGGCTGTGAACAAAGCAGGCTAGCAGCTCTGAGTGTTTAGGACTCCAGCATGAGTCAGAAATGCTAGCTGACAGGACTGATCGGGAAAAAGTTTATTTGATGAGAGGTACCCTTTAAGGTGGTAATAGGAAAAGACAGTCTAAAATGTCCTATAGAGCAAAACAACATTAGAACCTCACGGCGGCTCTAGACCATGGACAAGAGCGATATAAAGCCAGTACGGTGCTTAAATGGGGGTGGAGCCACGGAACAGCTATATGAGCTGAACCTTCTGGTAAGGCCTGAAGAAACCCCTAATTGATAGAACACAGGGTCAACCCTTAAGATAAGGGTAAACTTATAGATGGCACATATATACATGTGATTAAGAATAAAGGAAAGTGATGTTTGCATTAATCATTTTTTTAACCCCTTTAAGGACGCAGTTTTTTTCCGATTTGTGCATTTTCAATTTTTCATCATCACCTTCTAAAAATCATAACGCTTTCAACTTTGCACCTAAAATTCCATATGATGGCTTATTTTTTGCAACAGAAATTCTACTTTGCAGTGACATTAGTCATTTTCCCAAAATATCCACGGCGAAGCGGAAAAAAAAATTCTAAGAAAATATGCCATTTTGTAAATTTTAGGGGCTTCCGTTTCTACGCAGTGCATTTTTCGATAAAAAATACATCTTATCTTTATTCTGTAAGTCCATACGGTTAAAATGATACCCTACTTATATAGGTTTGATTTTGTCGTACTTCTAAAAAAAATCATAACTACATGCAGGAAAATGTATCCGTTTAAAATTGTCATCTTCTGACCCCTATAACTTTTTTACTTTTCCACATACGGGGCAGTATGAAGTTTTTATCAGTACCATATTTATATTGATCGGACTTTATGATCGCTTTTTATAAATTTCTTTATGATATAAAAAGTGACCAAAAATGCGCTATTTTGGATTTTGTAATTTTTTTGCGCGTACGCCATTGACCGTGCAGTTTAATTATCTATATATTTCTATAGTTCGGACATTTCCACATGCGGCGATACCACATATGTTTATTTGTATTTACATTTTTTTTAATGGGAAAAGGGGGGTGATTATTACTTTTATTAGGGAAGGGGTTAAATGATCTTTATTAACTTTTTTTCACACTTTTTTTTGCAGTGTAATAGCCCCCCTAGTGGCTATTACACTGAACATACCCATCTCATACACAGATCATTGCCATGCATTGACATGGCAAAGATCAGTGTTATCAGCGGTCAATTGCTCAAGCCTGGATCTCAGGCTTGAAGCAATCAATCACGGATCGGACACGACGGAGGCAGGTAAGGGGGCCTCCGCTTGCGTTCTAGCTGATCGGGACATCGCTATTTCACCGCAATGGTCCCGATCAGCCCAATTAAGCTGCCGGGAAGCTTTAACTTTCATTTTAGACAAGGCGATCAACTTTGAACGCCGCATCTAAAGGGTTAATAGCGCACGGCACAACGATCGGTGCCGCACGCTATTAGCCCAGGATCCTGACTGTCATTAGCCACTGAAATCGACCCGGTATGACGCGGGGTCACCGGGCTTTGCGTCCTTAAGAGGTTAAAATATATTTTTATTATATTTCACCAATTTGAACAACAAATTCAAACAATCCTCCAGGGGATCACACCATCCTGTACACGACAAAAGTACCATAAGCCAGAGAATATAATGTATGTTACATAACTGGATCCAGCTGTAAGGACTATAAACCAGTCTATGTAGCAGGCATGATACATCCCCGGAGAGAACTCAAATACAAACGTACAGAACAAACACAGACTCCACCAGTCACACACACACACCCCCAAACACTTCCTAGGAGCTCTCCTTCCAACCCAGTAACCATATTACGCCTGAGAAGTCCCCAAACCGGAGGATCGGTAGAAACATCTAGCAGCAACCATGGCACCCATACTTTGTCAAATTTTCACGTGGCATTCACGACTCACATAAAGGGCATAATAGAGAAGAACATATTTATTCACTAAGGCAAACCAACGGGAAATTGGAGGGGAGGATGTATCTTTCCAGGCCATCACTATAACTTTGCGTGCACAAAACAGGAGAAAACAGATTAAAATATGCCTATAAGGAACTGATACCAGGCCATTTATAACTCCCAGCAAACAGACCTCTGGCGTTAGCACAAAGGGAAATTCTAGATGATCAGACAGGAATTGCATCACCTCTTTCCAGAAGGTCATTACACAGGAGCAATCCCAACCCGCATGCAAAATAGTGCTTCTCTCCTGCCCACAACTAAAGCACATCTCAGACCCTGAGACTCTCATTATATGTAATCTAACAAGAGTCTAATACAAACGTAGAATAAATCTGGACTGAATGAGCATGTCACGGGCACTAACCACTGTGGGATAATACCTTTTAGCCACCTCCCGCCACATTTCCTACAAAAGACTAGGAATACCGTTGACCCATTTCAAATATGCATCAGCAAAAGGATCAGGGCCCACTTATTGTAATAAGGCATACGCCTGGGTAAGAGGTTTGGAAAGATCGGTGGTCCCAAGGAACAATTCCAAGTCATTAAACACAGGGGTAACCTCCAGAGAGCCAAACTGAGCAGATACTGCATATTTCAACTGGATATACCTGAAATGGGCATCCCCAGGAACTTCAAAACGGTTTCTCAGATCAGCAAATGAAAGAAAGATACAATCTTCTCCAAACAAGTGCACTGCAGATTTAATTTCATGGGAGCTCCAAAACCCGGCAGCCTCCAACTCCCGTAGGTGAACCAAATGAGGGTTACCAGACAGGGATGCTCAGGGAGAAACTACCGGTCAAGGGAAGCGCCCGGAAGCCACGACCAGACTGCAGCTACTGTCTTAATAGGTGTCAACAAGGATGAGGAGGGTGTATATCTGTACAATACATTAGTCAATGTGTCATACGAACCCATGAGAGCCCCTGCTAGAGCCATGTAGGTGTTAGTGAGATCCAAGTCAATCCACCAGGCTGCATACACCAGCTGCAAAGCTAAAAAAATTGTTATATATCAGACAGGAGGCTCATATCTTATGCATTATTCTTTCTTTAATAATGCCCATAGCAGAACACTTTGGTAATCAATTCAATAAAAGAAAAACTTCAAAATACAACTCCCAGCAGTCCTAGGACCACAGTAGCCACTCCTCCTGTAGCCCCTATATAAGGACTGTCCCCATATAGATCCTCCTCTTTCTTTCTGCTCATAGCAGACCCAAGATAAGTATACTCTATATACATTTGGTTTACTTTTTCTGTATATCTGTCTTTATTGTTGTACTATTATATTATTCTATAGTAAGACCTAGTGTGGTGCTTCTCTGAGTGATTAGTACTCACAGGCTCCATTTTCTTTTCTTTCTCTCCTTTATATTGTTTTCTGCCGAGCGCCGGAAACTCCCGGTTCTGGGCTTTTCATCCCTGTCGCCGCTCTGGCGTCTCTCTCTTTTGCCTCATTCATTCTTATCGCCACCTTCCCCTCCCCCCTTCTTCGCCATTTTCTTGCGCCTTCTTCTCCGTCCGAGTTCGCGCGCGCGGGCTAGGGGCGGAGTTTTCTCCCTGGGCTGGCCGCTTCTCATTTGCGGCCTGCGCTCAGGAGGGGGCGGCGTTTTCTGCGATTGTGGAGAGGCGCTCCTGCGACCTCCAATCAGAACCCAGAGGGACGTAGACTCGCGAGACTTCGACCCCTGGGTATTAGGACTCCGGGCTCCCCTCCCACCGCAGCGCCACTGCAACGCCTGTACTGTGTTGTGTAGGTAGTGTAGTTGTACCACCATATTTACATATTTCCTGTGGAACGGAATTTATTCCGTCTAGTTAGGATTTTATCTGTGCACATTGGGCTCAATAATTTAACCCCTCAGTCACTGCCCAAGATTCTTTGCACTTTCCTTTTAACCTAAACTTTAATATGGCCGAGGAACCTTCATCTGCCCCTCTCAGAAGGGAGGCTCTCTCCCTGGATTCGGCGCAATTTATGACCGCCACCCAGATACAGGACTTAATTAACAAGTCGGTCCAAGCAGCCCTGGCCTCGTCCATAATGCCCTCTGGCCCGCATCAGCCGGGTTCCCATGTCTCGGTCCCTCCACATCATGGTGGAGAGCCACACGTGAAAAAGGGCAAGGCTTCCCATAAAAGGAAGCACATCTCCGACTCCCCGGCAGGGGAAGATAATAATATGCTCCAGACAGTTCCTACCCCGGTCTGTCAACCCCAGCATCCCTCAGACTCTGCTCGACCCCTTTGCCCTCCGCTAGGAGGGCAAAACCCGACTCCTATGTAGACTCCTCTACTGAGGGTTCTTCGGGTTCTTCCAATGAGTCTGAGGACTATGAGTCCAACCCCAATATTGAAGAAGATGCTGGGGATATGGCGCTCGACACCGACGCCAACCCTGCCACGCAGGGCAATGTTATCCTAGATTCCCTAGGAGAACCCCTCTTTCATCCAGACGCGATCTCCCATCCGAGATCGGGCGACTGGTCACCGCTCCCCCATGTGGCCCAATATGTAGAGCTTTGGGCTCGTAAGTCTCTGGATAGGTCCAGCCGTAATAAGCTGAGGGCTGAATGCCCTAGACCCTTTATCCCCAATAAAGTGGTGGTTACCCCTGAGGTGGACCCCATCCTGACGAAATACTTATTAAAATCAGGTAAATTCCCTAAGAAAGGAATAGAACACTCCTTCAAGACTATTCAGGAGCGTATCCTTGATTTAATGGGCCCCCTCACTAAGATCCTTAACTTAGCGGAACATGCTGCAGCGACGGATGAACCCGTGGACGTCCATCAGCTCCGTGGATGGGCTCAGAGAGCCATTTGCCTAGCAGGTACTGCTAATACCACCTGCTCTGTTGAGAGGCGCCGGTCGATCCTTATGCGCCTCGACCCGCAACTATCCCATCTGGCAGAGACCGAACCTTCGGCAGCGGGCATGCTTTTTGGGGACAGTTTAATGAAAGATGTCAATAGATTTGTCGGCCTTTTTACGGGCTTAGATAAGGCCCAAACTTCCTTAAAGAAATCGGGGTCCAGTAAAATTTTTCCCCGGGCCGGCAGAAGTAGAGGCCGATCTGCCGGCCGTTCTGCTCCCGATAGGCCTTTTCCCAATACCAGTATCCACAGGCTCCTCCTTCCTACACCGTACCCGTGGTTCAACCATCACCATTCTTCCCTCCTAGAGGCCGATCCTGGAGAGGTCGTGGCGGACACGGATATCCCTGTTCCCGTCCTTCTACCGGTGAGTGTACCTTCCATTCCACGTTCTCACATACCTGTGGGGGGTCGACTGATGTATTTTACCCACGCCTGGTCTGCGATTACGGCAGACGTGTGGATTCTTCAGACAGTGGGGGGGTTTCACATAGAACTCCAATCCTTGCCGATCCTGGGTGTGATTCCACCTCCTATTCACTTTTCCGACCAAAACGTTGTCCTCATAGACAACGAGGTGCGAGATCTCCTGTCCAAACATGCGATCGTGGAGTCCGACCCATCTTCCCTAGGGTTCGTAAGCAACCTCTTCCTAGTGAAGAAAAAAGGGGGCGGCTACCGTCCAGTCATAAACCTACGAGACCTAAACCAACATGTCAGGTATCACCATTTCAAGATGGAGGGAATTCACTCCCTCCGGGATCTCCTACTGCCAGGAGACTGGCTGGTGAAGGTGGACTTGAAGGACGCCTACCTCACTGTCCCTATACACCCGGAGTCACAACAGTTCCTCCGATTCCTTTGGAAGGGCCGCATGTGGCAATTTACCTGCCTTCCGTTTGGTCTATCGTCCGCCCCGTGGTGTTTCACCAAACTGATAAAACCGGTGGTGGCGGCTCTGAGGAGCAGGGGGGTTCGTCTGATCATTTACCTAGACGACCTTCTCATCATGGCCCGCTCCAAAGCTCAGGCCTCCCTTCACATGTCGTGGGCGATATCATTGCTACATACTCTGGGCTTCATAGTCAACCGAGAAAAGTCGGTTCTGGTTCCAGCTCAGGAGATGGAATTCCTGGGTTTCTTGGTGGACACCAATCGCGCACTGCTGCGGCTCCCCAAGTCCAAACTAGCCCTGATCCGAAAAGAAATCAGGGCGGTTCTGCGCAAAGTATGCTTATCATTACGGATTCTGGCGCGCCTGGTGGGTCTCCTGGCGGCTTCCATCCAGGCTATCTTTCCGGCCCCCATGCACTACCGAGCCCTTCAGAGGCTCAAGATCTTGCATCTGCGCCAGGGCCTCAGATACGCGGACAAGGTACCCCTTTGTCCGGCAGCTATCGAGGAGTTACATTGGTGGCTTCGTCATGCCGTCGAGTGGAATGGCAAAGCCATTTTCAACCCCTGTCCGGACGTCATCATAGAGTCGGACGCGAGCCGTCTTGGCTGGGGCGCTCGATGCGGGGAGATTTCCACAGGAGGGACTTGGTCCGTCACGGAGGTCGACCTGCATATCAATGCATTGGAGCTTCTGGCGGCATATTTTGCCGCCAAGAGCTTCATGCCTCGTTCGTCCAATTGTTGTGTGTTATTAAGCATGGACAACGTGGCGGCGGTCCAATACGTCAACCGCTTAGGGGGCACCAGATCCAAGATCCTGGCGGACCTTGCCAAAGACTTCTGGCACTTTTGCCTAGCCCGCAACATTATCCCGGTAGCGGAGTACATTCCAGGGGTCTCCAACACGGTGACCGATTGGAATTCTCCCTATCTCCTCGATTCCAGCGATTGGCGGCTGGATCGCTCAATTTTTCTGCAGTTGTGGCGCCTTTGGGGTCCGTTATACGTGGACCTTTTCGCTTCCCGCCTCAACCACCAGCTGCCTCATTTCTTCAGCTGGAGGCCGGATCCAGAGGCATCTGCGGTAGACGCTCTCCGCCACGTCTGGCCGAGGGGAATGCATTATGCCTGTCACGATTCGGCTGGCTGGAGGTGGATCCTCTGTGCCAGAGAAGGATAGGCGTGGACCGTGTTGGTGGACAGGTTCTAAGTTGCTACTGGTATTCACCAGAGCCCGCCACAAAGCGGGATGGTTTTGCAGCGGCGGTAGCAACCAGGTCGTATCCACCAGCAACGGCTCAACCTCTCTGACTGCTGAAGATAGGCGCGGTACAAGGGAGTAGACAAGAGCAAGGTCGGACGTAGCAGAAGGTCAGGGCAGGCAGCAAGGATCGTAGTCAGGGGCAAAGGCAGGAGGTCTGGAACACAGGCTAGGAACACACAAGGAAACGCTTTCACTGGCACAATGGCAACAAGATCCAGCGAGGGAGTGCAGGGGAAGTGAGGTATAAGTAGGGAGTGCACAGGTGAACACACTGATTAAGCCTGCTGCGCCAATCAATCGCGCAGTGGCCCTTTAAATTGCAGAGACCCGGCGCGCGCGCGCCCTAAGGAGCGGGGCCTCGCGCGCCGGGACAAGACAGACGGGGAACGAGTCAGGTACGGGAGCCGGGATGCGCATCGCGAGCGGGCGCCTCCCGCATCGCATCCCGGCTGAGAGAGATATTGCAGCGCACCCGGTCAGCAGGTCTGACCGGGGCGCTGCGAATGAGAGGATGCTGGGGGAGCGGGGACCCGGAGCGCTCGGCGTAACAGTACCCCCCCCCTTGGGTCTCCCCCTCTTCTTAGAGCCTGAGAACCTGAGGATAAGACTTTTGTCTAGGATGTTGTCCTCAGGTTCCCAGGATCTCTCTTCTGGGCCACAGCCTTCCCAATCCACCCAAAATTTTTTTTTTCCTCTGACAGTCTTGGAGGCCAGAATCTCCTTTACGGAGAAGACGTCAGAAGAACCGGAAACAGGAGTGGGGGAAACAAGTTTGGGAGAGAAGCGGTTAATGACAAGTGGTTTAAGGAGAGAGACATGGAAGGCATTGGGAATACGAAGAGAAGGAGGAAGAAGGAGTTTGTAAGAGACAGGGTTAATCTGGCACAAGACTTTGAAAGGGCCAAGATAGCGTGGTCCCAGTTTGTAACTGGGGACACGAAAGCGGACATATTTAGCGGAGAGCCATACCTTGTATCCGGGAGCAAAAATGGGGGGAGTTCTTCTTTTCTTATCGGCAAATCTTTTCATCCGGGATGAAGCCTGTAAAAGAGAATTTTGGGTCTCTTTCCATATGGTGGAAAGATCACGAGTCACTTCATCCACAGCGGGCAAACCAGAGGGCAGGGTAGGGGGGGAAGAGGGTGACGGCCGTACACCACGAAAAATGGGGACTTAGCAGAAGATTCGGAGACTCTGAAGTTGTATGAGAATTCGGCCCATGGTAGAAGATCTGCCCAGTCATCCTGGCGGGAGGAAACAAAATGCCGTAAATAGTCACCCAGGACCTGATTAATTCTCTCTACTTGCCCATTGGATTGAGGATGATAAGAAGAAGAGAAGTTTAATTTGATCTTGAGCTGTTTACAGAGGGCCCTCCAGAATTTAGACACGAATTGGACGCCTCTATCTGAGACGATATGCGTGGGCAAACCGCGAAGGCGAAAAATGTGTACAAAAAATTGCTTTGCCAACTGAGGCGCTGAAGGAAGACCAGGAAGAGGAATAAAATGTGCCATCTTGGAAAATCGATCAACGACCACCCAAACAACTGTGTTGCCACGGGATGAGGGCAAGTCCGTAATAAAGTCCATACCAATCTGTGACCAAGGCTGTTCGGGGACAGGCAGAGGATGAAGGAGGCCAGCAGGCTTCTGGCGAGGAGTCTTATCCCGGGCACAGACAGTACAGGCCCGCACAAAATCAACAACATCAGTCTCCAGAGTCGGCCACCAATAAAAACGAGAGATGAGTTGCAAGGATTTTTTGATGCCCGCATGGCCTGCGAGGTGGGAGGAGTGTCCCCATTTGAGAATCCCGAGACGCTGGCGTGGAGAAACAAAGGTCTTCCCTGGAGGAGTTTGCCTGATGGAGGCTGGAGAAGTGGAGATCAGACAGTCAGGAGGAATGATGTGTTGCGGAGAGACCTCTACTTCAGAGGCATCAGAAGAACGAGAGAGGGCATCGGCCCTAATGTTCTTGTCAGCAGGGCGAAAATGAATTTCAAAGTTAAAACGGGCAAAGAACAACGACCACCTGGCCTGGCGAGGGTTCAGTCGTTGGGCAGACTGGAGATAGGAGAGATTCTTGTGATCAGTGTATATGATAACTGGAAATTTTGATCCCTCCAGCAGGTGCCTCCATTCCTCAAGCGCCAATTTAATGGCCAGTAGTTCTCGATCCCCGATGGAATAGTTTCTCTCCGCCGGGGAGAAGGTCCTAGAAAAAAAACCACAAGTCACAGCATGCCCGGAAGAATTTTTTTGTAGAAGAACAGCTCCAGCTCCCACTGAGGAGGCATCTACCTCCAATAGGAAGGGTTTAGATGGGTCAGGTCTGGAGAGCACGGGAGCAGAAGAAAAGGCAGACTTGAGATGTTTAAATGCGTCTTCCGCTTGGGGAGACCAGGACTTGGGATTGGCATTTTTCTTGGTTAAAGCCACGATAGGAGCCACAATAGTGGAAAAGTGTGGAATAAACTGTCTGTAATAATTGGCGAACCCCAAAAAAGAGTCCGGAGGGGCGTGGCCAATCTAAGACGGCAGAGAGTTTATCTGGGTCCATTTGTAATCCCTGGCCAGAGACCAAGTATCCTAGGAAAGGAAGAGATTGACATTCAAAGAGACATTTCTCCATTTTGGCATAAAGTTGATTGTCCCGAAGTCTCTGAAGAACCATGCGGACATGCTGGCGGTGTTCTTCTAAGTTGGCAGAAAAAATCAGAATATCGTCCAGATAAACCACAACACAGGAATATAGGAGATCACGAAAAATTTCATTAACAAAGTCTTGGAAGACGGCAGGGGCATTGCATAGGCCAAAGGGCATGACCAGATACTCAAAGTGTCCATCTCTGGTGTTAAATGCAGTCTTCCATTCGTCCCCCTCCCTGATGCGGATGAGATTATAAGCACCTCTTAAGTCCAGTTTGGTAAAGATGTGGGCACCTTGTAAGCGATCAAAGAGTTCCGAGATAAGAGGTAAGGGGTAGCGGTTTTTTACCGTGATTTTATTAAGTCCGCGGTAATCAATACAAGGACGTAGGGAGCCATCTTTTTTGGACACAAAAAAAAATCCAGCTCCGGCAGGAGAGGAGGACTTGCGGATAAACCCCTTTTTTAAATTCTCCTGGATGTACTCCGACATGGCAAGAGTCTCTGGAGCAGACAGAGGATAGATTCTGCCCCGGGGTGGAGTAGTACCCAGGAGGAGGTCAATAGGACAGTCATAAGGCCTGTGAGGAGGTAAAGTCTCAGCTTGCTTTTTGCAAAAAACGTCAGTATAGTCCATATAAGCCTTAGGAAGACCGGATACAGGGGGAACCACAGGGTCACGGCAAGGAGTACTGGGAACCGGTTTAAGACAGTCCTAGTGACAAGAAGTACCCCAGTTCTTGATTTCTCCTGTGGACCAATCAAGGGTTGGGGAATGGCGTTGAAGCCACGGTAATCCAAGAAGAATTTCAGAAGTGCAGTTGGAGAGGACCAAAAATTCAATTTTTCGTGATGAGGTCCGATGCATATTAGGAGAGGTTCCGCGCGGTAACGCACGGTACAGTCCAATCTTTCATTGTTAACAGAATTGATGTAGAGGGGTCTGGCGAGACTGGTCACCGGGATGTTGAACCTGTTGATGAGAGAGGCCAAAATAAAATTTCCTGCAGATCCGGAATCCAAGAAGGCCATAGCAGAGAAGGAGAAGGTAGAGGAAGATATCCGCACAGGCACAGTAAGGCGTGGAGAAGCAGAGTTGACATCAAGAACTGTCTCACCTTTGTGCGGAGTCAGCGTACGTCTTTCCAGGCGGGGAGGACGGATAGGACAATCTTTCAAGAAGTGTTCGGTACCGGCACAGTACAGGCATAGATTCTCCATGCGACGTTGTGTCCTCTCTTGAGGTGTCAAGCGAGACCGGTCAACTTGCATAGCCTCCACGGCGGGAGGCACAGGAACGGATTGCAGAGGACCAGAGGAGAGAGGAGCCGGGGAGAGAAACCGCCTCGTGCGAACAAAGTCCATATCCTGGCGGAGCTCCTGACGCCTTTCGGAAAAACGCATGTCAATGTGGGTGGCAAGATGAATAAGTTCATGCAGGTTAGCAGGAATTTCTCGTGCGTCCAGCACATCTTTAATGTTGCTGGATAGGCCTTTTTTAAAGGTCGCGCAGAGGGCCTCATTATTCCAGGATAATTCGGAGGCAAGAGTACGGAATTGGATGGCGTACTCGCCAACAGAAGAATTACCATGGACCAGGTTCAGCAGGGCAGTCTCAGCAGAAGAGGCTCGGGCAGGTTCCTCAAAGACACTTCGGATCTCCGTGAAGAAGGAGTGTACAGAGGCAGTGACAGGGTCATTGCGGTCCCAGAGCGGTGTGGCCCATGACAGAGCTTTCCCAGACAGAAGGCTGACTACGAAAGCCACCTTAGACCTTTCAGTAGGAAACTGGTCCGACATCATCTCCAAGTGCAGGGAGAAAGGAAGCCACGGCAAAACTTAGAGTCCCCATCAAATTTATCCGGCAAGGATAATCGTAGGCCGGAAGCGGCCACTCGCTGCGGAGGAGGTGCAGGAGCTGGCGGAGGAGATTGTTGCTGGAGCTGTGGTAATAGCTGCTGTAGCATCACGGTCAGTTGAGACAGCTGGTGGCCTTGTTGCGCTATCTGTTGCAACTGCTGGGCGACCACCGTGGTGAGGTCGGCGACAACTGGCAGTGGGACTTCAGCGGGATCCATGGCCGGATCTACTGTCACGATTCGGCTGGCTGGAGGTGGATCCTCTGTGCCAGAGAGGGATAGGCGTGGACCGTGTTGGTGGACCGGTTCTAAGTTGCTACTGGTATTCACCAGAGCCCGCCGCAAAGCGGGATGGTTTTGCAGCGGCGGTAGCAACCAGGTCGTAATCCACCAGCAACGGCTCAACCTCTCTGACTGCTGAAGATAGGCGCGGTACAAGGGAGTAGACAAGAGCAAGGTCGGACGTAGCAGAAGGTCAGGGCAGGCAGCAAGGATCGTAGTCAGGGGCAACGGCAGGAGGTCTGGAACACAGGCTAACACACAAGGAAACGCTTTCACTGGCACAATGGCAACAAGATCCGGCGAGGGAGTGCAGGGGAAGTGAGGTATAAGTAGGAAGTGCACAGGTGAACACACTGATTAAGCCTGCTGCGCCAATCAATGGCGCAGTGGCCCTTTAAATTGCAGAGACCCGGCGCGCGCGCGCCCTAAGGAGCGGGGCCGCGCGCGCCGGGACAAGACAGACGGGGAACGAGTCAGGTACGGGAGCCGGGATGCGCATCGCGAGCGGGCGCCTCCCGCATCGCGAATCGCATCCCGGCTGAGAGAGATATTGCAGCGCACCCGGTCAGCAGGTCTGACCGGGGCGCTGCGAATGCGAGGATGCTGCAAGCGCTCCGGGGAGGAGCGGGGACCCGGAGCGCTCGGCGTAACAATGCCTTTCCTCCCTTCCAGTTGATCCCCTGGGTTCTCCTACATACGACGAACCAGAGAGCGACGGTTGTGCTGATCACGCCTTGGTGGCCGACACAACCATGGTTTCCTCTCTTTCTGGGGATGGCCGTGGATTATCCCAGACTGATACCCAAAATTTCACACCTTCTCACCAACCCGACCGGCTGTCTCCACCCTCTGGTGGTGGAGGGCAACCTGCCTCTCCTGGCGTGGTTGGTTTCGGGGTCTCGGACGCGGATCAGGACCTTTCAAGATCAGCTAGGGATCTCCTCGCCCTGGCCTGGGCCCCCGGGACTAGATCGGCATATCGATCAGCCTGGAGGCTCTGGGTTCGTTGGTGTGATCAACGACAGGTTGATCCCATACATGCACCTGTGTCTGTAGTGGTGAACTACTTGGCGGATTCTTTTGAATCTGGCAAATCCTATAGCTCCATTAACGTATACCGGCCGGCTATTGCAGCTTACCATTGCCCAGTGGACTCTTTGCCGATTGGCAAACACCCGCTGGTTTATAGACTTTTGCGCGGCATTAAATTTAAACGTCCCCCTCGGCCCAGGTATCATTCGACCTGGGATGTCTCCAGGTTGCTCGATACGTTTGCCTCGTGGGTGGACAATGACGATCTATCCCTGAAACCTGTCATATAAATTGACGGTCCTTCTATGTTTGGTGTCCATCAAACGTGTCTCGGACGTCTCAGGGAGTCAAATTCTCGGTGGTCCGTAGGACCAAGACGGGTTTTCACTCGGTTTTTTATCCATATTTTCCCGCACACCCGAGGCTTTGCGTTGTTCGTTGCCTTCAAGTGTACAAATCACAGACGGCAGATCTGCGTTCTCCGGATTTCTCTCAGCTCCTTGTCTCTTATGTCAGACCTCATCATCCAGTTACCTCCGCTACTCTAGCGCATTGGGTACGTTCTGCCATGGACATGGCGGATATAGATGTATCTCTGTTTGGAGCTCACTCTTCCAGGGGTGCTATGGCTACGAAGATAGTCACAGCAGGGGGCTCCCTCTCCGACTTATTGATGGCGGCTGATTGGTCTTCGGAGACCACCTTTCGCCATTTCTACTTCAGGCCGGAGGACCATGTTTCTATGTCGGTCTTATAATGCTCTGGCTGGTTACTGTTTCTTGCTGTCCTCGCTAGTTGTTAGCTTTGAACTTGCATAAGATATGAGCCTCCTGTCTGATATATAAATCTAGATTTTCCTAGCTTGTGACGGAAAATATTAGTTATATGAAGACAGGAGGCGAGTATCTTACCTCCCTACCAACCCTATTACGACTCTTTGTTCTCTTTGCAGGATATTGAACGCAGAGGCGGTTTTCCTGAGTTCGGTTGACCTGTCGGTTTCCAGCTGTTTGGGTTCCCTACAGTCCCCGTTGGGACGAAGTTAGGCCTTCCTTGGCCTCTGGGCTTCTGCTGCTCTGGGTCGAAGGGCCGAAGGTTGCGGACCGTTGAGGATGTCCGGATAGAGTCGTTTTCTGTGCGGTTCCGATTCGCATGAAGAAAGAGGAGGATCTATATGGGGACAGTCCTTATATAGGGGCTACAGAGGAGGAGTGGCTACTGTGGTCCTAGGACTGCTGGGAGTTGTAGTTTGAAGTTTTTCTTTTATTGAATTGATTACCAAAGTGTTCTGCTATGGGCATTATTAAAGAAAGAATAATGCATAAGATACTCGCCTCCTGTCTTCATATAACTAATATTTTCCATCACAAGCTAGGAAAATCTAGATTTATGCATATTTGGAACTGCAAGTTGCCCATGTTGTTTTGGCGCCTGGAGCAGTGCCCAACCCAATCTCGGAGGTTTATTCTGCCAACAGAAGGATCTCAGAGCTCATTCAAGTTTTACAAAAAAAACCTCTAGGGGGCAAAATAGGTGACAAATGAAAAAGACATAAAAATTTCGGAAGAAATATCATCTTGGTAAATATTAACTCTCCCTGCCAAAGATAAGGGTAAAGAATCCCATGCCTGAAGCTTTGTGATCGTAGTCTCCAAAAGAGGGTTCAAATTAAGGGCCATAAACTCAGAAAGGCTTGAATTCACTTCCACTCCCAGGTACCTGAAACGATACACCATCTGTAGACCATTGGGCAACGCAGAGGGCATAACCCATCCCTGGAAAAAGGGCATAAAGGACTATTTAGCCCAATTTACTCTAAGGCCTGAGACTTCCCCAAACCTATCCAAAATATCAAAAAGTGCACCCAGGGAGCCCTCCACATCTGCTAGATATACTAGGGATTCATCAGCATACAAGGAAATCTTTTCAGTCACAGACCCTCTAGGGATGCCCCAAACGGCCTCAAAGGCCCCAATAGCCACCACCAGAGGCTCTATAGCCAAGGCAAACAGGAAGGGGGAAAGCAGACACCCCTGACCAGTACCCCTACCCAGTGGGAAAGGCTCAAACATCCATGTTAGTACGTATACGGCTCTAGGGGTATCATATAGTAAGCGAACCCAATTCCGGAAAATAGGTCCAAAGCAGAGGACACGCATCAGGCACCATATATAATGCCATTCGACCGAGTCGAAAGCCTTATACACATCAAGGCTGACTACATAGCCAGGGGAAGCGTCTTCCTCCGCTGCGGCGATATTAAGTTGTAACCGTTTGACATTGATATCAGTGGCATAAATCCGGTTTGGTCAGGGTGAACAACCGAATAAATTACTCCTCTAAGTCTGTTCGCCAGAACCTTTGCAAAAATGTTTATATCTACATTGAGAAGGGAAATAGGGTGATATGAGTCTGGCAAAGTCAGGTCTTTCCCAGGCTTGAGGAGTACCACAATAAGGGCCTCTCTCATGGAATCAGGCAAGGCCCCAGATTTCAAAGCCGCTGCATACAGGTTCAGTAGAATTGGAATTATTTTCTCCCCATTTACCCTGTACCAATCTCCCACCAGCCCATCCAAACCTGGAAACCCGGAGTCATCCCCGATGGCAAGTCCTTGATAACCTGTGATACCGCCTCAGCCGTCAAAGGGGCCTCAAGGGCTGAAGACTGAAATGGAGTCAGGGGGGTAAGGGGGAGCTCCCTCAAAAAAGACAATATAGCCAGTGGGTCTATCTAGGATGAGGAAGAATATAGGGAACTATAAAAGGAGTGAAATACCTCATTAACAACCACAGGGTCAGCACTCAATGACCCTTCTACTGTACAATCTCAAGGTTACAAGTCCATCTCCAGAGATCTACTGTAGATTTTCCTTTGTCCACTGTAGCTAATCTCCCTGGGCGTGGACGGAAGAGAAACATTTATGAAAGGTGTCAACACAGGATAGTCCGGATGGTGGATAAGCAGCCCCAAACAAGTTCCAAAGATATTCAAGATGTCCCACAGGCTCAGGGAGCATCAGTCGACATCTGTCAACATTTAAATAAAATGAAACAATATGGCAGGAGACCCAGGAGGACCCCACTGCTGACACAGAGACATAAAAAAAGCAAGACTACATTTTGCCAAAATGAACTTGAGTAAGCCAAAATCCTTCTGGGAAAACGTCTTGTGGACAGATGAGACCAAGATAGAGCTTTTTTGAAAAGCACATGATTCTACTGTTTACCGAAAACGGAATGAGGCCTACAAAGAAGAGAACACAGTACCTACAGTGAAATATGGTGGAGGTTCAATTATGTTTTGGGGTTGTTTTGCTGCCTCTGGCACTGGGTGCCTTGAATGTTGGGAAAGCATCATGAAATCTGAGGATTACCAACAGATTTTGGGTCTCACTGTACAGCCCAGTGTCAGAAAGCTGGGTTTGCGTCCGAGATCTTGGGTCTTCCAGCAGGACAATGACCCCAAACAAACGTCAAAAAGAACCCAGAAATGGATGGCAACAAAGCACTGGAGAGTCCAGATGTGGCCAGCAATGATCCCAGATCTAAATCTCATTGAACACCTGTGGAGAGGCGCCCTTCAAATAAGAGAGACCTGGAGCAGTTTGCAAAGGAAGAGTGGTCCAACAGTCCGGCTGAGAGGTGTAAGAAGATTATTGATGGTTATAGGAAGCAACTGACTTCAGTTATTTTTTCCAAAGGGTGTGCAACCAAATATTAACCCCTTAAGGACCAGGCCATTTTACACCTTAGGACCAGAGCGTTTTTTGAACATCTGACCACTGTCACTTTAAACATTAATAACTCTGGAATGCTTTTAGTTATCATTCTGATTCCAAGATTATTTTTTCGTGACATATTCTACTTTAACATGGTGGAAAATTTTTGTGGCAACTTGCATCCTTTCTTGGTGAAAAATCCCAAAATTTTATGAAAAAATTGAAAATGTTGAATTTTTCTAATTTTGAAGCTCTCTGCTTGTAAGGAAAATGGATATTCCAAATACATTTTTTTTATGCACATGTACAATATGTCTACTTTATGTTTGCATCATAAAATTGATGTGTTTTTACTTTTGGAAGACACCAGAGGGCTTCAAAGTTCAGCAGCAATTTTCCAATTTTTCTCAAAATTTTCAAACTCACTATTTTTCAGGGACCAGTTCAGGTTTGAAGTGGATTTGAAGGGTCTTCATCTTAGAAATACCCCACAAATGACCCCATTATAAAAACTGCACCCCACAAAGTATTCAAAATGACATTTAGTCAGCGTTTTAACCCTTTAGGTGTTTCACAGGAATAGCAGCAAAGTGAAGGAGAAAATTCACAATCTTCATTTTTTACACTCGCATGTTCTTGTAGACCCAATTTTTGAATTTTTACAAGGGGTAAAAGGAGAAAATTTATACTTATATTTGTAGCCCAATTTCTCTCGAGTAAGCACATACCTCATATGTCTATGTAAAGTGTTCGGCGGGCGCAGTAGAGGGCTCAGAAGCGAAGGAGCGACAAGGGGATTTTGGAGGGTATGTTTTTCTGAAACGGTTTTTGGGGGGCATGTTGCATTTAGGAAGCCCCTATGGTGCCAGAACAGCAAAAAAAAAACACTTGCCACACCATTTTGGAAACTAGACCCCTTGAGGAACGTAACAAGGAATTAAGTGAGCCTTAATACCCCACAGGTGTTTCACAACTTTTGCATATGTAAAAAAAAACAAAAAAAAAATCACATTTTTGCAAGGGTTAATAGCAGAAAATACCCCCCAAAATTTGTAACCCCATCTCTTCTGAGTATGGAGGTACCCCATAAGTTGACCTGAAGTGAACTACAATGCTCAGAGGAGAAGGAGTCATATTTGGCTTTTTGAGAGCAAATCTTGCTCGGGGGGGCATGTCACATTTAGGAATCCCCTATGGTGCCAGAACAGCAAAATAACCCCCGCATGGCATACCATTTTGGAAACTAGAACCCTTGAGGAAAGTAACAAGGGGTACAGTGAGCATTTACCCTCCACTGGTGTCTGTCAGATCTTTGGAACAGTGGGCTGTACAAAATTTTTTATTTTCACAGCCCACTGTTCCAAAGATCTGTCAGACACCAGTGGGGTGTAAATTCTCACTGCACCCCTCATTACATTCCATGAGGGGTGTAGTTTCCGAAATGGGGTCACATGTGGGGTTTTGTTTTTTTTGCGTTTGTCAGAACCGCTGTAACCATCAGCCACCCCTGTGCAAATCACCTCAAATGTACATGGTGCACTCTCCCTTCTGGGCCTTGTTGTGCGCCCCCAGAGCACTTTGCACCCACATATGGGGTATCTCCGTAGTCGGGAGAAATTGCATTACAAATTTCGGGGGGCTTTTTTCCCTTTTACCTCTTGTCAAAATGAAAAGTATAGGGCAACACTGTTACTTGTTAGTGTAAATTATATATTTTTTTTCACTAACATGCTGGTGTAGACCCCAACTTCACCTTTTCATAAGGGGTGAAAGGAGAAAAAGCCCCCCAAAATTTGTTAGGCAATTTTTCCCGAGTACGGCGATACCCCATATGTGACCCTAAACTGTTGCCTTGAAATACGACAGGGCTCCGAAGTGAGAGCGCCATGTGCATTTGAGGCCTGAATTAGGGATTTGCATCGGGGTGGACATAGGGGTATTCTACGCCAGTGATTCCCAAACAGGGTGCCTCCAGCTGTTGCAAAACTCCCAGCATGCTTGGACAGTCAACGGCTGTCCGGCAATACTGGGAGTTGTTGTTTTGCAACAGCTGGAGGCTCCATTTTGGAAACAGTGGCGTACCAGACGTTTTTCATTTTTATTGGGGAGGGGGGCTGTGTAGGGGTATGTGTATATGTAGTGTTTTTTACTTTTTATTTTATTTTGTGTTAGTGTAGTGTTTTTAGGGTACAGTCACACGGGCGGGGGATTACAGCGAGTTTGAGCTGCCGCGCAAAATTTGCTGCATCACAAACTTGCAGCCTGATACTCACTGTAAGCCCCCTGCCCATGTGAATGTACCCTGTACATTCACAGGAGGGGGGGAGGAACCTCCAGCTGTTGAAAAATTACAACTCCCAGCATGCACAGTCTATCAGTGCATGCTGGTAGTTATCGTTTTGCAACAGCTGGAGGCACACGGGTTGGGAAACACTGAGTTAGGAAACAGACAATGTTTCCCAACCAGTGTGCCTCCAGTTGTTGCAAAACCACTACTCCCAAACATTCTCAGGCATGCTGGAAGTAGTAGTTTGGCAACATCTTTAGAGCCAGATGCTGCCGAACTACAACTCCCAGCATGCTTGGAGTTGTAGTTTTGCAACATCTGGAGGACTACAGTTTGCAGACCACTAATACAGTGGTTCCCAATCTATGCCCTTCCAGATGTTGCAAAACTACAACTCCCAGTATGCCAAACCTGTCCAGGCATGCTGGGAGTTGTAGTTCTGTAACATCTGGCCCTTCAGATGTTGCAGAACTACAACTCCCAGCATGCCTGGACAGTAAGGGCATGCTGAGGATGTGTAGTTTTGCAACATCTGGAAGGGCACAGTGGTCTCCAAACTGTGGACCTCCAGATGTTGCAAAACTGCAACTCCCAGCATGCCCAGACGCCAAGGGCTGTCTGGGCATGCTGGGAGTTGTAGTGTAAGTGGACCAGATGGAGCAGTCCAGATCGCTTTACGGTGGTCTGGACTGCTGCAAAGGTCCCGCGCCGCCGCCGAAGATCAACTCACCTGTCGCCACCGCCGCCGTCTCTGCCGCCGGGATCCGGGTCTTCAGGGAAGAGGTAAGTACCGGGGCCGTGCCCCAGCACTCACCCGTCCCCTGCCGCGTCCTCCGGTCTTCCTCCCGCTCTCTCCGGACTTCCAGGGGCCGGGCAGGGCGGGAGGAAGTAACCGCCCCCCCCCCCTGCGATTGGTCAGTTAGCTAACCGAGGAATCGCAGGGGATAGGAGGAGTGGCAGGCTTGCCACCTCGCTACTATACTTCAGCATGGTCCTGGCTGTCTGTGACAACCGGGACCATGCAAAATTACCGGGCGGTCGGGTCCCAGAGACCCGATCAGCCCGGTATCGCAGCAGATCGCTGTTGTGATTTCAGCAGCGTTCAGCCGACATGGGGGGCCTACATGGCCCCCCTCGGTGTTTGCCCTGGATGCCTGCTGAACGATTTCAGCAGGCATCCAGTTCCGATCTCTGCCCGGAGAACGGCGGAGACCGGAATGACTCAGGACATATGCATACGTCCTTGGTCCTTAAGGGTGCCAATAATATGAGTTTGGTGTGACATTATGTCCAATTTGCCTTTTTTCAACCGTTTTTTTGTTTAGTTCCAATACACACAAAGGGAATAAACATGTGTATAGCAAAACATGTGTTACTGCAATCCTTTTCTGTGAGAAATACTTAATTTTCTTGAAAAATGTCAGGGTTTCTAACATTTACGTCCATGACTGTAGAGAAAAATAAGCTATTTGGTTTACTTGTCCCAGACATAGAGAAGAATAAAAACAGTTACATACATTATGGTATATTTATTTTTAGTAAACTGCACACTATAGATACTCAAGCTTACTCAAATATGGAGTGCTCTAGCTTAATAGATACTTTTTAATATGTTATATATTGTGGGAATTAAATGATATTAGCTGTAGAGAAGAAATAAATAAATTACGGTATTATACTAGCTAATGTAAATAATAGGTCACTGATGTAAATATAGCCAGTACTTGATATAGATATGAATATAGCTGGTAAGTCACTAATCTAAATGTACAGGTGAAAACAAAATCTGAATGGATACAAATTGGTAAGTCGCTAATGTGAATTCAAAAACAGATATGTGCAAACTGTTTTTGAGTATTCCCTAGAAACAATGTAAGGAATCCCCATGATTTAATATTTGCACTTAGGCTCCTTTCGCACTATATTATTGTTCCGTTTAGGAACTTCCGTCAGAAGTTCCGTCACTATATTGGGGAAAACCGGCCGTTACAAAACCCCTGACGGTCGCGACTAAATCGCATTGCAGCCTATGGGGTTTTGTAACTGCCTCTTTGCACCCGTATATGCCCGTAATTCCTTACGGACGTTATATAGTGACGGGACATCGTGGCGGAAAAATGATTGCATGCGTTAAATTTTTCCGCCACGATGTCTCGTCACTGTATAACGTCCGTAATGAATTACGGGCATATACGGGTGCAAACGGGCAGTTACAAAACCCCATAGGCTGCAATGCGATTTAGTCGCGGCCGTCAGGGGTTTTGTAACGGCCGGTTTTCCCCGATATAGTGACGGAACTTCTGAGGGAAGTTCCTAAACGGAACAATAATATAGTGTGAAAGGAGCCTAAGATGGTCACGGAAATTTCATTAAGCCCAAGGGGTTGCAGGGAACTACATTTGTATATCCAATATACTTCTAATTTTTTGATAATCTCAAACCAATTTGACTTATGTTTGGGCACAAAATCTATTGGGGTGACAGTAAAGGATTTTTTGATTCACTGTGTAGTAGTACAGTGCCTAGAAAGGCTATGTAATACAAAACCGGTTTTGATATTGAAGCAGTGTTTGTTTACTCTATTTCTGAGTTTCTGTGTGGTCCTGCCTATATATTGTTGGCCACAGTGACATTGGATGAGGTATACAACGTACTCAGACATGTTACATGTTAGTACAAATATTTTATTTCAAAAGTTTCCTGTTACTTGGGAAATAAAGATTTTGCAATCGTGTTGTATTTCTAAGCAACACAGAGAATGCTTCTTTCCATAGCAAAAACTCCCTATCAAGCCAGATTCTGGATTTATTGGGTTGTGTTGTTTTAGTTGTCTCAGCAACAAAATGTTCTTTAGTAAGGGGGCTCTTCAGAATGTCACTGATGGATTCCTGGAAAGTGATTCTTTAAAAAAGATGTCACTTTCTACAAGATGCCAATACTTTGTCAGAATATTTTTAATTGATGGTGCCGATGTGCTTTAAGTAGTAATAACATTTAGTTCCCATTTTTTTAGTGTTTTTATATATTTTACTTCTCCTTGTGTGTGTCTGTGGATGAGACAGTCTTCCTAAATTAGATTTCTTGTTCTCTCATATGCATCAGACAGAAGTTTTTTTGAATAATTTTTCTCAAGAAATAGTTTAAGGATTCCTGCTTGTTTCTGGAAGACTTCATTACGGGTACAGTTCTTTTTACTCTCTTATACTGCGAGTATGGTATATTTTCAAGCCACTTGTTGTGATGCCCACTTGCAAAATAAATATAACTATAAGTCCCCAATGATTGTTAAGATCCTCCAAGAATGTGGTGAGGGATGATTAAAGGCCTTTCCAGATGAATAACAGATCGTCCATATAAAGGCGGTACAGTATGAGATGTTCTTTGATATTTTCATTTCCCCAGATGTAACATGTTTCAAAGGCTCCCATAAAAAGGTTGGAATATGAGGAGGCCACCTTGGCCCCATAGCCATCCCTTTGATTTGATGATAGGTATTACCGTCAAACATGAAGTAGTTCTCCAATATAAACTTCAACCCATCTAGGAGAAAAGTCCTTTGGAGTTGGGAAATTTCTTTATTATTATTGAGAAATTGTTCTACAGCACTAAGCCTCAATTGATCAATATTCGTATATAATGCTTACTAAGATGGAACCCATTGGATGGATGGATAAGAGATATATCAATTGAGATGAATAGCAGAGGTAGCTAGGAAGGGAAGTGACATATTTTTGTAAATAGAAGTCTATATAGTGGGCTAGATTACTAGTAGGTGAATTTATGCAGGCGATGATAGGTCGTCCAGGGGAGCAGTCAGATATTTATGAATTTTAAGTAAAAAGTAGAAATATTGATGATCCACTGTCAGGACTTAAAGGGGTACTCCGGTGGAAAACTTTTTTTTTTTAAATCAACTGGTGCCAGAAAGTTAAACAGATTTGTAAATCACTAGGAAAAAAAGAAGAAGAAATATGTGCAGCTCACAATTATATCACCAACCGAGGACAAATGGGTAATGTACCTATACCTATGGTGCCAATAATAAATATTAGAAAAAGAGACAAAAATACCCAGACCTCAAGGAAGGTAAACTATATGAATAAATTGAAGGAAACAAGAATCGTGCTTCAATTATAATAGGATATAGATTTTATTAAAAAATTAATATAAAATATTCCACCTCACAATGACCTAAAATAGACTATCACTGGTAACTAATTAATATCACAGAATGCACTATTAAACTGGAACAGTTAAAGACAAATTGCACTGAAATGGTGATGGCATAATATACTGATATGGACTGAAAGAGTTAAAGACACTTGAATTGCCGGAAAGTCTCTTGGAAATCAGTCCTTTTCACTGGAGAGATGATAATGTAATATTGTGACAAGTTCCTCTTAATGGATGACAATGAAACAATGTTTGGTGTGTTAACCTGAGGAAGTATTAAAGTTCACAGTTGCTAGTTTCACTGTGTCACTGTGTCAGGACAGATAACAGGCAGCTTTGTGGTACATTACCGGTCCTGAGGGCGGAAGACTCCCGTGAGGCTGGATGAATCTAGCACTTGGATGGTCACTGCAGGTGGGCTCTGGCAGGCGCCGGGGATGGACACTTCCACAGGTGGCACTCGCTGGTGGAAAAGTCCTGCCGTGGAGTCCAGGTCTGCAACAGACCGATAGTAAATGCCTCTGCCTCGTGAGGGTGGCGTGTGATGTCAGTGCCAGCACCTGCAGGATGTGCTTTGATTCCACGGCTCGCTGGGAATCCACTCCGAACTAGATGTATATTATGGACCTGAGCGGCAAGATCAACAGGATCGTCTCCGGACCGGACCAGCAAGGCCACAGAAGTAAGTCCAGTGAGAATTTAAGTGCCAAGTGCAGTCAGTGATAGTCCGCAAACTGACTAGACGCATTTCAGGGTATATGAATGGACCGTTTCTTCAGTAGATTTGTAAATCACTTCTATTAAAAAATCTTAAGCCTTCCAGTACTTTTTAGGGGTTGTATACTAAAGAGAAATCCAAAAAAGAAATGCATTTCCTCTGATGTCATGACCACAGTGATCTCTGCTGACCTCTGCTGTCCATTATAGGAACTGTCCAGAGCAGGAGAAAATCCCCATAGCAAACATATGCTGCTCTGGACAGTTCCTAAAATAGACAGCAGAGGTCAGCAGAGAGCACTGTGGTCATGACATGAGAGGAAATGCATTTCTTTTTTGGATTTCTCTTTAGTATACAGCCCCTAAAAAGTACTGGAATGATTAAGATTTTTTAATAGAAGTGATATACAAATCTGTTTAACTTTCTGGCACCAGTTGATTTAAAAAAAAAAAAAAAAAGTTTTCCACTGGAGTACCCTTTTAACTTAGCTACGTCCTGCAACTGTTCTAAACTGTTCTAGAAAGGCCAGATTGACGTAAACCTTTCACTGCACATAGTTGGTCATTCCAAGTCTGTGATTTCTAGAATATTACATCTTTACAACATCATAAACTTATTCAAGTCTCCCAAGTAGGCTTGTCGCCCTCGAAAGACAAATGCAAGAGAGGACCGGATAATGCAGAGAATCTCCATGGGTAATCGTTTCAACACTGCAGCTGGAATTGTTCGCCAGTTCAGTACTGAACAGACTAAGGATCCGTCTCTTCACACAGTGTTTCGATGTTAAAGAGCATTTGGACTGAAAGCCCACTCTGCAGTGACTAAACCTCTCATTAGCAGAAAGAATCAAAAGGCTAGACTCACCTTTGCTGAGGAGCATGTTGTGTGGACAGAGGAGAAGTGGTCCAGAGTTCATTTTAGTGATGAAAGTAAGTTTAATTTATTTGGGTCTGATGGGAAGCTGCATGCCAAGGGGTATAGATACTCCATGCTGTATCCTGCCAGCCTAAGAATGGTTGATGGGGCCTCTACAAAATTCTTCACTTCTCCGACTGAAGCTCTTCATTGGGTGGGTGCGGCCCCTCCTGTATGGCGGAGGGCATACCGTACCTCATATTCTAATTATGCTAGGGGTGTCTCTGTGTTATTCACCAAGTCCTTGCTGCTAGCGGACTTTCATAGGCAGCCTGTGATCACTTTGGGAGATTTGTAATTTTACATTGTTCCCCAGGCGCCTTCTCCTTTGTTCTTGTCTCTGTTTATGCCTCCCCCTTTCATGTCTCAGTACACGAGCTGATTGCTAACAAACTGCTGTCTTTTCTCTCTGACCCTGTTCTTTTCATAGGTGATTTCAACGTGGCTCCTGATCCATTGCTCGATCACACCACTGCTGCTGACCCTGGCTCTACGTCTTTTAACACTTGGCGCTTGGCGTTGGGCCTGACCGACCTCTGGAGATGGAAGTACCCAACTGCTGCCTCCTTCTACTCTGCGGCCCATAGGTCGTTCTCTCGAATTGATCTCGCACTGGCATCCGACGACCTCCTCCCGGCGGTAAGAGATGTTTCCTACACCACTAGGGGGATCTCAGACCACTCTGTTGTATTAGTAGTCCTGCACTTAGGCCCTAGTCCTCCTTCCGGTATGTGGTGCATGCACCCTGGTTGGCTGCAGGCAGGGGCTGTGGTAGAGGCTCTGGGAGTAGCTGACGTTGAATATTGGGAGCATAATGCTGATTATCCTGATCCACTGGTTCAATGGGATGCATACAAAGCCACGGTTAGAGGTGCATTTATAGCGGGAGTTGCGGGCCAGAGTAAATGGAGGGCAAGCTGTTGCAGGAGGTGGGAGTTTTGGAGGTGGAATATGTTAGGAACCCTGCCCCTGAGAATGAGAGGGCGTGGGCTAAAGCTCAGAGATCCTTGTTGGTTGTTGAGAAAGATAGGGTTCAGTTGAGGTTAGCGGATAGAGAGGCCGCCCTCTTTGAATATGGAGATAAAAACTGTAAATTATTGGTGTATTTGGCGAGGGCTAGTCGCCCGGTTGCCTCTATCCCCTGTATTCAAGGCAGTGATGGTGCTGTGGTGGTAGACCCCCAGTTGATCAACTCTGTCTTCCGGGATTTTTACTCCTCTTTGTATGCTGCCCTGTCCTTGCCCTGTCAGGGGGAAATTTTGTTCTTCTTGCTTGACCTATCCCTTCCCTCACTTATTCGTGCTCAGGCCGATGCATTAGTTGCCCCCTTAACAGATGAGGAGGTGGAACAGGCGATACGTGATCTCCCTCATGGTAAGACCCCTGGTTCACATGGGATGGTAGGGGAATGGTATAGGATGAGTGCGGAGTGACTGATCCCTATACTCCTTCGGTTTTTTCACTCGATAGCGGCTGCTGATGCTCTTCCAGATTCTATGAGGGAAGCACTGATTGTGGTGCTACCTAAGCCTGGAAAGGACCCGTTGCTACCTGATTCATATAGACCTATTTCTCTTTTGAATGTGGATATAAAAACTATGGCTAAAGTGCTGGCTATGTGTCTATATGGGGTCATTAACGCTATCATTCATCCTGACCAAACTGGATTTATGCCAAGCAGGGCCACTGATGTCAATGTAAAGCGATTACAACTTAATATAGCAGTGGTGGGGGATGATTTTCCTACGGGGGTGGTGGTTAGTCTGGATATTTACAAAGCCTGTGACTCTGTATTGTGGCCCTATTTGTGGGAGGTCCTGTGTGCGTTTGGGTTTGGTCCCTGATTTTGCGCTTGGGTACGCTTGCTATACGATAGTCCTAGGGCTCATATTCAAACTAACTTAGATGTCTCCGATCCTTTTCTCCTGGGTCGTGGGATGAGGCAGGGGTGCCTGCTTTCTCCCTTCCTCTTTGCGCTGGCGATGAAACCTTTGGCGGCAGCCATACGCAGGGATATGTAGGGGGTCCATTGTAGAGAAGGTTTCCATATATGCAGATGATACCCTGGTATATTTGGCAGACGCTGGGGCTCACTCCTGTTCCTTATTGATCTACTTGACCGGTTTAGTCGTCCCTAATGGCACTTTCCTCTGGAGTCCCTTCCCCTGCCTCTATCCCGGCAGGGGTGCAGGTAGTATCCCGTTTTCGGTACTTGAGGGTGGAGGTAACTGGGTCCCTGATGTGTCCCTAAACCTAGAGCCACTTTTACGTACCATTGTGGAGCAGTTGAATGCCTGGCCCTCACTCCCTCTTTCCCTAGCTGGTAGGATTAATATTTTTAAAATGATTTACCCCCCCTTAATTTCTTTACTTATTTCATTTATTTCCCATAATTCCCCCTAGGAAGTATTTTAACATACTGTGTGGTACTCTGGGATCCTTCTACTGGCAGAGGAGGTCTCCCAGGCTTGGTCAGGCTCTTCTCAGGCTCCTAAGAGGCAGGGCGGCTTAGCTGCCGCTGATGTATACAATTATTTTCTTGCCTCCCAGCTAGTCTACGCATCTTTATGGATCGATAAGGATCTGTCGAACTTGGCGACGGCCTTGGCTGGAGCGATGATGGGTTCTTATGAAGCTCTTACTAACACACTCTACAGGTATCACTCTCGCTCTTCTTTTCCTGTTCTTCTACAGACTGTAGCTAAAGTGTGGTACGTGGTGTCAGGTAAATTCTTGCAGCCTTTGGTATCTCCTAGAACACCCTTGTAGGGGAATGTACATTTACCTCACCTGCATGGGTTACAGGAGGCCAAATTCTAAGGTACTCATGGTGTCAAATTTGGGATCCACTTGTTTGGAGAGGATCAGATTTTCTTATCCTTTTCGGACATGAAAGAACGCTATGGCATCCCTGAAAATGCCTTTTATAGATATCTTCAGCTTCGGCATGCAGTTCAGGCGCAGTTTGGCTCCCTGGCGGTTACTCCAGTGTTTTCCTAAGTGGAGTTGCTCCTGGGCACCATGGACATCTCTAAACCCCTAACTCTGGCCTACGCTCTCCTCCAGACTCTTTGGCCTAGCTTGTTCTCAGGAGCATTCCATAAAGGGGTGGCTTACATTCCAGAATTTTCTGAGGATCAGTGAAAGGAGGTTGAGGGCTCTTATTATTCTATGGTAGTTAGTAGTAGAGATATGCTGATCCAATCCAGATATGTTCTAAGGTTGTATTATGCCCCTGCTAAGTTGAAATGCATTGGTGTTTCTCACTTTGATTTGTGTTTCTGTTGTTCCTGTGAAGTTGGTACCTTTTTGCATGCTGTGTGGGCGTGCCCTGTAGTTAATATCTTCTGGAGGGAGGTGATGGGGTTTTTGGCTGATAATCTAGACTTTCCTTTTCTACTCAACCCTATGGTATGCTTGCTGCCAGTTGTTAATGAGGTGGTTACCAGTTCCCACAGATGCTTATTGCTTCAACTTCAGCTGTTCTGTGCCCGCAAAGTGGTGGTGATGACCTGGAAGGATACCTCCCCTCCCCCGCTGTCTTGTTGGCTGTCTCTGGTCAAAAAGTATGTCCCATATATAGCAGGCTCTCTATGTGAGTTGTAAGTGCCCTAAGAAATTTGACAAGGTATGGACACCCAGGCTCATGCTAGATGCGTCAGCGGTTCCTCTGGCTAGTATGTCCCAATAGTCTGCTATGTGTACTGCGCTTTATTGGCTTTAAGTAGGGCTGGGGGGGGTGGGGTCACCGGGATGAGTCTTTGTGTGTGTGTATGCATGTCTGTTTGTGTTGGGCCTCCCCCGCTGGGTCTCTGACACGCCTGCTGAGTAACCAGAGCAATTTAATATATGTTCTGATTTTAGTCGATGTGCTGCAATAGGTCTCTGAGACGCTTGGAGCAGTTGTATTTGTTGTATTTGTTTGTATTTTTTTCATTGCTATTATTCTTCCAAAATCTAAATAAATACTTAAAAAAAAAAAAAATTAGTTAGAATCTTTCTCTGTGCTACAGTCATTGCTGTTCTCTAATTATGATTAGAGATGAGCGAATTTACAGTGATTGGATTCATCACAAACTTCTCGGCTCGGCAGTTGCTGACTTTAGTCTGCATAAATTAGTTCAGCTTTTAGGTGATCCGGTGGGCTGGAAAAGGTGGATACAGTCCTAGGAGACTCTCTCCTTGGACTGTATCCAACTTTTCCAGCCCACTGAATCACCTAAAAGCTGAACTAATTTATGCAGGCTAAAGTCAGCAACTGCCGAGCCGAGAAGTTTGTGACGAATCCAATCACTGTAAATTCACTCATCTCTAATTATGATCATCAGGTTTTTTGAAAAATAAAGGTTATCCTTTGGTTATTTTGTAAAACACTGTTCTAATGGCATAGTGTACCCTTACAAAAAATCCTTGAAATGATGATCAATGTGGATTACATTATTTCTGAAAAAATCAAGTGTTCATAAATTGTTCTCTAACAATGTTCTCTATGTCTTGCCGACCTTGATTCCTAGATATGTGACGGAGGAGGAGGCCAACCTAATATCCAACCCAGACACCTCAGAAAGCCAGTGTGGCAGTGAGGATCCTCTGACTTACTTATATTCACGTTGTAGCCCCAATAATACCCAAAGCGCTTTAAATGGTCAAGAATGCCCTGTAGTGATGATCCTGGCTGATTTAGAAAAAGCAAAACGTCATCAGCGAACATAGCGAGTTTCACTTCTTTCTCCCCCACCTTTATACCTGAGTAAATGTTTGAGGTCAGTAGAGACCTGGCCAAAGGTTTACTTCCAAGATTAAATAGGAGCGGTGAGAGCGGGCATCCTTGTCGAGTCCCCTTGAATAGAGGAAAGGGAGTACAGAGGATACCAGGTGTGCAGACCCTTGCCATAGGTGCCTTATAGACTCCCGTCAGGTAAGTAGGAAACAAGTCGTGAAGACCAATTCTATCTAGCACCAGTCCCATCGGACATTGTCAAAAGCCTTTTCGGCATCCAATGCCAACAATGCAAGCTTTTTACCTGGGAGGGGTTGGTGCAGGATCGTCAGGACAATCCTTAAATTTATAGTGGCCAACCATTTGGTGAAGAACCCCTCTTGATGAGTTCCAATTTAGATTCTGATAGATACCGATAGATTTTGTGGTGAAATTGTCATTACAAAGTAAATTTGGTAGCGCATAAAACAAGCCCTCATATAGGTCTGTGGGTAGAAAACTAAAAATGTTATGATTTTTAGAAGTTGAGGAGGAAAAAAGGGGAGTGCAAAAATGGAAAAACCCTCGGTCCTTAAGGGGTTAAATTGTCCCCCTATTATCTTCCCTAAAGTGTCATCATTCTGTACTCCTTCAGTTAAGTCCCTTGGGACCCTGCAGGTATCCTGTTCACCTTACAAACAAGTGCAGGTGGTCCAGCACGTCAAATAATGCAGCTTTATTGTGGTTATCAGCACACGTACAGGTAGATGTCAGACATGTTTTGAGTGCATGCGCTCTTCCTCGGTGACCAAGGAAGAGCGCATCGGGCTCGAAACATGTCTGACATCTAGCTGTACGTGTGCTGATAACCACAATAAAGCTGCATTATTTGACGTGCTGGACCACCTGCTCTTGTTTGTTCCGTGAAGTGTGCCTGGCCGGTCATAGGTTCGAGCACCAATTTGGGAGAGGTGAGCTGAATCTTGCATTTTCCTTGATCCTGTTCACCTCCTCTGAGCTACCGAAGAGTGTTTTTTCCTGTTTTAGATGCAGCAATCAACTTTGACTGCACCTAGTCCTTTAAGTAGGCCGCTGAAATTAATGAGACTCATAAGTGAGCTGAGGTCCATTTACATTATGGGGGCAAATAACATTACACTGAGACGTAATGTATACATGAAATTAAGTTTAATATTATATGTAGTAAATACTTACCAGCCCTTTGTAAGAGACGAGCAGCCTCTTGTCCAGCCATACGAGTAACACGAGCATTTATGGCTCTAATGGCTTCTTGCAATGCTGTAACACGAAGACGCAATGAGGAATTTTCACTGCGTAGCATAGACAATTCTTCACACATGTCACTTAGAGCATCAGAACCAGGCACACGGTGACCCTAGGGAAACAGTAACATCAATTTTATTTTCTCATTGCATTTTTCTGCAAATGTGTGAAATTTTGTTCTACGGTACTAATTAATGTATGTCCTCTTTGTATCATCATGTAAGTAAGTATATATTTTACTTTGTAATCTGGGAAAGCTGCTATGGGAGCTGTCATAGCAACACTTGGCCATCAATGCAAAATATTTACATCAAAATTTTTATTTAAAAAATCCTGTAGTAAAGTAAGTGGTTTTCATTTGTAGTGAAAGTGTTTGTACTAATCCATCTAGATTAGGATTAGTCAATCTAGGGCAGCATCACCTAGGTCACAACATAGAACAGACTAGAACAGTACACAGTACAAACAAAATCCAAGGGTGGCAAGTAATATAGTTAGGTCAAATTAGCTGAGATCAGTAATAACCAAATAATACAATCTGTGAGCTGGGGAGGGGCGTGGGGCTATGGGAGCGGGAAAGGCACATGGGGCATGGGAGACTATGGGGGGAAAAGAGTGGGTGGATTACAGGGCCAAACTAAAAGGCAATAACTTCAGGGGTACACAGGAAAGTAGAGGGGTCTTCACTCCTCTTCTTCATCAGCATCCAGGCTGTCCAAGATGGCATAGTTTTTAAGCAGGCTGCAGATGAACCTGTGGCAGTCCCGGACGGACATATTCTTCCTGTTTATTTTGTGAGGCGGTTCCTGGCCAGCCATACAGCGTCCTTAAAACAGTTCATAAGGCACCAGGCCTCCTGGATGGCCTTCATGTCATGGACCCCAGGGAACAGACTAAAGCACCAAATGGTACGATAGGCAGTTTCTGGACACAGAGGGGCAGATACATCAAAACCTGTGTGATGAAAAAGTTGACCAGTTGCCCATAGCAAGCAAGCCGATCGTTTCTTTCAGTTTTGAAAAGGCCTCTGAAAAGTAAAAGAACCGATCTGATTGGTTGCTATGGCCAACTGGTCAACTTTTCCTCTGCACAGGTCTTGATGAATCTCCCCCAGAGTCTCTCAGTTCAAGTTCCAAGGCATCCAATAGACCCTGTGCACTGACAAAAAGACGTGCAAAGATGCTTCCTCCATGTAGGGGCACTGGGGGGCAGTATCAGGTTCTACACAGGTCATGGGCATGCATGAATGACCTAAGAGACAGTCCTCCCTTAAAAGCCATCCGCGACAAGTCCTTATGTCCACTGGTTAGCCGCACAGAAGCCACATTGGCCCAAATAGTCTCTGCCGTGGCCTCAGGGAGCCCTGGAACGAGCTCCAACAAGCCTTTACCTCTGATGAGCTTGTATATGGTCTTTAGCTTCCACAGGTCAGGCTTCAGTTCCTTCAGCTGGTGCTCCCTCATGAACCAGACAACGCCCCTTAGAACTAGGGGGTGTGCCAGTTGTAAGGGATCGAGCTGTCCCACTCGTCCCATCTTAGCCCCCGCCAAAGGGGCAAGAGAAACAAGCAAGACATGGACCTGCCAGCTGAGCCAGTCTTTTCCACCAGAGTCTGCTGCATGCTGATCCATGAAAAAGAAGGCCACAGCAGAGTGGGGATATCGGGGACACCCTTCCTACCCTTGTGGGTCTCTTTGTACATCACAATCCGTTTGACTCTGTCCATTTTTCCCCAGATGAAGCAAAACAATGATAGGTCCTGTTAGTGGGGCATTAATTATTAGGTGAACAGATAAGGACAGGAAATATTGAACAATGTGTTGTTTTCTGGGTGCTTGGGTTCTGCATCTTGCAGACTGAGATGACATATTATTGGGAAAGACTGATTGGGATGACCCAGTAGTTATGGTAAATATTTGCATCAATGACAAAAACAGAGATACAAGATGTGGCCAGGACCAATTGACCAAGTGTATTCTGTAACAACACCTATCTTTTACCGTAAAATGTACAATGAAACAAAAAAAAAAAATGATGATGCGGAGGGGGCAGGTTGTACATACGCTGTGTCCCTCACAGTAAAACTGACATGTTATCTTTATTCTGTGGTTCAATATGACTACAACAATACCCATTTCTATACAGATTTTGTACTCAAAAAAAGTCAAACTTTACCCTACATTGTAATGGCATTATTCATTTTACCATAAAATCTACGGTAAAAAAAAAAAAAAAAAAAAAATTTGTAGGACAATTTTTTTTTTTTTAAACAAAAGAAGTCCTTTTGCAACTTTTGGGGGCTTTGGTTTCTATGCAGTGCATTTTTAAGTAAAATTGACACATTATCTTTATTCTGTAAGTCCATCCGATATGGACTACACAATTTAGTGAAGATTTTGTTTTATTTTACTACTTTTAAAATATTATAACTTTTTCTTTGAAAATGGGTGTCTAAAATTGTCCTCCTCTGACCACCTATAAATCTTATTTTTCCATAAACGGAAATGTAAAAGGTTAAAAAAAAATTGCACGGTGATCTGTCATTTTTATCGTTACCGAACAAAATCAGCAATTCTGAACTTTTTTTTTTACGTTTACACCATAGACATTTCTGCACTAAGCGATCCCTCATATGTTTGTATTTATTTTTCTTTACATTATTTTATTTAACAAATGGGAATAGCGGGGTGATTAAAACTCTTTTTTTCAGGGAAGGGGCTTATTATTTAGTAACTTTATTTGAATTGTTTCACAATTTTTTAGTCCCCATAAGGGACTGTTACATGCAATCATTTGATTGCATACACTAAACAATGATGGTCCACAGAACAGTACTGATTAGTGTTCACGGTGCTCCATTACTACTGGCTGCTGAGGCTGCCTACAGTAATTGAGTGCTGATCAGACAAGCCAGAGGAAGGGACATGGAACATCTTACATTCATTTAGATTTAAGAAAATATGTTTAAAGGGGGATATTATCAACTTATTTGAGTATATAATTGGCCCTATGGCTTCTCATACATTGGTATCCTCTGCAGCTAATGACAAATTAACTCAATTATACATCATTTATTATAGTTATATAACTCCTGTTCGTCTGTACAGAACGGGGCGCTCGGCTTCTGATGCGTGACATAGGTGTCATGCACCTAGGGCTGACTTATAGCATTTAATATGGGCCTGTCCATTTGTGGCATCTTTTCGGAATGAAGGGTTAAATCTCCTGGCTACTTTGGTGGACCCTGTACCCCCCGTTGGATCCTCTTATATGTCTCTCTGGGGTTCTAGATGAGGAGATATTGCCTCACCATACTCGCATCTTTTTGCAATAATCTATGTTCATGGCCAGGAAAGTAGTTGCGCTTAGCTAGATGGATGCAAGACCCCCTATTTGCTCAAAGTGAGGAAATTAGTGAATCCTGTTATCCCCTTCTTTCATATTGTGTATAAAAGTTAGAAATCCCCAACTAAGTTTAACCCGTACAGGACCGAGGGAGTATGGATACGCCTTCTGTACCTGGGACTTAAGGACCCAGGGCGTACAGGTACGCCCGTGAGAATTCCAGTTCCCGCTGCGTGCCGGGCGGGGACCGGACCGGGGTGACTGCTGATATCGATCAGCAGGCACCCCGCGCAAATGCCCAGGGGGGTCATCAGACCCCCTCCATGTCGGCGATCGGAGCAAATAGCAAGTGAATTCACACTTGCGATTTGCGCCTATTCCGGGTCATACGGGTCTATGGTGACCCGGTGACCCGGAATATAAGGGGGAATCGCGGTTGTCCAAGACACCTACAATACCCCTGACAGCATAGGAGTGAGGTGGCAGGGGTGCCACCCTTCCTATCCCTGCTATTGGTCGTCAAAAGCGAAGACCAACAGAAGATCAGGGGTGGGGGGGGGGGGTTAACTTTTGTTTTCCCTGTTTGGCCCACCCACAATAGGCAGGGCAGGACAGGGAATTCGAAGGGGACCGGGCGCCAAAGTCCACTTACCCATCGGTGGAGGCTGCGGGACGCGATCTGCTGCGGTGATCGGCGCGGGCGGTATGTCGTGCGGCTGTCTTCCTGAATCCGACGGAACCCGGTGAGTTGCCTAGAAACATCTGGAGGGCTACAGTTTGAAACCACGCTACATTGGTCTCTACACTGTAGCCCTCCAGATGTTGCAAAACTACAAGTTCCAGCATGCCCAGACAGCTGTTTGGGCAAGCAGGGATTTGTAGTTTTGCAACAGCTGGAGGTCTACCGTTTAGAGACCACTGCATAGTGATCTCTATACTGTGGCCCTCTAGATCTTGCAAAACTACAACTCCTAGCATGCCCACACAGCTGTTTGATGTCTGGGCATGCTGGGATTTGTAGTTTTACAAAATCTGGAGGTCCACAGTTTGGAGATCACTGTGCAGTGGTCTCTAACTGTAGCCCTCCAGATGTTGTAAAACTGCAAATCCCAGCATGCCCAAACAGCAAACAGCTGTCTCAGCATGCTGGGAGTTGTAGTTGCGTACCTCCAGCTGTTGCATAACTACATCTCCCAGCATCAGTACATGCTGGGAGTTGTAGTTTTGCAACAGCTATAGGTACACTGGTTGGAAAATACTGAGTTAGGTAACAGAGTTACAATACTGAGTTAGGCAACAGAAACTAACTGAAGGTTTTCCAATCAGTGTGGCTCCAGCTGTTGCAAAACTACAACTCCCAGCATGCACGGTCTGTCAGTACATGCTGGGAATTGTAGCTTTGAAACAGCTGGAGGTTTGACCCCCCCCATGTGTACGTACAGGGTACATTCACACGGGCAGGTTTACAGTAAGTTTTCTGCTTTGAGTATGAGCTGCAGCAAATTTTTCGCTGCGGTGCAAATTTCTAGCAGAAAGCTCACTGTAAACCTCTGTCAGTGCGAACATACCCTAAAAACACTACACTACACTAACACATAATAAAGGGTAAAACACTACATATACACCCCCTTACACTGTCTCCCCCCCTCCCCAATAAAAATGAAAAACGTATGGTACGGCATTGTTTCCAAAACGTAGCCTCTAGCTGTTGCAAAACAACAACTCCCAGCATTTCTGGACAGCCACTGACTGTCCAGGCATCCTGGGAGTTTAGCAACAGCTGGAGGCACCCTGTTTGAGAATCCCTGGCGTAGAATACCCCTATATCCACCCCTATGCAATCCCTATGCAGTCCTCAAATGCGCATGGCGCTCTCTCACTTCGGAGCCCTGTCTTATTTCAAGGAAACAGTTTAGGGCCACATATGTGGTATTTCCGTACTCGGGAAAAATTGCACTACAAATTTTGAGGGGCTTTTTCTCCTTTTACCCCTTATGAAAAGGAAAAGTTGGGGGCTACACCAGCCTGTTAGTGTAAAAAAAAGAAAAAAAATTACACTAACATGCTGGCGTTGCCCCATACTTTTTATTTTCACAAGTGTTAAAAGGAAAAAAAGACCCCCAAAATGTGTAACGCAATTTCTCCTGAGTAGGGAAATACCCCATATGTGGGCGTAAAATGCTCTGCGGGCGCACAACAAGGCTCAGGAGTGAGAGCACACTATGTACATTTGAGGCCTAAATTGGTGATTTGCACAGGGGTGGCTGATTTTACAGCGGTTCTGACATCAACGCAAAAAAAGAAATACCCACATGTGACCCCATTTTGGAAACTAAACCCCTCACGGAACGTAACAAGGGGTATAGTGACCCTTAACACCCCAAAGGTGTTTAATGAAAATTCTTTAAAGTTGGATGGAAAAATGAAAAAAAAAAACATTTTTCACTAAAATGCTGGTGTTACCCTAAATTTTTCACCTTCACAAGGGAAAATAGCCAAAATTTGTAACCCCATTTCCTGTGAGTAAGAAAATACCCCTTATGTGGATGTAAAGTGCTCTGCTGGCGCACTACAATGCTCAGAAGAGAAGGAGCGCCATTGGGATTTCGAAGAATAAATTTGTCTATAATTGAAGGCCACGTGTGTTTACAAAGCCCCCATAGTGCCAGAACAATGGACCCCCCCCCCACATGTGGCCCCATTTTGGAAACTACACCCCTCATGTAATGTAATAAGGGGTACAGTGAGCATTTACGACCCACAGGGGTCTGACTGATTTTTGGAACAGTGGTCCGTGAAAATGAAAAATGTAATTTTTCATTTGCACAGCCCACTGTTCCAAAGATCTGTGAAACGCCAGTGGGGTGTAAATACTCACTGCACCACTTATTAAATTCAGTGAGGGATGTAGTTTCCAAAATGGGGCAGTATGCTGCTGAAGAAAAAACTGAGATAGTTTTGAAACGCGTCCAGCATTTATTGAAAGACATTGTGACCATCAAAATTCACATCTATCCAACTCCTGTTAGCTTCTTACCCTGCTAGCAAACTGTTGCTACGGGTTACCCCCGGCTGAGAACTCACCAGCATTATCAGACTTTGCACATTGTGATCTACAACTGCTGCTAAATTATCATTTGGACTTTTCTTCATTTTTAGTAGCAAGTACTACCTTGGTGGTCAGATTGGGGGCCATTCCACTGGCCCACGACGACCAATGGACTTTCCAGGAAACTGTTCATTTAGGAATGCTCGGACCTGGCACGTTCCCTGAGTTTTTCCAGCAAGATGGTGCACCACCACATTATGGGTGTCAGGTCCGAGCATTCCTAGATGAACAGTTTCCTGGAAAGTGGATTGGTCGTCGTGGGCCAGTTGAATGGCCTCCAAGGTCTCCCGATCTGACCCCTTTAGACTTTTATCTTTGGGTTCATCTGAAGGCAATTATCTATGCTGTGAAGATACGAGATGTGCAGCACCTGAAACTACGGATACTGGAAGCCTGTGCTAGCATTTCTCCTGCGGTGTTTCTATCAGTGTGTGAAAAGTGGGAGAAGAGGGTTGCATTGACAATCCAATACAATGGGCAGCACATTGAACACATTTCATAAGTGGTCAGAAACTTGTAAATAACTCATGAAAAAATAAAGTTACGCTAAAACCAAGCACATCACTGTTTTTCTTGTGAAATTCCGAATAAGTTTGATGTGTCACATGACCTTCTTCCTATTGAAAAAACTAAAGTTGGATTCAAAATGGCCAACTTCAAAATGGCCGCCATGGTCACCACCCATCTTGAAAAGTTCCCCCCCTCACATATACTAATGTGCCACAAACAGGAAGTTAATATCACCAACCATTCCCATTTTATTAAGGTGTATCCATATAAATGGCCCACCCTGTACAATAGCTGTTTATCTATTACTGATTGTATTCTCTGTACTCAGGCCTATGCCTTTGTTCTACTGTCTGGTGTATGATCCCTCCAATAAACTGAATAAAAAAAAAAGTATATAAATGGCCCATGCAAAAAATATAATAAAAATGTTTCAGGTAAAACCTCTTCAAAAGACAATGGGGCACGCCTACCATGTGGAGAAAAAAAGGTTTAGTCTCCAGGAGTGACAAGTCTTCTTTACTAGAGATGAGAGAGCAGAGTCCTGTAAACTCGGTGCCTGCGATTCGCACGAACGGAGAAATGTGCAACATCATTAACATGAAGGATGAGGAACACATGGTGCCTAGAGGAACCAGGAAACACGGGAGGAAAATGAAATGGCACAGTTGCATTCCTTGCAACTATCACATGATAACCCCAGGTTTACAATAATTTGCTGGTTTATATGTCAATCAGCTCCCAGGCCAATAGGAGAGCAAAGGCGGGAGGGACTTTTACACAGTTTTAACCCCTTAAGGACCAGGGGTTTTTCCGTTTTTGCACTTTCATTTTTTCCTCCTTGCCTTTAAAAAATCATAACTCATTTTACCCAAAAATCTACGGCGAAACAGAAAAAAAATCATTGTGAGACAAAATTGAAAAAAAAATGCCATTTTGTAACTTTTGGGGGCTTCTGTTTCTACGCCGTACATTTTTGGGTAAAAATTACACATTCTCTTTATTCTGTAGGTCCATGCGATTAAAATGATACCCTACTTATATAGGTTGGATTTTGTTGTACTTCTGAAAAAAACTCATAACTACATGCAGGAAAATTTATACGTTTAAAATTGTCATCTTCTGACCACTATAACTTTTTTTTTTTTCCGCGTATGGGGCGGTATGAGGGCTCATTTTTTGCGCTGTGATCTGAAGTTTTTAGCGGTATCATTTTTGTATTGATCAGACTTATTGATCGCTTTATATTCATTTTTTCATGATATAAAAAGTGACCAAAAATACACTTTTTTTATTTTTGCGGTTTTATTAATGATATATTTTTATAATTCGGTCATTTCCTCACACGGCGATACCACATATGTTTATTTTTATTTACACAGTTTTTTTTTATGAGAAAAGGGGGGTGATTCAAACTCTTATTAGGGGAGGGGTTAAATGATCTTTATTCACTTTCTTTTTTCACTTTTTTTTGCAATGTTATAGGACCTATAACACTGCACATACTGATCTTTTACATGGATCACTGGTTTCTCATAGGAAACCATTGATCAATGATTCTGCCACTTGACTGCTCATGCCTGGATCTCAGGCACTGAGCAGTCATTCGGCGATCGGACAGCATGGAGGCAGGTAGGGATGTAAGCTGTTCGGGATGCCGCAATTTCGCCGTGGTGATCCTGAACAGCTCCCTGAGCTAACCGGCATTGTTTTACTTTCACTTTAGACTCGGCGTTCAACTTTGAATGCCGCGCGTCTAAAGGGTTAATAGCGCGCGGCACAGCGAGTGCTGCATGGATGGGTTTACAGCAAGTTTCCTGCTTCAAGTATGACCTGCGGCAAATTTTTCACCGCAGCGCAAATTCCTAGCGGGAAACTCACCGTAACCCGCCAGTGTGACTGTACCCTAAAAACACTATACTACACTACACTAACAACTAATAAGGAGTAAAACACCACATATACACCCCCTTACACTGCCCCCCCTCCCCCAATAAGAATGAAAAACGTATTGTACGGCAGTGTTTCCAAAACGGAGCCTCCAGCTGTTGCAAAACAACAACTCCCAGCATTTCCGGACAGCCACTGACTGTCCAGGCATGCTGGGAGTTTAGCAACAGCTGGAGGCACCCTGTTTGGGAATCACTGGCGTAGAATACCCCTATGTCCACCCCTATGCAATCCCTAATTTAGTCCTCAAATGCGCATGGTGCTCTCTCACTTCAGAGCCCTGTCGTATTTCAAGGAAACAGTTTAGGGTCACATATGGGGTATTTCCGTACTCGGGAGAAATTACACTACAAATTTTGGGGGGCTTTTTCTCCTTTTACCCCTTATGAAAAGGAAAAGTTGGGGTCTACACCAGCCTGTTAGTGTAAAAAAAATTTTTTTTTACACTAACATGCTGGTGTTGCCCTTTACGTTTTATTTTCACAATAGGTAAAAGGGAAAAAAAGACCCCCAAAATTAGTAACACAATTTCTCCTGAGTACAGAAATACCCCATATGTGGGCGCAAAATGCTCTGCGGGCGCACAACAAGGCTCAGGAGTGAGAGCGCACCATGTACATTTGAGGCCTAAATTGGTGATTTGCACAGGGATGGCTGATTTTACAGCGGTTCTGACATAAACCCAAAAAAATAAATACCCACATGTGACCCCATTTTGGAAACTACACCCCTCAAGGAATGTAACAAGGGGTATAGTGAGCATTTCTGCCCCACAAGTGTCTGACAGATTTTTGGAACAGTGGTCTGTGAAAATGAAAAATGTAATTTTTTTGTTTGCACAGCCCACTGTTCCAAAGATTTGTCAAACGCCAGTAGGGTGTAAATGCTCACTGTACCCCTTATTACATTCCGTGAGGGGTGTAGTTTCCAAAATGGGGTCACATGTGGGGGGGGGGGGGGAGGTCCACTGTTCTGGCACCACGGGGGGCTTTGTAAATGCACATGGCCCCCGACTTCCATTCCAAACAAATTATCTCTCTAAAAGCTCAATGGCGCTCTTCTGAGCATTGTAATTCGCTCGCATTGCACTTGACGTCCAAACATGGGGTATTTCCATACTCAGAAGAAATGGGGTTACAAATTTTGGGGGGCATTTTCTCCTATTACCCTTTGTAAAAAAAGTAAAATTTGGGAAAAAACCTGCATTTTAGTGGAAATTTTTTTTTTTCATTTACACATCCGACTTTAACAAAAAGTTGTCAAACACCTGTGGGGTGTTAAGGCTCACGTACCCCTTGTTACGTTCCTTGAGGGGTGTCGTTTCCATAATAGTGTGCGATGTGGGGGGGTTTGCTGTCCTGGCACCATAGGGGCTTCCTAAATGGGACATGCCCTCCAAAAGCCATTTCAGAAAAACTCACTCTCCTAAATCCCATTGTTGCTCTTTCACTTCTGAGCCCTCTAGTGCACCCGCCGAACACTTGACATACACATATGAGGTATTTCCTTACCCGAGAGAAATTGGGTTACAAATGAAGATGAAGATTTTGAATTTTCTCCTTCACTTTGCTGCTATTCCTGTGAAACACCTAAAGGGTTAACACACTTACTGAATGTCATTTTGAATACTTTTAGGGGTGCAGTTTTTATAATGGGGTCATTTGTGGGGTATTTCTAATAAGAAGGCCCTTCAAATCCACTTCAAACCTGAACTGGTCCCTGAAAAATTCCGATTTTGAAAATTTTGCGAAAAATCGGAAAATTGCAGCTGAACTTTGAAGCCCTCTGATGTCTTCCAAAAGTAAAAACTCATCAATTTTATGATGCAAACATAAAGTAGACATATTGTATATGTGAATCAATATATAATGTATTTGGAAAATCCATATTCCTTATAAGCAGAGAGCTTCAAAGTTAGAAAAATGCTAAATTTTCAAATTTTTCATTAAATTTTTGAATTTTTCACCAAGAAAGGATGCAAGTATCGACGAAATTTACCACTAACATAAAGTAGAATATGTCACGAAAAAACAATCTCGGAATCAAATTTATAAGTAAAAGCATTCCAGAGTTATTAATGCTTAAAGTGACAGTGGTCAGATTTGCAAAAAATGCTCCCGTCCTTAGGGTCATAATGGGCTCCGTCCCCAAGGGGTTAACCCCTTAAAGACTCAGCCCATTTGGACCTTAAGGACTAAGACAATTTTATTTTTACGTTTTCGTTTTTTCCTCCTCCCCTTCAAAAAATAATAACTATTTTATATTTTCATCCACAGACTAGTATGAGGGCTTGTTTTTTGCGCGACCAGTTGTCCGTTGTAATGCCATCACTCACTTTACCATAAAATGTATGGCAACCAAAAAAATACTATTTGTGTGGGGAAATTAAAAAGAAAACCGCAATTTAGCAAATTTTGGAAGGTTTTGTTTTCACGCCGTACAATTTATGGTAAAAATGACATGTGTTTTTTATTCTCTGGGTCAATACGATTAAAATGATACCCATGATTATACACTTTTCTATTACTGTTGCGCTTAAAAATAAACGCTAACTTTTTAACCAAATTAGTATGTTTAAAATCCCGCTATTTTGAAGACCTATAACTTTTTCATTTTTCCGTATAAGCGGTGGTATGAGGGCTCATTTTTTGCGCCGTGATCTGTACTTTTTGTTAATACCATATTTGCTTATACAAAACTTTTATTACATTTTGTATTAATTTTTTGGGAATAAAATGTTATAAAAAAGCAGCTATTTTGGACTTTTTTTTTTTACGTTCACACCGTTCACCGTACGGGATCATTTACATTTTATTTTAATAGTTGGGATATTTACGCACGCAGCGATACCAAATATGTATATAAAATAATTTTTTTTACACTTTTTTGGGGTAAAATAGGGAAAATGGGACAATTTACATTTTTATTGGGGGAGGGGGTTTTTCACATTTTTTTTACTTTTTTACTTTTTACTTTTTTTACTTTTATTTTTACACTCTTATAGTCCCCATAGGGGACTATTTATAGCAATCACTCGATTGCTAATCCTGTTCAGTGCTATGTATAGGACATAGCACTAATCAGGGTTATTGGTCATCTTCTGCTCTGGTCTGCGGGAAGGCAGATCAGAGCAGAAGACTCCCGGAAGGCAGCGGAGCCTAGTGAGGGGACCTCCGTCTGCCGTGCAGGACGATCGGATTGCCGCGGCAGCGCTGCGGGCGATCCGATCATCCTGTTAAGTGACCGCGATGCTGCAGATGCCGTGATCTGTATTGATCACGGCATCTGAGGGGTTAATGGCGGACATCCGTGGGATCGCGGGTGTCCGCCATTACCGGCAGGTCCCTGGCTGCGATCCACAGCCGGGACCTGCCGCGCATGATGCCGGCATCGCTCCGATGTCCGCGGTTATGCTCAGGACGTAAATGTACGTCCTGGTGCGTTAAGTACCACATCACCAGGACGTACATTTACGTCCTGCGTCGTTAAGGGGTTAAACTCCGACTCCGGAGTTTTTTGTACTTCCGACTCCCCGACTCCTCTGTATTATTATGCGAATGTATTTTATACATTCCTTGAAGGAAAGAAAGGCAACATACATGTCATAACCACAGGACTACTGGCTGCGAAACCAACAGTCTACTGTATTGAACAGTTTGTGTGCTGATTTGCTGCTGAAGATAGGGCAGTGGGAGGATCCAGGAAGGGGCATTTATTATAAAACATGATTTCCCTAGTAGAATCCCATAGTCATGTTTAAAGTTTAAAGGGGTACTCTGCCCCTAGACATCTTATCCCCTATTCAAAGGATCAGGCGACCCCCGGGATCACCGCTGCGGCACCGCGCTTTCATTACTACACAGAGCGAGTTCGCTCTGTGCGTAATGACGGGCGATACAGGGGACAGAGCAGTGGACATCATGGCTCCGCCCCTCGTGATATCATGGCCCGCCCCCTTAATGCAAGTCTATGGCAGGGGGTGTGACGACCACCATGCCCCCTTCCATAGACTTGTATTGAGGAGGCAGGACGTGACATCACGAGGGGCGGATCCATGACGTAACGATGCTCCGGCCCCTGTATCGCCCGTCATTACGCACAGAGCGAACTCGATCCCGGGGGTCCCCAGCAGCGGGACCCCGGCGATCTGACATCTTGTCCCCTATCCTTTAGATAGGGGATAAAATGTAATGGGGCGGAGTACCCCTTTAAGCTAACAATCGAGCTTACAAGTTTTTATAGCCTTAGCTGAATGGCAGCAGTCTTTCCAATGGTTTACAGCTTCAGTCTTGAACTATTGACCCTCCATTCCCTTCACTTATACAAGTGTCTAGTCCTGCAAAAAAACATTTTAACTTAATCCCTTATCAATGAGAGGCTAGGTTACCCATGGGTTCCCTGTAACAGCAGAACACAACACTATGGAAAGTATAAGTATTGCTGCTCCTAATTGTGTGTTGTGTGCCATATAGTGAAGCACATGAAAAGCATGCTTCTTCACGGTCACTTAATGTGTTCGTTTTGTGGTTATGTGAGGCACTGCATGCATTGGTCTTTATTCTTACAGTAAAGAAGTCATTAATTATAACTTTTTGTGAATTGGGACATTTAAACTTGCTTATTTTTTAATCTAAATTTAGTAGGAGTCGGAGTTGGTGCACTGTTTGCCGACTCCGACTCCAGGTACCCAAAATTTCGTCCGACTCCTTGACTCCGACTCCACAGCCCTGCTTTAAAGGCAAGGCGGACTCAGCTGCCACCATTCTGGGGAGAGATACATTTAAAGAGACAGTGTGCGCAGTAGGAGCCAGAGATTCTGCAGAATCAATCCTAAAAGTCTTATCAATTTTATAACAATAACCTCCACAGCTGGCTGAACAGTGAGCACCATCCCTAGACTATACAATTCCACAGCATAGCCTTCATCTGTGGGCTGATCTCATGGACCTCCTATCCTTCCCACAAATCCTAGCCAGTCTTTTTTAAGGCACATACAAATATTTATACAATAGGCAATAGAGAAGCTGATAGCTGACACTGCTGGGCTAAACATGCAGTTCACATTCAGGTCCAAGAACGGACAGTCTGGTGACTGTAATATAACTAGCGTCTATTCCCAGTGCTCAGTCCCTGTGCTCAGCAATATTGCCATCCAATGGTGTAGATGTAATGATTGAGCGTCACGTAGGGCAGGAAAGAGTGAGCCCAAAGCTGTCCCTAACCTCTTTCCCTGCCTACTTGCTCAACCAATCTAATAGCAGATAACAACTGGGGATAGTTCCTGTCTATCTAGAAGTGCAGGGGAGACATGGTCAACACAACAACCAGATACTATACAAGTCAGGGACACACAGTCAAAAACAACAGAATACAAAATACAACTTGAATACAAAGTAGCACAATACAGATATTAGGGAAACATATAATCAGGAATATAGCTACAGCTAACAGCCAAAACTAGATAAACGGCAGATATGAAAATATGAACAAGAATGATAAACTACGAAATATAAACAGAAAGATAAATCCAGGGATGGAGGGGATGAACCAGGTTAGACAGAAGACAGACACTATATAGCTCAAGGATATGCAAATACTAAAATAACAGGATGAGACAAAAACACTAAAAGCCCCAATGGTTTGAACAGGGACCAAGAAGACACCCAAACTCCAATCATGGAGGTACATGAATAGCAAATCCAAATGGGCTCCAAGATAGAAGGGGCACACCACTGTGGGAACAGGAACTTGCCATGGAGGAAACTCAAAATCCAGAACACATCTAAACACGAGAACAGATACTAAACAGATACATAAAAGCAGGTGTGAATACACACCAACAGAGAATACATAACAAGACACTAACAGGACAGACTAAACCCAATCAGGCTTAACAAGGCTAAAAGCATAACAGGACAGGATGCCATAGCAAACATAAAGTGCACACACAGACACAGTGAGACCAAAATTCAAATCAAAGCAGCAGCAATGAATACAGGCTGAGCTGAGATTAAAGAGTACCTGTCACCAAACTAAACTTTTAATATATTGTTCCTTATGTTATTATAAGACACTTTTCTATTTACTTGCTATTTACATGTTTTTAATGTGATTAAAAAAACATTCACTAGGTGGCTTTGTTCTGTTCCCTGACGCAAGTCAAACAGTTAGTTTGGTCTCCACTTGGACTTGCAGAAGTCCAAACTCAGGAAGTGCGTTCGGGGCATGGTGAGGCACAGCTCTCGCATGCTTCAGTGACGTCGTGCCTGCTGGGGAATGCCCACTTTCTCCTGCCAGGAGCTCACACAATGTGAGCAAGGGGAAAGGTATGATACACAGCTTTTTAAAGCTTGGAAATTGTGCAAGAGGGGTGTTAGGAGTAGTTAGAGAATGTAATCTGAGTTAGTTAAGAAAATATGGCAGGCACTCTTTAAATAACCCGCCCTCTTAGCTCACTGGCTAGGATCTGTAACCCTTGCTAGACCAGGATCATAAGCACAGATTAGCAGGTGCAGGCATCACTGTAGAAATGAAAAGACAACACTCAAGTAATGTAACAAGGGGTCCAGTGAGCCTTAACACCCCACAGGTGTTTGACGACTTTTCGTTACAGTTGGATGTTGTTACGACACTCCCCGACAGGAAGAGGAAGCCGCCGCTTGGAATGATCCAATTCTCCAGGAACGCAGGTTGGTTCCAGCCGACCGTCCAACTCCCAATCGGAGGATACGAACGCGGCCGTTCCCGATCAGCAAATCAGTCGAACTCCTTCCATAGCTAGAAATAACGAAAGCGCTGTCCCAATAGTAATCCCCCCCCCCCACAAACGAGACCAGCTCCGTCTTGAGGGTCAAACAGGAATTAATTTAATGGGGCTACCTGCCCGGTATTTATGCAGGTCTCCATCAGGTGGACACTGCCCCACGGGACCTGATGGAAGACTGTAAAACATAGTGGACAGTAGCCAATCGCAGTGGCTTCAACATAAGCCCTTCCCACTTTACCCATACCTCCCTCCTCTCTATCCCCCAGACAACTGGGAAGAAATCCAATTATCTCCCAGGACGAAATAGAAGGCGGGCGGCAGCTTCCAGCGGTGTTTGGAAGATAAAGGGTCCATTTTTAGTTCCATAGGATTTGTACCGAACACTGCTGATTTTTCCTCGGGTCCCGAAAATGGCCGCCGCCTCGTGGTCGGCAAACGACGACCACCCGTACAAATGGAATGGAGAGGTGTCTGCGGTTAACCACAACGTTCTAATTGGGGCCAAGAGGGTAACCAGCAGATGGATCCGTCACATATGTGTAAATACATTTTTTTTTTACTAAAATGCTGGTTTTTCCCCAAAGTTTACATTTTTGCAAGGGGTAATAGGAGAAAATGTCCCCCAAAATTTGTAACCCCATCTCTTCTGAGTATGGAAATACCCCATGTGTGGACGTCAAGTGCTCTGCGGGCAAACTACAATGCTCAGAAGAGGAGTCACATTTGGCTTTTGGAAAGCAAATTTTGCCGAAATGGTTTTGGGGGGGGGCATGTCGCATTTAGGAAGCCCCTATGGTGCCATAATCGCAAAAATCCCCAACATGGCATACTATTTTGGAAACTACACCCCTCAAGGAAAGTAACAAGGGGTACAGTGAGCCTTAACACCCCACAGGTGTTTGACGACTTTTCGTTAAAGTCGGATGTGTAAATGTGTAAAAAAAATTTCACTAAAATGCATTTTTCCCCCAAATTTTATATTTTTACATTTGTAGTTACAAAGCCACCCGTGGTGCCAGAACAGTGGACCCCCCCCCCCCCCCCCCACACACACACATGGGACCCCATTTTGGAAAATACACCCCTCACAGAATTTAATAAGAAGTGTAGTGAGCATTTACACCCCACTGGCGTTTGACAGATCTTTGGAACAGTGGGCTGCGCCAATGAAAAATTAAATTTTTCATTTTTACAGACCACTGTTACAAAATTCTGTCAGAAACCTGTGGGGCGTAAATGCTTACTTTACCCCTTATTATATTACGTGAGGGGTTTAGTTTCCAAAATGGGGTCACATGTTGGGGGGGTCCATTGTTCTGGGACTATGGGGGCTTTGTAAACACACGTGGCCTTCAATTCTGGACAAAAGCCCAATGGCACTCCTCTTCTGAGCGATGTAGTTCGCCAGCAGAGCACTTTACATCCACATATGGGGTATGTTCTTCTGTTCTTCAAATTTTGGGGGGCTTTTTTCCTATTTTCCATTATGAAAATGAAAAATTTAGAGTAAAACTAGCATTTTAGTAAAAAAAAACTTTTTTTTTTTTCATTTTCCCATCCAACGTTTTAACGAAAATTTGTCAAATTATACCCACTATACCCCTTGTTATGTTCCTTGAGGGCTGTAGTTTCCAAAATGGGGTCACATGTGGGTATTTATTGTTTGTTTATGTCATAACCGCTGTCAAATCAGCCATCCCTGTGCAAATCACCAATTTAGGCCTCAAATGTACATGTGCACTCTCACTCCTGAGCCTCTCTGTGCGTCCGCAGAGCATTTTACGCCCACATATGGGGTATTTCCGTACTCAGGAGAAATTGTGTTATAAATTTTGTGGGTCTATTTTTCCTTTTTGAAAATAAAAAGTATGGGGCAACACCAGCATGTTAGTGTAATTTTTTTTTATTAACAGGCTAGTGTAGATTAGGGATCGACCGATTATCGGTTTGGCCGATATTATCGGCCGATATTCACAATTTTGGGCATTATCGGCAATTACCTTGCCGATAATCCGATAATGCTCCACCCCCCGCACCGTGATCGCCCCCCCCACCACCACCGTGCTGCACCCACCGCACGGCGTCCACGCTACTTCTGGCTCCTGCTGCGTCCTGCGTTACGCTGTGCGTAATGACAAGTGACGCGACGTCACCGTCAGTGAGCACAGTGACAGCTCAGGAGGACGCCACCGGAGCCAGATGTAGAGTGGACCCCGGGAACAGGTAATTATAAAACCGGGGATGGGGGAGGCAATGGGGCCGGGGCGGTGCGGTGGGGGGTGCGACGCGGTGGGGGGCGCGGTGCGGCGGTGGGGGATGGGGGGCTTTGATAGGACTCAGGAGGACCCCCGTACAGGCAGGTCTCCACGGCAGGACTTTTCCACCAGCGATTGCCACCTCTGAAAGTGTCCATCCCCGACGCCTGCCAGCTCCGGGACTTGGAGGTAGCCCACCTGCAGTGACCATCCAAGTGCTAGATCCATCAAGCCTCACGGGAGTCTTCCGCTCTCAGGACCGGTAATGTACCACAAAGCTGCCTGTTATCTGTCCTAGCACAGTGATACAGTGAAACTAGCAACTGTGAACTTTAATACTTCCTCAGTTTAACATACCAAACATTGTTTCATTGCCATCCATTAAGAGGAACTTGTTACAATATTACATTATCATCTCTCCAGTGAAAAGGACTGTTTTCCAAGAGACTTTACGGCAATTCAAGGGTCTTTAACTCTTTCAGTCCATATCAGCATATTTTGCCTTCACTATTTCAGTGCAATTTGTCTATAACTGTTCCAGTTTAATAGTGCATTCTGTGATATTAATTAGTTACCAGTGATAGTCTATTTTAGGTCATTGCATACTCCTCTCACAAGGGGCCCCTTGTGAGGTGGAATATTTTATATTTTCTATCAATTTTTAATAAAATCTGTATATCCTATTATAATTGAAGCACGATCCTTGTTTCCTTCAATTGATTCATATAGTTTACCTTCCTTGAGGTCTGGGTATTTTTGTATCTTTTTCTAAGATTTGTAAATTACTTCTATAAAAAAAAATCTTAATACGTCCAGTACTTATCAGCTGCTGAAGTTGAGTTGTTCTTTTGTGTCTGACCACACTGCTCTCTGCTGACACCTGTCTGTCTGTCTCAGGAACTGTCCAGAGCAGGAGAGGTTTGCTATGGGGATTTGCTCCTGCTCTGGACAGTTCCTGAAACAGACAGACAGGTGTCAGTCGAGAGCAGTGTGGTCAGACACAAAATAACAACTCAACTTCAGCAGCTGATAAGTACTGGAAGGATTAAGATTTATTAATAGAACTAATTTACAAATCGGTTTAAGTTTCTAGAACCAGTTGATATGAAAAAAAATTTTCACTGGAATACCCCTTTAACCCCTTCACGACGAGCGACGTACATGTACGGCGCCGCGAAGTGTCACTTGGCGCCGTACAGATCGGGCCGGGATGGCTGCTGTCATCTAACAGCAGGCATCCCGGCACATCACCGAGGGGGATCCTGAGACCCCCCCCATGACCGCGATGGGCGCAAATCGCAGGTCAATTCAGACCTGCGATCTGCGCGATTCTGGGTCATACGGGTCACTGGTGACCCGGAAAACAATGGGGATCGATCCCCCTGAAGTGATAGGAGTTTGGTGGCAGGGGTGCCACCCCTCCTATCCCTGCTATTGGTCGGCCGGAGCGACCGACACTAGCAGACCTGGGGAGGAGAGGTTAAAGTTCGGTTCCCCCGCTTTGCCCACCTATCAGTGTCCGGGCAAAACAGGGGAACTATCCAGGGACCGACACCAAAGGTCCCTTACCTGGATCCCGGTGCGCGATCCTCCATGCGGGAATCCTCCAAGCGCGGCGGCGGCAGCAATTCACGGGTCCTGCCAGGTGAGTTGTTGCCTAGCAACATCCGGAGGGCCACAGTTTACAGTGGTCTCTAAAGTGTGGCCCTCCAGATGTTGCAAAACTACAACTCCCAGCATACCCAGACAGCTGTTTGCTGTGTAGGCATGCTGGGACTTGTAGTTTTGCAATATTTAGAGGGGTTCGGGTTGTAGATCACTATGCAGTGGTCTCAAACTGTAGCCCTCCAGATGTTGCAAAACTACAACTCTCAGCATGCCCAGAGAGCAGTTTGCTGTCTGGGCATGCTGCGAGTTGTAGTTTTGCAACATCTGGAGGGCCACAGTTTAGAGACCACTGGACAGTGATTTACAACCTGAACCCCTCTCAATCTTGCAAAACTACAACTCCCAGCATTCAGGAACAGCATAAGGCTGTCTTGGCATGCTGGGATTTGTACTTGCGTGCCTCCAGCCGTTGCATAACTACACCTCACAGCATGCCCTTCCACAATCAGTACATGCTGGGAGTTGTAGTTTTGCAACAGCTGGAGGCACACTAGTTGGAAAATACTGAGTTAGGTCATAGAACCTAACTCAAGGTTTTCCAACCAGTGTGCCTCCAGCTGTTGCAAAACTACAACTCACAGCATGCATGGTCTGTCAGTGCATGCTGGGAGTTGTAGTTTTGCCCCCCCCCCCTCCCATGTGAATGTACAGGTTACATTCACACTGGTGGCAGATTACACTGTCTTACCTGCTTCAAGTTTGAGCTGCGGCAAATTATCCGCCGCAGCTCAAACTCCTGGCGGGAGACTCAGTGTAATCCGTTGTCAGTGTGAATGTAACCTAAAAACACTACACTAACATAAAATAAAGAGTAAAACACTACATATACACACGTACACTGTGTCCCCACAGTGTTTCTAAGATGGAGCCTCCAGCTGTTGCAAAACAAATACTCCCAGCATTTCTGGACAGCAATTGACTGTCCAAGCATGCTGGGAGTTTTACAACAGCTGGAGGCACCCTGTTTGGGAATCACTGGCATAGAATACCCCTATGTCCACCCCTATGCAAGTCCCTAATTTAGGCCTCAAATGCGCATGGCGCTCTCACTTTGGAGCCCTGTCGTATTTCAAGGCAACAGTTTAGGGTCACATATGGGGTATCGCCGTACTCGGGAGAAATTGCCTTACATATTTTGGGGGGCTTTTTCTCCTTTTACCCCTTATGAAACGGTAAAGTTGGGGTCTACGCCAGCATGTTAGTGTAAAAAATTTTTACACTAACATGCTGGTGTTGCCCTATACTTTTCATTTTCACAAGAGGTAAAAGGGAAAAATGCCCCACAAAATTTGTAACACAATTTCTCCTGAGTACGGAGATACTCCATATGTGGGCGCAAAGTGCTCTGGGGGCGCACAACAAGGCCCAGAAGGGAGAGAGCGCCATGTACATTTAAGGTGATTTGCACATGGGTGGCTGATTGTTACAGCGGTTCTGACAAACGCAAAAAAAAAAAACACATGTGACCGCATTTTGGAAACTACACCTCTCATGGAATGTAATGAGGGGTGCAGTGAGAATTTACACCTCACTGGTGTCTGACAGATTTTTGGAACAGTGGTCCGTGAAAATGAAAAATTTTATTTTTCATTTGCACAGCCCACTGTTCCAAAGATCTGTCAAACTCCAGTGAGGTCAATCAACCCATACAACTCATCATTCATTCATTTTTCATAGTTCATTTTTTATATGTTGGTACTCTTGATCTGAGACCTGTATAAACATTCACCCCTTTAATTGAGGCGCTTTCTGCCTTTGTACATATCTCATGTTTACACACTTATAAAAACAGGTAAGTCACAAGGTAAGTATATATGCCATAGGTTAGTGCACCCGGATTATTTCTTTATTCCTGGTCTCCCCCTGCTCCGTAGTTCCCACTCATATTTGTCCACGCTGTGTTTGTTTTATGTATTATTGGAACTTTCCATAAATAAAATTTATTCTTTTTTACAAATGGTCTGTCTTTAAGTGGGTTATTTTCCTTTCGGTTTTAAACTCCAGTGAGGTGTAAATGTTCACTGCACCCCTTATTAAATTCTGTGAGGGGTGTAGTTTCCAAAATGGGGTCACATGTGGGGGGGGGTCCACAGTTCTGGCACCATGGGGGGCTTTAAAAACACACATGGCCTCCCACTTCTATTCCAACCAAATTCTCTCACCAAACGCTCAATGGTGCTCCTCCTATTCTGAGCATTGTACTTCGCCCGCAGAGCACTTTACATCCACATATGGGCCCACTGTTCCAAAGATCTGTCAGACACCAGTGGGGGGGGGGGTAAATGCTCACTGTACCCCTCATTACATTCTGTGAGGGGTCTAGTTTCCAATATTGGGTTAAAAATACAAGTATACATTTTCTCCCTTTACCCCTTGTAAAAATTAAAAAATTGGGTCTACAAGAACATGTGAGTGTAAAAAAATGAAGATTTTGAAATTTCTCTTTCACTTTGCTGCTTTTCCTGTGAAACACCTAAATGGTCAAAACACTTACTGAATGTCATTTTGAATACTTTGGGGGTGCAGTTTTTATAATGGGGTCATTTATGGGGTATTTCTAATATGAAGACCCTTCAAATCCACTTCAAACCTGAACTGGTCCCTGAAAAATAGTGAGTTTGATAATTTTGTGAAAAATTGGAAAATTGCTGCTGAACTTTGAAGCCCTCTGATGTCTTCCTAAAGTAAAAACTCGTCAATTGTATGATGCAATCAAACAGTAGACATATTGTATAAATATGATTTTGCAAAAAGGGGCTTCGTCCTAGAGGTGAAAATGGTCTGCGTCCTTAAGGGGTTAAGGACCAAGCCTATTTTCACCTTAACCCCTTAAGGACCGGGGGTTTTTCCTTTTTGCATTTTCGTTTTTTGCTCCTTGCCTTTAAAAAATCATAACTCTTTCAATTTTGCATCTAAAAATCCATATGATGGCTTATTTTTTGCACCACCAATTCTACTTTGTCATTTTGCCCAAAAATCTACGGTGAAACGAAAAAAAAATCATTGTGCGACAAAATTGAAAAAAAAAACGCCGTTTTGTAACTTTTGGGGGCTTCCGTTTCTACGTAGTACATTTTTCGGTAAAAATGACACCTTATCTTTATTCTGTAGGTCCATACGATTAAAATGATACCCTACTTATATAGGTTTGATTTTGTCGGACTTCTGGAAAAAATCATGACCTCATGCAGCAAAATTAATACGTTTAAAATTGTCATCTTCTGACCCCTATAACTTTTTTATTTTTCCGTGTATGGGGCGGTATGAGGGCTAATTTTTTGCGCCGTGATCTGAAGTTTACGGTACCATGGGGCGGTACCATTTTTGCATTGATAGGACTTATTGTTCTTCATTTTTAAATGATATAAAAAGTGACCAAAAATGCACTATTTTGGACTTTGGAATTTTTTTGCGCGCACGCCATTGACCGAGCGGTTTAATTAATGATATATTTTTATAATTCGGACATTTCCGCACACGGTGATACCATATATGTTTTTTTTTATTTTTATTTACATTGTGTTTTTTTTTTTATTGGAAAAGGGGGGTGATTCAAACTTTTAATAGGGGAGGAGTTAAATGATCTTTATTCACTTTTTTTTTGCAGTGTTATAGGTCCCATAGGGACCTATAACACTGCACACACTGATCTTCATCATTGATCACTGGTTTCTCATAAGAAACCAGTGATCAACGATTCTGCCGCATGACTGCTCAGGCCTGGATCTCAGGCACTGAGCAGTCATTCGGCGATCGGACAGCGAGGAGGCAGGTAGGGGCCCTCCCGCTGTCCTGTCAGCTGTTCGGGATGCCGCGATTAGCCGCGGCTATCCCGAACAGCCCGACTGAGCTAGGCGGCAACTTTCACTTTCACTTTTAGCCGCGCGGCTCAGCTCTGAGCGCGCGGCTAAAGGGTTAATAGCGCGCGGCGCCACGATCGGCGCTACGCGCTATTAGAGGCGGGTCCCGGCTTCACTATGACGCCGGGCCCGCCGTGATATGACGCGGGGTTACTGTGTAACCCCGCGTCATATCAGGAGAGCAGGACCAAGGGCGTACCTGTACGCCCTTGGTCCTTAAGGGGTTAAGGACCAGAGCGTTTTTTGCACATCTGACCACTGTCACTTTAAGCATTAATAACACTGGGATGCTTTTACTTTTCATTCTGATTACGAGAATGTTTTTTCGTGACATATTCAACTTTAAGTTAGTGGTAAAATTTTGTCGATACTTGCATCATTTCTTGGTGAAAAATTCCAAAATTTGATGAAAAAGTTTAAAATGTTGCATTTTTTTAACTTTGAAGCTCTCTGGTTGTAAGGGAAATAGACATTCCAACTAAATGATATTTTGATTCACAAATACAATATGTCTGCATCATAAAGTTGACATGTTTTTACTTTTGGAAGACATCAGAGGGCTTTAAAGTTCAGCAGCAATTTTCTAATTTTTCACAAAATAAAGATAAGGTGTAATTTTTACCGAAAAATGTACTACGTAGAAACGGAAGCCCCCAAAAGTTACAAAACGGCGTTTTTTTTTCAATTTTGTCGCACAATGATTTTTTTTCCGTTTCACCGTAGATTTTTGGGCAAAATGACTGACGTCATTACAAAGTAGAATTGGTGGTGCAAAAAATAAGCCATCATATGGATTTTTAGGTGCAAAATTGAAAGAGTTATGATTTTTTAAAGGCAAGGAGCAAAAAACGAAAATGCAAAAAGGAAAAACCCCCGGTCCTTAAGGGGTTAAGGTGAAAATAGGCTTGGTCCTTAACCCCTTAAGGACGCAGACCATTTTCACCTCTAGGACGAAGCCCCTTTTTGCAAAATCATATTTATACAATATGTCTACTTTTTGATTGCATCATACAATTGACGAGTTTTTACTTTAGGAAGACATCAGAGGGCTTCAAAGTTCAACAGCAATTTTCCAATTTTTCACAAAATTATCAAACTCACTATTTTTCAGGGACCAGTTCAGGTTTGAAGTGGATTTGAAGGGTCTTCATATTAGAAATACCCCATAAATGACCCCATTATAAAAACTGCACCCCTCAAAGTATTCAAAATGACATTCAGTAAGTGAGTTAACCCTCCTGGTGTTTCACAGGAATAGAATCAATGTGAAGGAGAAAATTCAAAATCTTCATTTTTTACACTCGCATGTTCTTGTAGACCCAGTTTTTACGGATTAAAAGGAGAAAAATTTGTAACGCAATTTCTCTTGAGTAAGGAAATACCTCATATGTGTATGTCAAGTGTTCGGCGGGCGCAGTAGAGGGCTCAGAAGGGAAGGAGCGAGATTTTGGAGAGTGAGTTTTTCTGAAATGGTTTTTGGGGGGCATGTCCCATTTAGGAAGCCCCTATAGTGCAAGAACAGCAGAAAACCCCCCACATGGCATACCATTTTGGAAACAATACCCCTCAAAGCACGTAACAAGGAGTCCAGTGAGCCTTAACACCCCACAGGTGTTTGACAACTTTTTGTTAAATTTGGATGTGTAAATGAAAAAAAAAAATTTACTAAAATGCAGGTTTTTTTCTCAAATTTTACATTTTTACAAGGGGTAATAGGAGAAAATGACCCCCCAAATTTGTAACCCCATTTCTTCTGAGAATGGAAATACCCCATGTGGGGACATCAAGTGCTCTGCGGGCGAACTACAATGCTCAGAATAGAAGGAGTCAGATTTGGCTTATGGAAAGCAAATTTTGCTGAAATGGTTTTTGGGGGGCATGTCGAATTTAGGAAGCCCCTATGGTGCCAGAACAGCAAAAATAATAAAATAAAAAACACACATGGCATACTATTTAGGAAACTACACCCCTCAAGGAATGTAACAAGGGGTACAGGGAGCATTAACAGGTGTTTGGCTACTTTTTGTTAAAGTTGGATGTGTAAATTAATTTTTTTTTCCACTAAAATGCTGGTTGTTCCCCAAATTTTACATTTTTACTAGGGTTAATAGGAGAAATGACCCCCAAAATTTGTAACCCCATTTCTTCTGAGTATGGAAATACCCCATGTGTGGACGTCAAGTGCTCTGTTGGCGCACTACAATGCTCAGAAGAGGAGGAGCGCCATTGAGCTTTTGGAGAAAGAATTTGTTTGGAATGGAAGTCAGGGGCCATGTGCATTTACAAAGCCCCCTGTGGTGCCAGAACATTGCCCCCCCCCACATGTGACCCCATTTTGGAAACTACACCCCTCACAGAATTTAATAAGGGGTGCAGTGAGTATTTACACCTCACTGGCGTTTGACAGATCTTTGGAACAGTGTGCTGTGCAAATGAAAAATTGCATTTTTCATTTTCACGGACCACTGTTCCAAAAATCTGTCAGACACCAGTGGGGGGGTAAATGCTCACTGTAAACCTTATTACATTAATTGAGGGGTGTAGTTTCCAAAATGGGGTCACATGTGTGGGGGGGTCCATTGTTCTGGCACTATGGGGGCTTTGTAAACACATGTGGCCTTCAATTCCTGGCAAATTTTCTCTCCAAAATACCAATGGCGCTTCTTCTCTTCCGAGCATTGTAGTTCGCCCGCAGAGCACTTTACAACCACATATGGGGTATGTTCTTACTCAGAAGAAAGGGGTTACAAATTTTCAGGGGCTTTTTTTTTCCTATTTTCCCTTGTGAAAATGAAAAATTTAGGGTAACACCAGCATTTTAGTCAAAACTATTTTTTTTTTCATTTTCCCATGCAACTTTAATGAAAATTCTTCAATCACCTGTGGGGTGTTAAGGCTCACTATACCCCTTGTTACATTCCGTGAAAGGTGTCGTTTCCAAAATGGGGTCACATGTGGGTATTTATTATTTAGCATTTATGTCAAAACTGCTGTAAAATCAGCCACCCCAGTGCAAATCACCAATTTAGGTGATGTACATAGTGCGCTCTCACTCCTGAGCCTTGTTTAGCGCCTGCAGAGCATTTTACGCCCACATATGGGGTATTTCCGTACTCAGGAGAAATTGCGTTACAAATTTTTTTTTTTCTTTCTTCCTTTTACCGCTTGTGAAAATAAAAAGTATGGGGCAATACCAGCATGTTAGTGTAAAAAAAAATATTTTTTTACTCTAACAGTCTGTTGTAGCCCCCAACTTTTCCTTATCATAAGGGGTAAAAGTAGAAAAAGCCCCCAAAATTTGTAGTGCAATTTCTCCCGAGTACGGAAATACCCCATATGTGGCCTTGAAATACGACAGGGCTCCGAAGTGAGAGAGCGCCATGCGCATTTGAGGACTAAATTAGTGGAGTGCATAGGGGTGGACATAGGGGTATTCTATGCCATATCTCTATGCCATTAACAGCCACAGAGCGATCAACACTCTGTGTAGCTGTGAAATATGGATGTTGCAGGAGAAATCTCGGGGGTCCCCAGCAGCGGGACCCCGGCAATCAGACATCTTGTCCCCTATTCTTTGGCTAGGGGATAAGATGTCTAGGGGCGGAGTACCCCTTTAAGATGGGTGAGTGCAGCGCATGACATGCATTTTGCACTTTCAATAGGGAGTAATACAATTTGAAGTAGCACTTTCAATAGCAACCATAATCCATATGTTCTAGCTAACCCGGCATTTCTATACACTGTTTGGTATATTATGTTATAATATCGGCCTGTCCCATCTTCTTTTTGGATATTCGTATCTATTTACCCACTAAGTTATTTACATAATTTATTCATGTATGTTTTTCAATGATTTGTCAATAAAAACTATTGTTTGATCAGTAACAATTGCTCAAGTTTTTTCTTGGTATACTATATTGTGCATAGAGCTATACTAAAGTACTTTAGTGAGACCCTCAGGACCATACATTTATAATGAGGAATATATACTTAGATACTATAGATTGGTGCTGTTTATTCTTGTATTTAATTAACTTCATAAAGGGGCCTGCTACACTACAACTACCTGAAGGGCTCTGCTGAACTACAACAACCTAAAGGGGGCTGCTGCACTACAACTGCTTAAAGGGGGCTGCTGCACAAGGGGCTACACCTACAGGGAGTAACCCCTACTTATAGGGGGCCGTTAACTGCCTACAGGGAGTAACTATCTACAGGGGGACCTACCTATTCGGGTCCCCTGTGTAATGGGAAAACATAGGTAAAGGGATCTGTCTACTTACTGTAGTGACCTAACTCTCCTCACAACCCACTTATCTATCCACTGTACTGTATGGGACACTAAGGGGGTTACTTCTACTGTATAGAGCTCTATAGTTGTTGGAAAAGAGTCTAAAATGTTTTTCTGGCAGGTTCTGTGGAGACAAGTTGTGGCTGGAAGAAATCGCAATGACTGTCTGGGCCGGATGGAGAAGAAGAAGAAAAGTTAACAACCCTATAAAGAGAAGACGTTACCTAATGTAACTGTATGTACCCACTTCTATGGTCTGCAGAGCCTTTGTACAGCTGATATCTACCACTATATAGTCACTGTAAGGGGGGAATATTTCCTTCTTGTATACTGGTATTATTGGTAATATATGTTTTGGTATACAGGATTTGGTCAGTAACAGTATGACGGTAATATGTATGTTGATATTTTCTTCTTGTATACTGGTATCATTGTTAATATTGGTCTCAGTATACAGGATTTGGTCAGTAATAGTATGATGGTAATATGTATAGTGATAATATTCCTCCTTGTATTCAGGTATTATTGGTACGTTCTTCTCTCTAAAATCCACTGCAGCATAGTGTAATTATGATATTGGTAATCGAGAGTGGAGTGGAGACATTTTTTGGAAGGTGCAGTTCATCAGGTCACTGTCATTACTGCCCACAAGAATCTGACCTTCCTGGAATCAGCCAAATGCAGGCTGATGCCTTATCCCAGAGTTTTAATGCTTGTCGGCCTTTAGACTTTGACCCTGAGACTATACTCCCTAAAGGTGCTGCATCTTCAGATTTAACTTCCAAAATTAAAAACAATCAAGGATTGGTACCTTCTAAAGCTCCCAACAAGAAGATATATTCTATTTAAAAGGGCCGACCCCGGACTATTGTGCCTATGTCTATGAGGCTTCATGTAAAGCATACAACAAACTACCTGTATCTTTGTAGAGACCTGAAATTGGCTGTTAACTGACAGTCCCCATCCAACCTGACAGAGCTTGAGAGGATTTGCTGATAGGATTTTGTGGCATCTTAAGAAGACTAGAGGCTGTAATTGCTACAAAAGGTGCTTCAACCCCTTCCTGTTGTATGATGAATATACGCAATGGGAGGGATAATGTAAACTTAAAATGAGGTATATTTACGTCATGGAGTGTTTACCCTCTATGAAACAAGCAAAGGAGCTGCACTTGCTTCACAGACATTAAATGATGGATACTATCAGCAGCCGGGCATTCAACGCTAATGAAGGGCATCAGCAATCACGCCAATGTCTGCCCTTAACCCTTAAGATGACGTGATCAAGACTGAACATGGTTTCTAAAGGCTTAAGTAAGAGTTGCTGGCGGAATTGGGATGCCATTATAATGGCGGTCAAAGGTCTCTTCCTTACCTCAGTGCTGCCTGTTTGTCACTCTTCTGATACAGTCTGCCTCAAGGAAAAATGTTGATAAGACCAATGCTATGCTGTAGTATAGCATTAAAAAAGAAATAAATCAAAAGTATCGCCACATGCAGAATTGTACAAAAAAAGAACAATATAGAGCTACGTTACTCCAAATAAAATAACAAAATATTATTAATACTCTTCCTTGAAAACAATTTATGTGAGATATATTAAACAGCACATACCAGTTTAAAACAGAAAGAGAAACAGGGTTACACTCAATAATTGACAATCGGTGGATTCCATTTCTACGCAGTGCACTTGTCAGGGACCGACCAGGGGACAGGGAGAGTGAGCCCTAAACTGAACCTAAAACATCTCTCCCTGCCTACTTGCCCATTGACCCTAAACCGTGGATTGACAACTGGTCGCCTGTCTCTCCCTTAATAACACATAATAATAAACAGTAGGTCACAAGCCAGAAACATAACAGGAACATAGAACTCTATAATAACTTTAAGTTCAGAGGACACTATAGACCAATGTTAAAGCACAGAGGAAAACACAAGCTAAGTGATCATGTACCCTATGATCAGTGCTTGTCCAAAAACTCCAAAGATCTGAATAAAGAACTAATAAACATATAGGGCCTCATTTACAAAGACCGGAGAGTTTTTTTGGGAGTGTTTTTGCTTTTCCTCCATTATTTTTCTCACAGTATTTACTATTGTGTCGCAAGTGTTGGGTATTTTCTGTCTCACGGAATATTGTTTGGTCGCACAAACTTGGTCGAGTAAAACCCGGGTTAAAATTTTATTTTATTTTTTCATGCAGACTTGGAGACCCTATTGAGAAGGGAGGACATTTGTAGACAATGACTATGTTCAAAGCAATAACAATCAAAATATCCATCTCTTGTCAAAATTAATTTTAAAGTTTACAAAAATAGTACATGTAAAGAAAGGCTGACTTAAGGGCACAAAATCAACCACCAGCTTGTTAATCTAGCCTGAGAGATGCAAATAACATCTCTAATGGCTGCTGGTGTGAACATCATTAAAAAACCCTCAATTTTTATGAACTTTCCGACTGCTGCTGGTAGTCGGGTTTTCATTTTCAAAATCTCACACTTTTTTCGTGTGTTTCACATTATACTCCGAGAGTTTTTTCTAATTTACTTGGAAACACGCCCAATTTCATTGAAAACACGCCCATTTGGTGTGTTTTACTAAACACTCGGAGAGTTTTCAAAATGGAGTGTTTTTTTTGGTCGCAAACAGTGTTGCATAGGTCATGCGACTGAAAATGAGGCGCAAAACCCGACAAAAAGACTCGGGTACACGTTAGTAAATGAGGGCCATAGAGTTCAAAATACCAGACATGGAAATGGATGAGTCTGAACAGACTCCAGGAACAAACAGGAATTAGCTCAATCCCGCAGATGACCTTCGGTAAGGGCTAAGGGAATAAACAATACCCCCAGAGTCCCATACACAAAGGTAAAAGAGATCTATTGCTAAACAGGAATAATCGCAATCTCTCAGAAAACCTCCAGTAGACACTTGAATGTCCCAGAAAAACAGATACAACAGGAATTAATTATAGAACACTGTTCACACTGAACCCAAGAAAGGAAAACAGATGAGTCTGTACAGACTCCAGGAACAGACAGGAATATAGCATAATCCCCTAGAAAACCTCCGATAGACACAGGAATAACAATACCCCACACAAAGGTAAACTGAATCTATAGCTAAACAGGAATAATTGCAATCCCTCAGAAAGCCTCCAGTAGACACAGGATCAATCTCCCAGAGTCCCCATGGACCTGTAACAGGGATGCCAAGTTACAACTCAAAAAAACTGATACAACAGGATATAATTATAGAACACTGTTCACACTGAACACAAGACAGGAATAATCGCAATCCTTCAGAAAAACTCCAGTAGACAAAGGATCAATCTCCCAGAGTCCCCATGGACCGGTAACAGAGATATCTAGTTATAGAAACACAGAAAACGGATACAAGAGAAAACGGTGTGAACAGATACATAGCAGCAAGGACATACAAATCCTAAAACCGACTATAAAAACATAGATTAAAATCTACTATGAGCATGCTATGGAACCATGGGTAAAAGCCCAGAACATATCAAAGATAAATGCAAGGTGCATGCTAAAACAGAGATAGTAGATTAAAAGCTCACAACATGGAGTGTTTAACCAAGAGCTCCATAGCAGCATGTCAGGAAGTCAAGATGTAAATCTGTAATCACCAGCTCAGAGGCTAGACAGAGCACACCTTATGTAGACACACCCTTAGACTGGGTTTATACTGCAGAATTTCTGAGCAGAATTTCTGCCGGAGATTGAGCCGGCGGCGCTAGGACTGAGCAGACTGCATTGCTGCCCCCATAGACTGCAATGCATTTCTGGGTGGATCTTTTGGGAGATCTGCTCATAAATGCATTGCCATCTATGGGGACGGCAATGTAGTCCACGCGGTCCTAGTGCCGCCTGATCGATCTCCGGCAGAAATTCTGCCCAGAAATTCTGCAGTGTGAACCTAGCCTAAGAGCTATTGGATAGAAAGCCAAAGGCTTTAACCCCTTAAGGACCCGGGCTTTTTCCGTTTTTTCATTTTCAATTTTTCCTCCTTAACTTAAAAAAATCATAACTCTTTAAAATGTTTACCTAAAATTCTATATGATGGCTTATTTTTTGCGTCACTAATTCTACTTTGTAATGACATTAGTCATTTTACCCAAAAGTCTACGGTGAAACGGGAAAAAAATCAATGTGTGACAAAATTTAGGAAAAAACACTTTTGTGAGTTTTGGGGGCTTCCGTTTTTACGCAGTATATTTTTCAGCAAAAATGATACCTTATCGGTTAAAATGATACCCTACTTGTATAGGTTTGATTTTGTATCACTTCAGAAAAAAATCATGAATACATGCAGGAAAATGTATACGTTTAAAATGGTCATCTTCTGACCCCTATAACTTTTTTATTTTTCTATGTTCAGGGCGCTATGAGGGCTCATTTTTTGCGCCATGATCTGAAGTTTTTAGCGGTATTGTTCAGATCAGACTTTTTTGATCACTTTTTATTCACTTTTTTGTGGTATAAAAAGTGATCAAAAATACGCTATTTTGGAGTTTTGAATTTTTTTGCACGTACGCCATTGAACATGCGGTTTAAAAAGCGGTATATTTTTATAATTCGGACATTTCCGCATGCGGCGATACCACATATGTTTATTTTTATTTATACTGTGTTTTTTTTATTCTTGGAAATGCCGGGTGATTCAAATTTTATTAGGGGAAGGGATAATTGAAAGGGTTAATGATTTTTTTACACTTTTCTTATGCAATATTATAGCTCCTATAGGGGGGCTATAACATTGCATTAACTGATCTTGTACACTGATTGATCCATCTCCTTAGGAATGGATCAATCAGTGTTTTCGGCGATTGAATGCTCAAGCCTGGATCTCAGGCTTGAAGCATTCATTCGGCGATCGGACAGCGCAGGAGAAGGTAAGACCTCCTCCTGTGCTACAGCTGTTCGGGGTGCCCCAATTATACCGCGGCGATCCCGAACCGCTCCCTAAGCTAGCCGGGCACTTTTACTTTCGTTTTTAGCCGTGCGGCTCAGCTTTGAGCGCACGACTAAAGGGTTAATAGCGTGCGGCACCACGATCAGTGCCGCGCGCTATTAGAGGCGGGTCCCGGATTCACTATGACACCGGGCCCGCCGCGATATGATGCGGGGTCACCGTGTGACCCCACGTTATATCGCAGGACCGGGACCCAGGACGTACCCATACGTCCTGGGTCCTTAAGGGGTTAAATATCCCCTGACCAGGGAACATAAAACTGTTCAAACACAACCAAATCCAATAGCTGTGTGTGAACACAGAAAAAAACAGACATGACAGCACTTTTCTGTAAAAATGATACCTTATCTTTATTCTGTAGGTCCATATGACTAAAATGATACCCAACTTTCTGTACCACATTTGATCACATGGTTTGGCAGCCATATTGGAATGCAAAATATTCTACATACACAGTTTTCCTGACAATGCTTGTCATGACTTAAAGGGGTACTTCGGTGAAAAACTTTTTTTTTTTAAATCAACTGGTGCCAGAAAATTAAACAGATTTGTAAATTACTTCTATTAAAAAATCTTAATCCTTCCTGTACTTTACTAGCTGCTGAATACTACAGCGGAAATTCTTTTCTTTTTGAAACACAGAACTGTCTGCTGACATCACGAACACAGTGCTCTCTGCTGACATCTCTGTCCATTTTATGAACTGTCCATTTCCTTTTACAGTTCCTAAAAATGGACAGAGATGTCAGCAGAGAGCACTGTGCTTGTGATTCAGCAGACAGCTCTGTGTTTCAAACGGAAAAGAATTTCCACTGTAGTATTCAGCAGCTAATAAGTACAGGAAGGATTAAGATTTTTTTAATAGAAGTAATTTACAAATCTGTTTAACTTTCTGGCACCAGTTGATTTAACCCCTTCAGGACGGAGCTCATTTTGGCCTTAAGGACCGGAGCGTTTTTTGCACATCTGACCACTGTCACTTTAAACATTAATAACTCTGGAATGCTTTTAGTTATCATTCTGATTCCGAGATAGTTTTTTCGTGACATATTCTACTTTAACATAGTGGTAAATTTTTGTCGATACTTGCATCCTTTCTTGGTGAAAAATCCGTAAATTTGATGAAAAATTTGAAAATTTTGCATTTTTCTAACTTTGAAGCTCTCTGCTTGTAAGGAAAATGGATATTACGAATATATTTTTTTTGGTTCACATATACAATATGTCTACTTTATGTTTGCATCATAAAATTGACGTGTTTTTACTTTTGGAAGACACCAGAGGGCTTCAACGGTCAGCAGCAATTTTCCGATTTTTCACAAAATTTTCAAACTCAGTATGTTTCAGGGACCAGTTCAGGTTTGAAGTGGATTTGAAGGGTCTTCATATTAGAAATACCCCATAAATGACCCCATTATAAAAACTACACCCCCCCAAAGTATTCAAAATGACATTCAGTCAGCGTTTTAACCCTTTAGGTGTTTCACACGAATAGCAGCAAAGTGAAGGAGAAAATTCACAATCTTCATTTTTTACACTCACATGTTCTTGTAGACCCAATTTTTGAATTTTTACAAGGGGTAAAAGGACAACATTTTTACTTGTATTTGTAGCCCAATTTCTCTCGAGTAAGGACATACCTCATATGTCTATGTAAAGTGTTCGGCGGGCGCAGTAGAGGGCTCAGAAGGGAAGGAGCGACAAGGGGATTTTGGAGAGTACGTTTTTCTGAAATGGTTTTTGGGGGGCATGTTACCTTTAGGAAGCCCTTATGGTGCCAGAACAGCAAAAAAAAAAACACATGGCATACCATTTTGGAAACTAGACCCCTCGGGGAATGTAACATGGGATAAAGTGAACCTTAATACCCCACAGGTGTTTCACGACTTTTGCAAATGTAAACAAAAAAAAAAAAATTACCTAAAATGCTTGTTTTCCCCAAAAATTTTTATTTTTAAAAAGGGTAATAGCAGAAAATACCCCTAAAAATTTGAAGCCCAATTTCTCCCGATTCAGAAAACACCCCATATGGGGGTGAAAAGTGCTCTGCTGGCGCACTACAGGTCTCGGAAGAGAAGGAGTCACATTTGGCTTTTTGAACGCAAATTTTGCTCTGGGGGCATGCCGCATTTAGGAAGCCCCTATGGTGCCAGGACAGCAAAAAAAAAACACATGGCATACCATTTTGGAAACTAGACCCCTCGGGGAACGTAACAAGGGGTTAAGTGAACCTTTATACCCCACAGGTGTTTCACGACTTTTGCATATGTAAAAAAAAATTTTTTTTTTACCTAAAATGCTTGTTTTCCCAAAAATTTTACATTTTTAAAAAGGGTAAAAGCAGAAAATACCCCCCAAAATTTGTAACACAATTTCTCCCGAGTACGGCGATACCCCATATGTGACCCTAAACTGTTGCCTTGAAATACGATAGGGCTCCAAAGTGAGAGCGCCATGCGCATTTGAGGCCTAAATTAGGGATTGCATAGGGGTGGACATAGGGGTATTCTACGCCAGTGATTCCCAAACAGGGTGCCTCCAGCTGTTGCAAAACTCCCAGCATGCCTGGACAGTAAACGGCTGTCCGACAATACTGGGAGTTGTTTTGCAACAGCTGGAGGCTCCGTTTTGGAAACAGTGGCGTACCAGACGTTTTTCATTTTTATTGGGGAGGGGAGGGGGGTTGTAGGGGTATGTGTATATGTAGTGTTTTTTACTTTTTATTTTATTTTTTGTGTTAGTGTAGTGTAGTGTTTTTAGGGTACAGTCGCATGGGCGGGGGTTCACAGTAGTTTCTCGCTGGCAATTTGAGCTACAGCAGAAAGTTTGCGGCAGCTCAAATTTGCAGCCAGATACTTACTGTAATCCTCTGCCCATGTGAGTGTACCCTGTACGTTCACATTGGGGGGGACATCCAGCTGTTGCATAACTACAACTCCCAGCATGCCCGTTGGCTGTCGGTGACTGCTGAGAGTTGCAGTTTTGCAACAACTGTAGGCACACTGGTTATGTATCACTGAGTTTGTGACCTAACTCAGTGTTTCACAACCAGTGTGCCTCCAGCTGTTGCAAAACTACAACTCCCAGCATGTACGGTGCATGGTGTACGGTGACTGCTGAGAGTTGTAGTTTGCAACAGCTGGAGGCACACCGGTCGTGAAACACTGAGTTAGGTAAAAAAAAACTCTGAGTTTCACAACCAGTGTGCCTTCAGCTGTTGCAAAACTACAACTCTCAGCAGTCACCGACAGCCAACGGGCATGCTGGGAGTTGTAGTTATGCAACCAGCAGATGCACCACTACAACTCCCAGCATGCACTTTAGCTGTTTGTGCAAGCTGGGAGTTGTAGTTATACAACAGCTGAAGGTACACTTTTCCATAGAAAGAATGTGCCTCCAGCTTTTGCAAAACCATAAGTCCCAGCATGCCCATAAGGGAATGCTGGGAGTTGTGGTGGTCTGCCTCCTGCTGTTGCATAAGTACAGCTCCCAGCATGCCCTTTTTGCATGCTGGGAGCTGTTGCTAAGCAACAGCAGGAGGCTGTCACTCACCTCCAACGATCCAGACGCTACAGGTCAGTCCCGCCGCAGCAGCCGCTCCTGGGGCCCCGATCCCAACAGGGGCGCCGGGGATCGGGGTCCCCAGCACCCGGGGTGCACGTCCCGCACCCGCTCACGTCCTCCAGAAGAGGGGCGGAGCGGGTGCGGGAGTGACACCCGCAGCAGGCGCCCTGATTGGTCGGCCGGTAATTCGGCCGACGAATCAGGGCGATCGTGAGGTGGCACCAGTGCCACCTCACCCCTGCAGTCTCTGGCTGTTCAGGGCCGTCAGAGACGGCCCCGAATAGCCAGTAATTCCGGGTCATCGGGTCACTGGAGACCCGATTGACCCGGAATCGCCGCAGATCGCTGGACTGAATTGTCCAGCGATCTGCGGCGATCGCCGACATGGGGGGACATAATGACCCCCCTGGGCGATATGCCGGGATGCTTGCTGAACGATTTCAGCAGGCATCCGGCTCTGGTCCCCAACCGGCTAGCGGTGGGGGCCGGAATTCCCACGGGCGTATGGATACGCCCTCGGTCCTTAAGGACTCGGGATGCAGGGCGTATCCATACGCCCTATGTCCTGAAGAGGTTAAAAAAAAAAAAAAAGTTTTTCACTGGAGTACCCCTTTAATGGTGAAAGTAGGTGTTTACCATCATTATAGTGGGTGTAACCTAACGTTCTAGTGGCGCCCTATTTGACCCGGAATGGTACAGCAGTAAGGGCCACCACTCTTGAGAATTTTGCTATCATGTTCATCTAACACTTGAGTATCATTCACTTGAGTATCATTTACTCCGTTTATTGCTTGCTACTCACTTGCACATAACAGACATGCAATAGGTTCCAATGCTAATTGTGCTAATTTTCATTGTTAGGCTAGGTTCACATCACGATTTAACCATCCGATTATCAGATTGTAAAATCATAAGAAATCGGATTGCAAAAAATCGTATACAATCGTATGTAAAAATTTCTTTGCTATCCGATTTTAAAATCGTATCCAAAAATTGTACAGATGAAAATTCCACCCAATTAAAAAAAAAAAATCTGATCCTGTTTTTAAAATTAATATGTATGCCAATGGCAATTAAGTTTTATATATTTAAAGTGTATGTGTTTTGAAGTCTACTGCGCATGCGTACAAAAAAAATCGTGTGCGAATAATCTGATCACAGTCACGATTCCATGCAATTTACATAGACATCAATAATAAAAAAAATCGGACACTATTTCGATCCGATTTTAAAGCGTACCTGTCATAGTGCAAAAAAAAAGAAAAAAAGTGATATGTTACTCAGGACCCAATCCTGATCATGTGCATACCGTATTTTTCGCCATATAAGACGCTCCGGCATATAAGACGCACCCAATTTTAAAGAAGGAAAATCTAGAAAAAAAAGATTCTGAACCAAATACTGTAGTAAAATATTTTATATCAGTATAGTTCCCCCACAATAGTTGGCAGTATAGTTCCCCCACAATGGTAGGCAGCTCCTCCCCCCTCCCCCCCCACAATAGTTGGCAGTATAGTTCCCCCACAACGGTAGGCAGCTCCTTCCCCCTCCCCCCCACAATGATTGGCAGTATAGTTCCCCCACAATAATTGGCAGTATAGTTCCCCCACAATGGTAGGCAGCTCCTCCCCCCTCCCCCCCACAATGGTTGGCAGTATAGTTCCCCCACAATAGTTGGCAGTATAGTTCCCCCACAATGGTAGGCAGCTCCTCCCCCCTCCCCCCCACAATGGTTGGCAGTATAGTTCCCCCACAATAGTTGGCTGTATAGTTCCCCCACAATGGTTGGCAGTATAGTTTCCCCACAATAGTTGGCAGTATAGTTCCCCCACAATGGTAGGCACTGGCAGCTCCCCCCCACAATGGTTGGCAGTATAGTTCCCCCACAATGGTAGGCAGCTTCCCCCCCCCCCCTCCAAAATGGTAGGCAGCTCCCCCCCCCCCCCTCCACAATGGTTGGCAGTATAGTTCCCCCACAATGGTTGGCAGTATAGTTCCCCCACAATGGTTGGCAGTATAGTTCCCCCACAATGGTTGGCAGTATAGTTCCCCCACAATGGTTGGCAGTATAGTTCCCCCACAATGGCTGGCAGTATAGTTCCCCCGCAATAGTAGGCAGCTCCCCCCCACAGACATACAGCTTCAAGCCATATACAGTGTATGGCTGGAGGCTGTATGTCTGTGTGCTGCCCCCACAGTGATCCGGTCACCGCTCCTCTGGCCCAGTGTCACATCTACTGCTATGGCCTATGGACCATAGCAGTAGGTGCCGGGACCGGAGGAGCGGTGACCGGAACGCTGAAGATTACACACCGCCGGTCACTCACCAGGCCCCGGTCGGCGTGCGTCTTCCTCCGGTCCTCCGGCGCCTCTATGGTTGTACGCACGGGACGTCACTGAGGTCCTGTGCGTACAACCATAGAGAGGCGGAGGATCGCAGGAAGACCGCAGGAGGACCGGAGGAGGACGCGCATCGGCCGGGGAATGGTGAGTGACCCGCGGACATCCTTATGTCCCGAAAAGATTTCGGATGTCCGGCATAGGAAAACCTATGATTTTATCTGCCTGGGCCGGCTCCTGTGTGTGGCTGCAGGCGGGGGCCGGCCAGAGCAGGTAAAAACTAATACTGTATATTAAAAACCAGGGGGCCTCCAGCTGTTGTGAAACTACAACTACCAGCATGCCCAAACAGCCTTTGCCGGTCCGGGCATGCTGGTAGTTGTAGTTTCATAACAGCTGGAGGCCACCTGGTTTTTAGTATACAGTTATTAGTAATTCACTTGCCCGGCGCCCGGAACTGTATGTTCCAGGCATAGGGCAATAAACATAGCCGGTGTGAGGGGAAAAATTCACCGGCGGTCATGAGGCTGCTGCGGGTGGGGAGCGGGTAGTCAGCGCTGTACCGCACCGCCGCAGCCTCTGTACTTACAGCTGACTTCCCGCTCTCGCCCGCAGCAGCCTCGGGCGTATATTCGCCGTATAAGACGCACAAACTTTTCCCCCCGCGTTTTGGGGAAGAAAAAGTGCGTCTTATACGGCGAAAAATACGGTAATTTTACGTATCTCTGACCTATATATCCAGACACTTAAGCATTTATCTGCTGGTGAGTTACTTTTTCATTGTGCAGGCTGGAGGGGGCGTGTCAGTCTGTCTCCCTCACAGCAGCAAGCCTGGGCAGTCAGCCAATCAGTACTCTCTACTCTGTAACCCTTTCCTCTCTGGTTTTATGCTGTGTCATGTGTCAGAGGAAGATACTTTGAGCTTGCCTGCAGTAATCAGAAGACATTATGGTGAATTCATAACAGGATAAAATGTATAAATATAAGAATAGATCTTTATAAAATTAGTGCAAGGATTTTTTAGATAAAAGTACAGCATTTTTATGAATACATGTTCTATCTGTTTTATCTTCTCCTAGTAAAGCTGGATGCTAATCAGCATAGCTGTCACTATGTGTGTCATTCATCTTTCACAGACTCCTGAATGTCTGATCAACTTCTTTGTCATTCAGGAGTCCGAGAAAGCTTTGACTATTTCAGCATGCTGGGAGTTGTAGTTTAGTAACAACTGAAGCTGCAATGTTTGTAAATAACTGTGTTAGAGCAGTGTTTCCTCCAGCTGTTTTAAAACTACAGCTCCCAGCATGTCCACACATCCTTTATCTGTAGTTTTGCATACACTCAATAGAAATCTCCTATACTGGATACCGGTATGCTTTACGGCCGGTATCCAGTATGCTGTAAAATCTAGACTAGTCTGTCTGGATAAAAGACAGACGACCCCTAGTGGCGGCTATTTTGAGCTTGAATTTGAGGTGAAAATGTAATTTTTTTTTAACAGGTGTATATTGTGAAATGTCATATTATAATGAGTCCTGCAATATATGAAAAGTTTTTAACAATGACAGTGCCTCTTTAAATCTGGACGAAAAATCGTGGTCAACCACGATTTTACCTCCTATCTTAGATCGTGCAAAATCGGATGCGGATCAAAACTGATGAATTTGTTGTCTATCATTAATGAAGGAAGTCAATGGATACGACTTGGCATGCAGATTTGTACGATTTCAAAGTAAAAAATCGTGAGAAGAAGTAAGATGGTAAAATCGTGATGTGAATGCACCCTAATATTTATTTATATCATAATTTACCAGTATTACCTACTTATTAGTATGTGATCATATATGAGATCCTCAACCTTTTTATATTGTCGGTCTAGAGTTTATGATTAAAGCGGTATTCCAGGCAAAACCTTTTTTTATATATATATCAACTGGCTCCGGAAAGTTAAATAGATTTGTAAATTACTTCTATTAAAAAATCTTAATCCTTCCAATAGTTATTAGCTTCTGAAGTTTTCTGTCTAGCTGCTCAATGATGATGTTACGTCCCAGGAGCTGTGCATGATGGGAGAATATCCCCATAGGAACTGCACAGCTTCCAGGACGTGAGTCATCAGAGAGCAGTTAGACAGAAAACAACAACTCAACTTCAGAAGCTAATAACTATTGGAAGGATTAAGATTTTTTAATAGAAGTAATTTACAAATCTGTTTAACTTTACGGAGCCAGTTGATATATAAAAAAAGGTTTTGGCCTGGAATACCCCTTTAATGTGTGTATCTATCTCCTAATCATTCAATTATTATTACCCCCTAGGACCAGGTAGAGAGGTAGTGTATACCCATTAGCCAGTGAGATAGCAGTTAACAGGGACTTGTAGTTGAGTGCAGGTTTAGTTCCAGTGTGGGACCGCCCTTTTTAGGACAACAATTCCGCCTAGGCCTAGGGCTCATAATAGGGGTAACAAACCAAGAAACTCCTTCAGAGACAGACGGGTAATCAGGCGCTGATAGACTCAGGTACGAACTGGAGATTTATCTCCCACAATGCAACGTGTTTCACAATCATTCCATAGCTTCCTCAGGCATGTTATTGTGGGGATGCCATGACCCATTTATACAAAAACATTAAACCTCCAGGGGTTGAACAGAATTTCATGCTATGCTCAACTTCATAAATTAGACAAGAAATTCGCATAGAAAAACTATATAAAACCAAATACAGATACATATATAAATATGCACTTAAAAAATTCATGTATATAAAAAAAATACATATATAAATAAAGAATATATAATATGTAAAAAAAAGTATACCATCATGTACAGTCATGGCCGTAAATGTTAGCACCCAGGATTTTTTTTTAGAAAATTAAGTATTTCAAACAGAAAAGGATTGCAGTAACACGTTTTGCTTTACACATGTGTATTCCCTTTGTGTGTATTGGAATTAAACCAAAAAAGGGAGAAAAAAAAAGCAAATTGGACATAATGTTACACATAACTCCAAAAATGGGCTGGGCAAAATTAAAGGCACGCTTTCAAAATTGTGGGAAAATAAGATTGTTTCAAGCATGTGATGCTCCTTTAAACTCTCCTGGGGCAAGTAACAGGTGTGGCAATATAAAAATCACACCTGAAAGCAAATAAAAAGGAGAGAAGTTCACTTAGTCTTTGCATTGTGTGTTTGTGTGTGCCACACTAAGCATGGACAACAGAAAGAGGAGAAGAGAACTGTCGGAGGGCTTGAGAACCAAAATTGTGGAAAAATATCAACAATCTCAAGGTTACAAGTCCATCTCCAGAGATCTAGATTTGCCTTTGTCCACAGGGCGCAACATTATCAAGTAGTTTGCAACCCATGGCACTGTAGCTAATCTCCCTGGGCGTGGACGGAAGAGAAAAATTGATGAAAGGAGTCAATGCAGGATAGTCCAAATGGTGGATAAGCAGACCCAAACAAGTTCCAAAAGATATTCAAGCTGTCCTGCAGGGAGCATCAGTGTCAGCGCGAACAATACGTCAACATTTAAATGAAATTAAACACTATGGCAGGAGACCCAGGAGGACTCCACTGCTGACACAGAGACATAAAAAAGCAAGACTATATTTTGCCAAAATGAATTTGAGTAAGCCAACATTCTCTGGGAAAATGTCTTGTGGACAGATGAGACCAAGATAGAGCTTTTTGGTAAAGCACATCATTCTACTGTTTACCAAAAACGGAATGAGGCCTACAAAGAAAAGAACACAGTACCTACAGTGAGATATGGTGGAGGTTCAAAGATGTTTTGGGGTTGTTTTGCTGCCTCTGGCACTTGGTGCCTTGAATGTGTGCCTGGCATCATGAAATCTGAGGATTACCAACGGATTTTGGGTCGCATTATACAGCCCAGTGTCAGAAAGTTGGGTTTTTGTCCGAGATCTTGGGTCTTCCAGCAGGACAATGACCTCAAAAATACTTAAAAAAGCACCCAGAAATGGATGGCAACAAAGCGCTGGAGAGTTCTGAAGTGGCCAGAGTCCAGATCTAAATTCCATTGAACACCTGTGGAGAGATCTTAAATTGCTGTTGGGAAAAGACGCCCTTCCAATAAGAGAAACCTGGAGCAGTTTGCAAGGAAGAGTGGTCCAACATTCCGGCTGAGAGGTGTAAGAAGCTTATTGATGGTTATAGGAAGCGACTGATTTCAGTTATTTTTTCCAAAGAGTGTGCAACGAAATATAAAGTTAAGGGTGCCAATAATTTTGACTAGCCCATTTTTGGAGTTTGGTGTGACACTATGTCCAATTTGCTTTTTTTCCTTCCTTTTTTGGTTTAGTTCAAATACACACAAAGGGAATAAACATGTGTATAGCAAACATGTTACTGCCATTCTTTTCTGTGAGAAATACTTAATTTTCTTGAAAAATTTCAGGGGTGCTAACATTTACGGCCATGACTGTATATGTCATTATTTGGTATTTTCAATAGTTTCATTTAAACCTGCAGGAAATAAAGTGCCTATTTATAAATCCAATAATTTTTGAGTCTATTCGGCATATTTGATGGGATAGTCTCGATTATTACTAAGCCCAAATCATCTGGATTTTTATGTGTTTTAAATCCAAATGATTTGGACTTACCGTATTTATCGAGGTATACCACGCACCGGCCTATAACACGCACCCTCATTTTACCAAGGATATTTGGGTAAAAAAAAGTTTTTTACCCAAATATCCTTGGTAAAATGAGGGTGCGTGTGTGTGCATGCGTATACACTCCCAGGAAAGGCTGGGGGAGAGAGGCCATTGCTGCCTGTTCTCTCCCTGACTATCGGCGCCGATAGCCAGGGGGAGAGAAGCGGCGCCGGCAATGGGGCAGCGGCGCCGATAGCCAGGAGGAGAGAAGGGGCAGCGGCACCCATTGCCGGCGCCCCATCCCCGGTTGTATAATTACCTGTTGCCGGTGTCGGGTTCGCGCTGCTTCAGGCCTCTGGTGTGCGTCCCATGTGTCGTTGCTATACACTGCACGGCGCGGCGCAATGACACCCTAACATGCATGAGGAAACAATTGAATGATTGTGAAACACGCTGCATTGTGGGAAATAAATCTCCAGTTCGTATCTGAGTCTATTAATGCCTGATTACCAGTCTGTCTCTGGAGGAGTTTCTTGGTTTGCTGTTCATTGTATGTGGATGGGAAGGCTGCAGCAGACTCACCTATATACGAAATCCAAAATTGTTTTTAGGATTGCACAGCGCTATGTGGTAAGCGATAATTTGCCTGCACTTAATGGTGTCTTTAAGGTATCACATGAACGAGAGCTGTTTATTCCTGTTGTTTCAGCTATAATAGGTGTAAGATAGGGTATATCAGGTTCCCTGCCCCTATCCCCCAGTTTTCCCCTCCTGTGCCACTCCCTGAGTCACCTAACTAGGGTTTCAAGATTGGTACTATTTTTTATTTTACAGTTTATATTTTGTGTAGTTTGTTTTGCGAATATACTATTGGTGGTTGATATACTTTCATCTATTTTTATTCATATGTGGTTTTCCTTTTGATCTTGGCTGAGGTTTGCTAATTCATTTTTTATAGTGAGGCAATAAAAGTTATATTTTAGTCTATATTTCAGTGAATTGATTTTTGTGATAGATTTTCACATTTTCTATGCAGTAATAAGCTTGTTGGTTAATTATGGCTGGATTTCTGGACAGGATTGATACGGAATTCTGGTTGACACAGCCAGGGAAGTGTTTTATGAGAGAGAAATGTTTACTACGTCTACCATTGTACAGTCGGCGAAATATACCTTTAAAGAGCTGGGTCAATGTTTCCCTGGTTGAACTTGATGGACATATGTCTTTTTTCGACCGTACTAACTATATAAGGCTAACGTAAAATCGTGGTGGGAAGTTAGATCACAAGAGAGTTATATCCAACACAAGATTGTTCCCACAGGTCTATGCATTAATGTCTTACCAGCGATAAGATCACTTACTCCTTTACTGTTGGACAAGTGGCAACAAAAGGCAACCGCTTGCTACCTAGAACTTATAAAAATTCTAATGGAAGAGGAATATAAAACTTTGGATATCACATCAAAACTGCACTACAGTCTTCAGTGGAGAGGTTCCAAAACCGTATAAAAGAACAAAAAAAAAAAATTCCTGAGTTACCTCTCAGAATTTAAGAAGAAGTGTGCTTATAATTTTACAAGGAATGTCTAGTAGTCTGACCGGTAATCATTAGACTATGAAACTTCAGACACAGAACGGTTAAATTCCCAAAGAAGGGAACCGAATTAGGGGAGAGGAAAAAGGGGTGGTCCTACATACAGGAGAAGAAGATGGCTAAATCAGAAGCATACAGTATGGTGGAATTATCCAGTTATTTGTGTAGTAGTATATTTTTCCTTCTTGTATACTCGTATTATTGATCATGCAAAATTATCTTACCTACGTTTTATATTTCACCTATGTTTCACACACACATATATATATATATATACGGTATATGTATATATATATATGTGTGGGGCATGGGAAGGAACATAGGTGAAAAGGGGGTTGGGCAGAGGTGTGACCAGGGTTAGAGTCTAGCAGGGGGCCCTAACTTGATTTGGTGCGTCAGTTTGCCCATTTTGTGCACAACTAGTATACAATGCTGTCCTTTCTCAATACCTATTTACATAAATAATCTAATTTCTAAAAATAATTTATAGACTTTGCTGCACAGATCTTTAAATAGTATTGTTCGCAGCTGAAAACATTTGCAACTTACAGCTTTGTACTCCTGTAGTTCTAGTCTTAGTCGTGCCAGCTCCGCTCTTAAGGCTCGCACTTGCTGAACATTTTGTTCTTGATTAGCAGTCACACGATTCTTTATGTTGCGAGCCCGGTTTGCATACTTCAATGTATTCAGGGTTTCCATGAAATCACGATCCGATGGAGAGACACAGGCTATCATCATGGTCTGACTGAAATGTTTAAGGAAAAACAGAAGAGTTAAGAATGCTGGATAACTTAAAAAGAGGGTTTAAATCAAGGCTACTATTATTAGTCTAAAGGTAAAATTTAACCATTGGGATATAGCTCTTATAAAACAGACAACAACTATAAAAGGTATACTAAAGCAGTTAAAAATATCAATCAGATTGCAGCCCTTACAAAAGAGTTCTGTGGCTTAACTGTCAATCATAACCCTTATACAACGTATATGTTTATGCAGCATGATCTGAGTACAACTGTGGTAAATTCAGATGATCGGACATTATTTGAAAAGACACAGCTCTGTCTATATAGGGTTTCATAGCCGATAATGTATATCAGATCAAAAACCAATCCATGAGCTGGAAAGAACTGCTTGTAGAGCTCAGAGACAGGATTGTGTGGAGGCACAGATCTAGAGAAGGGTACATAAAATTTGTGCTGCGCTGAAAGTTCGCAGGAGCACAGTGGCTTCTATAATTCTTAAATGGAAGATGCTTGGAACAACCAGGACTCTTCCTAGAGCTGAACTCCCCACCAAACTAAGTAATCAGGGGAGATGGCCAAGCATCCAGTGACTGGCTGAGCTCCAGAGTCCTGTATGCAGATGGAAGAAACTTCCAGAAGGTCAACCATTGAAGTAGAATGACTTCTTCAGGTATACAGTGCTTATATATTCCCGGCCAAATTGAATATATGATGCATGCATCTTAAGGACCAAGGACGTACCAGTACGTCCTGAGTCCGCTCCCGTTCTATAGCGAAGGAAGCAAAAGTTCACACCGGTCCGGTGCAAACGGAATAGGGATGATTCACAGCGCTGTCCACACTCAGGTAAATTAAAGTTCTTTTATTTCTGTATTTCAGTGCAAGTAACGCGTTTCAAGGACGCTCCGTCCTTTTCATCAGACATCATGTCTGATGAAAAGGACGGAGCGTCCTTGAAACGCTTTACATGTACTGAAATACAGAAATAAAAGAACTTTCATTTACCTGAGTGTGGACAGTGCTGTGAAACACCCCTATTCCGTTTGCACCGGACCGGTGTGAACTTTTGCTTCCTTGTCTTCCCACGCTGCTGCCTGCTGATGTCCACATTAGATCTACCTTCACCTCCGAAAGGAGATCATGTTCATGGGAGTTGTGCCTCTATTTGCCGCACAACCTGATCTGGTGAGTCCTTCTTAAACCCAGGGGCTCTCCCTTTCCTAATATTCGTCCTACACATTGGAGCGCTCTGTTTTCCCTTTATTTCTTCCCGTTCTATAGCGTCATAGCGAGTCGGGCTAAAGTGAAAATACAACGTTGCCGGCTAGCTCGGGGGGCTGTTCGGCAAACACCAGTTACATCTGTTTGTTTGGGACATAGTAGCAATTTACAGGGGTGAATTTCACAAGGATCAGCCCTGTTAATACGTTGTTCGTAATTATTACATTGGTTTCAGCAAATAAAATCTTTAACAATATTTTAAGAAATATGTCTGGTCAAGGAATTGTGTGTCCTAGTTGCTCTGTTTCCTCATCTCTGTCTTTGCTTCAACCCCTTACTGCTACGCAGATGGACAGTACAAGCCACAAGTAGGAGTTGTGTCACAGTCAGCCTTTGGATCGTGTTGCTGAGGTGGTGAAGGGGGATGCAGTGGACAAGCATAGCACTAGTTGGACTGGTAGTGGTAGGCATGGTGGGTATACTGTAAGGCAATATAGTGGATGTGTAGAAGGGAAACAAGGAGGTCACGATGACACATCAGAAGTTCTTACTGAGAGGAGTGGTGAGGATGATCAAGTTGAGTTTAAAGAGGAGGATGTCAGCAGTCTGAGCAGCTCAGGAGCGAGTGCTGGGCCTTAAGTATTGAGATAAAAACGTTTTAGGATGGGGCACAGTCGGGTGGTTATGTACCTAGCTATTTATTTACATGATGCAGGAAAGCAGACACAGTGCCATATCTGCAGAGAGAAAGTAAGGCACAGGCAGGCTCCGAATTTAGAAATTAGGCCTCTATGTCAGCACATGGAGAGGTATCACAAAACCTGGCTAGAAGTATACCTAGTCCACCAATGCCTGTTGTCTGGTGGCTAGAGCTAACTGTACCTCACCACTGCCTGCTGTCTGCAGTTAACATTAGTACCCGCTGTGCACAATCATGTGATACAGAGGGCAGACCACTCCATGCAGTTGTCTGTGCGCTATTTACTACCAATCCCTGTAGTCCGCCATCACCCTTGCTGTTGCTACTTTCAGTCCAAAAAATAGTTTTGTCCCAGGTGCTAGATCATGCTGTCAAACATTCCTGGATCTTACTTGTGCCTGGTCTCAGTGTGATTCATACATCTGTTATTTCCAGCCAGGCAAGGCCTGGGTGACCTGGCTAGGGCAAACTTTTCAAAAAAAATAGTTTTGTCAAAGGTGCTAGATCTTGCAATCAAACATTCCTGGAGAGTACTTGTGCCTGGTCTCAGTGTGATTCATGCATCTGTTACTTCCAGCAAGGTCTGGTCTGCCTGGTTGGCAAAACTGACAAAAGAATCTTTTTTGGACCAGTTACCTCCGGCCAGGCGTGGTCCGCCTGTCTGGAACAATTGACCAAAGAAATTTTTTTAACCTGTTACTTTCAGCCAGCCTGGGTCAACTGGCTAGGGTAAAATTTGAAAGAAAAACAAATTTTGTCCATGTTTGGCATACATGCATGATTTTGCTGTCAAACATTCCTGAAGTACTTGAGCAGGTCTCATTGATGTGAAAATCTTTTAGGAACCTGTTACTTCCAGCCAGGCCTGGGTCGCCTGGCTGGTAAAATTAGAAAAAAAATATGTGCCAAATGATACTGATTACGCATTACTACCACTACCACTGCTGTACGCTAGATACTACTAGTAACATCAGTTCGCCACCTCCTGCTGTCCACTGGCTGATGCCAGTAACACCAGTATGCCACCTCCTGCTGTCCGCTGGCTGATGCCAGTAACACCAGACCGCCACCTCCTGCTGTCCGCCGGCTGATGCCAGTAACACCAGTCCGCGAACTCCTGCTGTGCACCGGCTAATAACAGTCCGCCAATTCTGTAGCTACTTGCAAAAAGGGATCAAGGCACTGCATCTTCCAATACCTTTGTGTGCATTTTAACACTGGCAGGCATGTAACGTCAACCAGGGATACTTTATGCCGCTTGATTTTTAGTATAAATGGACCTAAAAAAACGCCGGCACAATAATGAAGCTGTTAGTTACCAATGGTTACCACGTCACCATAACTGGTCCTTAAAACCACTTTACTTTAAACTACTTGAATATATTCCTAGCAGTGTTAAACAGGCTTAAGAGCTGTTAGGCAGTGTTGGAAATGTGTTTGGGGCTTATTTAATTGCTTGTTCGTGTTGAACCGAACCGAATTGAACCAACAACAACAAAAAAGTTCAGCAAAACCAGTGAGTTTAACTTTTCAAAAGTTTGCTCATCTGTATCCTGGAGAAAGCCGCAGTCAGCGGAGGATAGGCATTCCCCTGTGCTGTATGGCCATCTTTCCAGTTCACTGAAGGACCTGAAGAGGAGGTGGGCCCAAGCAGAGGCAGCAGTGCCATGAAGGATGGTTTGTGCGCATGTCCTCTATACTCTGGAAAACGTTTCAAAGGTAGAAAGAAATGTGATATTGGCACTAGCGGGTCCAGGGGGTGGGAGTGGTCTTGATGCAGCATCTGGCTCTCATTCTTCCCATCAGCACTGGCCAGGGTTCTTTTGAGAGGTTGCTGCCGCAGAGCACAGCTCAGGCAGGTCTCAACTGGCATGTTAAACCATGCCCTCTACCCCTCCTGCCAACCCACATTGTTTTAAAAATAGCTGGACAAGAAGATTAAAATTTATTCTGCTTCTTATCTTCTTCTCTTTGCCTGGCTTGACTATTTGCTAATAGAAAACTACCCATCAATCCAGCTGAGCAAGGTGAGAAGACAAAATACACTTTTTTTTTCCTGTGCACAGAACTCTTTTCAACTAAAGTGGGGGGTTACAAGGGCTAGCATTTCATACGCTGATCTAAAGAATTGCACAAGATTTATCAAGAGATGCATGCCTCTTGATAAATCCATGAAGGTAACATAAAAAATGTTGAAACTTAACCCCTGGATAGAAGGCGCTTCTCCAGGACATTAGAAAAAGCATATTTTATTGGTCAAACAACGTGTTTTGAACCTGGACCAGAATCTTCGGTAGGTATGACGATATGCGTTTTCTAAATTTACTTATGCTTTACTTATGCTTTTCAAAATTTACTAACGTCCAGGAGAAGCGCCTTCTATCCAGGGGTTAAGTTTCAAATTTTTTTATTTTACCTTCATTGTGCAAGACCGGATTGATAGGACAACCCTGGGGCAGCTCATCTGATTTTCTATATCCACACGCTACTGTAGGTGTTGTACTCTTTGTGCAACACCTAAGGGTAAAGGGCCCAGCTTGTGCCATTTATTCTTTATTTTCCATAACTGTCTTCACGAGGGGCGCACCATGTTTTTTTTCTTTCCTCTTTTTATCTTTCCTCTTTTCCAGGCACATGTGAGGTTGCCCTGTGCAGCTGTAGATTTCAACTGTAAATTTTAGTCAATTTGGCATACAGGTGACCATGCCACTTCACCCCAATACACACTTCCTCTGACAATGATTGCACTAAAATGATACAACTATTTGTCAGTTTACACCAAGCTAAGACATTAAAGTAAATACAGATAATGAAGCAGCACTCCAAACGGATTAAAGGGGTATTCCAGGCAAAACCTTTTTTTATACATATCAACTGGCTCCGGAAAGTTAAACAGATTTGTAAATTACTTCTATTAAAAAATCTTAATCCTTCCAATAGTTATTAGCTTCTGAAGTTTTCTGTCTAACTGCTCAATGATGATGTCACGTCCCGGGAGCTATGCATGATGGGAGAAAACCCCTATAGGAACTGCACAGCTCCCGGGACGTGAGTCATCAGAGAGCAGTTAGACAGAAAACAACAACTCAACTTCAGAAGCTAATAACTATTGGAAGGATTAAGATTTTATAATAGAAGTAATTTACAAATCTGTGTAACTTTCCGGAGCCAGTTGATATATTAAAAAAAAGTTTTGGCCTGGAATACCCCTTTAAATCTATTGGTGTTTATTCACTCATCACAACAAAAGGTGCAATGTTTCGGTCCACACTCCGGACCTTTTTCAAGCATCACCTTGATGATGCTTGAAAAAGGTCCGGATTGTGGAATGAAACATTGCACCTTTTGCTGTGATGAGTGAATGGACACCACTGGATTGAATCCATTTAGAGTGCCACTTCATTATCTTTATTTACTTGGATTTCTTGGAACTGTGAGTCAAGCCCCCTGGAGCCGTGCACCCATTAGGACTAGAAGTCCTTTACTGTGCCAGTCCATTCCTTGCTTCTTGTAAGCTCAGACATATGGCACAGATTTATCAAGCTGTGCGAGAGAAAAAGTGGAGTGATTTTCCCACAGCAACCAATCACAGCTCAGCTTTCACTTTACCAGAGCTCGTAAGCTTAGCTGTGATTAGTTGCTGTGGAAAAATCACTCCACTTTTCCTCTCACATTGTTTGATAAATCTGGGCATATATGTCTTCTCTGAAACTATGCAGTATTTTACAATACAACATAGGTCATTGTACTGAGATGAACAGTGCTAGTAAGAAAGAGTCTTGATTACCTGTTACCGCCCAGTGAGTCCTGCAGCAATCGAGTGAGTTTTGAATCTCTGTAGGGGACATGAAGAATCTTCTTACTCTGATCTCCAAGGGCACTGATGACATTTCCCAGGGCAAGCTGTAAGAAGAAAGATCCACAATGCAATCTCTGCTAATGTACATCATTATCACAATAAAATTGATAGCATAAAGATGAGACCACGAAAAACAAAAGGAGCAAATTACAAGTGAAAATTTACCACCATATGATATAATGCAGGACAAATTTGTATTTTTAACTTCAGCTATGACTCACCAATTTGGGATTTTTTTTCTATACTATAATTGTCACAAAATTTTATGAGATGGACAAACTCATGTAACAGTACTTGCTACATGTTGTTTCAACAAACTATTCATAACTCAAAAATACAGGGAAATAAATCTATTGAATAAAAAAATATATATATCAAAATGTTAAGAAAACTAAAATAGGGACAATGTAAAAATAAAATACAGTGGTGAAATTTTACTATTTTGCATGTACAACCTTTTTGTCTCTTTTGTACAAATGTTCGGTTCACAGAAGTTACATCTTATCTACTATTTTAAATGGCAAGGGCATACATTGTAGGCACATACATGCTTCAGAGTTTTTGCTCCCAATAAGGGGTATGGCTACATGGATTTATGTTTTCCCAACAAATTTACTAAAGAAATAGGCACATTTCTGATACCAGCTACATACAAAAATAAGAGGAAATGTAAAATGAGATTTAACCCCTTAAGGACTTTACGTTTTTCCATTTTCATTTTTTCTTCATCACCTTCTAAAAATCATAACGCTTTCAATTTTGCACATACAATTCCATATGATGGCTTATTTTTTGCACCACCAATTCTACTTTGCAGGGACATTAGTCATTTTACCAAAAAATCCACAGCGAAAGGGAAAAAAAATTCATTGTGCGACAAAATTGAAGAAAAAATGAAATTTTGTAAATTTTAGGGGCTTCCATTTCCACGCAGTGCATTTTTTTGGTAAAAATTAAACCTTATCATTATTCTGTAGGTCCATACGGTTAAAATGATACCCTACTTATATAGGTTTGATTTTGTAGTACTTCTGAAAAAAATCATAACTGCATGCAGGAAAATTTATACTTTTAAAATTGTCATCTTCTGACCCCTATAACTTTTTTATTTTTCTGCGTACTGGCCGGTATCAGGGCTCATCTTTTGCGCTGTGTTCTGAAGTTTTTATCTGTACCATTTTTGCATTGATCAGACTTTTTGATCGCTTTTTATAAATTTTTTTAATTATATAAAAAGTGACAAAAAATACGCTATTTTGGACTTTGGAATTTTTTGCGCGTACACCACTGAACGTGCGGTTTAATTAACAATATATTTTTATAGTTCGGACATTTACACACGCGGCGATACCACATATGTTTATTTTTATTTACACACTTTTTTTTTATGGGAAAAGGGGGGTGATTCAAACTTTTATTAGGGAAGGGGTTAAATGACTTCTATTAACTTTTCACTTTTTTTTTTGCAGTGTTATAGCTCCCATAGGGGGCTATAACACTGCACACACTGATCTTTTACCCTGATCCCTGCAAAGCTGTAGCTTTGCATGGATCAGTGTAATAGGGGATTGATTGCTCAAGCCTGTAGCTCAGGCTTGGAGCAATCAAACGCCGATCGGACAAGACAGAGCAAGGTAAGGGGGCCTCAGCTCGTGTCCTAGCTGATCGGGACATCGCAATTTTATCACGATAGTCCCAATCAGCCCGACTGAGCTGTCGGGAAGCTTTTACTTTCATTTTTGAAAATGTGATCAACATTGATCGCCGTGTCTGAAGGGTTAATAGCGCGCAGCACAACGATCTGTTAGCCCAGGGTCCCGGTTATGAATAGCAGACAAGACCAACCCGGTGTGATGCGGGGTCACGGCGTGACCCCGTTTTAAACACTGGGACCAGGCGCAGAGCGTACAGGTAAGCCCTCAGTCCTTAAGGGGTTAAGTAGTTAATCTGTTTTCCCTTAGTCTTGTCAGCAGCACAATCATAGGTTAACACTGTGAGCTTGCAGGAGATAGGAAATTAATTAATTAATTAATTAATTAATTAATTAATAGCATCTCCCCAGTGTATATTTGTTCCTTTCCCCCACAGCTCAGTGAGTAATTCTAAAGGAACAATTATAATAATTGAACCCAAGGGAGGGAAGATTGTGCTGCTGACAAGACTAAGGGAAAACAGATGAACTACTTAAAGGGGTACTCTGGTGGAAAACACATTTTTTCTACTCAACTGATGGCAAAAAGTTAAACAGATTTGTAAATTATCAAGGTAGAGGTGCAGGGAGAGCACACATGGGGAACAATATCACCTAATGGTGTCTGCAGCATGGTCCGCGGTGACCTCCGATACCAAGATATGAAGTATCAACTAGAACAACAATAAGAGACGTAGGTGCACTCACCACAGAGTTAAGACTGTCACATCTCGGTGTCCAGTGTCGGGTAGCCGGGTCTCGGCATTCGGCGCTGGTATCTTGTGACGCTCAGAGGCTTGCCATGTCAGGAACTGTCCAGAGAAGGAGCAAATCCCCATAGCAAACCTCTCCTGCTCTGGACAGTTCCTGACATGGACTCGGTCTGAAAACCCTCTGGCCCTTAATATTACTCTTCCAATCTCCACACTGTTAGATGGAATGCTTTCAGGTTGGGACACAACTGTGTCCCCTGCCACACCAGATTTTGCCATAGAGGGAGCTTCCAATAATTTTCCCTGCTTATTGACATAAGAAAGGAGAATCAAGATCTCTTCGGCCAAAACAAGGTAACTGCTAATACCGAGGCCTGATCCTGTTTGATTTTGATGAAGAAACAAAGTTAGACGACTGGTTACTGGAACCTGCTGATTGTCCTGTCAAAAGTCCTGATTCTTGGACAAATTATCGCTATGGTGGAAGGAACCAGCACCTCTACCTCTACCAGATGGTCTTGAGAAAAAAGAAAAACAGGTGCGCTCCTAGTGCAATATTGTTAGCTAGAATTTGGCCCAAAAAGGTAAATTAAGGCTTACAAGAAAGGGTTGCGCTAAGAGCACAACACATCTGCAGGCATGTAAACTCCTTCTGATGTCGAGGTCAGCTGCTCCAGAGTCCCTTTTGGGCGACTGTTGTCAAACCAAAACTTATGTAGGCAATGTGGATATTGCGTTCCAGCAATAAAAAATAGGGACTTTATCCAGGCGCTTCCCCTCCAATTGGAAATCGTAGGAACAACCAGTTACTTTTAAAACATGGTTATTTTTATTTCTGTGCAACATAAAAGTTTCGAGACCTAGGACGGTCTCTTCATCAGGCATCATACCAACAAATGACAATGTGATCTTAAAAAAACCGGGAAGACTGTACCACCGGGTCAGGGGTCATCGGACGTCACACACAGAAAATAAATCAATAAATATGCAGACGATACAAAAGTTGGCTCAAACCCCTAAACCATAAATGGGGACTTAATAAAAACACGGGTTTTCTATAAAAAACGATAAAATTAATAGTTGTGACAAACATTTACTGTATGTTACAAAAAGGAGAAGGAAAGAAAGGTATACCTAATAAAGTGGCCATACCCAATGCATTCACTGGTACTGAGATCGCTGTCTGAGCGGTGCGAAAAAGTGCTTTTTGCAGCGCTGGGTGTACTCGATCCAGAGCCCGCGCTGTTAGGTCCCCGTTGTAAGGATCCAAAATGAGGCTGTGACCGGCCATGACCGTTCCCTCGTAATGAATGAAACTCAGATTGAGGCAGTAAACGGCCGTAAACACACAAGCGTAGTAAAGTTGCTACGGCAGCTTGTAACCCAGGAGATCTTCTCTTGCAGAGTATGGTAAGTGTCTATCTGGTCTCCAAAGCATGTTAATTTGTGTTTAGCGAGTAGAATTATACTAATCGTAATATATATGATGATTAAATAGAATAAAACTGTTGTTAGTGATGATATAAATTATTATAAAGTGTAGAACAGATACAAATAATTAATTGTAAAATAATCATAAATGAATCGCTATGCTGGGGTATACAGTTTTGGAGTTCCTCAGGGACATGGTCTATAGGGATAACCCTATAAATATTCTTCTGTTCCGGATGCACTATTGTGCAGTGCTTGGAAACTCCATGCAAGAGGAATTTATTCCTCACATTTTGTCTGTGTTTATTAAGTCTGTTCCTAAGAGGTTGGATGGTCCTACCCACATACTGTAGTCCACACTTTCATGATTTAGTACAAAAAGAATTAGATTTATCGAACAAAACAAGTAAAAAAGACAGAACTAAAAATAACTTGTCCACAGAAGAAAAAAAGGCTCTAAGAAGTCTCAAAGAAAACAAAGAAATAGTGATTAGATCAGCAGATAAGGGTGGTGGAGTGGTTGTCATGGACTTTGAATATTATGAAGCTGAATCCATAAAAATTCTGTCAGACACTTGGATAGACTAAGTGTCTGGGCATCCACTTGGCAAATGAGGTTCAATGTGGATAAATGTAAAGTTATGCATCTGGGTACTAATAACCTGCATGCGTCGTATGTCTTAGGGGGGATTAAACTGGCAGAGTCACTGGTAGAGAAGGATCTGGGTGTACTTGTAGATCACAGACTACAGAATAGCATGCAATGTCAGGCTGCTGCTTCCAAAGCCAGCAGGATATTGTCATGTATAAAAAGAGGCATGGACTCAAGGGACAGGGACATAATACTCCCCCTTTATAAATCATTGGTACGGCCTTACCTGGAATATGCTGTTCAGTTTTGGGCACCTGTCCATAAAAGGGACACTGCGGAGTTGGAAAGGGTGCAGAGACGCGCGACTAAACTAATATGGGGCATGGAACATTTTAGCTATGAGGAGCGATTAAAGGAGTTACAATTGTTTAGTCTTGAGAAGAGACGTTTAAGGGGGGATATGATAAACGTATATAAGTATATTAATGGCCCATACAAAAAATATGGAGAAAAACTGTTCCAGGTTAAACCCCCCCAAAGGACGAGGGGGCACTCCCTCCGTCTGGAGAAGAAAAAGTTTAGTCTCAAGGGGCGACACGCCTTCTTTACCGTGAGGACTGGGAATTTATGGAACGGTCTACCTCGGGAACTGGTCACAGCAGGAGCAATTAACAGCTTTAAAACAGGATTAGATACATTCCTGGAACAAAATAACATTAATGCTTATGAAGAAATATAAAATCTCATCCCTTCCCCAATATCGCGCCACACCCCTACCCCTTAATTCCCTGGTTGAACTTGATGGACATATGTCTTTTTTCGACCGTACTAACTATGTAACTATGTAACTATGCAAAGTTTTATAAACGGGTCATAAATGACCCTTTCATCAAAAAAAATTGTAGTGAATACAATAATTTCATTAATCAAGGCTTCACAGCAATCTATCTCATTATATTGACCTTTACCTTCAAGATTACGTTACCAACCTTCCCAGTTATCTCCGCGACTCTACTCAGTTGATTGAGAAACTAATATCAATGCCCTGGGAACCTGGGCTACAACTTGTCACTTGTGATGTCACATCGCTCTACACCAACATCGAACATGATGTGAAGAAATTTTTGGACAATGATCCCAATTTATCAGAATCACACAAAACATTCCTCATTAACGGCCTCAGATTTATTTTAAAAAATAACTATTTCGTATACAACAAACAGACCTTCCATCAGCAACATTGTACGGCGATGTGGTCAAAGGTCGCACCCTCTTTCGCAAACCTATTTATGGGTGTTTTTGAGGAGATTCATATCAGTAATAACCCCAATTTCTCTTCAAATATTATCTTCTTCAAAAGATATATAGACGATCTCTTCTTTTTATGGAGAGGGTCAGACACATCTATAAAATACTCTTTAAAGGAATTGAATTCCAACCGGTGGGGAATTCAATTCACGCTGGAACATAGTGCAGAAGAAATCACCTTTCTGGATCTATGCATTGGACACACTGAAGCAAACTTTGTTACATCCACCCACTTTAAATCGGTGGATGTTAACAGCTATTTAGAGTTCAACAGTGCACACTACAAACCATGGCTCAAAAATGTGCCCTATGGACAATATAAGCGCATTAGAAAGAATTGTACTTCGGATAGCACCTTTCGGAACCAAGCTAAAATCCTCTCTGATCGTTTCGAAGAGAAAAACTACCCTGAGGCTATCATTAGGGATGCCTATATCAGGACAAAAGATTTAAAACAGAGTGACTGTCTGGAAACTAAACCAACCAGAGAGGATGATGTTGGACAGAAACTTAATTTTATCACTACCTTCTCTAGAACTGCCAAGAACATCAAAGACATACTAAACAAGCATTGGAATATTCTACAGAACAACTCTGCCTTAAAATCAGTTCTACCCATTAAACCAGCCGTGATCTATCGCAGGGCTGAAAAATATTTTAGCACCAAGTATAATAAAACAACATAAATTCACACAGAATAAAAACAAATTAACTCCCGGCTCCTATAGCTGTAACATGAAGCGCTGTCTATGCTGCAAGGAAATAGTCAATAAAAAATTGGAGTTCATGTCAAATAGCACTGGATAAATTTTTCCACTTAAACATAGGCTATCTTGTCAGTCCTCATACGTAGTCTATCTATTGGAATGTATGTGTGGACTACAGTATGTGGGTAGGACCATCCAACCTCTTAGGAACAGACTTAATAAACACAGGCAAAATGTGAGGAATAAATTCCTCTTGCATGGAGTCTCCAAGCACTGCACAATAGTGCATCCGGAACAGAAGAATATTTATAGGGTTATCCCTATAGACCATGTCCCTGAGGAAGCCACCAATCGATTTGATATACTAAAGAAGAAGGAAGTGTACTGGATGTACAAGCTGGGAACCATCTCGCCTAGAGGCCTTAATGAGGTAGTAGAAACCATTCTATAATAAACACTCCATTTTGTATGAAATACTTCATCAAAAACAATGTAACATATTTTGTTATAGCAATTCCTCTAATAACAGCATTACCTACTGTTGTGAATATTCCCAACAGACAATGGTCGGCCAACAACTCCAAAACTGTATACCCCAGCGTAGCGATTCATTTATAATTATTTTATAATTAATTATTTGTATCTGTTCTACACTTTATAATAATTTATATAATCACTAACAACAGTTTTATTCCATTTAATCATCATATATATTACGATTAGTATAATTCTTCTCGCTAAACACAAATTAACATGCTTTGGAGACCAGATAGACACTTACCATACTCTGCAAGAGAAAATCTCCTGGGTTACAAGCTGCCGTAGCAACTTTACTACGCTTGTGTGTTTACGGCCGTTTACTGCCTCGATCTGAGTTTCATTCATTACGAGGGAAGGGTCACGGCTGGTCACAGCCTATTTGGATCCTTACAACGGGGACCTAACAGCGCGGGCTCTGGATCGAGTACACCCAGTGCAGCAAAAAGCACTTTTTCGCACCGCTCAGAAAGCGATCTCAGTACCAGTGAATGCATTGGGTATGGCCACTTTATTAGGTATACCTTTCTTTCCTTCTCCTTTTTGTAACATACAGTACATGTTTGTCACAACTATAAATTTTATCGTTTTTTTTATAGAAAACCCATGTTTTTATTAAGTCCCCTTTATGGTTTAGGGGTTTGAGCCAACTTTTGTATCGTCTGCATATTTATTGATTTATTTTCTGTGTGTGACGTCCGATGACCCCTGGCCCGGTGGCACAGTCTTCCTGGTCTTTTTAAGATCACATTGTCATTTGTTTGTATAATGCCTGATGAAGAGACGGTCCTAGGTCTCGAAACTTTTATGTTGCACAGAAATAAAAATAACCATGTTTTAAAAGTAACTGGTTGTTCCTACGATTTCCAATTGGAGGGGAAGCGCCTGGATGAAGTCCCTGTTTTTTATTGCTGGAACGCAATATCCACATTGCCTACCAGATGGTCTTGACTGCCTTGATCTGGGAGGGGATCTGTCTCTAGGTGGAGGTCTTCAGAAGGGTCTAGATACCTGTGGCAAGGATTTCCCTTTTTTATCGGACAGGTCAAACATAATTTAATCTAGCTCAGGCTAAAATAATCTCCGTTAGTATCTCGGATTACATAGGTGATACTTTGAGGGGTTATCACCTCCTCAAGGATGGAGCCAGAGTGACCTCCTCCCAGCAGTTGATAAGGCCATGGTTTCTGCAGCAAACTTCAACTGTTGGTTGGCTGCAACAAAAAGGTAGTCAGCTAGATTTACATGTTTGAAGGCTGATAATATATCGTCCCTTTGTACAACACCATCAACGTCCTCTTGCATTTTGTTCAACCATTTTCTTAATGTAAATGATACATCATATGTAGCAAAAGCGACAGCACTTTGACATGACGCAGCGGTGTTAGATCTTTTAAAGGCTACATCGACTCTACGGTCCATCAGATCTGTCAATATGGAACCATCCTCAGCAGAACTAGAGATCTTTTTGATAGTTTTACCTCTTACTGTGCAATGACGTCTGCAGCTGTGAAGCCGAGGGGAACGCCACTTCCAGGAGGACTTAGTAAGCGGCGCATGCGCAGTACTATAAAAGGAGCAGGGAGGGGGTTTATGAATATTGATGAGCTGGGCGCAGCGTCCACCTGGCGAAGATGACGTCAGGGTGCCTGAAGCTCGGATCGGAGCTCTGCCCATGCCCCAAGGTCCTCATTAGCATATATAGAAAAAAGCAATTTGTGGAGGAACGTCTGGGCGAATTTACACAATGTGAGTACCGTTTTAATCAGCATCACCCGCACTAAAGGCCTGTGTAAGAAGTTTAGTGCGGGTGATACTACTGACAGATTTCCTTTATGGACGCAGCCTTTCTTTTGCAAATCTGACCTGTGTCATTTTATGCATTAATAACTCTGGGATGCTGCTACCAAACTCCAAAAATGGGCTGGACAAAATTATTGACAAAATTGTGGAAAAATACGTTTTTTTCAAGCATGTGATGCTCCTTTAAACTCACCTGGGGCAAGTAACAGGTGTGGGAAATATAAAAATCACACCTGAAAGCAAATAAAAAGGAGAGAAGTTCACTTAGTCTTTGCATTGTGTGTCTGTGTGTGCCACACTAAGCATGGACAACAGAAAGAGGAGGAGAGAACTGTCTGAGGACTTGAGAACCAAAATTGTAGAGAAATATCAACAATCTCAAGGTTACAAGTCCATCTCCAGAGATCTAGATTTGCCTTTGTCCACAGTGTGCAACATTATCAAAAAGTTTGCAATCTATGGCACTGTCAGAAAGCTGGGTTTGCGTCCGAGATCTTGGGTCTTCCAGCAGGACAATGACCCCAAACATATGTTAAAAAGCACCCAGAAATGGATGGCAACAAAGCTGGAGTCCAGATCTAAATCCCATTGAACACCTGTGGAGAGATATAGATATAAGAGAGACCTGGAGCAGTTTGCAAAGGAAGAGTGGTCCAACATTCCGGCTGAGAGGTGTAAGAAGCGTATTGATGGTTATAGGAAGCGACTGATTTCAGTTATTTTTTTATCAAAGGGCGTGCAATCAAATATTAAGTTGAGGGTATCAATAATTTTGTCCATCCCATTTTCGGATTTTGGTGTGACATTATGTCCAATTAGCTTTTTTTCCTCCCTTTTTTGGTTTAGTTCCAATACACACAAAGAAAATGAACATGTGTATAGCAAAACATGTGTTACTGCAATCCTTTTCTGTGAGAAATACTTTATTTTCCTGAAAAATTTCAGGGGTGCCAACATTTATGGCCATGACTGTAAAGTACCTTGTGGGCGCACTACAGTGCTCAAGAGGGAAGGAGCAACTCTGAGATTTTGTAGGGAGAATTTTGCTGAAATGGTTTTTGGGGGGCATGTCGCATTTAGGAAGCCCCCATGGTGCCAAAAAGCAAACAAAACCACATGGCACACTATTTAGGAAACGACACCCCTCAATGAACGTAAAAAGGGAACCAGTGAGCCTTAAAACCCCACACGTAATTTACAATCTTTCGTTAAAAGTGGGATGTGAAAATGAAAAATTTAATTTTTTTCACAAAAATGCTGGTGTTACCCCAAATTTTTCAATTTCACAAGGGGTATTAGGAGAAAAAGTCCTCCAAAATGTGTAACCCCATTTCTTCTGAGAATGGAAATTTGGCTTTAAGAGAGAGAATTTTGCTAAAAAGGTTTTTGGGGGGCATGTTGCCTTTAGGAAGTCCCCATGGTGCCAGAACAGCAAAAAAAACAAATGGCACACTATTTGGGAAACTACACCCCTCAAGTAATGTAACAAGGGGTACAGTGAGCCTTAACATCCCACAGGTGTTTGACGAACTCTCGTTAAAGTGGGACATGAAAATTTTTATTTTTTTCACTAAGATGCTGGTGTTACTCAACATTTTTCATTTTCACAAGAGCTAATAGTAAAAAAAAAAGGCTTTTGGACAGAGAATTTGGCTGGAATTGAAGCCATGTGCGTTTACAAAGCCCCCATAGTGCTAGAACAGTGGAACCCCCCACACATGTGACACCATTTCGAAAACTACACCCCTCAAGGAACGTAACATGGGGTTACGAAACACGAGTATTTACACCTCAGAAATGTTTTGAACAGTGGACATAAAAAAATTAAAAATTTGATTTTTTGCAGTATAATGTTGGTGTTACCTCAAATTTTTTATTTTCACAAGGGGTAATGGGAGTAATTGGGCTACAAATTTTGGAAGGCTTTTTCTTCTGAGTAAGGAAATACCCCATATGTGAACGTAAAATGCTCTGCAGTCGCACAACAGGGCTCATAAGAGAAGGAGCGCCATTGGTGCTTTTGGAGATAGAATTTGGCTGTCTTTGAAGTCGGGGGGCCATGTGCGTTTACATGGTGCCAGAACAGTGGATCCCCCCACATGTGACCCCATTTTGGAAACTACACCCCTCGAGGATTGTAACAAGGGGTGCAGTGAGCATCTACACTGTACTAGCATTTGACAGATTTGTGGGACAGTGGGTTGTGTATATGAAAAACTTTTCATTTTCGCAGACCACTGTTCCAAAAATCTTTCAGACACCTCTGTGGTGTAAATGCTCACTGCAACCCCTTGTTACATTTCGTGAGGGGTGTAATTTCCAAAATGGGGTCTCATGTGGGTGGTTTTTCTTTTGGGTTTATGTCAGAAGCGCTGCAATTATCAGCCACCCCTGTGCAAAAAAAACTATTTGGGCCTCAAATGTACATGGTACACTCTCACTCCTGAGGCATGTTATGCGCCCGCAGAGCACTTTACACCAACATATGGGGTATCACTGTACTCAGGAGAAAATGCGCTACAAACTTGAGGGTCTTTTTCTCCTTTTACCTTTTGTGAAATGTAAAAGTATGGGGTTACACCAGCATGTTAGTGTAGAAAATGTAATTTTATTTACACTAACATGCTGGTGTAGCCCCCAACTTTTCTTTTTTCACAAGAGGTACAATTAGAAAAAGCCCCCAACATTGTAAAGCAATTTCTTCTAAGTACAGAAATACCCCATATGTGGCCCTAAACTGTTGCCAGGCAAATGTGACAGGGCTCAGGAGTGAGAAAGCTCCATGCTTATTTGAGGCCTAAATTAGTGATTTGCATAGGAGCGGCTTACAGTTGCAGAGCTTTACTTACATGTGGTGTAGCAAAACACCACAGATAATAAAGCTTCCCCTACTGCAGTGTTTCCCAACCTGGGTGCCTCCAGCTGTTGCAAAACTGTGACTCCCAGCATGCTCTACTGTGTTGATCCAGAGGAAGGCAAAAAACCCTTATGAGGCGAATGCTAATTTGACCCATGCCAGGGAGAAAAATTCCTTCCCGACTCTGGCAGAATAAATCCCTCGATCAATGTTCTTGGGACTTTTTGGGGATTATTACAACCAGGGACTGGAATGTCCCTGTGTTGCCATTGCATCGGAAAAGCGCTGTACATAGCCGTGGTCCAAGCTCATGTACAATGCCACCAACACATTGGAAAAGAATAAAAGCATTGTACAATGCCACATGGCTCATGTAAAAAAGCACAGTTAATTTGGGGAAAGATATAATAATAGGGTAAATCATAAATTTTGTACTCCATAGACGTATGGTACGCCTTGAAGTATTCTTTGATGTCGAGGCCTGGTTATTCAGGACAGGTGTCACACTGGAAATTTGCGTCCTTTTTTATCCCTTTTTTTAGAACAAACTCGGCATCTTTTCTGTGACCGTACCTTCTTCCCCTGGGCCCACTCCATTCTGGTCGCCAAAGATAAGGGCCTTGATCACTACCTCCTGAAACTGAAGGAATGTTCCCGTGTTGCTAGCACTTCGAAATAGTACAAAAGCATTGTACAATGCTGTCTGGACCATGTACACCGCTACTTTTTTGTACCATCTTCTGGTTTTGCGCATGGCGCTATAAGGTCTGAGGACCTTATGTGTGTTTTGCTTGCACTTTATTTCAAAAAGTGTAGTGTGTTTTTTACGGTAACAGTAAAAAAAAGAAAAAAAACGCTGAATGCTGATCAGTGAAGTGCTTCACTGATCAGCGCTCAGTTCTCGCAAGATGCACAGAATAGTTTAAAAAAAAATCTAAAAACTGCAAAGAAAAAAAAAAAAAACCTTACACCCCCAGAAAAGCTGATCAGTAAAAAAAAAGTTTAGTGATCAGCAATCACGGTCCAGCCACGCAGGACCAAGCTGTTGTTGGTGGCAAAAAAAAAAAACTGGGGTGAGGCAGCAGCACCATAAAGTACTGTCTGGGTCAGTCAGATGACCCCCAGACAGTACAGGGGTGAAGATGCAAACAGCTTTTTTTTTCTCCCTACCTAACCTCTCCCTGCCTCCTGTAACCTGTCCCTCAACACTCACCACAGCAGGTTGGGGGGGGGGCGCAGCTCTGCTCTGTTCACTGACCCAAACTGAAGTGAGTGGGCAGAGCAGAGGAACGGGAATTCAGATTGGACGGTCGGTCGAAACCGGCCAATCCCATCGATCATGTCCCGTACAGCCCCAATCACCTCTATCTACCGGGTCACAGGAGACCCAATTGGCCCGGAAGATGGATGATTCTCCGGTCAGAATTGATGGGCGAATCACAACGATCACTGTAATGGGGGGGGTCTCAGACTGATAACAGCAGCCAAGGAACGCAGCGTCGTACGGCGCTGTGTCACTTAGCAGGGCCGTACATTTACAGTGCTCGTCCTTAATGGGCTAAAGGTTGACACAAAAGACAAAACACAACAAGCAGTTAACTGAGCAAAGCTGTGCTGCTGCAGACCTGTATGATCGCAATACAAAGTGCAAATAGGGCAAAGTGCCCTAAACACAGCATAGTGTTTGCGGAGTAAAGCGCTATGTTTAGGGCACTTAAGGGCACTTTGCATAGGTATTGCGATCAGACAGGTCTGCCGCAGCACAGCTTTTCTCAGTTAACTGCTTGTTGTGCTACTATTATTTTGGTTTAAGCAAACACCGGTTACATCTGTTTGTTTGGGACATAGTAGCGCCTTAAAGGGGTACTCCGGTGAAAACCTTTTTTCTTTTAAATCAACTGGTGGCAGAAAGTTAAACATATTTGTAAATTACTTCTATTAAAAAATCTTAATCCTTCCAGCACTTATTAGCTGCTGAATGCTACAGAGAAAATTCATTCATAGCAGATGTATGCTAAGGGCAGCATGGTGGCTCAGTGGTTAGCACTGCTGCCTTGCAGTGCTGGGGACTTAGGTTCAAATCCCAATTAGGACAACAATAAGTAAAGCGTTATTATTATTATTATAATAATGTCAGCATAGAGAACTGTGCTTGTGATGTTATCAGAGAGCATTCCAAAAAGAAAAGAATTTCCTCTGTAGTATTCAGCAGCTAATAAGTACAGAAAGGATTAAGATTTTTTAATAGAAGTAATTTACAAATATCATGATATCCGTGAAGAGAAATGAAAATATCGGCACTCACCAGTGTGGCTGCAGGGTCTTTATTGAGACATACTCACATGCGGGGTACAGAAGAGAGGGGAGTGGGGGGACAAGTGGTGGCGACCGAGCTCTAGTTTCGCACACTTGGTGTGCGTCGTCCGGCCATGACCCATACTGCCTATGACTGCCTTATATGCAAGTGAACCTAGTGCTTCACCTATCACGCACCTGAACATCTCTCACATGATCAGGTGACGTGGTAGGGAGAGGTGTGTTAAAAGCAAAGATAGTTAGAAGCATGCTGAGAGCTCCGTTTTGTCGTTTAACCCTATGTTGCCTGTGGCATTAGTTTTAATGATCCATAGTGTCTCCACTCGTAGTAATTTTGATTCTATTCGTTCATACTTATTACATGACACTTTTTCTAATCCTACAAAGCGTAGTACATAAGGGTTATTATTATGGGCTTCTCTTACGTGGGCCTGCAGACGGGACGCTCCTGGCTTTCCAGCGCGTATGGTATAAAAATGTTCCCTGATACGCATCTGGAGCTGGCGTTTCGTCTGGCCTATGTAGAAGAAGCCACAGGGACATATTATAGCAGAGACAACATTTTTCGTGCGACAGGTAATTAACTCTTTAATAGTATGAAAGACTGCTCTTAGCCTTACGTGTTTAGTTTCCCAGCAATATCTGCATTGATTGCAGTTTTTACACTGGTGGGTACCTTTAGGTGTGATGTCACTAAGCCAGGTTTCTTTTTTCGCTGATGTATTGCTACTCTTAGATTTATTTCTCAATTTATCTCCTATAGTGAGGTTCTTTCTGTATGTTATGCGTGGTTTGTTTTCTGCTCTTTTTTTCAAATCCTCATCGGCTTCCAATAGAAACCAGTTTCTACGTATAGCTCGCTCTATCACTGGATTCATAGGAGTGTTTTGGAATACAAAGGTGAATCTTTCTTTTAGATTTTCCAACTTATTAAGTGGATTTTTATTTTTAAGTAGATCTTCCCTCTTAGTTATCTCTGCTTTATTTCTACCATAATTTATTACATCATCAGGATAGTTGCCTTTTTTAACCTTGTTACTAACTCATTAGCCTGTATTACATAAGTATCATTTTTACTGTTATTGCTTTTTAGGCGAATAAATTGCCCATATGGAATGTTCTTTTTTGTCATAAATCTGTGGGAGCTATTAAAATGTAGCAGTGTGTTTTTAGCTACAGTTTTTCTGTAATTTTCAGTAATTATACAGTTCCCTTCAATAAGGCAGCCGGAGTGGATGGTCGGCTAGCAGAGTAGCTCCGCACCACACACCCATTCTAGCGGCTAAAACTAGCGATTACCGCAGGGAACTAGGCTCCCTAAGTGTCGGAAACACTGCCTGACATGCCGGGAAGGAGAAAAAGAACCACCGGGCGCATTTTGCTGGCTAAATTCAGCTTTACCCGGGCGGCCCGTACCTCGCAAGTTGGCGCCGGCGGCTCTTCCCTCGCAACCTCTCCTGCGTCTTCAACAGCAGATGCACTGGAAAAGCGGCAACCAGACAGTACACCGCCACGCAGATCCCTGTCTGACCCAGAGCTATATCATCTCACTCCGGTGGAGGAAAGAAACAGAAGCAGACAAAGGCTCTCGTCCCGTTCTCCTGCTGAGGAGGCTCCCTCGCCAGCGGGCGGCTCTGAGCGGTCGCAGCACGACTCTCCTGTGCCATTGCCACTTAGCCAACCAGGGAAGTTGAATACTGCCTCTCCGACAACATCGCAGTCTCTTCGGCTTCAAAGTCTGCAGAAAGGTACGGAGGCACCTTTTATACTGAGTTCTACAGCAGGGGATGCAGCTTTGGACTCTATAACAGTAACCGGGGAGGCTTTGACAGACGTCTCCATGAAGGCTATGCTTATGGTATTGCGACGCTCAGTAATGTTGGATATGAATGCTGTGGTTGCTCCTGTCAGAGCTTCTGTGGAGGACCTGGGGGAGAGAGTGGACCACCTGGAGACTAAGTTTGAGGAGTTCTCTTCCTCACACAACATCCTCATAGACTCTCACACAGAACTAGATGAGGAAGTGGCGGCGCTTAAAGCAAAAGTGGCGGACCTTGAAGACCGCAGTCGCCGCAACAATATAAAATTGCCTGAATCTATTCCACCAGCGGACATACCAGAATACGTCCGCTCGCTGATTAAAGCGGCACTGCCATCATGCACTGACCAGGAGGCTGCAGTAGACAGAGCGCATAGGATACCTCGGCCGAGGCACCTCCCAGACACCACCCCCAGAGACGTATTGGCCAGAGTGCACTTTTTCACAACCAAAGAAAAAGTAATGGAACTTTCACGTAGACGGAATGGTTTACCAGCTCCGTATCATCAGATAGCGGTCTACGCAGATTTATCAGCGGCAACCCTTCAAGCGCGCAAACTGCTTCAACCAGTGACCCAAGCTCTACGTACAGCTAACATCGCATACCGTTGGGGCTTTCCGGTTCGGCTGCTGATCAAGAGGGGGAACTCCATACACAATATCCGTTCCCTAGATGAGGGACGTGCGCTTCTCCACACCTGGAATCTAGAAATGGCACAACCCGCGCAGCCATCCACTGCAGCAGCTCAAGCGCGGCTGACCCAGGACTGGTCTACAGCTTGAACGGTAGATGGCAGTAATTATGTTCCTTTCATATGAGAGGGATGTGGGGCCCTGTTGGTGACCTGTCCCCGTCCGGTTTCAGAGTGGACTGTTGCCCTCCTACAGATGCTGGTACCTTCCCAAGGTGCCATGCACTATTGTTTGTTTGTTTTATGTCACCAAAGGTAAATATAACCCTACATATATAGTAGGTAAAGGTATGTAATGGTAATTATGACACCAAAAAGAGAGCCATACCACAGAGTACACAGCAAAGTAATAGAGTATACAAAATCAACTTTATTAATACAATTTTAGTAATAAAAAATTTCAAATATTAAAATTGGAAAAGAGAATAAATAGGCACTGGTGAACAAAGATGTAGGGAAATGGTAGGACACAAATACATCAAAATACCTACACCTGAACCCCAACGATCGTTTCGCTGTTATGCCGCTTCAAGCCCCCTGAAGAAGCGGCATAACAGCGAAACGATCGTTGGGGTTCAGGTGTAGGTATGGTTTGGCACCCTTTATTGCATAGTTTTGGTTGGCAGCACCCTTGTATCCTACCAGCTATAGTGGCATTTACTCCTGATACTTGCATATTTTGATGTATTTGTGTCCTACCATTTCCCTACATCTTTGTATGTTCACCAGTGCCTATTTATTCTCTTTTCCAATTTTAATATTTCGCTGTTATGCCGCTTCACGCCCCCTGAAGAAGCGGCATAACAGCGAAACGATCGTTGGGGTTCAGGTGTAGGTATGGTTTGGCACCCTTTATTGCATAGTTTTGGTTGGCAGCACCCTTGTATCCTACCAGCTATAGTGGCATTTACTCCTGATACTTGCATATTTTGATGTATTTGTGTCCTACCATTTCCCTACATCTTTGTATGTTCACCAGTGCCTATTTATTCTCTTTTCCAATTTTAATATTTGAAATTTTTTATTACTAAAATTGTATTAATAAAGTTGATTTTGTATACTCTATTACTTTGCTGTGTACTCTGTGGTATGGCTCTCTTTTTGGTGTCACATTTGTTTGTTTTATGTTGTTTTTTACGTGTGATTTTTGTTTAAAGCTTAAGTATATGCCATCCTACACTACTGATTCAGACCTATGTGCCTTGCCTACTTTATGTGAGAGGGCGCGTGCTGGCTGGGCGGCGCGCTCACTCCTATTTCTATTGCTAACAAGCCTATATGTCGTATCTGAACTACTTGTACAATGGTGATAAAGCTAGCTAGTTTAAACGTTAATGGTCTCAATGCTCCTCACAAGCGTTCCCATTTTTGGAAGGAGGTCAGATCCCTGGGGTGTGATGTTGTCTGTGCACAGGAGACACACCTCCTCTCCAAGGATGCTCATAGAGTAAAGAATTCTAATTTTCCACATATCTATCAATCTCATTTCTCCTCCAAATCTAGGGGGGTGTTGGTGGGAATTAGAAATACGGTAGCCTTTCAGCTGCAGGAGATGGTGTCTGATCCTAAAGGGAGATTTATCATATTGCGATGCACGATCAATAACATACGTCTAACTTTAGTAGTGCTATATGCACCTAATAAGGGCCAAATTAGGTTTTTAAACAAACTTCTGACACTAGTTAACAGACAGACTTGGGGCTCCTTGGTGCTCTGTGGGGACTACAACACAGTAATGGAACCTTCTGTGGATTCGACCTCACAATCTAGATTACCCTCACTTTCTCTCTCATCTTGGGCGTGGAAGCATGAGTTATATGATGTCTGGCGCATTCACAATGCTCTAGCGAGAGAATATACCTTCTTATCAGCGGCGCATAATTCTTATGCAAGATTGGATATGTTCCTGGTGGGCAGCTCACTTCTACCGGCTTCGGCCAGCTCCTCGATAGAAATGATAACATGGACGGATCATGCAGCTATCACCCTGACTCTAGCTGATGAAGTATCATCCCCTCAAGCTCACATGTGGCGCATGAGTCAGTTTTTGCTGTCCCACCAGGAGCATTCCAAACGATTGCAGAGTGACATACAGGAATATTTCCTATCAAATCACCAGTCAGTTTCTTGCCCATTTATTTTATGGAACTGCCATAAAGCAGTAGTGAGGGGACTATGCATAAAATACGGGGCGACGCTTAAAAAGCAAAGAGATAATCAGATTAACCAACTGCTAACTCAAATAAGGGATCTGGAGGCAATTAACAAACTTACCCCTTCCACCACATTAGCGACTCAACTTGGGACCTTGAGACGTGACCTGCGATGCTTTTTGTTGACAGCTTATGAAAAAGCTTATAGAAAAACCAGAGCGACCTATTACGCTCAGGACAATAGAGCTGGGAAGCTTCTGGCTCACCGTCTCAGGGCTCAACACACACGCTCTCGCATACCTAAACTTATACACCCAGTTATTGGTGAAATGCATATTCACGCTATTGTTATTCAAGTATGTTGTGAACTCATTAAATAAAGCTTGCGTGCCGGTCCATATTAGGATGATATCGTCAACATAGCGATAATACATTTTTATGAAAGGGAGATATGGATTGGTGGTACTGTATATAAACCGATTTTCAAAACTACTCAAAAATAAATTTGCATAGGCACAGGAGACCGGTGTCCCCATAGGGGTGTCGGTCTTCTGTTTGTACCATCGTTCGCCATGCATGAAGGTGTTATTGTGAAGTACAAAATCAAGGCCCTCTGTCACGAATTCAATCATATTCTCAGAAACATTAGCTTGTGTGAGAGACTCTTTCACTGCCTGTATACCCGCCTCATGGGGGATACGGGTATACAGGCTAGTGACATCTATCGAACATAGACTATTCCCTCCTTCTACATGAACTTCTTTTAAAATTTGAAGAAGATGCTTAGTGTCCTTTACATGTGACAATATAGATGTTTGTAATGGGGTAAGAACCCAGTCTAGGTATTGAGACAAAAATTCGGTCGCTGAGCCGATCCCGGCTACTATTGGCCTGCCTGGGGGTCGGCTCAGCGATTTATGGACTTTTGGCAAGTGGTACCATCGTGCTGGTTTTGCAATATCAGGTAATAATTTTTCAGCATTTTTTTCTGATATAACCTTTCTAGTAACATATTTATGCAAGAATGACTTCACATTATTGAGAATTCTGGGGGTTGGGTCTGGGGGTGTATGTCTCAGTGTCAGCCAGCTGTCTGACAGCTTCCTCCATATATTTTGATGTATATTGCACTACGACACTCCCCCCCCCTTGTCGGCACGAATTACAGTAATATCCTCCCTTTTTTCTAACCATTTTAGTGCCATTCTTGACTGGAGAGATTCATGGTAGGATTCGGGTATATCATAGCTTTTACGTCTCTATTGTGACGGCTTTGACAAAGGAGTCTATACTACTGCCTTGTGTAACTGGTGGATTAAATTTAGATTTTTTCCCTTTATTGAAAAAACTATTCTCCTTACCAGGGTTATCAGTAGACTTCCTATCTTGCTCGAAACCTGTAGCTAACATAGCTATGCATTCTCTGTCTGTACCATCAGTATCGGGAGGGAAGAACCCTAGGGGACCTATACATATACGATTGTCACTCTCACATATCTGCTGACTAGATGTAGGTTTATTTGAGAAAAATTTATGTAAACTGATTTCTCGAGTGGCCCTTGCTAGGTCTATTTCGAAAGTAGTCTCATTGAAACATTCTGAAAGTCCATAATTAAGTCCTTTCGTGAGGAGGGATATAGTGGCTGAGTCCAGTGGTTCGGTGGTAAGATTGATGACATGGGAATTTAGGTTTTGTTCCTCCATGTTGCAGTCCTCTTCTTCTTTGGTTCTTGCATTGATGGGTCTTGGTCGGTTATTCTTTGCCTTTTGTCTTCCTCTTCTAATTCTTTTTCTTTCTCTAAAGGGATGGCTTCATATTTATTAGTAGATGTTTGTTCAGAATGTAGTGGCGTTTCCTTATGCGTTTTTTTCTCCGTTGTGCTATGGTGGCTTGTGGTTGGATTGTTATAATATTTATCTGTTTTGGGTTTGTGGTTTCTGGCTTTTTTATTTCCTGGTTTGTTCGCAGGATTCTTATTCTGCCAGATAAATTCCTCATTCTTATCATAGTCCCTTTTATCTCTGACAAATTTATCGCGCTTCTTAATTTTCAGATCTTCCTGTAATGGTAGCAATCTATCTTTTAATTTCTCTAAGAATAGGTTGGTTTGATCGGGTGATGATCTTTTAATGTATTCCAATTTTGCTTCCTGTAAACGTTCTGTGATTTTGTCGTGCTCTATGCGATTACGTGTGAGGACTATATGCAGTAGCTTCATAGCGTGTTCGTGATGAGCTTGGATCCATGTTTGAGTAAAAATAGCATCATCCTGGAAAATTGCCGGTTGCTTATACATACGTAAGCCTCTAGGGGCTCTGTCGCATTGCTCATACGATTGTAGTGAATGAATTGTCCAGAAGGATGCAATTTCCTTCTATGATAATGTGGTAATACGATGTTCAAGGGTCTTCAGACTGATAACTTCTACTTCTTCCTTGAGGTTACAGTCAAGGAAATATCCCCCCACATCCTCTCTTCCTGTGAGTATCGCTGCGTCTAGTTGCTCCAACATGGCCTGCTCATCTATTTCCATGATTTCCAGGTGTGTCACACTCTTGCTGACTGGCAAGTCTGCTGTGCGTGCTCTGCACTATTAGAGGACTAGATAGGTAGCAATTCACAAAGGAGGTAGTGCGGCACTGCGTGTGCTGAGTGTGCTGGATTAGGAATGGCAGGTGGGAGTTGGTGTAGCTGTAATGCCTCTGGTGGTGCTCAGATACTATAATAAGCAAAGTTCATGATATCCGTGAAGAGAAATTAAAATATCGGCACTCACCAATGTGGCTGCAGGGTCTTCTTTATTGAGACATACTCACATGTGGGGTACAGAAGAGAGGGGAGTGGGGGGACAAGTGGTGGCGACCGAGCTCTAGTTTCGCACACTTGGTGTGCTTTGTCCGGCCATGACCCATACTGCCTATGACTGCCTTATATGCAAGTGAGCCTAGTGCTTCACCTATCACGCACCTGAACATCTCTCAGCGATAACTAAGAGGGAAGATCTACTTAAAAATTAAAATCCACTTAATACGTTGGAAAATCTAAAAGAAAGATTCACCTTTGTATTCCAAAAAACTCCTATGAATCCAGTGATAGAGCGAGCTATACGTAGAAACTGGTTTCTATTGGAAGCCGATGAGGATCTGAAAAAAAGAGCAGAAAACAAACCACGCATAACATACAGAAAGAACCTCACTATAGGAGATAAATTGAGAAATAAATCTAAGAGTAGCAATACATCAGCGAAAAAAGAAACCTGGCTTAGTGACATCACACCTAAAGGTACCCACCAGTGTAAAAACTGCAATCAATGCAGATATTGCTGGGAAACTAAACACGTAAGGCTAGGAGCAGTCTTTCATACTATTAAAGAGTTAATTACCTGTCGTACGAAAAATGTTGTCTATGCTATAATATGTCCCTGTGGCTTCTTCTGCATAGGCCAGATGAAACGCCAGCTCCAGATGCGTATCAGGGAACATTTTTATACCATACGCGCTGGAAAGCCAGGAGCGTCCCGTCTGCAGGCCCACGTAAGAGAAGCCCATAATAATAACCCTGATGTACTACGCTTTGTAGGATTAGAAAAAGTGTCATGTAATAAGTATGAACGAATAGAATCGAAATTATTACGAGTGGAGACACTATGGATCATTAAAACTAATGCCACAGGCAACATAGGGTTAAACGACAAAACGGAGCTCTCAGCATGCTTCTAACTATCTTTGCTTTTAACACACCTCCCCCCTACCACGTCACCTGATCATGTGAGAGATGTTCAGGTGCGTGATAGGTGAAGCACTAGGTTCACTTGCATATAAGGCAGTCATAGGCAGTATGGGTCATGGCCGGACGACGCACACCAAGTGTGCGAAACTAGAGCTCGGTCGCCACCACTTGTCCCCCCACTCCCCTCTCTTCTGTACCCCGCATGTGAGTATGTCTCAATAAAGAAGACCCTGCAGCCACTTTGGTGAGTGCCGATATTTTCATTTCTCTTCACGGATATCATGAACTTTGCTTATTATAGTATCTGAGCACCACCAGAGGCATTACAGCTACACCAACTCCCACCTGCCATTCCTAATCCAGCACACTCACGCAGTGCCGCACTACCTCCTTTGTGAATAATTTACAAATATGTTTAACTTTCTGCCACCAGTTGATTTAAAAGAAAAAAGGTTTTCACTGGAGTACCCCTTTAATAAGTGTATGCATTTCCCAGGGATTAGCCCTGTTAATACGCTATTCGTGAATATTATATTGGCTTCAGTAAACACCGGGTACATCTGTCTGTTTGGGACAAAGTAAAGCCTTAACAAGGGTGTGCATTTCACAGGGATTAGCCCTGTTAGTACATTATTTGTGAATATTATATTTGTTTCAACAAACACCAGTTACATGTTTCTGTTTTGGGACATTTTAGTACCTTAACAAGGGTGCGCATTTAACAGCGATTAGCCCTGTTAATACGTTATTCGTGAATATTATATTGGAGTCAGCAAACACTGGTTACATCTTTCTGTTTGGGATATGGCAGCACACTAAAAAGTGTCTGGATCCCGTTAGCATTTAGCATTAGCCTTCTCATGTGTCTGTACATTTACTTATTTTTGGGTAATTCAAACTTGCGTTATACCTACCTGCTTGCAAGAAAACTAACCTACAAATCCAAACTATCCTTCAAAACTATGCTTGGTAAACAAAATGTTGGACGGGTAGAAGTCAGTAGACCCCTGCCAAGTCCTTTGGCAATAAGAATGCTGATGCCAGTACCAGCACCAGTAAAGGAAGCAGCAACAGTGCCTGGTGGTAGTAGTAGCAGCTACGTCAGCCATCCAAAGTTCTCCCTGCCTGACAGAGGCTATTCTGTTTCAGAGGATAATTAGGCTATTCTGGACTACAAGTGTATTAAGGAGGTGGCAGAGGGTTCTGACAATGTTACAGTGAGTGACCTGTCAGTGGATTTACCCGTGTCTACACTCACATGGCACGATGGAACTGTCTGTCTGATATGCTGTGTTTCCTCATCTCTGTCTTTGTCTGCCACCCCTACTACACAGAAGGATAGCACTAGCCATGGGAAGAAGTTGTGTGAGGAGGAGAGTCAAGCTTTGTAGTGTGTTGCTGAGGTGGTGGAGGTAGATTTAGAGGCGGAGCGTAGCACAAGCGGGACTAGTGGTGGTAGGCGTGCTGGTGATACTGTAAGATGTCATGGTGGCTATGCTGGTGGGAAGAAAGGAGCCCAAGAAGTTCAAGCAGAGAGGAGTGGCATGGACGATGAGGAGTGTTGAAGATGATGTCATGTTCATCAGGACGTGGGAACCAGTTGAGGAGAAGCTGACCTGTTCAGAACAGGAGGGTAGTGGCAGTGGCAGCAAAGAAGAGCGTAGCCGAGGTAGGGGAAGAAAACCTGTGAAACGTAATAGATGTAGGACTGCTGGTCTGATGAGCTCAGCTGGCGATGACTTGTTTTTCATTTGGTTTGGTACTCCCCAATTTTGTTCTATGTTTAAATAATAATCTATGGGGCATGAAGTTCACCCTACATCACTATGACACTAGATAGAATTTTTGGACTTACTTATTAAGAAGAATGATTCAGGTAAAATCAGTACTCAAACATTTTTTTAATTTGTTGAGGTCAACAGTTTTCTAAGATTTAAAGGCTCTCATCACCCTAAATGGTTGTTACACGTGCCTTATGGACAGTATCTTCGGATTTGCAAGAACTGCACATTAGATATCGTGGAATATTCAAAAATCTTACAACAGTGTTTAAAAAACAAAGGATACCCAACATCAATTTTATCTCATGCGTATAATAAGGTTAAAGGGGTATTTCATTATTTTTTTTTTTATTTCACTATGCTACAAGGGCTGTAAAGTTAGTGTAGTCCATAATATAATGTCTGTACCTGTGCCCTAAGGTTCATTTTTAACACCATAAAAAATCACTGTCTTAGGTTTTCCCAGGAAACATTACATCACTAGTCAGGTGTTCAGAGGGAGCCTGTCTTTGATTCAATGGGTGGAGCGACCACTGGGTGGGAGGTAGATCATTCAGCAGTGAACTGTAGGTTTGCAACAGCTGGAGGCACCCTGGTTAGAAAACACTGGTCTATTGCATTCAAGGGATCACAGGTCTGTTTTAATGGGTGGGGTGGCTGATGTGTGGGAGGGAAAAAAGCGACCTCACACTTACAAACAAGGAATTATGGAACATGTATTTCGAGGAAGGGAAACCCAACAATAAATAGCCAGTTCAAAAAAAGATAGTCATAGCATTATGGTTGACTCAGAACATAGCCGTTTAGCTCCAAGACAAGCATAGATCTTTCCTTAGCATGTCGATTACTCTCTGGCAAGTAAGTACTAAAATCACTTTATGGTGGATAATCCCTTTAAGGATATGAAACAAAGTGACTTGGTGAAACCGAAAATAATATGTTATAATTATAAACATAATAATGAAGAGTGGGAGGGGAGGAGGGGGAGAGGGATTTTTTCTGTGGATTTATGTATGTAGCACAATTGTGGTATGTGTTTTGCTTTATCCTTGAATGGGTTAATTTGGCACTATTTATGTAGCACTGAATGGGTTAATTTAGCACTATTTATGTGGCATCCCCACCCTATGTTAACATGCCTGAGGCAGTGTGTCACCGCGAAACGCATTGCCTCTTTGCTTAGAAGTATGTCCAGCACCAAGCAGAATCCCATTGTTTCTGTGGAGGAGTGTCCAAACTGGCTTGTCTGTTTGTGGAAGGGAAGGCTAAATGGAGACCGCACAACAATCCTTGGAAAGCGCATCATTCACACTGTACTTTTCCTGTTACATGATGATACAAAACCATGAAGCGTATTTTGCTTTCTTTCTAGTATACTAAGAAAAGACATTTGGGTAACCTTTAAAGGGAGCTCAGGTTCAGAGGAGGTTAGGAGGTGGTCTCTGAAAAGATGTTTCTTTTTAGTCTAGAACTTTTGCTGTAGTCTATACAGTGCTTAAAAATACAGCCAAAGGGAGAAATGTATTACAATTTGTGCTAGCAACCAATCAGATGGCTTCATTTTTCTAAGGACCATTGAAAAAATGTAAGATGCAATCTGATTGGTTGCTATGGGCAACTTCTCCACTTTTCCTCTGCACTGGTTTTGATAAATCTTGATCTTTGATAACAATTTTAAACAAGGGCTAAAAACATGTCAAACCTTTTTGATATATTTTTTTTTTGTTTTGCATTTTAGTCATTTTATGGGCTTAAAGGGGTTATCCACCATAAGGTGATGTTAGTACTTACCTGCCAGAACTAGGCATTTCCTGTTGCATTTTGTTCTCTAAACTACACATCTCACAGTTCCATGCTTGAAAGTTTGAGATCATTTTCCTTCCACCCACACATCAGTCACCCACCCATTGAAACACAGTGTTTTCTAACCAGGGGGCTTACAGCTGCTGCAAAATTGAAGCAGGATAGGCCCCCTCTGATCACCTGACTAGTTATGTCAGGTCTCCATGCACTGCAAGCTGGGAAATCCCGAGACATGAGTAATTTTGTATGCTGTTAAAAATTTATATTGGGGCGATAATCACAGAAAAATTGTGAGACGACCGTCACATACAGGTACAGACACTATATTATGAACTACACTAACTTTACAGCTCCTGTAGCATAGCCAAATAAAAAAATCCTGAAATACCCCTTTAAGATGAGCGCAAAAAACTGTGAATTAATATAGCCATAGGAAATATACAGCACAAACTCACCAATCCACAGTTAATGGAAATTCCTTCCCTAGCTCTCTCTCCAGTTGCCCCAGTTCTTTTCAAACGCTCAGAACCAGCCAGGTCCACAAAGTGAAACTTTGCAGTTAGTGTTTCATACTCCAATGATGGTGCATCTGCCTAAGATGAAAAAATAACTTAATCACATGCTTAATAAACTTCACAAATATTATCATGACACATTTTGCATGAATACATTGGGAAGATTTACTAATGTGTCACATTGTAACATAGTTTGTAAGGTTGAAAAAAGACAACAGTCCATCGAGTTCAAAATCTAAAAAAAAATCCCTGGGTCAACGTTTTGTCCACATAAATCTAGTTTCCATTACTTGTAATATTATATTGTTCTAGAAAAACATCCAGGCTACCCTAGAACTTGTTTCTTGAGTCAGGCATCACAACATCATGTGGCAGAGAGTTCTATAGTCTCACTGCTCTTACAGTAGGTTTGTAATGATGGTGAAACCTGACATGAGTGATCACGCTGATGTCTGCCATTAACCCTATACATGCTGTGATCAATGTTGATTATGAAAAAACAGGTTCTGGTGCATTCAGGTGGGCTCATTAGAACAACTGTCGGGGGGTTTGATGAGCTCATATGGCTGCCGGAGGACTTCTCCCCTCCTTCCGGCATGCAGGATGGCCAATATTTTTGTGCAGTCTTGAGAGACAGTCTGTACAAGAAGATGGTTGATAGTACTGATCAGTACTATGACATTACATAGTACTGAACAGTGCATAGCAATCTAATGATTGCTATTAATAGTCACCTATGGGGAATTAAAAAGTGTAAAACAAATATTAAAACTATATTTTTACAAAATATATAAAGCTCCCTCCGAATAAAATTATAAATCATCCCCTTTTCCCATAAAAATAAAAAAAAATATAAAGAAACCCAAAAACACCACTTCCATATAACCGTATGCATAAATGTCCTAACTATTAAAATATGATGTTTATTATCCTGCTTGGTGAATGTTATAAAAAATACTGAACACCAAATTTGCAGATTTTTGGTCACATCATATGTCAGAAAAAATTTATAAAAAGTGATCAATAAGTTCCATCAAAACCAAAATGGTACAGACAAAAACTACAGATCATGGCGCAGCCCTCATGAGACCTCATACAGCCTTGTATACTGAAAAATAAAAAAGTTATAGGGGTCAAAATAGGACAATTTTAACATACTTATTGTGTAATTACAAAGTACAATTGGTCCTGCAAAACACAAGCCCACATATGGTTCAGTGGATCTAAAGATAAAATAAAATAAAACCTGGCTGTGTCTTTAACCCCTTTGGACGCAGTGCTTATAGGTATGCTTTCAGTGCCTGGGCTTTAAGGCACTAAGGTGCACCTGTATGCCATGCGTTGCTTTGATTACCGCTGCTTGCCAGACGGTGATTGGAATGGGATGACAGTAGGCATCCCGGGATATCGCAGAGTGGGGTCCTGAGACCCCTGTTGTTGGCCATCGCAGTGATCAGCCAGTCAATTCTAACCAGCGAATCACATGCGCTTACAGGCCAATCGGTTTTTGGGGACCCTGCGGAACGGAAGATGAGGGTGATTGGTGTTGTCCGAGATCTTTGACTGTCCAGACATGTTAAGAGTTGTAGTTTTGCAACAGGCTCCCTGTTTGGGAGACACTGCCTTAAGGTATTTTCAGCTGAGGAGACAAACGCCATGCTTATGTCTGACCCTAAGTTCGCCAGTGAGGAGGAAGAGGAAGACCCCACTTTTCTTTCTCTTTTCCCTTGTCATCATCCAATAATGATGAGCCCCCTAACTTTCCTTGTTCCTCATATAGGTAACCCTGTCTGGACCCAGTTCCGGACAATTATGAGCAGGGCCGGACTGGGCATGAAAACCAGCCCTGGAAAAAATTACATACCAGCCCCATAGTGTTGCGTCATTATACCAGCGCGTCGTCATTTTCTTGTTAATAAAAGGTAAAATCATGCATTTTAAAGCATATTTGAAGAGTGCCTTATTTATAGATAAGACATATATAAAGAGCAAAAATAGTATAGTTTCCCCACATTAGGTGCAGTATAGTCCCTCACATTAGGTGCAGTATAGTTCCCCACATTAGGTGCAGTATAGTTCCCCACATTAGGTGCAGTATAGTTCCCCCACATTAGGTGCAGTATAGCTCCCCACATTAGGTGCAGTATAGCTCCCCACATTAGGTGCAGTCACTGAGGACAAGCAGGGCTCTGTACACTGAGGACAAGCAGGGCCCTTTTCACTGAGAACAAGCAGGGCTCTGTACACTGAGGACAAGCAGGGCTCTGTACACTGGGGACCAGCGGGGCTCTGTACACTGAGGACAAGCGGGGCTCTGTACACTGAGGACAAGCAGGGCTCTGTACACTGAGGACAAGCAGGGCTCTGTACACTGAGGACAAGCGGGGCTCTGTATAGTGAGGACAAGCGGGACTCTGTACACAGAGGGCAAGCAGGGCTCTGTACACTGAGGACAAGCGGGGCTCTGTACACTGAGGACAAGCGGGGCTCTGTACACTGAGGACAAGCGGGGCTCTGTACACTGAGGACAAGCGGGGCTCTGTACACTGAGGACAAGCAGGGCTCTGTACATTGAGGACAAGCAGGGCTCTGTGCACTGAGGACAAGCAAGACTCTGTGCACTGAGGACAAGCAAGACTCTGTGCGCTGAGGACAAGCAGGGCTCTGTACAGTGAGGACAAGCTAGGCTCTTTACACTGAGGACAAGCAGGGCTCTGTACACTGAGGACAAGCAGGGCTCTGTACACCGAGGACAAGCAGGGCTCTGTACACTGAAGACAAGCGGGGCTCTGTACACTGAAGACAAGCGGGGCTCTGTATAGTGAGGACAAGCGGGACTCTGTACACAGAGGGCAAGCGGGGCCCTGTACACTGAGGACAAGTGGGGTTCTGTACATTGAGGACAAGCGGGGCTCTGTACACTGAGGACAAGCGGGGCTCTGTGCACTGAGGACAAGCAGGGCTCTGTACACCGAGGACAAGCAGGGCTCTGTACACCGAGGACAAGCAGGGCTCTGTACACTGAGGACAAGCAGGGCTCTGTACACTGAGGACAAGCAGGGCTCTGTACACTGAGGACAAGCAGGGCTCTGTACACTGAGGACAAGCAGGGCTCTGTACACTGAGGACAAGCGGGGCTCTGTACACTGAGGACAAACGGGGCTCTGTACACTGAGGACAAGCGGGGCTCTGTACACTGAGGACAAGCGGGGCTCTGTACACTGACAACAAGCAAGGCTCTTTACATGGAGGACAAGCAGGGTTCTGTACACTGAGGACAAGCAGGGCTCTGTACACTGAGGACAAGCAGGGCTCTGTACACTGAGGACAAGCAGGACTCTGTGCACTGAGGACAAGCAGGGCTCTGTACACTGGGGACAAGCAGGGCTCTTTACATGGAGGACAAGCAGGGCTCCGTACACTGACGACAAGCAGGGTTCCGTACACTGAGGACAAACAGGGCTCTGTACACTGATGACAAGCAAGGCTCTGTACACTGAGGACAAGCAGGGCTCTGTACACTGAGGACAAGCAGGGCTCTGTACACTGAGGACAAGCAGAGCTCTGTACACTGAGGACAAGTAGGGCTCTGTACACTGAGGACAAGCAGGGCTCTGTACACTGAGGACAAGCAGGGCTCTGTACACTGAGGACAAGCAGGGCTCTGTACACTGAGGACAAGCGGGGCTCTGTACACTGAGGACAAGAAGGCTCTTTACATTGGGGACAAGCAGGGTTCTGTACACTGAGGACAAGCAGGGCTCTGTACACTGAGGACAAGCAGGGCTCTGTACACTGAGGACAAGCAGAGCTCTGTACACTGAGGACAAGCAGGGCTCTGTACACTGAGGACAAGCAGGGCTCTGTACACTGAGGACAAGCAGGGCTCATTATATGGAGGACAAGCAGGGTTCTGTACACTGAGGACAAGCAGGGTTCTGTACACTGAGGCCAAACAGGGCTCTGTACACTGAGGACAAGCAGGGCTCTGTACACTGAGGGCAAGCAAGGCTCTGTACACTGAGGGCAAGCAGGGCTCTGTACACTGAGGGCAAGCAGGGCTCTGTGCACTGAGGACAAGCAGGGCTCTGTACACCGAGGACAAGCAGGGCTCTGTACACCGAGGACAAGCAGGGCTCTGTACACTGAGGACAAGCAGGGCTCTGTACACTGAGGACAAGCAGGGCTCTGTACACTGAGGACAAGCAGGGCTCTGTACACTGAGGACAAGCGGGGCTCTGTACACTGAGGACAAACGGGGCTCTGTACACTGAGGACAAGCGGGGCTCTGTACACTGACAACAAGCAAGGCTCTTTACATGGAGGACAAGCAGGGTTCTGTACACTGAGGACAAGCAGGGTTCTGTACACTGAGGACAAGCAGGGCTCTGTACACTGAGGACAAGCAGGGCTCTGTACACTGAGGACAAGCAGGGCTCTGTACACTGAGGACAAGCAGGGCTCTGTACATTGAGGACAAGCAGGGCTCTGTACACTGAGGACAAGCAGGGCTCTGTACACTGAGGACAAGCAGGGCTCTGTACACTGAGGACAAGCAGGGCTCTGTACACTGAGGACAAGCAGGGCTCTGTACACTGAGGACAAGCAGGGCTCTGTACACTGAGGGCAAGCAAGGCTCTGTACACTGAGGGCAAGCAGGGCTCTGTACACTGAGGGCAAGCAGGGCTCTGTACACTGAGGGCAAGCAGGGCTCTGTACACTGAGGAAAAGCAGGGCTCTGTACACTGAGGATAAGCAGGGCTATGTACACTGAGGACAAGCAGGGCTCTGTACACTGAGGACAAGCAGGGCTCTGTACACTGAGGACAAGCGGGGCTCTGTACACTGAGGACAAGCGGGGCTCTGTACACTGAGGACAAGCGGGGCTCCGTACACTGAGGACAAGCGGGGCTCCTCTGTACACTGACAACAAGCAAGGCTCTTTACATGGAGGACAAGCAGGGTTCTGTACACTGAGGACAAGGAGGGCTCTGTACATTGAGGACAAGCAGGGCTCTGTACATTGAGGACAAGCAGGGCTCTGTACACTGAGGACAAGCAGGGCTCTGTACACTGAGGACAAGCAGGGCTCTGTAATCTGAGGACAAGCAGGGCTCTGTACACTGAGGACAAGCAGGGCTCTGTACACTGAGGACAAGCAGGGCTCTGTACACTGAGGACAAGCAGGGCTCTGTACACTGAGGACAAGCAGGGCTCTGTACACTGAGGACAAGCAGGGCTCTGTACACTGAGGACAAGCAGGGCTCTGTACACTGAGGACAAGCAGGGCTCTGTACACTGAGGACAAGCAGGGCTCTGTATACTGAGGACAAGCAGGGCTCTGTACACTGAGGGCAAGCAGGGCTCGGTACATTGAGGACAAACAGGGCTCTGTACACTGAGGACAAGCAGGGATCAGTACACTGACTACAAGCAGGGATCAGTACACTGACTACAAGCAGGGTTCTGTACACTGAGGACAAGCAGGGCTCTGTACACTGAGGACAAGCAGGGCTCTGTACACTGAGGACAAGCAGGACTCTGTGCACTGAGGACAAGCAGGGCTCTGTACACTGGGGACAAGCAGGGCTCTTTACATGGAGGACAAGCAGGGCTCCGTACACTGACAACAAGCAGGGTTCCGTACACTGAGGACAAACAGGGCTCTGTACACTGATGACAAGCAGGGCTCTGTACACTGAGGACAAGCGGGGCTCTGTACACTGAGGACAAGCGGGGCTCTGTACACTGAGGACAAGCGGGGCTCTGTACACTGAGGACAAGCGGGGCTCTGTACACTGAGGACAAGCGGGGCTCTGTACACTGAGGACAAGCGGGGCTCTGTACACTGAGGACAAGCAGGGCTCTGTACATTGAGGACAAGCAGGGCTCTGTGCACTGAGGACAAGCAAGACTCTGTGCACTGAGGACAAGCAAGACTCTGTGCGCTGAGGACAAGCAGGGCTCTGTACAGTGAGGACAAGCTAGGCTCTTTACACTGAGGACAAGCAGGGCTCTGTACACTGAGGACAAGCAGGGCTCTGTACACCGAGGACAAGCAGGGCTCTGTACACTGAAGACAAGCGGGGCTCTGTACACTGAAGACAAGCGGGGCTCTGTATAGTGAGGACAAGCGGGACTCTGTACACAGAGGGCAAGCGGGGCCCTGTACACTGAGGACAAGTGGGGTTCTGTACATTGAGGACAAGCGGGGCTCTGTACACTGAGGACAAGCGGGGCTCTGTACACTGAGGACAAGCGGGGCTCTGTATAGTGAGGACAAGCGGGACTCTGTACACAGAGGGCAAGCGGGGCCCTGTACACTGAGGACAAGTGGGGTTCTGTACATTGAGGACAAGCGGGGCTCTGTACACTGAGGACAAGCGGGGCTCTGTGCACTGAGGACAAGCAGGGCTCTGTACACCGAGGACAAGCAGGGCTCTGTACACTGAGGACAAGCAGGGCTCTGTACACTGAGGACAAGCAGGGCTCTGTACACTGAGGACAAGCAGGGCTCTGTACACTGAGGACAAGCAGGGCTCTGTACACTGAGGACAAGCAGGGCTCTGTACACTGAGGACAAGCGGGGCTCTGTACACTGACAACAAGCAAGGCTCTTTACATGGAGGACAAGCAGGGTTCTGTACACTGAGGACAAGCAGGGTTCTGTACACTGAGGACAAGCAGGGTTCTGTACACTGAGGACAAGCAGGGCTCTGTACACTGAGGACAAGCAGGGCTCTGTACACTGAGGACAAGCAGGGCTCTATACACTGAGGACAAGCAGGGCTCTGTACACTGAGGACAAGCAGGGCTCTGTACACTGAGGACAAGCAGGGCTCTGTACACTGAGGACAAGCAGGGCTCTGTACACTGAGGGCAAGCAAGGCTCTGTACACTGAGGGCAAGCAGGGCTCTGTACACTGAGGGCAAGCAGGGCTCTGTACACTGAGGGCAAGCAGGGCTCTGTACACTGAGGAAAAGCAGGGCTCTGTACACTGAGGACAAGCAGGGCTATGTACACTGAGGACAAGCAGGGCTCTGTACACTGAGGACAAGCGGGGCTCTGTACACTGAGGACAAGCGGGGCTCTGTACACTGAGGACAAGCGGGGCTCCGTACACTGAGGACAAGCGGGGCTCCGTACACTGAGGACAAGCGGGGCTCCTCTGTACACTGACAACAAGCAAGGCTCTTTACATGGAGGACAAGCAGGGTTCTGTACACTGAGGACAAGGAGGGCTCTGTACATTGAGGACAAGCAGGGCTCTGTACACTGAGGACAAGCAGGGCTCTGTACACTGAGGACAAGCAGGGCTCTGTACACTGAGGACAAGCAGGGCTCTGTACACTGAGGACAAGCAGGGCTCTGTACACTGAGGACAAGCAGGGCTCTGTACACTGAGGACAAGCAGGGCTCTGTACACTGAGGGCAAGCAGGGCTCTGTACACTGAGGACAAGCAGGGCTCTGTACACTGAGGACAAGCAGGGCTCTGTATACTGAGGACAAGCAGGGCTCTGTACACTGAGGGCAAGCAGGGCTCTGTACATTGAGGACAAACAGGGCTCTGTACACTGAGGACAAGCAGGGATCAGTACACTGACTACAAGCAGGGATCAGTACACTGACTACAAGCAGGGTTCTGTACACTGAGGACAAGCAGGGCTCTGTACACTGAGGACAAGCAGGGCTCTGTACACTGAGGACAAGCAGGACTCTGTGCACTGAGGACAAGCAGGGCTCTGTACACTGGGGACAAGCAGGGCTCTTTACATGGAGGACAAGCAGGGCTCCGTACACTGACAACAAGCAGGGTTCCGTACACTGAGGACAAACAGGGCTCTGTACACTGATGACAAGCAGGGCTCTGTACACTGAGGACAAGCAGGGCTCTGTACACTGAGGACAAGCAGGGCTCTGTACACTGAGGACAAGCAGAGCTCTGTACACTGAGGACAAGCAGGGCTCTGTACACTGAGGACAAGCAGGGCTCTGTACACTGAGGACAAGCAGGGCTCTGTACACTGAGGACAAGCAGGGCTCTGTACACTGAGGACAAGCGGGGCTCTGTACACTGAGGACAAGAAGGCTCTTTACATTGGGGACAAGCAGGGTTCTGTACACTGAGGACAAGCAGGGCTCTGTACACTGAGGACAAGCAGGGCTCTGTACACTGAGGACAAGCAGAGCTCTGTACACTGAGGACAAGCAGGGCTCTGTACACTGAGGACAAGCAGGGCTCTGTACACTGAGGACAAGCAGGGCTCATTATATGGAGGACAAGCAGGGTTCTGTACACTGAGGACAAGCAGGGTTCTGTACACTGAGGCCAAACAGGGCTCTGTACACTGAGGACAAGCAGGGCTCTGTACACTGAGGGCAAGCAAGGCTCTGTACACTGAGGGCAAGCAGGGCTCTGTACACTGAGGGCAAGCAGGGCTCTGTACACTGAGGGCAAGCAGGGCTCTGTACACTGAGGAAAAGCAGGGCTCTGTACACTGAGGATAAGCAGGGCTATGTACACTGAGGACAAGCAGGGCTCTGTACACTGAGGACAAGCGGGGCTCTGTACACTGAGGACAAGCGGGGCTCTGTACACTGAGGACAAGCGGGGCTCTGTACACTGAGGACAAGCGGGGCTCCGTACACTGAGGACAAGCGGGGCTCCTCTGTACACTGACAACAAGCAAGGCTCTTTACATGGAGGACAAGCAGGGTTCTGTACACTGAGGACAAGGAGGGCTCTGTACATTGAGGACAAGCAGGGCTCTGTACATTGAGGACAAGCAGGGCTCTGTACACTGAGGACAAGCAGGGCTCTGTACACTGAGGACAAGCAGGGCTCTGTACACTGAGGACAAGCAGGGCTCTGTACACTGAGGACAAGCAGGGCTCTGTACACTGAGGACAAGCAGGGCTCTGTACACTGAGGGCAAGCAGGGCTCTGTACACTGAGGACAAGCAGGGCTCTGTACACTGAGGACAAGCAGGGCTCTGTACACTGAGGACAAGCAGGGCTCTGTACACTGAGGGCAAGCAGGGCTCTGTACATTGAGGACAAACAGGGCTCTGTACACTGAGGACAAGCAGGGATCAGTACACTGACTACAAGCAGGGATCAGTACACTGACTACAAGCAGGGTTCTGTACACTGAGGACAAGCAGGGCTCTGTACACTGAGGACAAGCAGGGCTCTGTACACTGAGGACAAGCAGGGCTCTGTACACTGAGGACAAGCAGGACTCTGTGCACTGAGGACAAGCAGGGCTCTGTACACTGGGGACAAGCAGGGCTCTTTACATGGAGGACAAGCAGGGCTCCGTACACTGACAACAAGCAGGGTTCCGTACACTGAGGACAAACAGGGCTCTGTACACTGATGACAAGCAGGGCTCTGTACACTGAGGACAAGCAGGGCTCTGTACACTGAGGACAAGCAGGGCTCTGTACACTGCGGACAAGCAGAGCTCTGTACACTGAGGACAAGCAGGGCTCTGTACACTGAGGACAAGCAGGGCTCTGTACACTGAGGACAAGCAGGGCTCTGTACACTGAGGACAAGCAGGGCTCTGTACACTGAGGACAAGCGGGGCTCTGTACACTGAGGACAAGAAGGCTCTTTACATTGGGGACAAGCAGGGTTCTGTACACTGAGGACAAGCAGGGCTCTGTACACTGAGGACAAGCAGGGCTCTGTACACTGAGGACAAGCAGAGCTCTGTACACTGAGGACAAGCAGGGCTCTGTACACTGAGGACAAGCAGGGCTCTGTACACTGAGGACAAGCAGGGCTCATTATATGGAGGACAAGCAGGGTTCTGTACACTGAGGACAAGCAGGGTTCTGTACACTGAGGCCAAACAGGGCTCTGTACACTGAGGACAAGAAGGCTCTTTACATTGGGGACAAGCAGGGTTCTGTACACTGAGGACAAGCAGGGCTCTGTACACTGAGGACAAGCAGGGCTCTTTACATGGAGGACAAGCAGGGCTCTTTACACTGAGGACAAGCAGGGTTCTGTACACTGAGGACAAGCAGGGCTCTGTACACTGAGGACAAACAGGGCTCTGTACATTGAGGACAAGCGGGGCTCTGTACACTGAGGACAAGCAGGGCTCTGTACACTGAGGACAAGCAGGACTCTTTGCACTGAGGACAAGCTGGGCTCTGTACACTGAGGACAAGCAGGGCTCTGTACACTGAGGACAAGCAGGGCTCTGTACATTGAGGACAAGCAGGGCTCTGTACATTGAGGACAAGCGGGGCTCTGTACATTGAGGACAAGCAGGGCTCTGTACACTGAGGACAAGCAGGACTCTTTGCACTGAGGACAAGCTGGGCTCTGTACACCGAGGACAAGTAGGGCTCTGTACACTGAGGACAAGCTGGGCTCTGTACACTGAGGACAAGCAGGGCCATGTACACTGAGGACAAGCGGGGCTCTGTACACTGAGGACAAGCAGGACTCTGTACACTGAGGACAAGCAGGGCTCTGTACACTGAGGACAAGCAGGGATCCGTACACTGACAACAAGCAGGGCTCCGTACACTGACAACAAGCAGGGCTCCGTACACTGACAACAAGCAGGGTTCTGTACCTGAGGACAAGCAGGGCTCTGTACACTGACAACAAGCAGGGCTCTGTACACTGAGGACAAGCAGGGCTCTGTACACTGACAACAAGCAGGGCTCTGTACACTGACAACAAGCAGGGCTCTTTACATGGAGGACAAGCAGGGTTCTGTACACTGAGGACAAGCAGGGCTCTTTACATTGAGGACAAGCAGGGTTCTGTACACTGAGGACAAGCAGGGCTCCGTACACTGACAACAAGCAGGGCTCTGTACACTGAGGACAAGCAGGGCTCCGTACACTGACAACAAGCAGGGCTCCGTACACTGACAACAAGCAGGGTTCAGTACCTGAGGACAAGCAGGGCTCTGTACACTGAGGACAAGCGAGGCTCTGCGCACTGAGGACAAGCAGGGCTCTGTACACTGACAACAAGCAGGGCTCTTTATATGGAGGAAAAGCAGGGCTCTTTACATGGAGGACAAGCAGGGCTCTGTACACAGACAACAAGCAGGGCTCTTTACATGGAGGACAAGCAGGGCTCTGTACACTGACAACAAGCAGGGCTCTTTACATGGAGGACAAGCAGGGATCTGTACCTGAGGACAAGCAGGGCCTGTACGAGAGAGAGCAGGGCAGCGGGTGCACTGCTCGGTGGCACAGTGAACTCCGACATGGTGGGCTGCTATGGTGGGCTGCTACGCTTTGAAATTATGCTGAGAAGCAATTGGATCATTGTGCAAGATTGTAGATGTGCACCATGTCTGTTTTCTACTTGAGTACACATTGTGTTTTCTATCCCCTTTTTTTTTTTTAACATGTTGTCTGCACTCTTCCCCACCCCCTCAGCCCAACCCTATATAAGAAGTAGTTAGCTACACATGGGCCTTTTCTTTCCCGACAGCCTCCCAGTTTGACTAGGAGAGCATGGTAAGTGTGCTGTAACATCTTGTTCACACTGGTGTGGTGCTGTGCGGCGTCCGTTGCTGCCGTGGCGCCCTGTCTGCGGGGAGGTGCGACCCATGGACTGGTTTGAGTGGCGTTGGGGCCGCTCTGCCAGTGGGTCGTTCCCCCTGTGGGCACTGGTGTCGCGGCGGTGGTGGTCGCCGCCCAGTGCTACGCCATTTTATGCTAGGGACGTTAGGGACCCACTCTAAATAGGTGGCCTTGACTTGGCGAGTGGGCTTTGTACTTTTTGATCAAAACGTATATACTAACAACCTGTTAGTTTTTGAAATTATGCTGAGAAGCAATTGGATCATTGTGCAAGATTGTAGATGTGCACCATGTCTGTTTTCTACTTGAGAACGCAGCAGTGCACCACTCCGGAGTTCAAAGCGCCTCTCCCAGGCAGCCACACTGACAACCCAGGGCCGTAAGTAAGAAGCAGAGCCGGCCTGGGACAGCAGGGCTGGCCCTCTTCTTCTGTTAATATATGTATCGTGGGTGCCGGGTGGCCTATGCGGGCTGCCTGTGCAGGCCGCTGGGCCTATTTTCATGTAGGGGCCTGGTGCCCGTACGTTAATCCCTGCAAAGCGGCCCCAAATTCCCGATATCCCGCTAGGCCAGTCCGGGCCGGTTTATGAGCCACTGATTAATGGGTTTGTTGGCCGTTCAGAAATTGAAATTGACCCCACAGTCCCCACAAGACTTCCTTAATTAGAGGCAGCTCAGACAAACATGTACACCCCATCACCCTGACAATTTTTTGGTTAGGCCTCGTCCTGCATATGGGCCTAGTCAAAAAAACTAATATTAAGCAATACATCAGTGGGGGTGTTATGTACCACATCTGTATGGGCATGAAAAGGGTTCATCTCTTATTAAGTCCAGAAGCTTCGTGGCTGCCCTTGCGCCAGCCATAGAAATGTACACCCCCTATAGTGGAAGTGTATATTTCTGCGACTTTACGTGTTTCAAGTCAGCCCTAAAGTTGCATGTGTGGAGGACGTGCCTTCCCACCCCCTCCATGCGAGACCCTCCTAATCTTTGGAACTATCTGCACCCCTGTGCAAATCCCTAATTTTGCCTCAAATACGCATGGAGTTTACTCACTCCGAAGCCTTGTTGTATTTCAAGGCAACACTGTAGGGCCAGATATGGATATTTCTGTACGCGGGAGAAATTAAGTTACAAATTTCGGGGGCTTTTTTTCTTTTTACATCTTATGAAAAAGGAAAACTTGGGGGTTACACCAGCATATTAGTGTAAAGAGATTTGTAGAGAGACATTTTTTGCATCTACATGCTGGGGTTTCCCCATATTTTTCATTTTCACAATAGGTAAAAGGAGAAAAAAAATGTATAATTTGTAATGCAATTACTTCCGAGTACAGATATAGCTCATAAGTGAACATAATCTGCAGGCACATAAGAAGGCTCAGGAGATAGAGAGTACCATGTAAATTAGTGTTTTGCACTGAAATGGCTGATTGCAGAGGTTCTGACATAAATAACAGCCACATGTGACCACATTTTGGAAACTACACCACTCAAGGAATGTAAGGGGTGCAGTGAGCTTTACACCCCAAAGGTGTCTGACAGATTTTTAAATTTAAATTTTTCATATTCACAGCCCATTGTTCCAAAAATCTGTCAATCACCTTTGCGGTGTAAAGGTTTACTGCACCCCTTGTAACATTCCTTTAGGGGCCACATATGGGGAGTTCCATTGTTCTGGCACTAAGGCTTTATAAATGCAACATGGCCTCCGACATCCATTTCAGCGAAATTCTTTCTCCAAAAGCCTTGCCGTCTGACCTTTGCCTTGCAACCACAGAGCACTTTATGTCCACATATGGGGTACTTCCGTATTTGAGAGAAATTTGGTTACAAAGTTTGTGGTGCTTTTTCTCATTTTATCCCTTGAAAAAGTAATAAAATTGGGGCTACACCAACATGTTAGCGTTTTATTTTTTAAAATTTTTACAGTCCTCTGTTCAAAAATCTTTTGAACACCTGTGGTGTCCAAATGCTACCTGCAACACTTATTACAATCCTTGAGGGGTGTAGTTTCCACATAACCTTGGCACCATGGGGCTTTATAAATGCAACATAGCCCCCAAAAACTATTAAAGCCAATTCTCTCCCTTCTGAGCTTTGCTGTGTGCCCGCAGAGCACTTTACGTCCACATTTGGGTTATTTCTGTATTCGTGTGACATTAAGTTACAAATTTTGTGGGGCTTTTTCTCCTTTTACCACTTGTGAAAATGAAAAATTTCAGGCTACAACAACATGTTAGTGTAAAAAATTATAGACTTTTCACCTACATTTTGCTGCTATTCCTATGAAAAAGCTGAAAACCTAACAAACTTTCTGAATGTCATTTTGAATACTTTGAAGTGTGCAGTTTTTACAATGGGGTCATTTATGGGGGATTTCTAGCATGAAGGCCCTTAAATCCACTTCAAACTGAACTGGTCCCTGAAAAACTAGGATTTTGAAATTTCTGTGAAAATGTGTAAAATTACCGATACTTTTTTCAATTTCGTGTGGCTCAACTCATGGAGCAGGAGGAGCGGCCGCATTGTGTGCGAGTAAACCGCACATGCACCGTGACTCGTACATTGCTTTAGTGTGTTTAGTGTCTAAAGGCAGCATGTAGCAGTCCTTCAGTGGCAGATCTGCAGCATAAAATACGCTGTGGATCCGCCCGTGTGAATGTACCCTTAATGGGAAAAAGGGAATTTTTTTTTGTTTTTACAAGTGAAAGGGCTTTTTTTATATAAAAAAATATATATTTTTTTTATTTTATTTAAACTTTTTTGAAAAGAGGGGTGATTACATTTTTTTATTGGGAAGGGGTTAATTCACTTATTTCATTTCATTTATTATTAAAAAAAATATTACACTTTTTTTTATTACACTATTACATGCAATCTGTAGATTGCATACTGATCAATGCTATACCATAGCACAGCAGTGAGCAGTGTTATCGGCACTCCTTTACTACTGCCTGCGATCGGACGCACGGAGAAGGGTTAGGGACCTCTGGCTGTCCTCACAACTGATCGGGACAACGCGATTACACCATGGTGATTTTGATCAGCATCCCTGTGCTAACCGGCAGTACATCTCAGGACTTTTAGACGCCTCGATCAACTTTGATAGCGGCGTCTAAAGGGTTAATGCGGGTCCTGGCTATGATGTGCGTTCAGCTGCTGAGCGCACTGCATAGCTCGGGAGCAGAGAGTGCAGACGGCTTACCGCACCTCCGTAATGCCAGCCGGCAGGACTCCTGCCGGCAGGTATCAGATTAGGTATCGGGGACATTTGCATCAGTTACACGTACTCGTGCAAATGTCCAGTATCATTATCGGGACATCCCTAATATTGTTTATGTGAATTAATAAGTCATTTATTTGGCATGACTGTTTTCCTTACAAGCAGAGCATTTCAAATTTAGAAAAATTCAATTTTTAAAAAAATTTTCATGGAATTTTGGAATTGTTCACAAAGAAATGATTTACCACTATCTTAGAGGAAAACTGTCAGCCTGTTCACCCACACTAAACCCAATATACTGGGTTATAGTGTGGGTGAACAGGAGTCCGATAAGGGGTCACAGACTAAAATACGTACTTTAGGTCCAGAGATATGTCCCACCGAATATCCGCTGCTATATTCTCTGAATTGTGCGCTGAAGGTGGGCCCCGTCGGCTCAATTTGCATATTCATTGTATGTGACTCCACGTCCTAGTGACGTGGAGATGCTGATCACGTGACTGCTTAGTCGGCAAATGCACTCATGTGACCAGCGACTCCACATCACTACATGGAGTCACAGACAATGAATATGTAAACTGAGCCAACCTCCAGCACGAAATTCAGATAATATAGCAGCGGATCTTCGTTTGGACATATCTGCAGACCTAAGGTACGTATTTTAGTCAGTGACCCTCATCGGACTCATGTTCACCCATACTATAACCTAGTGTATTGGGTTTAGTGTGGGTGAACAAGCTGACTCTTTTCTTTTAACCCCTTAAGGACCAGGCCAATTTTGGCCTTAAAGGGGTACTCCTGTGAAGAACTTTTTTTTTTAATTAACTGGTGCCCGAAAGTTAAACAGATTTGTAAATCACTTCTATTAAAAAATCTTAATCCTTCCAGTACTTTTTAGGGGCTGTATACTAAAGAGAAATCCAAAAAAGAAATGCATTTCCTCTGATGTCATGACCACAGTGCTCTCTGCTGACCTCTGCTGTCCATTTTAGGAACTGTCCAGAGCAGCATATGTTTGCTATAGTGATTTTTTCCTTGCGTTTTTTCCTTGCGTTTTGAGGTGGGCCCACCGGCTAGATTTAAATAATGATAAGCGTTGGTCAAGTGAGCGCTCAGTAGGCACGAGCGTTAACGTGATAAGCGGTTATGAATATTTAAATCCAGCTCTAACTTGCACTCTGAGGCGGGCCCGCCGGCTGGATTTAAATATTCAGAAGCGCTGGTCACGTGAGCGCTCATGCCTACTGAGCGCTCACGTGACTGGCGCTTATAAATATTTCATTCTAGCCGGCGGGCCTGCCTCAAAGCGCAAGTCAGCGCTGGAAGAGGGGGACCTTTGGAGGATTGGGGATCCAGACTGTAAGTATAGCAGTCTGAGACCCCGCATCTGTCTCCTGTTCAACCGCACTATAACCCGGTGTATCGGGTTATAGTGCGGGCGAACGGGTGACCATTTTCCTTTAACAGCAATAACGTTGTCAGTCTGTCATCAAAGTTTAGGAGGACGTTCAATTCGCACAGACTAACATCAACCCCCATCATTACCACAATAGAACATATATAAGAGATTAAATACAGTTGCATCAGATGACTGACAACAACCACCATCATTACCACAATAGACCTTAAATGAGATTACACACAGTTACATCTCTTACTGGAATCAGTCACTTTCCTTTTTCCTCCATCATGATGATGTCTTCCGGCTACGACTCCTCTCTGTAGAACCTGTCGGAAAAAATATTTCAGGCTCCTCATTTTTCCAAGACCTATAATGCCCCGAACCGTAATAGGTGACTTGAGTAGGGAGGGCCCTTTCGGAGAGAGTTGACCCTGTAGGTAAATCTGCCAACTAGATAGGCGGTAGTCCCCCCTCCCCCCCCCCCCCCATTAGATAGGCAGCAGGGCGGCAGTCCCCCACATAAGATAGGCGTCAGTTCCCCACATGAGATAGGTGTCAGTTCCCCACATTAGATAGGCGGCAGATTCCCCACATTAGGTAGGCGGCAGTTCCCCCACATTAAATACGGGGCAGTATTTACAGACAGTGTGCCTCCAGCTGTTGCAGAACTACAACGCCCAGCATGCCCATGGGATAAAGGCAGGTCCGTAATAAAATCCATGGCAATTTGAGACCATGGTAGCTCAGGAACAGGCAAAGGATGAAGGAGACCGGCAGGCTTCTGGCGAGGAGACTTGTCCCGGCACAAACTGTACAGGCCCGAACGAAATCAGCGACATCTGCCTCCAGGGTAGGCCACCAATATAAACGAGAGATGAGTTGGATGGACTTCTTGACACCAGCATGGCCGGCGAGGTGCGAGGAGTGTCCCCCACCTGAGGATCTTGAGGCGCTGGCGTGGAGGGACGAAAGTCTTACCAGGAGGTGTTTGTCTGATAGAAGCTGGAGCAGAGGAGATCAAGCACTCAGGGGGTACAATGTGTTGCAGAGGGGCTTCCGCTTCGGAAGCATCAGAAGAACGAAAAAGGGCGTCAGCCCTGATGTTTTTGTCAGCAGGGCGAAAATGAATCTCGAAGTTAAAACGGCAAAAAACAACGACCACCTAGCCTGGCGTGGGTTCAGACGTTGGGCAGACTGGAGATACGAGAGATTCTTGTGATCCGTGTAGATGACAATCAGGTATTTGGAACCCTCCAGCAGGTGCCTCCATTCTTCGAGGGCAAGTTTAATGGCCAGAAGTTCACGATCACCAATGGAGTAATTTTTCTCCACCGGAGAGAAGGTCTTGGAAAAGAAACCACAAGTAATGTCCGGTAGAATTTTGTTTGTAGGAGTACAGCTCTGGCTCCATCCGAGGAGGCGTCCACCTCCAGCAAGAAGGGTTTTGATGGATCAGGTCTGGAGAGTACGGTAGCAGAAGCAAAGGCAGTTTTGAGGTGATTGAATGCCACATCCTCTTGGGGAGGCCAGGACTTAGGGTTGGCATTCTTCTTGGTTAGGGCCACAATCGGAGCCACAATGGTGGAAAAATGAGGAATAAACTGTCGGTAGTAATTGGCAAACCCCAAGAAGCGTTGGATAGCTCGGAGTCCAGAGGGGCGTGGTCAATCTAAAACGGCTGACAGTTTGTCTGGGTCCATTTGAAGTCCCTGGCCAGAGACTAGATAACCTAGAAAGGGAAGAGATTGGCATTCAAAGAGACATTTCTCCATCTTGGCATATAATTGATTTTCACGGAGTCTCTGGAGCACTAGGCGGACATGGCGGCGGTGTTCTTCGAGGCTAGAAGAAAAAATCAAAATGTCGTCCAGGTAAACCACAACACAGGTATATAACAAATCCCGAAATATTTCATTCATGAAGTCCTGGAAGACAGCGGGGGCATTGCAGAGCCCAAAGGGCATAACCAGATATTCAAAATGTCCGTCTCTGGTATTAAATGCAGTTTTCCACTCATCCCCTTTCCTGATGCGGATGAGATTATATGCACCTCTTAAGTCCAATTTGGTGAAGATGTTAGCGCCACGAAGGCGGTCAAACAGTTCCGAGATAAGAGGCAGGGGATAGCGGTTTTTGATAGTGATTTTATTTAAACCGCGGTAATCAATGCACGGCCGTAAGGAACCGTCTTTTTTTGAGACAAAGAAGAACCCCGCTCCGGCAGGGGATGAAGACTTGCGGATGAATCCCCTCTTTAAATTTTCTTGGATGTAGTCCGACATGGCTTGAGTCTCAGGAGCAGACAGAGGATAGATCCTGCCCCGGGGTGGAGTAGTACCAGGAAGGAGATCAATAGGGCAGTCATAAGGCCTGTGAGGAGGCAAAGTCTCTGCTTGTTTTTTGCAAAAAACATCGGCATAGTCCTGATAGGCCTTGGGAAGGCCTGGTATAGGAGGAGTCACAGGGGTTTGACTGACGGAGCTGGGAGCAGACGTGAGGCATTTTTTGTGGCAAGAAGAACCCCAGCTCTTGATCTCCCCGGTGGTCCAGTCAAGGGTGGGAGAATGGCGTTGGAGCCAAGGCAAGCCAAGGAGAATTTCAGAAGTGCAGTTAGGGAGAACCAGAAATTAAATTTTTTCGTGATGTAGTCCAATGCACATTAACGGTAACGCACAGTACAGTCCAATTTTTCCCCATTGACTGAAGCGGTGTAGAGTGGTCTGACGAGACTGGTCACTGGGATGTTGAACCTGTTAACGAAAGAGGCCAAAATAAAATTTCCTGCAGAGCCTGAGTCCAAGAAGGCCACAGCTGAGAAGGAGGAGTTAGCAGAAGAAGAAATCCACACAGGCACAGTAAGATGTGGAGAAGCAGAGTTCACACCTAGAGCTGTCTCACCTTTGTGCGGAATCGGAGTGCGTCTTTCCTGACGTGGAGGACGGATAGGACAATCCTTCAGGAAGTGTTCGGTACTGGCACAGTACAGGCATAGATTCTCATTGCGGCAGCGTGTCCTCTCTTGTAGGGTCAGGCGAGACCGATCTACTTTCATAGCCTCCATGGCAGAAGGCACAGGAACAGATTGCAGTGGACTTGAGAAGAGAGTAGCCGGGGAGAGAAATCGCCTGGTGCGAACAAAGTCCATATCCTGACGGAGCTCCTGGCGTCTTTCGGAAAAACGCATGTCAATGCGGGTGGCCAAATGGATAAGTTCATGCAGGTTGGCAGGAATTTCTCGTGCGGCCAGCACATCCTTGATGTTACTGGATAGGCCTTTTTTGAAGGTCGCGCTGAGGGCCTCATTGTTCCAAGATAATTCAGAGGCGAGGGTACGAAATTGGATGGTGTATTCGCCCACAGAAGAATTTCCTTGGACAAGGTTCAACAAGGCAGTTTCGGCAGAAGAGGCTCGAGCTGGTTCCTTGAAGACACTACGAACCTCAGCGAAGAAGGACTGAACAGTGGCAGTGACAGGATCATTGCGGTCCCAGAGCGGTGTGGCCCATGACAAGGCCTTCCCAGACAGGAGACTAACCACGAAAGCCACCTTTGACCGTTCTGTGAGAAATTGGTCCGACATCATCTCCAAATGCAGAGAACATTGCGAGAGAAAACCACAGCATTGTTTAGAGTCCCCATCAAATTTGTCCGGCAGGGTCAAGCGGAGGCTGGAAGCAGCCACTCGCTGCGGAGGAGGTGCAGGAGCTGTCGGAGGAGATGGTTGCTGAAGCTGTGGTAAAAGTTGTTGCAGCATAACAGTCAGTTGAGACAGCTGATGTCCTTGTTGCGCTATCTGTTGAGACTGCTGGGCGACCACCGTGGTAAGGTCAGCGACAACTGGCAGCAGGACCTCAGCGGGATCCATGTCCGGATCTACTGTCAGGATCCGGGTACTGTGAGGATACTGGTGGTGGATCCTCTGTGTCAGTGGGGTGATGACGTGGGCCGTACCAGGGGAACGGAGTCTAAGGGGTTACTGGTATTCACCAGAGCCCACCGCAAAGTGGGATGGATTTGGACGGCAGGTAACCCCCCTGTCGTTCCACCTGATAACGACTCTACCCCGACTGACGGCTGAGATAGGCGCGGTACAAGGGATTGGGCAAGAGCAAGGTCGGACGTAGCAGAAGGTCAGGGCAGGCAGCAAGGATCGTAGTCTGGGGCAACGGCAGAAGGTCTGGAACACTGGCTTGGGACATACAAGAAACGCTTTCACTGGCACAATGGCATCAAGATCCGGCAATACTGGGAAGGGGAAGTGAGGTAATATAGGCTAAGGCACAGGTGAAGTTACTAATTGGGCCAGGCGCCAATCAGTGGCGCACTGGCCCTTTTAAATCGCCTTTAAAGAGCCGGCGTGCGCGCGCCCTAGTGAGCGGGGCCACGCGCGCCGGGACTGGCCAAACGGGGAACAGGTCGGGTAAGCAGGCTGGGATGCGAACCGCGAGCGGGCACGTCCCGCATCGCGGGTCGCATCCCCGCCAGAGACACTAGCGCAGCGTTCCCGGTCAGCGGGTCTGACCGGGATGCTGCGAGCAGGTAAACGCTGCCGGACCCGGAGCGCTCGGCGTAACAGCTGCTATTCCTGTGAAACACCTAAAGGGTTAAAATGCTAAATTTTGAATACTTTGGGGGGTGCAGTTTTTATAATGGGGTCATTTGTGGGGTATTTCTAAGATGAAGACCCTTCAAATCCACTTCAAACCTGAACTGGTCCCTGAAAAATTGTGATTTTGGAAATTTTGTGAAAAATTGGAAAATTGCTGCTGAACTTTGACGTGTTTTTACTTTTGGAAGACACCAGAGGGCTTCAATTTTATGATGCAAATATAAAGTGGACATATTGTATATGTGAATAAAAAAAAATGATTTGGAATATCCATTTTCCTTACAAGCAGAGAGCTTCAAAGTTCGAAAAATGCAAAATTTTCTATTTTTTCATCAAATTTTGGAATTGATGCAAGTATCGACAAAATTTTATCAATAACAAAGTAGAATATGTCATGAAAAAACTATCTCGGAATCAGAATGATAGGTAAAAGCATTCCAGAGTTATTAATGTTTAAAGTGACAGTGGTCAGATGTTCAAAAAACGCTCTGGTCCTAAGGTGTAAAATGGCCTGGTCCTTAAGGGGTTAATATCACGACACTGTCCCCTACAAGTCTCCTCCACTTATACTGATCCGGCAAGGAGGATTCTTATTATACATGGTTCCCTCGGGGGCAGCATTATGCTCCTCTGTAACATCTACACTCCTAACTCTGCGCAGATCCCCTTCCTTCGTTGGGTGCTGAAGCGCCTGCGTACCTACCCGCCCTCGACCTGGCTGCTGGTAGGGGACTTTAATCTAGTTTTTTCTCCGTCGGTCGACCGGCACTCCCTGAAGGGCTGTCAGCCTCCCCCTTCCCAGATACGGCTCTCTACCCTTTTTCGACGGTTGGTCCGCTCGGCTGCGCTTTACGACGTGTGGCGTATTAACCACCAGTCTGATTGCTCTTTTTCCTTTTACTCTCTCCCCCCGACAACTCCATACGCGAATTGATTATTTTTTCAGTAATCTCCCATTGGTGCATATGCTCTCCACTGCTTCTATCTCCTGGTCTGATCATCGCCCTGTCCTTTTTTCCTTTTCTCTCTTTTCCCCGCGTTGCTGTCACTGGCGGCTTAACGATTCCTTGCTCAAAACCCCTTCTTCCCGGGACTCGATCTTGAACAGCATTACTGAGTACTGCTGACAACAAAGGCTCTGTGTCCTCTCCGGCTATCCTGTGGGAGGCTTACAAAGCTGTGGTCAGAGGTCACTGTATAGCCTTGGGCTCTAGGCTGAAACTTAATGCCCTGCTCTGCTCCTGGGAACTTAAGGCACAAATTGCTGCTTTGGAAGCTCTCCTACTCACTGCCCCCTCCCTCACGGTCTTGAGATGCCTGGTTGCTGCACGGTCACAATTGGGGGACTTGGCTCTCCATAATCCATGCTAAACAGCGGTTTTATGAAAAAGGCAACAAGGCGCACACCATGCTGGCTAGGTGCTTAAGGGACCGTGCGGTAGCTCAGGCACCTTCTGCTCTGAGGGACTCTACTGGTACTCTCCTGTACCATCCTGACTCTATCTCTCACCTCCTTCATGACTACTATGAATGTCGAATGTCTACTGATTTTCACTTCACCATGTTTTTGCTCTGACTGTACTCGGGGTACCTGACGTCGTGAAATACTATTGAGCGGCCCACCTGCGCCACCTGGCCGCTTGGTCTACTCACTGGGCATATAGTAAGTGGATGGAGCTTGAAAAACTCTGGCTGGCGCCGGTACACCCTAATGCCTTTTTATGGTCCTTTCCACTTCTTCCTCCTGCTCATCCTCTTCTGGGCCCTATGTCCTTTTCCCAGTATGTCTGGACTTATTGCACTAGGCGCTTTAGGCTCCTCTCCTCCTTCTCCCCGATACAGTCTTTCCTATACCACCCGGCCTTTCTCCCTGGAGGCACTTCTCATATGGTGAAGGAGTGGGGTTCGAGGGGTCTGTTTTGTGTGGGAAACTCTGACTGTGTCGCTCCCCACAAGCTTTGAGAGGTTGTGTAGGGGTGGGCCCCAGACGAAGGGACTTCTCTCGAGCATTTATTCCCATTTAATCCCCCCCCCCCCGGAGGGTAACCCCCCTTCTCATCTCTATATGGGGCATTGGGAGGATGACCTTCACACTACCATTTCATTGCCCCAGTGGCGGGTGATCTGGGATAGGGCCTCTAAGGCCTCCATTTGCACGGCTTACAAAGAGACACAGTTCAAGATGCTCAATGGCTGGTACCACACTTCTGTCCTGCTCAATAGATTAAACCCTGATATTCCGCCTCAGTGTTGGAGATTTGAGGGGTAGGGTTAGGTAATACATATCATATATTTTGGTCATGCTCAATGATTACTCAGTTTTGGGGGAAGGTACAGGGTCTGATTCAAGAGATTTTGGGGGTTGGAGTGCCCTTGGATCTCCTGGTTTACCTACTACACCTGTCAACTCGAACCTTGGCCAAGCATCCATTCAAGTTGTTCTTACATGTTGTTCTTGCGGCCAAGACCTTGATTGCTAAGCATTGGAAACAAACCTCCCCCCCATCTGAGGATGAGCTCATATCTAGGATAAGGGATATCTGCTCCTTAGAGTCCATTACTGCTTCCCTGAATAACTCCATTCTGCAATTTCTTTCAATATGGGACCCGTGGGACAGGTTCACGAATATGCGACCTCCCTGACTCATACCTCTTCTGGCTCTTCTTCCTTTCTTTCCCTTTCCTTTCTCTTTTGTTTCTCCCTACTGTAATGTTTTTGTGTGTGCCCTCTCCCCCTCCCCGATGTTGACTGTTGTTGTCCCCCCTCCCTCCATCCCCCTTTCACCTCCCTCTCCCCCACCCTCACCATGTTGCTATAATTTGGAACTGATACGAATGTCTACTGATTTTCACTTCACCATGTTTCTGCTCTGACTGTGTACTATGTTCCCTCATATTTTTTTATAGCTTTTGTTTATCCCTTCTCATTGGGGTGTGACCCCCACCTGTTTACACCTGTTTGTATTGTTTTTGTGAAAAACTGAATAAAAATTTACAGTTGAAAAAAAGATATATACAAAAGTCAAAAATCTAGAGAAAAATATAAAAATACAATACGAACAGAAGAGTTACAAAAAAGGCATAAGGTCTATTCTATCATTAAGACCTGCAGGGCCCTGTGCATCCACCTGTAGGATCCAGCGTGCCTCCCGTTCTAAGAGGTGGCTATGGCGATTGTTACAGCGCTCAATGCCTCTGGCCCGCAGTGTCCATGCGCATCTTGGTCAGACACGCTGACCGGGAGCGCAGAGTTATCCCCGATGGGGATGCGGTTAGCGTGGCGGGAGGTCCCCGCACACGCGCCGCATCCCGATGCTGTCCCCTACCACCTGCGGCTCCACATGTCTTCTCTGTTCCCCGGCGTGCGCGTCCCCGCTCTCTATGGTGCACGCGCCGGCTTCATGAAATTTAAAGGGCCAGCTCACCATTGACTGGTGCCTGGCCCAAAGTGACCTATAAATGTTCCCTGCCCCTTCCTGTCCTTGCCGGATCTTTGTGCCTTGTGCCAAGAGAAAGCGTTCCTTATTGTTATAGTGTTTCCCTGCCTGTTGTCGACCCATTGCCTGTGACCATCGCCTCTGAACCCATGCTGCCTGCCTTGACCTGTTGCCAGTGGCTATCGCCTCTTTACCTGTGCCGCCTGCCCTGACCTTTGCTACGTCTGACTACGCTTCTGCCTATTCCTCCTGTACCGTGTCTATCTCAGCAACCAGAGGAGTTGAGTCGCTACCGGGTGGAACGACCTGGGGGCTACCTGCCGCAGCAAGACCATCCCGCTTTGCGGCGGGCTCTGGTGAAGACCAGTAGCTCCTTAGACTCCGTTTCCCCAGTACAGCCCACGCCATCACTCCTCTGGTCCAGTGGATCCACCTCCTGCCACCAGTCCAGACCGTTACACCGATCACCACTAGGGGGAACTAACTCTCTCCAATCCACCGAACTTCATCGCATCAGTGTTGCCTCCATGTTCATTTCGGATATGTTCGATAAGTGTTATCGCTCTGATGACTGCTTTAACAGAATACATATGTTCTCTGAACCGAACTGCTAATGGTCACTTTATCTTCCCAATATAATATATTTGGCATGGGCAAATAATATAATAAACTACATAGGTTGATTTGCACGTAATAAGTTCCCGGACTTCGTGATGGTAACCACCAATGTTGCATGTGCCCTCGTTCACATTAAAGTGACAGAATTTACAATGGCCGCATTTCTTGTTGCCTTTAGGAAAACCTTTAGTTAACCAATTTTCTTTTTGAGTTTTCTTGTTAGATCTTTTTTTCTTATTTATATAATCTTTAATAGTTTTATTTCTTCTATAGGTTATTATAGGTTTCCTATCTGCAACTTCTTTTAATTCTGAGTCTTGTTTGATCATGTACCAATATTTCCTTATGGTTGCGTTCACACAGGTTTTAATTTTTTCTAATTTTTTCTTATTCTTTTTATTCTGTGAACCCATCAGTAGATCTATAGTCTTCTGCCAACTAACCCTGCTAAGCCCAAATGGTACCTACTTCCTAAGGTGCACAAATCGCAGACTCACCCCCCTGGCCAATAGCAACGAGAGACGATAGCAACGGGAGAAATAGTGCATGCACTAATTCTCCCGTTCATTCGCCCGTCACAAAATAACGTCTGTTATTAATAACGGGAGATAAGGGGTTAAAACGGCTATTAGAAAAATCCCATAGACTATAATGGGATTTTCTAACGGCCGTTAGTGATTTTGTACCAGCCGTATAACTGCCGATTTCCAGGCTTTTTATAATGGGTGTTCATAACGGAAGTATTTTTATAATGTGAAAGCAGCCTAATAGTGGAGGACAATAATTTAGAAATTCAAGGCTATAGAAAATCTATAGCAAAAGACTCTTTATTGCATTACTCGAGCTCACATCCCCTTCATGTCCATAATGGAATCCCTCTGAGTCAATTTATCCGCCTTAAAAGAAATAGTATTAACAATAAATACTTGATTCAAGCGGAAGATTTAAAAAAAACTTTTAAAACAGAGAGGATATCCTTCACATGTGATAGATGCCGCTTATGATAAAGTTGAAAAAATGCCAAGGATAGATCTATTGATGGGTTCACAGAATAAAAAGAATAAGAAAAATTTTGAAAAAAGGTTTGTCTTTTCTTTAAAAAATACGCAAATCAATACCTGTGTGAACGCAACCATAAGGAAATATTGGTACATGATCGAACAAGACCCATAATTAAAAGAAGTCGCGGATAGGAAACCTATAATAACATATAGAAGAAATAAAACAATTAAAGATTATACAAATGTAAAAAAAAAATCTAACCAAAAAACTCAAAAAGAAAATTGGTTAACTAAAGGTTTTCCTAAAGGCAACAAGAAATGCGGTGATTGTGAATTCAGTCGCTTTAATGTGAACAAGGGCACATGCAACCTTGGTGGTTACCATCACGAAGTCCGGGAACTTATTACATGCAAATCAACCTATGTCGTTTATTATATTATTTGCCCATGCTAAAGATATTATATTTAGAAGAAAAAGCAACCATTAGCAGTTTGATGCGGAGAACATATGTATTCTGTTAAGACAGGCATCAGAGCGATAACACTTATCGAACATATTCGAAATGAACATGGAGGCAACACTGATGTGATGAAGTTTGTTGGATTGGAGAGAGTTAGAATTCCCCCTAGTGGTGATCGGCATAGCCACCTGTCAGAACGGGAGGCACGCTGGATCCTACAGGTGGATGCACAGGGTCCTGCAGGTCTTAATGATAGAATAGACCTTATTCCTTTTTTGTAACTCTTCTGTTCTAGGATATCGAATATTATTGTATTTTTTATATTTTTCTCTAGATTTTTGACTTTTGTATATATCTAATAAAGTTTTTTCCCATTTTTTCTGAATGAGGATTGCTCCTAACCGGATATATTCGATGAAGCGCAGTGACGCAAGTGAGGCCGGAAGAAGCACACAGGTGTGTGCTAAAGCGGCTCTTAGCCTCTGAGCGCTCTCATCTTCATACTTGGGCTTATCTTGGACAGGCACATTGCATTAAATTTGTTGGGTCAGATTTCTACTTGGCAGTTTTCTGGAAAGTTGTCCTTGCTGGTTTTAAGCCAAAGCCAAAAGTGGATCCAGCAGGAAGAAGAAGAAGTAAATCTTCCTTAATAGTTCCTATTTTTTTTTAATACATAATTAGTTTTGGCTGAAAAACCGCAGTAGCATGCAGAAATTTACATTCCCAATCTTATGCAGAAATTTACATTCAGAAACTAAATTAAAGGGCTCCAGCTGCACAAAAATGGTAGTTAAAAAATTCAAATTTTTATTTTATAATGCTTTAAAACCCAAAAAGGACAAAGACAAACATAATGTGCTCTGGTGAGTTGAAACCCACGTCCACCGACGCATTTCGAAAAATAATGTTCTTAGTCATGGCATGAGACCCTCACACTCCGCATGGTTTTTATATACTGAGGTGTTCACCCTTATACAAACATAGCTCCACCTGCTACAGGTGGAGCTCCTTCCAACTGGAAGGACTTGTAATAAATTATCCCAGAAGAAAGCGGACTTAAATTGTATTCAAGAATAGTAATTCAACATAGCTTAAAGAAACACTGGAAAAAAAACTGTACATTCACTGTATATACACAAGACCCAATTCAGCAAAGTTTAAAAAAATCGATGGAAAAAAATCATATCCACTGTAAAAACATTGATAAATATATATTGGATCGTTCCTGTAATTCACACTCAATGGACACCCAGTATAAAATACTAATGTCCAACAAGCTTCTCTTTTTAAGGCTGGGTCCACACTACGTTTTGTCCCATACGGGAGCGCATACGGCAGGGGGGAGCTAAAATCTCACGCTCCCGTATGTGACCGTATGCGCTCCCGTATGTCATTCATTTCAATGAGCCGACCGGAGTGAAACGTTCGGTCCGGTCGGCTCATTTTTGCGCCGTATGCGCTTTTACAACCGGACCTAAAACTGTGGTCAACCACGGTTTTAGGTCCGGTTGTAAAAGCGCATACGGCGCAAAAATGAGCCGACCGGACCGAACGTTTCACTCCGGTCGGCTCATTGAAGTGAATGACATACGGGAGCGCATACGGTTACATACGGGAGCGCGAGGTTTTAGCTCCCTCCTGCCGTATGCGCTCCCGTATGGGACAAAACGTAGTGTGGACCCAGCCTAACAAAGGTGAACACTTCAGTATATAAAAACCATGCAGAGTGTGAGGGTCTCATGCCATGACTAAGAACATTATTGTTCAAAACGCATTGGTGGGCGTGGGTTTTTAACTCACCATAGCACATTATGTTTGTCTTTGTCCTTTTTGGATTTTAAAGCAATTTTGGAATAAAAATTAGAATTTTTTAACTACCATTTTTGTGGAGCTGGAGCCCTTGAATTTTGTTTCTGGATTGCTGAATAACCAAGGATATGGCTTGGCTTTATCTTCCGTGCTCCCTGCAATAGGACATATCCTCCATTCAGAATAGGCATGTGGTGAGCTGAAAGTTTTTCTGTTTAACCCCTTAACGACGCAGGACGTATATTTACGTCCTGCGCCGGCTCCCGCGTTATGAAGCGGGGTTGCGCATCACATCGCGTCGGTCCCGGTGCTCATCAACGGCCAGGACCCGCGGCTAATACCACACATCGCCGATCGCGGCAATGTGCAGTATTAACCCTTTAGAAACGGCGGTCAAAGCTGACCGCCACTTCTAAAGTGAAAGGGAAAGTATCCCGGCTAGTCAGTCGGGCTGTTCGGGACCGCCGCGGTGAAATCGTGGTGTCCCGAACAGCTTACAGGACACTGGGAGGGCCCTTACCTGCCTCCTCGGTGTCCGATCGACGAATGACTGCTCCGTGCCTGAGATCCAGGCAGGAGCAGTCAAGCGCCGATAACACTGATCACAGGCGTGTTAATACACGCCAGTGATCTGTGTAAGAGATCAGTGTTTGCAGTGTTATAGGTGCCTATGGGACCTATAACACTGAAAAAAAAAGTTTAAAAAAAGTGTTAATAAAGGTCATTTAACCCCTTCCCTAATAAAAGTTTGAATCACCCCCCTTTTCCCATAAAAAAAATAAAACTGTGTAAATAAAAATAAACATATGTGGTATCGCCGAGTGCGTAAATGTCCGAACTATAAAAATATATAGTTAATTAAACCGCCCGGTCAATGGCGTACGCGCAAAAAATTCCAAAGTCCAAAAAAGCGTATTTTGGTCACTTTGTATATCATAAAAAAATGAATAAAAAGTGATCAAAAAGTCCGATCAAAACAGAAATTGTACCGATAAAAACTTCAGATCACGGTGCAAAACATGTCCTCATACCGCCCTGTACGTGGAAAAATAAAAAAGTTATAGGGGTCAGAAGATGACATTTTTAAACGTATACATTTTCCTGCAAGTAGTTATGATTTTTTCCAGAAGTACGCCAAAATCAAACCTATATCAGTTGGGTATTATTTTAACCATATGGACCTACCGAATAATGATAAGGTGTCCTTTTTTACTGAAATATGCACTGCGTGGAAACGGAAACCCCCAAAAGTTACAAAATGGCGTTTTTTCTTCGATTTTGTCGCACAATGATTTTTTTTTCCGTTTCGCTGAGATTTTTTGGGTAAAATGACTAATGTCACTGCAAAGTAGAATTGGTGATGCAAAAAATAAGCCATAATATGGATTTTTAGGTGGAAAATTTAAAGGGTTATGATTTTTAAAAGGTAAGGAGGAAAAAACTAAAGTGCAAGAACGGAGTCCTTAAGGGGTTAATATTTTTAGCAAGAAACTTACATTCCTAATCTTATGCAGAAATTTACATTCGATTTAAAATGTGTACGTGTCATTGGCATACAGGGTATTATACAAAATATCCCCACTACAATACTGCCTAAACTTTGGATTCTTTAGCCTGATATTCTGCACAAGGCCCCAAAATCTCATCAACTCCAATGCATCAACACGGATCCACCTGTGGGGTTTAGCAGATGATGAAAAAGGGTTCTGAGCAAATAAGAGCTGGGCATGAAAACTGGTTTGAGCCTGGATTACATTTACAAAATTCCAATCTTGAAAAAGTATGTATTTGTGAGGAGTGTTGAGTGGAACCCCTTCTCGCTATAGGTGTATGCATACGTCCCAGCCCCCGACATGTTTTCACGCTGGGATGTTGTTTGCTATGGCAGCAAGAGATCAGATGATGACCTTCTGTCTGCCTGCTACAGAAGCCTGTGAGATCCAGCCACAGGCTGGATCGCACAGGCTGTAGTGTGTGCAGCTCATCAGGTCATACTGTGCTGCAGTACAAATGTTTTGCAGCATAGTATAACCTGTAAAAATTGAAAAAAATATAAAAATAGAAAAGGTTCTTCAATAAAAGTACAAAGTGTAAAAAACTATAAATAAATCCCTTTTTCCTAATAAAAGCCCTGTATTATCATAACAAAAAATAAAAACACAAATCATTCACAGACTAGCTACCTTAATGCGTAAACACGTGTACTATAAAGCTGTAATGTCAATTATCCTACACGGCGAACAAAAACAACAACACAAAAGCGCAAAATTTGCCAATTTTGGTACAAATACAAATAAAAAAGATCAAAAGGTAGCATGTATCGCAAAAATGATACCAATCAAAAGTAAAGCTTGTCCCGCAAAAAATATGCCCTCCCTCACGAAAAATAAAAAAGTTATAGCTGTCAGAAAATGACCACACAAAAAAGGGGAAAAAAAAGAATTTTGCTCAGAAAAGGAAAAATAACATAAAAAGCTATATAAAATGGGTATCACCATAATCGTACCGACTCACAGAATAAATATGACATCACTTTTAGCGCACAGTGTACACCATAAAAAAAATATTTTAAAAAATGCACCACTTATATAAAGTACAATATGTCACGAAAATTCGCTCCGCTCAGAAAAAGCATCCTAAAATTATTGCCATTTAACCCCTTAAGGACTCAGTTTTTCAGTTTTTGCACTTTCATTTTTTCCTCCTTACCATTTAAAAATCATAACCCTTTCAATTTTCCTAAAAATCCCTATGATGGCTTATTTTTTTGCGCCACCAATTCTACTTTGTAATGGCATCAGTCATTTTACCCAAAAATCTACGTCGAAACAAATAAAAATCATTGTGCGACAAAATTGAAGAAAAAAAACGCCATTTTGTATCTTTTGTGGGCGTCCGTTTCTATACAGTACATTTTTCGGTAAAAACTTACACATTATCTTTATTCTCTAGGTCCATACGATTAAAATTATACTCTACTTATATAGGTTTGATTTTGTCTTACTTGTGTTAAAAAATCATAACTACATGCATGAAAATTTAAAATTTCCTTTTCTGACCCCTATAACTTTTTTAATTCCCCGCATACAGGGATGTATGAGGGCTCATTTTTGCACCGTGATCTGAAGTTTTTAAGGGTATAATTTTTATTTTGATCTGACTTTTTGATCGCCTTTTATTGATTGAATTTTTTATGGTATAAAATGTGACCAAAAATACGCTATTTTTTGTACCTGTACGCCATTGACTGTGCGGTTTAATTAATGATTTATTTTTATAACGCGGACATTTACGTATACCACATATGTTTATATTTATTTACATGTTTTTTTTTTTATGGGAAAAGGGGGGTGATTTAAACTTTTGTTAGGGGAGGGGTTAAATCACATTTATTATCCCTTTTTTTACACTTTTTTTTTGCAATGTTATAGCCCCCATAGGGGGCAATAAGATGCAGTACACTGATTGCCAGCACTGTTCAATGCTAAGCAATAGAATTGCACTGATCCCTGTTATCGGCGGTTGATTGCTCAAGCCTGCATCTCAGGCTTAGAGCAATCAATCGCTGATCGGACGTGACGAAGGCAGGTAGGGGACCCTCCGCTTGCGTCCTAGCTGATCGGGACACCGCAGTTTCACCGCGGTGGTCCCGATCAGCCCGACTGAGCTGCCGGGAATGATTTTTATACATTTTAGAAGGAGCGATCAACTTTGATCGCCACGTCTACAGGGTTAATAGCTATTAGCCCCGGGTCCCGGCTACAATTAGCCGCCCGGAGGTAACCCCGCGTTATATCGCGGGAGCTGGCGCAGGATGCATAGGTGCGCTCTGCATCCTTAAGAGGTTAAAGAGATACATGTCAGATTTTAAAAAAAGAGCCTGGTCATTAAGGTAAAAAATGGGTCCCTCCTTAAGGGGTTAATTGGATTCTTGGACAGCCCACTCTGTGGGTCACAAATTTTAAGGAACGGGGTCCACACAAGCTCCTGCTTATGTGGGCCTGCCTCACGCATTGTCCTGGGGCACCTGCTTGGGAGCTTATCATAGCTAGATAATGAGGGGGGAAAAAAACATTAGTAGTAACCAACTCAAGCGCAGGTAAGCTAAAGACTGCCATGTAAAATTAAATTTTTTACAAAATCTTCCCTTATAATGTATCTGGAGTGGGATTAAAAGCAACCAGAGTAATAAATGAAGTTGGTGTATTGTATCCAGAAAATTTAAACCGTGTTGTCTTAATTTTAAATGCATAACTCAATTAAAAAATATGGTGATTTTATGAAAATAATAATTATCAAAATTTTCATAAATTATGACCTGGTGAATTGCAGACAAACATAATCCATATAATTCACATCTGAGTCGACTAATACCTCAGATATTTCTTTAAAAAGATGACATTAACATTAAGGAGGTAAATTTGCAATACACACTAATACACAAGTATTATAAAAATATACAGATTTATTGGTTATAGGTAATAAACATTAATGAGTAATAAACACAATGATATATAGAAATTAATATAGATTAGATACGAATATATCAAGATATTATTAAAGCATTATAAGCTTATGTTAATTAGCTACATAACAGTAGACATACAATTGTGTAGTACTGTAAGCAACTATGTTACAATATCATAACAGTTACTTGGTTAGATGGATATCATATACAGATAGTAGGGATATACTCTGCAAGAGGATACCTCATGATATCAAGATGGGCAATATCTAAACATAGACATTAATACAGAATGCTAAATAAACTCCACCCTCTTCTGACCACTATACATCACATAATTTCAAGAATGGGCAAATTCCATCTAAGGATCCAACATATAAAAAATATGGTATCATTCTGTTCTGGACTTTTTTCCACACATGACTTTGGTAAGACTTCCTTAAGAGAAAGCACAAATATACATGGTGTCTGATGGGCACTATATTTTAGGGGGAAAAAATTGAAATCAATTTTCCTGTTGGAATTATATTTTTATAACACTTAACTTGGTGAAGGATTTTGCTATCAATATCTAAACAAACAGTTCAATGCGAAAGCATGCTCGGGGTCCGTGAGCGCACACTAGCACACGTCATGGGTGAGTTGTAACATCATTTTTGTAAGCAGTTTAACCGGATTTACACAGTATATAGAATAGTGTGGATTTGGGTGCATGTCCCATAGGGGTTATACTTTGTGGCACCCTTCCACACTTACCCTTCCATAGGATAGTGATAAATGATTTTGGTTATTGCTTAGTTACTAGTGTATATTGTCTGCAACATCTCCATTTTGTGGTGACCCTAGGAGTCACCTATGTGCTGCAATACTTATATAATTGTATGGAATTGACATAACCATAGTGTGCTCTCTTGGCTAAAGTGCAATCTGTCCTTTTACTGAGCGCTGTACATGTTGTATTTTTAATGTAACATTTAATAAAATATTGTTATTTTATTACACATTTTTTTTAATCAACTGGTGTTTTGTTCTGGTATATAACCTTTCTTTGTCTAATGCAGGACAAAAATGGTGGAGCCCTCTAGAGAGCTAAGCTTGTCTTTGTCTGACCCATGTGGCTCAACATCTGGTTTAAAACCATGTTCTGTTATCTGTAGGTCATGCTTCCTAAATTGGAATTCCCCAAATGCAAACGCTGTGGGTAATACCCTTAAGTGAAAACCATATATATAAGATAGCTATATGCAATGTGTTTATGAAGGAATAGGCATGTGTGATGTCTTTGCTAATATTCAATTGAACACATGACAAAAACACCTTAAGTCCTTAATGTATTATATAAGTAGTATTCATGAGACTATACATATTTATTTATGCATCCCTCCGTTTCTCCATTCACCTCATCCCCTCTGTTCCACCAGCAGACATTATTGTAGGGGGTGATCAGACATGACTCTGTTCTAATGTAAACAAAACCCCTTTGTCTTATCACAAGACCATAAATACCTAAGAGGACAAGAGGTACCTTGGCCTTTTCATGAAGCCACTTGGGCCTGCTTAGAATACATACAAAATGGCCACAATATGGCTGACACAATATTTTGATCAGGCTTTTGATTCCTTTTGGGTATAAATTCTCTGACAACTATGGATATTTAGTTTATAAAAGTGATGCCCTAATAACTTTGCATAAATATATCAAAGGGTAATACAAAGATCTCTCATGATCTATTTCTAACAATGGGACATTCCCGTTTCTACACCAACAGAGAAGGATTTTTTTTTTGCTGTAAGAACAGTAAGGAGTTTCTGCCAGAGGAAGATATAGGAGGAACTGAAAACATTTCTAGAGTGTTATAATATTACAGGTTATAGTTACTAGATGTGGAGAAGAATCATTGATCCAGAAAGTTAAAAGGATTGCTAGATTTAGGAAGGGAGGAGATTTTATTTCCCAATAAAATAAGGAAAACCGCATCTTATGTTAATTACTTTGGACCAACACTGCAGGTTAATAGGCTGAATGGGATGGGGGATATCTTTTTCAGCCTGTTATGTTACATTCAGTAGAAAATAGATGGAACTGTAAAACCAAAACAAAAACCTAAGTTAAGAAACTTTTAATTACTTACCGGAGAAGATTCTAAAACACGTGTTTGATGCAGGTGAATAGTAAATATTGCATGAGAACGTGAGCTTTGAGAGTTCATTTGAGTGCTGGCAGTTGTTCGAGACAGAGCACCTTCCTTCAAGAGTTGGAGGAGCTAAAAGGGTAAATGCATTTAAATTTACCATACAATGAAGAAAGGTCATAGAAAAGTAAAAAAATAATATTAAATGGATAAACAGTGTTTGGGAAGAACTTCAAAGTGAGAGATAAATTTAGACCTATAAAAGCTACACTAGCAGGCATGCAACTTCCATGCTTTACCTGTAAGAGGAATAATATTACAAATAAAACATTTCTATGAAAATTTAGGTTAATGATAAATCAAATCTCTCTAAGGCCTCTTTCACACTACCGTTATGCCCCATTAATAATGGCCGTCAAACTCTATATTTTTATTTTTGGGGGGAATTTGACGCCCGTCATTTTGACAGGTCATAGCGGTCAATAACGGGTCCAGATGGACCCCATTATAGTCAATGGGGTCCGTTGGGCGCCGCTATTTCCAGAGAGACAAGCGGGAGAAAAAGACAGTGCAAGCAGTATTTTTTCTCCCACTATTTATGATCTTAAAATAATGGGCTTCAAACTGCCGGAGACAAACGGCAGTGTGAATGTAGCCTAACACATAAATGAATATGTAGGTGCACAGAACACATGTATACCTATGTAGTTGTGGAGGAACCTTTGTCATCTGATTCCCTCCTCACATGACCCAAATACGACTGTTCATGACCTAATCAACTATGTCACTGTGTAACTAATTTAAGTGCTCTCCATTCCCCTTGTCTTTTTGCTACCACTATTTACCTTGGCACTTGCCTTGTAATAACTGAGCCAACAGACTTGGTTACTAGCCAGTGTTCATCTGGTTAAAGATTAACTGCTTGAATGCTGATCACAGTGTTAAATGGGCACTGTCACTTTAAAAATGAACAATTGTGATTGTTTCGGGCCTGAGTGTTCAGATCACAACCAAAAGCTAGAGATTGCTAGGAGAAGAGCTCACTAAGTGACAAACCTACAATCTACGTCTACTGGATTGTCTCGGCCAGCCGTGCTTTTCTCCCTGCTCATTCTAACAATTGATCGGGGGCTTAACACTCAGACCCCAATCGAACAAAACATTGGACATATCTCTAGTACATGTCAAAACTATCCTGCTTAGTTTATACAACTATAAAATGTTACCATCGGTCATATGGAAGAATTCGATGTTTCCATCCGTTCTTTATGGAATTCATATGCTGGAAGACATATGATATCGCCTGCTCTCTGATGTCCCTTTATAAACCCAATGACTATTCTTTTGAGGAATCATTACAGTGTTAAAAAAATTATTTTGCTCCTACCCGACCTGAAACTGTAAGGTTTTTACATTTTAAACAAAGGAATCAGCTTCCCAGTGAAAGTATTGCAGCTTACATAGCTGAACTGTACAAATTGTCAGAAAACTGCAATTTTACCAGCAGTTTAGAGTCACTCTTAAGAGACAGACTTCTATGTGGTGTGAGAGATGAGGCCCATCAGAGGAAATTACTAGCGAAGCCAAACTTAAAGAGTACCTGTCATCATCTAAACTTTCCCTGATCCCCCTCCCCATCTGCCCCATTCTCTAACTATGCCTATCCCTGTGTTTATTGAGGTTTAAAACGCTGTGGAAATACCTTTTTTTATCCCTCTTCATTAGCTCAGGAGCACTGTCTTTCTGAGGGGTAGAAGGAGGCGGGTTCCGGCAGGCATGATGTCACATGAAGCCTAGCTGGGGCTCTGCTTCTGCCAGTCTTCCTGTATGCTGCTCTCCCTCTGCAGCAGTGTTTCCCAACCAGGGCACCTCCAGCTGTTGCAAAACTACAACTCCCAGTATGCCCAGGCAGCCAACAGCTGTCCGGGCATGCTGGGAGTTGTAGTTTTGCAACAGCTGGAGGCACCCTGGTTGGGAAACACTGCTCTGCAGTGTGCATACAGACTAAGTACAGGGAAGGGACGGCAGCCTGTCTCTCTCTCTCCTGTGTCTCTCTGCACTAAAAAGTCAATGCTGAGAACCAGGAGCTGAGGGAGCAATTACAGAGGCAGTGATTAAGATGAATGTCGGGGGGGGGGGGGGGGGGGGGGGCAGGGTGTGCAGTGAGATAATACAATGTATAAGATAACGTGTGGTGAGGGGCAGGGAGAACACAGAGCAGGGGGAGGTGACTGGCTGTTATATGAGAGGCATGTGCAGGCTTGTAGCTCACAGGCTGGGAGCGAGTCCTGAGCTGAGAGTACTGAACTTCCAGTGGAAGGACCAGAACCCTTTCAGCATTAGTCCTAAAAGCTGTACACTTACTATGAAAAGCATAGGATGCTGCTTGCAGACCAGGCATAGAAGAGTGACCCCTAGTGGCCAAAAGTATAAAATGAAAAAACTGGTATAAATATTAATATTTTTTAATGAAGATATATTACAATATCTCCATTAATGATTATGAACAACATATTAAAAGTTTTTGTTGATGACAGGTACTCTTTAAAGGATAAGTCTCCTTCTTCTTCGGATAGGGGATAAGCTTTAGATCGTGGGGGGGTCAGAGCGCTGGGCCACCCGCAATCTCCTGTCTGGAGCTCCCGAGCACTAGCACAGGAGTGCGTCACAACCCCAACCGCAAGCAGAGGCCACTACGCCCCCTCCATATAGTTCTATGGGAGAGCCGAAGACTGCCGAACAGCTCTCCCATAGAACTATATGGAGGGGTTGTGGCGGCCTCCGCTTTGGGTGGGGCTTGTGACGCGCTCCTGTGCTAGCGCATGGGGGCTCCAAACAGGAGATCACGGGTGGCCCCAGCGCTCGGACCCCCCGCGATCTAAAACTTAGCTACGTTTTTGAGCATGAGACTTATCCTTTTACCTTCGCTACAGCACAAGAGGAGGTGCTGGCTTATGAGGTGGCATTTCTTCATTCAAGAGATATACATAGTCCTGGGCGGTATACCGGTTCATACCAAATACCGACATTTTTGTGCTGCACGATATGAATTTTAAGCTATACCGCAATACCGGTTTGGCCCCTCCCCCTCAGGAATGAATTATCAGCCCAGCTCTGTCCCCATCGGGGAACTAATCATATGTGGCCCGCGAGCACTGTTCTACCCCCCCCCCCCCCCCCCAATGAATTATCAGCCCAGCGCTACTTCTCACATATGTCACCCCTGGCTGCCCTCCTGGTCCTCCTGCATGTTGCGGCCGCCGGCGCTGAAACTATATACCAGTGGTCTTCAAACTCCAGATGTTGCAAAACTACAACTCCCAGCATGCCCGGACAGCCAGCAACATCTGGAGGTCTGCAGATTGCAAACCACTGCTCTATACTGTATCCCTATGCCCGGGCTGCAAAAGGTAAACAAAATAAACTTTAAACTCACGTTCCCCGTCGGTCCGGACTTGCTTCCCAGGGAATGGAGCGTCGGAGAGCCGTCAGCCTATCGTCGGCCTCAGCGATCTTCCGCCTCAACCGGTAATAGACTGAGCCCACTGTCATGTAAGAAGCCGGCTTCTTACATGACAGTGGGCTCAGCCTATCACCGGCCGAGGCGGAACATAGCCGCGGCTGGTGATAGGCTGACGGCTGTCCGACGTTCCCGTCCCCAGCATAAACCCGATGTCGGAACATGCGTTAGTTTATTTTGTTTACCTTTTGAAGCCCGGCCATAGGGATACCGCACAGTATAGAGTGTCAGCGCCAGCGGCCGCAACAAACAGGAGGAAGAGGAGGGCAGCGCTTGCGGGTGACGTGAGTATTTACCCCGATGGGGACAGTGCCGCCCTGGGCTAATAATTAATTTTGGGGGAGGGGGAGGGAGGGGAATACCTTTATATACCGTGGAACCGCCATAAGTTACAAAAATACTGCAATACACATATTTGGCCATACCGCCCAGCCCTAGATATACAGACGTCTTCTGGTAATGTACATAATCCAAATGTAAATCTGCTATATAATAGAGAGTGAAGTGATACATCAGCTCCACAAAAGGGTCACTGCTATAAGGTTTATATATCTAGTGAGGTTCCTGAATTTACCTCAGAATTGTCAACATCACAGAAACTCCAAAAAAGGATATAAGAAGCATACTGACTTAACACTTAATGGAGTAACATGCAAAATGGAGGTGTATTCTGGATGGCAATATCCCTTGATTTGTGAGGAAATTTTTCATACATTATGGCCCACAAATAGTCCTCCTATAGTACCATGTGATCTTTGACTTACATATTACAATAGACAGAAAGTGGAAATAATGGGGGAGTGTCATGTCAATGTGTACTATGGAATCATCACTAAAGGTCATTGTGCAAGTTCACTAGAAGTAGATTGGTTTGAACCTCTAGGTATTCTGTTAACAGAAATACACCATGTGAAAGTGGACTATCTGCAGGATATCATTAAAGACTTTTCTATTGTGTTTGAAGAAAGTCTTGGAAAATGAACAGAACCACCAATATCTTTTAAACTAGATCCAAATTTAAGACCAATAAACCACGATCTGTTCCATTTCCTCTATGTGCAAAAATAGATATATAAATGAATCGCTTGGTGGCACAAGGTTTATTAATTAGAGTTAAACACCCTACTTGGGCTACACCTATTGTCCCTGCTTTAAAACCAAATGGTGAAGTCAGAATTTGTGCAATGTAGGATTAACAAAGCCCAATATCTTCCGCATCAGATTCCTGTTGTCAGTCAGATACTTAGTACCTTAGCTAAAGGAAGAATTTTTGCTAAATCTGATCTAGCACAAGCTTACCAGCAACTAGTTGTAGATGATGCAGCTGCTGATATTCAAACAATTATTACATACAAAAGAGCATTTGAGGCCACCCGCCTGCGGTTTGGAGTTTGTATTGCTACAGGACTTTTTCAAAGTTTTATGGATGACCTACAAATGTCCTCATTGCGGTAAACTCTATAAAAGTATTAGCTGATCAACTAAGGACAGTATTACAGAAATGTAAAGATGTTGGATTAAAATGTAAAAAATAAAAATGTGTGTTTGAGGTAATAGTGTTTAATTCCTTGGATACAGGGTTGGAATTCATTCAACATGCAAAAAAGCGATTTGTGAAGCCCCAATTCCCAAAAAGAAAAAAAACGAATTACAAACATTTTTGGGTCTTCTGATTTTTCAGCATTAATTTCTAAAAGATAAAGCAACTGTTGCTGAACCTCTTTGCTGGATAAGAATGCAGTTTGAAACTGGACACAAATTCAGGACAAAGCCTTCGAGGATGCCAAGAAATTATTGTCATCTGATAAGGTATTGGTGCATTTTGATCTACACAAGCTTCTTACTCTAATCTGTGATGCATCCCATTATGGAATAGGGGCAGTTTTGAGTCACACTGTTAATGGAGAATAAGAAGCACCAATTGCTTATTATTCAGGAGCAATGAGTACTACAGAAAGAAACTATGCACAAATTGATAAAGAAGCTTTAGCCATTGTGGCAGGAGTAAAGAAATTCCATGAATACTTATATGGAAGACATTTCACTATTATAACAGATTACAAGCCTCTTAGGTTTTTTCAAAAATAAAGGGCCTACCTCTTAGATCAGGGGTCCTCAAACTACGGCCCGCAGGCCAAATTCAGCCCACAGTGAACATTTATACGGCCCGCCGCTGACATCCCTGTGTCCCAAAAGATGTTTTCGGGACACAGGGATGTGCTCTCGGTGGCCCCGCGTTTACTTTAAAAACGCAAGGACCGCCGGGAGGTAGCGCACGCAGGGACGTCACTGACGTCCTGTGCGTGCGCCCATAACAACGGAGTGCGGAGAAGCGAGCAGGACGTGCGCTGGCCAGCTTGGTAAGTGTTACCCCGGCACGTAAGCTTCGGTGCTCCGACCACCACTCCTCTGGTCCCGGGACCTACTGCTAGGGCCGGACCGGAGGAGTGGTGGTCGGAGCACTGAAGTTGGGCTGGAGGCTGTAAGTCTGTGGGGGAACTATACTGCACCTAATGTGGGGGACTATACTGCACCTAATGTGGGGAACTATACTGCACCTAATGTGGGGGAACTATACTGCACCTAATGTGGGGGAACTATACTGCACCTAATGTGGGGGGCACTATACTGCCAACCTAATGTGGGGGGGGGGCTATACTGCCAGCCTAATGTGGGGGAACTATACTGCACCTAATGTGGGGAACTATACTGCACCTAATGTGAGGAACTATACTGCACCTAATGTGAGGAACTATACTGCACCTAATGTGGGGAACTATACTGCACCTAATGTGGGGGAACTATACTGCACCTAATGTGGGGGAACTATACTGCACCTAATGTGGTGGACCTATACTGCACTTAATGTGGGGGGACTACAACCTAATGTGGGGAAACTATACTACCAACCTAATGTGGGGGGAACTATACTGCCAACCTAATGTGGGGGGAACTACACTGCCAACTAAATGTGGGGGAACTACAACCTAATGTGGGGGAACTATACTGCCAACCTAATGTGGGGGGAACTATACTGCCAACCTAATGTGGGGGGAACTATACTGCCAACCTAAAGTGGGGGAACTATACTGCCAACCTAATGTGGGGGGGGGGACTATACTGCATGTCTAATGTGGGAGAACTATACTGCCAACCCTAATGTGGGGGAACTACAACCTAATGTGGGGGGATCTATACTGCCAACATAATGTGGGGGGGATCTATACTGCCAACCTAATGGGGGGGAACTATGCTGCCTACTTAATGTGGGGGGAACTGTGCTGCGTACTTAAAGGGATAGTCCACTAATAAGATATATAAGTGTGCATAGGAATTTGTTCATAGTTTTTTTTTTTTTTATATAGTCCGGCCCTCCAACAGTCTGAGGGACTGTGAACTGGCCCCCTGCTTAAAAAGTTTGAGGACCGCTGCCTTAGATTATATCACCACATATGCTGCGATGGTCTTTAATGCTTAATGCATATGATGCAACGCCCCAGTACGTCCAGGAAAAGTCATCGACAATGCTGAGGCTCTTAGCTGCTTACCAATACAAATTGCTGATTTTGCGGTACTTGCCATGTCTGAAATTAGTATGCTGGTATCAAATCCTCCATTACAAGCTACTGATATTGCTTGCATGACTGCCATAGATCCAATTTCGGCAAAAGTATTGAACTGGGTTTGGAAAGGGTGGCCACATTCAAAATTATCAAATGAAAGCAGCACAAACTCTCTGCCTACAAAGGTTGCCTGCTCTGGGGAAAAGAGTGGTAATTCCCAGAGCTGGTCTAACCCAAGTGCTTAAAACTCTGCATGAAGAATATCCTGGAATTGTTAACATGAAGGCTTTTGCTAGAAGTTATGTTTAGTGGCCTAAAATTGATAAGCATATAGAGCAAATGGTAAAGAAATGTGCTCCTTGTCAAACCACACGTCATTCTCCAACAAAAGCTGTGTCACATTCTAGGGAATTAACCAGAAACCCATGGTCTAAATTGCATATAGACATTGCAGGTCCAGTTCAAGGACATACATTCTTTTTTCTTGTTGATTCCTTTTCTATGTGACTAGAAGTTTGAACAAGTGTCCTCTGCCACCTCAAGTACTGTCATACAAGTTTTAAGGAGGCTGTTCTCAAAATATGGATTACCTGATGCAATTGTGTCAGACAATGGGTCACAATTTATATTTTATTTTTAATTTGCTCAGCCCACTGTTCCAAAGATCTGTCAAACGCCAGTGGTGTGTAAATGCTCACTGCACCCCTTATTAAATCCTTTGAGGAGTGTAGTTTCCAAAATCAGGTCACATGTGGGGGGGTCCACTGCACTGTCCACGCACATGGCCCCCGACTCCCATTCCAACCAAATTCCCTCTCCAAAAGTTCAATGGCGCTCCTCTTCTGAGCATTGTAGTTCGCCCGCAGAGCACTTTACATCCACATATGGGGTATTTCCATACTCAGAAGAAATGGGGTTACAAATCTTGGGAGGCTTTTTCTCCTATTACCCCTTGAAAATGATAAATTTGGGGTAACATCAGCATTTTCGTGAAAAAAATTAAATTTTTCATTTTCACGTCCACCCCTTGTTACGTTCCTTGAGGGGTGTGGTTTACAAAATATATGCCATGTGGTGTTTTTTTTGCTGTTCTGGCACCATAGTGGCTTCCTATATGCGAAATGCCCCACAAAAACCATTTCAGCAAAATTTGCTTTCCAAAAGCCAAAGGTGACTCCTTCTCTTCTGAGCATTGTAGTGCGCCCGTAGTGCACTTGACGTCCATACATGGGTTATTTCCATACTCAGAAGATATGGGGTTAAAAATTTGGGGGGGCATTTTCTCATATTACACCTTGTAAAATTGTAAAATTTGGGGGGAAACCAGCATTTTAGTGAAAAAAATTTATAAATTCATTTACACATCCAACTTTAACGAAAAGTCGTCAAACACCTGTGGGGTGTTAAGGCTCACTGTACCCCTTGTTATGTTCCTTGAGGGGTGTAGTTTCCAAAATATTATGCCATGTTGTTTTTTTTTTTTTTTTTTTTTGCTGTTCTGGCACAATAGGGGCTTCCTAAATGTGATATGCCCCCAAAAACCATTTCAGAAAAACTCAGTCTCCAAAATCCCATTGTCGCTCCTTCCCTTCTGAGCACACTACTGCGCCCGCCGAACACTTTACATACACATATGAGGTATTTCCTTACTCAAGAGAAATTGGGTTACAAATTTTGGGGGGCTTTTTCTCCTTTTACCCCTTGTAAAATTTCAAAAACTGGGTTTAAAAGAACATGAGACTGTAAAAAATTAAGATTTTGAATTTCCTCCTTCACTTTGCTGCTATTCCTGTGAAACACCTAAAGGGTTAACACACTTTCTGAATGTCATTTTGAATACTTTGGGGGGTGCAGTTTTTATAATCAGGTCATTTATGGGGTATTTCTAATATGAAGGCTCTTCAAATCCACTTCAAAACTGAACTGGTCCCAGAAAAATTCCGATTTTGAAAATTTTGAAAATTGCTGCTGAACTTTAAAGCCCTCTGATGTCTTCCAAAAGTAAAAACATGTCAACTTTATGATGAAAATATAAAGTAGACATATTGTATATGTGAAATATATAATTTATATACAAATATATAATTTATTTGTTATGTCTATTTTCCTTATAAGCAGAGAGTTTCAAATAGGACTGGGCGGTATGACCAAATGTGTGTATCACGGTATTTCTTTAACTTTTGGCAGTTCCACGGTATATAACGGTATTTCCTCACGCCCCTCCCCCAATTAATTATCAGCCCAGCGCAGCCCCCATCGGGGTAAATACTCACATATCACCCGCAAGTGCTTCCCTCCTCGTCCCGATTATTGTGGCCTCCGGCGCTGACACTCTATACTGAGCGGTATCCCTATGAACGGGCTGCAGAAGGTAAACAAAATAAACTTTAACGCACCTACGTCGGCCTTACGCTGGGGACGGGAACGTTGGAGAGCCGTCAGCCTATCACCGGCCGCAGCAATGTTCAGCCTCGGCCGGTGATAGGCTGAGCCCACTGTCATGTAAGATGCCAGCTTCTTACATGACAGTGGGCTCAGCCTATCACCTGCCGAGGCAGAACATCGCTGCGGCCGGTGATAGGCTGACGGCTCCCGTCCCCAGGAAGCAAGTGAGGCCGATACCGGACCAACAGGAGGTGAGTTAAAGTTTATTTTGTTTATTTTTTGCAGCCCGGGCATAGGGATACCGCACAGTGTAGAGCAGTGGTCTTCGACCTGCGGACCTCCAGATGTTTCAAAACTACAACTCCCAAAATGGCTGTCCGGGCTTGCAGGGAGTTGTAGTTTTGCAACATCTGGAGGTCCGCAGGTAGAAGATCACTGGTATAGAGAGTCAGCGCCGGTGGCCGCAACAGACAGGACGAGGTGGGCAGCGCTTGCGGGTGACATGTGAGTATTTACCCCGATGGGGGCAGCGCTCGGCTGATAATTGGGGGGGGCAGAACAGAGCTCGCGGGTGACATATGATTAGTTCCCCGATGGGGACAGCGCAGCGCTGGGCTGATAATTCATTCCCAAGAGGGAGGGGCCAAACCGGTATTGCGGTTTGGGTTAAAATTCATATCGTTAAGTATCAACAAAAATTTACCACTGAAATGAAGTAGAATATGTGACGAAAAAAAAAATCTTGGAATAAGAATGAAATGTGTAAGCATCCCAGAGCTATTAATGCTTAAAGTGACAGTTGTCAGATGCGAAAAAAATGCCCAGGTCCTTAAAGTGAAAATGGGCTGGGTCCTTAAGGGGTTAAAGTCCTTCATGCAGTATATAGCCCAACAGAGCTGCTAATATTTAGCAGCAAAGGTGGTGCTCTACTTAACTTGAAGCTTGGAGTCCAACAGGGAGATTTATCAAAACCTGTGCAGAGGAAAAGTTGACCAGTTGCCCATAGCGACTAATCAGATCGCTTCATTTTCATGGAACAGCCTTCCTGCAGAAGTGGTCGCTGCAAATCCAGTGAAGGAGTTTAAGCATGCATGGGATAAGCATAAGGCTATCCTTCATATAAGATAGAGATAAGCATAAGGCTATCCTTCATATAAGATAGGGCTAGGGACTATTGATACGATTCAGATTATTGGCAGACCAGATGGGCCAAATGGCTTTTATCTGCTGCCACATTCTATGTTTCTATGTTCTTAAAATTTTTGAATGGGCCTCGGGAAAATGAAAGAAATAATTGGTTGCTATGGGCAACTGGTCAAATTTTCCTCTGCACAAGTGTTGATAAATCTCCCCACAACACTCCAAATGTAGTGCAGACAAATATATTTAGCACACAAGTATACTCTGGTAAGGCGACCAGATTGTGCGACCAGATTCGCACCCTGATTGTGGCATTCACGCCTGCTTGTGCGCTTGACTATGTGTGAATAATAGTGAAGAAAAAGCATTCTTAGTGCCACTTTTGTTTTTTCTTCACTGTTTGAGAAAAAATTAATGAATACATACACATAAATATATCAGGCCTCACCTCCGCCTCAGAATTAACAATCCGGGTGCTTGCTCCACTGACATAAATTCCACCATTAGCATTTTCATGGATGCGAATATTGGATTTTCGATGCCGAGAGTCTGGATCACGGCAAATATCAAATAGGTCCAAAATTTCTTCATTATATAGCTAATCATGTAAAAAAAATAAAGCGGGATTTAATATCATTTTATGAAGGAAAAACAATGTCAAACTGCAAATCCATGCAAAAGAGCCCTTATGCATCTAGGCATTCCTACCATTTGCCCTGGCTGAGCATTATATGTGCATTAAACTGCATTTAACCCCTTAATGACCGGGGGTTTTTCCGTTTTTGCATTTTCGTTTTTTGCTCCTTGCCTTTAAAAAATCATAACTCTTTCAATTTTGCACCTAAAAATCCATATGATTGCTTATTTTTTGTGCCACCAATTCTACTTTGTAATGACGTCAGTCATTTTGCCCAAAAATCTACGGTGAAACGTAAAAAAAATCATTGTGCGCCAAAATTGAAAAAAAAACGCCGTTTTGTAAATTTTGGGGGCTTCCGTTTCTACGTAGTAAATTTTTCGGTAAAAATGACACCTTATCTTTATTCTGTAGGTCCATACGATTAAAATGATACCCTACTTATATAGGTTTGATTTTGTCGGACTTCTGGAAAAAATCATAACTACATGCAGGAAAATTAATACGTTTAAAATTGTCATCTTCAGACCCCTATAACTTTTTTATTTTTCCGTGTATGGGGCGGTATGAGGGCTCATTTTTTGCGCCGTGATCTGAAGTTTTTAATGGTACCATTTTTGCATTGATAGGACTTATTGATATTTTTAAATGATATAAAAAGTGACCAAAAATGCACTATTTTGGACTTTGGAATTTTTTTGCGCGTACGCCATTGACCGAGCGGTTTAATTAATGATATATTTTTATAATTCGGACATTTCCGCACGCGGTGATACCATATATGTTTATTTTTATTTACACTGTGTTTTTTTTTATGGGAAAAGGGGGGTGATTCAAACTTTTAATAGGGGAGGGGTTAAATGATATTCATTCACTTTTTTTTGCAGTGTTATAGCTCCCATAGGGACCTATAACACTGCACACACTGATCTTTATCATTGATCACTGGTTTCTCATAGGAAACCAGTGATCGATGATTCTGCCGCTTGACTGCTCATGCGATCGGACAGCGAGGAGGCAGGTAGGGACCCTCCCGCTGTCCTGTAAGCTGTTCGGGATGCCGCGATTTCGCCGCGGCTATCCCGAACAGCCCACTGAGTTAACTGGCACTTTTTACTTTCGCTTTTAGCCGCGTGGCTCAGCTCTGAGCGCACGGCTAAAGGGTTAATAGCGCACGGCGCCACAATCGGCGCTGCGCGCTATTAGCGGCGGGTCCCGGCTTCACTATGATGCCGGGCCCGCCGTGATATGATGCGGGGTTACCGTGTAACCCCGCGTTATATCACGGGAGCAGGACCAAGGACGTACCTGTATGTCCTTGGTCCTTAAGGGGTTAAAGAGAAATCTGTTGGCTGCAATTCACATTCTTAAACCGCCAACACTACAAGACAGCTGTTAGGACAAAGAGACATATGGTACCATTCATATAATGTTTCTGTCTGCCCCTAAAGTGTCCTGGACTGGAACATCTCCTCTATGCAATGGAAGCTTGAAGCCAAGCCTTGTTTCCAAATCTAATTCCTGTGCTGTGCATTCAAATTGTGCACTGGTGTGAGATTTGGAAAAAGGGCTCAGCTTACAGCTGACTGTCAATCAAGCAGGAATATTAGTGGGTGGGGGAAAGAGAAGGCGTTCCAGACCTCAGCACTTCACAGGCTTGGTAATACCACTTTGACACTTGACATCAGAGAATAAAAACATTTTCTACATTACTGAAGCACAGACAGATATAAGAAAACTACCATGTGTCTTCTTGCCCTAACAGTTATGTAACAGTGTCAGTAGTTTGAAAAGTGAATTGAAGCTCAAATGGGTTTTGTCAACACTTGCATATCCATAAATGTCAAATAGATGCAATGTTGAAAACGAGATCGTCTTAGACCTCTTTGGTCTGCTTGCAGTGGCTGGAGGTGGCTGGCATGCCAAATACGGCAAAGCGGGCTGTTTTACACAGTTTACCTAACTCCAATAAACATTGATGGGTTTCCACAAACAGCATAGTACTGTCACAAATAAATAAGTAAGAATATGCACCCAGTGATTTTTACACTTACCTCTAGAAACTGTGCACTGACTTTAAATATGGGTTCTGGGAGCCGATTTGCATGAGATGCAGCAATGCGCTCCTGGATTGTACTGAATAGTTGACAGACAGCACGAGGAATGATGCCAAGCTCTGATTCGCTAACCACAAGATCAAAACCACTACCCATTGTATGTGTTTTTCCTGCACCTGTCTAAAAGCATTAAAATTGCATAAAATTACAGTTTTGTTAAAAAGTGAATGAAACACACAAAAAATAAATAAATAGTAGAAATACAGAATATTTACCTGACCATATGCCAGAACTGTTGCATTGTATCCCTGGAAGCAACCCTCCACCAAGCCACGTGCGCAAATATCGTAGACTTTGACCTGTTCAGTGTCCATGTCAAACACATAATCATAAGTGAAAGCCTTGTCCTTACCTAAAAGAACCTGGGGTTCTCCAGGGTAAACCCACGTACATAAGTGGCATCCTTCAGCACGTTCTTTACTGCTTTGAGGACGAATCCTAAATGAGGTGGAAAAAATTCAAATCGTTGGCAATACAGAAAGTAATTAATAATAATTCATCTATATCAAGAATCATATAAATTCAGCACTGCAGAATATGAAGCTAGGACTGGACTAAACCACTTGTAGACATCTGAAATCCCTGAAGTAGTGCTGGTGCTCACAATAAAAAGTCCATGTTATAGTACAACATACAAAAAAATGAATACATGTGTCCCTTAACTTTTAGATAAAATCTTTACTTCATCTTTATCTTTATTTTAACAACAAGAGCATTACACATGCATTGGTAATTCGGCCTGCTTGGAAGAAGCACGGGAGCATGTGAAATGACTGTTTCCTGTAAAACACACTTGATGTGGTATTCCCATGCCTATGGTCGTATGTGACTGAAATAAAGGGGGACATTTACCATTAAGTCTTTTGTGTGCTACATACATATTTATCATACTAACACAGGGGGTTGATACATTTGGAGCTCAATACCTCTCTCTATATACTCTAAATACCTTGATAAATGTCCCCCTATGTGAAGATTTTACCCGAAGGACAAGTACCAGATAAAGTCATTTTCTTTCAAGTTACACAGCAAATGAATGAAGCATGGAAGATCATTTCTATACTTCCCAGGTTCAATTGACCCATGCAGTGTGGATAAAGCTGCTTAAAGGGGTATTCCAGACAAAAACTTATTTTTATATATCAACTGGCCCCGGAAAGTTAAACAGATTTGTAAATTACTTCTATTAAAAAATCTTAATCCTTCCAATAGTTATTAGCTTCTGAAGTTTTCTGTCTAACTGCTCAATGATGATGTCATGTCCCGGGAGCTGTGTATGATGGGAAAATATCCCCATAGGAGCTGCACAGCTCCTGGGACGTGAGTCATCAGAAAGCAGTTAGACAGAAAACAGCAACTCAACTTCAGAAGCTAATAACTATTGGAAGGATTAAGATTTTTTAATAGAAGTAATTTACAAATCTGTTTAACTTTCCGGAGCCAGTTGATATATAAAAAAAAAAGATTTGGCCTGGAAAACCCCTTTAAACTCTCACTACCAAGGCCTTTAGGAAAAGGTTTACCTTTAGAAGGGTGAATATTTTTTATTTTTGCCATTTAACTTGAATATTTTTCTTTCCTTTTGCAGTACAATTAAGGTTTTACTATGCTACCAAAACAGAACAGAAATCCATCCTTTTCCCCATTTGTAATTCAATGTGCATCATAACAAAAGTGCTCATTGCCCTTTAGATGGATTTGCAAGGCAACGGTTTAGAGACATTTTAATTGTAGGTGTAAGGAAGGGAAAGGAGTAGGCAAATATAAATAGAAGTAAAAATGTGAATTTAAAGGGGTATTCCGGGCAAAAACATTTTATCCCCTATCCAAAGGATAGGCTGAGACCCCCCGCGATCTCCCTGCAGCACCCGCATTCATTTTGACCTTAATGACCAGGCCAATTTTATTTTTGCATTTTTGATTTTTCCTCCTCGCCTTCTAAAAATCGTAACTCTTTTATATTTTCATCCACAGACTAGTATGAGGGCTTGTTTTTTGCAGGACCAGTTGTCCTTTGTACCATAAAATGTATGGTACAACCAAGAAATACTATTTGTGTGGGGAAATTAAAAAGAAAACCGCAATTTTGCTAATTTTTCAAAGGTTTCATTTTCACGTTGTACACTTTACGGTAAAAATGACGTGTTCTTTATTCAATTTTTTTTCTTTTATAAAACGTGACAAAAAAAGCAGTTCACCATACGGGATCATTAACATTATATTTTAATAGTTCAGACATTTACACACGCGGCAATACCAAATATGTTTTTCTATTGTTTTTTTTTTGTTTGTTTGTTTTTACACCTTTTGGTGGTAAAATGGGAAAAAGGGAGATTTTACATTTTTATTGGGGGAAGGGATTTTTAAAAATGTTTTACTTTTTTTTTTACTTCTTTTTATACACTTTTTATGTCCCCCGTAGAGGACTATTTATAGCAATCATTTGATTGCTAATACTGTTCAGTGCTATGCATAGGGCATAGCAATGATCAGCATTATCAGCGATCTGGTCTATTGGAAGGTAGATCAGAGCAGAAGAAGCCTGGAAGGCGATGGTGGCAGGTGAGGGGACCTCCGTCCGCCATATTAACTGATCTGATCCCCGTGGCCGTTCTCATTGAGAATTGTTTATAACACTCTCATAATGACCATAAATCAGAGATACCCATTATATGATGCCCCGCTGTGAAGGAGAGCTGGGGCTCAAAACAGGAGATCGCGATCCTTTAGATAGGATGCAGAATTACATGATAGATAGGATGTTTTTTTACATGATACTTCTCCTTTACCAGAGCTAGAGTGACCCCTTAAAGGTGCAAGTCAGATGGTGCCACCACTAACATTTACTGAGTGCACTATTAACATTGCCATAAACAGCACCAGCCAGAGTATGCTCCGGACAGAGAATGCACCTGTTAAAGTGTACCTATATAGTGTACCTGTCGTCAACAAAAACTTATGTTTGCAATATACATTGGTTAAAAAATGTGTATATTTTTGAGTGAAAAAAATGCTGTTTCTGCAGCTATTGCCTGTGTGTCTCTGGGAGGAGTCCAAATACAGGAAGTGAGGGCAGGACAAGCAGGGCTCTCTGCAGGCTCCTGGCTTGTCAATCGTGCTCATGTGTGAGCCTGTAAAATGTCACAGAGCCTCAATGCACAGAGCCCTGCTTGTCCTCAGTGCAAAGAGCCCTGTCTGTCCACACTCACTTCCTGTATTTGGACTCCTCATAGAGACACACAGTCAATAGCTGCAGGGACAAAAATATACATATTTTTTAACCAATGTATATTACAAATATACATATGGTGGTATTATCTACATTATTTAAAAAGTTTTTGTACACTTTATCAGTTAAAGGGTGACCCCATTAGTAATATCAACAAGAGAATGCTCCCATTAGCAATTCCCAGGATGTGAACACTGGGTCTAGGGAGCATTGGGGCCTAGTGTAGCCTTGGACTGTCCTGTACTTCCTGCCCAGGTCTGGGCCTCTCTCTCTGGGTACCACTTGCAGCAAAGAGCGGACTTATACAGCCTCTGGGCCAGACAACTACTGCTCAGGTGACCGTTCTGTCCCATCCCCTCCTGTCAATACCGACCTGTCGTGTCATGTCCTATCCCGTTATTTACATTTGGTGTGTGTATAGAGAACTCTCCCCCTTCCCTTAGAGGTAGGGGGTCATCTTTGTAATAGTGACCATAACATAAGTTTTTGTTTATCCTATAAGAGGATGTCTACTAGTGGGGCTACAAAAACATTAACCATCAGGAAGGCCAATTTTCAACAACTAAGAGAGGACCTCAGTGACATATATTGGGACCTTGCCCTTAGTAAAAAAAAAAAAAGTACACAAGCTAAATGGGACACTTTTAAGAACATCCTAAATAGATATTGTTAAGGACATATACCCTACGGTAATAAAAGGGCTAGAAATGGGAGAAAACCAATTCAGCTAACCAAAACAGTTAAAGGAGTATTCTAGGATGGGAAAAATGCCGGCAGTAAAAAAATAAAGAGGTACATACCTTCCGTCGCTCCCCCGGTGCGTCCGGTAACCCGCTCCGGTGTCCAATCCTGGTTGCCGGTGGTAGGCGAGTCATACTGCACTCAGCCAATCACTGGCCGAAGCAAAGTCCTGCCTCGGCCGGCGATAGGCTGAGCGGCAGTGTGATGTTTTCGGCCCCGCGACTGCAATTCCCAGCATGCCCTGACAAAGCCTATGGCTCTGCAACTGACCCCAAAATAGTACTTTCCACTCACAGCATGCCCTGAAACAGCCCAATGCTCTGTAGCTTACCTAAAAGAGCATTTTTAAATAATCTGGCAAGTATGTGTAATAAAATAAAATACTCTACATAAAATAATTATTTTTAAAGTGGGTGGGACAAAGCATTTTTGTTTTTTGGTGAAGCACAGCCTAAATTTACAGTTCTAGTTTTTCCCCAAAATTTTTATTTCGGTGCACCATTTGTATCAGCCCATTCTCTTTAAATGGGTACTCTCATTAAAAAAAAATGTTTTTATTAAATAGATTATGTAAAAAAAAAAATGTTTCTAATATATTTTATGAAAAAAAAACATGTTTTATGTGGTTTTTTTTTACGATTGTAAACCTGGCCACTAGGTGTCACCCTATATGGCTCAGGATTCCCCCCGTGACGTTCAGCCCGTTCGGACCAACGCTGGCGGGGATATTTAAATTTTGCACGCTGCACGCACACGAGCACTGTGCTCGCTCTCTGCCTGTTTCCTATACAGGTAGAGAGCGAGTACAGCAATCGTGTGTGCGCGGCGCTTGAAATTTTAATATCCCCGCCCCCTGCATCTTCCTCTCCTCATTCATTGCAGCACGCGAGCTGCAGGAAAGAGAGAGGAGACGGGCGGAAGAGAGCCCTGACCAGGCTTCAGATGACGTCGCGCCTGCCGGGGCCGCCCACTTCCTGCCCTCACCAGAGAGCTCAACTCTGAGCTCCTGCAGCCATTTTTCCAAAGGTATTTTTATGGGGATTTGGGCAGAAATTAAGACAGGGATAGATGTAGTTAGTGTCAGGGACAGATGGGGAGGGGGAATAGGGAAATTTTATTTAGTGATAGCAACTCTTTAATGGTACAGTGTTATGCAGTTGGAATCATTACTAGAGACAAGCACTTGCATTGGCATTATAGACGCACAGGCCATTAGCAGCCAGAACACTGCCAAACCAAAGTAAACTTGTGCCATGACAACAGCAAAATAACTTCCGGATCATAGGGACATACATAAAAGCATACAGAAAGGAAGGCATCAAAGCACTGAAAAGTTCTGAATGAGATCCTCCAGCAATCAACTTGAGTCGGGCAGAAAATAATTTACACCAACTTACGTGTTCACAATACACACACTCACACATACTCAGTATTCAACCTACAGACCCATATGAGGGCTTGTTTTATGCGCTACCAATTTTACTTTGTAATGATATCAGTAATTTCCCCACAAAATCTACGCACCACAAAATCCTGCACCAAAATTAGTATGTTTAAAATTGTTATCTTCTGGCCCCTATTACTTGTTAATATTTCCATATACCGGGCTATTGCGCCGTGGTCTGTAGTTTTTATAGGTACCATTTTTGTTTTGATTGGACTTTTTGATCAAATTTTATTAGTTTTGTTAGGGTATACAAAATGACCAAAAATACGTAATTTTAGACTTTGGAATTTTTTTTTACTTATACGCCATTGACAGTGTGGGGTTTAATTAACACTAAATTTTCATAGTTCGGACATTTACGCAAGCGGCGATATCACCTATGTTTATTTTCATTATCTTTACATATTTTTTATTTGCAAAAAGGGCGGTGATTTTAACTTTTAGTATGGAAGGGGTTAATTCACATTTATGTTTTTTACACCAGTTTTTAGTCCCCACAGGGGACTATTACATGGAATCTTCTGATTGCATACACTGTTCAATGCTATGCCATAGCATAGCATTGATCAGTGTTATCTGCGCTCGATTGCTCCAGCCTGGTGAGCCAGGTTGAAGCATTGCAGAGGAGATCGCATGGCGTGGAGGCAGGTATGGGTCCTCCCATCATCCTGTAAGCTGATCTGGACACCACGGTTTCACTGCAGTGATCCCAAACAGCCCAATTGAGCTGCTGGAAATGCTTTCTTTTCGTTTCAGACGCGGCAATCATAGTTACATAGTTAGTATGGTTGAAAAAAGACATATGTCCATCAAGTCCAACCAGGGAATTGAAGTGAAGGGTGTAAGGGGATAAGGGAAAGGGATGTAGTTTTATAATTCTGCATAAGCATTAATGTTATTTTGTTCCAGGAATGTATCTAACCCTGTTTTAAAGCTGTTAATTGTTCCTGCTGTGACCAGTTCCTGAGGTAGACCGTTCCATAAATTCACAGTCCTCACGGTAAAGAAGGCGTGTCTCCCCTTTAGACTAAACCTTTTCTTCTCCAGACGGAGGGAGTGCCCCCTCGTCCTTTGGGGGGGTTTAACCTGGAACAGTTTTTCTCCATATTTTTTGTATGGGCCATTTATATACTTATATACGTTTATCATATCCCCCCTTAAACATCTCTTCTCAAGACTTAACAATTGTAACTCCTTTAATCAACTTTGATAGACCGCCAGGACCACCCCGCTATGATGCGGGGTCAGCTCTTGACCCTGTAACATAGCAGAGGAGTGGGCGCAGGGCGTAAAGGTACGCACTGAATCCTTAAGAGGTTAAAGGGGTACTCTGGTGGAAAATAATTTATTTATTTATTTTTGTTTTTTTAATCAACTGGTGCCTGAAAGTTAAACAGATTTGTAAATTACTCTATTTAAAAATCTTTATCCTTCCAGTACTTATCAGCTACTGTATACTACAGAGGAAGTTCTTTTCTTTTTGAATTTCTTTTCTGTCTTACCACAGTGCTCTCTGTTGACACCTCTGTCCATGTCAAGAACTGTCCAGAGCAGAAGCAAATCCCTATTGCAAACCTATCCTGCTCTGGACAGTTCTTGTGGTCGCACGGCAGGGTTCAGAAGAGAAGGAGCACCACTGGGCTTTTGGAGTGTGCATTTGGCTGTAATGGATGTTGGAGGGCATGTTACACTTATGAAGTCCCCATGGTGCCAGAACAGTGGAAATTCCCCACATGATGTGATACCCTAATGGAAACTACACCCCTAAAGGAATGTAACAAGGTGTATAATATGCATTTACAACATTTAAAAATCTGTCAGACACCTGTGGTGTCCCAATGCTCACTGTACACCTTGTTACATTCCTTGAGGGGTGTACCCCCACATGTACGAAATTGGCTTAAACATGTGGGGTGGGTGGGGGCGGCGGGTTCTCCCATTACTTTTATGTAAATGAAAAAGCCACCAAAAATTTGTAACACAATTTCTCCTGACTACGGAAATACCCAATACGTGGCCCTCAATGGTTGCCTAGAAATACAACAGGGGGTGAGAGAGCTCCATATGCATTTCGGCCTTGAATGGAGAGGGCAGACCAGGGGCGGCATGTTAAAGGCGACTTTAAGGCTGACTTGCAACACCTGAAGTCCCAGAAATATATAGACCACCTCCATGCAAGGGCAGCCACGGAGCCATCAGATTAACTATGATTCTTGGGACTTTTTGGGGATTATTACAACCAGGGTCTGGAACACCTCTGTGTTGCCAGTGCATCGTAAAAACGCTATACATAGCCAGGGTCCAAGCTCATGTACTACGACACCAACGCAGAAAACGTGGAAAAGAACAAAAAAGTTTTGTACTTTGTAAAATACAAAAATACCTTCACTTATTAAAAGTTGAAATCCCCCCTCCCTTTTTCCATTTTTCAAATAAAACACTTTGAAAAAAAATTACATATTTGGTATCTGGTGCATAATTGTCCGTAATATTATGTTATGATGTTACTGATCCTGCACTGGTAAGGGGTAAATGCAAAAAAAATTCCTATTGCTAAAATTGCTGATTTCTGGGCACATCACGTCCCAGATAAAACATAATAAAAAATTACCAAGAAGTCACATATACACAAAAGTGGTACCGTTTAAGGAGAAATGCGGCAGAAATCTTTTAAGTTGTCCTGTGCCCAGGCTGCAAAAACTAAAACAACAAACTTTAACTCCCGTTCCTTCGTTCCCCTGTTGCTTCGGTATCTGTGTCCCGTTCCTCCGGCACTGCTCGGCTCCGTGTTTCTTAGGCTAGAAACGTCACACATCTGTCATCGTATCACCGGCCGCAGTGATGTCCCGCCTCGGGCATTGATAGGCTGAGCGCACTGTCATGTAAGCAGCCGGCCCGAACTCCTTACATGGCAGTGCGCTCAGACTATCACCGGCCCGAGGCGGAACATCGCTGCGGCCGGCGATACACTGACGGCAGTGTGACGTTTGGAGGATAAGAAGCAGGGACCTGAGCAGTGCCAGAGGAACAGGACGCCGATACCGGAACAATGGGGGAACGTAGGAAGATGAGTTAAAGTTTGGGGTTTTTTTGCAGTTCGGGCACAGGGGAACTTAAAGGGGTATACAGGGCAAAAACATTTTCAAAGGGGTATTCTGGGCAAAAAAAAAGATAGGAGATAAGATGTCTGATCGTGTGGGGGCCCGCCTCTGGGCCCCCCGCGATCTCCCTGCAGCACCCGCATTCTATGCGGGAGCTGCGTCTCCAGTTTCCGGGACTGGGAACGTGACATCACGTGATGGCCGTAAAGCCCCCTCCCATAGACATGAATGGAGGGGGCGTAGTGTGACGTCACATCCCCAATCCCGGAAACCTGGAGGTTTCCAAAACTGGAGATGCAGCTCCCGCATAAAATGCGGGTGCTGCAGGGAGATCGCGGGGGGTCCCAGCGGCGGGCCCCCCACGATCAGACATCTTATCCCCTAACCTTTGGATAGGAGATAAAGTGTTTTTGCCCGGAATACCCCTTTAAAATATTTCTGCCACATTTCTCCATAAATAACTACAGCTCCTTTAAAAATAAATCCATAACACAGCTCCGTGGGTTGAAAAATATAAAAAGTTATAGGGGTCAGAACGTAAAAACATATCCAAGTTTGGTATCATTTGAATCTTTCTGACCCAAAGAATAAAGTTGGTATGTCAAATTCACGTTACTGTGAACTCCCCAAAAAATTATTACCCCATAAAATAGGTGCCATACCATCTTGTTTTCATTTGTGCCTTACATTAGGGCTGGGCGGTATGACCAAATATGTGTATCACGGTATTTTTTTAACTTACGACGGTTCCACGGTATATAATGGTATTTTCACCCCCCCCCAAATCATGTGACCCGCCAGCGCTGTTCTGCCCCGCCCCAATCATGTGACCCGCGCACGGTGTTCGGCTTCCCCCCCCCCCAAATCATGTGACCCGATTAATGATCAGCCCAGCGGGGTACTACTCACAGATGTCAAGCACTGCCCTCCTCTTCTTTGTTGGGGGCCGCAGGCGATGGAACTCACTGTACGCCAGTGGTCTCCAGCGCTGCGAAAATACATTCCCGAGGGGGAGGGGCCCAACCGGTATTGCGGTATGGGGGAAACTTCAAATCGTGCAGCCCAAAAAAATCGATATTCGGTATGAACCGGTATACCGCCCAGCCCTACCTTACATATATATTTTTATGGCTCTGTAATACAGTATATGATAAAATAAAGTGAGCGAATAAAAAGTACAACTTGTCCAGCAAAAAATAAGCCCTAATTTGTCATTGGAAAAATAAAAAAGCTTTCTGCCTTGGAATGTGAGCAGGAAAAAAAAATATGAGTCCCCCAAAAAAATTTGCTGGGTCATGAAAGGGCGTGACTTGGAACTTAGTTCGGCATAAGAAGCACAGTTGGTGCCAAGTACCAGCAGGATCACCTTATCTTCCCCAAAATTGGCACATTTGAAGCAGGCCCAGTACGTAATGCTTGCTGCATTTTCCCCCAAAAGGGAAACGGGGCTTTGGCTAACCCAGCCGAGCACTCGGCTTTGACTGTCAGCTCAGCCAATCATCGGATGCAGGTGATTGGCCAAGCGGGCCGTCACTGTTGAGACAAGTGTGCCTCGGTAGGTAGGGGCTGGAGCACTCAGCTGAAAAAGTCGGGCCCTGTTCAGGAAATCTCAAAGGGGGGAGGGTCTCAGAGGTCAGATCCCCTAATCAGACACGTAGCCCCTTTAATTTACTGTTTTACATCAGTATGTTTCTTCAATTAATTTTATTTGTATTATGGAAAATTTTGGAGAAAATGTTGGCCAGTGATCAAACCATGTTTTCTAAACTAACTCAGATTATATTCCCTAACTACTCCTAACACCACTACTGCCCTTAAAAATGTTCCAATCTTTAAAAGGATCTGTATCATATTTTCCCCTTGCTTACATTATGTGAGCTCCTGGCAAGAGAAAGTGGGCATTCCCCAGCATTCACAACATCACTGATGCCTGCGAGAGCTGTGCCTCGCTATGCCCCGCACGCACTTTCTAAGTTTGGTCACCTGCCAGGCCGGGAGGAGACCAAACTAACTGTTTGACTTGCAGCAGGGAACAGAACAGAGCCACCTAGTGGCCATTTTTTCTGTTACATTAAAAACTGATAAAGGTTGAGAATTTTAACAGCAAGTAAGTGTCTTAATTAAATAAGGAACAAAATATTCTAAGTTTACTTTGGTCACAGGTACTCTTTAAAGGAAAATGGTCACCCTAATCACCCACACTAAATCCATATATATATACTGGGTTATAGTGTGGGTGATCAGGAATCCAAAGAGGGGTCACTTACTATAATTGGTGCTGTGGTTCCTGAAATATTGGCTGGTGAAATTTCCCTTCTGAATTCAGGGAGTCGCGCGCAGGAGGCGGGTCTCACTGGCTGGCCACCCCTGCTTCTTTCCGTCTTCTCAATCAGCCGTCCTCTTAGTTAGCATATTCATATTCTGCGATTCCACGTCCTAGTGACGTGAGTCACATGTCCCGTGAGCACTGTGCTCTGTCGGTAGAGCGCATGCGCATGCAGTTTACATACAGCTCTCACATGACTGCTTTCAGCAGTCAGAGCTCAGGACATGAAAGCTGTATGTAAACTGCCTGCCTGCTCTACTGACAGAGCGCAGCGCAGAGCACTCACACCGGCGGGACCCTGCCTCCTGCGTGCGACTCCCTGAATTCAGAAGGGGAACTTCGCCAGTGAATATTTTGGGAACCACAGAATCGATTATAGCAAGTGACCCCTCTTTGGATTCATTGTCACTCACACTATAAACCAGTGTATTGGGTTTAGTGTGGGTGATCAGGGTGACAGTTTTCCTTCAATTATTATTAGCATGGAGTTTTTCATTACAGATTACTGAACTCTTTAACCCCTTAACGACGAAGGATGTAAATGTACGTCCTGGTGACGTGGTACTTAACGCACCAGGACGTACATTTACGTCCTAAGCATAACCGCGGGCATCGGATCGATGCCCGGATCATGCGCAGCAGGTCCCGGCTGTTGATTACAGCCAGGGACCCGCCGGTAATGGCGGACATCCACGATCCCGCGGATGTCCGCCATTAACCCCTCAGATGCCGTGATCAATACAGATCACGGCATCTGCAGCATTGCGGACACTAAAATGGATGATCGGTCCCCTCACCTGCCTCTGCTGTCTTCCAGGAGTCTTCTGCTCTGATCTGCTTTCCCACAGACCAGAGCAGAAGATGACCCTGATAACCCTGATCAGTGCTATGTCCTATACATAGCACTGAACAGGATTAGCAATCGAGTGATTGCTATAAATAGTCCCCTGTGGGGACTATTAAAGTGTAAAAATAAAAGTCAAAAAAGTCAAAAAATAAAGTTAACAAAATTTGAAAACTCCCTCCCCCAATAAAAACGTAAACTGTCCCATTTTCCCTATTTCACCCCCAAAAAGTGTTAAAAAAATATTTTATATACATATTTGGTATCGATGAGTGCGTAAATATCTGAACTAATAAATAAAATGTTAATGATACTGTACGGTGAACGGCGTGAACGTAAAAAAAAAAAAAAAAAAGTCCAAAATAGCTGCTTTTTTTTATAACATTTTATTCCCCAAAAATTAATAAAAAATGTATTAAAAGTTTTATATAAGCAAATATGGTTTCAATAAAAAGTACAGATCACGGCGCAAAAAATTAGCCCTCATACCACCGCTTATACATAAAAATGAAAAAGTTATAGGTCTTCAAAATAGGGGGATTTTAAACGCACTAATTTGGTTAAAAAGTTTGTGATTTTTTTTAAGCGCAACATAGAAAAGTATGTTCTCATAGGTATCAATTTAATCGTAATGACCTAAAGAATAAAGAACACATGTCGTTTTTACTGTAAATTGTACGGCGTGAAAACAAAACCTTACAAAATTAGCAAAATTGCGGTTTTCTTTTTAATTTCCCCACACAAATAGTATTTTTTGGGTTGCGCCATACATTTTATAGTAAAGTGAGTGATGGCATTACAACGGACAACTGGTCGCGCAAAAAACAAGCCCTCATACTAGTCTGTGGATGAAAATATAAAAGAGTTATGATTTTTTGAAGGCGAGGAGGAAAAAACAAAAACTTAAAGATAAAATTGTAGGAAACAGATATAGCGGACGGCACCGCTGCAGTAGTAAGGGCTAATGGGGTTAATGCATGCACAATTCAGCCGGTGACTCCCGAAAACACCTAGCGTCCTCCTCCCTTCTGTGCTTCCACCTCAAACAGATAAGCAATGCAAGCCAAAAAGAGGAACAGAAAATGAGGGAGCACTTACGAGTCAGAGTCTCATGCAGGTGAAGACTTTGTCTTTATTGGGGTGCAGGCATAGTCTCCTATGGCCAGACGCCAAGGGGAACAAGCGTTCCCCTTAGCGTCTGGAGGGAGGAGAATATGCCTGCACCCCAATAAAGACAAAGTCTTCACCTGCATGAGACTCTGACTCGTAAGTGCTCCCTCATTTTCTGTTCCTCTTTTTGGCTTGTAAAAATAAAATTGTCTGCGTCCTTAAAGGGTTACTCCGGTGAAAACCTTTTTTCTTTTAAATCAACTGGTGGCAGAAAGTTAAACATATTTGAAAATGACTTCTATTAAAAAATCTTAAACTTTCCTGTACTTATTAGCTGCTGAATACTACAGAGGAAATTCTTTTCTTTTTGGAATGCTCACTGATGACATCACGACCACAGTTCTCTCTGCTGACGTTATTATAATAATAATGCTTTATTTATTGTTGTCCTTGGTGGGATTTGAACCCAAGTCCCCAGGACTGCAAGGCAGCAGTGCTAACCACTGAGCCACCATGCTGCCCTTAGCATACATCTGCTATGCATGGTTGCTAAAATGGACAGAGATGTCTGCAGAGAGCACTGTGTTCGTGATGTCATCAATTTTCCAAAAAGAAAAGAAATTCCTCTGTAGCATTCAGCAGCTAATAAGTACTGGAAGGATTAAGATTTTTCAATAGAAGTCATTTACAAATATGTTTAACTTTCTGCCACCAGTTGATTTAAAAGAAAAAAGGTTTTCACCGGAGTACCCCTTTAAGGCCCAAATAGGCTGCGTCCTTAAAGGGGTACTCCACCCCTAGACATCTTATCCCCTATCCAAAGGATAGGGGATAAGATGTCAGATCCCCGCGGTCCCGCTGCTGAGGAGCCTGGGGATCCAGTTCGCTCTGTGCGTAATGACGGGCGATACAGGGGACAGAGAAGCGTGACGTCATGGCTCCACCCCTCATGACATCACGGCCTGTCCCCTTAATGCAAGTCTATCGCAGGGGGCGTGACGACCGCCACGCCCCCTCCCATAGACTTGCATTGAAAGAGGCGGGCCGTGACATCACGAGGGACGGAGCCGTGATGTAACGATGCTCCGGCCCCTGTATTGCCCGTCATTACGTGCAGAGCGAACTCGCTCTGTGCTGTAATGATAACGCAGTGCCGCAGCGGGGATCCCGGGGCTCCCCAGCAGCGGGACCACGGCGATCTGACATCTTATCCCCTTTGTTTCCTTTGGATAGGGGATAAGATGTCTAGGGGCAGAGTACCCCTTTAAGGGGTTAAGCAGGGCTGTGGAGTCGGTAGATAAATGTTCCGACTCCGACGTTTTTTGTACTTCCGACTCCGACTCCTCTGTATTAATATGAGAATGTATTTTATACATTCCTTGAAGGAAAGAAAGGCAACATACATGTCATTACCACAGGACTACTGGCTGGGAAGCCAACAGTCTACTGTATTGAACAGTTTGTGTGCTGATCTGCTGCTGAAGATAGGGCAGTGGGAGGATCCAGGAAGGGGCATTTATTATAAAACATGATTTCCCTAGCAGAATCCCATAGTCATGTTTAACCCCTTAAGGACCAAGGACGTACCGGTACGTCCTTGGTCCTGCTCTTCTGATATAACGCGGGGTTACACAGTAACCCCGCGTCATATCATGGCGGGCCCGGCGTAATAGTGAAGCCGGGACCCGCCTCTAATAGTGCGCAGCGCCGATCGCGGCGCCGCGCGCTATTAACCCTTTAGCCGCGCGCTCAAAGCTGAGCCGCGCGGCTAAAAGTGAAAGTGAAAGTTCCCGGCTAGCTCAGTCGGGCTGTTCGGGATAGCCGCGGCTAATCGCGGCATCCCGAACAGCTGACAGGACAGTGGGAGGGCCCCTTCCTGCCTCCTCGCTGTCCGATCGCCGAATGACTGCTCAGTGCCTGAGATCCAGGCATGAGCAGTCATCCGGCAGAATCGTTGATCACTGGTTTCTTATGAGAAACCAGTGATCAACATAGAAGATCAGTGTGTGCAGTGTTATAGGTCCCTATGGGACCTATAACACTGCAAAAAAAAAGTGAATAAAGATCATTTAACTCCTCCCCTATTAAAAGTTTGAATCACCCCCCTTTTCCAATAAAAAAAAAAACACAGTGTAAATAAAAATAAAAATAAACATATGTGGTATCACCGCGTGCGGAAATGTCCGAATTATAAAAATATATCATTAATTAAACCGCTCGGTCAATGGCGTGCGCGCAAAAAAATTCCAAAGTCCAAAATAGTGCATTTTTGGTCACTTTTTATATCATTTAAAAATGAATAAAAAGTGATCAATAAGTCCTATCAATGCAAAAATGGTACCGTTAAAAACTTCAGATCACGGCGCAAAAAATGAGCGCTCATACCGCCCCATACACGGAAAAATAAAAAAGTTATAGGGGTCAGAAGATGACAATTTTAAACGTATTCATTTTCCTGCATGTAGTTATGATTTTTTCCAGAAGTCCTTTTCCAGAAGACAAAATCAAACCTATATAAGTAGGGTATCATTTTAATCGTATGGACCTACAGAATACATATCAGGTGTCATTTTTACCGAAAAATGTACTACGTAGAAACGGAAGCCCCCAAAAGTTACAAAACAGCGTTTTTTTTTCAATTTTGTCGCACAATGATTTTTTTTCCCGCTTCACCATAGATTTTTGGGCAAAATGACTGACGTCATTACAAAGTAGAATTGGTGGCGCAAAAAATAAGCCATCATATGGATTTTTAGGTGTAAATTTGAAAGAGTTATGATTTTTTAAAGGCAAGGAGCAAAAAACGAAAATGCAAAAACGGAAAAACCTCCGGTCCTTAAGGGGTTAAAGGGGTACTCCGCCTCTAAACATATTATCCCCTATCCAAAGGATAGGGGATAATATGTCAGATCACCGGGGTCCCGCTGTTGGGGACCCCCTGGATCGCCGCTGCGGCACCGCGCTTTCTTTACTACATTACTGCGCTTTCTGTGCGTAATGGCGGGCGATACAGGGGACGGAGCAGTGTGATGTCATGGCTCCGCCCCTCATGACATCATGGCCCGCCCCCTTAATGCAAGTCTATGGCAGGAGGCGTGACGACTGCCACGCCCCCTCCCATAGACTTGTATTGAGGGAGCGGGCCGTGACATTACGAGGGGCGGAGCCGTGATGTAACGATGCTCCGGCCCCTGTATCGCCCATCATTACGCACAAAGCGAACTCGCTCTGTGTAGCAATGAAAGTGCGGCGCCGCAGCGGCGATCCCAGGGGTCCCCAGCAGCGGGACCCCTGCAATCTGACATCTTATCCCCTATCCTTTGGATAAGGGATAAGATGTCTAGGGGCGGAGTACCCCTTTAAGCTAACAATCGAGTTTACAAGTTTTTATAGCCTTAGCTGAATGGCAGCAGTTTTTCCAATGGTTTACAGCTTCAGTCTTGAACTATTGACCCTCCATTCCCTTCACTTATACAAGTGTCTCTAGTCCTACAAAAAAACATATTTGCTTAATCCCTTATCAGTGAGAGTCTAGGTTACCCATGGGTTCCTTGTAACAGCAGAACACAACACTATGGAAAGTATAAGTATTGCCACTCCTAGTGCGTTGCGTGCCATATAGTAAAGCACATGAAAAGCATGCTTCTTCACGGTCACTTAACGTGTTCGTTTTGCGGTTCCATGAGGCACTGCATGCATTGGTCTTTATTCTTACAGTAGAGAAGGCATTAATTATTACTTTTTGTGAATTGGGACATTTAAACTTACTTTTTTAAGTAGGAGTCGGTGGATTGTTTGCCGACTCCAACTCCAGGCACCCAAAATTCCGTCCGACTCAGACTCCTCGACTCCACAGCCCTGTCTTTAAGGACCAAGACCATTTTGGCCTTAAAGGATACCTCTGGGATGTACAAATAATCCCCTATCCTAAGGATAGGGGATAAGTGTTAGATCGCGGGGGGGTCCGACCGCTGCATGGAATGGGCATTTTCGACCACCGCCGGAAGAGGCAGCCGACGCGCCCCCCTCCATACAGTTCTATGGCAGAGCCAGAGTGCTACTTTTTGCAATCTCCGGCTCTGCCATAGAACTGCACGGAGGGGGTATGTCGGCCGCAGCTTCGTGCTGTGGTCGAAAACACTGCAATCACGCAGGGAGCCGGGTCTCCGTTCGGGAGATTGCGGGGGGCCCCAGCGGTCGGACCCTCGCGATCTAACACTTATCCCCTATCCTTAGAATAGGGGATAATTTATACATCCCAGATTTCTCCTTTAACCCCTTAAGGACCGCTGGGTTTTCCGTTTTTGCACTTTCGTTTTTTTGCTCCATGCCTTTAAAAAAATCATAACTCTTTCAATTTTGCATCTAAAAATCCATATGATTGCTTATTTTTTGCGTCACCAATTCTACTTTGTAATGACGTCAGTCATTTTCCCCAAAAATCTACGGTGAAACGGAAAAAAGAATCATTGCGAGACAAAATTGAAAAAAAAAACGCCGTTTTGTAACTTTTGGGGGCTTCCGTTTCTACGTAGTACATTTTTTGGTAAAAATTACACCTTATCTTTATTCTGTAGGTCCACATGATTAAAATGATACCCTAATTATATAGGTTTGATTTTGTCGTACTTCTGGAAAAAATCATAACTTCATGCAGGAAAATGAATACGTTTAAAATTGTTATCTTCTGACCCCTATAACTTTTTTTTATTTTTACGTGATTTGCGCCGTGATCTGATGTTTTTAATGGTACCATTTTTGCATTGATAGGACTTATTGATAGGACTTTTTATTCATTTTTTCATGAAATAAAAAGTGACCAAAAATGCACTATTTTGGATTTTGGAATTTATTTGCGCGTACGCCATTGACCGTACGGTTTAATTAACGATATATTTTTATAATTCGGACATTTCCGCAAAATAAACATACCATATATGTTTATTTTTATTTACACTGTGTTTTTTTTTTTTTTATGGGAAAAGGGGGGTGATTCAAACTTTTAATAGGGGAGGGGTTAAATGATCTTTATTCACTTTTTTTTCAATTTTTATTTGCAGTGTTATAGGTCCCATAGGGACCTCAAAGTCATGTCAGCTCTTTAAAATATAAGAATAAAACAACCTAAAAGGGATAAAACATTTTGCTGTAAATAAGACATTTCAAAATATTTCCACTGCACACACTGATCATTTACATTGATCACTGGTTTCTCATAGGAAACCACTGATCGATGATTCTGCCGCTTGGCTGCTCATGCCTGGATCTCAGACACTGAGCAGTCATTCGGCGATCGGACAGCAAGGAGGCAGGTAGGGACCCTCCGGCTGTCCTGTAAGCTGTTCGGGATGCCGCGATTTCGCCACGGCTATCCCGAACAGCCCACTGAGCTAACCGGCACTTTTTACTTTCACTTTTAGCCACGTGGCTCAGCTTTGAGCGGCTAAAGGGTTAATAGCGCGCGGCACCGCGATCAGTGCCGCGCGCTATTAGCGGCGGGTCCCGGCTTCACTATGACGCCGGGCCCGCCGTGATATGATGCGGGGTCACCGTGGGACCCCGCGTTATATCACGGGAGCAGGACCAAGGACTTACTCATACGTCCTTGGTCCTTAAGAGGTTAAGGACCAGGACAATTTTCATTTTTGCACCTTAGTTTTTTCCTCCTCCCCTTCTAAAATTCAGAACGCTTTCAATTTAGCACCTTTAGACCAATATAAGGGCTTGTTTTTTGCATCACCAATTGTACTTTGTAATGACATCAATCATTTCGCTACAGCGAAAGCAAAGAAAAAATATTTGTGGGGCAAAATTGAAAAATACAATGCCATTTTGTAACTTTTGGGGGTTTCAGTTTCTACCCAGTGCACTTTCTGTTAACAATGACACCTTGGGGGGAGATTTATCAAAACCTGTCTAGAGGAAAAGTAGCTGAGTTGCCCATAGCAATCAGATCGCATCTTTCATTTTTGAAAAGGCCTCTAAGAAATGAAAGAAGCGATCTGATTGGTTGCTATGGGCAACTCAGCAACTTTTCCTCTAGACAGGTTTTGATAAATCTCCCCACTTATCTTTATTCTGTAGGTCCATACAGTTACAAGGATACGCCACTCAGCATTGATCAGTTATCGGTGCTCTGCTGCGTAGCCTGGCCAGAGCCTCAGAACATTGATTGGACGGTGAGAAGGCAGGTATGGGCCCTCTTACAATCCAATCAGCTGATCGGGTCCCCCAATTTCACCACAGATGTCTCGATCAGCTGCTCTGAGCTAACCGGCCCCATTAACCCAACATTTTAGCCGCCGCAATCAACTTTGATTAATGGATTAATGCCAGGCATTGGCCCAATCGGCGATGCCAGCATTAACCGTGGGTTCTGGCTGCTGATAGCAACCGGGACCCACCGAGTATGAAGCGTGCTCAGCTTAAGTACCAGGACTCAAGGACGTACCTGTGCACCCTTTGTCCTAAAGGGGTTAAAATCACAAATGTATTCAACTAAAAAGTCTGATAATACAATTTTACAAAAATATATAAAAAATAAGTGGGCGGGGCAATGCATTTTGTTCTTTTTTTTCTACGTTTACGTCATTCTCTATATTAACATTAACATAATATTTTCACACTTCAGACATTTATGCACGTATTAATACCAAATATGATTAATAATAATTTTTTTTTACTCACTTTTGGGTAAAATGGGAAAGAGGGGTGATATATATTTTTATTGAAGGAGGGGCTTTTTCACTTTTTGGGTTTATTTTACATTTTCTGTGTCTCCATAGGGACTTTTTATAGCAATCACTAATTTGACAATATTGTTTAGTACCATGCATAGGCATAGCACTGATCAGTATTATCGGCGATCTACTTCTCTGGACTGCTGGAAGGCAGATCAGAGAAGAAGATCCTCTGAGAGCAGCTAGAGGCAGGTAAGGGGACCACCATCTGCTGTCTTGGCTGATCGGATCGTTGTGCCAGGGGTCATCTGATCAGCCATCAAAACGCTGCATTGCCGCAGATGCCGTCATCAGTATTAATCAGAGTTTATGTTGAGCATGAATGCAATCGATGATGTCCCTCATTATCTTCGGGACCCTTACCTGCCCATGCATGAAGCAAGCGCAGCTCCTGTGTTTGCTTTATGTACAGTATGTAAATGTACTTCCTGGTGCGTAAGGTACCAGCGCATCAAGACGTGCATTTAAGTCCAATGTCCTTAAGGGGTTAAAAACTATTAGGGTATGTTCACACTACGGAATTCCCACAGAATTCCGCGGTGTGAACTTAACATTAGTGTGAAGGGGTATCAGCGAGACCTGTTCACACTGCGGAATTTCAGCGGCGGACAATTCTGCCGCTGAAATTGTTCCGCGCAAAGAAAGAAAAGGTTCATTCTTTGCGCCGATTCTGCGAGCACTGCACAGCCGTCAATGGTGACGGCTCAGTGCCCTGCGGCCCTAACGCCAAAGTATTTTCGGCGGCAAATTCCAAACGGAATAGCCGCTGGCTGAATTCTGCAGTGTGAACGCACCCTTATACAGGCTGTGCACTCACACTTTGTATTGTAGCAAAGTGTCATTTCTTCAGTGTTGTCAAAGAAAAGATATAATAAAATATTTACAAAAATGTGAGGGGTGTGAGTACTTATGTAAGATTCTGCATGTGTTAATACTCTGCCAAGTCTAATCATTATTTTCATTTATTATTTTATCTATAAAACAACTAAAATCTATGAAACTGTCTGATAGCATGAGCACAGATGGACACAACAGGCACAGGACTGTGTATGATTTCGACATCATGTGACATTCCAGTAACATGTGACATGCTGCAATAAAATTCACTGCCGAATTTCAGTCACTGGCAGCATCCTATGCAGAGAACTTGTGCAGCCCCACCCGGATCCCCTCATCCAGTCCTTCATACTGTACCATAGGCAGAGCCGCACACGCCCGCAATAGGTACAGTACAGCAGCGGTATAATCTGCGGCTGCAGCACGAGATCCGCTACGAATGCGGCGATACACCACAGCCATTTCTCATGACACTGCCCCTTACCTCAGTGCCACCCTGACAGTGCAGTCTCCATGGTTGCTCATGATGCTCTTTCTGTGACCCTCAAGATGCCCCCTTCACAGAACAGGAACCCAAAAATAAGCCGGCTGCTGCCATACAGTCTCCCACATCCTCGGAGCAGAACAATAGGTAAAGCTGAGGAGAGCAGACAAGACAACACCCACAGGCCGGGAATCCGCCAAACACGGCTCGGGGGCGGGATCTTACACGGGACTTGGTGGTCCTCGGATATACAACGTAGATGAGAAAGGTTGAGACGAAGAGGTGAGGTGATGTAGGAGGGAGACTGGAGAGATGGCGGAGTGAGGGGCTTCCGAGCTGTCATGTGGAGAAGTAACGCGGGATGTGCTCTACGTGGTCACGTGGATTCGTCAGTGAGTAGAAGCAGTCCATCAGGGAATAGTAGTCCATCAGGGAATAGTAGTCCATCAGCGAATAGTAGTCCATCAGGGAATAGTAGTCCATCAGGGAATAGTAGTCCATCAGCGAATAGTAGTCCATCAGGGAATAGTAGTCCATCAGGGAATAGTAGTCCATCAGCGAATAGTAGTCCATCAGCGAATAGTAGTCCATCAGGGAATAGTAGTCCATCAGGGAATAGTAGTCCATCAGGGAATAGTAGTCCATCAGTGAATAGTAGTCCATCAGGGAATAGTAGTCCATCAGGGAATAGTAGTCCATCAGCGAATAGTAGTCCATCAGCGAATAGTAGTCCATCAGGGAATAGTAGTCCATCAGGGAATAGTAGTCCATCAGGGAATAGTAGTCCATCAGGGAATAGTAGTCCATCAGGGAATAGTAGTCCATCAGGGAATAGTAGTCCATCAGCGAATAGTAGTCCATCAGCGAATAGTAGTCCATCAGCGAATAGTAGTCCATCAGCGAATAGTAGTCCATCAGGGAATAGTAGTCCATCATCGAACAGTAGTCCATCAGGGAATAGTAGTCCATCAGGGAATAATAGTCCATCAGTGAATAGTAGTCCATCAGGGAATAGTAGTCCATCAGGGAATAGTAGTCCATCAGGGAATAGTAGTCCATCAGCGAATAGTAGTCCATCAGGGAATAGTAGTCCATCAGCGAATAGTAGTCCATCAGGGAATAGTAGTCCATCAGGGAATAGTAGTCCATCAGGGAATAGTAGTCCATCAGCGAATAGTAGTCCATCAGGGAATAGTAGTCCATCAGCGATTAGTAGTCCATCAGGGAATAGTAGTCCATCAGCGAATAGTAGTCCATCAGGGAATAGTAGTCCATCAGGGAATAGTAGTCCATCAGGGAATAGTAGTCCATCAGGGAATAGTAGTCCATCAGGGAATAGTAGTCCATCAGCAAATAGTAGTCCATCAGGGAATAGTAGTCCATCAGGGAATAGTAGTCCATCAGGGAATAGTAGTCCATCAGCGAATAGTAGTCCATCAGGGAATAGTAGTCCATCAGCGATTAGTAGTCCATCAGGGAATAGTAGTCCATCAGCGAATAGTAGTCCATCAGCGAATAGTAGTCCATCAGGGAATAGTAGTCCATCAGGGAATAGTAGTCCATCAGGGAATAGTAGTCCATCAGGGAATAGTAGTCCATCAGCGAATAGTAGTCCATCAGCGAATAGTAGTCCATCAGCGAATAGTAGTCCATCAGCGAATAGTAGTCCATCAGGGAATAGTAGTCCATCATCGAACAGTAGTCCATCAGGGAATAGTAGTCCATCAGGGAATAATAGTCCATCAGTGAATAGTAGTCCATCAGGGAATAGTAGTCCATCAGGGAATAGTAGTCCATCAGGGAATAGTAGTCCATCAGCGAATAGTAGTCCATCAGGGAATAGTAGTCCATCAGCGAATAGTAGTCCATCAGGGAATAGTAGTCCATCAGGGAATAGTAGTCCATCAGGGAATAGTAGTCCATCAGCGAATAGTAGTCCATCAGGGAATAGTAGTCCATCAGCGATTAGTAGTCCATCAGGGAATAGTAGTCCATCAGGGAATAGTAGTCCATCAGCGAATAGTAGTCCATCAGCGAATCGTAGTCCATCAGGGAATAGTAGTCCATCAGGGAATAGTAGTCCATCAGCGAATAGTAGTCCATCAGGGAATAGTAGTCCATCAGGGAATAGTAGTCCATCAGCGAATAGTAGTCCATCAGCGAATAGTAGTCCATCAGCGAATAGTAGTCCATCAGGGAATAGTAGTCCATCATCGAACAGTAGTCCATCAGGGAATAGTAGTCCATCAGGGAATAATAGTCCATCAGTGAATAGTAGTCCATCAGGGAATAGTAGTCCATCAGGGAATAGTAGTCCATCAGCGAATAGTAGTCCATCAGGGAATAGTAGTCCATCAGCGAATAGTAGTCCATCAGGGAATAGTAGTCCATCAGGGAATAGTAGTCCATCAGGGAATAGTAGTCCATCAGCGAATAGTAGTCCATCAGGGAATAGTAGTCCATCAGCGATTAGTAGTCCATCAGGGAATAGTAGTCCATCAGGGAATAGTAGTCCATCAGCGAATAGTAGTCCATCAGCGAATCGTAGTCCATCAGGGAATAGTAGTCCATCAGGGAATAGTAGTCCATCAGCGAATAGTAGTCCAACAGGGAATAGTAGTCCATCAGCGAATCGTAGTCCATCAGGGAATAGTAGTCCATCAGCGAATAGTAGTCCATCAGCGAATAGTAGTCCATCAGGGAATAGTAGTCCATCAGGGAATAGTAGTCCATCATGGAATAGTAGTCCATCATGGAATAGTAGTCCATCAGCGAATAGTAGTCCATCAGGCAATAGTAGTCCATCAGGGAATAGTAGTCCATCAGGGAATAGTAGTCCATCAGCGAATAGTAGTCCATCAGCGAATAGTAGTCCATCAGCGAATAGTAGTCCATCAGGGAATAGTAGTCCATCAGCGAATAGTAGTCCATCAGCGAATAGTAGTCCATCAGGGAATAGTAGTCCATCAGGGAATAGTAGTCCATCAGCGAATAGTAGTCCATCAGCGAATAGTAGTCCATCAGGGAATAGTAGTCCATCAGGGAATAGTAGTCCATCAGGGAATAGTAGTCCATCAGGGAATAGTAGTCCATCAGGGAATAGTAGTCCATCAGCGAATAGTAGTCCATCAGGGAATAGTAGTCCATCAGCGAATAGTAGTCCATCAGGGAATAGTAGTCCATCAGGGAATAGTAGTCCATCAGGGAATAGTAGTCCATCAGCGAATAGTAGTCCATCAGGGAATAGTAGTCCATCAGCGATTAGTAGTCCATCAGGGAATAGTAGTCCATCAGCGAATAGTAGTCCATCAGGGAATAGTAGTCCATCAGGGAATAGTAGTCCATCAGGGAATAGTAGTCCATCAGGGAATAGTAGTCCATCAGCGAATAGTAGTCCATCAGGGAATAGTAGTCCATCAGGGAATAGTAGTCCATCAGGGAATAGTAGTCCATCAGCGAATAGTAGTCCATCAGGGAATAGTAGTCCATCAGCGATTAGTAGTCCATCAGGGAATAGTAGTCCATCAGCGAATAGTAGTCCATCAGCGAATAGTAGTCCATCAGGGAATAGTAGTCCATCAGGGAATAGTAGTCCATCAGGGAATAGTAGTCCATCAGCGAATAGTAGTCCATCAGCGAATAGTAGTCCATCAGCGAATAGTAGTCCATCAGGGAATAGTAGTCCATCATCGAACAGTAGTCCATCAGGGAATAGTAGTCCATCAGGGAATAATAGTCCATCAGTGAATAGTAGTCCATCAGGGAATAGTAGTCCATCAGGGAATAGTAGTCCATCAGGGAATAGTAGTCCATCAGCGAATAGTAGTCCATCAGGGAATAGTAGTCCATCAGCGAATAGTAGTCCATCAGGGAATAGTAGTCCATCAGGGAATAGTAGTCCATCAGGGAATAGTAGTCCATCAGCGAATAGTAGTCCATCAGGGAATAGTAGTCCATCAGCGATTAGTAGTCCATCAGGGAATAGTAGTCCATCAGGGAATAGTAGTCCATCAGCGAATAGTAGTCCATCAGCGAATCGTAGTCCATCAGGGAATAGTAGTCCATCAGGGAATAGTAGTCCATCAGGGAATAGTAGTCCATCAGGGAATAGTAGTCCATCAGCGAATAGTAGTCCATCAGCGAATAGTAGTCCATCAGGGAATAGTAGTCCATCATCGAACAGTAGTCCATCAGGGAATAGTAGTCCATCAGGGAATAATAGTCCATCAGTGAATAGTAGTCCATCAGGGAATAGTAGTCCATCAGGGAATAGTAGTCCATCAGCGAATAGTAGTCCATCAGGGAATAGTAGTCCATCAGCGAATAGTAGTCCATCAGGGAATAGTAGTCCATCAGGGAATAGTAGTCCATCAGGGAATAGTAGTCCATCAGCGAATAGTAGTCCATCAGGGAATAGTAGTCCATCAGCGATTAGTAGTCCATCAGGGAATAGTAGTCCATCAGGGAATAGTAGTCCATCAGCGAATAGTAGTCCATCAGCGAATCGTAGTCCATCAGGGAATAGTAGTCCATCAGGGAATAGTAGTCCATCAGCGAATAGTAGTCCAACAGGGAATAGTAGTCCATCAGCGAATCGTAATCCATCAGGGAATAGTAGTCCATCAGCGAATAGTAGTCCATCAGCGAATAGTAGTCCATCAGGGAATAGTAGTCCATCAGGGAATAGTAGTCCATCATGGAATAGTAGTCCATCATGGAATAGTAGTCCATCAGCGAATAGTAGTCCATCAGGCAATAGTAGTCCATCAGGGAATAGTAGTCCATCAGGGAATAGTAGTCCATCAGCGAATAGTAGTCCATCAGCGAATAGTAGTCCATCAGCGAATAGTAGTCCATCAGGGAATAGTAGTCCATCAGCGAATAGTAGTCCATCAGCGAATAGTAGTCCATCAGGGAATAGTAGTCCATCAGGGAATAGTAGTCCATCAGGGAATAGTAGTCCATCAGCGAATAGTAGTCCATCAGGGAATAGTAGTCCATCAGGGAATATTAGTCCATCAGCGAATAGTAGTCCATCAGCGAATAGTAGTCCATCAGGGAATAGTAGTCCATCAGGGAATAGTAGTCCATCAGGGAATAGTAGTCCATCAGGGAATAGTAGTCCATCAGCGAATAGTAGTCCATCAGCGAATAGTAGTCCATCAGGGAATAGTAGTCCATCAGGGAATAGTAGTCCATCAGGGAATAGTAGTCCATCAGGGAATAGTAGTCCATCAGCGAATAGTAGTCCATCAGCGAATAGTAGTCCATCAGTGAGTAGATGTAGTCCATCAGTGAGTAGAAGCAGTCCACCAGTGAGTAGATGTAGTCCATCAGTGAGTAGATGAAGTCCATCAGTGAATAGAAGCAGTCCACCAGTGAGTAGATGTAGTCCATCAGTGAGTAGAAGCAGTCCACCAGTGAGTAGATGTAGTCCATCAGTGAGTAGATGTAGTCCATCAGTGAGTAGAAGCAGTCCACCAGTGAGTAGATGTAGTCCATCAGTGAGTAGATGTAGTCCATCAGTGAGTAGATGAAGTCCATCAGGGAATAGTAGTCCATCAGAGAATAGTAGTCCATCAGTGAGTAGATGTAGTCCATCAGTGAGTAGAAGCAGTCCACCAGTGAGTAGATGTAGTCCATCAGTGAGTAGATGTAGTCCATCAGTGAGTAGAAGCAGTCCATCAGTGAGTAGAAGCAGTCCATCAGTGAGTAGATGTAGTCCACCAGTGAGTAGATGTAGTCCACCAGTGAGTAGATGTAGTCCATCAGTGAGTAGATGTAGTCCATCAGTGAGTAGAAGCAGTCCATCAGTGAGTAGAAGCAGTCCATCAGTGAGTAGATGTAGTCCATCAGTGAGTAGATGTAGTCCACCAGTGAGTAGATGTAGTCCACCAGTGAGTAGATGTAGTCCATCAGTGAGTAGATGTAGTCCACCAGTGATTAGATGTAGTCCACCAGTGAGAAGATGTAGTCCATTAGTGAGTAGAAGCAGTCCATCAGTGAGGCTGGGTTCACACTACGTTTTTCAACTACGGTTCCCGCATATGTTTTCATTAGTGAAAACTTATGGAACGGTATTGAAAACCGTATACATAGGCAAAGCATTGCAAACCGTATGCACCCTAATGCATACGGCTGCGTACGGTTTGCTTGCAATACGTTTTTAAACAGTACTCCAAACCGTGTTCAACCACGGTTTTGACTCCAGTTTAAAAACCATATTGCAACCGCATACCTTTTTTTTTTTAACATGGACGTCAATGGAAAACGCACATGTATGCGGTTCTATACGGCAAAACCGTATGCGTTTTTTCCTTGCACATGTGCATTTGCATCCTAAAGTCCCCACCCAAGATCCCTCCCATTAAAATGTACCGAATTTTAAAAAACGTATGTTTTTTGTTTTTGTTTTATAAAAACGGACGGAACTGTATGCACTTTTAAAAACAGTATACTGTTTAACCCCTTAAGGACACATGACGTTCTCATACGTCTCCATTTCCGAGTCCTTAAGGACACATGACGTATGAGAACGTCATGTGTTTTACCGGCCCCCCGCAACCATCTGGAGCGGAGCCGGTGCCCGATGCCTGCTGAAATCGTTCAGCAGGCATCGGGGCATATCGCCCAGGGGGGTCATGATGACCCCCCATGTCGGCGATGGCCGCAGATCTGCAGCGGATTCCGGGTCAATCGGGTCTCCAGTGACCCGGAATTATTGGCTGATCGGGGCCGTCAGAGACGGCCCCGAACAGCCAGAGCCAGCAGGGGTGAGGCGGCACTGGCGCCACCTCACGATCACCCTCATTCGACCAATCAGGGCGCCTGCTTCGGGTGTCACTCCCGCAACCCGCTCCGCCCCTCTTCCGGAGGACGTGAGCGGGTGCGGGACATGCACCCCGGGTGCTGGGGACCCCGATCCCCGACGTCCCTGTTGGGATCGGGGCCCCAGGAGCAGCGGCGGCGACGACGAGGGACTGACCTGATGCGGCTAGATCGTTGGAGGCGAGTGACAGCCTCCTGCTGTTGCTTAGCAACAGCTCCCAGCATGCAAAAAGGGCATGCTGGGAGCTGTAGTTATGCAACAGCAGGAGGCAGACCACCTCAACTCCCAGCATTCCCTTATGGGCATGCTGGGACTTGTAGTTTTGCAACAGCTGGCACATTCTTTCTATGGAAAAGTGTACCTTCAGCTGTTGTATAACTACAACTCCCAGCTTGCACAATCAGCTAAAGTGCATGCTGGGAGTTGTAGTGGTGCATCTGGTGGTTGCATAACTACAACTCCCAGCATGCCCGTTGGCTGTCTGACTGCTAAGAGTTGTAGTTTTGCAACAGCTGAAGGCACACTGAGTAAAGTAGCAAACCAGTGTGTCTCCAGCTGTTGCATAACTACAATCCCCAGCATCCCCAGCCAAAGTAGTATGCCCTTCCGCTGTCCGTACATGCTGGGGGTTGTAGTTTTTGCAACAGCTGAAGGCACACTGGTTGCAAAACACTGAGTTTGTTACCAAACTCGGTGTTTTACAACCAGTGTGCCTCCAGCTGTTGCAAAACTACAACTTCCAGCATGCACTGATAGACTGTACATGCTGGGTGTTGTAGTTTTGCAACAGCTGGAGGTCCCCCCCCCCAATGTGAATGTACAGGGTACACTGACATGGGCGGGGGATTACAGTAAGTGAGAAACTACTGTGAACCCCCGCCCGTGCGACTGTAACCTTAAAACACTACACTAACACACAATAAAATAAAAAGTAAAAAACACTATGTATACACATACCCCTACACAGCCCCCCTCCCCAATAAAAATGAAAAACGTCTGGTACGCCACTGTTTCCAAAACGGAGCCTCCAGCGGTTGCAAAACTACAACTCCCAGCATGCACTGATAGACCGTACATGCTGGGAGTTGTAGTTTTGCAACAGCTGGATGTCCCCCCCCCCCCCAATGTGAACGTACAGGGTACACTCACATGGGCGGAGGATTACAGTAAGTATCCGGTTGCAAGTTTGAGCTGCGGCAAATTTTCTGCCGCAGCTCAAACTGCCAGCGAGAAACTACTGTGAACCCCCGCCCGTGCGACTGTACCCTAAAAACACTACACTAACACAAAATAAAATAAAAAGTAAAAAACACTACATATACACATACCCCTATACAACCCCCTCCCCAATAAAAATGACAAACGTCTGGTACGCCACTGTTTCCAAAACTACTCCCAGTATTGCCAGATAGCCGTTGACTGTCAAGCCATGCTGGGAGTTTTACAACAGCTGGAGGCACCCTGTTTGGGAATCACTGGCGTAGAATACCCCTATGTCCACCCCTATGCAAGTCCCTAATTTAGGCCTCAAATGCGCATGGCGCCCTCACTTTGGAGCCCTGTCGTATTTCAAGGCAACAGTTTAGGGTCACATATGGGGTATCGCCGTACTCGGGAGAAATTGTGTTACAAATTTTGGGGGGTATTTTCTGCTATTACCCTTTTTAAAAATGTAACATTTTTGGGAAACACAAGCATTTTAGGTAAAAAAAATATATATTTTTTACATATGCAAAAGTCGTGAAACACCTGTAGAGTATTAAGGTTCAAATTACCCCTTGTTACGTTCCCGAGGGGTCTAGTTTCCAAAATGGTATGCCATGTGGTTTTTTTTTTTTGCTGTCCTGGCACCATAGGGGCTTCCTAAATGCGGCATGCCCCCAGAGCAAAATTTGCTTTCAAAAAGCCAAATGTAGTGCGCCAGCAGAGCACTTTTCACCCCCATATGGGGTGTTTTCTGAATCGGGAGAAATTGGGCTTCAAATTTTGGGGGGTATTTTCTGCTATTACCCTTTTTAAAAATGTAAAATTTTTGGGAAACCAAGCATTTTAGGTAAAAAATATATATATTTTTTACATATGCAAAAGTCGTGAATCACTTGTGGGGTATTAAGGTTCACTTTACCCCTTGTTACTTTCCCTGAGGGGTCTAGTTTCCAAAATGGTATGCCATGTGTTTTTTTTTTGCAGTCCTGGCACCATAGGGGCTTCCTAAAGGTGACATGCCCCCCAAAGACCATTTGTCGCTCCTTCCCTTCTGAGCCCTCTACTGCGCCCGCTGAACAATTAACATAGACATATGAGGTATGTGCTTACTCGAGTAAAATTGGGTTTCAAATACAAGTAAAAATTTTCTCCTTTTTACCCCTTGCAAAAATTAAAAAATTGGGTCTACAAGAACATGTGAGTGTAAAAAATGAAGATTTTGAATTTTCTCCTTCACTTTTCTGCTATTCCTGTGAAACACCTAAAGGGTTAATACACTTATTGAATGTCATTTTGAATACTTTGGGGGGGTGAAGTTTTATAATGGGGTCTTTTATGGGATATTTCTAATATGAAGACCCTTCAAATCCACTTCAAAACTCAACTGGTCGCTGAAAAATAGCGAGTTTGAAAATTTTGTGAAAAATTTCAAAATTGCTGCTGAACTTTGAACTTTGAAGTAGACATATTGTATATGAAAAAAATATATATTTTGAATATCCATTTTCCTTACAAGCAGAGAGCTTCAAAGTTAGAAAAATGCAAAATTTCCATTTTGTTAATCAAATTTGGGGATTTTTCACCAAGAAAGGATGCAAGTTACCATAAAATTTTACCACTAAGTTAAAGTAGAATATGTCACGAAAAAACAATCTCGGAATCAGAATGATAACTAAAAGCATTCCAGAGTTATTAATGTTTAAAGTGACAGTGGTCAGTTTTGCAAAAAACGCTCTGGTCCTTAAGGTGTAAAATGGCCTGGTCCTTAAGGGGTTAAAAACGCATATGGTTTACTTTTTCCCATACTGTTCCATCAGTTTTTTTCCCATACGGTTTTTAATAGAAGACGTATGCGGGAACTGTAGTTGAAAAACGTAGTGTAAACCCAGCAGTGGCGTCTCCAGTATTCATATTTAGGAGCCAGTGACATGGGGGGGCCAGTGACAAAAGTGGGGGGGGGGCAATTTTAAAACGTGTGTGTGTGTGTGTATATATATATATATATATATATATATATATATATATCATAAATAAATAAATATATATATAAATGGTATAGGTCACAGCAAAAAGTATGCAGACTCCCAATTTCAAAAAGGCTGTGGTCTTTATTTAGGTCATCAGCAGTGCAACGTTTCGGCTATAGTGTAGCCTTTGTCAAGCATGCTTGACAAAGGCTACACTATAGCCGAAACGTTGCACTGCTGATGACCTAAATAAAGACCACAGCCTTTTTGAAATTGGGAGTCTGCATACTTTTTGCTGTGACCTATACCATTTGGATGTTCTGTGTCTGGACTGGTTATCTGGATGGTCACGGGCATAAGAGCAGGGACTAGTGCTGTCTTCCCTCCTTGACGTAAATATATATATATAGATATATATACACACACACATACACACACATTGTGCAGAACATGTTTAATAAAAAAAAAAAAAAAAATTTTATATAAAATCTTCATACATTTTTGTTGCGCAATGATTTTTTTTTGCCGTTTCGCCGTAGATTTTTGAGTAAAATGACTGATGTCACTACAAAGTAGAATTGGTGGGGCAAAAAATAAGCCATAATATGGATTTTTAGGTGCAAAATTGAAAGGGTTATGATTTTTAACCCCTTAAAGGAGTAGTCCAGTGGTGACTCAGTGGTTTACAACTTATCCCCTATCTTAAGGATAGGGGATAAGTTGCAGATCGCGGGGGGTCCGACCCCTGGGGCCCCCCGCGATCTCCTGTACGGAGCCCCGACAGTCCGCGGGAAGGGGGCGTGTCGACCTCCGCACGAAGCGGCGGCCGACGCGCCCCCTCAATACAACTCTATGGCAGAGCCGAAGCGCTGCCTTCGGCAATCTCCGGCTCTGCCATAGAGATGTATTGAGGGGGCGTGTCGGCCGCCGCCTCGTGCGGGGGTCGACACCCGCTATCTCGGCGGAGAGCCGGGGCCCCGTACAGAGAGATCGCGGGGGGCCCCAGCGGTTGGACCCCCCGCGATCTCAAACTTATCCCCTATCCTTAGGATAGGGGATAAGTTTTTCACCACTGGACTACCCCTTTAAGGAACTTGGGCGTATGGATACGCCCTGGCTTTCTGGTACTTAAGGACCCAGGACGTATCCATACGCCCATGGGAATTTCTGTCCCCGCCGTGCGCCGGGCGGGGACCGGACCGGGGTGCCTGCTGTTATCGATCAGCAGGCACCCCACGCAAATGCCCAGGGGGGTCATCATCCCCCCCCCCCCATGTCGGCGATCGGCGCAAATCGCAAGTGAATTCACACTTGCGATTTGCGCCGATTCGGGTCTATGGTGACCCGATGACCCGGAATAGAAGGGGGATCGCAGGTGTCCAAGACACCCACGATCCCCCTGAAGCGATAGGAGTGAGGTGGCAGGGGTGCCACCCCTCCTATCCCTGCTATTGATCATCAAGTTGCGATGACCAATAGCAGATCGGGGGAGGGGGGCTTTACTTTCGGTTTCCCCGTCCTGCTCACCCACAATAGGCGGGGCAGAACGGGGAAACGACACAGGACCGGCACCGAAGTCCACTCACCCATCGGCGACGGCAGCGGGCGACGATCGACGACGGCAGCGGGACGACGATCGACGGAAGAAAAGGACGGCGACGCAGCTCCGTAGATCCTATGGAAGCCGGTGAGTTGCTTAGCAACATCTGGAGGGCTACAGTCTGAGACCACTATAGAGTGGTCTCTAAACTGTAGCCCTCCAGATGTTGCAAAACTACAACTCCCAGCATGCCCAGAGAGCTGTTTAGGAATGCTGGGATTTGTAGTTTTGCAACAGCTGGAGAGCTACAGTTTGAAACCGCTGCACAATAATCTCTATACTGTCGCTCTCCAGATCTTGCAAAACTACAACTCCCAGCATGCCCACATAGCAGTTTGCTGTCTGAGCATGCTGGGATTTGTAGTTTTGCAACATCTGGAGGTCCACAGTTTGGAGATCACTGTGCAGTGGTCTCTATAAACTATAGCTCTCCAGCTGTTGCAAAACTGCAAATCCCAGCATGCACAAACAGCAAACAGCTGTCTCTGCATGCTGGGAGTTGTAGTTGTGTACCTCCAGCTGTTGCATAAGTACATCTCCCAGCATGCCCTTTGGCGAACAGTACATGCTGGGAGTTGTAGTTTTGCAAAAGCTGGAGGCACACTGGTTGGAAAATACTGAGTTAGGTAACTGAAGGTTTTCCAACCAGTGTGCCTCCAGCTGTTGCAAAGGTACAACTCCCAGCATGCACGGTCAGTCAGTACATGCTGGGAGTTGTAGTTTTGAAACAGCTGGAGGTTTGCCCCCCCCCCCCCCCCATGTGACCGTACAGGATACATTCACAAAGGCAGATTAACAGTTAGTTTTCTGCTTCAAGTTTGGGCTGTGGCAAATTTTTTGCCGCAGCACAAACTCCTAGCGGTAAAGTCACTGTAAACGCCCGCCAGTGTGAACGTACCCTAAAAACACTACACTAACACAAAATAAAGAGTAAAACACTACATATACACTGTCCCCCTCCCAATAAAAATGAAAAACGTATCGTACGGCAGTGTTTCCAAAACGGAGCCTCCAGCTGTTGCAAATCACCAACTCCCAGCATTTCCGGAGCCACTGACTGTCCAGGCATGCTGGGAGTTTAGCAACAGCTGGAGGCACCCTGTTTGGGAATCACCCCTATTCAATCCCCAGGAAGTCCTCAAATGCGCATGGCGCTCTCTCTCTCTTCAGAGCCCTGTCGTATTTCAAGGAAACAGTTTATGGTCACATATGGGGTATTTCCGAACTCGGGAGAAATTGCACTACAAATTTGGGGGGCTTTTTTTCCTTTTACCCCTTATGAAAAGGAAAAGTTGGGGTCTACACCAGCCTGTTAGTATAAATTATTATTTTTTTTTTTTAAACTAACATGCTGGTTTTGCCCCATACTTTTTATTTTGACAAGCGGTAAAAGCAAAAAAAGACCCCCAAAATTTGTAACACAATTTCTCCTGAGTACGGAAATACCCCAAATGTGGGCGTAAAATTTTCTGCGGACGCACAACAAGGCTCAGGAGTGAGAGCACACTATGTACATCTGAGGCCTAAATTGGTGATTTGCACAGCAGTGGCTGATTTTACAGCGGTTCTGCCATAAACACAAAAAAATAAATACCCACATGTGACCCCATTTTGGAAACTACACCCCTCACGGAACGTAACAAGGGGTATAGGGAGCATTTATGCCCCACAGGTGTTTGACAAAATAGTTGGATGGGAAAATGAGAAAAATAATTTTTTTCGCTAAAATGCTGGTGTTACCCTAAATTTTTCATTTTCTCAAGGGAAAATAGGAAAAAAAGCCCCCCAAAATTTGTAACCCCATTTCTTCTGAGTATGAACATACCCCATATGTGGATGTAAAGTGCTCTGCGGGTGTACTACAATGCTCAGAAGAGAAGGAGCGCCATTGGGATTTTGAAGAGAAAATTTGTCCGGAATTGAAGTGTTTGTGTTTACAAAGCCCCCATAGTGCCAGAACAATGGACCCCCCCACATGTGACCCCATTTTGGAAACTACACCCCTCATGTAATGTAATAAGGGGTACAGTGAGCATTTACGCACCACAGGTGTCTGACAGATTTTTGGAACAGTGATCCGTGGAAATGAAAAATTAAATTTTTCATTTGCACAGCCCACTGTTCCAAAGATCTTTCAAACGCCAGTGGGGTGTAAATACTCACTGCACCCCTTATTAAATTCTGCGAGGGGTGTAGTTTCCAAAATGGGGTCACATGTGGGGGGGTCGACTGTTCTGGCACCACAGGGGGCTTTGTAAACGCACATGGCCCCCGACTTCCATTCCAAACAAATTCTCTTTCAAAAAGCTCAATGGCGCTCCTCCTCTTCTGAGCATTGTAGTGCGCCAGCAGAGCCCTTGACGTCCACACATGGGGTATTTCCATACTCAGAAGAGATGGGGTTACAAATTTTGGTGGTCATTTTCTCCTATTACCCCTTGTAAAAATGTATAATTTGGGGAAAAGACAGCATTTTAGTGAAAAAATAATTTTTTTCATTTACACATCCAACTTTCACAAAAAGTCGTGAAATACCTGTGAGGTGTTAAGGCTCACTGTACCCCTTGTTACGTTCCTTGAGGGGTGTAATTTCCAAAATAGTATGCCACGTGTTTTTTTTTTTTGCTGTTCTGGCACCCTAGGTGCTTCCTAAATGCGACATGCCCCTCAAACACCATTTCAGCAAAATTTGCTTTCCAAAAGCTAAATGTGACTCCTTCTCTTCTGAGCATTGTAGTTCGCTCGCAGAGCATTTTACGTCCTAACATGGGGTATTTATATACTCAGGAGAGATGGGGTTACAAATTTTGGGGGGGCATTTCCTCCCATTACCCTTTGTAAAAAGGATAAATTTGGTGAAAAAACTGCACTTTAGTGTCATTTACACATCCGACTTTAACGAAAAGTAATCAAACACCTGTGGGGTGTTAAGGCACACTGGACCCCTTGTTACGTGCCTTGAGGGGTGTAGTTTCCAAAATGGTATGCCATGTGGGGGTTTTCTGCTGTTCTAGCACCATAGGGGCTTCCTAAATGTGACATGCCCCCCAAAAACCATTTCAGCAAAATTCACTCTCTAAAATCCCATTGTCGCTCCTTCCCTTCTAAGCCCTCTACTGCGCCCGCCGAACACTTGACATCCACATATGAGGTATTTCCTTACTCTAGAGAAATTGGGTTACAAATTTTGGGGGGATTTTTCATCTATTACCCCTTGTAAAAATTCAAAAACTGGATCTACAAGAACATGCGAGTGTAAAAATTGAAGATTTTGAATTTTCTCCTTCACTTTGCTGCTATTCCTGTGAAACACCTAAAGGGCTAACAAACTTTCTGAATGTCATTTTGAATACTTTGAGGGGTGCAGTTTTTATAATGGGGTCATTTGTGGGGTATTTTTAATAAGAAGGCCCTTCAAATCCACTTCAAAATTCAAGTGGTCTCTGAAAAATTCCGATTTTGAAAATTTTGTGAAAAATTGGAAAATTGCTGCTGAAGTTTGAAGCCCTCTGGTGTCTTCCAAAAGTAAAAACATGTCAACTTTATGATGCAAACATAAAGTAGACATATTGTATATGTGAATCAATATATAATTTATTTGGAATATCCATTTTCCTTATAAGCAGAGAGCTTCAAAGTTAAAAAAATGCAAAATTTTCAATTTTTTCATCAAATTTTGGAATTTTTCACCAAGAAATTATTCAAGTATCGACAAAATGTTACCACTAACATAAACTATAATATGTTACGAAAAAACAATCTCGGAATCAGAATGAAAGGTAAAAGCATCTCAGAGTTAATAATGCTTAAAGTGAGAGTGGTCAGATGTTAAAAAAATGGCCAGGTCCTTAAGGTATATTTGGGCTGGGTCTTAACCCCTTAAGGACCGAGCCCTTTTTCACCTTAAGGACCAGAGCATTTTTTGCAATTCTGACCACTGTCACTTTAAACATTAATAACTCTGGAATGCTTTTAGTTATCATTCTGATTCCGAGACTGTTTTTTCGTGACATATTCTACTTTAACTTAGTGGTAAAATTTTATGGTAACTTGCATCCTTTCTTGGTGAAAAATCCCCAAATTTGATGAAAAAAATGAAAATTTTGCATTTTTCTAACTTTGAAGCTCTCTGCTTGTAAGGAAAATGGATATTCAAAATAAAAAAATTTGGGGTTCACATATACAATATGTCCACTTTATGTTTGCATCATAAAATTTATGAGTTTTTACTTTTGGAAGACACCAGAGGGCTTCAAAGTTCAGCAGCAATTTTCCAATTTTTCACAAAATTTTCAAACTCGCTATTTTTCAGGGACCAGTTCAGGTTTGAAGTGGATTTGAAGGGTCTTCATATTAGAAATACCCCATAAAAGACCCCATTATAAAAACTACACCCCCCAAAGTATTCAAAATGACATTCAGTAAGTGTATTAACCCTTTAGGTGTTTCACAGGAATAGCAGCAAAGTGAAGGAGAAAATTCTAAATCTTCATTTTTTACATTCGCATGTTCTTGTAGACCCAATTTTTTAATTTTTGCAAGGGGTAAAAAGGAGAAAATTTTTACTTGTATTTGAAACCTAATTTCTCTCGAGTAAGGACATACCTCATATGTCTATGTTAATTGTTCAGTGGGCGCAGTAGAGGGCTCAGAAGGGAAGGAGCGACAAATGGTTTTTGGGGGGCATGTCACCTTTAGGAAGCCCCTATGGTGCCAGGACAGCAAAAAAAAAAACATGGCATACCATTTTGGAAACTAGACCCCTCAGGGAACGTAACAAGGGGTAAAGTGAACCTTAATACCCTACAGGTGATTCACGACTTTTGCATATGTAAAAAAAAAATTATTTTTTTACCTAAAATGCTTGGTTTCCCAAAAATTTTACATTTTTAAAAAGGGTAATAGCAGAAAACACCCCCAAAATTTGAATCCCAATTTCTCCCGATTCAGAAAACACCCCATATGGGAGTGAAAAGTGCTCTGCTGGCGCACTACAGGTCTCAGAAGAGAAGGAGTCACATTTGGCTTTTTGAAAGCAAATTTTGCTCTGGGGGCATGCCGCATTTAGGAAGCCCCTATGGTGCCAGAACAGCAAAAAAAAAAACACATGGCATACCATTTTGGAAACTAGACCCCTCGGGGAACGTAACAAGGGTAATGTGAACCTTAATACCCTACAGGTGTTTCACGACTTTTGCATATGTGAATTTTTATTTTTTTTTACCTAAAATGCTTTGTTTCCCAAAATGTTTACATTTTTAAAAAGGGTAATAGCAGAAAACACCCCCCAAAATTTGAAGCCCAATTTCTCCCGATTCAGAAAACACCCCATATGGGGGTGAAAAGTGCCCTGCTGGCGCACTACAGGTCTCAGAAGAGAAGGAGTCACATTTGGCTTTTTGAAAGCAAATTTTGCTCTGGGGGCATGCCGCATTTAGGAAGCCCCTATGGTGCCAGGACAGCAAAAAAAAAAAACACATGGCATACCATTTTGGAAACTAAACCCCTCGGGGAACGTAACAAGGGGTTAAGTGAACCTTTATACCCCACAGGTGTTTCATGACTTTTGTATATGTAAAAAAAAAATTTTTTTTTAACCTAAAATGCTTGTTTTCCCAAAAATTTTACATTTTTAAAAAGGGTAATAGCAGAAAATACCCCCCAAAATTTGAAGCCCAATTTCTCCCGAGTACGGCGATACCCCATATGTGGCCCAAACTGTTGCCTTGAAATACGACAGGGCTCCAAAGTGGGAGCGCCATGCGCATTTGAGGCCTAAATTAGGGACTTGCATAGGGGTGGACATAGGGGTATTCTACGCCAGTGATTCCCAAACAGGGGGCCTCCAGCTGTTGTAAAACTCCCAGCATGCCTAGACAGTCAGTGGCTATCTGGCAATACTGGGAGTAGTTGTTTTGCAACAGCTGGAGGCTCCGTTCTGGAAACAGTGGCGTACCAGACGTTTGTCATTTTTATTGGGGAGGGGAGGGGGGCTGTGTAGGGGTATGTGTATATGTAGTGTTTTTTACTTTTTATTTTATTTTGTGTTAGTGTAGTGTAGTGTTTTTAGGGTACAGTCGCACGGGCGGGGGTTCACAGTAGTTTTTCGCTGGCAGTTTGAGCTGCAGCAGAAAATTTGCCGCAGCTCAAACTTGCAGCCGGATACTTACTGTAATCCTCCGCCCATGTGAGTGTACCCTGTACGTTCACATTGGGGGGGGGAAACATCCAGCTGTTGCGAAACTACAACTCCCAGCATGTACGGTCTATCAGTGCATGCTGGGAGTTGTAGTTCTGCAACCGCTGGAGGCTCCGTTTTGGAAACAGTGACGTACCAGACGTTTTTCATTTTTATTGGGGAGGAGGGCTGTGTAGGGGTATGTGTATATGTAGTGTTTTTTACTTTTTATTTTGTGTTAGTGTAGTGTAGTGTTTTTAGGGTACAGTCACACGGGCGGGGTGTTCACAGTAGTTTCTCGCTGGCAGTTTGAGCAGCGGCAGCTCAAACTTGCAGCCGGATACTTACTGTAATCCTCCACCCATGTGAGTGTACCCTGTACGTTCACATTGGGGGGGGGGGGGGGGGAGAAACATCCAGCTGTTGCAAAACTACAACTCCCAGCATGTACGGTCTATCAGTGCATGCTGGGAGTTGTAGTTTTGCAACAGCTGGAGACACACAGGTTGTGAAACACCGAGTTTGGTAACAAACTCAGTGTTTTGCAACCAGTGTGCCTTCAGCTGTTGCAAAAGCTACAACCCCCAGCATGTACGGACAGCGGAAGGGCATGCTGGATCTTGTAGTTATGCAACAGCTGGAGGCATACTACATTGGCTGGGGATTGTAGTTATGCAACAGCTGGAGACACACTGGTTTGCTACTTAACTCAGTGTGCCTTCAGCTGTTTCAAAACTACAACTCTCAGCAGTCACGACAGCCAACGGGCATGCTGGGAGTTTTAGTTATGCAACCACCAGATGCACCACTACAACTCCCAGCATGCACTTTAGCTGATTGTGCAAGCTGGGAGTTGTAGTTATACAACAGCTGAAGGTACACTTTTCCATAGAAAGAATGTGCCTCCAGCTGTTGCAGAACTACAACTCCCAGCATGCCCATAAGGGCATGCTGGGAGTTGTGGTGGTCTGCCTCCTGCTGTTGCATAACTACAGCTCCCAGCATGCCCTTTTTGCATGCTGGGATCTGTTGCTAAGCAACAGCAGGAGGCTGTCACTCACCTCCTGCTGCTGCTCCACGATGCCGCCGCACAGGTCAGTTCCTCGCCGCCGCCGTCGCTCCTGGGGCCCCGATCCCAACAGGGACGCCGGGGATCGGGGTCCCCAGCACCCGGGGTCTTCTGCCCGCACCCGTTCACGTCCTCCGGAAGAGGGGCGGAGCGGGTGCGGGAGTGACACCCGCAGCAGGCGCCCTGATTGGTCGGCCGACGAATCAGGGTGATCGTGAGGTGACACCAGTGCAACCTCACCCCTGCTGGCTCTGGCTGTTCGGGGCCGTCTCTGACGGCCCCGATCAGCCAGTAATTCCAGGTCATCGGGTCACTGGAGACCCGATTGACCCGGAATCCGCTGCAGATCGCTGGACTGAATTGTCCAGCGATCTGCGGCAATCGCCGACATGGGTGGACATAATGACCCCCCTGGGCGATATGCCGGGATGCCTGCTGAACGATTTCAGCAGGCATCCGGCCCCGGCTCCCCTCCGGCTAGCGGCGGGGGCCGGAAATGCTCAGGGCGTATCCATACGCCCTCGGTCCTTAAGGACTTGGAAACGGGGGCGTATGGATACGCCCTATGTCCTTAAGGGGTTAAGGGGTTAAAAGGTGAGGAAAAAACAAAAGTGGAAAAACGCTATGTCCTTAAGGCGTTAAAACTTTTGGACACTACCATCAACTTTGATAGCGGCATCTAAAGTGTTAATGTCGGACATCAGCCTGATTGGTGATGTCTGGCATTAGCCGAGGGTTCTAGCTAATGATTTATACAACACAGTGGGAGCAGGCACTGTGCGTACACATACGCCTTGCGTCCTTAGGGCTCATTTACACGGATGGATCCCCAGCATATTATACGCTGCGGATCCCCCGACAATGGACCCTACAGTGCTGCCTCCATCTGTGCCTGCTCAAAACAGCAATGCAGGGGGGAGAGAGGGAGGACACGGGACATCACTCACCTCACATGAAGCTGCTCTGTGTTCCGGAGGCCTGTCAGCTCTTGGGCCCGTCCTCTCCTGTGCTGGGGCGGAGCCATCATCAGGTACCGTCATCCCTGCTCTGCCTGTCTCTGCTAATGATACGCAGACCAGGAGCAGCGCAGGGATATCCCCAGCAGCTGCAGCGGGCTCTTTACCCAGCCGGTCAGTCCGCCCCTGGCCCGATACTAGTATCGGGACCAGGGGCGGATCCAGAGTGTAGTCTCGGGAGGGGCACTATTAGAGAATTTCGTTTTCGTGGACAGAAAATAAGGTATTTCTTAAAGAACTTACAATATTATTAAATGTATCCAGTATAATAATCAAATACACCAATTGCCACAGAATGGGAAAGCGCTAAAGAAGAAGTTTTTACAATTTAAAACTACAGCTCCCAGCATGACCTAAGTAGTGGTGAGGTTATGCTGGGAGTTGTTGTTTCACCCATCATCACTGCAAAACTTACAAGTGACTACAGCTCTGATGGGACAGTCAGGGCAATACACAATGATATCAGTGACTATAGGTGACATCTTCTCTATAGTCTTTCCTTATCTAATTCAGATGGTACATGCCGCCAGGTCCAGCTAAATGTTCTCACTGAAGAACTTGATGCCCAGACGGCTCCTCACTATGTCAGCGGATTCCGAACCTCTATATGTATTATTATAAAACTGCCAAACATCCTATCCTTTGAATATAATTGTGACACACTGTACCCTCCGAATATACTACAACTCACTTTACCCTTTGAATATAATACAGCCACACATTGTACCCACTGAATAATACTGACACACATTGTACCCACTGAATACTGCCACACAATGTACCCACTGAATAATACTGCCACACATTGTACCCTCTGAATATAATACTGCCACACTCTGTACCCAATGAATACTGCCACACAATGTACCCACTGAATAATACTGCCACACATTGTACCCTCTGAATATAATACTGCCACACATTGTACCCACTGAATACTGCCACACAATGTACCCATTGAATAATACTGCCACACATTGTACCCTCTGAATATAATACTGCCACACATTGTACCCACTGAATACTGTCACACAATGTACCCACTGAATAATACTGCCACACATTGTACCCTCTGAATATAATACTGCCACACTCTGTACCCACTGAATATAATACTGCCACACATTGTACCCACTGAATAATACTGCCACACATTGTACCCACTGAATATAATACTGCCACACTCTGTACCCACTGAATATAATACTGCCACACATTGTACCCACTGAATATAATACTACCACACACTGTACCCACTGAATATAATACTGCCCACACATTGTACCCAATGAATATAATACTGCCACACATTGTACCCACTGAATATAATACTGCCAACACACTGTACCCAATGAATATAATACTGTCACACATTGTACCCACTGAATAATACTGCCACACATTGTACCCACTGAATAATACTGCCACACACTGTACCCTCTGAATATAATACTGCCACACACTGTACCCCTGAATATAATACTGCCACACACTGTACTCCTGAATATAATACTGCCACACACTGTACCCCTGAATATACTACTACCACACACTTTACCTCTGAATATAATACTGCCACACACTGTACCCCTGAATATAATACTGCCACACACTGTAACCTGAGAATATAATACTACCACACACTGTAAGCTCTAAATATCCCTCTGAATACAATACCGTGATTGTGGCTAATGAAAACCGTACTACCCCAGAAATTCCTTATACTCTGTGCCCCTCATATATAGTAATAATGCCCCATCCTGTGCCTGCACATATAACTGTGACCTGTCCTGTTCCCCCTCATAATAATAATGCCCTCTGTCCTGTGCCCCTACCATATAATTCCCCCCTGTGCTGTGCCCCTCACTTATAATGCCCCTGCAATGTTCCCCTCAAATATAATTCCCCCGTCCTGCTCCCTCAGGGGGCATTTTAAGTAAGGGGCACATAACAGGGTGCATTATAAGTAAGGGGCACATAACAGGGCATTATAAGTCGAAGTACATTATATGTTAACGGCTCAAGACAGGGGGGCATTATAAGTGAGGGCCTGTAATGCCCCCTGTCATGTGCCCCTCACATTGAATGCCCTCTGTTATGTGCCCCTCACTTATAATGCCCCCCTGTCATGTGCCCCTCACATTTAATGCCCCCCTGTCATGTGCCCCTCACATTTAATGCCCCCCTGTCATGTGCCCCTCACATTTAATGCCCCTGCAATGTTCCCCTGACATATAATGCCCCCTGTCCTGCACCCTCAGGGGGCATTTTAAGTAAGGGGCACATAACAGGGGGCATAAGTGAGGGGCACATGACAGGGGGCATTAAATGTGAGGGGCACATGACAGGGGGGCATTAAATGTGAGGGGCACATGATAGGGGGGCATTATACGTGAGGAGCCCCCCTGTCAAGTGCCCCTCACTTATAATGCCCCCCTGTCTTGGGCCGCTAACATATAATTTGCTTCGACTTATAATGCCCCGTTATGTTCCCCTCACATATAATGCCCCCTGTCCTGCACCCTCAGGGGGCATTTTAAGTAAGGGGCACATTAAAGGGGGCATTATAAATAAGAGCACATGCACTCCGTGCAGGGTTCAGCACGCCCCCTTACAGCAGACTGCAGGGGCCCTGTTCAGGAGATTGTAAGGGGTCCTAGCGCTCGGATGCCCCACAATCTATAACTTATCCTCGGTCCCGGCATCTAAATAGGCTGTAAATAAATGAAAAATAGATGCTGGCAGCAGTGGGATAGATAGAAAGATAGATATGAGATAGATAGATAGATAGATAGATAGATAGATAGATGATAGATAGATAGATATGTGATAGATGGATATGAGAGATAGGAGATAGATAGATAGATAGATATGGATAGATAGATAGGAGATAGATATGAGAGAGATAGATATGAGATAGATAGATAGATATGAAATAGATAGATAGATACAGACAAAGAATAAGTCAGACAGCACTTTAGTTGATACCAAACTATTATATGGACCTGGCCTACAGGTGCACGCTACTAGGCTAGATATAGGCCAGGTCCATATAATAGTTTGGTATCAACTAAAGTGCTGGCTGACTTATTCTTTGTCTGTATTGCACATACGGGGGAGTGGCTACCTCCATGTTGGCCTTGCACCCCACCCACCTCTATCAGGTGTGTATATAAGGTGTCTTGGATGTTCCAGACCCTGCCATGCTTACTGAATTGTTCACACAGAGGCATATTCACAGTGTAGGGTCCATCCCAATGAGGCCACCTTATCGCGGTGGGACGGTCCAAGCTATTTGACCGCCGGCAGAGACAAATTTGCGAGCTAAGTGCCTCACTATTTCATAGTTTCACATTTGCATCTATTACACCATAGCTGTATATCTCTCCATGTTTTAACTGCATTTTCATGTTTCACCTATATCTTTGTGCTGGCAGTGTGCTGCTGCATTCTTCTGTTGCTAGATAGATAGATAGATAGATAGATAGATAGATAGATAGATATGAGAGATAGAAGATAGATAGATATGAGATAGATAGATATATAGATAGATGATAGATAGATAGATGAAAGATGATAGATAGATATGAGAGAGATAGATGATAGATATGAGATAGATAGATAGATATGAGAGAGATAGATGATAGATAGATATATATGAGATAGATATGAGATAGATAGATAGTTATGATATTGATGGATAGATATGAGATAGATATGATATAGATAGATAGATATGAGATAGATAGATATATAGATAGATATGATATAGATAGATATACAGCAACAGAAGAATGCAGCAGCACACTGCCAGCACAAAGATATAGATGAAAAATGAATATGCAGTTAAAACATGGAGATATATCTAGCCTAGTAGCGTGCACCTGTAGGCCAGGTCCATATAATAGTTTGGTATCAACTAAAGTGCTGGCTGACTTATTCTTTGTCTGTATTGCACATACGGGGGAGTGGCTACCTCCATGTTGGCCTTGCACCCCACCCACCTCTATCAGGTGTGTATATAAGGTGTCTTGGATGTTCCAGACCCTGCCATGCTTACTGAACTGTTCACACAGAGGCATATTCACAGTGTAGGGTCCGTCCCAATGAGGCCACCTTATCGCGGTGGGACAGTCCAAGCTATTTGACCGCCGGCGGAGACATATTTGCGAGCTAAGTGCCTCACTATTTCATAGATTCACATTTGCATCTATTACACCATAGCTGTATAGCTCTCCATGTTTAAACTGCATATTCATGTTGCACCTATATCTTTGTGCTGGCAGTGTGCTGCTGCATTCTTCTGTTGCTGTATATTTAGCCTAGTAGCATGCACCTGTAGGCCAGGTCCATATAATAGTTTGGTATCAACTAAAGTGCTGGCTGACTTATTCTTTGTCTAGATAGATAGATAGATATGATATAGATAGATAGATAGATATGAGAGATAGATAGATAGATATGATATAGATAGATAGATAGATAGATATGAGAGATAGATAGGAGATAGATAGGCAGATAGATCAGTGTTCCCCAACCAGGGTCCCTCCAGCTGTTGTAAAACTACAACTCCCAGTATGCCCACAAAGCCAAATACAAGCTGGGAGTTGTAGTTTTACTACAGTTAGAGGCCTCTGCTGGGAAACACTGATAAGAGTCCCCCTTTATCTCTCACTGTCTCCTGACCCCCCCCTCCTCCTCACCCCAAAGTTACTTACCATGAAGGGCAGAATCAGGGTGGGCAGGGGGGGTCTGGAGGCATTGGGTGGAGGTGCAGGAAACAGCCCAGCCTGCAGGAAATACAGAGGAGTGAGAGGGGGAGGAGCTTATCTCTCTTCCCAGCCCCTGCACAGTGTAATGCCTGCAGACTGAATGATGCTGAGACCGAAGTATCCTCAGTTCTGACAGGCAGCCTGCAGAGGATGGTGTCCCCGCGGTTCACACGCTGCAAATGCTGCAGGTGAGGGGACAGTGGAGCCGGGGCTGACAGCTCCCGCTCATCAATACTATAGTATCTGGAGGGGAAGCAATCTCGGGGGGGGGGGGGCAAATGCCCTGTTGCCCCCCCCCCATGGATTCGCCACTAATCGGGACAGCCCTATTTATTTTAAATTGGGGGGGGCACAGGGGGGGGGGAACGTCCTGATCTAGGGGGGCCATGGCCCCCTCTGTCCCCACCTAGCGACGCCACTGGAACCCAGCCTTAGTAGAAGCAGTCCACCAGTGAATAGATGTAGTCCACCAGTGAATAGATGTAGTCCACCAGTGAGTAGATGTAGTCCATTAGTGAGTAGATGTAGTCCATCAGTGAGTAGATGTAGTCCATTAGTGAGTAGATGTAGTCCATCAGTGAGTAGAAGCAGTCCATCAGTGAATAGATGTAGTCCACCAGTGAGTAGATGTAGTCCACCAGTGAGTAGATGTTGTCCACCAGTGAGTAGATGTAGTCCACCAGTGAGTAGATGTAGTCCACCAGTGAGTAGATGTAGTCCATCAGTGAGTAGATGTAGTCCACCAGTGAGTAGATGTAGTCCACCAGTGAGTAGATGTAGTCCACCAGTGAGTAGATGTAGTCCACCAGTGAGTAGATGTAGTCCACCAGTGAATAGATGTAGTCCACCAGTGAGTAGATGTAGTCCACCAGTGAGTAGATGTAGTCCACCAGTGAGTAGATGTAGTCCACCAGTGAATAGATGTAGTCCACCAGTGAGTGTTACGCCGAGCGCTCCGGGTCCCCGCTCCTCCCCGGAGCGCTCGCAACATCCTCGCAATCGCAGCGCCCCGGTCAGACCTGCTGACCGGGTGCGCTGCGATACCTCTTCCAGCCAGGATGCGATTCGCGATGCGGGTGGCGCCCGCTCGCGATGCGCACCCCGGCTCCCGTACCTGACTCGCTCTCTGTCGGTCCTGTCCCGGCGTGCGCGGCCCCGCTCCTTAGGGCGCGCGCGCGCCGGGTCTCTACGATTTAAAGGGCCACTGCGCCGCTGATTGGCGCAGTTGGTTTAATTAGTGTATTCACCTGTGCACTTCCCTATATAACCTCACTTCCCCTTCCCTTCCTTGCCGGATCTTGTTGCCATCGTGCCAGTGAAAGCGTTTCCCAGTGTGTTCCTAGCCTGTGTTCCAGACCTCCTGCCGTTGCCCCTGACTACGATCCTTGCTGCCTGCCCCGACCTTCTGCTACGTCCGACCTTGCTCTTGTCTACTCCCTTGTACCGCGCCTATCTTCAGCAGTCAGAGAGGTTGAGCCGTTGCTAGTGGATACGACCTGGTTGCTACCGCCGCTGCAAGACCATCCCGCTTTGCGGCGGGCTCTGGTGAAAACCAGTAGCAGCTTAGAACCGGTCCACTAGCACGGTCCACGCCAATCCCTCTCTGGCACAGAGGATCCACCTCCTGCCAGCCGAATCGTGACAGTGAGTAGATGTAGTCCATCAGTGAGTAGATGTAGTCCACCAGTGAGTAGATGTAGTCCACCAGTGAATAGATGTAGTCCATCAGTGAGTAGAAGCAGTCCACCAGTGAGTAGATGTAGTCCACCAGTGAGTAGATGTAGTCCACCAGTGAATAGATGTAGTCCACCAGTGAGTAGATGTAGTCCACCAGTGAGTAGATGTAGTCCATTAGTGAGTAGATGTAGTCCATCAGTGAGTAGATGTAGTCCATTAGTGAGTAGATGTAGTCCATCAGTGAGTAGAAGCAGTCCATCAGTGAATAGATGTAGTCCACCAGTGAGTAGATGTAGTCCACCAGTGAGTAGATGTAGTCCACCAGTGAGTAGATGTAGTCCACCAGTGAGTAGATGTAGTCCACCAGTGAGTAGATGTAGTCCATCAGTGAGTAGATGTAGTCCACCAGTGAGTAGATGTAGTCCACCAGTGAGTAGATGTAGTCCACCAGTGAGTAGATGTAGTCCACCAGTGAATAGATGTAGTCCACCAGTGAGTAGATGTAGTCCACCAGTGAGTAGATGTAGTCCACCAGTGAGTAGATGTAGTCCACCAGTGAATAGATGTAGTCCACCAGTGAGTAGATGTAGTCCATCAGTGAGTAGATGTAGTCCACCAGTGAGTAGATGTAGTCCACCAGTGAATAGATGTAGTCCATCAGTGAGTAGAAGCAGTCGACCAGTGAATAGATGTAGTCAGGGCCGGACTGGCCATCGGGCAAATCGGGCATTTGCCTGGTGGGCCGGCCCATCCAGTTGGCTGTCTGTCTAGGCGCAATGTTTAACTTTTTATTTATTTTTTTTGTGTGTGGCTCTGGCTGGTCAGCCCTGCTTCTGCGGCCGCACTTTTCCCCTTCTTCGGCCGCACTTTCCCCCTTCCTCTGCCCGCACTGTCCCCCTTCTCCGGCTGCACTTTCCCCCTTTCTCCGCCCGCACTGTCCCCCTTCCTCCCCCCGCACTGTCCCCCTTCTCCGGCTGCACTTTCCCCCGCTAATAGCAGGCACAGGGGCTTCCCCGCGCAGGTGCGCACATATGCACGTCTGCTTCTCCCCCCCTGAAATGGCCCTGCCAACAACTCCTGGCGCCGAGTGGCCATACCTCGGCATGAGGAAGAAGTGGAGGCCGGTGAAAAGCACTCCTTAGCAGATGGGAATTAGCACGCCCTGCATGCGGAATGGGGGTAAGGTGACTGAGAGGGGAAGGGGGTTTGGATGTATGTATGATGTGTGCATGTATCTATGATGTGTATTACATATGAATTATGTATGTATATATTATGTATGTATGGTGTATTATATATGTATGATGTGTGTGTATATATGGTGTCTATGATGTTTGTATTTATGTATTATGTATGTATGTATGATGTGTGTACATATATATATATATATATATATATATATGTATGTAGGATTTGTGTATGTATGACGTGTGTGTATATATGTATTATGTATCAGAATAAAGGAAAAAAGAAAGTTGCTTCCAGCTCTTACAAGGAAAACTGTGCTTGTTGTATTAAAACATCAAACATTTAATCTGTATGCATTAAAAATAAAAAAAAGTGGACATCAGTCATAAAAGAGAAGTGTAACTCCAGCGCGTTTACAGCTACATGTAGCCATGATTAAGAGCTGCATGTAGCTCGAAACATGTTGGCATTTCACTTATCTTTTATGATTGATGTCCACCTTTTTTTTTATTTTTTTTTTATGCATACAGATTAAATGTTTGATGTTTTAATACTACAAGCACAGTTTTCCTTTTAAGAGCTGGAGGCAACTTTCTTTTTAAGTTGTTCTGGTACATGGGACACGGACCATGGCCCACTTTCTGCAGTACGTGCTCTTCTGCCAGCAAATATACTCAAAACTACTACAGCACTGACCTAGCATCCAACCTGATAGATGAAATTACACTTTTTTTTCTATTTTTTATGTATTATGTGTGTATGTATGTGTGTATGTATGTATGTGTTATGTATGATGTGTGTATGTATTATATATGTGTGTGTGTGTGTGTGTGAAAGATGAGTATGTATGTATAATAGATGTTTGTATGAGTGATTTGTGTGTGTATGATAGATGAGTATATGATGTGTGTATACAATAGATGTGTGTACTTGTGTATGATAGATGTGTATATCATACACTCATCTATCAAACTTACACACATCTATTATCATTCATACACTGGTCATATACAAATCTACTATTCTCAGGGGTCTGGCAGTCATTAGGGTGTGGGTTGGGGAGTGTAACAGAGGAGCTGGGTATGTTCACATGGAGGAATGTCCATGTGGAATTCTGCAGGAGTATTCCGCATGGACATTCCGCTGCAGCAGAGTCTCATTGCTTTCAATGGGATTCTGCTGCACTGTGCACACTGTGGAACCCACTTGGCAGATGTTTGTGCTGCAGAAGTTCCAATTCTGGCATTTGCTAAAAGAATAGACATGTCTATTATTTTGCGGATTTTGCTTGGAAATGCATTGCTATCAACGGGTGCATTTGTGAGCAGTCCTAGTGCCTGCCAGATTATTCAAATGTGCAAAATGTCCACATGTGTTTTCTGTGCTGACATTCCAAAATTACACAAATTACACCATGTGAATATGGCCTCAGGAGTTGTGGGGGGGGGGGCAGAGGGCTCTGGAGGAGGATGGAGGATCCTGGAGGATTAGGGAAAATAGGTTTATGGAAGAGGTGGAGAAAGTGGTCTAGAGAAGAGGATCAAGGAGGACAGAGAGGTTTTGAGGAGGAGGATGGAGGAGGACAGAGGGATCTGGAGGAGGAGGATGGAGCCGGACAGAGGGTCCGGAGTTGGATGGAGGAGAACAGAGGGGTCTGGAGGAGGAGAAAGATGGAGGAGGACAGAGGGGTCTGGAGGAAGAGGATAAACGAGGCAAGAGGGGTCTGGAGGAGGAATATGAAGGAGGACAGTGCAGGGATAGAATTCAGCCAAACTGAGAAGAAACAATGTGTGTCAGTATTATTATTAGGGGTACAATGTGTGTCAGGACACAGTGTCTGGCAGTGTTATAATGATTTATTTTTCCATACAGAGGATGAGGATCTGCTGATAAAGTGAGGAGCCAATGATGTCCAAGCATCAGACTCTGCAGAGAAGATGTAGCTGGAAGAAGACCTGGTGCCTGGACCAACAGAGAAGACATCACTCAGGTCACTGGTATCATTGTGTATTCTCCTTACTGTCCCATCAGAGCTGTAGTCACTTCTAGTTCTGCAGTGATGATGGGTGATGCTGTACCCAAATCTGTGGCTCTACAGCTGTTGCAAAACTACAACTCCCATAATGTCTGAGGCTCTCCAGGCATGATGGGAATTCTAGCTTTGCAACAGCTGTAGAGTCACTTGAAATTAGGTGATCGGTGGGGGTCCAAGCATTTGAACTCCCACAAAACAATGGGTTGCTTATTCTAAAATGCCCGAACCTATTTTTTGTCCCAGTCCGGCCCTGGATGTAGTCCACCAGTGAGTAGAAGCAGTCCATCAGTGAGTAGATGTAGGCCATCAGTGAGTAGATGTAGTCCATTAGTGAATAGATCTAGTCCACCAGTGAGTAGATGTAGTCCACCAGTGATTAGATGTAGTCCACCAGTGAGTAGATATAGTCCACCAATGAATAGATGTAGTCCACCAGTGAGTAGAAGCAGTCCATCAGTGAGTAGATGTAATCCATCAGTGAGTAGATGTAGTCCACCAGTGAGTAGAAGCAGTCCATCAGTGAGTAGATGCAATCTATCAGTGAGTAGATGTAATCCATCAGTGAGTAGATGTAATCCATCAGTGAGTAGATGTAATCCATCAGTGAGTAGAAGCAGTCCACCAGTGAGTAGAAGCAGTTTACCAGTGAGTAGAAGCAGTCCACCTGTGAGTAGTTGTAGTCCATCAGTGAGTAGATGTAGTCCATCAGTGAGTAGATGTAGTCCATCAGTGAGTAGATGTAGTCCATCAGTGAGTAGATGTAGTCCATCAGTGAGTAGAAGCAGTCCACCAGTGAGTAGAAGCAGTCCATCAGTGAGTAAATGTAATCCATCAGTTAGTAGAAGCAGTCCATCAGTGAGTAGAAGCAGTCCACCAGTGAATAGATGTAGTCCACCAGTGAGTAGAAGCAGTCCATCAGTGAGTAGATGTAATCCATCAGTGAGTAGATGTAGTCCATCAGTGAGTAGAAGCAGTCCATCAGTGAGTAGATGTAATCCATCAGTGAGTAGATGTAGTCCACCAGTGAGTAGAAGCAGTCCATCAGTGAGTAGATGCAATCTATCAGTGAGTAGATGTAATCCATCAGTGAGTAGATGTAATCCATCAGTGAGTAGATGTAATCCATCAGTGAGTAGAAGCAGTCCACCAGTGAGTAGAAGCAGTTTACCAGTGAGTAGAAGCAGTCCACCTGTGAGTAGATGTAATCCATCAGTTAGTAGAAGCAGTCCATCAGTGAGTAGAAGCAGTCCACCAGTGAATAGATGTAGTCCACCAGTGAGTAGAAGCAGTCCATCAGTGAGTAGATGTAATCCATCAGTGAGTAGATGTAGTCCATCAGTGAGTAGAAGCAGTCCATCAGTGAGTAGATGTAATCCATCAGTGAGTAGATGTAATCCATCAGTGAGTAGATGTAGTCCACCAGTGAGTAGAAGCAGTCCATCAGTGAGTAGATGCAATCTATCAGTGAGTAGATGTAATCCATCAGTGAGTAGATGTAATCCATCAGTGAGTAGATGTAATCCATCAGTGAGTAGAAGCAGTCCACCAGTGAGTAGAAGCAGTTTACCAGTGAGTAGAAGCAGTCCACCTGTGAGTAGTTGTAGTCCATCAGTGAGTAGATGTAGTCCATTAGTGAGTAGATGTAGTCCATCAGTGAGTAGAAGCAGTCCACCAGTGAGTAGAAGCAGTCCATCAGTGAGTAAATGTAGTCCATCAAGTGAGTAGAAGCACTCCATCAGTGAGTAGAAGCAGTCCACCAGTGAGTAGATATAGTCCATCAGTGAGGAGAAGCAGTCCATCAGTGAGTAGAATCAGTCCATCAGTGAGTAGATGTAATCCATCAGTGAGTAGAAGCAGCCCACCAGTGAGTAGATGTAGTCCATCAGTGAGTAGATGTAGTCCATCAGTGAGTAGATGTAGTCCATCATTGAGTAGAAGCAGTCCATCAGTGAGTAGATGTAGTCCACCAGTGAATAGAAGCAGTCCATCAGTGAGTAGAATTCTGTGGAAAAAAGAGAGAGACCGATACCGGCACCTAGCGCATTACCCTTGGTAACAAGAGTCTTGGAATTCAAGGGTTGGCCAAAAAAAACATATGGATGGCCGCTCACCTTGGATACGATAATTGAGAGCCTATCACCCCAGTGATAATGGGGTCCTGAATGTAGGTGGAGTCGCTGCTAGCCCTCTGGGTTGCAGGAAACAGCTGCACCGCTGTCCTGTGGATGAGGATAAGCTTGAGTGGAAAAAAAAACCTTTGGAGAAGGCGCTGCAGTTTGTCAGGAAATAATGAAGGTGGACTGAGTATATTTAAAAGGTTCACAGTGGAACCATATTTATTCAATATAAAAAAAAATGGGGATGACGCGTTTTGGGAGGTGCCCTCCTTCCTCAGATCAGGATGGATGATCTGAGGAAGGGAGGGCACCTCCCGAAACCTGTCAACCCCATTTTTATTTTATATTGAATAAATATGGTTCCACTGCAAACCTTTTAAATATACTCAGTCCACCTTCATTATTTCCTGAGGAACCGCAGCGCCTTCTCCAAAGGTTTTTTTTTTTTCACTCAAGCTTATCAATGAGTAGAAGCTGTCCCCCAGTGAATAGAAGCAATCCATCAGTGAGTAGAAGCATTCCATCAGTGAGTAGAAGCAGTCCATCAGTGAGTAGAAGCAGTCCATCAGTGAGTAGAAGCTGTCCATCAGTGAGTAGAAGCAGTCCATCAGTGAGTAGAAGCAGTCCATCAGTGAGTAGAAGCAGTCCATCAGTGAGTAGAAGCTGTCCATCAGTGAATAGAAGCAATCCATCAGTGAGTAGAAGCAGTCCATCAGTGAAATGAAAGAAATCCATCAGTGAGTAGAAGCAGTCCATCAGTGAGTAGATGTAGTCCATCATTGAGTAGAAGCAGTCCATCAGTGAGTAGAAGCAGTCCGTCAGTGAGTAGATGTAGTCCATCAGTGAATAGAAGAAGTCCACCAGTGAGTAGAAGCAGTCCATCAGTGAGTAGAAGCAGTCCACCAGTGAATAGAAGCAATCCATCAGTGAGTAGAAGCAGTCCATCAGTGAATAGAAGCAATCCATCAGTGAGTAGAAGCAATCCATCAGTGAATAGAAGCAGTCCACCAGTGAGTAGATGTAGTCCATCTGTCAGAAGATATAGTCCATCAGTAAGCAGTATCAGTACTGTCCAACTACTATATCTACTCACTGGTAAACTACCTCCTTTCACTGATAGACAGGTTTGTTTACACAATAGTGTATCCTTCCTTAGATTTCTGCAGCATCTTTAAAGGTATGGCATCTTTAACCCCTTAAGGACTCAGCCCATTTTGGCCTTAAGGACTCAGACTATAAAATTTTTACGTTTTCGTTTTTTCCTCCTCGCCTTCTAAAAATCATAACTCTTTTATATTTTCATCGCCAGACTAGTATGAGGGCTTTTTTGATACCACATTTGCATATAAAAAACTTTTAATACATTTTTTATAATTTTTTTTTAATAAAATGTATTAAAAAAGTAGCAATTTTGGACTTTTTTATTTTTTTACGTTCACGCCGTTCACCGTACGGGATCATTAACATTTTATTTTAATAGTTCGGACATTTACTCACGCGGCGATACCAAATATGTCTCTAAAAAAAATTTTGACGCTTTTTGGGGGTAAAATAGGAAAAAACGGACGTTTTACTTTTTTATTGGGGGAGGGGATTTGTCACTTTTTTTTTTACTTTTAATTTTACATTTTTTTACACTTGAATTTTTTTTTACACTTGAATAGTCCCCATGGGGAACTATTCATAGCAATACCATGATTGCTAATACTAATCTGTTCTATGTATAGGACATAGAACAGATCAGTGTTATCGGTCATCTTCTGCTCTGCTCGATCTCAGACCAGAGCAGAAGACGCCGGGAGCCGGACAGAGGCAGGTGAGGGGACCTCTGTGCGGCATTCTGAATGATCGGATCCCCGCAGCAGCGCTGCGGGCGATCAGATCATTCATTGAAATCGCTTACTGCCGCAGATGCCGGGATCTGTATTGATCCCGGCATCTGAGGGGTTAATGGCGAACGCCCGCGAGATCGTCGATCAGCAGCCCGGGATCAGCCGCGCATGACACGGGCATCGCTCCGATGCCCGCGGTTATGTACAGGACGTAAATGTACGTCCTGGTGCGTTAAGTACCACCGCACCAGGACGTACATTTACGTCCTGCGTCCTTAAGGGGTTAAAGGGGTACTCCAGTGGAATTTTTTTTTTTTTTTATATCAACTGTTGCCAAAAAGTTAATGACTTCTATTAAAAAATCTTAATCCTTCCAGTACTTATTAGCTGCTGAATACTACAGAGGAACACAGAGCTCTCTGCTGAAATCACGAGCACAGTGCTCTCTGCTGACATCTCTGTCCATTTTAGGAACTGTCCAGAGTAGGAGAAAATCCCCATAGCAAACATATGCTGCTCTGGACAGTTCCTAAAATGGACAGAGATGTTAACAGAGAGCACTGTGCTCATGATGTCAGCAGAGAGCACTGTGTTCCAAAAAGTAAAGAATTTCCTCTGCAGTTTTCTGCAGCTAATAAGTACTGGAAGGATTAAGATTTTTTAATAGAAGTAATTTAGAAATCTTTTTAACTTTCTGGCACCAGTTGATTTATAAAAAAAAAAAGTTTTTCAACAGAGTACCCCTTTAACCCCTTAACGACGCAGGACGTATATTTACGTCCTGCGCCGGCTCCCGCGATATGAAGCGGGATCGCGCCGCGATCCCGCATCATATCGCGTCGGTCCCGGCGCTAATCAACGGCCGGGACCCGCGGCTAATACCACACATCGCCGATCGCGGCGATGTGCGGTATTAACCCTTTAGAAGCGGCGGTCAAAGCTGACCGCCGCTTCTAAAGTGAAAGTGAAAGTGACCCGGCTGCTCAGTCGGGCTGTTCGGGACCGCCGCGGTGAAATCGCGGCGTCCCGAACAGCTGATCGGACACCGGGAGGGCTCTTACCTGCCTCCTCGGTGTCCGATCGACGAATGACTGCTCCGTGCCTGAGATCCAGGCAGGAGCAGTCAAGCGCCGATAATGCTGATCACAGGCGTGTTAATGCACGCCAGTGATCAGCATTAGAGATCAGTGTGTGCAGTGTTATAGGTCCCTATGGGACCTATAACACTGCAAAAAAAATGTAAAAAAAAAGTGTTAATAAAGGTCATTTAACCCCTTCCCTAATAAAAGTTTGAATCACCCCCCTTTTCCCATAAAAAAAATAAAACAGTGTAAAAAAAATAAAAAATAAACATATGTGGTATCGCCGCGTGCGTAAATGTCCGAACTATAAAAATATATCATTAATTAAGCCGTACGGTCAATGGCGTACGCGCAAAAAAATTCCAAAGTCCAAAAAAGCGTATTTTGGTCACTTTTTATATCATTAAAAAATGAATAAAAAGTGATCAAAAAGTCAGATCAAAACAAAAATCATACCGATAAAAACTTCAGATCACGGCGCAAAAAATGAGTCCTCATACCACCCCATACGTGGAAAAATAAAAAAGTTATAGGGGTCAGAAGATGACATTTTTAAACGTATAAATTTTCCTGCATGTAGTTATGATTTTTTCCAGAAGTGCGACAAAATCAAACCTATATAAGTAGGATATCATTTTAACCGTATGGACCTACAGAATAATGATAAGGTGTAATTTTTACCGAAATATGCACTGCGTAGAAACGGAAGCCCCCAAAAGTTACAAAATGGCATTTTTTTTTTGATTTTGTTGCACAATGATTTTTTTTTCCGTTTCGCCGTGCATTTTTGGGTAAAATGACTAATGTCACTGCAAAGTAGAATTGGCGACGCAAAAAATAAGCCATAATATGGATTTTTAGGTGGAAAATTGAAAGGGTTATGATTTTTAAAAGGTAAGGAGGAAAAAACGAAAGTGCAAAAACGGAAAAACCCTGAGTCCTTAAGGGGTTAATTGTAATCATGAATTGCACTAACAACAGTGGTTAATACGGCGCAGTGTTTTTTTTGGGCATGTGATGAATGCCATAATACTCTGTGAGAACAGCCTCAATCTGCATGCCATTACATAGACAAATAGCGAGCTGTCCCACACAGCTATTTTTTTTTTTAGTTCAGCTACTGATTTTAATGTCGTTTTTGAGCCAAAGCCAGAAAGAGATCCAGCAAAAAGAAGTAGCATACATCCTTTTTTTATATTTTCATATAAAAAAACATTCATCCTATTTTTTATATCTCCAGTGGCAATGCTAGGTCTCCAAACGACCTGAGCTATAGCCATGCCCCTTACCATGCCCTCATCCAAGCCCATTTGCACTTAGTCTCCTCCTTCACTTATACCAGCAGGCTACCGCACAGGTAATCTGTGCATACTGATGGTGGTAGGAGTTACATTTCTGCAACCAAACTCCTTTTTTTTCTCAGGCAGCATGTACATGCTGAGATCTCAAAAATAGCACAAAAAAAAGTAGGCATTTTTATGTAACTTTAAACATAGCTAAGACAATTTTGTTATGCCTGAGATAACTCTAAAAGTAACAAGACTATAAAAGAAGCAATTATCATGTTACATGTTACACCATACTGTTACTGTCCAATTCCAGAATTTCCGATCCCAATATTACCAATGATACCAGTATACAAGGAGAAATATTATCACTATAGATATAAGGGTGGGTTTACATGAGCGCTTTTCATTTCCATTACTCAATTCCATTAGATGAATTGAGAAACAGAAGTGAAAATGAAGGTAACTTTGCAGATGATCCTAAACTCTGTAAAATAGTTAAAACAATAGAGGACAGTGCACTGTTACAAATGGATCTGGATCGGTTGGAGGCTTGGGCTGGGAAGAGGCAGATGAGGTTTGACATTGATAAATGTAACGTTATGCACATGGGGAGGTAAAATCCGTGCTGGGATTATGTATTGAATGGGAAAACAGTGGGGACGACTGACATGGAAAAGGACTTAAGACTTATAGTTAAAGCGTACCTGTCATAGTGCAAAAAAAAAGAAAAAGAGTGATATGTTACTCAGGACCCAATCCTGATCATGTGCATATAATTGTTAGGTGTCTCGGACCTATATATCCAGAGATATAAGCATTTATCTGCTGGTGAGTTACTTTTTCATTGTGCAGGCCGGAGGGGGCGTGTCAGTCTGTCTCCCTCACAGGAGCAAGCCTGGGCAGTCAGCCAATCAGTACTCTCTACTCTGTAACCCTTTCCTCTATGGTTTTATGCTGTGTCATGTTTAAGAGGAAGATACTTGGAATTTGCCTGCAGTAATCAGAAGACATTATGGTGAATTCATAACAGGATAAAATGTATAAATATAAGAATAGATCTTTATAAAATTAGTGCAAGAATTTTTTAGATAAAAGTACAGCATTTTTATGAATACATGTTCTATCTGTTTTATCTTCTCCTAGTAAAGCTGGATGCTAATCAGCATAGCTGTCACTATGTGTGTCATTCATCTTTCACAGACTCCTGAATGTCTGATCAACTTCTTTGTCATCCAGGAGTCCGAGAAAGCTTTGACTATTTCAGCATGCTGGGAGTTGTAGTTTAGTAACAACTGAAGCTGCAATGTTTGTAAATAACTGTGTTAGAGCAGTGTTTCCTCCAGCTGTTCTAAAACTACAGCTCCCAGCATGTCCACACATCCTTTATCTGTAGTTTTGCATACACAATAGAAATTTCCTATACTGGATACCGGTATGCTTTACGGCCGGTACCCAGTATGCTGTAAAATCTAGACTAGTCTGTCTGGCTAAAAGACAGGCGACCCCTAGTGATGGCTATTTTGAGCTTGAATTTCAGGTGAAAATTTTTTTTTTTTTTAAACAGGTGTATATTGTGAAATGTCATATTATAATGGGTCCTGCAATATATGAAAAGTTTTTAACATTGACAGTGCCTCTTTAAATTGAACTAGTCAGACCACACATGGAATACTGTGTACAGTACTGGGCACCAGTGTACAAGAAACATATAGTGGAGCTGGAGAGGGTTCAAAGACGTGCAACCAGGATAATACGGGGAATTTGGAGACTACAGTACACAGAAAGATTATCAAAATTAGGGTTATTTAGTTTAGAAAAAAGAAGGTTTAGGGGCGACCTAATAACTATGTATAAATATATCAGGGGTCAGTGCAGAGATCTCTCCCATGACTTATTTATACACAGGACTGTATCTATTATAAGGTGGCACCTTCTATGTCTAGAGGAAAGAAGGTTTCTACATCAGCACATACGGGGGTTCTTTACTGTTAGAGCATTGAGACTGTGTGAGACTCTCTTCCAGAGGAAGTGGTAATGGTGAACTCAATCAAATAATTCAAAAGGGGTCTGGATGCAATTCTGGACAGTAATATTATTGCAGGTTATGGATACTAAACCTATAGAGACAGAATGTTGATCCAGGGATTTATTCTGCTATATTTGCAGTCAAAAGGAATTTTTACCCCTTGTATGTGGCATTTGGCATCAGCCTTATAAGGTTTTTTTTTGTTTGTTTTTTGCCTTCCTCTGGATCAACTCAGTAGGCACACAATAGGGATATAGGTTAAACTGGATGCATTCTCGTTTTTTCAGCCTTATAAACTGTTACTATGTAGCTGATCCCATCTATTCCTATGTTTTTTTTTATAATCTCCAAATAAATAAAAACAGATATGGCTTACTCCACTTCCATCACCTGAGCACTACAATAATCTACTAATACCCTAGGTGGAAACAGAAAATTGTATAAAACACTCAAGGATTAAATGGACAATGATGATCAAAAAATATTAAAATTTATTAAAATGCCAGTCAATACAATACTGTGTATAATTGAACTACACATGTGCAGTATATACCTAGAACCACATTAAAAGTACACTATAATAAACATAACACTAAAAATAAATCTAATGTACAGCACTATAAGGTTAAGGTTCTTGTTTTTTTTTTTTTTTCCCACCAGCAAAAACGCCAAAAAAACCGCCACAGCTTTTTTCTGCATTTAGTCAGTTTTTTTTTTTTTTTTTTTCTTTTTTTGTGGCGTTTTTGCTGGTGTGTAGAAACAGCAAATTTTTTTTACCCTGTGGCAGTTTTTTCACTTCCTCAGGGCACCACTCTGTGGTTTGGATAAAGAGCGCCCGGCCCACGGAGTATAAGGAGGTGCGGAGTGATGTATAGCATCACTACTCACCTCGGTTCGCTGTATAGTATACATAGGTGCATATTGCACACATATATACTATATAGGAACCGGGAATCCCCTCACTATACTGACGGGACTCCCTGCCCCTATAGTCCTTTTGGAGGCTATACATTATTAACACCAAAAAAGAGAAAAACCAACCTACTGTAACAAGCAAGTGGGAGTGCACCAACTAAATAGGAACGCCGAAAGTGTGTACCAGACAGTGCACACAAAAACATGAAATCATTATAAATCCATATACTTTATTGAATACAAAAAGTTAAAAATATACATAGAAAGGTGCAGAATACATAAAAAGGGCACTGAATCACCATGGAAGGGTAGGTATAAGTCATAAAGCAGAAAAATAACAAATAAATGGCAATACGGGTTATGAATGCAAGGGAACCTCGGTATAAGACTATGACAAACATAAGTCAATTGGAAGAAAACAGGGCCCAATGCCTAATCAAGAATGCCAGACCATACCTACCAACCCCAACGATCGTTTCGCTTCTAAAGTGCTTCCTCAGGGGGTGTGGCCCCCGACACGCCCCCTCCATATATTTCTATAGGAAAGAACGGCTCTCCCATAGAGCTATATAAAGGGGGCGTGTCAGCCGCCGCTTTGTGCGGGGGTCCACATGCCCTATTTCTGGATACAGCTAGGGCCCCATACAGGAGATTGCATTGATTGCAGTGTCTAAAATGTAAAAAATGTAATCCTGACTGCTCAATGGAGCTGATAGGGACACCCATGGTGAAATTGGTTCCCAATTCAGCTGAATGGACCACGGAAAGTCCTTTCCTTCCTCCTTGCCGTCCTATCGGCGCTGCAATGCTGCAAGAACCCACGGCAACCTGGAGTAATGGAGCGACAATAAAACTGATGGGTCAGAAGAGGACAATTTTAGGTATACTTATTTTCGTACAAAAAGTTATTATTTTTTTTAAATAGTAAAATATAATAAAACCTATATAAATTATATAAACCGACAGAATAAATATAATGGGGGAGATTTCAAAACCCCTTAAAGGACATTTATGGTGCTCACTTTTCTTATTGTATCTGTTCCGTGCTGTGAAAATAAGCTTTCTCTTACCTGCCTACGCTCCCCCGGTGCTCCGGTACAAGTGTTCGGTCCCCGGGCTGTATTCTTCTTACTTCCTGTTAGCCCGGCACGTCACACAGAGCTTCAGCCTATCACTGGCCGAGGCGGGACATCGCTGCGGCCGGTGATAGGTTGAAGCTCCGTGTGACGTGCCGGGCTAACAGGAAGTAAGAAGAATACAGCCCGGGGACCGTACACCTGTACCGGAGCATCAGGGGAGAGTAGGCAGGTAAGAGAAAGTTTGTTTTCTTTTTATTTGCAGCCCGGAATGGATACAATAAGAAAAGTGAGCACCGGACATGTCCTTTAACCCCTTAAGGACTCAGGGTTTTTCCGTTTTTGCACTTTCGTTTTTTCCTCCTTACCTTTTAAAAATCATAACCCTTTCAATTTTCCACCTAAAAATCCATATTATGGCTTATTTTTTGCGTCGCCAATTCTACTTTGCAGTGACATTAGTCATTTTACCGAAAAATGCACGGCGAAACGGAAAAAAAAATCATTGTGCGACAAAATCGAAAAAAAAACGCCATTTTGTAACTTTTGGGGGCTTCCGTTTCTACGCAGTGCATATTTCTGTAAAAATTACACCTTATCATTATTCTGTAGGTCCATACGGTTAAAATGATACCCTACTTATATAGGTTTGATTTTGTCGCACTTCTGGAAAAAATCATAACTACATGCAGGAAAATTTATACGTTTAAAAATGTCATCTTCTGACCCCTATAACTTTTTTATTTTTCCACGTACGGGGTGGTATGAGGACTCATTTTTTGCGCCGTGATCTGAAGTTTTTATTGGTATGATTTTTGTTTTGATCTGACATTTTGATCACTTTTTATTCATTTTTTAATGTTATAAAAAGTTACCAAAATACGCTTTTTTGGACTTTGGAATTTTTTTGCGCGTACGCCATTGACCGTACGGCTTAATTAATTATATATTTTTATAGTTCGGACATTTACGCACGCGGCGATACCACATATGTTTATTTTTATTTTTTTTTACACTGTTTTATTTTTTTTATGGGAAAAGGGGGGTGATTCAAACTTTTATTAGGGAAGGGGTTAAATGACCTTTATTAACACTTTTTTTTTACTTTTTTTTTGCAGTGTTATAGGTCCCATAGGGACCTATAACACTGCACACACTGATCTCTCATCCTGATCACAGGCGTGTATTAACACGCCTGTGATCAGCATTATCGGCGCTTGACTGCTCCTGCCTGGATCTCAGGCACGGAGCAGTCATTCGTCGATCGGACACCGAGGAGGCAGGTAAGAGCCCTCCCGGTGTCCGATCAGCTGTTCGGGACACCGCGATTTCACCGCGGCGGTCCCGAACAGCCCGACTGAGCAGCCGGGATACTTTCAGTTTCACTTTAGAAGCGGCGGTCAGCTTTGACTGCCGCTTCTAAAGGGTTAATACCGCACATCGCCGCGATCGGCGATGTGTGGTATTAGCCGCGGGTCCCGGCCGTTGATTAGCGCCGGGACCCACGCGATATGATGCGGGATCGCGGCGCGATCCCGCTTCATATCGCGGGAGCCGGCGCAGGATGTAAATATACGTCCTGCGTCGTTAAGGGGTTAAGGACTGAGCCCTTTTTAACCTTAAAGGGGTATTCCAGGCCCAAACTTTTTTTTTTATATATCAACTGGCTCCGGAAAGTTAAACAGATTTGTAAATTACTTCTATTAAAAAATCTTAATCCTTCCAATAGTTATTAGCTTCTGAAGTTGAGTGGCTGTTTTCTGTCTAACTGCTTTCTGATGACTCATGTCCCGGGAGCTGTGCAGTTCCTATGGGGATATTCTCCCATCATGCACAGCTCCCGGGACGTGACATCTTCATTGAGCAGTTAGACAGAAAACTTCAGAAGCTAATAACTATTGGAAGGATTAAGATTATTTAATATAAGTAATTTACAAATCTGTTTAACTTTCCGGAGCCAGTTGATATATAAAAAAAAAAGTTTTTGCCTGGAATACCCCTTTAAGGACGCAGCCCTTTTTTGCAATTCTGACCACTATCACTTTATGCATTAATAACTCTGAGATGCTTTTACCGATTATTCTGATTCCGAGATTGTTTTTTCGTTCCATATTCTACTTTAACATAGTGGTAAATTTTCGTCGTTACTTGCATCCTTTCTTGGTGAAAAATCCCCAAATTTTATGAAAATTTAGAAAATGTAGCATTTTTCTAACTTTGAAACTATCTGCTTGTAAGGAAAATGGATATTCCAAATAAATTATATATTGATTCACAAATACAATATGTCTACTTTATGTTTTCAGCATAAAGTTGACGTGTTTTTACTTTTGGAAGACATCAGAGGGCTTCAAAGTTCAGCAGCAATTTTCCAATTTTCACAAAATTTTCCAAATCGGAATTATTCAGGGACCAGTTCAGTTTTGAAGTAGATTTGAGGGGTCTTCATTTTAGAAATACCCCATAAATGACCCCATTATAAAAACTGCACCCCCCAAAGTATCCAAAATGACATTCAGTAAGTGTGTTAACCCTTTAGGTGTTTCATAGGAATTGCAGCAAAATGAAGGAGAAAATTCAAAATCTTCATTTTTTTACACTCTCATGTTCTTGTAGACCCAGTTTTTGAAATTTTAAAAGGGGTAAAAGGAGAAAAAGCCCCCCAAAATTTGTAACCCAATTTCTCTCAAGTAAGGAATTCCTCATAGGTGGATGTCAAGTGCTCTGTGAGTGCACTACAAGGCTCAGAAAGGAAGGAGCGACAATGGGATTTTGGAGAATAAGTTTTTCTGAAATGGTTTTTGGGGGGCATGTCACATTTAGGAAGCCCATATGGTACCAGAACAGCAAAAAAACTCCAACATGGCATACTATTTTAGAAACTACACCCCTCAAGGAACGTAACAAGGGGTCCAGTGAGCCTTAACACCCCACAGGTGTTTGACGACTTTTCGTTAAAGTCAGATGTGCAAATGACATTTTTTTTTCACTAAAATGCTGGTTTTCCCCCAAATTTAACATTTATACAAGTGGTTATAGGAGAAAATGCCACCCAAAATTTGTAACCCCATCTCTTCTGAGTATGGAAATACCCCATGTGTGGACGTCAAGTGCACTGCGGGTGCACTACAATGCTCAGAAGAGAAGGAGTCACATTTGGCTTTTGGAAAGCAAATTTAGCTGAAATGGTTTTTGGGGGGCATGTCGCATTTAGGAAGCCCCTATGGTGCCAGAACAGCAACAAAAAAAAACACATGGCATACTATTTTGGAAACTACACCCCTCAAGGAACATACCAAGGGGTACAATGAGCCTTAACACCCCACAGGTGTTTGACAAATTTCCGCTGAAGTTGGACAGGAAAATGAAAAATTAGATTTTTTTCACAAAAATGCTGATGTTACCCCAATACTACAATGCTCAGAAGAAGAGGAGCGCCATTGAGCGTTTGGTGAGAGAATTTGGTTGGAATAGAAGTCGGGGGCCATGTGCGTTTACAAAGCCCCCTGTGGTGCCAGAACAGTGGACCCCATTTTGGAAGCTACACCCCTCACAGAATTTAATAAGGGGTGCAGTGGACATTTACACCCCAATGGCGTTTGACAGATCTTTGAAACAGTGGGCTGTGCAAATTAAATATAAAATTTTTCATTTTCACGGACCACTGTTCCAAAAATCTGTCAGACACCTGTGGGGCGTAAATGCTCACTGTACCTCTAATTACATTACGTGAGGGGTGTAGTTTCCAAAATGGGGTCACATGTGGGGGGGTCCACTACTATGGGGGCTTTGTAAACACACATGGCCTTCAATTTCGGACACATCTCTCTCCAAAATCCCAATGGCGCTCCTTCTCTTTTGAGCATTATAGTTTGCCCGCAGAGCACTTTACATCCACATATGGGGTATGTTCTTAAGAAATGGTGCTACAAATTTTGGGGGGCTTTTTTCCTATTCTCCCTTGTGAAAATGAAAAATCTAATTTTAACGAAAATTTGTCAAACACCTGTGGGGTGTTAAGGCTCACTCTACGCCTTGTTACATTCCGTGAGGGGTGTAGTTTCCAAAATGGGGTCACATGTGGGTATTTATTGTTTTGCGTTTATGTCAGAAACGCTGTAAAATCAGCCACCCCTGTGCAAATCACCAATTTAGACCTCAAATGTACATAGTGCACACTCACTCCTGAGCCTTGATGTGCGTCCGCAGATCACTTTACACCCACATATGGGGTATTTCCGTATTCAGAAGAAATTGCCTTACCAATTTTGGGGGTCTTTTTTTTTCCTTTTACCGCTTGTGAAAATTAAAAGTATGGGGCAACACCAGCATGTTAGTGTAAACATTTTTTTTTTTTTTAACACTAACATGCTGGTGTAGACCCCAACTTTTCCTTTTCATAAGGGGTAAAAGGAGAAAAAGCCCCCAAAATTTGTAACACAATTTCTCCCTAGTACGGAGATACCCCATATGTGGCCCTAAACTGTTTCCTTGAAATATGATAGGGCTCCGAAGTGAGAGAGCGCCATACGCATTTAAGGCCAAAATTGGGGAATTGAATCCGCCACAAAAATACTCCACGGCAGTGTTTCCCAAACAGGGTGTCTCCAGCTGTTGCAAAACTCCCGGCCTTGACAGTCAGTGGCTATCGGGCAATACTGGGAGTTGTTGTTTTTCAACAGCTGGAGGCTCTGTTTTGGAAACAGTGCCGTACAAGACATTTTTTTTTTATTGGGGGGGGGGCTGTGTAGGGGTATATGTAGCGTTTAACTTTTTATTTTGTGTAGGTGTAGTGTAGTGTTTTTAGGGTAGCAGTAGGAGTTTGAGCCGCAGCGGAAAATTTGCTGCATCTCAATCTTGCAGCAGAAAACTTGCTGTAAATCCGCCCGTGTGAATGTACCCGGTGCATTCACATGGGGGGACTAACCTCCAGCTGCTGCTAAACTACAACTCCCAGCATGCACTGACAGACCATACATGCTGGGAGTTGTAGTTATGCAACATCTGGAGGCACATTGGTTGCGAAACACTGAGCGTTTGTTACTTAACTCAGTGTTTCGCAACCAGTGTGCCTTCAGCTGTTGCAAAACTACAACTCCCAGCATGTACAGTCTCTCAGTGCATGCTGGGAGTTTGCAACAGCTGGAGGCACACTGGTTGTGAAACACTGAGTTAGGTAACAAATTCGGTTTCACAACCAATGTGTCTCCAGCTGTTGCAAAGCTGCAACAATTAGCATACATTGACAGTCTAAGGGCATGCTGAGAGTTGTAGTTTTGCAACAGCTGGAGGCACACTGCTAAAACTCCCAGCATGCCCTTTAGTAGTATGTGCATGCTGGGAGTTGTAGTTATGCAACAGCTGAATGCATACTTTTTCATAGAAAAAAATGTGCCTCCAGCTGTTGCAAAACTACAACCCCCAGCATGCACAGACTACCAAAGGGCATGCTGGGAGTTGTAGTTGGAACTCCAGCTGTTGCAAAACTACAACTCCCAGCATGCCCTTTGGCTGTGCATGCTGCTTGTTGTTGCTAAGCAACAGCAGGAAGTGAACAGGCCTCACCTCCTGCTGTATCCTGCCTCCCAGGACCGCTGCACTGTATCCTGCCGAGGGACCGATCCTGCTGCTCCTGTCGCCGCCACCGATCCTGAGGGTACCCCCGCCGGACCAGGGCAAGGTAGGAGACCCCCGCTGGCACCGATTTCTGCTCCGATCACCGCCCAGCAGGTCCGTGATTGATCGGTCGTTCCGACCGACCAAACATGTGATCGTGAGGGGGCACCCATGCCACCTCACTCCTGCTGGGTATGGGTGAATGGGGCTGTCTCGGACAGCCCATTCACCCTTTTTTTCTGGGTCACCAGAGACCCGATTTGGCCCGGAATAGCGCAAATCGACGGTCTGAATTGAATGACGATTTGCCCCGATCGCCGACATGGGGGGTCTCGGGACCCCCCCTGGGTGATATGCCGCGATGGCTGCTGATAGATATCAGCAGTCATCTTGTTCCGATCACCGTGTCCGGAGACGCGGTGATCCAGGAAAGCTGCGCCGTAAATGTACGGCGCTGTGCGCTAAGTACTTCTTAGCAGCGCCGTACATGTACGGCGCTCGTCCTTAAGGGGTTAAAATCTGTGGAAAGGAAAAATTGTCCAGTTGCTCATAGGAACCAATGAGATTGCTTCTTTTATTTTTAACAAGGCTTCTGAAAAATGAAAGAAGCAATCTAGTTGGTTATTATGGGCAACTGGTCAACTTTTCCTCTAGACAGGTTTTGATAAATCTCCCCACTTATCTGTATTCTGTAGGTCCATACAGTTACAAGGATACCCAAGGATACGCAGCTCAGAATTGATCAGTGTTATCGGTGCTCTGCTGCTCTAGCCTGCATAGTACACTGCATAGAAACGGAAGCCTCCAAAAGTTACACAGAAGCGGCTTTTTTTCAATTTTGCCCCCAAAATAATTTTTTCTTTGTTTTGTTTTTTTGTTTAGATTTTTTGGTGAAATGATTCATGCCATTACAAAGAACAATGGTCAGTGCCTGGGCCAGACTGGCCATCGGGCATATCAGGCATTTGCCCGGTGGGTCGGGCCGTCTGTGGGTCAGGCTGTTTTTCTGCCTGCCTAAAATACTATGCTTTCGCAGCCTGAGGCTGCTGCCTTAGGAACACTGAGGAATTGGAGAGAAATCTACTCTAGTAATTCCGCTAGCTTATTCCTCTCCAATTCAGTCAGCAGTGAAAAACCCAATAGAGTTTAACTGTATTTCCGCTCCTCAGGTCACATTGAGGAATTTCCACAAGCAGAATTCCGATGCTGAATTCCGTTCCACATGAAGAATGAGCATGTTCTTTCTTTATGTGGAATCCACGTCTTTGTCCCAATAGAAATCAGTTAAATGTTTTTTTTTCAGCCCCACACAGTTCCGTACCGAATTTGCACAGAAAAAAAAGGGAAATTCAAATTGCTGGTTGTCGTCCAGCAAAAATAAAATAAAAAAATACTGTTTACTCCTATATTTCCGTGCGGAATTCTGTGGTCTCCAATCTGTGCCCTTCCAGATGTTGCAAAACTACAACTCTCAGCATGCCCCGATAGTCCAGGCATGCTGGGAGTTGTAGTTCTGTAACATCTGGCCCTTCAGATGTTGCAGAACTACCACTCCCAGCATGCCTGGACAGTCTCGGTATGCTGGGAGTTATAGTTTTGCAACATCTGGAAGGACACAGTTTGGAGAACACTATACACTGGTGTCCAAACTGTATCCCTCCAGATGTCAATTTAAAGCATGCCGAGACTGTCCAGGCATGCTTGGAGTTGAAGTTTGGCAACATCTGGAGGGCTACAGTTTGGGCACCACTACTCAGCTGTCTCCAAACTTTTCTCCTCCAGTTGTTGCATAACTACAACTCCCAACATGCCCTTCGACTATCTGGGCATGCTGGGAGTTGTAGATTTGCAACAACTGGAGGCACACTGGTTGGGAAACATTTTCTGTTTCCTAACTCAGTGTTTTGCAACCAGTGTGCCTCCAGCTGTTGCATAACTACAACCCCCAGCATGCACGGACAGCCAAAGTGCATGCTGGAAATTGTAGTAGTATGCCTCCAGCTGTTGCATAACTACGAGTTCCAGCATGCCCTTCGGCTGTCACTGCATCCTGATAGTTGTAGTTCTTGCAACAGCTGGAGGCACACCGGTTGCGAAACAATGCAATGAGTCAAAAACACTAAGAGTTTGTTACCTAACTTACTGTTTCGCAACCAGTACATTCACATTGGGGGGGGGGGGGTTCAAACCTCCAGCTGTTGCAAAACTACAACTCCCAGCATGCCCTTTGGCTGTCCATGCATGCTGGGGGTTGTAGTTATGCAACAGCTAGAGGCACACTGGTTGCAAAACACTTGTTACTTCAGTAACTCGGTGTTTCGCAACCAGTGTGCCTCCAGCTGATGGAAAACTACAACTCCCAGCATGAAAGGTCTATCAGTGCATGCTGGGAGTTCTAGTTTTCCATCAGCTGGAGGCACACTGGTTGCGAAACACTGAGTTAAGTAACAAACTCTAAGTGTTTTGCAACCAGTGTGCCTCCAGCTTTTGCATAACTACAACCCCCAGCATGCATGGACAGCCAAAGGGCATGCTGGGAGTTGTAGTTTTGCAACAGCTGGAGGTTTGACCCCCCCCCCATGTGAATGTACAGGGAGGTTTACAGTGACATTCTCCCTGCAAGTTTGAGATGCAGCAAATGTTCCACTACAGCTCAAACTCCCAGCGGGAAACTCGCTGTAAACCCCCGCCTGTGTGAATGTATCCTAAAAAACACTACACTACACTACACCAACACAAAGTAAAGCTAGAAACAATACATATACCCCTACACAGTTACACCCCCCCCCCCCCACAATAAAAATGAAAAATGTCTCCTACAGCCGTGTTTCCAAAACGGAGCCTCCAGCTGTTTCAAAATAACAACTCCCAGTATTGCCGGACAGACATGGACTGACCAGGCATTCTGGGTGTTTTGCAACAGCTGGGAGCACCCTGTTTGAGAAACACTGCTGTAGGGTAATTTTGGTATCGGAGGCAAGTGTCCCATGCAAATCCCTAATTTAGGCCTCAAATGCGCATGTTGTTCTTTCACTTCGGAGCCCTGTCGTATTTCAAGGCAACAGTTTTGAGTCACATATGGGGTATCTCCGTACTCGGGAGAAATTTCCTTACAATTTTTGGGGGGCTTTTTCTCCTTTTAAGGCAAAGTTGGGGTCTACTCCTGCATGTTATTGTAAAAAAACACTAACATGCTGGTGTTTCCCCATACTTTTCATTTTCACAAGAGGTAAAAGGAGAAAAAGACCCCCAAAATTTGTAACATAATTTCTTCAGAGTACAGAAATACAAATCACCGACTGGAAAGAAGGACCTCACAAGTAACACAATATGGGGCTAAAACTTAACCTTTAATATGTAGTCAAATAAAACAAAAAAACATATATTAACACCTAAAATAAGTTTGTGCACGCCTCCAAAAATGCTAAACATATGAAAAAATTTATATGAAAAAAATTTGTAAAATATGAAAAAATGCGCCACTTGGTAATGGGACAATGGTGCATACGATGTTGGTAATGATAATGTATAAAGGTTGGGGAGGTACTGATGAGTGGTATATACAGTATTGAGAACGCCTCAGTAAATGGTTATACTGATCATCCAAGATGGATACAGATATGAAAAAATAGGGAAAGTGCTCTCTGATACTAAGCCACCCTCCCCACTGTCCCTGCCTTTTGAGGTGCCCATCTCCTTAACAGGGTGGCCTCAACCACAGTGACGTTCCCTTCCTGATGTAAAGTGAGGGAAAAAACAATAAATGCGGAGACAGTTAGGAAAACAGATATATCAAATAGGTCACCTAGTCCCATCACACTGGTGGCGCAGTGTCAAAAAACCCAAGGTATAAACAATCTGATAGCTAACTGGTCACATATTTCAATGGGTTTCCACTGTCTAATCAAGCACGGAGTCATCAGGGAACCAGAAAACCATATTCACGAGATTCAGATGCACACAAAATATCAATGTTCAGGCATGGGCTCTATCGCCCAAAGAATATTGTGCTTTTCTGTAGAATAGCAACCTAATGGGACGCTGCTATAGTATGTACCCACATAGAATAATAGTATGGACAAAAGAAAAAAACGTATCACCCCATAGGGGCCTCCTAAATGGGACATGCCACCCCCCCCCCCCACACAAAAAAAAAAACCATTTCAGCTAAATTTGCTTTCCAAAAGCCAAATGTGACTCCTCTTCTGATCATTGTAGTGCGCCCGCAGTGCACTTGACGTCCACACATGAGGTATTTCCATACTCAGAAGAGATGGGGTTGAAATGATTTCCTATTACCTCTTGCAAAAAAAATTTAAATTTGGGGGAAAACCAGCATTTTAGTGAAAAAAAATTTCATTTAGGGTGCATTCCCACGTGGCATATTTTGCTGCGTATTTGCTGCTGCGTATTTTCCTACCCATTGACTTCAACGGGAAAATAAAATATGCAGCAGCAAATACGCAGAAAAATACGGCACATGGGAATGCACCCTTACACATACGACTTGTGGGGTGTTAAGGCTCACTGTACCCCTTGTTACATTCCTTGAGGGGTGTAGTTTCCAAAATAGTATGCCATGTTGTTGTTGTTTTTTGACTGTTCTGGCACTTAGGGGCTTCCTAAATGTGACATGCCCCCTCCCCAAAACCATTTCAGTTAAACTCACTCTCCAAAATCCCACTGTCGCTCCTTCCCTTCTGAGCCCTCTACTGCACCCGCTGAACACTTTACATACACATATAAAGTATTTCCTTACTCAAGAGAAAATTGGGTTACAAATTTTGGGAGGGATTTCTCTCCTTTTACCCCTTGTAAAAATTCAAAAACTGGGTCTACAAGAACATGCGAGTGTAAAATATGAAGATTTTGAATTTTCTCTTTCACTTAGCTGCTATTCCTGTGAAACACCTAAAGGCTTAACACACTTTCTGAATGTCATTTTGAATACTTTGAGGGGTGCGATTTTTATAATGGGGTTATTTATGGGGTATTTCTAATATGAAGGCCCCTCAAATCCACTTCAAATCTTAACTGGTCCCTGAAAAATTCCGATTTGGAAAATTTAGTGAAAAATGTGAAACTTGCTGCTGAACTTTGAAGCCCTCTGATGTCTTCCAAAAGTAAAAACATGTAAACTTTATGATGCAAACATAAAGTAGACATATTGTATATGCGAATCAATATATAATTTAGCGCTATATAATTTTGAGCTTTCAATATATAATTTATTTGGGATGTCCATTTTCCTTATAAGCAGAGATTTAAAAATTTTGCATGAAATTTGGGAATTTTTCATCAAGAAATTATGTAAGTATTGGCAAAAATATACCACTATGTTAAAGTAGACTATGTCATGAAAAAACAATCTTGAAATCAAATTCATAAGTAAAAGCATCCCAGAGTTACTAATGCTTAAAGTGACAGTGGTCAGATGTGCAAAAAATTCTCGGGTCGTTAAAGCGTACTAGTCAGAGCCAACAAATTTTATATATATATATATTTTTATATATATATATATATATTTAACTCAGTACCAAATCCTGACCATGTACATCTAATTTTTATGTGTCTAGCACCTTTATTTTTATTACACTTTCAATTTAGATCAACAGTCTGAATTCCTCTCAAAGGGAGGGGGCGTGGCATCACTGTGCAGGTCTCCGCCCCCTCCCTCAGTATGCTGTCTGCTCACATCTCCCCTTGCATTAGCAAAACTCCCAGCTTGTCCTCACTGACAGTAGCGGGACAGAAGCTGACAGTGGGAGGATTTTTCCTCCAGCTTCGAGCCCTGCTCTCACAGCTGTCAATTAAGGAAGTGTGTCCATGACATAGTTGATGACGCATGGACACAGCAGGACTAGTATGTGTCCAAACAGGCAGGGAAGGCAGTTGTTTGACTGGCTTTTTCAGTATGAAATACTGAAAATTTTCTAATGAAAGCAATTGCAAAACCTATTGGTTATTCATGCTTTACAATATATCAAAAGTTTTTGGATCTGACAGTGCCCATTTAAGTTATTTGTTCATATTATATCTTGTGTAATAGCCACATGCTGAGAAATGGTAAGAGGTTAACATGTTCAGTGTTTCTCAGTGTTCAGTGTCTTATCAGGAGCTGTCAGTTGTCTTATGACTTTACTTCTCTGACCTTTGACTTGTTTATGAAACTATGTGCAGTTGTAGACTTCCACAATGAGGTACTAAGCCAAACTTGTTAAGAGTAAGACAATCACGTTTAAAGAGTATCTCTCATCAAAAGTTTTTTTTTAAATATTGTATAGCTTAATATATATAGATTTAGATTGTAATTGTATTAAAAAGAAATGTTTCCTTTCATGTGTTTTTTGGTTTTGAAAGTTTGGCCACTAGGGGTCTCCCAAGGAATCCGTTTCAGTGATTTCGGACTCACTCCGACATTGCATACTAAGCGCAGCTCCCCGCGCAGCTGTCAATCAGACAGGCAGGAGCGAGCGCTGTGCATGTATCCCTGCAGGGCACGGCAGCTCTGTACTCCCAACTTTCCTTCTCTCTGTATGGCACGTGTTTAGCCAAACCGAGAGGAGGAGACTCAGAGGCTGCCGTCCCTGCTCTGTATTACTCCTGTATGCGCGCCCCCGAGAGGGAGTGAAGCTTACAGAAAGAAGGTCGGAAGCCGGCCCTGGCAGTCTTCAGATGACATTGCGCCTGCCGGGCCACGCCCACTTCCTCCCCTCGTACACAGCTCACAGCTCAAAACTGAGATCCCAAAGGTATTTACAGGGGATTTTAACTAGAAATAATGACAGGGAAAGAGATAGTTAGAGTCAGGGACAGATGGGGAGGGGGATTAGGGAAAGTTTAGTTGATGATAGGTACTCTCTAACAGCCATATAGGATTGCACAATATTCTACACACATCTTCTCTCAAAAAGTTTGTTAGAATAACCTATAATTTGGCAGACATGTTCATGGTAACCTCCTATACCTTGAAACAGCTGTCGCTGATTGGTAAAGCTGGCTTATTTGCAAAATCAATATGGCCACCGCTCACCAATAAGATTTAGAGATGAGCGAGAGTCTCCCAGGACTGTATCCACCTTTTCCAGCCCACCGGAGCACCTGAAAGAGGAACTAATTTATGCAGGCTGAAGTCAGCAAGAGCCAAGCCGAGAAGTTTGTGATGAATCGAATTTCTGTAACTTTGCTCATCTCTAATTTAGATAGCATTAATAATAATATGCAATTGTGTTAAGTGTGTGTAATATGAACACTGTTAATCTAAAACTTATGTGTTTTATTTTTTGCAGAATTGTAGTGTAGTCACTTTCTGTACTAAAATTTATACCAAGATTTGGCGGCCGCATTGAATTGTGCAATATTTTGCATACATAGTTTTCTCCAAAATTACTGGTCAGAACCGTGCAAAAATTAGCACACATGTTCATGATCATGTGCTGTACCATGGTCACTTCCTGTACAACTGTTGATCACCAGATTTGGCGGCCATATTGGACTGTGCAATATTCTGCAAACATAGTTTTCTCCAAAATTACTGGTCAGAACCGTGCAAAAATTAGCACACATGTTCATGATCATGTTCTGTACCACAATTGATCACCATATTTGGTGGCCATATTGGATTGCACGATATTTTGCAAACATAGTTTTCCCTAAAATAACAGGTCAGAACAGGGACCACTTTCTGAACCAATATGGATCACATGGTTTAGCCGCCATATTGGATTGCACAATATCCTGCATACATATTTTTCTCTTAATTTAGTGGTAAGAACAATGTGAAAATTAGGACATATGTCCATGATCACCTTCTACACCATCAGGGTTCACAGCAATCGTGTGCTATGCCCTTGTTGTGCAGCTTGGCCACCTGTATTGCTGCTTGCAGCTATATTTTATTATTAGGTGGCCAAGCAACGAAGTTGCTCAGGACACCTATTGTTATTGCTCAGATTGTTATTATTTTTATTATCACTCCGTCTATGCAAATGCCTATATCTACTGCAGTTACTCCAAAAAAACATGTGAATTTTCACAGAAGTAGACCCATGAGCTGTTCATAATCTTGTGTAATATAAAGGTCATAGGTCACATGATAAGGCCGACATCTTGGTTTTTGTGGCTATTTTGCACAATATTGAAAAATCTTCTTCTCTATAACCACTAGCGCTAGATATATAAATCACTGTATGTGGTTACACTGTTGTGTAGAGTCAGATTTGTTCATTATAAGACTTTTGGTCACATGATGTTGCCGCCATATTGAATTGCACAATATTCTACAAACATCTTCTTCTAAACCGTATGTTACAATAACATATAATTTGGTAGACATGTTCATGGTGACCTCCTGTATCAAGGTTGTTAAAGCTGGTTCATTTGCCTAATCAATATTGCCACCAATATTAATGTGCAATTTTTATTAAATGTGTGTAATATGTACACTGTTAATTAAAAATGTATGTTTTTCTATTGTGCTTAAGATTTTACATAAAGGTCATAGGTCAAATGAGCTGGCAGACATTTTATTTTACGCGACAGCCGTGTATGGTGACACTGTGACCTAGACTCATACATGTTTGTTTGACATCATTCAACCATATGGTTCGGCAGCCATATTGCATAATGTAAACATCATCAATTATTACTATTATTTCTATGGGGCTTTTCGTAATATGACTGTAATTACCTCAATGTTAGGCTGGGTTCACATCACGTTTTTCCCCATACGGGAGCGCATACGGCTGGGGGAGTTAAAAACTTGCGCTGCCATATGCCGCTCGTATGTAATTCATTTCAATGAGCCGACCGGAGTGAACCGGTCGGCTCATTTTTCCTAGTATGCGGTCTTCCACCGGACCTAAAACTAGTCAACCATGGTTTTAGGTCCGGTAGAAAACTGCATACGGGGGAAAATGAGCCGGTCGGCTCATTGAAATGAATTACATACGGGCGGCATATGGCAGAGATACGGGAGCGCAAGTTTTTAACTCCCCCCAGCCGTATCCGTATGGGGAAAAATGTGATGTGAACCCAGCCTTACTTTAACCCCTTAAGGACACATGATGTCCTGGGACGTCATGGCACCCTGGGCTTTCAGGACACTTGACGTCCCAGAATGTCATGGTGTTTTCCAGTCCCTGCCGCACGCCAGGCAGAGATCGGAAGCGGATCCCTGCTGAAATCCTTCAGCAGGGATCCAGGGCAAACGCCGAGGGGGGCCATGTCGGCGATCGCTGCAAATGGCCGGCGAAATCGCGCTAGCGGGGGGGGGGGGGGGGGGGGGGGGGGGGGCTTTTAGCGGTTACTTCCTCCCACCCTGCCCGGCCCCTTGGCATCTGAGCATGCTGGGAGTTGCAGTTTTGTAACATCTGGAGGTCCACAGTTTTGGTACCACTGTGCCCTTACAGATGTTGCAAAACTACAACTCCCAGCTTGCCAAGACTGTCCAGGCATGCTGGGAGTTGTAGTTCTGTAACATCTGGCGCTTCAGATGTTGCAGAACTACAACTCCCAGCTTGTCTGGATAGTCTTGGCTTGCTGGGAGTTGTAGTTTTGCAACAGCTGGAGGCACACTGGTTGCAAAACACTAAGTTAAAGGGAACCAATCATCAGATTTTACCCTATATAATGCTTGGCAAAGCGTTCTATAGGGTAAAATCTTTATTTTCACCATTCCCGGGGGATGCTCCTGCCCCCAGGGATGGTGAAGATATGAAGTTATAAACTAGTCACTGCCGCCGCCGTAAGTAGTCACCTGGGCAGGGGGCTCTTCTCATCTACTCCCGTTCTTCGGTCGGCAGCGACGCCCCCTCCGCTTGATTGATGGGCCGCATCATCGTTCCGCTCACTGAACAGACGAAGCAGAGTGATGGCGCGGCCCGTCAATCAAGCGGAGGTGGGCGTCGCTGCCGGCAGAAGAACGGGAGTAGATGAGAAGAGCTCCCCGCCCAGGTGACTACTTACGGCAGCGGTGGTGACTAGTTTATAACTTCATATCTTCACCATCCCTGGGGGCAGGAGCATCCCCCGGGAATGGTGAAAATAAAGATTTTACCCTATATAACGCTTTACCAAGTTATATAGGGTAAAATCTGATGATTGGTTCCCTTTAAGTATCAAACTCTCAGTGTTTTGCAACCAGTGGGGCTCCAGCTTTTGCATCACTACAACCCCCAGCATGCACGGACAGCCAAAGGGCATGCTGGAAGTTGTAGTTTTGCAACAGCTGGAGGTTTGCCCCCCCCCCCCCCCTTGAATGTACAGAGTACATTCACATGGGCAGGGGTTACAGTTACAGTATCCTGCTGCAAGTTTGAGTTGCAGCAAATTTTGCTCGGCAGCTCAAACTCCAGCGGGAAACTCGCTGTGATCCCCTGCCCGTGTGACTGTACCCTAGAAACACTACACTGACACAAAATAAAATAAAAAGTAAAAAACACTACATATACACATACCCCTACACAGCCCCCCTCTCCAATAAAAATGAAAAACGTCTGGTACGCCACTGTTTCCAAAACGGAGCCTCCAGCTGTTGCAAAACAACAACTCCCAGTATTGTCGGACAGCCGTTGACTGTCCAGGCATGCTAGGAGTTTTGCAACAGCTGGAGGCACCCTGTTTGGGAATCACTGGCGTAGAATACCCCTATGTCCACCCCTATGCAAATCCCTAATTTAGGCCTCAAATGCACATGGCACTCTCACTTTGGAGCCCTGTCGTATTTCAAGGCAACAGTTTAGGGCCACATATGGGGTATCGCCGTACTCAGAAGAGATGGGGTTACACATTTTGGGGGGATCATTTCTTCTATTTTCCCTTGCAAAATGTGAAATTTGGGGGGAAACACACATTTTTGTGAAAAAAAATATTATTTTTTTACATATGCAAAAGTCGTGAAACCCCTGTGGGGTATTAAGGCTCGCTTAATTCCTTGTTATGTTCCTCAAGGGGTCTAGTTTCCAAAATGGTATGCCATGCGGGTTTTTTTTTTGCTGTCCTGGCACCATAGGGGCTTCCTAAATGCGACATGCCCCCCTAGCAAAATTTGCTCTCAAAAAGCCAAATATTACTCCTTCTCTTCTGAGCATTGTAGTTCGCACACAGTGCACTTCAGGTCAACTTATGGGGTACCTCCATACTCAGAAGAGATGGCGTTACATATTTTGTGGGGTCGTTTCTGCTATTAACCCTTGCAAAAATGTGAAATTTGGGGGGAAATACCCATTTTAGTGGAAAAGAATTTTTCTTTTTACATATGCAAAAGTCGTGAAACACCTGTAGGGTATTAAGGCTCACTTAATTCCTTGTTACGTTCCTCAAGGGGTCTAGTTTCCAAAATAGTATGCCATTTGTTTGTTTTTCTGCTGTTCTGGCACCATAGGGGCTTCCTAAATGCAACATGCCCCCCAAAAACCATTTCACAAAAACGTACTCTCCAAAATCCCCTTGTCGCTCCCTCCCTTCTGAGCCCTCTACTGCACCCGCTGAACACTTTACATAGACATATGAGGTATGTGCTTACTCGAGAGAAATTGGGCTACAAATATGAGTATATATTTTCTCCTTTTACTCCTTGTAAAAATAATAAAATTGGGTCTACAAGAACATGCGAATGTAAAAAATTAAGATTGTGAATTTTCTCCTTCACTTTGCTGCTATTCCTGTGAAACACCTAAAGGGTTAAAATGCTGACTGAATGTCATTTTGAATACTTTGGGGTGCAGTTTTTATAATGGGGTCATTTGTGGTGTATTTCTAATATGAAGACCCTTCAAATCCACTTCAAACCTGAACTGGTCCCTGAAAAAAGCGAGTTTCAAAATTTTGTGCAAAATTGCTGCTGAAGTTTGAAGCCCTCTGGTGTCTTCCAAAAGTAAAAACTCATCAATTTTATGATGCAATCATAAAGTAGACATATTTTATATGTGAATAAAAAAAAAATATTTGGTGTATCCATTTTCCTTTCAAGCAGAGAGCTTCAAAGTTAGAAAAATGCAAAATTTTCAAATTTTTCATCAAATTTTGGGATTTTTCACCAAGAAAGGATGCAAGTTACCACAACATTTTACAACCGACCGCCCAAATGAGGAATAGCTAGCTGTTCTAGAATCTACTCTATAGTGAAAGATGAAAGTGGAGTGAGAACTCCAAGAAGCAGATTTACAAATGAGTTCCAAAGGAATCGAGCTTCTTTCTGCAAAAGAGGTAGCTACTGCTCTAGTAGGAGACCAAGTCCCTTGGACCATCATGTCCAGGAGATGCGCTCCCCAACCTACAAGGGACGCGTCTGTGGTAAGTATGATCCAAAGGGGTTGGATCAAAGATTTTCCGTCCTGAAGGTGATCCCACCAATGTAGAGAGGACCGGACTTGAGGAGACAGGGAGTGCACGGAATTTAGTCCCCTTGGACTGTGATCCCACTTGGCTAGTACTTCCGATTGAAGCGGAAGATAGATATGAGATAGATAGATATGAGATAGATACATATGAGATAGATAGATATGAGATAGATAGATATATAGATATAAGATAGATAGATATGAGATGGATAGATAGATATAAGATAGATAGATATGAGATAGATAAGATATGAGATAGATAGATGGATATGAGATAGATAGATATGAGATAGATATTAGATAGATATGAGATAGATAAATAGATATGAGATAGATAGATAGATAGATATGAGATAGATAGATAGATATGAGATAGAAAGATGTGAAATAGATAGATATTAGATAAATAGATAGATAGATATGAGATGGATATAGATAGATAGAAAGATAGATAGATAGATATGAGATAGATAGACAGATATGAGATAGATATGAGATAGATAGACAGATATGAGATTGATATGAGATAGATAGATGTGATAGATAGATAGATAGATAGAAGTGAGATAGATATGAGATAGATAGACAGATAGATATGAGATGGATATGAGATAGATGTGAGATAGATAGATAGAAAGAAAGATATTAGATGGATAGATAGATGATAGATAGAGATAGATAGATAGTTATAAGATAGATACAGTAGATAGATAGATGATAGATAGGACATGGATATCCTTTTACCAACCAGGGTGCCTCCAGATGTTGCAAAACTAAAAAACTACAACTCCTGGGCCTTTGGCTGTAGAGGTATGCTGGGAGTTGTAGTTTTGCAACAGCTGGAGGCACCCTGTGGAATGGATAGATCGATAGGTAGATAGATAGTGTTTTCCAACCAGGGTGTCTCCAGCTGTTGCAAAACTACAACTCCCAGCATGCCTGGACTGTAGTTTTGCAACAGCTGGAGGCACCATGGTAGGAAAACACTGATCTATGCCCAGTCAATCTATCTATCTCAGTGTTTACCAACCAGTGTGCCTTCAGCTGTTGCAAAACTACAACTCCCAGCATGCCCGGACAGTCTTAAGCTGTCCGGAAGTTGTAATTTTGCAACAGCTGGAGGCTCCCTGTTTGGGAAACACTGACTTAATGGATTGATGCTAAATAAACAAGCAGTGTGTCCACATGTTGTGGCCCCAGTGGGGTCACTTTCCCTCCTCCGGGGTCCACAGGTCACCCACAGGTCACATTACAAGAAATTTTTTTTGAAAAATCGCGGCAAAAATGGCGCAGTTTTACCGCGAGGTGCGATTTTTCGAAATCGTGGTAAAAACTGCGCCATTTTTGCTGCAATTTTTCCCAAAAATTGTTCTTGTAATGTGACCTGTAGGTGGCCTGTGGACACCGGAGCAGGAAGAGTGACCCCACTGGGCTGCAACCCCCCAGCCCCAGGTTATACTGCTAGTGAGAAGAGAGGCAGGACAGGGGACATAACTTACCCTCACAGCCGCTGTGCTCCTGGGAGGCCTGTCAGCTCTCGGCCTCCGTCCTCTTCCTGTGCTGGGGGCGGAGCCATGAATCAGATACCTTCATCCCTGCACTACTGCCTGTCTCCCTAATGATACCGGAGCAGGAGCAGCGCAGGGATTGTAAAAAAAAAATAGCACTTGTCTGAGTGGTGATCGGGACAACTGTCCTGGATCCTCACCAGCTGCACCTCTCTCTCAAGGGGGCCCTTGGCCAGTGCCTGAGAGCGCATGTGTAGTGGCGGGCCCCTGTGCAGCTGAACAGGCCTACCTCCTGTATGATGTATGTCTAAACTTGGATCATTTGCAAATGTCCCCAAGGTCGGTGGCCATTTTTGATTTCATACATTTTAAATATTCAGAAAATCAGTTGCAGTTGTAAACATCTATCTATCTATTGTGAGATACTGACTCAAACATGATTTTATGAGATCGATTGATCACATTGTTTGGCAGCCATATTGGATTGTGCAATTTTCTCCAAACATAGTTTTCTCTGAAAATTCTGGTTGGAACAGCGTGAAAATTAGTATACATGTTAGTGATCACTTTCTGTACCATAATTGATCACATTCTCTCGCAGCCATACTGCGGAATTTTCTGCATACATAGTTTTCTCTTAAAAAAATGGTCTGATCAATGTGAAAATAAGCATACACGTCCATGATCAACTGCTCCACCCTGTGGAGTCCAGGCAATGGTGTGCTATACCCCAGCTCTGCAGCTTGGCCACCTGTATCGCTACTTGCAGCTATTGTTTGCTATGGTTTTGCTTATGTAAAAAAAAAATTAAAGTTACTTAGGTGAGGCTGTTTGGTACTTTTTGTGTACCCACAAGTCACAAAAAAATGCTTAGGAGCACATGCAACATTTTCTGCGCCTTGTATAAGCAAAAAAAAGCTCTAAATGCAGTGATAAATATTTCCCATTTTAACACAAATGAAGTCCTCTTACGGTTGTGTGGAAAATACAAAAGCTCTTAGAATGCAAGGGCAAAACATAGTTGCCAATAAATTGTGAAGGTTAAATAACCCTAGTAGGTCAATTGTAGTTAACAAAGAGTTTGACTTTTAAAGGACTTGTTTCAATCCAACTGGATGCCATTTTCTCTAACAACCAGTGATCTGCTGTTATATCCGGAAGAATGTATCTGATGTTCTAACATCGTATCACAGATAAATAAGTCTTGGCGGCATCATCTCTATCTCTACTATTTTATTCTAGAGTCATTGGGGGAGATTTATCAAAACCTGTGCAGGGGAAGAGTGGTGCAGTTGCCCATAGCAACCAATCAGATTGCTTCTTTCATTTTCCACAGGCCTCTAAAGAGGCCTGTGGAAAATGAAAGATGCAATCTGATTGGTTGCTATGGGCAACTGCACCACTCTTCCTCTGCACAGGTTTTGATAAATCTCCCCCATTGAGAGGATATAAACAGCACCAAAATTAAAACGCAACAAATATAATGAAACTGAAAATGTTTTATTACCTAACTACTGGATTGAAAGCAAATGGAAATAATTCACTGGTATGTGATACCAAGTTAGGATCCAGTGTAGTGAAATGATGAATATAAAAGTCAGTTAATAAATCTCAGGGCTCTTTTAATAATGGCGTTGTTGGCCAGCTGTCTTCAGGTTTTCAAGGAATGATGACTCAGCTCCTAAAAGAAAGGATGAAATGTATTAGTGTTTAATATTTCCTTAACCAAACTAGTGGACAAGTAGAAAATGGCAAAAAGTGGAGAGCAGGTTAAACAAAACAGATATCCAGTGGCGTTGCGACCCGGGTGCGGGGGGTGCGGAGCGCACCGGGTGACACCAGCCTGGAGGGGTGACACCACGGCCGGCAGCACCCCCCACATCTGCACACCGTCACTCAACTCAGCCGGTATTTGCAGCATCCCCAGACAGAAGAGGCTTCTTTCATTACCTGCAGGGTGTCACACTCCAGTTTCAGCCCCCGACACTAAATCCCATCCCCCAGCCCCAGGAAGCTGCCTCTTTAAGACGTGCAATGCTCTCTGGGAACAGAAGTGCCGTGCGCACGTCTGCTCCCTCCCCCGACGTGTCCCTGCCTCATGTGCTCCGCGTCTGCATGGGTGATAAATTCCTCCCCAACCCCCGGACATTCCTGGACCTGGAGCCCCCCGGGGAGAGGAGAAAGTGAAGACAAGAGACTGGTGAGCTTGTGAGACCTCTCTGCAAAACTGTGTATTTAATGCAGTGTTTCCCAACCAGGGTGCCTCCAGCTGTTGCAAAACTATTACTCCCAGCATGCCCAGACAGTCTTTGGCTGTCAGGGCATGCTGGGAGTTGTAGTTTTGCAACAACTGGAAGCACCCTGGTTGGGAAACACTGATTTAATGTTTTAATGTAACAGGGAGAAAGGGGGTGCTGAGAGGCTCTGGGGGGTGCCATTGCCAGGAGGATGATCCTCCTTATGTATGATGGGGGTGCTACTGATGAATGATGGGGGTGCTGCACCCCCATTATCCATCAGCAGGATCATCCTCCTGTGAGTAGCACCCCCATCATCCATCAGCAGGATCATCCTCCTGGATGATGATGGGGGGGGGGGGGGGGTGCCTCTGGCAGGAGGATGATCCTCCTTATGTATGATGAGGGTGCTACTGATGAATTATGGGGGTGCTGCACCCCCATCATCCATCAGCAGATCATCCTCCAGGATGATGGGGGTGCTACTGGCAGGAGGATGCTCCTGCAGATGTAGCACCCCCATCATCCTGGCCGTAGCACCCTCATAATCCATTGGGAGGATCATCCTTCTGCCAGTAGCACCCCCACCATCCTGGATGATGGGGGTGCCACTGGCAGGAGGATGATCCTCCTTATGTATGATGAGGGTGCATAAGGAAAGACTATAGAGAAGTCACCTGTAATCACTGATATTATTGTGTATTTTCCTCATTATGTCCCATCAGAGCTGTAGTCACTTGTGAGTTCTAACTACAACTCCCAGCCAGGGCCGGTGCAAGGATTTCTGCCTACACAAGCGAAGCTCCATTTCGGGAATCTCGGTGGGCCGCAGCAATAAAACCAGAGAGGGTGGCGTGGTAGCAGTGACCTCTGCTGTGCGGCGGCGGGGCGCACAGGTGGGGGTCTTAGTATAAAAAAAAGTCTTCATTTTTCCGCCCCCATCAGCTGCGAGTCCATGCCCCCTCAAGCGAAAGCATGGTTTGCCTTATGACAGCATCGGGCCTGCTCCCAGCATAACCTCACCACTGCTTAGGTCATACTGGGAGCTGTAGTTTTAATTGGTGAAACCTTTTTTAGCACTTTCCCATTCTTTGGCAATTGGTATATTTGATTATTATACTGGAATTTTTCACAATGCGCTACATCAGTGGCGCCTGTCACAACAGGCTAAAAACTTACTGGGGGGGGGGTAGGTATGGGGGTGACACCATTTTATATCGCACCGGGTGACACCAACCTTAGCAACGCCACTGCAGATATCTCTTAACTTTCCTTACAGACATTTACTTTACAGAGGGGAGTATTGTTCCTACTACCCTCTATCTTGGCCAGAAGTGTCACACAGAAAATTATTTTGCGGATTTACCTCATGCTTAGATGCTCGACCAACACTCATCAATCACTGAAAGCTTAGAGTACCTTTCATCAAACAAACTTTTGATATATGAAAGTTAAATGCTTAATGAACAACTTTCTAATTGGTTTTCATAAAAAAAAAAAAAAAATTCCTTTTATGTCTTTTTACTGTTTTAAAAAGTGACCATTAGGGTCTCCCTAGCAGTCCCTGCCCACAAGCCTTTGTATAGATTTCAGGCTCATGCCGGCCTGGTTTAGTCCAAAATTGAAGACTGCAGGCTGGATACGTGACCAGCTGCGGACATGGCTGGCCGGCTAGAGACAGGTGACAGAGCTGTGAAAGAAGTTCTCACCCTCTCCCAGCCGGCCTGCAGCTTCTCCGCTGCTCCTCCTCAGTCCAGACTCCCTTGGGCCACCGTGAACTGAGGGCAGAAACAGTCCCCCCAGCAGGCTTCAGTGACGTTGTGCCTGCTGGGGCACGTCCACATCCTCCTGCTGGCAGCTCACTCTGTGAGCAAGAAGAAAAAGTATGAAACAGAGCTTTTTAACCCCTTAAGGACGCAGGACGTAAATGTACGTCCTGGTGAGGTGGTACTTAACGCACCAGGACGTACATTTACGTCCTAAGCATAACCGCGGGCATCGGAGCGATGCCCGTGCCATGCGCGGCTGATCCCGGCTGCTGATCGCAGCCAGGGACCCGCCGGCAATGGCCGACGCCCGCGATCTCGCGGGCGTCCGCCATTAACCCCTCAGGTGCCGGGATCAATACAGATCCCGGCATCTGCGGCAGTTCGCGATTAAAATGAACGATCGGATCGCCCGCAGCGCTGCTGCGGGGATCCGATCATTCATAACGCCGCACGGAGGTCCCCTCACCTTCCTCCGTGCGGCTCCCGGCGTCTCCTGCTCTGGTCTGTGATCGAGCAGACCAGAGCAGGAGATGACCGATAATACTGATCTGTTCTATGTCCTATACATAGAACAGATCAGTATTAGCAATCATGGTATTGCTATGAATAGTCCCCTATGGGGACTATTCAAGTGTAAAAAAAAATGTAAAAAAATGTAAAAGTAAAAAAAAAGTGAAAAATCCCCTCCCCCAATAAAAAAGTAAAACGTCCGTTTTTTCCTATTTTACCCCCAAAAAGCGTAAAAAACATTTTTTATAGACATATTTGGTATCGCCGCGTGCGTAAATGTCCGAACTATTAAAATAAAATGTTAATTATCCCGTACGGTGAACGGCGTGAACGAAAAAAAAATTAAAAAGTCCAAAATTCCTACTTTTTTAATACATTTTATTAAAAAAAAAATTATAAAAAATTTATTAAAAGTTTTTTATATACAAATGTGGTATCAAAAAAAAGTAAAGATCATGGCGCAAAAAATGAGCCCCCATACCGCCGCTTATACGGAAAAATAAAAAAGTTATAGGTCATCAAAATAAAGGGATTATAAACGTACTAATTTGGTTAAAAAGTTTGTGATTTTTTTTAAGCGCAACAATAATATAAAAGTATATAATAATGGGTATCATTTTAATCGTATTGACCCTCAGAATAAAGAACACATGTCATTTTTACCAGAAATTGTACGGCGTGAAAACAAAACCTTCCAAAATTAGCAAAATTGCGTTTTTCGTTTTAATTTCCCCACAAAAATAGTGTTTTTTGGTTGCGCCATACATTTTATGATATAATGAGTGATGTCATTACAAAGGACAACTGGTCGCGCAAAAAACAAGCCCTCATACTAGTCTGTGGATGAAAATATAAAAGAGTTATGATTTTTAGAAGGCGAGGAGGAAAAAATGAAAACGTAAAAATTAAATTGTCTGAGTCCTTAAGGCCAAAATGGGCTGAGTCCTTAAGGGGTTAAAGCTCTTAAAGAGTACCTGTCATCAAACCATATTTTCTAAACTAACTAACTAGATTATATTCCCTAACTACTCCTAACACCTCCCCTGCCCTTAAAACATTTTCAGAGTTTTAAAAAGCTGTGTATCATACCTTTCCCCTTGCTCTGCTCACATTGTCTGAGCTCCCAGCAGGAGAAAGTGGGCATTCCCCAGCAGGCACGATGACACTGAAGACTGTGAGAGCTGTGCCTCCCCATGACCCGCACGCACTTCCTGAGTTTGGACTTCTGCAAGTCCGGGTGGAGACCAAACTAACTGTTTGACTTGTGCAGGGAACAGAACAGAGCCACCTAGTGGCCGTTTTCAATCACATTAAAAACATATAAAGGTTGAGAATTTTAACAGCAAGTAAATAGGAAAGTGTCTTATAATAAAATAAGGAACAATATATTAAAAGTTTAGTTTGGTGCCAGGTACTCTTTAAAAAATTTTTTTTAAGGGCAAGGGGGGTGTGTTAGGTGTAGTTAGGGAACATAGCCTTAGTTAGTTTAGGAAAGTTTATTTAGTGACAGGTACTATTTAACCCCTTAAGGACCAAGCCCATTTTGGCCTTAAAGCGTACCCGTCAGATCCAACAAAATTTTTTAAATATCACTCAATATCTAACCCTGACCATGTACATCAAATTTTTATGTGTCTAGCACCTTTATTTTTATTTTTTTATTACACTTCTAATTTAGCTCACTACTCTGAATTCCTCTCAAAGGGAGGGGGCTTTGCCTCACTGTGCAGGTCTCCGCCCCCTCCCTCAGTATGCTGTCTGTTCACATGTCCCCTAGCATTAGCAAAACTACAACTCCCAACTTGTCCTCACTGATGGTAGCGGGACACAAGCTGACAGTGGGAGGATTTTTCCTCCAGCTGTGAGGCCTGCACTCACAGCTGTCAATCAAGGAAGTGTGTCCACGATGTAGGTGATGAAGCATGGACACAGCGGGACTAGTATGTGTTTAAACAGGCATGGGGGGCAGTTGTTTGACTGGCTTTTTCAATATGAAATACTGAAAATTTTCTAATGAAAGCTATTGGAAAACCTATTGGTTATACATGCTTTACAACATATCAAAAGTTTTTGTATCTGAGAGTTCCCATTTAAGGACCAGAGCGTTTTTTGCACATATGACCACTGTCACTTTAAGCATTAATAACTCTGGGATGCTTTTTCTTATCATTCTGATTCCGATATAGGTTTTTTTGTGACATATTCTACTTTATGTTATTGGTAAATTTTTGGCGATACTTGCATAATTTCTTTTATGAAAAAATTTACATTTTAGCATTTTTCTAATTTTGAAGCTCTCTGCTTGTAAGGAAAACAGACATTCCACATAAATTATATATTTATGCACATATACAATATGTCTACTTTATGTTTGCATCATAAAGTTTACATGTTTTTACTTTTGGAAGACATCAGAGGGCTTCAAAGTTCATCAGCAATTTTCCAATTTTCCCAAAATTTCAAAATTAGAATTTTTCAGGGACCAGTTCAGTTATGAAGTGGATTTGAAGGGCCTTCTTATTAGAAATACCCCACAAATGACCGCATTATAAAAGCTGCACCCCTCAAAGTATTCAAAATGACGTTCAGTAAGTGTGTTAACCCTTTAGGCGTTTCACAGGAATAGCAGCAAAGTGAAGGAGAAAATTCAAAATCTTCATTTTTTACACTCGCATGTTCTTGTAGAACCAGTTTTTTTTATTTTTACAAGGGGTAACAGGAGAAAAAGCCCCAAAATTTGTAACCCAATTTCTCTCGAGTAAGGAAATACCTCATATGTGTATGTCAAGTGTTCGGCAGGCGCAGTAGAGGGCTCAGAAGGGAAGGAGCAACAATGGGATTTTGGAGAGTGAATTTTGCTGAAATGGTTTTTGGGGGCATGTCACATTTAGGAAGCCCCTATGGTGCCAGAACAGCAGAAAACCCCCACATGGCATACCATTTTGGAAACTACACCCCTCAAGGAACGTAACAAGGAGTCCAGTGTGCCTTAACACCCCACAGGTGTTTGATGACTTTTCGTTAAAGTCGGATGTGTAAATGAAAAAAAAAAGTTTTTTCACTAAAATGCAGTTTTCCCCCCAAATGTAACATTTTTACTAGGGGTAATAGGAGAAAATTACCCCCAAAATTTGTAACCCCATTTCTTTTGAGTATGGAAATGCCCCATATGTGAATATAAAATGCTCTGCGGGCAAACTACAATGCTCAGAAGAGGAGGAGGGTCATTGAGCTTTTGGAAAGAGAATTTGTTTGGAATGGAAGTTAGGGGCCATGTGCATTTACAAAGTCCGCCTACACCCCACACAGAATTTAATAAGGGGTGCAGTGAGTATTTACACCCAACTGGCGTTTGACAGATCTTTGGAACAGTGGGCTGTGCAAATGAAAAGCTACTGTTCCAAAAATCTGTCAGACCGCTGTGGGGCGTAAATGCTCACTGTACCCCTTATTACATTACATGAGGGGTGTAGTTTCCAAAATGGGGTCACATGTGGGGGGGGTCTCTCACGATCACACCCTATCGGTCCAGCCAAGACGCTAGAGGGAGTGTGATGGTGCAAGGGTTAAAGCCACCAGACCTCTGGGTATCCACTACTAGTCCCAGCAAGTCACCAAATAAACCCTTTGATAAACGTGTTTCACCAGAGCTTCCTTCAGAAAGGTGAGCTCCTATATTTAGAGATCAAAGACCAGAGCTGATTAATTAAACATTTAATCTGAAAAAGGTATCACAGTGCTACGTATAAAATAAACAAATGACATACAGGTACAAAAATATGAAAGAGTTTAGCAAGGCAAGTTCCGAAAGCAAAAAAATGAAGTTCTTACAGCATGATGGTATAGCAGTCCATGAGAGTGAGTCTCCAGCTGTTCTTAGGATGGTCTTGTCAGCTTATGCCACAGACTTGAACCCACACTTTTTGTGTAGCATCTCGGCCTTATAAGTGTCCTTTTTTTGGAAAGAAAAACTCCATCCCCCTTTCCTCCTCCCTTATCTCAAACTGGGCTACAAAGGCTTGTTTATGTTGGCCAGAGTGCCTGACTTCAAAGTTGGTATACACAGTCAGACCCCCCCGACAAACTGGAATACACAAAAACGCAAACTAAGTCTGAGTTCCCCCTCACCCATACTTTAGATTATACATTCCACACAAATACAATTGTAATTACACATGTATGGTTCCATAATCAGGCTTTGGCCTGAAAGGGTCCATTGTTCTGGCACTATGGGGGCTTTGTAAACACACGTGGCCTTCAATTCTGGACATATTTTCATGGGGTATGTTCTTACTCAGAAGAAATGGGGTTACATATTTTGGGGGGCTTTTTTCGTATTTTCCCTTGTGAAAATGAAAAATTTTGGGTAACACCAGCATTTTTGTGCAATTTTTTATTTTTTTATTTTCCCATCCAACTTTAATGAAAATTCTTCAAACACCTGTGGGTTGTTAAGGCTCATTAAACCCCTTGTTACGTTTCGTGAGGGGTGTAGTTTCCAAAATGGGGTCACATGTGGGTATTTATTTTGCATTTATATCAGAACTGCTGTAACCAGCAGCCACCCTGTGTAAATAACCAATTTTGGCCTCAAATGTACATAGTGCGCCCTCACTCCTTAGTCTTGTTGTGCGCCCGCAGAGCATTTTACTCCCACATTTAGGGTATTTCTGTACTCAGGAGAAATTGCGTTACAAATTTTAAGGGGTCTTTTTTTTCCTTTTACCGCTTGTGAAATTAAAAAGTATGGGGCAACACCAGCATGTTAGTGTTAATTTATTTTTTTTTTTACACTATCAGGCTGGTGTAGCCCCCAACTTTTCCTTTTCATAAGGGGTAAAAGGAGAAAAAGTCCCCCAAAATTTGTAGTGCAATTTCTCCCGAGTATGGAAATACCCCATATGTGGCCCTAAACTGTTTCCTTGAAATAAGACAGGGCTCCGAAGTGAGAGAGTGCCATGCGCATCTGAGGGCTAAATTAGGGATTGCATAGGGGTGGACATAGGGGTATTCTACGCCAGTGATTCCCAAACAGGGTACCTCCAGCTGTTGCTAAACTCCCAGCATGCTTGGACAGTGAGTGGCTGTCCAGAAATGCTGGGAGTTGTTGTTTTGCAGGCTCTGTTGGAGGCTCCGTTTTGGAAACACTGCCGTACAATACTTTTTTCATTTTTATTGGAGGGGGGAGGGAAGTGTAAGGGGGTGTATATGTAGTGTTTTACCCTTCATTATGTGTTAGTGTAGTGTTTTTAGGGTACATTCACACAGGCAGATGTTTACAGTGAGTTTCCCGCTAGGAGTTTGCGCTGCGGCGAAAAATTTGACGCAGTTCAAACTTGAAGCAAGAAACTCACTGTAAACCTGCCCATTTGAATGTACCCTATACATTCACATGGGAGACAAACCTCCAGCTGCTTCAAAACTACAACTCCCAGCATGTACTGACAGATCATGCATGCTGGGAGTTGTATGTTTGCAACAGCTGGAGGCACACTGGTTGGAAAACCTTCAGTTAGGTTCTGTAACAGGTATTTTCCAACCAGTGTGCCTCCAGCTGTTGCAAAACGACAACTCCCAGCATGTACTGATTGCTGAAGGGCATGCTGGGAGATGTAGTTATGCAACAGCTGGAGGTAAGCAACTACATCTCCCAGCATGCCGAGACAGCTATTTGCTGTGTGCATGCTAGGAGTTGTAGTTTTGCAACATCTGGAGGGCTACAGTTTAGAGACCACTGTATAGTGGTCTCAAACTGTAGCCCTCCAGATGTTGCTAGGCAGGGGCCGCATCGCCGTCCTCTTCTGCTGCCGATCACCGCCAGCTGCTGCCGCCGATGGGTAAGTGGACTTCGGTGCCGGTCCTCGTTGGTCCCTACTGTGGGTGGGCAGAACTGGGGAACCGAATGTTAACCCCCCCGCCCCCAATCTGCTATTGGTCGTCGCTTGTGAACGACCAATAGCAGGCATAGGAGGCATTTTCCAGGTCACCGGAGACCCGTATGACCCAGAATTCCCGCAAATCGCCGGTGTCGGCGATCGCTGACATGGGGGGTCTCAGGACCCCCCAGGGCATTTGCACGGGGTGCCTGCAGATAGATATCAGCAGTCACCCTGGTCCCAGCCCCGTGCGCGTCCGGAACCAAAATTCCCACGGACGTATGTCCTTGGTCCTTAAGTGGTTAAGGGCTCTTTACTAAATAAAATGCAGAGAATTGCACCGGTCTACTATAGACAATTTATTAATTAAATACATTTATAACATAAAAACATGAGCTTGATCCAATGTGTATCGGGGTAAAATCCTCCTTCTCAGAGATAGCACTACTGGCAAGTGGAGGAGTTAGTGAGAGGCAATGGATCGTTTAAGCGTTTAAGAGGGGAATCCACAAAATAATTTTATGCTGCTCCATCTCTGGCCATGATAGAGGGGAGTAGGACCAATACTTAGTCTAACTAGGTGTCTCTAAAGAAAATTAAGAGACATATGTTGTGTTGACCTGCTGTGCCTTCTCTCCACTTTTTTGTCTTTTTTTTCTTGTCTCTAATGTATATATCTGGGAGACACAGCGTGGATCACCAGGAGGACTGCATTATGTAGATTTATGAAAAGCCATGTGTTTTTGCAAGTAGTAGTTGGCTCCCACTTACTGCTGTAAGTGAGCTGCTTAATTTAGAAAATTGTGTTCCATTGTGTCTGAATTATCTTTTTTGTCTTGAGGCAAGGTCATCATTAAAAACACCCATGAAAAAATACTTTCCTTAATTCTATGGGTCAGTATAAATGTTTCAATACTAAATATGTATAGTATTTTTTCCAATTCAGTTTTGCATAAGAAAAACCTGTATTATGGGAAAAAAAATATTTATAAGCCACATTCTGAAAGCTGTCAATTTTCAATAAACGTTGCTTACATGTGCTTGTTTTTTTGTGACTTGTGGTTTTTTATTTAACCCCTTAAGTACACATCCCATTTTAACCTTAAATAGGTACTCCTCTCTAAACATGAGATAAAATATTAGATTTAAGGGGGTCCTGCCGTTGGGGACCCCCATGATCTATAGGCTGGCAGCGGCGGCGACCGCAACACGGAAGCTTGCGTGTTCGTGATGTCACGCCACGCCCCCTACAATCATGTCTATGGGAGGGGGTGTGATGGCCAGTACATAGCAGTCATGCCTCCTCCCATATAGGTGAATGGAGGGGTCGTGGCGGTCATCATTGTCAGTCATCGGGCACGGAGCAGAGTTCGCTCCGTGAACAAATTGACTGGGGTGCTGCAGTGGAGATCGTGAGGGTCCCCAGCATCGGGACCCCCCGCGATGTAACATCTTATCCCCTATCCTTTGGATAGGGGATAAGATGTTTAAAGCAGAGTACCCCTTTAAGGACACAGACGATTTTATTTTTGTGTTTTGTTTTTTTCCTCACCTTCTAAAATCCATAACTCTTTTATATTTTAATTCACCGACCCATATGAGGGATTGTTTTTTGCGTGACCAATTGTACCTTGTAATGACATCACTCATTTTACCCTAAAATGTATATAAATGATTTTTTGTTTAAGGAAATGTAAACGAAATGTCCTTAAAGGGTTAAACGCCTTCCGCTAGAAGATGTATGCATTCGTCCGATCTATGGTTACATTCCCACAATAGTACATACGCATACATCTTACTGATCGTCTGCTGTTCAGGAGATCTCCAGTATTCTGCCACAGCTGCTGAGACCAAGATCACAGCATCTATGGTGTTAACACTGCCAAGTACTGACCACGGCATCTGTTGAATTGACAACCCCCATCAGCAACCCTGCAATGCAATTGCGGGGTTCTGATGGTTGCCATGGCAGCAGGAGGCCAGCTGATGACCAAGTATAAAAGCCTGTGAGGTCCAGCCATAGGCTGGATCTCACAGACTGAGTTTTAGTGTAATACGGGCAGTTATGTTATGGTGCAGTACAGATGTGCTGCAGCATAGTATGATAGGTAAAAAAGTTTAAAAATAAAAGATTTGTTGAAAAATAAAATAAATAAATAAAAAAACACCCCTTTCCCAATAAAACCCTGTATTATCACAAAAAAAAAAAAATATATATATAGTAGGTATAATATATAATACATAATAGGTATTGCCACCTTTGTAATGCATTTTACAATAAAACGATAATGTTCTTTACCCTGTACTGTAAACATACAACAAACAAACAAAAAAAGTCACTCATTTTGGTAAAAAATTTGGAATAAAGATTATCAAAAGGTAGTATGTTAAGTGGTACCAATAAATAGTACCAAAAAAAATAAAATAAGCTATGGCTGGCAGCAGCGCTAATTATGGTCATGTTGATTAGTCAGTAAACAGGTCTATATGTGTGTATGAGAGCGCAAATGATATCTGTGCGTGTGCCCATACACATGGATACTGAAGCACTATAAATTCTCCACAGTTGATAAGTCTTATGTGTAATATAGTTTTGTTTTTTTTTTTTACCTTTTTCAATCTATATTCCTCCTCAGAATCCTATTGATTGAAAAAGGTGTAAAAAAAAAAAAAAATAATTCCTATATTACGCATAAGACTTATCAACTGTGGAGAATTTATAGTGCTTCAGTATCCATGTGTATGGGCACGCGCACAGATATCATCTACGCTCTCATACACAAATATAGACCTGTTTACTGACTAATCAACAAGACCCTAATTAGCGCTGCTGCCAGCCATAGCTTTTTGTTTTATGCCACTACTAGCGGCATTGCCCGGTTTTTCCTTCCTTCATATCCCGACCTCCTATCCCATGCTCCTATCCTGACCTCCTATCCCAACCTCCTTTCCGGTCCTCATATCTCGACCTCCTATCCCAACCTGCTATCTCGACCTCCTATCCCGACTTCCTATCGACCTCCTATCCCGACCTCCCATCTCGAGCTCCTATCCCGTCCTCCTATCCCGACCTGTAATATGTGTACCACATATTGAAATATCTCCAGCCGTACGGAAGTTATGTGAGACCATACATTTCCCATTGATTTGCATGGGACTTTAAACAAATACCCCAACCCTCACAAATGGGGTTGTTAAAGGTTAAATTAACTATCCTATATTTTAAGTGGACATATAAGTAACATGTGACCAAGTATTACCGAAATATCTCCAGCCGTTTGGGAGTTATGCAGTAACATATATTTTCCATAGATTTGTATGGGACAAAAACCCCGACCCTGACAAATGGGGGTGAGTAAGGGTTCAATTACCTACCCTATGTTTGTTGTTGACATATAAGTAACATGTGTGCCAAGTTTCATGTTAACCCCTTGAGGACGAGCCCATTTGACCCTAAGGACGGGATTTTTTTTTTGCAATTCTGACCACTGTCACTTTAAGCATTAATAACTCTGTAGTTATGAATTTGATTCTGAGATTTTTTTTTCGTGACATATTCTACTTTATGTTAGTGGTAAATTTTCGTCGATACTTGCATCATTTCTTGGTGAAAAATTTCAAAATTTTGCATTTTTATAACTTTGAAGCTCTCTGCTTGTAAGGAAAATAGACATCCCAAATAAATTATATATTGATTCACATATACAATATGTTAACTTTATGTAAGCATCATAAAGTTAACATGTTTTTACTTTTTGAAGACAACAGAGGGCTTCAAAGTATGGCAGCAAATTTTCAAATTTTTCAAGTAAATTTCAAAATCGGAATTTTTCAGGGACCAGTTTAAGTTTTGAAGTGAATTTGAGGGTCTTTATGTTAGAAATACCGAATAATGGACCCCGTTATGAAAACTGCACCCCTAAACGTATTCAAAATGACATTCAGAAAGTTTGTTAACCCTTTAGGTGTTTCACAGGAATAGCAGCAAAGTGGAGGCGAAAATTCAAAATCTTCATTTTTTACATGTTCTTGTAGAGCCATATTTTTTATTTTTACAAGGGGTAAAGGAGAAAAAGCCCCCCAAAATATGTAACCCAATTTCTCTTGGGTAAGCAAATACCTCATATGTGGATGTAAAGTGCTTTGTGGGTGCACTAGAGGGCTCAGAAGAGAAGGAGTGACAATGGGATTTTGGAGGGCAAATTTTGCTGAAATGGTTTTTGGGGGCATTTCGCATTTAGGAAGCCCCCATGGTGCCAGAACAGCGAAGAACACCCCACATGGCACACTATTTGGGAAACTACACCCCTCAAACTTGAAGCGGGAAACTTGCTGTAATCCCCCGCCTGACAGACCGTGCATGCTGGGAGTTGTAGTTATGCTAGTTAGTAGTTAGTCTGTTAGGTAACAGACGACCGCAGTTTTTCCGCACCACTGTCTGTTTCCTAACTCAGTGTTTCCCAACCCATGTGCCTCTAGCTGTTGCAAAACTACAACTCCCAGCATGCATGGTCTGTCAGTGCACGCTTGGAGTTATAGTTTGTCAACAGCAGGAGGCGCACATGGGTTGGGAAACACTGAGTTGAAACACTAAGTTAGTAAACAGGCCAATCGCAGGGTATAGGAGCATCCTCGCTTCTGTCCTTAAGGATGATTGGAGCTCAGGACCTGCCAGGCATTTGCACGGGATGCCTGCTGAATGATTTTAGCAGGCATCCTGTTCCGATCCCTGTCTGGCTAACGGCGGGGATCGAAATTTCCACGGGCCCTTGGCCCTTAAGTACCAGGACGCAAGGGCGTATCCATACGCCCGTGGTCCCCAACAGGTTAAGGACTCATTTTCCCCTTAAAGGGGTACTCTGCTGCTTAACGTTTGGAACAAACTATTCCGAACACTGGAGCCAGTGTTGGAAGCTTGTGACATAATAGCCCCGCCCACTCATGCTGTCATGCCCCACCCCCTCAATGCAAGTCTATGAGAGGGGGCGTGATGACTGTACCACATGTGATTATTTTTTATTACATTATTTTATTTAAAAAATAGGAAAAGGGCGGTGATTTAAACTTTTATTGAGAAGGCTTATTCACATTTTTTTTTACCACTTTTTCCTTTATTTTTTTTAGCCCCCTTAGGGCACTATACCATGCAATCTTTTGATTGCATACACTGATCAATGCTATGCCATAGCATAGCATTGATTAGTGCTATCGGCGCTCTGCTGCTCCAGCCTGCTGAGCAGGTATGGAGCAGTAGATCGCTGACCAGACGAGGAGGGGGCAGGTGAGCACCCTTCTGTCGTCTATTAGCTATGGGTTAGGACTCAGGAACAGGGGGGTACCTGTACGCCCTGCGCCTTAAGTGGTTAAAACTTTATTGGGGGAGGGGCCTTTTCAAATTTTTTCTTTTCACTTATTTTTTAAACTTTTTTTACATTTATTTTAAACTTTTTTAGTCCCCATAGGGAACTATTTATAGTAATCAGATTGCTAATATTGTTCAGTGCTATGCATAGGGCATAGCACTGATCAGTATTATCGGCGATCTGCTCTGGTCTGCTGGAAGGCAGATCAGGGCTGAAGACCCAGGGAGACAGAAGGAGGCAGGTGTGCCGATGCCATGATATGTATTGATTATGGCATCTGAGGGGTTAATGGCAGATATCAGTGCGATCGCTGATGTCCGCCATTACTAGTGGGTCCGCAGCTGCTGACAGCCACCGGGACCTGCTGTGACTGAAGCTGATTGAAGTGACACAGCTGTGCCGTAAATGTATGGCGCCGTGCTCGAAGTATCGCTATGTAGCGCCGTACATTTCAGCACGTGTCTTTAAGGGGTTAATAGAATCATCTAGATCTGGTATAAAGACTTTGCTATGATCATTACACAGGGAGTATTTTTGCTCCAATGAAGCATATTGTAGCAAAGATAAATAACAGCGAATATAACCACAACATTGTAATATGAAGTGTTAAGTGGGTGGGGTGAGAGTAGCAGCAGAAGGATGTTTGCACAACAAAGGGAGGGGAGTTTCCCTCTATACTTTGAGAGGAGGGACTGGGTCTGTTGTGTTGTCGTTCAAAACAAGTACGTGTGTATGTGTTGGTGTACCTAGTCTTATGGTAGGGAGTAATTGAAAGTTCACAACAGAGAAATTGTGACCTAGTGTGCAGTTCCCAGTGGGAGATTCCCTCAGAGCGATATAGTTAGTCTATCTTTGGGATACAATGATGGCCTCAGGCAACTGTATTAGAGAGCATTGGCATTGGAATCTGGCCGCCGAGAGTCAGTTGACTAACTGCAACATCGAGCGCTCCCACCACACATTTATAAATGAGCCCATGAGGGATAGACATTCCAACATACAGTGGAATTCAAACTGGAATATTGGGAGTTTTTTTGTCAGGCGTTTTGTACCAGCAGCTCAAAATTTTAAAACCATTCTCTTGTACACTAATGCATCTTGAAATCTTGTGCAGCATGAAACATATTTTATTCTGCACAGGGAAAGAGAGCAAAAGTCCCAGGTCGAGTTCCCATTTAGCACTGAATGAAAGGGATGCTGGGGTGTCGGGTATTAAGAGATTCTTGTAAGGTAAAAATGGGTATGGTTGGAGGTTGGGCCAAGGAAAACAATTCACCAAATCAGGTGAGCGGTCGATGAAAAGGGTCACGAGTAATCAGAAAGTGTAGATTTCAGGGAGTTCAGCATAAGAAAGCTCAGCAAGGCCCAGTTAAAGGGGAGTTTCTTGATAGTTCTGTCACCACCGCAGGGGGAATAAGTGCAAGAGCAAAGGATTTCCCTGGGTTTATCTTAAAATTATATAGAAAGCTAAATTGGGACAGGGCGACTGGAGCCTCGGAAGGGTTTTCAACGGGTTTAATATGACAAAAGTCATCGGCAAATGCTTGCAGTTTGTTTTCTACCCTAAAATGTTACGCTGGCAATTAAGGCATCCTGTCTGAAATTGTAATGGAAACCCTTATGCAATCTATCAAACAGTGACTGGGACAGGAGGCAATCCTGCCTGGTCCTGTTACATATGTGGAAGAGCAGTGAGATGACATCATTGACCACAACTTGGGCGGTAGGACATTAGGAGCACAGGACAGAGACTGGCCCTGATTTATTAAGAGTGTAGTGTAGTTTTCTAAGGTTTCCCTACATTTAGCTTTTTTTACATATGCTCTGATCTGTAGAGTTTTCCTCAGCTTAAATACACCATATTTTCTTAGAAACCTTAGTAAATATGTTGGGTTTTTGTGAAAATGTCAGGGACACTCCCCCTTTTATGTGACCACACACCCTTTCCCCGACGGCCATGCCCCTTTTTTTGGGGGTTTTCTCAGTAAAATGAGAGTTGGAAGGGTTTCTTTTTCATTTCTGGCACAATGAGGCAGAATTCTTGCGCAATGAGGCAGAATTCTGGCGCACTTAGACAGAATCTGTCACAATGCGCCAAAATCTGGCGCACAACCTGACATAACATGTCGCGTTTACTATAGTAAATCAAGGCCACTGTGTTTATGAAGTATTCAGAGAACCCAAATTTGATAAGAGTTCCTCTTAAAGCTTAAAGCTCAACCCTCAACCCTGTCAAATGCCAGATGCCAACAACGCTCATCTTTAGTGGAGTTTTTGATGGCTGTTTCTATTCCATCATGTGTAAATGGTCTGGTAAAGTGAGAAGATTGTGAGGGGGGACATGTGTGGGAGAGTAAGAGAGTCCATAAATAAAGACATACAGGCTCCAGGGGGGGGGGGGGGGGGGAGTCTGGAGGAGGGTGTCTTTGGCCACATTATATAAATAAATAATTAAGTAAATAATTTGAGGATTATGTGGGGCACGCAGAAGGAGAATGCAGATGGTGTACAAAGGTGTCATTGTTAATTTGGAAGCCTTTTTACTGTGGGCAAAGTAATTGTGTTGGGAAAGGAGGAAAAACTTGATTGTTCGTTCAGTGAATTCCTCAATTGGATCCTAAGTTCTGTTAATGATTAGAAATGATGCAAAGCTAGAACTTGTTTGTGGATCTTTTCTATTTTTTTTTATTTTTTTTAGGTTATAAATACACTAATAAAATGACCACTTATGAAGGCCTTGTGAGAGTCCCATAAGATCTGGGGCGAGGAGATTGAGTACTTGCTTCTTTCAAAAAAAATCAGTCCGCAATTGTTTAGCTCACAATCTCTCCTTCTCTGAGCCCAGTACTAGTTAATTTAGCCTCCATCTTGTAACTCTCTCGACAGAATCAGTTAAGGAAAGTTTGATGAAAACAGGTGTGTGGTCCGAATATATAAGTAGAGCAGTCTGTGATGAGCTGAAGGTGAGGTTTAGAGACTAGAATGTAGTATGATGCTGGCAATGCTGGTAGGAATTATGAGATAGACGAAATCTTTTTTAATCTTTCTCTGAGGGGAATAGGCAGAGTAATGTATCTAGCAGGTCAGCTTTCTATAAGAAAAAATAAAATAATATATATATATATATATATATATATATACACATATATATATATATATATATATATATATATATATATATATATATATATATATTTTTTTTTTTAATGCTTAATTTTATATTTCTCTATTTAACAGGCCATACTTCCCCAAAGAGGAGTCTAGGGTGGGTTCTAGAACTAGGTTGAGCTTAAGCACTACGCCCTCTCTAAAGGACTCATGGGACTCATGTGGAGACAAGCCATTGTGTCTGGCCTGTGTTTACAAGTTTACAAAGGTAATGGTGTGTGCCACTATGTGTCCCTTGAGCATTAGAAACCTACCCTCTGGGTCCTGAAAATGAGATTGATGTACAAATGGAAAATTTCTACGTAAACCAATGCAGGGCTGACTTCGCTGTCGGTTACCGGCTCTACTGTAGGGACGGGCTGCACCTCAATGGGGAGGGTGCAGCTGTGCTTGGGGAGAAGATGGCTAGAAGGGTGGAGGAGTGTTTAAACTAGGGACTTGGGGGGGAGGGAACCTACAGCAAAGAGGGGGAAGATAGTATAGATAGAGAGGTGGGAATTATAAATGTACCTGGGGGTGGAGCGGAGGGAGGGGTTAGAATAGTTAATAGGAATAGGCTTCATAGGAAAATAAAACTTACACCCTTGAATCCCATTAACCCCAATAACATAAAGGATGAAAATGTAAAGTGTATGTTCACAAATGCCAGAACCCTAGCAAATAAAATTGGGGAGCTTGAGGCCTTGATACTGGAGGAACATATTGATATAGTTGGGGTCACTGAGACATGGCTGGACTCCTCGCATGATCGGGCTGTCAATCTGCAGGGGTTTACATTGTTTCGCAAAGATAGAATGAACAGAAAAGGTGGTGGAGTCTGTCTGTATGTAAGAAGTGGTATGAAAGTCAGTGTGAACGATGCCATAGTGTGTGATGATTCTGAGGATGTGGAATCACTGTGGGTAGAATTACAAAAGGAGGGAAATACGGAAAAAAATAATACTTTGTGTAATCTACAGACCCCCTAATATCACTGAAGAGAGAGAAGGTCGGCTGCATAAACAAATAGAGAGGGCCGCCCGGGCAGGTACAGTGGTAATAATGGGAGATTTTAACTATCCAGATAAAGATTGGCGTCCGGGGTTGGCTAAAACTACAAAGGGGTGACAATTCCTAAATTTATTGCAGGATAATTTTATGGGCCAGTTTGTGGAGGACCCAACAAGAAGTGATGCCTTGTTGGATCTGATCATTTCCAACAACGCAGAGCTGGTTGGTAATGTAACTGTGCGGGAAAACCTTGGTAATAGCGACCACAATATAGTTACTTTTGACTTAAAATGTAGAAAACAAAGACAGGCGGGGAAGGCAAAATAACTTTAAAAAGGCAAACTTCCCTGGGCTGAGGGCTGCACTACAGGACATAGACTGGGGGAGGTGTTCTCAAATACTGATACAGAAGGTAAATGGGACATCTTTAAATCAACTCTAAATAACTATACAGCTAAATATATACCAAAGGGGAACAAATATAAACGATTAAAACTAAATCCTACATGGCTGACAAATGATGTTAAAAGAGCAATAAACAACAAAAAAATAGCCTTCAAAAAATACAAATCTGATGGGTCAGCTATAACATTTAAACAGTACAAAGAGCTTAATAAAATCTGTAAAAATTTAATAAAAACGGCAAAAATTCAAAATGAGATACAGGTGGCCAAAGAAAGCAAAACTAATCCTAAATATTTTTTTAGATATATAAATGCAAAAAAACCAAGGACAGAGCATGTAGGACCCCTTAATAATGATAATGGGGAGGTTGTCACAGGCGATAAAGAGAAGGCGGAGCTACTGAATGGGTTCTTTAGTTCTGTATATACTAGGGAAGAAGGAGGAGCTGACATTGGACAGGTCAGTGCTGGTAACACATCATGTAATTACAAGGTAAGTTAAGTAAAGTAAATGTAAGCAAATCTCCAGGGCCAGATGGACTACACCCAAGAGTTCTTAGAGAGGTAAGTTCAGTAATATCTGTACCCCTGTTCATGATATTTAGAGGTTCACTGGTGTCTGGTATTGTGCCAAGGGACTGGCGCAAGGCGAATGTGGTGCCAATCTTCAAAAAGGGCTCTAGGTCTTCCCCAGGAAACTATAGACCGGTAAGTTTAACGTGCATTGTGGGTAAATTGTTTGAAGGACTTATAATACAATTATCCCCTATGTATTCCTGTATGTAATCCCTTATAAGTGATAACCAGCATGGGTTTACTAAGGATAGAAGTTGTCAAACCAATCTAATTTGCTTTTATGAAGAGGTGAGTAGAAGCCTTGACAGAGGAATGGCTGTGGATATATATGGACATTTATCAACGGGTTTAGTCAGGTTTTCTTTACTATAATTGTTGCAAAATTGTCGCAACTGCGACTACACGCTTTTTCGTGCGACATTTTGACTGGAAAGCGAGAAAAGCAAGTTTTCCTAAAATGTACTATGTAGTAATAATTTTAAAATGGACTACGGGTAGTCAGGTATTTATTAACTGCGACAGTCGCAACTGCGCAAAAAAAAGTCGCAACAGCGTTAAAAATTGACTAAATTTACTCCAGCTCAAACATGGAGCAGAAAAAGCTACTACCAAAGTAAAAAAGGAAAAATTGCTTACGTGAAAGAAAATTATCAACAGGCTGAAAGCAGTTGATAAATACGTCTCACATAAGCCAAAAAAAAGTAAGGAAAAAATTACTAAAAAAAGGAATACATAAGCAAACATTGATAAATGTCCCTCATAGTGTTTCTGGATTTTGCCAAAGCGTTTGATACTGTCCCTCACAGACGTCTGACAGGTAAGTTAAGGTCTTTGGGTTTGGAAATTTTAGTGCTGGGGACCCCCGTGATCTCCATCGCAGCACCCCATCATTTGGTGTACGGGGCGAACACCACTCCGTGCCCGATGACTGCCGATGCGGCCGCCACGCCCCTCCATTCACTTTTATGGGAGAAGGCGTGACGGCTATGGCTGTTTTCCTGCTGCTGCCGGCACGGAGATGGAGGGGGTCCCCAATGGTGGGACCTCTGCGATCTAAGATCTTATCCCCTATTCTTTGTTTTCTATCCCATCTTTTTTTTTTTTTTTTGCTTGGTCTGCACTCTGCTCCTCAGCCCAGGCCTATACAATTGGCAGGAAGCTGCATTAGGGCCCTATTTCTCCTGGCAGCCTCCCAGTCTCATACTGGAAGCACATGGTGAGTGAGCTTTTTACATATGTTCCCCCTGGTGTGGAGCTGTTTGGCATCTGTTGCTACCCCAGCGCCGTGTCTGTGGGGTAGCGTGGCCCAGGGACTGGCTTGAGTAGCATTGGGGCTGCTTTGCCAATTGGGTCGTTCCCCTTGTGGGCACTGGTGTTGGGGCGGTGGTGGTCGCACTTAATGATTATAAAGTACACTAATGACCTTTTAGTTTAATGTTAATGTTGCTGAGAAGCATTAGAGCAAGGTGCATGTTGTGGATGTGCGACCATGTCTGTTTTTTCTCAAGTTGAATTCATAGGGGATAAGATGTTTGCGGCAGAGTACCCCTTTAATGACAAGGACAATTTATTTCAGAGAAGATTTCAGCAGCAGGAGGTGGGGGAAAGGAAAATAAAATTGTAGTATATCTTATTAGACAAAAAGTTTTTTCTCATATTATCAAAGTTTCTTATATTCACTTGTACTATTGATCTATGCAAAGTTTGTTCAAATTACAGAGCCTATTTAAATATTAAGATTTTACCTCTTGACTTGTGGTACTGACACTGAGTCCCACTGCTCTTCTTTCTGAGGATCTCTTTCACAGTTGAGAGTAGTAAGGCCAAATTCAAATCCACTAAAAATTTGAATAAGTGTTAACTTCTGTACCATTAAGTAACACAATATGGTGGGTCTTGTAAACACCAAAATGTCAGCCACTAATACTTACCTTGTTATTTTGCTATTATTTGCATTGCGGTTTCTTCTTGGTGGTGGGAAAAATATGGGATCTGGTAGAAATACAGGAGAGTCTAGGTCCTCACTGCCAGCTTCAGAGAAGCGTAAAGGTCGCTGGCTCGTAACAGTTGTGTGCATAGGGCTAACAGGTTCAGTGTGAAAATTGTCTTCTTGCCCAAAAAGTCCACCTGTCCTCTGGAAAACAGAATGTGACAAAAAGGGAAATGTAAAAGCAATCTGAATAATAATAATCATCTCTACTGTCATTTTCTGTACTGTACTTAAAGCGTAATTACTCAATAGGTATTTTGTAACTGGTCTTGTAAACCGTTTGAGTTAGAACTGACAGTCATAGAGGATGCGGTAGGTTGGAGCCATTTTTGTAAGAGCGGCCTTCTGGCAATCAGTTATGTGATCAGAGCCATGGGAGAACAGTACTTTGATGTAGGTGTGAAATATAACAGACGGGGTACAGGGTCTACAGCCAAAGTAATATCCTATATCCTGCTAATATATTGAAATATTGAGGACAAACCCATATACAAAACATGCAACTTTGCCTTGGGGAGATCACATTTGGGACAGGCAGTCAGACTATGTGGTGGCATGAGGTAAAGGAAAATATGGCCAGTGGCAGACTAAGCGGTTTGGCACTTTGGACAAGGCCCAAGTCCTCAGCTGCAGAAATAATGCAGCCACAGTTTGTCAACAGCTCTATGGGTCCCAACTTCTATATGGGAACAGTGTGGGGAAACAGTGCTAGATGAGGGCCTATGTCTGTATAGGTTCTCCATGGAGACAAACTGCTATACAGATGCAGTATGGGGGCCTACTATCGTATGAGGGTCTACTGCTATGTGGGGGCCAACTGCTATATGGGACAAAACTGTTTTATGGGGGGGAAAATGCTATACAGTGCCTACTGCTATATTGGAGCCATATAGGAGCCTACTGCTATATGGGGGCCAACTATTATATGGGGACAGTATGGGGGAACTACTGCTATATGGGGGCCTACTGGAATAAGAAAGCCTGCTGCAATATATGGACAGTATGGGAAAACTACTGATCAGTGCCTAATGCTATATTGGGCTATATGGAGAATATATATGGCATGCTGCTATATGCGGGCAGAATGGGAGTCTACTGTTATATGTGGGCAAAGAATGGGCCTAAATATTATATGGCGATTAAAAAAGAAATTTTCTCCAAAGACAGGCGCTTCTCCCAATAAAAGCTTATCTTTATTCCATCAGGAAATAAAGATAACCTTTTATTGGGAGAAACGCCTGTCTTTGGAGCAAATTTCTTTTTTTACTTGTCTATTTTACTACTGCCTGCCGACCTCCTTGGATGTTCGCGTGCTCCTGAGCTACTGACTCACTACTGATGCGCTGCTGTAGATGTTATGCTCTGAGCATAACCAACTCTGGTGAGCACATGTGTTGAAAACGCTGCCTTTAATGTTTTTGGTAATACACTAGGATCGCGCTCCTCTGTTCTTTTTGTCTCTTCAGTACACTAACTATTATATGGGAGCACAAAGTTGGCATTATTACTGTGTAAGGATATAGATAGAGTTAGGTATAGAGGTGGGGATGGTACAGGAGAAAAGATCCTAAACTTTTTGCCTGGCAGATTCTGTGGAGTTGTTTGCTGGGAGAATTCATCATGATGGTCTTAGCCTGAGGAGAAAGTAATTTATTGACTTAGAGTAGACATCACCAGTGATTGATTCATGGGGTATTTGGCATCACTGTGTCCCATTAGTGCTGTAGATATCTTGCCGTTATGATTAGTAATGTAATGCCGTTATGATTAATAAAACAACAGCCATTATACCTTTACCATTGCTTAAAGGGGTACTCTGCTGTAAACATCTTATCCTTTGGATAGGGGCTAAGATATTAGATCACCAGTGGCAGGACCACCAGTGTCCGGAACACAGAGGCTTGCAGCTTTCACATTCGTGATGTCACGACACGCCCCCTCCATTCATGTCTATGGGAGGAGGCGTGTGGGGGCTTCTCCCATAGACATGATCACGGTGGTCCCCAGGGGCGGGACCCCCACAATTAGATCCTTTGGATAGAAGATAAGATGTTTTCAGTATAGTACCCCTTTAAAGAGTATCTGTCACCAAACTAAACTTTTAATATATTGTTCCTTATGTAATAAGACACTTTGCTATTTACTTGCTTTTAATATTTTCAACCTTTATATGTTTTTAATGTGATTGAAAAAACAGCCACTAGGTGGCTCTGTTCGGTGCCCTGCCACAAGGCAAACAGTTAGTTTGGTCCCCTGCCGGCCTTATACTTAAGTATACTGGGTAAAAAGTGTTTTGCGCTTTCCCCATACTTGGCAATTGATTATTATAGTTCAAAATGCCAAGGTGGAGGTTGGGGGTTGTTATATAATGCTGGGGTCTGTATTATGCTGGGGGCAGGTGATACTGGGGGCCTGATATTAAATTCTGCATTATGCTGTGGAGAGGGGGGGGGGAAAGGTGCTGGGATCTGTATTTTGCTGGAGGCCTGATACTGGGGTCCGATTTAAGCGATACGATTTAGTCTTGTCTGGATTAAAATAGTTATTACTGCTGATCTTAATGGCTGAAGATTCTGAAAAACCCCCCACCCTGTGACAAGCCAAACACCTAGGGGTATGGTTACGAGTAGGGGGTTATGTGGGAATAAGGGTGGGACAGAGGTGTGACCAGGGGTGGAATTTCTTTAGAGGGCCCTTGCTTTATTTGACAATAGGGACAGACTGAGTGTTGTCAGTCTGTCCCTATATATGGCCCTATGTATAAACCTAAAATAAGTTCCCTCCACTGCAATTTTACCACCTTTCTCTTTATTCTTTCTAACCCTGTCAACATTTTATTTCTGTTACGGAGCTGGATGTGGATCCTCTAACTTGTGTGGCTGATGACACAGACCGTATCGGGGAGCAGAGTCTAAGGTGCCGCTGGTCTTCACCAGAGCCCGCTGCAAGGCAGGATGGGCTTGCTTCGGCATCAAACATAGCAGAAAGTCAAGGCAGGCAGCAAAGGTGCAAAGTCAATTAACGTAGCAGGAAGGTCTTTATACACGGGTAAGGCAACAGGCAATATGGAACGCTTAATCTCAGGCTAGGGGCACTGAAGATCCGGCAGGGAAGAGGGGGAGGTGCAGGAACTTATAGAGGGGGGACAGGTGAATGACATAATTATGGGCGTACTGGCCCTTAAAATTTTAGAGCTCCGGCGCGCGCACACACTAAGGGATGGGGAAGCGTGTGCTGGAGCTGAAACAGAGCAGAGGCAGTAGGGGACCGTGGTGAGTGACGGACTGGGACTCGCATGCGCTCGCACCCAGGAACAATGCGCTCGCAGCCGGTGTGTGAAACATGACAGTAACCCCCCCCCCCTTTGCTCTCCCCCTCCATTTGTGGTTCAGAAATGTTTTGAGAAGGTCCTGGTCCAGGATATTGTCCTGCGGTTCCCAAGACCTCTCCTCCGGACCAAATTCTTCCCAATTAGACATAGCCAGAGTTTCATGGACCGACAAAGGGTAGATTCTGCCCTGGGGAGGTGTGGAGCCAGGCAGTAAGTCAATAGGACAATCATAGGGACAATGTAATGGTAAGACTTCAGTTTGTTTCTCACTGAAGACATTAGCAAAGTCCTGGAGGAACGAAGGCAAACCGGGTAGAGGACAAGAAGATGGTTCCAACTTAGACAAATGTATTTGAATACAGTGTTTTTTGCAATGCGGTCCAATGAAGAACTTCTCCAGTTTTCCAATCCAGCTGCGGGGTATGGAGTTGCAACCACGGTAGGCCAAGCAGGAGAGAAGTACAATGAGGAAGTACATAGAAAGACAAGTTCTCCTTATGCAAGGCTCCGACCTGCATAGACAACAGTTCAGTGCGGTATAGCACAGTGCAGTCTTTCTTTATTGACCGTAGAGATGTACAAGGGCTTTAACAAGCGGGATACAGGAAGATGATACCTATGTACTAGGGAGGCATCAAGGAGTTTAGTTCCGGAGGAGACTGCAGCAGCGGGAGGCTGTGGTTGTGGCGGTTGTTGCTGAGCAGTTAGCAACTGCTGCATCATGGCGGATAACTGGCTCAACTGCTGTGCCTGCTGGGCCAACTGCTTTGACTGGAGTGCCTCGATAGAAGCGAGATCTGGATTATCTGGCAGAGGAATCCCAGCGGGATCCATGGCCGGATCTTGCTGTTACGGAGCTGGATGTGGATCCTCTAACCTGTATGGCTGATGACATGGACCGTATCGGGGAGCTGAGTCTAAGGTGCCGCTGGTCTTCACCAGAGCCCACTGCAAGGCAGGATGGCCTTGCTTCGGCAGGCGACACCCAGGTCGCTACCCCCCGACACGGCTCGACCACACAGGTAGCTGGGCAAGGCGAGGTAGCAAAGGATAAGGCAGTAGCGTAGTCAAACATAGCAGAAGGTCAAGGCAGGCGGCAAAGGTGCAAAGTCAAATAATGTAGCGGGAAGGTCTGGATACACGGGTAAGGCAAACAGGCAATATGGAACGCTCAATCTCAGGCTAGGGGCACTGAAGATCCGGCAAGGAAGAGGAGGAGGTGCAGGAACTTATAGGGAGTGGGGACAGGTGCATCACATAATTATGGGCGTACTGGCCCTTTAAATTTTAGAGCTCTGGCGCTCGCGCCCCAAAGGACGGGGACGCGCGTGCCGGAGCTGAGACAGAGAGGATAACTTTTTAGACCTTAGAATGTCTGGGCATTGGAGAAAGGAATCTTTACAGGGACAAAATTGATTTTCCTAGGCTAGCTTCCTCAAAAGACTGGAAAAGGTCCAATTTGGCAAAAAAGGAGCAGTGAAGATCACTCTGGGGGAGATTAATCAAAACCAGTGCAGTGGAAAAGTTGCCCAGTTGCCCATAGCAACCAATCATATTGCTTCTTTCATATTTAGGAAGGCCTGTGAAAAATGAAAGAAGCGATCTGATTGGTTGCTATGGGCAACTGGGCAGCTTTCCCTCTGCACTGGTTTTGATAAATCTCCCCCTCTGTCCTTTTCCTTCAGAATCTTCGACAATGGTAGGGAAACAAATACATAATCAAGTGGAAATCTCCCTCCTCACCAACAGCATCCACAGTCTTGGTGAGAAGAATCAGTCTAACTTTTTGTTTAGTATTATAGCAAATTAGCCATATAATAAAGAGAACTACTACGGTTTAACCCCTTCCCACTATATGACGTGTATACATGTCTAAGAGGGTTAACACATATACGAGCAGCAGGACCGGTGGTAGCTGGCTGTCATACACAGCCTAGCATCTGAAGAACTTTCAGGAGTGATTGTGGCAGCTACAATGCTGACAGCTGAGGGGGCTTCCGCTGTTACCCATCAGATACCCCACAATGCAGGGTTCCAATTAGAGATGAGTGAACTTACAGTAAATTCGATTCGTCACGAACTTCTCGGCTCGGCAGTTGACGACTTATCCTGCATAAATTAGTTCAGCTTTCAGGTGCTCCGGTGGGCTGGAAAAGGTGGATACAGTCCTAGGAGACTCTTTCCTAGGAATGTATCCACCTTTTCCAGCCCACTGGAGCACCTGAAAGCTGAACTAATTTATGCAGGATAAGTAATCAACTGCCGAGCCGAGAAGTTCGTGACGAATCGAATTTACTGTAAGTTCGCTCATCTCTAGTTACAATGTTTACCTTGCCTCTAAAAAGTGAAATAAAAACAAAAATAGTATGTATCGCAAAAGTGATACCAATAAAAAGTACAGCTTATTCTGCAAAAACTAGCACTCACAATACTCTGTTGGCCAAAGAATAAAAATGTTATGGCTTTCAGAATATGGCAACACAATTAAAGGAAATAACACAGTTTTAAATGATTTTTTGGGGAAAGGGAGTAAAAACCATAAAAAGTTATATAAATTTGGTTCCGCAATAATCATACCAACCTTTAGAATAAAGAGAGTATGTCATTTATGCCGCATGGTAAACACAATAAAAAATATATTTTTAGATATTATTAGTCTCATCTTGGCCCAACAATTTTTATTAATTTTTTTAAATAAAAATTATTTAAGGGTCATATGTTCCCCATAATAGTAAAAATATAAACTATAGCTTGTTTCAAAAAAAAAAAAAAACTTATTAGGTATTGAGGGTCTGATGACACGCTGAGAGCGTGACACAGTCCGTTACCTGTGAACACTCCGACCCTCCTTTGTCTGCCTCCCTAATCCTACTCCTTGGATGTTCATTGTTATCAAGAAATAAATACTTTGATGCAAGACTTCACATGGTGAGTGCTACGATCTTCTACTCTGCTTTGAATATTAACTCTTTAACCCCTTAAGGACACAGCCCAATTTAACCTTAACCTCTTCAGGACATAGGGCGTATGGATACGCCCTGAATCCCAAGTCCTTAAGGACCGAGGGCGTATCCATACGCCCGTGGGAATTCCGGCCCCCACCGCTAGCCGGTTGGGGACCGGAGCCGGATGCCTGCTGAAATCGTTCAGCAGGCATCCCGGCATATCGCCCAGGGGGGTCATTATGCCCCCCCATGTCGGCGATCGCCGCAGATCGCTGGACAATTCAGTCCAGCGATCTGCGGCGATTCCGGGTCAATCGGGTCTCCAGTGTCGGCCCCGAACAGCCAGAGCCTGCAGGGGTGAGGTGGCACTGGTGCCACCTCACGATCGCCCTGATTCGTCGGCCGGATTACCGGCCGACCAATCAGGGCGCCTGCTGCGGGTGTCACTCCCGCACCCGCTCCGCCCCTCTTCTGGAGGACGTGAGGGGGTGCGGGACGTGCACCCCGGGTGCTGGGGACCCCGATCCCCGGCGCCCCTGTGGTGGCGGAGACGACGAGGGACTGACCTGCAGCATCTGGATCGTTGGAGGTGAGTGACAGCCTCCTGCTGTTGCTTAGCAACAGCTCCCAGCATGCAAAAAGGGCATGCTGGGAGCTGTAGTTATGCAACAGCAGGAGGCAGACCACCACAACTCCCAGCATTCCCATATGGGCATGCTGGGACTTATGGTTTTGCAACAGCTGGAGGCACATTCTTTTTATGGAAAAGTGTACCTTCAGCTGTTGTCTAACTACAACTCCCAGCTTGCACAAACAGCTAAAGTGCATGCTGGGAGTTGTAGTGGTGCATCTGCTGGTTGCATAACTACAACTCCCAGCATGCCCGTTGGCTGTCGGTGACTGCTGAGAGTTGTAGTTTTGCAACAGCTGAAGGCACACTGGTTGTGAAACTCAGAGTTTTTTTTTACCTAACTCAGTGTTTCACGACCGGTGTGCCTCCAGCTGTTGCAAACTACAACTCTCAGCAGTCACCGTACACCATGCACCGTACATGCTGGGAGTTGTAGTTTTGCAACAGCTGGAGGCACACTGGTTGTGAAACACTGAGTTAGGTCACAAACTCAGTGATACATAACCAGTGTGCCTACAGTTGTTGCAAAACTGCAACTCTCAGCAGTCACCGACAGCCAACGGGCATGCTGGGAGTTGTAGTTATGCAACAGCTGGATGTCCCCCCCCCCAATGTGAACGGGGTACACTCACATGGGCGGAGGATTACAGTAAGTATCTGGCTGCAAATTTGAGCTGCCGCAAACTTTCTGCTGCAGCTCAAATTGCCAGCGAGAAACTACTGTGAACCCCCGCCCGTGCGACTGTACCCTAAAAACACTACACTACCACAAAAAATAAAATAAAAAGTAAAAAACACTACATATACACATACCCCTACACAGCCCCCCTCCCCTCCCCAATAAAAATGAAAAACGTCTGGTACGCCACTGTTTCCAGAACGGAGCCTCCAGCTGTTGCAAAACAACTCCCAGTATTGTCGGACAGCCGTTGACTGTCCAGGCATGCTGGGAGTTTTGCAACAGCTGGAGGCACCCTGTTTGGGAATCACTGGCGTAGAATACCCCTATGTCCACCCCTATGCAATCCCTAATTTAGGCCTCAAATGCGCATGGCGCTCTCACTTTGGAGCCCTGTCGTATTTCAAGGCAACAGTTTAGGGTCACATATGGGGTATCGCCGTACTCGGGAGAAATTGTGTTACAAATTTTGGGGGGTATTTTCTGCTTTTACCCTTTTTAAAAATGTAAAATTTTTGGGGAAAACAAGCATTTTAGGTAAAAAAAATTTTTTTTTTTTACATATGCAAAAGTCGTGAAACACCTGTGGGGTATAAAGGTTCACGTAACCCCTTGTTACGTTCCCCGAGGGGTCTAGTTTCCAAAATGATATGCCATGTGGTTTTTTTTTTGCTATCCTGGCACCATAGGGGCTTACTAAATGCGGCATGCCCCCAGAGAAAAATTTGCGTTCAAAAAGCCAAATGTGACTCTTTCTCTTCTGAGACCTGTAGTGCGCCAGCAGAGCACTTTTCACCCCCATATGGGGTGTTTTCTGAATCGGGAGAAATTGGGCTTCAAATTTTTAGGGGTATTTTCTGCTATTACCCTTTTTAAAAATAAAATTTTTTTGGGAAAACAAGCATTTTAGGTACATTTTTTTTTTTTTTTTTTTTACATTTGCAAAAGTCGTGAAACACCTGTGGGGTATTAAGGTTCACTTTATCCCATGTTACATTCCCCGAGGGGTCTAGTTTCCAAAATGGTATGCCATGTGTTTTTTTTTTGCTGTTCTGGCACCATAAGGGCTTCCTAAAGGTAACATGCCCCCCAAAAACCATTTCAGAAAAACGTACTCTCCAAAATCCCCTTGTCGCTCCTTCCCTTCTGAGCCCTCTACTGCGCCCGCCGAACACTTTACATAGACATATGAGGTATGTGCTTACTCGAGAGAAATTGGGCTACAAATACAAGTAAAAATTTTGTCCTTTTACCCCTTGTAAAAATTGAAAAATTGGGTCTACAAGAACATGTGAGTGTAAAAAATGAAGATTGTGAATTTTCTCCTTCACTTTGCTGCTATTCGTGTGAAACACCTAAAGGGTTAAAACGCTGACTGAATGTCATTTTGAATACTTTGGGGGGTGTAGTTTTTATAATGGGGTCATTTATGGGGTATTTCTAATATGAAGACCCTTCAAATCCACTTCAAACCTGAACTGGTCCCTGAAAAATACGGAGTTTGAAAATTTTGTGAAAAATCGGAAAATTGCTGCTGACCGTTGAAGCCCTCTGGTGTCTTCCAAAAGTAAAAACACGTCAATTTTATGATGCAAACATAAAGTAGACATATTGTATATGTGAACCAAAAAAAAATGTATTCGTAATATCCATTTTCCTTACAAGCAGAGAGCTTCAAAGTTAGAAAAATGCTAAATTTTCAAATTTTTCATCAAATTTACGGATTTTTCACCAAGAAAGGATGCAAGTATCGACAAAAATTTACCACTATGTTAAAGTAGAATATGTCACGGAAAAACTATCTCGGAATCAGAATGATAACTAAAAGCATTCCAGAGTTATTAATGTTTAAAATGACAGTGGTCAGATGTGCAAAAAACGCTCCGGTCCTTAAGGCCAAAATGGGCTCCGTCCTGAAGGGGTTAAGGAAACTGCAATTTTATTTCTGCGTTTTAGTTTTTTCCTTCTCGCCATCTAAAATCCATAACTCTTATATATTTCTATTCACAGACCCACTCATTTTATCCTAAAATGTATGGTAAACCCCCAAAATTATTTTTTGTGTAAGGAAATTTAAACGGAAATCATAATTTAGCTAATTTTGGGGGGGTTTCGTTTTCACGCTGTACACTTTACGGTAAAAATTACATGTTTTCTTTATTCTCTGGGTCAATACAATTAAAATGATATGATACCCATGGTTACATACATTTCTATTATTGTACTGCTTTAAAAAAATCCCGAACTTTTTTTTACAAAATCGGTACATTTATCCCCTTAAGGACACAGGGCGTATCCATACGCCCCCGTTTCCAAGTCCTTAAGGACACAGGGCGTATGGGCCCTGAGCATTCCCGGCCCCCGCCGCTAGCCGAAGGGGAGCCGGGGCCGGATGCCTGCTGAAATCGTTCAGCAGGCATCCCGGCATATCGCCCAGGGGGGTCATGATGACCCCCCATGTCGGCGATCGCAGCTCATCGCTCGTCAATTCAGACAAGCGATGTGCTGCGATTCCGTTCCCCACCGCTCGCCGCGCGGAGATCGGAGGCGGATGTCTGCTGATTTCAATCAGCAGACATCCCGGCAGTGTCCCGGAGGAGGACCTCCTATACCGGCGATCGCTGCAGGACGCCGGTAACTACTTACCGGCGTTCTGCAGCGGTTCCGGGTCATCAGGGTCACGTGTGACCCTGTGACCCGGATATAGATGGTGACTGGTGGTGTAGTATACACCACCAATCACCATCCATGCTGTACTGGGGGCTGGCATTGTGGCCACCCCCCTCAGTACAGTTGTGATTGGGTGGCCAAACAGTGGCGTCTCCAGCATTCAAATTTAGGGGGGGCACATGGGGGGCCAGTGACAAAAGTGGGGGGGCAATTTTAAAACCTGTGTGCGTGTATGTGTATATATATATATATATATATATGTATACACACACACACACACACACACATATATATATAAACACACAATGATTTTTTTTCCGTTTTTGCCATAGATTTTTGGGTAAATGACTGATGTCATTATAAAGTAGAATTGGTGGCGCAAAAAATAAGCCATCATATGGACTTTTAGGTGCAAAATTGAAAAGGTTATGATTTTTAAAAGGTAAGGAGGAAAAAACAAAAGTGCAAAAACGGAAAAACACTCGGACCTTAAGGCGTTAAAACTTTTGGACACTACCATCAACTTTGATAGCGGCATCTAAAGTGTTAATGTCGGACATCAGCCTGATTGGTGATGTCTGGCATTAGCCGAGGGTTCTAGCTAATGATTTATACAACAGGGAGCAGGCACTGTGCGTACACATACGCCTTGTGTCCTTAGGGCTCATTTACACGGATGGATCCCCAGCATATTTTACGCTGCGGATCCCCCGACAATGCACACATAGCCGCTGCTCTCGGCCTAGCTCAGAGAGCAGGAGCGGCCATGATGTGCGCGAGTATACACATCAAAGCGTGTCTGCACGTAGTGGAGGATTGCCATTATGAGCAGGCACAGATAGAGGCAGCACTGTAGGGTCCATTGTCGGCGGATCCGCAGCGTAAAATACACTGTGGATCCACCCCTGAATGAGCCCTTAGGATACGCTCACACGTACAGGATCTGCTGTATATTTTCTGCAGCTGATTTTGCTACCTATTGAAGCTAATGGGTTGCAAAATCAGCTGCACAAAATATGCAGCAAAAATATGCAGCAGATCCTGTACATGTGAATGTACCCTTGAGGGGTTAATGAGGGGTTAATGTGTTCACATGTTGTCCTTCCAGAGGGGTCACTTTCCCTCCTCCAGTGTCCACAGGTCACCAACAGGCCACATTACTAGAACAATTTATGGAAAAATTGCGGCAAAAATTGCGCTGTTTTACCGCGATTTACGAAAAATTGCGGTAAAAGCGTGCAATTTTTGCTGCGATTTTTCTCAAAAATTGTTGTGATAATGTGGCCTGTTGGTGACCTGTGGACACTGGAGGAGGGAAAGTGACCCTCTGGACTGCTACCATACACATTACTCAGCCCCGGGTTATACTGCTGATCAGGGGGGAGAGAGGCAGGACACTGGACATCACTCACCTCACATGAAGGCCGCTCTGCTGTGTGACCTGTCACCTCTCGGCCCCCGTCCTCTCCAGTGCTGGGGGCGGAGCCATCAATGTATCGGGACATCCCTATTTATTTTAAATTGGGGGGGGGGCCAAGGGGGGGCACGGCCTGATCTAGGGGGGCCATGGCCCCCCCCTAGCGACGCCAATGTGGCCAAAGTGGCCACACCAATCACAATGTAATGGGAGGGGATGGTGGGGGCTAGGAGCACGTTGCTCCGTTCTGCCCGCCATTCCACTCAGATCTGGTGTGCAGGACGGAGCCCCGTGCTGCCCACCATCCCCTCAGTTGAAAAAAGTGCCCCTTGCCCCCTTTCTGTGGCCCCTTGGCACAGAAATCACCCAGGGTTAGCTTTAGATTAGGTAGGGACAGGTTAGGGTTAAAAAAAAAAGCCTTTTTTTTTCAGCGTACCTCAGTGGGTGTCCGTGGGTCCGTAGCACCTTTAGCTGAGTGACCCCGGCCCTGCTGGGTCGCTGCGGTCTGCCGCCAGCCTTTTTTTTTTGGCGCAGATCTTAATTTTTTTTTATTTTTCCCTAAGCGTGTGTGCAGACTCTCTTAGTTATAAAAGAGCGGTCTGCCACCGTTTGTTAAAGCCCACCCACCGCTGATTAGTCCCGTAGTACTGATCGGCGTTTTTTTTTTGTGGTGCCAGTGCTTTTTTTTCCGCTTTTTCTAGCGTGTTTTTGCACCAATAGGCGGTCCGTGCCACCAGTAGCAGGCATGTACTGTGTTGACGGACCGTACCTGTGTGTGCAGCCTGTCCCACCGCTGTCAGTGATTTATCACGGATCAGCGTTTTTTTGGGGTTCAGGTGGGTGAATTTTTTTCGGGTTAAAGCGTTTTTTTATTTTATTTTTCGGGTTTTTTGTGTGGGGGTCTGTGAACAAGCCACCAGCCACTGTTCTGGGCTGAGTGGCAAGACCCCCCACTGACTTCTGCGCCCCCTGCCCCCACAAGCGCTAATCAGTGCGCACACCACTGATTAGATAAACGCTTTTTTTTTGGCGCAGGGCTTTCTTGCGCTAGAAGTCCCCTTTAAAAAAAAAAAAAGTCCCCTTTTTATTTTATATTTTTTTCTGTTAGGGCGGTTTAGTTTAGTTAGGTTAGGTTAGGTTAGGGCGGGTTAGGGAGGTAGTATCACACCACATACAGCACATACACCAATAAAGTTTTTCTCCCCACACACACACACCCGTATCCCCATTAGAGTAGGGAAATGGCCCGCAGAGTGTTTTCGGTGGAGGAGGCATATGACATAAATGCCTCCGACACCGAGAGCGGCTCAGAGGACGATGACCCCACCTTCCTTATTTCATCGTCCTCCTCATCATCTAGTTCTGATGATGAGCCACCAAGGCGGCGGAGACGGCGCCATGCGGCGCCGCAAACCTCCTCTGTCCTTGACCCTGTGCCCCATGCTAGTTTGAGTTCCCCTGGCGCTCATACTAGTGAAGCCCCCCAGCAAAGATCACTGGTACATCGTACCGGAAAACTTGTCTGCGGACCACGAGCCCGTGATTCCTGAGTTTGTTGGCGACTCAGGAATCAAAATTAACATCGCCGGGTTCACTGAAAAGGACTTTTTCGGTCATTTTTTCAGTGAGGACTTTGTTAATTTGATGGTTACACAGACGAATCTGTACGCCCAACAGTTCGTCGCCGCTAACCCGGGCTCACTTTTAGCTAGACCCAGCGGCTGGACTACAGTCGATGCAGCCGAAATGAGGACCTTTTGGGGCCTTGTGCTGCATTTGGGTCTAGTTAAAAAACCCAGTGTCAGGCAATATTGGAGTGGGGACGTCCTTTACCAGACACCCCTCTACAGTATGGCCATGACACATTCCCGGGCCATTCGGAGATGTTTGCATTATGCTGATAATGCGGCATGTCCCCCCCCAACTGATCCCTCGTATGACCGCCTGTATAAAATCAGGCCGGTCATCAATAACTTCGGGGCCAGATTTTGGGAGGCCTATGTCCCGGGGCGGGAGGTCGCTATTGATGAGTCGCTCATCAGCTTCAAGGGGAGACTCAGCTTCCGGCAATACATCCCGACCAAGCGAGCGCGGTATGGCGTGAAGATATATAAACTTTGCGAGAGTACCTCCGGGTACACTTGTAAGTTTATAGTGTATGAGGGACGAGATTCCCGTTTTGAACCCCCAGAATGTCCCCCCACTCTGGGTGTTAGCGGGAAAATCGTTTGGGGCCTTTTGCACCCATTGCTAGATAAAGGTTACCACCTTTACGTGGATAACTTTTATACTAGTATCCCTCTCTTCACATCCCTCGCCGTCAGATCCACGGTCGCTTGTGGGTCAGTCCGGAAGAATCAAAGAGGCCTTCCGCCCCATCCCCTACATGCTCCTCTCCCCCGGGGTGAGTCCCGTGCCTTTTCCCATGAGAACCTGTTGTTGGTCCGGTATAAGGACAAGAGGGATGTCCTTATGCTCACCACAATTCATGGGAATGGCAGCACCCCTGTCCCTGTGCGAGGTACCGCGGGACCGGTCCTCAAGCCCGATTGTATTCTGGACTACAATCGGTATATGGGGGGAGTTGATCTTTCTGATCAAGTCCTCAAGCCATATAATGCCATTCGGAAAACACGTGTATGGTATAAAAAGGTTGCGGTCTACATGGTACAGGTTGCCATGTACAACTCTTATATACTGTACAAGTACGCTGGCAACACAGGGACATACCTGGAGTTTCAAGAGGTAGTTCTAAGGGCCCTCATCTTTGGTGACCACCAAAGAGCGGGTCAGAGCGCCTCTGGTACTTCAGTGCCCCGGATCGTCCCCGGCCAACACTTTCCAGGTGAGGTCTCAGAAAAAATGCAGAGTGTGTCACAAGAGGGGGATTCGGAAGGACACCACCACTCAGTGTGACACTTGCCCCGATCATCTGGGCCTCTGCATTAAAAACTGCTTCAGGGAGTATCACACTTCCATGGAGTACTAAATTTTTAATCCTTTTCCCTGATTTTAATTCCCCAGAATTCGGCTCCAATGTACCAGTCCAGGGTACATTGTCTTCCAAATTTTATACCAAAATACCCTACCCCCAAAAAATCAAACCCAAAACCTCTTTCCCAATGCCCCTCATAATATCTTTGTCCCCAAAAAAATGGGTCATGGAACACAGAGTCAACAGCACTGGAGGTTTGCAGTTGCCTCAAATGCGCAATGCTCTCTCTCCCCACCTGAGCGGGTTGCGCATTTGAGGTAACAGAATAGGGACGGCCCCACACATTCCCTTCCCAGAATGATGATTCAGAGTATAGGGTTTGGGGCGGGCATCATTTTTACTTTTGGCTGTACTCTGGGTCATCATTCTGGGAAAATAATTGGCATATCAGTTCTAAAATTGCAATTTTCTTCCCCCCCATAGTACACTTCATCCATTCCAGGAAAATAAATGAAGGGAACACCCGTCTGTTCCAAATCTCCACTTCACCCTATACACCTTCCCTAGGGGGTGTACTGTTTGTAGTATTCTCACATGTGGGTGTTCCTTTCTTGTATTTTCCTCTGAATGTATGTAACTGTTAGGTCCGTAACAAACATCCGCCTCAAATGCGAAGAGTTCTCGCTGAGCTCTGTCGGATTTCCAGGCGACAATTCGGAGTCACATGTTAGTTGTTCCCAGAAAAATTAAGCAGAGCATAGGTTGAAAATTGCAATTTTCAAAAACTACCCTTCATCCATTCCTGGAAAATAAATTTAGGAAACACCTGTGCTTTCAAAATGTCCTCTTTACCCCTATACCCATTCCTCAGGGTGGGTACTTTCTGTAATGGTGTCACATGTGGGTGTTTCATTTTTGTATTTTCCTCGGAATGTATGTAAACGTCAGCTACTGATATGCCATAGGCCACAAATACAAACTGACCTCTATGACTTCTGAGCCTTGTTGTGCGCCCGCCCAACACGCTACCCCATATGTGGATGTATTTTTATAGTCAGGGGGAAAAGCCCTCCAAAATTTGTAACCCAATTCCTCATATTACCCCTTGTGAAAATGTAAAAAATTGGGTAACCCCTGCATTTTAGTGTAAAAAAATTTAATTTTCCAATTTATGGCCCACTTTTCAAAAAAACTGTGAGGTGTTATTTCCCACTGTACCCCTTGTTACGTTCATTGAGGGGTGTAGTTTCTAAAATGGTGTCACATGTGGGATTATTTTTGCTTTTGGGGGCTTTATAAATGCACATGACCCCAACTTCAATTTCAACAAAATTTTCACTCCTTCTATTCTGAGCATTGTAGTGCGTCCACAGAGCAATTTACATCCACATATGGGGTATTTTTTTTTTCTCAGACAAAATTGTTCTACAAATTTTGGGGGCCTTTTGCCCTATTACCCAATGTGAAAATGAAACATTTGGGGTAACACTATCAATATAGTGCAATTTTTTTTTCACTTTTACGGCCCTCTGTTCAAAAAACCTGTGAGGTGTAAGTACTCACTGTAACACTGTTACGTTCCCGGAGGGGTCTAGATTCCAAAATGTGATGCCATGTGTTTTTTTTTTTGCTGCCCTGGCACCATAGGGGCTTCCTAAATGCGGCATGCCCCCAGAGAAAAATTTGCTTCCAAACAGCCAAAATGGGACTCCTTCTGTTCTGAGACCTGTAGTGCGCCAGCAGAGCATTTTTCACCCCCATATGGAGTGTTTTCTGAATCGGGAGTAATTGAGCTTCAAATTTTGGGGGGTAATTTCTGCTTTAACCCTTTGTAAAAATGTAAATTTTTGGGAAACCAAGCACTTTCGGTAATTTTTTTTTTTTTTTACATATGCAAAAGTTGTGAAACCCCTGTGGGGTATTAAGGTTCACTTTACCCCTTGTTACGTTCCTCAAGAGGTCTAGTTTCCAAAATAGTATGCCATGTGTTTTTTTTTTGCTGTCCTGGCAAACTAGGGGCTTCCTAAATGTGGCATGCCCCCAGAGCAAAATTTCCTGCAAAAGTCGTGAAACCCCTGTGGGGTATTAAGGTTCACTTTACCCCTTGTTACATTCCCCAAGGGGTCTAGTTTCAAAATGGTATGCCATGTGTTTTTTTTTTTTTCTGTCCTGGCACCATAGGGGCTTCCTAAATGCGGCATGCCCCCAGAGCAAAATTTCCTTCAAAAAAGCCAAATGTGACTCCTTCTCTTCTGAGACCTGTAGTGCGCCAGCAGAGCACTTTTCACCCCCATATGGGGTGTTTTCTGAATCGGGAGAAATTGGGCTTCAACTTTTGGGTGGTATTTTTTGCTTTAACCCTTTGTAAAAATGTAATTTTTTTGGGAAACAAAGCATTTTAGGTAAATTTATTTATTTTTTTTACTTATGCAAAAGTCGTGAAACCCCTGTGGGGTATTAAGGTTCACTTTACCCCTTGTTACGTTCCCCAAGGGGTCTAGTTTCCAAAATGGTATGCCATGTGTTTTTTTTTTTGCTGTCCTGGCACCATAGGGGCTTCCTAAATGCGGCATGCCCCCAGAGCAAAATTTCCTTCAAAAAAGCCAAATGTGACTCCTTCTCTTCTGAGACATGTAGTGCGCCAGCAGAGCACTTTTCACCCCCATATGGGGTGTTTTCTCAATCGGGAGAAATTGGGCTTAAGATTTTGGGTGGTATTTTCTGCTTTATCCCTTTGTAAAAATGTACATTTTTTGGGAAACAAAGCATTTTAGGTAAAAATGTTTATTTATTTTTTACTTATGCAAAAGTCGTGAAACCCCTGTGGGGTATTAAGGTTCCCTTTACCCCTTGTTACGTTCCCCAAGGGGTCTAGTTTCCAAAATGGCATGCCATGTGTTTTTTTTTTGCTGTCCTGGCACCATAGGGGCTTCCTAAATGTGGCATGCCCCCAGAGCAAAATTTCCTTCAAAAAAGCCAAATGTGACTCCTTCTCTTCTGAGACCTGTAGTGCGCCAGCAGAGCACTTTTCACCCCCATATGGGGTGTTTTCTCAATCGGGAGAAATTGGGCGTCAAATTTTGGGGGTATTTTCTGCTTTAACCCTTGGTAAAAATGTAAATTTTTTTGGGAAACCAAGCATTTTAGGTAAAATATATATATATTTTTTTACTTATGCAAAAGTCGTGAAACCCCTGTGGGGTATTAAGGTTCACTTTACCCCTTGTTACGTTCCCCAAGGGGTCTAGTTTCCAAAATGGTATGCCATGTGTTTTTTTTTTTTGCTGTCCTGGCACCATAGGGGCTTCCTAAATGCGGCATGCCCCCAGAGCAAAATTTCCTTCAAAAAAGCCAAATGTGACTCCTCTTCTGAGACCTGTAGTGCGCCAGCAGAGCACTTTTCACTCCCATATGGGGTGTTTTCTGAATCGGGAGAAATTGGGCTTCAAATTTTGGGTGGTATTTTCTGCTTTAACTCTTTGTAAAAATGTACATTTTTGGGAAACAAAGCATTGTAGGTAAAAAAATATATATTTTTTTACTTTTGCAAAAGTCGTGAAACCCCTGTGGGGTATTAAGGTTCACTTTACCCCTTGTTACGTTCCCCAAGGGGTCTAGTTTCCAAAATGGCATGCCATGTGTTTTTTTTTTGCTGTCCTGGCACCATAGGGGCTTCCTAAATGTGGCATGCCCCCAGAGCAAAATTTCCTTCAAAAAAGCCAAATGTGACTCCTTCTCTTCTCAGACCTGTAGTGCGCCAGCAGAGCACTTTTCACCCCCATATGGGGTGTTTTCTGAATCGGGAGAAATTGGGCTTCAAATTTTGGGGGGTATTTTCTGCTATTACCCTTTTAAAAAATGTAAAATTTTTGGGGAAACAAGCATTTTAGGTAAAAAAAATTTTACATTTGCAAAAGTCATGAAACACCTGTGGGGTATTAAGGCTCACTTAATTCCTTGTTACGTTCCTCAAGGGGTCTAGTTTCCAAAATGGTATGCCATGTGGTTTTTTTTTGGGCTGTTTTGGCACTCTAGGGGCTTCCTAAAGGTGACATGCCCCCCAAAAACCATTTCAGAAAAATTTTCTCTCCAAAATCCCCTTGTCGCTCCTTCGCTTCTGAGCCCTCTACTGCGCCCGCCAGACACTTTACATAGACATATGAGGTATGTGCTTACTCGAGAGAAATTGGGTTACAAATACAAGTAAAAATTTTCTCCTTTTACCCCTTGCAAAAATTCAAAAAGTGGGTCTACATGAACATGCGAGTGTAAAAAATGAAGATTTTGAATTTTCTCCTTCACTTTGCTGCTATTCCTTTGAAACACCTAAAGGGTTAAAACACTGACAATGTCATTTTGAATACTTTGGGGGGGGGGTGTAGTTTTTATATCATTTATGGGGTATTTCTAATATGAAGACCCTTCAAATCCACTTCAAAACTGAACTAGTCCCTGAAAAATATCAAATTTGAAAATTTTGTGAAAAATTGGGAAATTGCTGCTGAACTTTGAAGCCCTCTGGTGTCTTCCAAAAGTAAAAACTCAGCAATTTTATGATGCAATCATAAAGTAGACATATTGTATATGTGACCCAAAAAGAAATTTTATTTAAATATCCATTTTCCTTACAAGCAGAGAGCTTCAAAATGAGAAAAATGCTACATTTTCAATTTTTTCATCAAATTTTGGGATTTTTCACCAAGAAAGGATGCAAGTTACCACAAAATGTTACCACTATGTTAAAGTAGAATATGTCACGAAAAAACTATCTCGGAATCAGAATGATAACTAAAGGCATTCCAGAGTTATTAATGTTTAAAGTGACAGTGGTCAGATGTTAAAAAAACGCTCTGGTCCTTAAGGTGAAAAAGGGCTCGGTCCTTAAGGGGTTAAAATTGCCCTATTTTGACCACCTCTAACTTTCTTATTTATCCGTATTCGGGGATTTGGGAGGGATAATTTTTTGCACCGTGATCTGTAGTATCACGTTTTAGTACCATGTTTGCCCATATGTGACTTTTTGATAACATTTTATTATATTTTCTTGCAGTTTGATGTGACAAAAAAGCAGAAATTTGGGACTTTTTTTTAGGTTTACGACGTTCTCCGCAGGGGATCATTAACATTATATTTTTATAGTTCGGACATTTACGCATGCGATGATACCAAATATGATACCAGATCTGAGACCACAGCACTCGAACTGCTGAAACACTTGTACTTCTCTATTGATGCATGGGGATATACAGACACCGGGAGAGGAGACGGAAGGACGGGACTGTTAGTGACAGTTGCGCTTTAAGTTTTTTTTTTTCGTTTTTTCTCTGCAGCACCAAGGATGGTGGAATTGAAGAGCAAAATTTTGGTTATGGAAAGTACCGGTATGTCCTGGGTCCTTTCCCTTTCTATAACGCGGGGCCACAGCCCGTCATAGCGGGTCGGGCCTGGCCTCTAACAACAAACGGGACCCGTATCTAATAGCGCGGCACTGTGGTGCTGCCTGCTATTAACCTTTAGACGCGGCATTCAAAGTTGAACGCCGAGTCTAAAGTGAAAGTAAACCAAAACCGGTTAGCTCAGGGAGCTGTAGGACAGGAGGGTCCCCTTACCTGCCTCCTGATGTCCGATCGCCTGCTCAGTGCCTGAGATCCAGGCATGAGCAGTCAAGCGGCAGAATCATTGATCAATGGTTTCCTATGAGAAACCATTGATCAATGTAAAATATCAGTGTGTGCAGTGTTATAGGCCCCTATGGGAGCTATAACATTGCAAAAAAAAGTGGAAAACAAAAGTGAATAAAGATCATTTAACCCATTCCCTAATAAAAGTTTGAATATCCCCCCCCCCTTTTCCCATTTAAAAAAAAAAAAACTGTGTAAATAAATATAAAAATATGGGGTATTGCCGCATACGGAAATGTCCAAATTATAAAAATATATTGTTAATTAAACTGCACGGTCAATTGCGTACGTGCAAAAAAAATTCCAAAGTCCAAAATAGTGTATTTTTGGTCACTTTTTATATCATGAAAAAATTAATAAAAAGCGATAAAAAAGTCCGATCCATACAAATATGGTACCACTATAAACTTCAGATCATGGCGCAAAAAATGAGCCCTCATACCGCCGCGTACGCAAAAAAAAAAAAGTTATAGCGATCAGAAGAGACAATTATAAATGTATACATTTTCCTGCATGTAGTTATGATCTTTTTAAGATGTACGACAAAATCAAACCTATTTGAGTAGGGTATCATTTTAATCTTATGGACCTATAGAATAAAGATAAGGTGTATTTTTTACCGAAAAATTTACTGCGTAGAAACGGAAGCCCCCAAAATCTAAAAAATGTATTTTTTTCTTCAATTTTGTCGCACAATGATTTTTTTTCCCGTTTCGTTGTAGATTTTTGGGTGAAATGACTATGTCATTACAAAGTAGAATTTGTGGTGCAAAAAATAAGCCATCATATTGTATTTTAAGTACAATATTTTTATAGTTATGATTTTTTTAAAGGTAAGGAGGAAAAAATTTAAGTGCAAAAACTGAAAACCCCCTGGTCCTTAAGGGTTTAAGCAAGCAAAGCATGAAGGGGAAGTGGATGTTCTTATTCATCTAGGGACAAATGATTTGGCTTGCAAGGAGGTTTCACAAGTGTAGGAAACTTTTCATACACTTGGAAATGATATACAGAAGGTTGCATCCACAGCTTCATTCTCTTCTCTTCTTCCTGTACAAATCCTTTAGTATGATAAGCAGATGCTCTTATGCCTCTTATGCAACTTATGGCTTGGTGAATGGTGTCAGAAGCAAGGATTTGCTCTAGTTGGAACAGAAAGGAACTGTATAAGATAGATGCATCCTTCTCTCAAGGAAATGACTGTCCTCAGTGAACAGTGAAAGTATTTTCTAAAAAGTATTTAAAATGGGGGGGGGGGGGGCAAAAGAGTAATTATCCATCAGTCCAATTGCCCACCCAAAACAATGGCAAGATGTGCAAGTAGCACATAGGTCAAAAAAAGACAAGCTCAGAGTCTTGTCTGCAAATGTTTGCAGTTTAGGGAATAAGATCAATAACCTTCGGTCAATAATTGCATCTGGAAATGTAGATTTAGTGGCTGTTACTGAAATATGGTTCAATGAGAGTAATGACAGGAATATAACAATAACAAGGGACTTTTTATATAGGAAAGACAGAGAAGGCAAGACAGGAGGAGGAGTGGGCCTGTATGTGACAGATAGCATACAATCTAACCTAATACAGGTTAGTGAGACCAACATAGAGTCAGTTTGGGTTACATTGCAGTTTGGTAATCATGTAGTAACTCGCGTTGGTGTGATTTATAGACCATCTGGTAAGTAAAAGAACTAGATGATAAACTAATTGAGGAAATAGCTAAAATGACATTGAAAGGGGAAGTTATCATTATAGGAGACTTTCTAAAGTTAACAGGAAAACCAAAATAGCTAGTTCTGCAAGGAGTACAGCGATTCTATGTTCCCTACTGGGATTATCTCTACAACAAGTAGTTGGGGAGCCAACCCGGAAGGAAACCATATTAACCCCTTAATGACCAACACAAGTAAACCTGTACACCCCTGAAAGACCAGGCCTGTTTTTTAAATCCGGGATGTCTGTCTTTATTAGAGAATAACTCTGGTAACGTTTTGCCAATCACGATAATTCTGACATTGTTTTTTTTGTCACAAGTTGTCCTTCATGTACATAGTAAAAGTAAGCCGATATCATTTGTATTTGTTTTTTTTACAATGCTAAAAATCATGAAATTTTTCGCTATTATAACACTAATAGGTTGCAAATATTTATACTTTCTGACCAAATAGTTTATGAAACATATACTTTCAGATGTCTACTTTATTTTGAAAGCATTTCTTTTGTTTTTAATTTTAAATGAATTAGAAGCCTAACAATTTAACTTGACATTTTCAACATTTTTAAAATGTGAAAAGTACATCTTTTTTTTTATGTGCTATGCAAGGTTTGCAGAAATTTGAAGGTGGTAGAACACAGGACCCCCCAGCCCCCCCACCCCCCCAAAAAAAAAAATTTGCCCATTCTAAAAATTAGACCTCTCAAGGTATTCGCTAGGGGGTGCAGTGAGTATTTTAACACCATAGTTTTTTGGCAGAAATTATTACAAAGTCAGTGTTGAAAATTCAAAATTAGCTTTTTTTCACAAATGCATCATTTGTGGGACATATTTTTTGTACATAGCTTCTGATATTGAAAGAAATGCACCCTATATTTTATTGAGCTGCTCGGCCCTTGTTTGGAAACACCCCCGCTTAGGCCATATTTGGTTCCTTGGCCGTGTGGTAGGACCCAGAAGGAGAGGAGCACCATTTGGCTTTCAGGGCATCATTTTAGGCCAGATGGATTATAGGCTGCACTTTATGCCTGCAAAGGGTTTTAGCTGCCAGAACCATATAGAACCCACACAAGTGACCGCATTTTGGAAACTATGCCCCCTAAAGTATTCACCTAGACCAAAGGTGAGTACTTTGAGTCCTTTTTGTGTGGCTGGAATGGTAACAAAGTCAGTGCAAAAATTTACATTTTCTTTTTTCCCCCCACAAATGCATCATTTGTGGGACATATTTTTTGTACATTACATCTGTACATTTATTACACTGTTCGGTAATACCCCCGCTTAGGCCATATTTGGTTGCATGACCATATGGTGGGACCTAAAAGGAGAGGAGCCCCATTTGGCTTTTAGGAAATCATTATACAAATTATAGGCCGCACTTCATCTTGCAAAGCATTCTAGCTGTCAGGACAATACCGCACCACCAGAAGTGACCCCATTTTCAAAACTACGCCCCACTAAAGTATTCACCTAGGGCAAAAGTAAGTACATTGAGCCCTTATTGTGTGGCTAGAATTATTTCAAAGTCAGTGGGAAAAAAAAGAAATTAGCTTTTTTTTGCCACAAATTCTTTATTTGTGGGACATCATTTTGGTAAGTCGCATTTGAAATAGAGGAAATGTGTCCATATTTTATCATGCTGTTCGTGCCAGGCTGGGCAGTACCCCTGGTTGCCAAACCGCTTGGTAGGACCAAGAAGGAGAGGAGCCTCCTTTGGGTTTCAGGGCATCATTATATGAATTATAGACCCCACCTCATGCCTGCAAAGGATCGGAGCTGTCAGAACAATACCGCACCCCTACAAGTGTATTGGCTGGACCAGGGACCGCTCTGATTGGTCCCTCGTCGGCTAGTAGTTATGCGTGGCTGTAACATACTGCTGAAATGCAGTATGAACAGGACGCAGTGTAGGCTCACATAGAGCACATCTGCGGCTTATTTCACACCCCGGATGCCCCCCGGCAGTCACAAGGGCGACATCACTGCTGTCGCAGGGTAGCTCAATGTGTCCACTCATGACTGCCGGCGGGAAATCTGCCGCTATGAGTAGACACACAAAGCTACCCAGCCACAGTAGGGAGATCATTATTGTGACTGCTGGCGGGCATCCGCAGCATGTAATATGATCCTGCACATTATGCATTTTTATTATTGATTATATTTATTTAATACATTTATTTTATTTTATTTTTTACACTTTTCTTTTACATTTTTTTACCCTTTTTTTTTATGTTTTTTGTTTTTACTCTTATTTATTTTATACATTTTTTACACTTTTTTTTATGCTTTGGAATATTTAGTATTCCAAAGCATTGCAGTTATATGCTGTCTTCCAGTTTTACACTGGTAGGCAGCATATCAGGACGTGCCTCAGGCACGTCCTGACAGGCAATAACCGGGGCAGACCTGGGGGTCCTAGTAAAGACCCCCAGCTTCCCAGGTAAGCAGCAGCACCCCACGATCATTGTGGGGTGCTACAGGAGAGAGACAGAGGGAGCCCCCTCCCTGTCAAAACTCCTTACAGAAGCGACCGCAGCTGTAAGGGTTAAACTTCCGGGACCAAAGTTTTCTTCGGTCCTGGCAGTGTGGCAGGCCCCCGCCCACCGGGGATCACACACAGCACCCCGCGATCACGCTGCGGGGTGCTGCAGGGGTGACAGAGGGAGCTCCCTCTGTCATAAAACTTGCAGCCTGCGGTCACTTCCGACCATGGCTGTCATAAACTGCCAGGACCGAAGTTTACTTCGGTCCAATCAGTGTGGCAGGGTCCCAGCTGTGTGTTACAGCCAAGTCCCTGCCGCGATCTCGTGGGTGCACTGGGCAGCACCCACGAGTACCATGGACGAGTATACACATCCTAATGGCGGAACATGCATCCAGCCTGGACGTGTATACACGTCCATGGTCCTTAAAGTGTTAAATTTAGTATTTACAAATGGGGATTTGGTATCTGATATAACTGTAGGTGAAAGCTTGAGGTCTAGTGATCACCAGACAGTGTGGTTTAATATAAGAACACCACACAAACAAAAGTTTTAGATTTTAGAAAAAACTTTTCTAAAATGAGATTAGTGGTAAATAAGTCCCTATCAGACTGGAATATTTTAATGGATTCCAGAAGAAATGAGACTACTTAAAAGTTGCATTATTGAAGGCAATAGATAATTGTGTTAGGCTTGTCAGTAAAAGCAAAAAAAATAAAAGGAAGAGACCACTGTGGTACTCTACAGAAGTGGCCAAAGTCATAAAAGAAACTCACAAAAACTAGCATTTAGTAATTAAAAAGAAAACCAAAGCAATGAAGTTAGGGAAATGTATAAGATTAGGCAGAAAGTGGCCAAGCAAGATATAAGAGCTGCTAAAGCACAGGTAGAAGAGAAACTATCACATGTAGTAAAAAAAAAAAAAAAAGCTGCTAAGATATTCTTCAGATATATAAATGAAAAACGGAAATAAAAACAAAGAATAACTAAATTAAAAACAGAGGAAGGAAGGCATGTAGAAGATATAAAGGACTAGCCTACTGCCTCAATATATACTTCTGTTCTGTTTTTATAGAAGAAAATGAAGGAAAGGTACCTTACTTAGGGAGGAAGACTAATAAATCATTTGATGCATGTGTCTTTACAGAGGAAGAAGTTTAAAGGAGTACTCAGGTGGAAAACATTATTATTATTTTTTTTTTAAATCAACTGGTGCCAGAAAATTAAACAGATGTGTAAATTACTATTAAAACATCTTAATCCTCTCAGTACATATCATCTGCTGTATGCTCCAGAGGAAGTTCTTTTCTTTTTGACATTTTTTTTCTGTGTGACCACAGTTCTCTCTGCTGACACCTCTGTCCATGTCAGGAACTGCCCAGAGCTATCCTGCTCTGGACAGTTCCTGACATGGACAGAGGTGTCAGCAGAGAGCACTGTAGTCAGTCTGAAAAAAAAAATTTGAAAAAAAAAAGAACTTCCTCTGGAGCATACAGCAACTGAGAAGTACTGGAATGAAAATAGTTTTTAATAGAAGTAATTTACAAATCTGTATAGAAAAATATTGCCCGGACCTTCCAAGGTAGTGTGATTGATTAAATAGACAATAGATGACTGGGTCGTACTCCAATAATAATTCAATGGTTATTTATTTAAAACGTATAGTGCATTACTCCTCACAGGGCCCTTGTGAGGAAAAACACATATAATAAATGTACAAGATTAAACGATCTTAAAATGTAAAAATATTAAAAAGTATCACTGGCATATAAGATAGCTCTATGTAGACAAATTCATATAACGTCTTTACGGTATTGTGAAGATGCAGTATAAATGTCCTTTTGTGTGGCAATTATAAATCAAAGTGGATACTCTGTTACCGGTCCTGGATGATGTAGCTCTGTCAGCTCCCGTGCCTAGATATCACAGTCAGCGGTCTTGGATGGTGCTGTGACATTAACTCTCAAGGTGTTATGCGATGGTGGTCGCATAACACCTTGAGAGTTAAAGCCACAGCACCATCCAAGACCGCTGACTGTGATATCTAGGCACGGGAGCTGACAGAGCTACATCATCCAGGACCGGTAACAGAGTATCCACTTTGATTTATAATTGCCACACAAAAGGACATTTATACTGCATCTTCACAATACCGTAAAGACGTTATATGAATTTGTCTACATAGAGCTATCTTATATGCCAGTGATACTTTTTAATATTTTTACATTTTAAGATCGTTTAATCTTGTACATTTATTATATGTGTTTTTCCTCACAAGGGCCCTGTGAGGAGTAATGCACTATACGTTTTAAATAAATAACCATTGAATTATTATTGGAGTACGACCCAGTCATCTATTGTCTATTTAATCAATCACACTACCTTGGAAGGTCCGGGCAATATTTTTCTATACATATTTCGTTATTTTTTGCAGCTGTGGTATAGTTGCATGCCCTGTTGACCTCAGGTAGGGTTTACACATTAATTGTGAGCTGCACTTGCACCTTTTTTCCTTTTCTTCTAATTTACAAATCTGTTTAACTTTCTGGCACCAGTTGATTTTTAAAAAGATTGTTTTCCACCGAAGTGCCCATTTAAAGTTAGCTATCTAAAGTTAAGACAAATAGGTCACAGGGGCCTGATGGGATACACCCAAAGTTACTAAAAGAGTTTACTTGCAGTGTACTAGCAAAAATGTTAACAGATTTATTTAACCAATCTCTGGTAACAAGAGTTGTCCTAGAAGATTGGAAATTAGTAAATGTTGTACTCATTCATAATAAAGGTAGTAGAGAGACATCAGGCAACTATAGGCCTGTCAAGATTGGGTTGGCTCGATACTTAAAAAAATAATAATTCAATACTTTTTAGACAATTTTTTATTCTTTAACTGTCAGACCCCTATAATATTTTTGCTTTGCCATAAATGGGGCAATTTTTTGCACAATGATCTGTGGTTTTTATCGGCACCATTAAGGTATTGAACAGACTTTTTGATTGACTTTTACTCCATTCTTTCTGTGATATGCTTTGATCAAAAAAACAATTCTGGGGCTTGGTATTTTTTTTATGTTCCCATACCAGATGAATAACTTTATATTTAAATAGTTAAGACAATGCCGCATATGACTATATCAAATACTTATTCGGTCCCCTTAGTGGACTTGTAAGAGGAATCATTAAGTAGCTAATACTGATTGAGGGGGCATTTAAAGGAAATCTGTCATCAGAATCACCCGCACTAAACCTGTTACACAGGCTTGTAGTGCGGGTGATCCTGATTAAAACGCTCCTTACCTGGTTAAAAATGGTTCAGCGGTTCTTCAGATATCTTTATTTTTAGTTTTCTGTTATTCCCTGGCTTAGGACTCAGTGGGAGGTGTTATCATCTGGGACTCGGCCACACGTCATTATAGCTGGGCGGAGCTGCCACCCGGCTCATGAATATTCATGAACTTATCCTCGCGGCCCTCCCCACCAGACCTAGAAAAAGGAGTTAGACTATGAGGATAAGTTCATGAATATTCATGAGCCGGGTGGCAGCTCCGCCCAGCTAGAATGACGTGTGGCCGAGTCCCAGATGATAACACCTCCCACTGAGTCCCAAGCCAGGGAATAACAGAAAACTAAAAATAAAGATATCTAAAGAACCGCTGAACCATTTTTAACCAGGTAAGGAGCGTTTTAATCAGGATCACCCTGTTACGCTGAGCGCTCCGGGTCCCTGCTCCTCCTCGGAGCGCTCACAGCGTTCTCTTATTCACAGCGCCCCGGTCAGACCTGCTGACCGGGTGCGCTGCGATATTGCTCCCAGCCGGCATGCGATTCGCGATGCGGGACGCGCCCGCTTGCGATGCGCTTCTCGATTCCCTTACCAGACCCGTTCCCCGTCTGTGCTGTCCCGGCGCGCGCGGCCCAGCTCCTTAGGGCGCGCGCGCGCGCCGGGTCTTTGCGATTTAAAGGGCCGGTGCGCCACTGATTGGCGCAGCAGGTTTTAATCAGCTCCTTCACCTGTGCACTCCCTACTTATACCTCACTTCCCCTGCACTCCCTCGCCGGATCTTGTTGCCATTGTGCCAGTGAAAGCGTTTCCTTGTGTGTTCCTAGCCTGTGTTCCAGACCTCCTGCCGTTGCCCCTGACTACGATCCTTGCTGCCTGCCCCGACCTTCTGCTACGTCCGACCTTGCTTCTGTCTACTCCCTTGTACCGCGCCTATCTTCAGCAGTCAGAGAGGTTGAGCCGTTGCCGGTGGATACGACCTGGTTGCTACAGCCGCTGCAAGACCATCCTGCTTTGCGGCGGGCTCTGGTGAATACCAGTAGCAACTTAGAACCGGTCCACCGACACGGTCCACGCCAATCCCTTTCTGGCACAGAGGATCCACCTCCAGCCAGCCGAATCGTGACAGTAGATCCGGCCATGGATCCCGCTGAGGTCCCGCTGCCAGTTGTCGCCGACCTCACCACGGTGGTCGCCCAGCAGTCGCAACAGATAGCGCAACAAGGCCACCAGCTGTCTCAACTGACCGTGATGCTACAGCAGCTACTACCACAGCTTCAACAATCATCTCCTCCGCCAGCTCCTGCACCTCCTCCGCAGCGAGTGGCCGCATCCAGCCTCCGATTATCTTTGCCGGATAAATTTGATGGGGACTCTAAATTTTGCCGTGGTTTTCTTTCGCAATGTTCCCTGCATTTGGAGATGATGTCGGACCAGTTTCCAACTGAAAGGTCAAAGGTGGCTTTCGTAGTCAGCCTTCTGTCTGGGAAAGCCCTGTCATGGGTCACATCGCTCTGGGACCGCAATGATCCTGTCACTGCCTCTGTACACTCCTTCACGGAGATTCGAAGTGTCTTTGAGGAACCTGCCCGAGCCTCTTCTGCCGAGACTGCCCTGCTGAATCTGGTCCAGGGTAATTCTTCTGTTGGCGAGTACGCCATCCAATTCCGTACTCTCGCCTCCGAATTGTCCTGGAATAACGAGGCCCTCTGCGCGACCTTTAAAAAAGGCCTATCCAGTAACATTAAAGATGTGCTGGCCGCACGAGAAATTCCTGCTAACCTGCATGAACTTATTCATCTTGCCATCCGCATTGACATGCGTTTTTCCGAAAGGCGCCAGGAGCTCCGCCAGGATATGGACTTTGTTTCGCACGAGGCGGTTTCTCTCCCCGGCTCCTCTCTCCTCTGGTCCACTGCAATCCGTTCCTGTGCCTTCCGCCGTGGAGGCTATGCAAGTTGACCTGTCTCGCTTGACACCTCAAGAGAGGACACGACGCCGCATGGAGAACCTTTGCCTGTACTGTGCCAGTACCGAACATTTCTTGAAGGATTGTCCTATCCGACCTCCTTGCCAGGAAAGATGCACGCTGACTCCGCACAAAGGTGAGACAGCTCTTGATGTGAACTCTGCTTCTCCACGTCTTACTGTGCCTGTGCGGATTTCTTCTTCTACCTTCTCCTTCTCAGCTATGGCCTTCTTGGATTCCGGATCTGCAGGAAATTTTATTTTGGCCTCTCTCATCAACAGGTTCAACATCCCGGTGACCAGTCTCGCCAGACCCCTCTACATCGACTCTGTTAATAATGAAAGATTGGACTGTACTGTGCGTTACCGCACGGAACCTCTCTTAATGTGCATCGGACCCCATCACGAAAAAATTTAATTTTTGGTCCTCTCTAACTGCACTTCAGAAATTCTTCTTGGATTACCGTGGCTTCAACGCCATTCCCCAACCCTTGATTGGACCACCGGGGAAATCAAGAACTGGGGTACTTCTTGCCACAAGGACTGTCTTAAACCGGCTCCCGGTTGACTGTTTGGTTGACTGGGAGAATTGCGGCCCAGAGGAGAGATCTTGGGAACCTGAGGACAACATCCTGGACAAGAGTCTTATCCTCAGGTTCTCAGGTTCCAAGAAGAGGGGGAGACCCAAGGGGGGGGTACTGTTAAGCCGAGCGCTCTGGGTCCCCGCTCCTCCCCGGAGCGCTCACAGCGTTCTCTTATTCACAGCGCCCCGGTCAGACCTGCCGACCGGGTGCGCTGCGATATTGCTCCCAGCCGGCATGCGATTCGCGATGCGGGACGCGCCCGCTTGCGATGCGCTTCTCGATTCCCTTACCAGACCCGTTCCCCGTCTGTGCTGTCCCGGCGCGCGCGGCCCAGCTCCTTAGGGCGCGCGCGCGCGCCGGGTCTTTGCGATTTAAAGGGCCGGTGCGCCACTGATTGGCGCAGCAGGTTTTAATCAGCTCCTTCACCTGTGCACTCCCTACTTATACCTCACTTCCCCTCCCTCGCCGGATCTTGTTGCCATTGTGCCAGTGAAAGCGTTTCCTTGTGTGTTCCTAGCCTGTGTTCCAGGCCTCCTGCCATTGCCCCTGACTACGATCCTTGCTGCCTGCCCTGACCTTCTGCTACGTCCGACCTTGCTCTTGTCTACTCCCTTGTACCGCGCTTATCTCAGCAGTCAGAGAGGTTGAGCCGTTGCCGGTGGATACGACCTGGTTTCTACCGCCGCTGCAAGACCATCCCGCTTTGCGGCGGGCTCTGGTGAATACCAGTAGCAACTTAGAACCGGTCCACCGACACAGTCCACGCCAATCCCTCTCTGGCACAGAGGATCCACCTCCAGCCAGCCGAATCGTGACACACCCGCACTACATGCCTGTGTAACAGGTTTAGTGCGGGTGATTCTGATGACAGATTTCCTTTAAATGTCCCCTCAGATGTCACTGCCAGCTTTCTAAAGGGTTAATAGCCGGGTCAAGGAATTTCTCCTGTCACCTCTGTACATGCTATGGGGATTTGCCCCTGCTCTGGACAGATTTTTCTTCCGACACTGACAGAGATGGCAGCAGAGAGCACTGTGATCAGACTGGAAAGAACTACACAATTATCGTTGTTGTATACAGCAGCTGATAATGTTTTTTAAATGGAAGTAATTTACAAATCTTTAAAACTTTCTGTCACCAGTTGATTTGAAAACATTTGTTCCCTCCAGAGAACCTCTTAATCAGTTGATTATGGATAACTCACTACCACATGTTGTTGTTATGGCTGAGTGAATAAACTAGTTTTTTAAAGGGGTATTACAGGCAAGACCTTTTTTTTTTATATATATCAACTGGCTCCGAAAGTTAAACAGATTTGTAAATTACTTCTATTAAAAAATCTTAATCCTTCCAATAGTTATTAGCTTCTGAAGTTTTCTGTCTAACTGCTCATTGATGATGTCACGTCCGGGTTATCAGAGAGCAGTTAGACAGAAAACAACAACTCAACTTCAGAAGCTAATAACTATTGGAAAGATTAAGATTTTTTAATCGAAGTAATTTACAAATCTGTTTAACTTTGCGGAGCCAGTTGATATATAAAAAAAAGTTTTGGCCTGGAATACCCCTTTAAGATTCACAACAAAGCGACATTCATGATGCTGAGGGGGTTCTGCAATCACTGTGTCTCCCAACATGGTGATAGGAAGTGGCTGATCCTGCTGATGTCCATCATTAACCTTTCAGGTGCCGTATTTAATACTGGTCACAGCATCTAAAGTATCTGTGTGTGTGAGTGTGTGGGGGGGGGGGGGGTGTTTGGAGGGTACTGTGCTATAGCAGGGGTACGATAAGTAAAGATGGCCGCCAGATCTCTGCTTACCAGCTCCCAGCTGATTCCTGCAATTTTCTCTTCTGGTCTGGCTTTTGGCAGACCAGAGAAGTAAATTACAGATAACACTGATCAGTGCTAGGCCTATGCATAGCACTGATCATTATTAGCAATCAAAAGATTGATTAATAGTCTCCTATGGGACATTAAAAAAAGTACATAAAAAGTTTTAATGAATGTGAAAAAGCCTCTGGTCCAATAAAACAATTTAATGACACTCTTTCCCCATTTGGCATTCCAAATTTTTGGTCACATCACATCCCCCCCCCAAAAAAAACACACCAAAAAGTTACATATACGCAAAAGTGGTATAGATAAAAACTACACATGATGTTGCAAACAATGAGCCCTGCTATACAGCCTCTTCTATGAAAAAAATAAAAAAGTTATAGGGAGTCGGCAGAGGGCAATTTTAAACATATATTTTTTTAACAAAATAAGTCTGATATATTTTTAACAGCAGTACAATAAAAGAAACACATGTAAAGATGGGTATCGTTTTAATCGCATCAACCCACAAAATAAAAATATAAAGATAGTATGTCAGTTTTACTTTATAGTGCACAGCGTAAAAAATAACTACCCCCCCCCCCTTCCAAAAAAATAAAAATAAGTTGAGGAGAAAACACAAATTAAAATTGGCTCTGTCCTCAAGAGGCTAAGAAAGGAACTGGTGGGCATGCTTGTTTTTATAGCATATATAGCATACTGTACAGTCTTATAGAACTTAGTTGCACACATAATTCAAGGCTACGTTTATTACTACTGCAAAGTAGATTACCTAAATAATATAATAAAAAAAATAATTATATCTATGTATGTATGTATGTATGTATGTATGTATGTATGTATATCGGTAAAACCATACTGTAATATTAGAAAAACTTATGCCTCAAAGATGTTAGGTTATCATAAAAGCTAAAGGAGAGGCCACAGCTACGAACTAGGATTTTTTTTTAACACTTCCATAATTTTCTTCTCTACTTGATCCGGAAATCAAATGGCTTTTATTAGTCTGACGGATGCCTTAGGAAACCAGAATGTTCAGCTATTAAAAGAAACAAAACATTTTTGAGCTACCTGTATGATTTATGTATTTGAAGTTAAGTCCTGTAGTTATGTTGTGAAAGTTATCTGGGGGGAAATTACAAAAGTCTGCAACAGCTGCATTTTGGTAAAACCAATTTTTTTGCAAATTCCCTGGTTTTGCTTTTTTTTTGTGCTTTTGGAGGAAGGGGGCCAGCACCCCCAAAACACGTCAAAGTTTTTAATAAAAAAGTATAATCCTTGTTTGAACAATATGCATGGATTGGGCTTTTTATTACTGGATTTAGCAGTGCCTGAAACATACAAAAGATTATTTTTCTTCCTATTCTTGCTGATTCGGACAGGACAAATGGCCCCAATCCTGTAACCTCTAAGGCAGGCATAGGCAACATTCGGCACTGCAGATGTTTTGGACTACATCTCCCATGATGCTCAAATGCTGCAAAAGCATCATGGGAAATGTAGTCCAAAACATCAGCAGTGCCAAATGTTGCCTATGCCTGCTCTAAGGCTAAGAAGCTTTCTCCACGGCAGATTGTACCCCTATACAAAGGTGATAGGAGAATATCTTACCTACTTAAGATGAGAGGCCACCTTGGCCATTGACTGCTGAACTTACACTAATGACCCCAGCCAAGGCCCTCAAAATGTCAGGGGTAAAACATGAGGTGCTGCTTTGTGATCTCTTGGTTTTTTTCTCCTCATTAGAGCTTGGGATTTGTAGAAGGCCTCTTTTAGGGCATGTTACATTTTTTTTCTTTAACTGCTGCACTCCCTATTAACTGTGGCGCTGTTTAAGATTTTCACAGGATTTTCCATATTAACGTCAGTGGGGAAACTAATCAAAACTATAATTTCCATAAATGTCTGATAATAATGATATAATTATTAAATTATAATTTTCTATTACATTTCTTAGCTCTGTGTTCTATGAGAATAACATTTCTTAAATAATTTTTATCCATCTAATTATATAAAATGCTTGATAATTTTGAGAATCATTGGGTAGGTATATTTATAAACATGATCTTTTTTTTGCTTATTATAGTAATTAATTAATGCTGGTCATTCTCACCCGATAAATTCCTTCCTCAATGGCTGCTTCAACCATGGCCCTCTCCAATTCCTCCTCAGGTGTCAAGTCACCAGATATTGCACGTTTTAGTTCACCTTCTCCTCTTTCTTCTTCCACATTGCGTAAACCAGCCTGCAGCAAATTGCACAGGTTTTAGCAGTATGATACACCTTACTGAGAAATTCTGAAATTTGTAAATCCATTACTTTACCTGGATATCTACATTATTTCTTTTAGGTCGATACCCATAATACTCCTCCTGACGTTTCTTAAACTTTCGGAAATGTTCTTGTATTAGGAAGATGGCATAAAACTTTCCAACAGTCACTTCATCATCTTGTAAATAAAGATAAATAATCATAATTAGAAGTAAATTAATAGTGGTGACTTTTCACAGAAAGAAACATCCATTCAGACCATAAGATTGCAGCTAGATGCGGTTTTGACCCATTGCACTGAAAGCTCGTAGGTGAACAAAAGCCATATACTACAAGGGGGCTAATAAGCCAGATTGCTTACTAGCCTCTATGTTAAAATCATTAAAGGGGTACTCCCATGGAAAACTTTTTTTTTAAATCAACTGGTGCCAGAAAGTTAAACAGATTTGTAAATTACTTCTATTAAAAAAATCTTAATCTTTCCAGTACTTTTTAGGGTCGGTATACTACAGAGGAAATGGTTTTCTTTTTTAACACAGAGCTCTCTGCTGACATCATGACCACAGTGCTCTCTGCTGACATCTCTGTCCATTTTAGGTACTGTCCAGAGGAGCATATGTTTGCTATGGGGATTTTCTCCTACTCTGGATAGTTCTTAAAATGGACAGAGATGTCAGCAGAGAGCACATTACATAGCAGGAAACAGATATTTAAAGCTGCTGGTGCCTCTGGAGTCCCACGGACATCAAGGTGTAGAGTCCTCCAGAGTCTTGCAACTCTCCAAGGTTCCTCCTTCTGTCTTCTACATCTGGATGGTCCAGATGAATGTAGTAGTGGATGGTTGGTGGACGGCCACCTTGTTCCAATAAGGTTGCAACGTCAGCAAGGCGGTGGTGGAATCATGTTTTGGGCTAGAAAAATGGGAAGAGAGCTGGTCGGCCCCTTTAGGGTCCCCAAAGGTGTAGAGATTACCTCTGCAAAGTACACTGCTCAAAAAAAATAAAGGGAACACAAACAACACAATGTAATCATACTGTCAACTCAGGCAGCAAGACTGGTTGACAATTTCACATGCTGTTCTGCAAATGGAACAGATAGCAGGTGGAAATTATAGGCAATTAGCAAGACCCCCCCCCCCCCCCAATAAAGGAGTGGTCTTGCAGGTGGTGACCACAGAACACTTCTCAGTTCCTATTCTTCCTGGCTGATTTTTTGGTCACTTTTGAATGCTGGCAGTGTTTTCACTCAAGGGGTAGCATGAGACGGAGTCTACAACCCACACAAGTGGCCCAGTTAGTGCAGCTCATCCAGGATGGCACATCAATGAGAGCTCTGGCATGACGTTTTGCTGTGTCTGTCAGCGTAGTGTCCAGAGCATAGAGGCACCACCAGGAGACAGGCCAGTACATCAGGAGATGTGGAGGAGGCTGTAGGAGGGCAACAACACAGCAGGACCGCTACCTCTGCCTTTGTGCAAGGAGGAGCACTGCCAGAGCCCTGCAAAATGACCTCCAGCAGGCCACAAATGTGCATGTGTCCATTCAAACGGTCAGAAACAGACTCCATGAGGGTGGTATGAGGGCCTGACGTCCACAGGTGGTGGTTGTGCTTAGAGCCCAACACCGTGCAGGGTGTTTGGCATTTGCCAGAGAACACTAAGATTGTCAAATTTGCCACTGGCACCCTGTGCTCTGTGCCCTGTTCACAGATGAAAGCAGGTTCACACTGAGCACATGTGACAGACATGAGTCTGGAGACGCCGTAGAGAATGTTCTGCTGCCTGCAACTTCCTCCAGCATGACCGGTTTGGTGGTGGGTGTCACGATGCCGGCTGGCAGGTAGTGGATCCTCTGTGCCAGAGAGGGATTGGCGAGGACCGCGCTAGTGGACCGGTTCTAAGTCACTACTGGTTTTCACCAGAGCCCGCCGCAAAGCGGGATGGTCTTACTGCGGCGGTAGTGACCAGGTCGTATCCACTAGCAACGGCTCACCTCTCTGACTGCTGATGATAGGCGAGGTACAAGGGAGTAGACAGAAGCAAGGTCGGACGTAGCAGAAGGTCGGGGGCAGGCGGCAAGGTTCGTAGTCAGGGTGATAACAGAAGTTCTGGTACACAGGCTTTAGACACACAAAACGCTTTCACTAGGCACAAGGGCAACAAGATCCGGCAAGGGAGTGCATGGGAGGAGGTTAGATATAGTCAGGGACCAGGTGGAAGCCAATTAAGCAAATTGGGCCAGGCACCAATCATTGGTGCACTGGCCCTTTAAGTCTCAGGGAGCTGGCGCGCGCGCGCCCTAGAGAGCGGAGCCGCGCGCGCCAGCACATGACAGCAGGGGACGGGAACGGGTAAGTGACCTGGGACGCGATTCGCGAGCGGGCGCGTCCCGCTGTGCGAATCGCGTCCCCAACGGCCATGACAGTGCAGCGCTCCCGGTCAGCGGGACTGACCGGGGAGCTGCAGGGAGAAAGACGCCGTGAGCGCTCCGGGGAGGAGCGGGGACCCGGAGCGCTAGGCGTAACAGTACCCCCCCCCCCTTAGGTCTCCCCTTTTTTTTGTCCGGTGACTGCCTCCCCTGGGATGAGGACACCGGGAAGGAATGGATGGTTTCCTCAATGGCAGGCAGTACAGCAGGAGTAGGAATGGGGAGGGAGGGCAGAGGGTGAAGCTTGGCACGGGGCAGGGAGACACAAGGACGGGAGCCATGAGGGGACACAGAGGCTTGCCTGAAGGGACTGGGAGGGGGGGAGAGGCATTTTCTGTGGCAGGCAGAGTCCCTAACGACTTTAGGGGGACCGGATACAGGAGGAACCACAGGGTCACGGCAGGGAGTACTGGGAACTGGTTTAAGGCAGTCCTTGGAACAAGAGGGACCCCAACTCTTGATCCCCCCAGTGGACCAGTCCAGGGTTGGGGAATGGTGTAGAAGCCAGGGTAGTCCAAGGAGAACTTCGGAAGTGCAATTGGGAAGGACAAAAAATTCAATTTTCTCGTGATGAGGTCCGATGCACATTAGGAGGGGCTCCGTGCGGTAACGCACGGTGCAATCCAACCTGGCTCCGTTGACCGCGGAAATGTGGAGTGGCTTGACAAGACGGGTCACCGGAATGCGGAATTTATTCACCAAGGACTCTCGAATAAAATTCCCAGAAGCACCAGAGTCCAGGCAGGCCACGGCTGAGAGGGAAGAGCTGGCTGAAGTAGAAATCCGTACAGGCACCGTGAGACGTGGAGAAGCCGACTTAGCATCCAGAGACGCCACACCCACGAGAGCTGGGTGCGAGCGTGCGTTTCCCAGACGTGGAGGACGGATAGGGCAATCCACCAAAAAATGTTCGGTACTGGCACAGTACAGACAAAGATTCTCTTCCTTACGGCGATTCCTCTCTTCCAGGGTCAGGCGAGACCGATCCACTTGCATGGCTTCCTCGGCGGGAGGCCTAGGTGCAGATTGCAGTGGAGACTGTGGGAGAGGTGTCCAGAGATCTAAGTCTTTTTCCTGGCGGAGCTCTTGATGTCTCTCAGAAAAACGCATGTCAATGCGAGTGGCTAGATGAATGAGTTCATGTAGATTAGCAGGAGTTTCTCGTGCGGCCAGAACATCTTTAATGTTGCTGGATAGGCCTTTTTTAAAGGTCGCGCAGAGGGCCTCATTATTCCAGGAAAGTTCAGAAGCAAGAGTACGGAATTGTATGGCGTACTCGCCAACGGAAGAATTACCCTGGACCAGGTTCAGCAGGGCAGTCTCAGCAGAAGAGGCTCGGGCAGGTTCCTCAAAGACACTTCGAATTTCCGAGAAGAAGGAGTGTACAGAGGCAGTGACGGGGTCATTGCGGTCCCAGAGCGGTGTGGCCCATGACAGAGCTTTTCCAGACAGAAGGCTGACTACGAAAGCCACCTTAGACCTTTCAGTAGGAAACTGGTCCGACATCATCTCCATGTGCAGGGAACATTGCGAAAGAAAGCCACGGCAAAACTTAGAGTCCCCATTAAATTTGTCCGGCAAGGACAGGCGGAGGCTAGGAGTGGCCACTCGCTGCGGAAGGGGTGCAGGAGCTGGCGGAGGAGATGATTGCTGCTGCAGTTGCGACTGAAGTTGGTGCACAATGGTGGACATTTCCGACAGCTGGTGGGTTAGATGGGCGATCTGTCGGGATTGCTGGGCGACAACCGTGGTGAGATCAGAGATGGAATGCAGGGGAACCTCAGCGGGATCCATGGCCGGATCTACTGTCACGATGCCGGCTGGCAGGTAGTGGATCCTCTGTGCCAGAGAGGGATTGGCGAGGACCGCGCTAGTGGACCGGTTCTAAGTCACTACTGGTTTTCACCAGAGCCCGCCGCAAAGCGGGATGGTCTTGCTGCGGCGGTAGTGACCAGGTCGTATCCACTAGCAACGGCTCACCTCTCTGACTGCTGATGATAGGCGAGGTACAAGGGAGTAGACAGAAGCAAGGTCGGACGTAGCAGAAGGTCGGGGGCAGGCGGCAAGGTTCGTAGTCAGGGTGATAACAGAAGTTCTGGTACACAGGCTTTAGACACACAAAACGCTTTCACTAGGCACAAGGGCAACAAGATCCGGCAAGGGAGTGCATGGGAGGAGGTTAGATATAGTCAGGGACCAGGTGGAAGCCAATTAAGCAAATTGGGCCAGGCACCAATCATTGGTGCACTGGCCCTTTAAGTCTCAGGGAGCTGGCGCGCGCGCGCCCTAGAGAGCGGAGCCGCGCGCGCCAGCACATGACAGCAGGGGACGGGAACGGGTAAGTGACCTGGGACGCGATTCGCGAGCGGGCGCGTCCCGCTGTGCGAATCGCGTCCCCAACGGCCATGACAGTGCAGCGCTCCCGGTCAGCGGGACTGACCGGGGAGCTGCAGGGAGAAAGACGCCGTGAGCGCTCCGGGGAGGAGCGGGGACCCGGAGCGCTAGGCGTAACAGTGGGTCAGTAATGGTGTGGGGTGGCATTTCTTTGGGGGGCCGCACAGCCCTCCATGTGCTTGCCAGAGGTAGCCTGACTGCCATTAGTTGCCTAGATGAGATCCTCAGACCACTTGTGAGAACATATGCTGGTGCGGTTGGCCCTGGGTTCCTCCTAATGCAAGACGATGCTAGACAATGCAAGACAATGCTAGACCAATGCTAGCAGTTCCTGCAAGAGGAAGGCATTGATAATATGGACTGGCTCGCCCGTTCCCCAGACCTGAATCTGATTGAGCACATCTGGGATATCATGTCTCGCTTTTAGTCCAGGTCTGGGAGGACATCCTTCAGGAGACCATCTGTCACATCATCAGGAGCATGCCCAGGCGTTGTTGGGAGGTCAAACAGGCACGTGGAGGCCACACACACTACTGAGCCTTATTTTGACTTGTTTTAAGGACATTACATCAAAGTTGGATCAGCCTGTAGTGTGGTTTTCCATTTTGATTTTGAGTGTGACTCCATATAGAGACCTCCATGGGTTGATATATTTGATTTCCATTGATAATTTTTGTGTGATTTTGTTGTCAGTACATTCAACCATGTAAAGACAAAAGTATTTTATGCGATTAGTTCATTCATTCAGATCTAGGATGTGTTATCTTAGTGTTCCCTTTATTTTTTTGTGTTATCTTAGTGTTCCCTTAATTTTTTTGAGCAATGTATGTGGAGTTTTTGACTGACCACTTTCTTCCCTGGTACAGAAGGAAGAACTATGCTTTCCGTAATAAAACCATCTTCATGCATGACAATGCACCATCTCATGCTGCAAAGAATACCTCTGCATCAATGGCTGCTATGGGGTTAAAAGGAGAGAAAGTCATGTGTGGCCTCCATCCTCCCCTGACCTCAATCATATTAAGAACCTTTGAAGCATCATCAAGAAAAGGATCTATGAGGGTGGGAATCAGTTTACTAAACAGCAGCTCTGGGAGGCTATTCTGACATCTTGCAAACAAATTCAAGCAGAAACTGTCCAAAAACTCACAAGTTCAATGGATGAAAGACTTGTGAAGCTGCTATCAAATAAAGGGTCCTATGTTAAAATGTAACGTGACCTGTTAAAATGTTTAAAAAGTTAAAATGTTGTTAAAAGTTTGATTGAAATTGCTTTTTATTTCAGTAAATATGCTACAAACACAACAAATGAAAATTTTCAGTTCTTTACAACCTATAAAGTGTTTTGAAACTTACTGGCCCTCATTTCACTGTGCGTAATAATTTGAAACAGTGCATTGTAAGTTCTTTATGTCTAAAAAAATACTGTTATTATTAGCAGGTTTGTTCAATAAAATTTGAATTATACTCTTAATAGTTGATAACATGAGAATTAGGCTGACTGTTATTTACATAAATTATTTAGGTAAATGAGAAAAATATAATTTGCATAATAATTTAGAACAGGGTGTATAGATCACAGGGAAGCATTGAATACTCAGATTTTGTAAAAAGAGATGAAGAAAGTTTTAAAACATGTGAAACAGGGTAAGACTCCAGGACCTGATGGACTCCCTGTACGCTTTTAGGCCCCCACCTTGTCTCCTACTGTAACTCTCTTTAAATGGGCACTGTCATTAAAAATGTTTTAGCTATTGCACTCCTTATGGAAAATACCATATTTATTGGCGTATAACACACATTTTTTAAGCAAAAATATTTAGCTTAAAGTCTATCTGTAGTACCGGCGGCGTCCTGCGCTGTCGCTGTGCACTGACGAGTGAAGTCCTCAACGCAACGTCACTCGTCATTACGCAGCGCACAGCGTCAGCGCAGGACGCCGGGACTTTGGCCCCACAGAAGCCGGTGCAGTTAAATGATTTAAAGTGGCCATTTTAAATCATTGACCCACAGCGTCTTTTGCGGGCATGAATTTATCAGGGTATACATGCACCTACACGCACCCTCATAACAAGGATATTTGGGTAAAAAACACTTTTTTTACCCAAATTTCCTTGGAAAAATGAGGGTGCGCGTTATAGGCCGGTGCGTGGTATACCCCGATAAATATGGTAAAAAATCTTTCTAATGTACATTGTTTAACCCGATAACGACCATGGACGTCTATACTTGTCCAATGGCCATTACCAGGGTATGACGCGGGCTCCCGACTCGAGCCCGCGTCATACCGGCCAGCCCCCAGCTGATTCCTGTAGCTGGGGGCCGGCGTTAATAGCCGACATGCGGCGATCGCCGCGGCCGGCTATTAACCCTTTAGATCACCGCTGTCAAAGTTGACAGCGGCGTCTAAAGGTGCCTGTATACAGTCCCTGGTGGTCCAGTGGGGTGGATCGCTCCCCCGCAGCGCGATCGCGGGGGAGCGATCCACTGCTGAGGTAGCCTGAGGGCTTACCTCTCCTCCTGTGTCGGCTCTGGCTCTCTGAATGATAAAGCCTGGCAGGACCAGGCTTTATCAATCGAGCGCAGAGCACACAGATGAATGGGATTGTATGCAATCCCATTCATCTGTATGAGGAATCAAATGATTCCTCCTAAAAGTCCCCTAAGGGGACTAAAAGTGTAAAAAAAAAAAAGTTTAAAAAAAGTTTAAAAACACACACATTAACCCCTTCTTTATTAAAAGTTAAAATCACCCCCCTTTTCCCAAATTCCATATTAAAAATATGTAACCATAATAAAAATAAACATATGTGGTATCGCCGCGTGCGTAAATGTCTGAACTATAAAAATATATAATTAATTAAACCGCACGGTCAATGGCGTACACGCAAAAAAATTCCAAAGTCCAAAATAGCGTATTTTTGGTCACTTTTCATACCATAAAAAAAAGGAATAAAAAGCGATCAAGAAGTCCAATCAAAATAAAAATGGTACCGATTAAAACTTCAGATCACGGCGCAAAAAATGAGCCCTCAAACCGCCCTGTACGTGGAAAAATAAAAAAGTTATAGGGGTCAGAAAAGGACAATTTTAAATGTATAAATTTTCCTGCATGTAGTTATGATTTTTTCCAGAAGTACGACAAAATCAAACCTATATAAGTAGGGTATCATTTTAACCGTATGGACCTACAGAATAATGATAAGGTGTAATTTTTACCGAAAAATGTACTGCTTAGAAACAGAAGCCCCCAAAATTTACAAAATGGTGTTTTTTCTTCAATTTTGTCGCACAATGATTTTTTTTCCGTTTCGCCATAGATGTTTGTGTAAAATGACTCATGTCATTCCAAAGTAGAATTGGTGGCGCAAAAAATAAGCCCTCATATGGATTTTTAGGTGCAAAATTGAAAGGGTTATGATTTTTAAAAGGTGAGGAGAAAAAAACGAAAGTGTAAAAACAGAAAAATGCTTGGTCCTTAAGGGGTTAACCCCTTAAGGTATGCCCTGATGTCCTGGTGCTTAAAGGGGTATTCCAGGAAAAAACTTTTTTTTTTATATCAACTTACTCCAGAAAGTTAAGCAGATTTGTACATTACTTCTATTAAAAAAATCTTAATCCTTTCAATATTTATCAGCTGCAGAAGTTGAGTTGTTGTTTTCTGTCTGGCAAAAGTGCTCTCTGCTGACATCTCTGTTTGTCTCGGGAACTGCACAGAGTAGAAGAGGTTTGCTATGGGGATTTGCTTCTAAACTGGGCTGTTCCCAAGACACATGTAATCAGAGAGAATTTAGACAGAAAAGAGCAACTCAACTTCATCAGCTAATAAGTAATGAAACGATTAAGATTTTTGTCAGGATTCGGCAGGCTAGAGGTGGATCCTCTGTGTCAGAGAGGGATTGGCGTGGACCGTACCGGTGGACCGGTTCTAAGTTGCTACTGGTATTCACCAGAGCCCGCCGCAAAGCGGGATGGTCTTGCTGCGGCGGTAGCAACCAGGTCGTATCCACCAGTAACGGCTCAACCTCTCTGACTGCTGAGACAGGCGTGGTACAGAAGGACAAGGCAAGAGTAAGGTCGGACAAAGCAGAAGGTCACGGCAGGCAGCAAGGGTCGTAGTCAGGGGCAACAGCAGAAGGCATGGAAACACTGGCTTGTGACATACACAAAACGCTTTCACAGGCACAAGGCAACAAGATCCGGCAATGCTGGGAAGGAGAATTGAGGTTATAAAGGCGTGGAGCAGGTGGGAGCTAATTACATTGATTGGGCAAGGCACCAATTAGTGGTGCACTGGCCCTTTAAATCTTAGAGAGCTGGCGCGCAGATGTGAGGCATCGTTTGCGACAAGAAGGACCCCAATTTTTGATCTCCCCGGTGGTCCAGTCAAAGGTGGGAGAATGACGTTGGAGCCATGGCAGACCGAGGAGGACTTCAGAGGTGCAGTTGGGCAGAACAAAAAATTCTATTTTTCGTGATGCAGTCCAATGCTCATAGGCAGGGGTTCTGTGCGGTACCTGTACGTCCTGAGTCCCGCTAATGGAGTTTAAACCGTTCTCACAAGCGGAGAGCTACGGGCAGTCAGGACCCTCGGCTAATGCTGGGCACCGCCGATCTGGATGATGCCCAGCATTAACTCTTTAGTTGATTGCGGCGTCTAAAGTGGAATTAAAACTATCCCGTCAGCTCAGCAGAGCTGATCGGGACAGAATCGCGATGTCCCGATCAGTTTACTGAGTGACAGGAGGGTCCTCACCTGCCTCCTGATCATCCGATTGGCGATCTATTGCTCCATGCCTGCTCAGGCAGGAGCAGCAGAACGCCGGTAACACTGATCAATGCTATGCTATGGCTTAGCAGTGATCAGTGTATGCAATCACAAGATTGCATGGTATAGCCCCCTGTGGGGGCTGGAAAAAAAAAAGTGAAAAGTGGTAAAAAAAAATCATATGTGGTACCGCCACGTGCGTAGATGTCCGAACTATTAAAATATAAGGTTAGCAAAACTGAACGGTCGATGGCGTACATGTAAAAAATAAAGTCCAAAATTTTGAATTTTTGATAACTTCATATACCATAAAAATATTAATAAAAGTGATCAAAAAGTTCCCTCAAAACCAAAATGGTACTGACAAAAACTACAGACCAAGGCGCAAAAAATGAACCGTCATATAGCCCAATACACGGAAAAATAAAAAAGTTATAAAGGTTAGAATATGACAATTTTAAACAGTGTTACCCAATGCGCTCCGGCAACTTGCGCTGGCCGTGAGTGCATTGCTCCCCTCTCCCCTGCTGTAGGCAGGGCTGGGTTTCGCATTGCGGGACATGCCCACATGCAAATCACAGCCCGTCATTTACCACGATCCCCTGCCGCCTCCTCCACTGTGTCTCAGCTCCAGTGCGCGTGTCCCCATCTCCTAGGGGGCACGCGCCAGAGCTCTGAAATTTTAAAAGGCCAGTATGCCCATAATTATGTGTAACACCTGACACTACTCTATAAGTCCCTGCACCTCCCACACTTCCCTGCTGGATCGTCAGTGCCCATAGCCTGAGATTAAGAGTTCCTACTGTCTGTTGCCTTACCCGTGTATTTGACCCTTCCGCTTTATTTCACTACGCACCTTTGCCACCTGCCCTGACCTTCTGCTAAGTCTTACTACGCCTGTGCCTCATTCTTCTGTACCTCGTCTTGCCCAGTTACCTGTGTGGTCGAGTCGTATCGGGGTAGTGACCTGGGTGTCACCTGCTGCAACAAGCCGATCCTGCATTGCGGCTTCCCCGATGCGGCAAGGATCCATATCCAGTAGCGCTACTACCACTATCGTGAGTGTTACAGCAACATCCAGCCATGGATCCCACTGGGGTTCTGCTGCTGATTAATCTGGATCTCGCCTCTATCGTGGCTCACCAGTCACAGCAGTTGGCCCAGCAGGCACAATAGTTAAACCAATTGTCCGCCATGATGCAACAGTTGCTATCTGCTCAACAGCCACAGCAGCCACAGCCTCCTCCTGCTCCACTGTTGCCTCTCGCTCCTGCAGTCATTTCGGGATCTAAGCTCCACTTGTCTCTTCCTGAGAAGTATGAGGGGGATCCCAAGTCTTGCCGCAGATTCTTGACACAGTGCTCCATGCACATAGAACTAATGGCGGAACAGTTCCCTATGGAACAAGCAAAGGTGACCTTTGTCCTCAGTCTCTTAGCAGGAAGGGCGCTGGCCTGGGCAACCCTGCTATGGGATTGCAGTGATCCACTCACTACTAATCTCCAGGCTTTTCTGTCAGAATTCCGAGTTGTCTTTGAAGAACCTGCACTAGCTTCCTCCGCTGAGACGGCTTTGCTGAGTCTTTCTCAGGGCAACTCTTCTGTGGGTGAGTATGCCATCCGCTTCCGTACCCTGGCATCGGAGTTATGCTGGAACAATGAAGCTCTTTGCTCCACCTTCAAGAGAGGACTTTCTAGCCATATCAAGGATGTCCTTGCCGCCCGGGAATTGCCCACCACCCTGAATAAACTCATACAGTTGGCGTCTCGGATTGATATTCGTTTCTCTGAACGATGTGAGGAACTACGTCAAGAAAGGGAGTCTGCTTTCCTCACTGCTTTTGTTGCTTTCCTCACCTGGCACCCGTCTTCCAGCAACCACCACAACCTTCTACGTTGCCTCCCGCTTGTGGATCGTTCTCGTCTGACCCTGCAGGAAAGAACCCACCGACTAGCTGAGAATCTTTGCCTTTACTGCGCCAGTGCAAATAATTTCCTCAGAGATTGTCCTCTGCATCCACAGTCACAGGGAAACGCTCGCATCTAAGGTTTGTAGGAGAGGCATCCCTAGGTGTGAATGCCTTCTCTCCACGCTTAAATTTGGCGGCCCAGCTTTCTCTGCCCTCCAAAGAGACTATTTCCGTTCTTGCCTTCCTGGACTTTGGTTCCGCAGGAAACTTTATCGATACCTCCTTAGTACATAGGTATTGTCTGCCAGTATCCCTTCTTCTGAAGCCTTTGTACATCTCATCGGTCAACGGAGAAAATATGGACTGTACTATCTCATTCCGCTCAGAACCCTTTTCTATGCAGGTTGGAGTTCTGCATAAGGATAAATTGTCCTTCTATGTACTTCCTCATTGTACCTCCACTCTTCTCCTTGGCCTTCATTGGTTATAACTACATGCCCCACATCTTGATTGGAAGACTGGAGAAGTACTTTGTTGGGGAACCTACTGCTATAACAACTGTATTCATACTCTTCCGTCCAAGTTGGTGTCTCCTTCCACTCCCCTGCCCGGTCTGCCAATGTTCCTTCAGGACTTTGCTGACGTCTTCAATGAGAAACAAGCTGAAGTTTTACCACCACATTGTCCCTACGAATGCCCTATCAACTTATTGCCCGAGACCACACCACCTCAGGGCAGGATTTACCCTTTGTCTGTTCCCGAAACCCAGGCCTTGTCTAATTACATCCAAGAAAATCTACAGAAAGGATTTATCAGAAAGTAATTTTCCCCTGCCGGAGCAGGATTTTTCTTTGTGGAAAAAAAGGACGGATCTTTGCGACCTTGCATCGACTACCGTGGCTTGAACAAGATTACTGCCACTTCCTTTGAACTTGGAATTATTTGATCGTCTGCGTGGAGCGAGGATATTCTCCAAACTTGACCTTTGTGGGGCCTATAATTTGATTCGAATACGAGGAGACGAATGGAAGACTGGTTTTAACACTCGTGATGGGCATTTCGAGTATCTTATGATGCCATTTGGACTTTGTAATGCTCCAGCAGTCTTCCATGAGTTTGTCAATTATATTTTTCGTGATATTTTATACTCCTGTGTCGTTGTCTACTTGGATGACATTCTCATTGACTCACCTAATGTTCAGACTCATTGCTCCCACCTCCACCAAGTTTTACAACGTCTCTGAGACAATCATCTCTATGCTAAAATGGAAAAGTGTGCTTTTGAGAAAACCATACCTTCAATACCTGGGGTATATCGTCACCAGTCAAGGTCTTCAAATGGACCCTAACAAGTTGTACGCTGCACTGGACTGGCCTCGTCCATCTGGCCTGAAAGCTATTCAGCACTTTCTCGGCTTTGCCAATTACTATTGGAAATTCCTCATTACTGCACCTTGGTAGCCCCCATCATTTCTCTCACCAAGAAGACTGCTAATCTAAAGGTCTGCACTCCAGAGGCTGAAGAAGCTTTCAAACTGTTAAAATCTGCCTTCGCTTCTGCTCCGGTTTTGTCAAGACCCAATCCAAGCAAGCCATTTCTTTTGGAAGTTGATGCTTCTTCTGTTGGAGCAGGTGCAATTTTAACACAAAAGTCCTCTAATGGAAAAATTGTAACCTGCGTTTTTTTCTCTAAGACTTTACCGTAGAGAAAATTTATACCATTGGAGATCATGAGCTCTTGGCAATAAAGCTGGCTTTGGAAGAATGGCATGCTCTCTTGTGGAGGGCTTGGTACATCCGGTTACTATTTATTCTGATCACAAAAACTTGCTCTATCTTCAGACTGCCCATCATCTCAACCCTAGGCAGGCTCGTTGGTCTCTGTTATTCTCCAGATTTGACTTCTTCATCCACTTCCGTCCATCAGAGAAGAATTTATGAGCTGACGCTCTATCCAGATTCTCTGATGTTCAAGACCAGGAATCCCATCCTCAACATATTATTCCTTCTGAACGTCTCCTCTCTGCAGCACCAGCAAGTCTTCAACACCTGCCTCCTGGAAAGACTTACATATCTCCCCGTTTAAGACTCCGAGTCTTGAAATGGGGCCATTCCTCTCTTCTGGCGGGTCATTCTGGAACTCGTAAGTCCCTACAGCTCATTTCCAGACAATATTGGTGGCCTAGTTTAAAACAGGATGTTGTCGATTTTAACCTTTACTGTTCGGTCTGTGCTCGGGACAAGACCCCTCGTTCCAAACCTGCAGGTCTTCTACAGCCTTTGCCTGTCCCAGAACTCCCCTGGACCGATATTGCTATGGACTTCATCACTGATCTTCCACTTTCCAGTGGCAATACAGTTGTCTGGGTGGTAGTGGACAGATTCTCTAAAATGGCTCATTTTGTGCCGCTGCCTGGACTTCCATCTGCACCACAGCTTGCTAAACTTTTCCTTTGCCACATCTTCTATTTACATGGTTTGCCTTCACATATTGTACCCGACCGTGGAGTCCAGTTAGTCTTTAAATTCTGTCAGGCTCTCTGCTCACGTCTCCACATCAAGCTGGATTTTTCCTCAGCCTACCACACTCAATCCAATAGACAGGTTGAGAGGGTGAATCAAGTCTTGGGAGACTATCTTCATTTCTGCTCATCAAGACAACTGGGTCGATTTTCTTCCTTGGGCAGAGTTCTCATACAACCATAAGGATTCTGAATCCACTGGAACTTTGCCTTGATTCGTAGTTTATGGACTTTATCCTCCTCTTCCCTTGTCCTCTTCTTCCGGAGTTCCTGCGGTTGACGAGCAAGTGCAGAATTGTATACGTAACAGATGTGGTAGGGAGAATGCTGGACCCTACCATATGTTATGGGGGTGTACAGCAATACATAAATATTGGCAAGAGGTATATGAAAAAATACAACTAATGACGGAATTTTCCCTGTTAGTGGCAATTTTGGGGGATGACTCTGGAATGAAAACTAATAAGAATATAAGAGTAAGATATTTAAGAATGCTTTTTTATGCAAGATTAATGTTAATCAGGTGGGGATAGGTAGAGAGGCAAATTTTGCCTTTTTTTTTTTTTTCTTAAATTGGGTTGAGAATTCTTGGGATCTTGTACTCCTGGCTCGTTGCTCCCCTTTGGTTTGTGGGGAGGGGATGGGATGGGAGGGGGAAAAAGGGATGCAACATGGTTTTAAAAAGAGGGGGTATTATTTGATGTGATGTGTTTACCAATTCTTAAATTGATATGTAATGTAAACTCCCTTTTATCTTACACCTGTGACTATATATAACTGTGTTTTGGGTTCTGTTATCCCCAAGTATACAACGTCCTCCATGTCAGACTATGCGGACCAATGTACATATTGTGCTATTTTTTTTTATTTAAGTACTTATTTAGATTTTGCAATTTAAGATATTTAAGAATGGTGAAACAACAAAGAAACAACAGTCTCCATAGGTCTCAATATCACAACTTACACAGGGATGTAAAGTAGGATTAAACAGATGCAGTCAGCTTATAAAGGCCTACTCCAAGGCCCAACACAGACAGGAAAAAACTGATACTCACAAATGCTCACATCCCCGCAACCCCAAACCCGCTCCCCCCCCGCTCAGCTGACACATCCAGTAAGAGCCAGGGGTCCAGACCTTAAAAAATGTCTTAGGGCACTTGCAACTCACATACAGTGCCTGGTATAATGGGACATATTTATTAATTAGACTAAGCCACCTAGACAAGGGGGGAGAGGAGGTATCCTTCCAGGCCATCACCACAATCTTCTGTGCACAAAAAAGAAGAAAAGGGATCCGTAGGCACCTATGAGAACTAGAAACTACCCCATTAATAACACCTAACAGGCACACCAAAGACAAGAGTATAAACAGGTCCAAGTTGTCAACCAAAAACCCCATCGCACATATTGTGCTATGTATTCCTTGAACAGCTGTCTGAGGGGGCATATCACTGTGCAACATGTGAGCTTGTTGTGCGCTTGGAAGCCCAGATTATGGATCTAGACAAACACCTTGCAACACTGAGAAGTAGGGATAGCATGGAGAGGAGTCTGCTGCTCACTAAGCCAGCAGTCTCCGGGGGAGGGAGAAGGGGAAGCAGGATAGTTGGATGGAGGTGCAGGAGAGAAGTAGGTAGATTTGTGACAGTTAGAAGGCGAGGCACACCCCAACTAGTTTGCCCCATTGGCAGATGAGGGGGATGTAGGTTCAGAGCTAGCAGTAATGCAAAAAGACATGGCCTCTGACAGCCAGGGGGTGTCTGCTCCAGTAACGAGGGAAAAAGGAGTGCAGGACAGACAGGTGCTGATAGTGGGGGACTTAATTATTAGGGCACAGACAGAACATCTGCCCCAAGACCGGGATCATCTAACAAGTGTGTTGTCTTCCTGGCAATCGAGTTCAGCATATAATTGATTAAGTGAACAAATTACTGCGAGGGGCTGGTGAAGATCCAGCAGTCATGGTGCACATTGGCACCAATGATAAAGTTAGAGGTAGGTGAAGTGTTCTTAGAAATGATGTCAGGGACCTAGGCAGCAAGCTGAAGGCAAGGACCTCCAATGTAAATATTCTCTGGTGTGGCACGTGGTACAGGTAATATTTCAGAGAGGCAGCCCTATTAAGGAGCTAAACAGATGGCTCAGAAACTGGTGTAGAAAGGAGGGATTTAGGTTCATGGAAAACTTGGCTGACTTTGCTTTCTGATACAGGCTCTATGGTAGGGACTGGCTGCAACTCAATTGGGAGGGTGCAGCTGTGCTTGGGGAGAAGATTGCCAGAAGGGTGGAGGTGTGTTTAAACTAGGGACATGGGGGGGAGGAGGGAAACTAAAATACAGAAGGGAAATATATTGTAGATAGAGAACTGGACATCGGTAATAAACCTAAGGGTGGAGCAGAGGGAGGGGTTACAACAGTCATTAGTGATAAGAGGAAGGAAACAGGAATAAAAACATTAAGTGCATGCATACTAATGCCAGAAGCCTCAATAATAAGATTGAGGAATGTCAGGGGTTTTCTTCCAGTCAATGAATCACAGGGCCTGATAATCAAATTAACATGGCAGCCATGTTGTTGTACTATGTATTATGTCTTTACATCTAAAATAATCAATTGAATGGGCACTGTCATTAAAATACATTTTTGGAAATGTTATTCCTCTAGTCATTTTAATAAACTTTCTAATGTATTTCTTTATAACCAAAAATAATAATAATTATATATTTTTTTCAGCCGTGAAGTTCCAGCCACTAGGGGTCTCCCTTGTGGTCCTGCCTGTATTCAATGTCTCCTTGCACTGATTGTTTGGTCTCCTGCCGGCCTAGTTTCGGCAAACTTTTTCAAAATTACTGTTTTGATTCAACTCGGTTTGATGAAAATAAGCTCCTTAACACGATTATAAAAGCTTAAAAGCTCTAACACTCTGTATAACACTGCTAGGAATGTATTAAAGCAGTTTTAAAGTTTTTGGTAACTAACAGCTTCTTTAAAGCACGCGTGGATTTTTTAAGCTTATTCACACTAAAAGAAAACAGCATCAAGTATCCCTGTTTGTCGGTAGATGCCTGCCGGAGTAGCAACAGCTTTTTAGTCTGTCAAGCGAAGAAGATGGCATGGATTTTTCCAGGCGTTTCAAAAAATGCAGACTGGCATTAGCCAGCGTAAAGCAGGTGGTGGTGAACTGGCATTAGCCGGCGTAAAGCAGGAGGTGGTAGACTGCCATTAGCCAACATACAGCATGAGGTGGCGGACTGGAATTTCTCAGCGTACAGCAGGAAGTGGTAGACTGTCATTAGCTGGTGTACAGCAGGAGGTGGCAGACTGGCATTAGCCAGCCTACAGCAGGAGGTGGGGGAATGGTGTTACCAATAGTGGTCAGCGTACAGCAGGAGATGGTGGACTAGTGTTAGTAGTAGTCAGCGTACAGAAGGGGTGGTGGTAGTAGTGTCTAATCAGTGGCATCTGGCACAGGAGGTTTAAATTCCTCTCTGATCGATGCCTGATTCATTTTAGTAAATGTCAGTTTTTCCACATTGCTGTCTGATAATCTTGTTCACTTTGGGGTGACGATGCCGCCTGCTGCGCTGAACACTCTTTGTGAAGTTACACTAGAGAATGGACAAGACAGAACACCAAGGGCAGAATGGGAAATTTAGGCCAATGGTCTGATCTTGTGGCCCATGGGGTCTGGGCTTATGGTGTCTGTCAGAGAAAGGGCACTGCTGATGTAGGCCTCAACCTGGTTGTTCAGGTGGGAGTTTACACCCTTTGATGACGATTAATGTAAGGGGGGATATCTAATGCAAAAACTTGGTCATCATGTGCTCTAGCGTGAAGATGCTGCTGCCAGTGCTCCTCACTCTTGCAGTGGTAGTGCTTTACATAGGGATTGAAGTGTTGACTTGGAGAGTCGAGACTGGACACCCGTTCGGCAGGTGTTTGGTCCTGGAAAGTCGTGGCAAGCTGGCTTTGTAACTTTGCCTTATACAAAAGTAATTTAGCTTCCTTCTCAGAAGGTAAGCAAAAGAGTATTACTGTCCAGTAGTCATTTCTTTCCTTTAAGCTCACAATATGCCTGTCACTGCGCACACAGAAAAGCATCCAGCTGGCCATCCTCACCAGCTCTTCTGAGGACCTAGCTTGTTCCTCCATTCCATACTGTTAAGGTTGTTCATGGTCCTTGTCCTCATTAGTGTCGCTTTGCAAAGGGTTTTCGTCCCCTATCCCTTCCGAATTCTCCTCCTCGGTTTCCACTTTCTCTAACTCCTCATCCATACTGCTGCCAGACAGATAGGAACTCTTTTCCATCCCTCCTCCTTCAATAATCACAGTCAGTGTTTGCTTTAAAAGGAAGGTCAGTGGCACTACATCACTAATTCTGCTGTTCTCCTTGTTGACAAACCTTAAAGCCTCTTCGAAAGGCCAGAGCACGCAGCAGACATCCCTGATAAGTTGTTAATTCATAAGCTGAATGTGACACTAACTAGAAAAATCGTCCATCTGCAGCATTAGGAAGTCTGTCACCACTTTGTGCTGCTAGTACAAGCAGTCCAAAATGTGTCCAAAATGTTGAGTTCCAGAGTGTTGGAATGTGGCAAATTAGACAGAAAATTTATTGATACAGAACACAGAGGTGCTGGGCCGAAGATCACAGGGCTAAGATGTCTAGGAGTAGAGTACCCCTTCAAAGAGCAGTTAGGGGGCTGAAACTGTATTTCTGTGATTTCATTAAACATCAATTTTACTGGAGGCGTGGCCTGGATGCCGGAGTGAGCGGACGGACTTGCTGAGGGCTCCCGCTGTCCCTGCTCTTTAACCCTGACTTACCTCATCCTGAGTGGCCGGTCATTGTTCGCTGGGTCCCTCTGAAGTGGCGGAACGTCTGGGGCCTGTCCTGGTCCAGTTCCTGGCGGTTGCTGCATCCATGTGAGGCCGGGAAGCCAATGGTTTCGCCGAGCGGCTCTGGTGCTCCTGCTGGCGGTGAAGAGCCTCCCTCCTGGTCCAGAATGTCCTCTGCCGGTGGTGGGTGAACTCCTCCGGTGCCGGGCTCCTTCCTTTCTCGGGCCTCTTAGCTGGGGAGCGCCATAGCGGGACTTCGTGGGCGTGGCTTATCTCCTGGGTCTGGTTGCCATGGAGACTCCCGCTGTGTGTGCGGTCTGCGGGCGCTGTGTGATCCTCTGCATCTCCCTGTACCCTCTGGCTGGATCAGCGCTGGTGCCCTGAGGGGCCTGCAGGTGCCCGGCATATCTACATTTGGGCCTCTTGCTCTGCTGCCTGCTGTGCTGCTGCTCCAGACCGTGAGTACTCTGGTGAAGACTATATTGCCATGCTGGGACTTTTTGTGTTGTGCAGGCTCTGTGGATCTCTCCGCTGTGCAGTTGTCCTCTTTGCTCCATAACTGGGTTGCTAGTGACTTTCTACCTGCTCTTGCTGTGTCCCTGGCTGCTATGGGGGGCCCTAGAAGTCATAAGAAGAACAAGAAGTCCAAGTTACCTGTTGAGGCCTCTAGGCCGACCTCTGATGAGGAGGCCTCCTCTGATGATGGGTCCTCCTACTCTGTTGGCACTTCTCATGGGAATCCTTGTGCTCAGACCCCGCTTGCTTCCAGAGTCTCGGAGTGGGTGGTGAAAGCGCTGAGTTGGTTCTCCAGGGAACTGGCCTGTACTCGGGGGAAGCCTGGTGACCCGCGGTACTCGACACTTGAAGAGTCCACTACTCCACAGCAGCAGCTGTCCCCTGTATGGCCTGTCTATGATGCTGCACTACTGGATATGCGATTTACTGAACCTATGGCTACCTTTACCTCCTGTCAATCTATTATGGTGACCAAAGTCGATGAACTGCACCAAGAATTTGTTATCCTGCGCCATGAGACCCAGAAAATCCGAGAGCGCACTTAGGAGGTGGAGTGTTGGGTCTCTGCGGTGGAGGACACCCTGACTCCCTTGCCAGAACATGTGGACTCTCTGCAGAGGTAGGTCACCGGGGTCCTGAATCGCATGGATAACATGGAGAACCGCCTGAGGCGCAATAACATCCGGCTGGTGGGCCTTCCTGAGAAGGTTGAAGGGACTGATCCTGTGTAATTCCTAGAAAAGTGGTTGAAGGAGATCCTCCCCTTGGACACCTTCTCTCCGTATTTCTCGGTTGAGCGTGCTCATCGTAATCCGGCACGGCCTCCTCCTCCAGGTGGCCCTCCTCGCCCCTTCCTGGCCAAGCTGTTGCACTTCAGAAACAGGGATGCTATTCTCAGGGCTGTGCGTCTTAAGGGAGAGGTCCACTGTGGTGGCAGTAGAGTTTCCTTCTATCCGGACTTTTCAGTGGAGCTTCGCAAGCTTTTTACGGAGTTTACGGAGGTTCGGGCGAAGCTACGTGCCAAGGGCTACCGATACTCAATGTTGGACCCAGCCCGCTTGAGAGTTGTTGATGGAGCGACGGGCAAGTTCTTCACTTCCCCGACAGAGGCACTCCACTGGGTGGATGCGGCCCCTCCGGCACAGCCTCCGGATTGACTTTTCCTGATCACTCCTGCTGGAGACTGTTCACCAGACTTGTCTTTAGTTAGGTGGTAGGGAGGTAGGTTTATCATCCCTTAGGTTTCCTGGGGGTAGTTATTTAGGTAATGGCCATCTCTAGTTTATGGTGGGGTGGCCCTGAAGTGTCATGGACTGTCCTACTCATCACTCCTCCAGCCCTGTTCTTGGGTTTAGTTGTGGGAAGGGAGTTAGATCACTAGGGATCCCATAGGTTCCGGCTCCCCCTGAGGTTTCCATGGGTTATACTTAGCTACCGGACGATTTAATGTGGGTGGGGTGGCGGGGGCGCTCTGTTAGAGTAGTCTACCAGTTGCTTGGTGTTTAGCGGACGCTCCGCAATAGTTGTAGTTTTGGGTATAGGTCTGCACTGTGTTAGGGGATAGTAGTTGCTATGTCCCGTTTAGTGTTAGACAGGGAATTCATGGGATGGTTTTGTTTATGTGTTGTTTATGTGTTGTTTATGTGTTTGTGCCCTGTTTGTCTTTTTGTGGTATGTGTGTGGTGTGTGTGATCCTGGTGCTCCGTCCTTCCTCCTCTGGGCCTTTCATTGCCTCCTACTGCTCCTATCTTTGCTCGTTACTATTGATGGGTACCTTGAAAGTTATTAGCTGGAACATCCGAGGGCTTAATTCCGAAAAGACAGTCACCTCATATTATTTGCTTACAGGAGACTCACATCACGGGACAGAAGATACTTGCTCTGAAGAGGGCATGGATAGCACAGGGATATCATGCTTCCTATTCCAGTTATGCCAAGGGTGTTTCGGTCTTAGTTACGAAGTCCCTGCCATTAGTGGTTTCCCAGGTAGCCTGTGGTCACTTTGGGAGGTTTGTCATTTTGCACTGTTCTCTGGGCTCTTTCTCGTTTGTCCTTGTCTCTGTCTATGTCCCTCCTCCATTTCAGGTCTCTGTCCTGGAGTCCATTGCTAACAAACTCTTGTCTTTTCCCTCTGATCCTGTTTTACTTGTAGGAAACTTCAATGTAGTTCCTGATCCTCAGCTCGATCGCACCACTGCTGCTGACCCTGGCTCCCTTCATTTCAATACCTGGTGCTCGGTGTTGGGCCTGACTGACCTTTGGAGATGGAAATATCCCACAGCATCTGCTTTCTCCTTCTACTCTGCTGCTCACAGATACTTCTCTCATATAGACCTTGCACTGGCGTCTGAGGATCTCCTTCAAGCGGTCTTGGTAGTTCTCACGTTAGGTCCTAGCCCCCCCTCCCATATTTGGCGCATGCACCCTGTTGGCTTCAGTCAGAGGCGGTAGTACAGGCCTTGGGGGCTGCGCTTTCTGAGCACTGGGAGCATAATGCTCTGATCCTCTAATTCAGTGGGACGCCTACAAGGCTACAATTAGGTGTGGCGGGTCAGAAGAAGGTTAGGTTGGCCATGGAGACTAAATTGTTGCACAAAGTTAGTGCTTTGGAGGCAGCTTACATTAGAGATCCTACCCCTGACGGTGAATGGGCATGGGCGAAGGCGCAGAGGGCTCTACTGCTTGTCCAGAAAGATAGGGTTCAGTTGAGGTTAGCTGATAGGGAAGCGGCGCTCTTTGCATTTGGTGATAAGAATGGGAAACTTTTAGCATATTTGGCTAGAAGTAGTTGCCCTGCAGCGTCTATTCCCTGTATTAAAGGGGGTGATGGCTCCATGTTGTCTGATCCCCAGCTAATTAACTCAGTCTTCAGGGATTTCTACTCATTTCTTTATTCTGTCACTTCTATACCCTGTCAGGGGGAACTTCTGTTTTTTCTAAAGGATTTGTCACTTCCAAGGCTTACCCGTGCTCAGGCAGAGGCATTAGATGCCCCTTTTACTCTAGAGGAGGTGACACAGGCTATTAAAGATCTTCCCCCTGGGAAGACGCCGGGATTAGACGGGTTGGTTGGTGATTGGTACGAGGAGCGTTTGGCTCCTGTACTCCTTAACTTGTTTAGATCGATGGCTGATGCTGACTCTCTTCCGGATTCTATGAGGGAAGCATTGGTAGTGGTACTGCCCAAGCCTGGGAAGGAGCTGTTGTTACCTGATTCTTACAGACCTATCTCCCTATTGAATGTCGATATTAAGATCTTTGCTAAAATATTGGCTACACGCCTATATGGGGTGATTAGCTCTATCGTTCATCCTGACCAAACCGGGTTCATGCCAGACAGGGCCACTGATGTTAACGTGAAGCGCCTACAGCTTAATATTGCGACGGTGGGGAAAGGCTTTCCTTCTGGGGTGGTGGTTAGTTTAGATATGTATAAAGCCTTTGATTCTGTACTGTGGCCGTATCTCTGGGAGGTGTTGGGCAAGTTTGGGTTTGGCCCTAAGATTTGTGCCTGGGTTCGCTTGTTGTATGATTGCCCCAGGGCTCGAATTCGTACTAATCTCGATGTTTCTGCTACCTTTTTCTTGGGCAGGGGGACAAGGCAGGCCTCTATCCCCTTTCCTTTTTGCGCTGGCGATTGAGCCCTTGGCAGCAGCCATACGCAGAGATACCACTATCTGTGGCATTCCCAGGGGGTCCATTGTGGAGAAGGTTTCTCTCTATGCAGATGACACTCTGGTATATTTGGCAGATGCAGGGAGTTCCCTTGTCTCTTTGATTGAGTTACTAGATAGGTTTAGCTTTATCTCAGGTCTGCGGGTCAATTGGGGTAAGTCGTCTCTCATGGCTTTCTCGCCTGCCGTTTCACTTCCCTCTTCCCTCCCAGCCAGGGTGCAGGTGGTTTCCCGATTTAAGTATCTTGGGGTAGAGGTTACTGCATCTTTGGCAGATTATATGTCCCTGAATTTAGATCCGCTTTTGGCTTCCATGGTAGATAGGTTGCAGGCCTGGTCCTCCCTCCCTCTCTCCCTAGCTGGACGGATTAATATTTTTAAAATTATTTATCTGCTTAAATTCCTTTATCTTTTCCACTTGCCTCCTGTGGTCCCCCCAAGAAATATTTTAATAGTCTATGTGGTGCTCTGGGATCCTTATATTGGTAGGGAAAGTCTCCCAGACTCGGTCGGGCTCTTCTTCAGGCCGCTAAAAAGCACGGTGGTTTAGCTGCTCCCGATGTATATAACTATTTTCTTGCCTCTCAGTTTCTTGGGGAAAATATGGTGGATCTCTGTCTCCTTACTGTCTTGGACCCTGTTTGAAATGTATATATCCTCTTGACCTTTGATTATTTTCCTTTGGTTGAATACCCCACTGTCCTGTTTTATCTTGCCTCCATTTGGTTATCTCCCTGTTGTTGGTTACTTAACATATCCCTAGGCCCCTAGCTGTGAGGAGCCTCAAGACAGCTAGTTTGCTGATTTGGTTAATCGTGCATATCCTGCCAGTTTGGTGCCAACTGGAACAAAAGGTTTACATTTTACATATAGTGAAATATGTCCCAGTGTAGAAATATGTTTTTCAGGGCTCCCCTTAGTAGCCATAGTTATATATCCCCCAGAATCATGATCCCCGAATAATAGGCTGTATGTAGAACCCAAACATGACCCCATTGTACCCATAGATTAAGCTGTATGTATCCCTAAGCTGTAGGTATCCTATACCTATGTATAACCCCTTCATGTATCCTATCAAAATGTGTGTTATATGTGCGATATGTCACCATATCAATAAGTGTACTGCCATCTAGGTCACATCTGTTGTGTACGATGGGAGTTATGATTTATGGACTATCAATCTGTGTTTGAGAGGAGGTTGGGACATTTGGGAGGTGGGATGATGTGGGCTGATCTAAGAAGACACTGGAGACCTCCCTTCTAACCCAACCCTCTGCTGCACCCATAAAAGTGGTGGTCCAACACAAGCTAGTTGTTACAAGTTTGGGGTCCATTCTGAATGGACTTGTGCCGCTATTTTCTTCCTTGGCCCCAGGACGGATTAGGACTTTACTCAACGACGTTAAGTATGGAACTCTTCTGATTTTTATTCCCCTTTTATTTTGTATAACTGCTTTGCACATTTCGTATGTCTGTTTCTTTAACTCCTTTTTGTAATTAAGTACTGTACCTTTTATGTACATTAAAGCCATAACTTTAATGCGTAGCCTTGTATGCTCTAACGAACCTATAGCCCTATAGCTTATATAGTTGTATTAGTGTTGCTCGTGCAGTTACCATAGTTTTGGTGTCAAAGTGCAGAGTGCAAGAATCTGTGTATAAACTGAGGCGTTCTATTGGCCTACTGATAGATGGTGGCAGCGTATTGGTGTGTGGGCATGTGGACTGGTTTTGGGGTATGTGTACCTCATTTTTAGGGCCTATTGTGGTAGGTGTGTGTGAAAGTGAGCGTGGAAGCAGAGTACCCCTATACCTTCCCAGCCGAGGTCATGTGTGCAGGAAAGACACGGGGACCTACAAACAATGTGTATTTAAGTTGTGTCACTGGCTCAAGGGAGCCGAGAGTGAACGTGCCACTGTGGCAGCTTAGAGTTAGAATATTAGAGTAAATATTCTCCTGGTTTTGTGGTTCTTTTGTCCGCTCACTCTTCTCTGAGAGGCGTGGCCGTGTCCGTACGCCAGGTCGTGAGGGCTGTACGTCACATATAGCTAAGGTGTGGTCCGTGGTGTCGGGCAGGTTTCCACAACCGCTGGTCTCTCCTAGGGCACCCTTGTGGGGGAATGTACATTTACCTCACCTACATCGGTTACAGGAGGCTGGTTTCTGGGGTTCTCATGGAGTCAAATTTGTGATTCATTTGTTCCGGGAGGATCAGGTTTTCCTATCCTTTATGGAGATGAAGGACAGATATGATATTCCTGACAGTGCCTTTTATAGGTACCTTCTGCTGCGGCATGCGGTTCAGTTTGGCCCCCTGACGTTTACCACTGTGTTTTCTGATGTAGAGATTCTCCTGGGCACCACGGATCTTACTAAACCTCTCACCCTAAGGAGAGTCCTATGCTCTCCTTCAGACACTGGGGCTTAGCCCGTTTTCGCAAGCCTATCATAAGTGGGTGGCTGATATTCCTGATTTGTGTGCCAGTGGAAGGAAGTGAAGGGCTCCTATTATTCTACGGTGGTTAGTAGTAGAGACATGTTGATTCAGTCAAGGTATGTTTTGAGGTTATACTATACTCCTGTTGAACTGAAACGTATAGCGGTGTCCTCGTTGGAGATATGGGTAAAACCGAGTGTTCAGGCGCGTGCCGCAGAATTAATCAAGCATCCATTCAGGATAAAAAATGATTTATTTTGCCAAGTCAAATGGTTCATTGAGAAAGAGGCAGATGCCTCGAAACGCGTCTGATTTGGCAAAATAAAGAAGTTTTATCCTGAATGGATGCTTGATTAATTCTGTGGCACTCGCCTGAACACCCGTTTTTTTCCTTTCTTCTACTTGATGCTCGAGACCAGCTGGGTGAACCCAAGCCTGATCTCCAGGAGGCAGCGTCGCTACCTACATCTGTAAAGCGCTTCATGGTGGTTGTGTCTGGCACACAACCCCGCAAGGTGAGCACATATCTATCGGGTGCAACCCTATGTGATTAGCTCTACACCTTTATACATCTACTACCCTTAGAGGAAGCTCTGCTCTATTTTTTTTTGCATTAGGACACTCGTTGGAGATATGTTTCCGCTGTTCTGCGGAGATAGGTACTTTTATGCATGTGGTATGGGGTTGTCCTGTTATAGCCTTTTTTTGTCCCCTCCCCCTTTATCTCGCTGGCTGTATATGGTTAATAAATATGTCCCGTTGTACCAAGCTTTGTATAAGAGTCATAGGTGCCCAAAAAAATTTGATAAGGTGTGGACTCCGTGGCTTTTATTGGATGTGTCGGCTGACCTTTCATCCGGAACTGCTAGGTAATTTATTCATTTATTTTTTAACTATGGTGTTGGCCCGGCAGGGGGGGCGGGCTTGGGGGGGATTCGGAGTCACTGGGATGTATGGTAGTGTGAATGTATGCTTGTCTGTCGGTGTGGGGCTTCTCTGGGCGGTCATGGGAAGGCTCTCTCCCTATGTGTATGATTATCTTTAGTTGTCTTCTCCCTGTAATTGTGATGGAGTTGCCTTGTGGCCCGACAGAGGGAATGGTTGGGTGCTACAGATTATTGTTTGGTTGCATATTTTTTGCCCTAAAATTCAATAAATAAATACTTTAAAAAATAAATAAAAATAAAACATCAATTTTACTGTTTACCTAGGTTGCAAAATGTTATGTGAGATACTGAATATAATAGTGTAAGCATACTTGCCTCCAATTGGTGGGATAACCTGATCCAGGAGCTTCATGCTTGTTCTTTTCCATATCTTCTTTATAATCATCCGCAGTTCTTCATTGCTCTGTTCAAAGTTACCTAAAAGAAATTTGAGCCAAATTAGTCAAATAAATTCACATAACACAACATAGGGAGATTTATGAAAACCTGTGCAGAGGAAGAGTAGTGCAGTTGCCCATTAGCTTGCTCCTTTCATTGTTAAAGAAGCCAGTGAAAATGAAAGAGGCAATCTGACAACGTTACTCTGCACAGGTGTTGATAAATCTCCCCCATATGCTTATTTTTCCTCAGTTCAAATGTGTAAGGCTACAAAATTCTATTCTATCAAACTTTAACCCTAGCTGTTATAATGATTCCCATAAACTGATACACTGCATACCGCAGAAGAGGAAATCCTGCGCCCCTATTTCTCTATAGACTATTCAGAAAAGCAGCAACATGGAGGATGTTATACAGCAGTACTGAGCAGTGTAAGCTATGGATCACTAACTGAGGTGAGATTGTAACACACACACAACAAACTAAAAGCTTCTGCCTGTGTCTGTCTGCCTTTGTCTCTCTCAAGCTACTCCCCTGAATAGACATCTTCTTAGGCAGCTGTATCCGGATACTTTATTGAGCTGATCTGTCTCAAAACAGATTTGAAAAGTTTTTGCTGAGTTAATAATAATTTGAGAGAAAAGAAGCAAAAATACTGTCATGCTGCAGAAGGTCAGCTAGCAGCCTCAAGCATTCCTCAAGCAGGATGAATTTATAAACATGGGGAACAGTGCAAGAGTGGTCATATGTTCTTGGGCGCCAGGAAAAAACAAGTAAGGGGGCAATTATAAAACACTACATATACACCACACAGTCATTGAGAACAGGGCCGGACTGGTAGTGAAAAGCAATTTTTTGTACTAATAAATTCTTAAATTACTAATTTTACACGGTCAACAGCGTAAACTTGTATAAAATGTTTAAAAGTGATCGAAAAGCCAAAATTACACAAGTGGTGCTATTAAAATCTACAGCTTTATAGGTGAGAGGTGAGGAAGATGAAAACTTAAGCCACAAACCAAAATTCGGGGGGTTGTGAAGGTTTTTTTTATTTTTTTATCTATTAAAAAAAAAAAAAAAAAAAAAAAAAGGTATCCATTAAATGACGGATGTCAAAATATGGCAACTGTCACAACCTCTGTTTAATGAATACATCATAAGCTTGTAAGTAAACTTTTTTGATGTATCCATTAAACAGAATCTATTATAGTCTATTGTTGATGCAACAATTAAAGGAGTACTCTAGTGCAGAGTATTCCTGCTCCGTCCTGCCAGGGCTGCAAAATAAATGAAAATGAACCATCACTCACCTCCCTGGGTTCCCGTGGAGTGCCACTACAGCTGATCGGTCCTCCTGTCCATCTCCTTCATACTTTCGGGTGTAACGAAGCGTCACATGGCGCTCAGCCTATCCCCGGCCGAGGCAGAACATTGCGGCGGCCGGCGATAGGCTGAGCGCCATGTGATGCTTCATTACACCCGGAATTATGAAGGAGATGGACCGGAGGACCGATCAGCTGTAGTGGCGCTCCGCGGGAACCCAGGGAGGTGGGTGATGGTTCATTTTCATTTATTTTGCAGCCCAGGCAGGACGGAGCAGGAATACTCTGCACTAGAGTACTCCTTTAAACAGAGGCCTAATGTCACTTATAGGATATGCACTACTCAAAAAAAAATAAAGGAAACACTTAAAGAACACAATGTAACTCCAAGTCCAACCAAATCACACTTCTGTGAAATCACACTGTCCACTCAGGAAGCCACACTGATTGACAATCAATTTCACATGCTGTTGTGCAAATGGAAAAGACAACAGGTGGAAATTATAGGCAATTAGCAAGACACCCCCCAATAAAGGAGTGGTTCTTCAGGTGGTGATCACAGACTACTTCTCGGATTCTATGCTTCCTGGCTGATGTTTTGGTCACTTTTGAATGCTGGCGGTGCCTTCACTCTAATGGTAGCATGAGGCAGAGTCTACAACCCACACGAGTGGCTCAGATAGTGCAGCTCATCCAGAATGGCACATCAATGCGAGCTGTGGCAAGAAGGTTTGCTGTGTCAGTCAGCATAGTATCCAGTGCATGGAGGCACTACCAGGAGACAGGCCAGTACATCAGGAGACGTGGAGGAGGCCTTAGGAGGCTAACAATCCAGCAGCAGGAAAGGTGCCTCTGCCTTTGTGCAAGGAGGAGCACTGCCAGAGCCCTGCAAAATGACCTCCAGCAGGCCACAAATGTGCATGTGTCCACTCAAACGGTCAGAAACAGATGGTGGTATGAGGGACCAACGTCCACACGTGGGTATTGTGCTTACAGTCCAACACCGTGCAGGATGTTTGACATTTGCCAGAGAACACCAAGATTGGCAAATTCGCCACTGGCGCCCTGTGCTTTTCACAGATGAAAGCAGGTTCACACTGAGCAAGTAACAGACATGACACTGTCTGTCACTTGCTCAGTGTTCTCCACGGAGTCTGGAGATGCCGTGGTGAACATTCTGCTGCCTGCAACATCCTCCAGCATGACCAGTTTGGCAGTGGGTCAGTAATGGTGTGGGGTGGCATTTCTTTGGGGAGCCGCACAGCCCTCCATGTGCTTGCCAGAGGTAGCCTGACTGCCATTAGGTACTGAGATGAGATCCTAAGACCCCTTGTGAGACCATATGCTGGTGCGGTTGGCCCTGGGTTCCTCCTAATGCAAGACAATGCTAGACCTCATGTGGCTGGAGTGTGTCAGCAGTTCTTGGAAGAGGAAGGCATTGATGCTATGGACTGGCCCGCTTGTTCCCCAAACCTGAATCCAATTGAGCACATCTGGGACATCATGTTTCGCTCCATCCACCAATGCCACGTTGCACCACAGACTGTCCAGGAGTTGGTGGATGCTTTAGTCTAGGTCTGGGAGAACATCCCTCAGGAGACCATCTGCCACATCATCAGGAGCATGCCCAGCTGTTGTAGGGAGGTCATACGGGCACGTGGAGGCCACACACACTACTGAGCCTCATTTTGACTTGTTTTAAGGACATTACTTCAAAGTTGGATGAGCCTTTTGTGTGGTTTTCCACTTTGATTTAGAGTGTGAATCCATATCCAGACCTCCATGGGTTGATAAATTTGATTTCAATTGATAATTTTTGTGTGATTTTGTCGTCAGCACATTCAACTATGTAAAGACGAAAGTATTTCATACGATTAGTTCATTCATTCAGATCTAGTATGTGTTATCTTAGTGTTCCCTTTATTTTTTTGAGCAGTGTATATAGGCTAAATGCTGATAAGCCCTAGGGAGAAAAAAAAAAATATATATACCGTATTTATTGGGGTATACCACGCACCGGCCTATAACACGCACCCTCATTTTACCAAGGATATTTGGGTAAAAAAAGTTTTTTACGCAAATATCCATGGTAAAATGAGGGTGCGTGTGTGCGCGTGTATACCCCGATATACCCCCAGGAAAGGCAGGGGGAGAGAGGCCGTCGCTGCCCGCTTCTCTCCCCCTGCCTTTCCTGGGGTCTAGAGCGCTGTTGTCGGCCCTTCTCACCCCCTGGCTATCGGCGCCGCTGCCCGTTCTGTCCCTATGACTAATCGGTGCCGGCGCCGATAGCCAGGGGGAGAGAAGCGGCGCCGACAGCCAGGGGGAGAGAAGGGGCAGCGGCACCCATTGCCGGCGCCGCTGCCCCGTTGCCTCCCCCCATCCCCGGTGGCATAATTACCTGAGTCGGGTCCGCGCTGCTGCAGGCCTCCGGCGTGCGTCCCCTGCGTCGTTGCTATGCACGGCGCGGCGCACTGACGTCATGCGCCGAGCCGTTCAGCGCATAGCAACGACGCCAGGGACGCACGCCGGAGGCCTGCAGCAGCGCGGACCCGACTCAGGTAATTATGCCACCGGGGATGGGGGGAGGAAACGGGGCAGCGGCGCCGGCAATGGGTGCCGCTGCCCCTTCTCTCCCCCTGGCTATCGGCGCCGGTACCGATAGTCAGAGGGACAGAACGGGCAGCGGCGCCGATAGCCAGGGGGTGAGAAGGGCCGGCAGTAGGGCTCTAGACCCCAGGGAAGGCAGGGGGAGAGAAGCGGGCAGCGACGGCCTCTCTCCCCCTGCCTTTCCTGGGGCGGTATCGGCGTATAACCCGCACATAGACTTTAGGCAAAAAATTTTAGCCTAAAAAGTGCGTGTTATACGCCGATAAATACGGTATATATATATATATATATATATATATATATATATATATATATAGATAGATAGATATTATGTTTCAATGAACAGGGAAAGTAGTTGAAATTTATTCCTGATGTTCTGTCTGTGTTTATTGATACAACCTCTCAAAGACTGCATAGTTCTTTCCACGTACTGCCCTGAACAGCAGCAGGTAATGAGTTAGATGATGTATGAACTTTAGCAGGTGAGATGGGATTTTATCTGAAGCTTTCTTTGGTAGCAGTAGATGTAAATGTTACATTTTTCAGAGTAGGTGCCCTCCTACAGGTGATCAGAGGGCGTTTTGCTATTTTATCAGACAGTAAAGGATCAAATAATAAAATTTGCCAACTCTTTTGTTAAGCAGTGGATTTATGGAGGTATTATCTTCCTTCCACAGGAAAATATATACAGTATATATAAACATATATGGGATAATGTTCTTAAACTTATAATATTCATACAGTACTTAAATTATCTGTGCTGTGTCTTTATATTATGGACTAGTGTGCGCACCTAGCATACATATTCTTATAATCCTACATTATAATATCAGTAGTTTCTTTTACTTCATCACTATCATCACGTTTACTCTGAGCTTCTACATATTTACCGTGTACCGCGATCGCATATGAGAATTATTATTATATGATCCATTTTAAGTTTCCACTTAAATGTTTTAATTATTTCACTTTTTGTTGTAACCATTAGATTTTATTTGTGCCTGTGATGGATACTATTAACTATGCATTGACACATGTGCACCTGAAGTCACGCTTTCACTAATTGATATGTCATGGATGAATGATGTATGCTAATGACCCCTATTGACCAGGTACTACTTGTGGCTATTTAAAATATGTCTTTGTATGGGCCTGATTAAGAATCCCATACTTCCTGTTGCTAATAAACAGGAATATTAATTCACCTTTCATGCCTTATTGTGAGGAAGCACCTGACTTTGGTCCCTTTCTGCACTGGCCTGTGCTTTACTACATTGCCCTTATGTGACTGAGGTGGATCCACATGTGACCGGCGGCTGATCGCGTCTTCTATGTACTATATGTTTATCCAGGTGTTGCACCCCAAGGGCAACACCTTTCGATAAGAGACTTTCTACCATACATTGTGTCCCTTGTCTATTACATGAGAGCACACCTCTCTGCCTTTTTTACTTTTTAGAAACTAGCATTGCTTTGGCTTTGGTATACATCCATCTTTATAGACGGGTGTATACTGTCATCAAAGGTTTAAAGAAGAGCTTGCAAGAATCTGCTTCAGAGAGGCAGCAGCAGCTGAGAGAAACCTACTGGAAAGTTGGAGAGATAAGAACTGATTCCAGACAGCCTTTGTGAGCATTAAGAGAAACTGCAGCTGGACTGACCTGGTTACAGCCGGTATGAGGGTAATCCTTTAGCCCTCTCCTCTGTCCCACAACAGGGCACCATGTCAGAGCAGGAATTTGTAGGCCCATATTTTGAGGCCCATCTCTTCTATGTGCACCAACAGCCATTAGGGCAAATATCAGAGTGGCCTGCAGGTGTGCGGGTGGGTGGGTTAAGAAAACCTATATCTGCATAATCCTGTTCTGATGTTAAGCATGTTTCTCCATTTTTTTCTTAACACAGAAAGTTGGTTCAAGTTAGGCTGCATCAGTCTCTATGAGGGGCATTTATCAAAACTGAACTTGCTTTTTGTTCAGTTTAGATTTAAAAAAAAAAAAAAGTTGCTGGCAAAGTGGCGCACGGACGCTGATGAATGTCCACTGAACTGCTCTGTTATATGTCGCAGAGCAGTGGTAGGCCGTGCGACAATTGTATTAAAAGTTGTACTGACCTAAATACAATTGTTGCATGGAGACATATAGGGCAGGTTTGAATTGCCCTGTGATTTCTTCTATATCTGGTCTGTGTGACTTTTCTGCGTAAAGTCGCACATGATAAATTAGTGACCATTGCACAAATTGAATTAAATCAGATCACTTTGTGGTCATGAAAATTAAACAGTGTAAATGAACTGTCGTAGGAAAAGTTGCACGGCACCAGCCTGCGACTTATCCTGCAACAAATTTTAATGAAAAAAGCTGTCTAAACTGCTCAATAAATTCCCCTCATTGGCTGACATTTATCATTAACTTTAGGCAGTTTTTTGTGTCTAGAAAAGGCACAAAAAAGGCGCAAGCAGGGTTTATTTGCGCCTTTTTTGCACGTTTTGGATTACACATTTCTGCTGATTTTGAGTTGTAATCCACTGATTTTGGCAATACACATGATATGGAAGGGTTTTATCAACTGCGCCATTTTGTGAAAAGGTGCAAAAAAGGCACAAAGCCACTGAAAAGTCTTTATAACTACACCAGCCCAGATTTATGGTTTATGTGAAGAGAGACATTTGAGAAAATCTTTACCTGCACAAAATTTATCAAATGCTCTGTGACCATTTAATAAATTTGGTGCTCCTACACATTACCAGCACACAAAAAAAGTGTAGAAAATGCTTCACTTACACCTACAATGATAAATGCCAGCCCATTGTGTCTAAGATGTTCCCAAAAGGATCCTGCATACTAATCTGTATGCTCCGCTGGGTGGAGACAATGCCACATATATGTACCCCAGCTCCCAGGAAGCTGAGGCTCAGGATCAGCCCGTCGATCACAGAGAGTAAACAAGGGTAAGGGACCCCTACCACTACCCTGTTACAGATGGAGACACTGCTGAGATAGCAGATTTGGGTACAATCAGAAAGAATAAGTCAAGTCCCCGGGTCACTCCCTCCGTTGGAACCTAGTGGGCTTAGCAACAGAGGGTAGCGTTACAGCATGCTGTGATGATATTCCAAGTATCACCCTGCTGTGGAATGAGCCACGTTACGTAACATTTAGAAATCTGTCTGGGAATAGAAATGGCGATCATCAGGGATATCTTGCAGGATTTGGACGGTCAAAATTACATGTTAATATATTGCCATGCAGGCTTGAGAGGCCATGGGAGGTCTACAAACCTTCACCTGCTTGGAGCCCCACCTGAAGGATGCCATTCCTAAAGAAAAAGGGGCTAAACCGCAAAAACCCTTTGGGTTAAAGATATGAGACTATAACATAGTAGACTCATGTCCAGAGAGGCTGGAGACATCCCCAAACTTGCTGCCCGCTCTCCAAGAGAACAGAGGACAATTACCCCAAGACAGAGTCTCCCCCATCACCAGCATTACCAAAACAAGACCGCTCTGTATTGAGTGCCGTGAATGCAGGAAGTAATGATGTATCGGACATACTATGAAAATTTTTGGCGGTCATCCACACCCTTAGTTATCGTAAACTAAAGGTGTTTTTTGGAAATCAGCCTGTTCCTGCAGGAGAAGAGACCTTTAAGGTCTGGAAAACTATGCCGTACAATTGTTTGAATTTTTGAAAGAATGGTCCTATACGGATACCATCAAGAAACAGCAGTTAGTGGAGAGTCTCTGTTTTTTCAGCTGCAGGCATGTTAGGACTATGCAAGGAAGTGAATGGGCAAGCTACTGTGCAAGATTACCTGCAAGTTTTACAGAATGCTTTTTGAAAATTAGAAGATTCAGATGATTTGTTGGTTAAGTTCCTAGCCTCCAGAGCAGAAAGCTACTGATTTTATCAACCGATTATAGCTGTCGCTGGGAAAATAATTCTATAAAAGGAGCAGTCACTGCCTCTGAGTTGGATGCTCCCCAATCTAAGCAAATTCAGAGAGGCGGTCTTACTAATGATCTAGTCAGGATTCTGTTAATAGCTAAGTTGGGTGATAAAATTTCCTCCACAGAAAGAGAATATGGAACTATTGGCCCTTAAGAAGTGGGTGGCTAAATTAGAGCTCTTATGCAAATCATCACCAGAGAGAACAGATTATTCCCTTGGAAGTGGGGAGCAATGCAGAAAGACCCCAAGAAGGTTGTTTCATGAGGATTCACCTCGTCGAGGATTTTGCTTTCAATGTGGAAAACCAGGGCATTTTCAGCAGCAGTGCCCTGCAAATTCAGTGGAGGTAGATCTAGAGGTGCTGGCAATCGAGCTCGAGGAGACTCAAATGACCAGGTCTTACAAGCGAAGAACAGACCTATGCACCGTTTATCTGTGTGGGCCAAGATTGGGCCCAAATTCTTGATACACTAGCAAGTGGAAGGAATTATTGCTTAAGCATTGCTAGATACCGGCTCTTAAGTGACTATCATATATAAAGGTTTCTATGATCATTATTTGAAACACATTCCCATGAAACCTGCAGGCGGGTTTCAGTTATAGGGAGTGGGATCCCAAGCTCAGCATGTGGAGGGATGTATAAGAGAAGTAGGACATATATATTTAGCTCAACTGCTGAAGGTCAACCTTGTCCTAAGGAAAGATTGCCATCAAGTAGACCTAGAAATGAAACCAGGGTCAAGCCACTATTCAGGGAAAGAATCTGTATTTGTGAAGCCAGGCAAGACCAAAACCATATGAGCCATAGCCTCTATGCACAGTGAAATGTTAGGGGTAATTGGACAATACTTTATTGCATCTCTGCCTGAAGAGGATCTGAAAAGGGGATAGATTCTCAGTGATGCACAGGGGAAATGTTAGGGGTAGTTGGACAATACTTTATTTAATCTCTGCCTGAAGAGGATCTGAAAAGGGGATAGATTCTCATACCTGAGGTGAAAGATTAGCAAACAAACTGGTGTCTGAGTTTTCCTTTGATGGTACAGAATTTAACACCCACAGAAGTCCAGATTGATGGTCATCAGAAGATTGGTGTGATTCACCTGTTAGACCAAGTTTCATCCATCATATCAGTTAGTGCAGAACAGAAGGATCATGTTAAGACACCAGTATATTTTGAATTGGAAGGTTGTCCTCTACTTAAGCAATTACAGCATTTGTTCTCAACTAGCTACCTGAGAGGGAGTTTTCTCCAGAGAAGAAATCGATGTGGGGTGTTCTTAGAGTGCCACCCATGAAATAAGACTTTCTGACCCTGCCTCTTTCATAGAAAGAATACCTACTCGAGATATGGAAGATGTCCAGGATATACTCCAACAGATGGAAGAGGCTGGAATAATCAAAGAGTCTAGAAGTCCATATGCCTTACCCTTTGTGATAGTGAGGAAAAAGAATGGTGCAGTCTGGACAAGAGGATAGTGCTAGACCAGTACACATTGTTCCAGATAGAGAATTTGCTGAATGCTGAGTATGCTGAGTATTATCAGGCACCCATGAAGGAGGAGGAACAGGAGAAGATAGCTCTTATCGGTCCCTTGGGGTTCTTCCAGTTTACCAGAATGCCACAAGTAGTCACAGGAGCTCCTTCTGCAATTCAGAGACTGATGGAGAAAACTGACATAGAGGGTGCTAAGCCGCCACATCCTGAAAATTCCTTTGGAAATAAATGAACTTCAGGATGAGAAAAGGCCTTCTTGACATTAAAGAAGAGAATTACAGAAGCTCCTGTATTGGCATATGCCAATATAGCCTATGCGGCCACACGGAAGCCATTAGTGTTGTGTCTGATACATGCTGAAGCGAGCGATACGCTGAAGAAAATATATGCTGTTTTATCTGATCCCTGGCAAAGCTAACCGTTGAAACACGTTGAATCCAGAAAAAAAGAACATATTAGTTTAACGTGAGCTCAGATGGACGGAAGAAGCAAGAACGGAATATAAGGTTTTCATGCCACATATAAGTATAGACTGTTAATCATACAGTTAATTATGCAGTTAAGTTTGAATATGGAACAATACCAAGCAAAAATTTTCTGACTATTACAAGTTGGATGGAAGTGCAATAACTGTGAACAATACCAATGCAACCCATGTATATTGGACCTATTATCAAGTATAAGTAATGTGCAATATATTCTACAAACACTGTGCAATATTGTGAATAAGTTGCATGATTATTTGTATGGAGCAACATAGAAGTAAGGACCGCTAATAATACACTTTGTTCACATTCAAAGTACAGCCAAGCTCGATGCAACATTACATAGGTGGCTGGCTACCTTGCCAAATTACAGTTTCAGTCTGAAATACAAGCCAGGCCCCAACAGGTCAAATGTATGTAGGGGCTCAGAATCAAGAGGAATTTTCTAAACTAAGAGGAATAGACTCCATAAGTCACTCCTCAATGTTAAAAGTATTCCACGCTTCAGTCATGCTTCAACGGTGGTCCAGTATAACCACAGAAGACAAGAGGAAGGCACTGGATTGGTGTATAGGGACAGTTCCCAGGGCCATGAAAACCAAGAACACTTGCTTGTTGACTGCTCTTCCTGGGAGTCAGAGAGAAATGTACCAAAGAGAATATAGTAGATTGTGTTTGGAAGATGAAATCCTCTACAGGGTTGTGAAATATCATGAACACCATGGCTGAAAACAATTGTTTTCCACCTAGATATCATGCATGTCACGATGCCGGCTGGCAGGTAGTGGATCCTCTGTGCCAGAGAGGGATTGGCGTGGACCGTGCTAGTGGATCGGTTCTAAGTCACTACTGGTTTTCACCAGAGCCCGCCGCAAAGCGGGATGGTCTTGCTGCGGCGGTAGTGACCAGGTCGTATCCACTAGCAACGGCTCACCTCTCTGGCTGCTGAAGATAGGCGCGGTACAAGGGAGTAGACAGAAGCAAGGTCGGACGTAGCAGAAGGTCGGGGCAGGCAGCAAGGATCGTAGTCAGGGGCAACGGCAGGAGGTCTGGAACACAGGCTAGGAACACACAAGGAAACGCTTTCACTGGCACGATGGCAACAAGATCCGGCAGGGAAGTGCAAGGGAAGTGAGGTGATATAGGGAAGTGCACAGGTGATCAGACTAATTGGAACCACTGCGCCAATCAGCGGCGCAGTGGCCCTTTAAATCGCAAAGACCCGGCGCGCGCGCGCCCTAAGGAGCGGGGCCGCGCGCGCCGGGACAGGACCGACGGAGAGCGAGTCAGGTACGGGAGCCGGGGTGCGCATCGCGAGCGGGCGCTACCCGCATCGCGAATCGCATCCCGGCCGGAGGCAGTATCGCAGCGCCCCGGGTCAGTGGATCTGACCGGAGCGCTGCAGTGAGGAGAGTGTAGCGAGCGCTCCGGGGAGGAGCGGGGACCCGGAGCGCTCGGCGTAACAGTACCCCCCCCCTTGGGTCTCCCCCTCTTCTTAGAGCCTGAGAACCTGAGGAGCAGACTTTTGTCTAGGATATTGTCCTCAGGTTCCCAGGATCTCTCTTCTGGACCACAACCCTCCCAATCCACCAAAAAAAAGGTTTTCCCTCTGACCTTTTTTGATGCCAGGATCTCTTTGACGGAGAAGATGTCCGAGGAGCCGGAAACAGGAGTGGGAGGAACAGATTTGGGAGAGAAACGGTTGATGATGAGTGGTTTAAGAAGAGAAACGTGAAAGGCATTAGGAATACGAAGAGAAGGAGGAAGAAGAAGTTTGTAAGAGACAGGATTAATCTGGCACAAAATTTTGAAAGGACCAAGATAGCGTGGTCCCAACTTGTAGCTAGGGACACGGAAGCGGACATATTTAGCGGAGAGCCATACCTTGTCTCCAGGGGAAAAAATGGGAGGAGCTCTTCTTTTCTTATCCGCGAACTTCTTCATGCGTGATGAAGCCTGTAAGAGAGAATTTTGGGTCTCTCTCCATATGATGGAAAGGTCACGAGAAATTTCATCCACAGCGGGCAGACCAGAGGGCAAGGGGGTAGGGAGGGGGGGAAGAGGGTGACGGCCGTACACCACGAAAAATGGGGATTTGGAGGAAGATTCAGAGACTCTGAAGTTATACGAGAATTCGGCCCATGGAAGGAGATCTGCCCAGTCATCCTGGCGGGAGGAAACAAAATGTCGTAAATAATCACCCAAGACCTGGTTAATTCTTTCTACTTGTCCATTGGATTGGGGATGATATGCAGAAGAAAAATTTAATTTAATCTTGAGTTGTTTACAGAGAGCCCTCCAGAATTTAGACACGAATTGGACGCCTCTATCCGAGACGATCTGCGTAGGCAACCCGTGAAGACGAAAAATGTGTACAAAAAATTGTTTAGCCAACTGAGGCGCTGAAGGAAGACCAGGAAGAGGGATGAAATGTGCCATTTTGGAGAATCGATCAACGACCACCCAAATAACCGTGTTGCCACGGGAAGGGGGTAAATCAGTAATAAAATCCATACCAATCAGAGACCAAGGCTGTTCGGGGACAGGCAGGGGATGAAGAAAACCAGCGGGCTTCTGGCGAGGAGTCTTATCCCGGGCACAGATAGTGCAGGCTCGCACAAAGTCCACAACATCCGTCTCCAGAGTCGGCCACCAATAGAAGCGGGAGATGAGTTGCACAGATTTCTTGATGCCCACATGACCTGCGAGATGGGAGGAGTGACCCCATTTGAGGATTCCGAGGCGTTGGCGTGGAGAAACAAAGGTCTTTCCTGGAGGAGTTTGCCTGATGGAGGCTGGAGAAGTGGAAATCAGGCAGTCAGGAGGAATGATGTGTTGCGGAGAGAGTTCAACTTCCGAAGCATCCGAGGAACGAGAGAGAGCATCGGCCCTAATGTTCTTATCGGCAGGCCGAAAGTGAATTTCAAAATTAAATCGGGCAAAGAACAGAGACCACCGGGCCTGGCGAGGATTCAGCCGTTGGGCAGACTGGAGGTAGGAGAGGTTCTTGTGATCGGTGTAAATAATAACTGGAAATCTTGATCCCTCCAGCAGATGCCTCCATTCCTCAAGTGCTAATTTGATGGCTAGAAGCTCTCGATCCCCGATGGAGTAGTTCCTCTCCGCGGGAGAGAAGGTCCTAGAAAAAAACCCACAAGTGACAGCATGCCCGGAAGAATTTTTTTGTAGAAGAACAGCTCCAGCTCCCACTGAGGAGGCATCAACCTCCAATAGGAAGGGTTTGGAAGGGTCAGGTCTGGAGAGCACGGGAGCCGAAGAAAAGGCAGACTTGAGTCGTTTAAAGGCGTCTTCTGCTTGAGGAGGCCAAGACTTGGGATCGGCATTTTTTTTGGTTAAAGCCACGATAGGGGCCACAACGGTAGAAAAATGTGGAATAAATTGCCTGTAATAATTGGCGAACCCCAAAAAGCGTTGGATAGCACGGAGTCCGGAGGGGCGTGGCCAATCTAAGACGGCAGAGAGTTTGTCTGGATCCATTTGTAGTCCCTGGCCAGAGACCAAGTATCCTAGAAAAGGAAGAGATTGGCATTCAAACAGACATTTCTCAATTTTGGCATAGAGTTGATTGTCACGAAGTCTCTGAAGAACCATACGGACATGCTGGCGGTGTTCTTCTAGATTGGCAGAAAAAATCAGGATATCGTCCAGATATACAACAACACAGGAGTATAAAAGATCACGAAAAATTTCATTAACAAAGTCTTGGAAGACGGCAGGGGCGTTGCACAGGCCAAAGGGCATGACCAGATACTCAAAGTGTCCATCTCTGGTGTTAAATGCCGTTTTCCATTCATCCCCCTCTCTGATGCGGATGAGATTATAAGCACCTCTTAAGTCCAGTTTAGTAAAGATGTGGGCACCTTGGAGGCGATCAAAGAGTTCAGAGATGAGGGGTAGGGGGTAGCGGTTCTTAACCGTGATTTTATTAAGACCGCGGTAGTCAATGCAAGGACGTAGGGAGCCATCTTTTTTGGACACAAAGAAAAATCCGGCTCCGGCAGGAGAGGAGGATTTACGGATAAAGCCCTTTTTCAAATTTTCCTGGACGTATTCAGACATGGCAAGAGTCTCTGGGGCGGACAGAGGATAAATTCTGCCCCGGGGTGGAGTAGTGCCCGGGAGGAGGTCGATAGGACAATCATAAGGCCTGTGAGGAGGTAGAGTCTCAGCTTGTTTTTTGCAAAAAACATCCGCAAAGTCCATATAGGCCTTAGGGAGACCGGTTACTGGAGGAACCACAGAGTCACGGCAAGGGTTACTGGGAACCGGTTTTAGACAGTCCTTGGAACAAGAGGGCCCCCAACTCTTGATCTCCCCAGTGGACCAATCCAGGGTTGGGGAATGAAGTTGAAGCCAGGGAAGTCCAAGGAGAATTTCCGAAGTGCAATTGGGGAGGACCAAAAGTTCAATCCTCTCGTGATGAGATCCGATGCTCATTAGAAGGGGCTCCGTGCGGAAACGTATGGTACAGTCCAATCTTTCATTGTTTACACAATTGATGTAAAGGGGTCTGGCGAGACTGGTCACTGGGATGTTGAACCTGTTGACGAGAGAGGCCAAAATAAAATTTCCTGCAGATCCAGAGTCCAAGAAGGCCACAGTAGAGAAGGAGAAGGCAGAGGCAGACATCCGCACAGGCACAGTAAGACGTGGAGAAGCAGAGTAGACATCAAGGACTGTCTCACCTTTGTGCGGAGTCAGCGTACGTCTTTCCAGGCGGGGAGGACGGATAGGACAATCCCTCAGGAAGTGTTCGGTACTAGCACAGTACAGGCAGAGGTTCTCCATGCGGCGTCGTGTCCTCTCTTGAGGTGTCAGGCGAGACCGGTCGACCTGCATAGCCTCCACGGCGGGAGGCACAGTAACGGATTGCAGGGGACCAGAGGAGAGAGGAGCCGAGGAGAAGAAACGCCTCGTGCGAACAGAGTCCATATCTTGGCGGAGCTCCTGACGCCTTTCGGAAAAACGCATGTCAATGCGAGTGGCTAGGTGAATGAGTTCATGTAGATTAGCAGGAATTTCTCGTGCGGCCAGAACATCTTTAATGTTGCTGGATAGGCCTTTTTTAAAGGTCGCGCAGAGGGCTTCATTATTCCAGGATAATTCTGAAGCAAGAGTACGGAATTGTACGGCATACTCGCCAACGGAAGAATTACCCTGGACCAAGTTCAACAGGGCAGTCTCAGCAGAAGAGGCTCGGGCAGGTTCCTCAAAGACACTTCGGATTTCCGAGAAGAAGGAGTGTACAGAGGCAGTGACGGGGTCATTGCGGTCCCAGAGCGGTGTGGCCCAAGACAGGGCTTTTCCAGACAGAAGGCTGACTACGAAAGCCACCTTAGACCTTTCAGTGGGAAACTGGTCCGACATCATCTCCAGATGCAGGGAACATTGGGAAAGAAAGCCACGGCAAAACTTAGAGTCCCCATCAAATTTATCCGGCAAGGATAGGCGTAGACCAGGAGCGGCCACTCGCTGCGGAGGAGGTGCAGGAGCTGGCGGAGGAGATGATTGCTGAAGCTGTGGTAGTAACTGCTGTAGCATAACGGTCAGTTGAGACAGCTGTTGGCCTTGTTGCGCTATCTGTTGTGACTGCTGGGCGACCACCGTGGTGAGGTCAGCGACAACTGGCAGAGGAACTTCAGCGGGATCCATGGCCGGATCTACTGTCACGATGCCGGCTGGCAGGTAGTGGATCCTCTGTGCCAGAGAGGGATTGGCGTGGACCGTGCTAGTGGATCGGTTCTAAGTCACTACTGGTTTTCACCAGAGCCCGCCGCAAAGCGGGATGGTCTTGCTGCGGCGGTAGTGACCAGGTCGTATCCACTAGCAACGGCTCACCTCTCTGGCTGCTGAAGATAGGCGCGGTACAAGGGAGTAGACAGAAGCAAGGTCGGACGTAGCAGAAGGTCGGGGCAGGCAGCAAGGATCGTAGTCAGGGGCAACGGCAGGAGGTCTGGAACACAGGCTAGGAACACACAAGGAAACGCTTTCACTGGCACGATGGCAACAAGATCCGGCAGGGAAGTGCAAGGGAAGTGAGGTGATATAGGGAAGTGCACAGGTGATCAGACTAATTGGAACCACTGCGCCAATCAGCGGCGCAGTGGCCCTTTAAATCGCAAAGACCCGGCGCGCGCGCGCCCTAAGGAGCGGGGCCGCGCGCGCCGGGACAGGACCGACGGAGAGCGAGTCAGGTACGGGAGCCGGGGTGCGCATCGCGAGCGGGCGCTACCCGCATCGCGAATCGCATCCCGGCCGGAGGCAGTATCGCAGCGCCCCGGGTCAGTGGATCTGACCGGAGCGCTGCAGTGAGGAGAGTGTAGCGAGCGCTCCGGGGAGGAGCGGGGACCCGGAGCGCTCGGCGTAACAATGCAATGGTCCTAAGAGCCCTCCAGGATTAACATGGGTATCTCCGCGTTGACAAGACCTATGGCCTAGTTCAAGATCGGTTCTGTTCGCCTCGCATGAGGAAGAATGTAGAATAGGTGAAGACCTACAGAAGGTGCATCTAGAGGAAGACCCTGCCAGTGAGAGCTGCCTCCATGGGTCATCTTAACCTGTTGAGGACGAAGGGTGTACCTGTACGCCCTGCACCCGCACCATTTCTATAATGCGGGGTCAGGCCAGGACCCATGGCTAATAGTGGACATCACCGATCGTGGTGATGTGCGCTATTAACCCCTTAAACGCATTGATTAAAGTTGATTACCGCATCTAAAGTTACAAAAAAGCACTCCTGGCTGCTCAGTCAACAGTGTCCCAATCAGCTAAGAAGCACGAGGAGGGTCCCTTACCTGCCTCCTCGGCATCCGATTGCCGAATGACTGCTCCTTGCCTGAGATCCAGGAAGGAACAGTCAAGCGTCGATAACACTGATCAAAGCTATGGGGGCTATAACACTGCAAAAAAAAAGTGGAAAAAAAAGGTAATAAACATGATTTAACCCTTCCCCCAATAAAAGTTTGAATCACCCCCCCCCCCCTTTTCCCATTGAAAAAACAAACAAACAGTGTAAATAAAAGCAAAAATAAACATATTGTTACGCCGAGCGCTCTGGGTCCCTGCTCCTCCGCAGAGCGCTCACGGCGTTCTTCTTCTGTTAACAGCGCTCCGGTCAGACTCGCTGACCGGGAGCGCTGCTCTGAGTCCCCAGGCGGGGATGCGATCCGCGGGGCAGGACGTGCCTGCCCGCGGGTCGCATCCCGTTCTGCTCACCTGCCCCGTCCTCCTTCCGTCCCAGCGCGCGCGGCCCCGCTCTCGAGGGCGCGCGCGCTGGCTCTCTGAAATTTAAAGGGCCAGTGCACCACTAATTGGTGCCTTGCCCAATCAAGTGCAATTCCCTCCATTTCCTATAAAACCCACTTCCCCTTCCTGTCCTCGCCGGATCTTGTTGCCCTAGTGCCCTGAGAAAGCGTTTTGTGTATCCCAAGCCTGTGTTGCCAGACCCTTGCCGTTGCCCCTGACTATGACCCTTTGCCCTGACCTTCTGCTACGTCCGACCTTGCTCTTGCCTTGTCCCTGTGTACTGCGCCTGTCTCAGCTGTCAGTGGGGTTGAGTCGCTATCGGGTGGAGCGACCTGGGGGTTACCGGCCGCTGCAAGTCCATCCCGCTTTGCGGCGGGCTCTGGTGAAAACCAGTAACCCCTTAGATTCCGTTCCCCTGGTACAGCCCACGCCATCACCTCACTGACACAGAGGATCCACCTTCAGTGTCCTCTCTGCATTCCAGTCCAGATCCTGACACATATGTTTTATGGCCACATGCATAATGTCCGAACTATAAAAATTTATCATTAATTAAACCGCACGGTCAATGGCATAGGCACAAAAAAATTCCAAAGTCCAAAATAGTGTATTTTTTGGCACAATTTATACCATAAAAAATGAATAAAAAGCGATCAAAAGGTCTGATCAAAACAAAAATGGTACTGATAAAAACTTGTATTAATGTGTATAAAGAAGCCAAGGAAAGGTGGAAAAATCTCCAAAAGGCATCAAATTACAGATTAGACATTCTTATAATATGTCAACAAAAGTTAGATTTTATTTCCATCATTTACACTTTCAAAATAACAGAAAACAAAAAAATTACGTCTGCAAAAGTTTGGGCACCCTGCAGAATTTATAGTATGCACTGTCCCCTTTGCAAAGCTGAGACCTGCCAGTGTCACGGATTGTTCTCAATCATCATCTGGGAAGACCAGGTGATGTCAATCTCAAAGGTTTTAGATGCCCATTCTCATCTGACCTTGCCCCAACAATCAGCACCATGGGTTCTTGTAAGCAGTTGTCTAGAAATCTGAAACTGAAAATAGTTGACGCTCACAAAGCTGGAGAAGGCTATAAGAAGATAGCAAAACGTTTTCAGATGTCAATATCCTCTGTTCAGAATAATTAAGAAATGGCAGTCATCAGGAACAGTGAAAGTTAAAGCAAGATCTGGAAGACCAAGAAAAATATCAGACAGAACAGCTTGCAGAATTGTGAGAATAATAATTCAAAACCCACATTTGACTGCACAATCCCTCCAGAAAGATCTGGCAGATACTGGAGTTGTGGTACTCTATTCCACTATTAAGAGATACTTGTACAAATATGGTCTTCATGGAAGAGTCATCAGAAGAAAACCTCTTCTACATCCTCACCACAAAACTTTACAAATGAACATATAGACAAGCATGATGCATTTTGTAAACAAGTTCTCTGGACCGATGAGGTTAAAATTTTACTTTTTGGCCAGATTGAGCAAAGGTACGGTTGGAGAAGAAGGGGAACAGAATTTCATGAAAATAACCTCTGTCCAAAAGCATGGGGGTGGATCAATCATACTTTGGGGTTGTATTGCAGCCAGTGGCACAGGGAACATCTCACGAGTAGAAGGAAAAATGGATTCAATAACATTTCAGCAAATTTTGGATGCTAACTTGACGCCATCTGTGAAAAAGCTGAAGTTAAAGAGAGGATGGCTTCTACAAATGGATAATGATCCTAAACACACCTCGAAATCCACGGGGGATTACATCAAGAGGCGTAAACTGAAGGTTTTCCATGGCCTTCACAATCTCCTGACCTCAACATAATTGAAAATCTATGGACAGACCTTAAAAGAGCAGTGTGTGACAGACAGCCCAGATATCTCAAAGAACTGGAAGACTTTTGTAAGGAAGAATGGGCAAAGATACCTCAAACAAGAATTGAAAGACTCTTAGCTGGCTACAAAAAGCGTTTACAAGCTGTGATACTTGCCAAAGGGGGCAGTACAAGATATTAACTCTGCAGGGTGCCCAAACTTTTGCAGACAACATTTTTTTTTTGTTTTCTGTTAATTTGAAAGTGTAAATGATGGAAATAAACTAACTTTAGTTGACAAATTATAAGAATGTCTAATCTGTAATTTGATGCCTTTTGAACATTTTTCCATCTTTTCTTTGCTTCTTTATGCACATTAATACAAATTTTTACCTGGGGTGCCCAAACTTTTGATCCCCACTGTAGCCCGGTACCTGAAAAAATTAAGTTAGAGGGGTCAGAAGATAATTTTAAACGTATACATTTTCCTGCATGTAGTTATGATTTTTTTTTTCCAGAAGTAAGACTAAATCAAACCTATATAATTAGGGAATCATTTTAACTGTATGGACCTACAGAATAAAGATAAGGTGTCATTTTTACCGAAAAATGTATTGCGTAGAAACGGAAGCCCCCAAAATTTACAAAATGGCATTTTTTCCTCAAATCATGCAGTGCCAGACATGTCTCCCTTCTTAAGCCAGTACATGTCCGGGACAGTCTGAAGAGCAGCTGGATGATCCAGAAGAGGATTGGGAGAATGTCTTATGGTCAGATGAAACCAAAGTAGAACTTTTTGGTAAAAACTCAACTTGTCATGTTTGGAGGAGAAAAAATGCCAAGTTGCATCTAAAGAACACAACACCTACTGTGAAGCATGGGGTGGAAACATCATGCTTTGGGGCTGTTTTTCAGCATAGGGACCAGGACAACAGATCCATGTAAAGGAAAGAATGAATGGGGCCATGTATCGTGAGATTTTGAGTGAAAACCTCCTTCCATCAGCAAGGGCATTGAAGATGAAACATGGCTGGGTCTTCCAGCATGACAATGATCCCAAACACGCCGTCCAAGCAATGAAGGAGTGGCTTCGTAAGAAGCATTTCAAGGTCCTGGAGTGGCTTAGGAAGTCTCCAGATATCAACCCCATAGAAAACCTTTGGAGGGAGTTGAAAGTCCATGTTGCCCATCGACAGCCCCAAAACATCACTGCTCTAGAGGAGATCTGCATGGAGGAATTGGCCAAAATACCAGCAACAGTGTGTGAAAACCTTGTGAAGACTTACAGAAAATGTTTAACCTCTGTCATTGCCAACAAAGGGTATATAACAAAGTATTGAGATTAAGTTTTGTTATTAACCAAATACTTATTTTCCACCATAATTTGCAAATCAATTCTTTAAAATATCAGACAATGTGATTTTAAGGATTTGAGATGGCCATTAAACTTCAACTGGCCTATGAGTTGGCCATTAAAGCTGCAGCAAAATTGGAAGAACGGAACATGAGAAGGCATGTTGCTGAAGTGAGACATTGGGATATCGGTGCAGGAGATAGTTCTTCTCCAGAATTCAGGGAAGCACACACTGGCTGACAGATGGAAAGATACCCTATTTGAAGTGGTGTCAAAACTGAAGGGACTGCCAGTATTACAACATCGAGGGCCCAGAGGGCCGAATAAAGGCAATGCATAGAAACCATCTGCTACCAGTGGCAGGAAGCAGTAAAGAATTGGTGGAAAGCATAACACAGAGCCTTGAAAACAAGGTAGAGGAGACCCCAGGTACAGAGGATCATTGGGGGTCACCTCCTTTAACTTCCACGGTTCATCAAAGAATTAGAACCCCTCCTGTGTCATGCAGTTCTCCAAGGTTGAACCCGGAAAGTCTGTGGTTTGTGCCTGGAATTACCCTTATGGAGAAAAAAATAAACACAAAAACGTGCTCCCTAGTGCAAAACCCTCGATTGATGTTAGGTGATAGATGGCGATATAGAGGTGTGGTGACACGGGGTGGTGTTGGTGGAAATACCTGATCACTTTGTGATGCCAGGGCACCGTTATCCTATACACGGTCCGAGGTTGGAGACAGCTTCTCCTGGGCCAGACACGGGGAGTAAATGAACACACCGACGTCAGGTTTAGGATAACTGTCTTTACTGAGCTGGTGCAGATGGTATTTCACATACAGCTAGCCTTTGATGTGAGAGAGTGTAGCGTAACCCCTTGGGAGCCCTGTTGCCTTGCTGAGACTTGTGGTGCATACACCAAACAGATTTATAATGAATTGTGAGATGAAAGATTGAATCCTGGTAGCAAGGGTCCTGTCAAGGTACTGAAGACTTGACCGCAGAGGCATGAATTTCCTCCTTGCGAGTAATCCTTACAGGAGAGATTAGATTTGAGTTAGGCCTCTCCTCAGAGCACATGACACACAGCACACCTGAGCTAAGCTGTTGCTCGGGAGCCTTGTTGGAACTAGACTGAACAATGTCTAGCATTAGACTAACTAAGTACTCCCCAGCACCTCACTATGTAGGGGAGACCTTTGGGGTTCTCATTGACAGGCAGGGTCAGATGGGGTTCACTGCTCACACTTAAGGGTACAGTACACATATTAAACATATATACACATAATAATGAAATTAATTTAAGAAAATATATTATTTGATATTGTAGTACATAATTAATCCAACAACAGAACTCCAGTGGGTCCTTGTGCTGCCCGAGACAGTCTAAAGCCACAGGACAGCTACTGGTGCTAGGACACCACAGAGGTGCTCACTTTTGAGCATTGAGCTGAGGGCTTAACACCTTTGCTGATGTGTAGAAATCATAGCAGGAATCTGGCTGCTGCCTGTGTCCTGAACCGTAATCCTAATAGGAACGGATCTGTACAGACCCCGGGGAAAACAACAGGCTTGCTATAGGATGCATGCCAGTTTGCGGAGTGAATGACAAGGGACCACAATGATAAAGACAATAAATAAAAGGGCAGTTTATTGGATAAAACTGACCCCACATTTGGAAAGGATTCCACCTTTCTTCCTCAAGTCCAATACATGAGTTAAGGGTGGGCCGCTGGTGTGCGAGTGAGTGGATAAGGAAAACCTATAACTGAATTGCTCTCCCTGAGTTTTTGTTATACCATATCCTATTGTGTTAAGTTATGCACGTTTGTAAATTTTATTCTTGCAATATATAATTAGTTTAAGTTAGGCTTTGTCAGTCTCATTGTGTATAAGATGTTCCCAATGGAGTAACAGTTTTAAAGCCACGATGTTCAGGTTTTTACGCACGTACATAGGAAAATTGTGCAAACCTTAGGCACCGCCTAGTCTCTCTCAGATATCTTGCTGGCATGCCAGTGTTATATAATAGAAAAATTACCTGTGGGGAAAGGGGGGAGGGTAACACCAACCCAGACTACGCCACTGACTGATGGACAGTAAAGTCAACTGAGAGGCTATAAAGCAGCTGCTGCCATCAAAAGAGGCATAGATGCTCATGGCAAAAAACATAGTTTGCATCTAAAAATCACTGGTCAAACCACACATTAGGATATTTGGGGAGATTTATTAAAACCTGTGCAGAGGAAAAGCTGACCAGCATAGCAACCAATGAGATCACTTTAATTTTCATAAAGCCTCTAAAAATAAAAGAAGCAATCTGATTGATTGCTGTGGGCAACTGGTCAACTTTTTCTCTGCACAGATTTTGATAAATATCCCCAATTGTATCCAACTTGGGGCACAAAGCTAACTGAAAATGCCACACAATGATGTAATGGACAATTTGAACAAGTTCCATTAAGGCCTGAATGCATTTCTTTAAAATATATAACAATACATTACAAGTTAGGCCCCTTTCACACTATAAAAATTCATCCGTAATGAACGTCGGTCATAAAAATGATAAAAATCGTCCGTTAAGCGGCCGTTAGGCTAGGTTTCCCTTGTTTTTTTTTTAACACACAAAAAAATGCCAGCAAAAACACCAGAAAAACTGCCACAGCTTTTTCCTGCGTTTTGGCAATTTTTCTGGCATTTTTTCTGGCGTTTTTCCTGGTGTGTGGAAACAGACAATTTTGTCCCCTGTGGCAGTTTTCTCACTGCCTTTAGGGTATCACTCTGTGGGTTGGATGCTGAGCGCCCAGTCCACAGAGTGTAAGGAGATGAGGAGTAATGTATAGCATCATTACTCACCTCCACCTGCCGTATCATATACAGGAGTGCATAGTGTGCCCGTGTATATTATACAGGAACCGGCAATCCTGTCACCAGACTGACAGGACTCCCTGCTCCTATAGCCCCTTTGGGCGGTATACAGAATCTATAGATAGCTGTATATAGTGTATACAGAATACGAGGTCCACTTACCTTCCTTGCTCCTGTCCTGCCGAGTCTGTGTAGCTCCGCCCCTAGTGATGACATAATTAGGGGCGGAGCTACAGACGGGAGCCAGGCTAGTAAGGGTCTGAAGCTATGTTCACATTGTCCATTTTGTATAATGTGAACAGACCCTTCTTGCAGTGTCTTCCCAGACAGGGGGACTCCAGCTGTTGCTAAACTACAACTCCCAGCATGCCCAGACAACCAAAGGCTGTCTGGGCATGCTGGGGTTTTTTGTTTTGCAACAATTGTAGGCTCTCTGTTTGGGAAGACATTGCATTATGGGCGCTCTCCCCAGCAGACAGCGCCAAAAATGTTCTAACTAATTTTTTGTGTTTCTTTTTTCTTCTCGTTTCAGATCCGTGTATGCAGAGGATAACGGCAGATTTGATGGATTACGGCGGATGAACTGGATTTTTTTTCCTTTTAATAAAATGGTTAACGAGGGCTGTGGGGTTGTGTTTAAAATAAAATAATTTTTCCAATGTGTCGTCTTTTTTTTAAATTGAATTTTCAGGCTTAGTAGTGGAAGCCGGTCTTATTGATGGAATCCATTACTAAGCCAGGGCTTAGCGTTAGCCCCAAAAACAGCTAGCGCTAACCCCCAATTATTTCCCGGGTACCCACCGCCACAGGGGTGCCGGGAAGAGCCAGTACCAACAGGCCCGGAGCGTCAAAAATGGCGGCTCTTCCCGGCACCACTGTGGCGGTGGGTACCAGGGTAATAATTGGGGGTTAGCGCTGTTTTTGGGGCTAACGCTAAACCCTGGCTTTGTAATGGATTATGTCAATAAGACCGGCTTCCACTCCATGGCTCCATTACATCAAACCTTTCACAATACGTCGATCGTTTCCTCCAACCGTTCGTTCAGAAAACAGACTATTATATAGATACGACTCAAATTATTAGTCTATTAGAACACATGAACTGGTCATCAGACTATATTTTAGCCACCATCGATGTAAGTTCATTATACACTATAATAGATCACGATTTAGGTATTGCTTCAGTAAAAAGGTTTTTAGAGAAAGGCAACATTCAAAAAGAACAGATTGATTATATCACGCAAGCAATACTATTTATACTAACACATAATTATTTTTACTTCGAGGGGAATTTTTATTTACAGTTAAAAGGAATGGCAATGGGCATCAGGTTCACGCCGAGTTACACCAACCTGTTAATGGTGGCGTGGGAACACGACACCATCACCCCCATACTCGGCGCGAACCTGGTGTTCTGGAGACATTATATTGACGATATCATTCTAATTTGGAAAGGTGCCCAGGATGAACTCGAGGAGTTCATTGTCGGACTGAATGCCAACAGGGAGAAAATAGAATTTCTAGATTTGGAGATCTTTTCTTCGGATTCCAGATTACAGTGTAAAACATTTACCAAACCTACAGCCTGTAATAGTTATATTCAATTCAATAGTTGCCACCTAACAAAGTGGCTAATAAATGTCCCCAAAGGACAATATAGACGATTAAAGTGCAACTGTACCTCAGACATCCATTTTCAGAAAGAAGCTTTGACTTTAACTACTCAATTTTTGGAAAAACAATATCCCGCATAAATACTGGAGAGATCTCTGAATCAAGTTAGGGACTTGGACAGGACGTCCATTTTTATACCAAAAGATAAGGACCAGGAGACTAGTGATCAACAACCCAAATTAATCCTCCCATTCAATACCAATCATAAAAAAGTTGAACAGATCATTCTCAAACATTGCCATTTAGCACGTAGGGATAGACTAATAGGTGATCTGCTTCCCCTTAGGCCTCAAATAGTCTATAAAAAAGCCCCGAATTTAGGGTTAACTTTAGCCCCATCGATTAAGAAATCAAGTGAGAGTAAAAAACCCCAAACCTGCATGTCTACCCAGGGCTTTTTCAGGTGTGGCAGTTGTTCCAACTGCCACACAACGGAGGGACCAAGGAAGACTCGGGAGGTACACTCTACTGTAAATTCTTTTAGATGGAGGATCCCAGATTTAATCACATGTTCGACTAAGGGAGTATCATATCTCTTAGAATGCAGTTGTCACCAGCAATATGTGGGCAGAACTAAAAGGGCTTTAAAGGTACGCATTGCTGAGCATATATATAATATCAAGAGAGGTTGCCCAAAACACCCACTATCACATCACTTTGCCCAATATCATAACAGAGATCCCAAAAGTTTGTCGTATATAGGGTTACAAGTAGTGAGGCAAGATTGGAGAGGGGGAAGCTTTCTTATCAAAATGTCGAGGATGGAAAGCCAAAAAATATTTGAGTTTGAGTGCCTGGAGCCCAAGGGCCTCAATTCAAATATGGAGTTATTTGGATTTTTAATGGGGGGCCTCCGCTGAGAAATATTTTTTTTAATTTTTTTATTATATTTTTATTTTAATTTCATATCTATCTTTATTTTGTATTATTATTTTTATTTTATTTTCTTTAATTGTTCTGGTTGTGCTACTCTTGTCATTTCTCCCATTTGTAAGACAAGTATTAATTATAGTGTAATCTACCAATCTGTTCATCCACCACTACATCATATAAATAGAGAATCCACTACATTTTTTAAGGAAAACCTTAGAGATGATCCACGCCACAATTTGTATTTATCCCATTTTGGATTGTGGGTGTGATCCTAGTAAGGGTATAAAAATACACCTCCAGTTCAGTTCTCTATACACCACTGAAGAAGGGGTTTTTAACTGTGCTCTGACACCCCGAAACGCATCTGGTGATTGAATTTGAGACTTTGAACATCAGTGTCAGTTCACACTACAGCTGCGGCTTCAAAGCGTTTATTGGACTGTTGCATTTGAGAGACTATATCTCTTATCCCATGGACCTGTATTGCTACTTATCAGCTAAATCGGTATCCAATCCTCCTCTGTGAGAACATTGTCCTAATACAGTTGGAGTTCTACTTTATCTGCACGTCATCTGAATACCTGTATCCACGGCATCCAGCGCCAATTACAATATCCAACGCGAATCACGCTATCCAGCATTCATTCGGCTCCCGTACCAGGCCAGCTGACTTGCCGTCAGCTGACTGTGACGTCAGACGCCAAGTCCGAGCTCGCCGGCAAAGAACGGCTGCACATTGTGCAAACAGAACGCCGCCCCGGCTGGAGCGTATCCGACTACCATCCATCTGTCTCGTCAGCGGTGCGGTGAGTGGCACAGCAGTGCCAGATATGATTTAAACTGGATTATATGACACCTGTACCTAGGACTTTGTATTCATTTCTCTAGGACACAATTGTTTAAGGACATTTGCAAGATTTTTTTACAGGATTAACCTCACAGGATTGGAACCATCTACCAGACTGTCACTATATATAGGACACTTTCCATTTTTTCTCCTTTTTCCTTTATTTGTATAGGGTAATTTCTAGAGGTGCACCGAAATGGAAATTTCAGAACCGAAACGAAACCGAATTTTAAAAAAATGTCCGGCCGAAATCGATACCGAAACCGAAAATGACTTCTCCCCGTCTTCTGGTAAAATGCAGCGCTCCGCTCATTAGATTAGATTCCCCCACATTAGATTGCCAGCTCCCCCACATTAGGTCGGGAGTTCCCCCACATTAATAGGCAGCTCCCCCACAATAGTAGGCAGCTCCCCCACATTAGGTCAGTATTTCCCCCACAATAGTAGGCAGGTTCCCCACAATAGTAGGCAGCTCCCCCACATTAGGTCAGCATTTCCCCCACAATAGTAGGCAGGTTCCCCACAAATATTAGGCAGCTCCCCCCAACAATATTAGGCAGCTCCCCCCACATTTGTAGGCAGCTCCCCCCCACATTAGGTCAGCAGTTCCCCCACAATAGTAGGCAGGTTCCCCACAATAGTAGGCAGTTCCCCCACAACAATATTAGGCAGCTCCCCCCACATTTGTAGGCAGCTCCCCCCACATTTGTAGGCAGCTCCCCCCCCCCACAATATTAGGCAGCTCCCCCCCAACAATATTAGGCAGCTCCCCCCCACAATATTAGGCAGCTCCCCCCCACAATATTAGGCAGCTCCCCCACATTTGTAGGCAGCTCCCCCCCAACAATATTAGGCAGCTTCCCCCACATTTGTAGGCAGCTCCCCCCCAACAATATTAGGCAGCTCCCCCCCCACATTTGTAGGCAGCTGCCCCCCAACAATATTAGGCAGCTCCCCCCCCCCCACAATATTAGGCAGCTCCCCCCACATTTGTAGGCAGCTCCCCCCCACATTAGGTCAGCAGTTCCCCCACAATAGTAGGCAGCTTCCCCCCACCCCACAGGCATACAGCTTCCAGCCATATACAGTGTATGGCTGGAGGCTGTATGTCTGTACTGCTGCCCCCACAGTGATCCGGTCACCGCTCCTCCGGCCCGGGGTCACATCTACTGCTATGGCCTATGGACCATAGCAGTAGGTGCCGGGACCGGAGGAGCGGTGACCGGAACACTGAAGAATATGACGCGGTCACTTACCAGGCCCTGGCCAGCGCGCGTTCTCCTGCGACGATTCTGCGGTCCTCCTGCCTCTCTATGGTTGTACGCACGGGACGTCAGTGACGTCCCGTGCGTATGACCATAGAGGCGGAGAAGCGAGGGACCGAAGGAGGATCGCAGGAGGACGCCGGGGAATGGTGAGTGACCGGCGGACATCCTTATGTCCCGAAAAGATTTTTCGGGACACAGGGATGTCCGGGATAGGAATACTAATTTTTATGTGCCCGGGCCGGCTCCCGTGTGTGGCTGCAGGCGGGGGCCGACCAGAGCATATAAAAACTAATACTCTATACTAAAAACCAGGGGGCCTCCAGCTGTTGTGAAACTACAACTCCCAGCATGCCCGGACAGACTTTGCCGGTCCGGGCATGCTGGGAGTTGTAGTTTCACAACAGCTGGAGGCCCCCTGGTTTTTAGTATACAGTATTACGTTTTATATGCGCTGGCCGGCCCCCGCCTGCAACCACACACGGGAGCCGGCCCGGGCACATAAAAAGAAGTATCCTTATCCCGGAGAGCGCGCCCCCCCCAGATGTTGCGCCGGCCCCCCCCTGCACCCCCCACGAGTGCCTCTGCCACTGGCAGTGTTTGCAACTTGTGCTGTGGGCGGGCAGGGAAGGTGGGTCATTATCGGCACATTTTTTGTTGTTTCGGCATTTCCCCGAAACAGCTATTTTCGGCCGATATGTATCGGCCGCCGATATATATCGGTGCATCCCTAGTAATTTCCTTTACAGGTGATATATAGAGATACGTATCAAAACCTTTTTTATCTTTAGACACACTACCATATCCATAAGTGTGTCAATTTATACAACAACCATTAGATTACGAGATATAGTAGCTGCTATGCTCATGAGAATTATCGTTCTGTAGTGATATACTGAATTGTTCTTTTATATTTGAATTTTAATACTATATTGCGATACCGTAGGGCCCTGCGGGAAACGCTCTGTTTTTTTATTATATACTTAATATATCCTATATTGTGGAATAAATATATTTGTGATCGGGGCTCCATACGTGTACTAGTGACAGGAAAGATTGCCTACATATCTATACAAGATCTTACCCCAGCATAGCGGTCTGAGTTGTGCCATAACCGCGCAATGAGGGCACGCCTATAAAGGGCATGCACTACAGTGAAGGAATAAGATAAGGGAGGGTTGGGAGGGTTCCACAAACGACACGTGCTCCGCCCCTGTAGGAGAGGGGGAAGTTATATACATACGCCCCACCTGGAAGTGCAGGGAGCGATAATTACTTCCGCCCCTCGCACAAATACAGCCCATCAGGCTTTATACTTGTGATCGGGGCTCCATACGTGTACTAGTGACAGGAAAGATTGCCTACATATCTATACAAGATCTTACCCTAGCATAGCGGTCTGAGTTGTGCCATAACCGCGCAATGAGGGCAAAAAGCAACCATACTAGGATGAATACAATTCCTGAAATAAAACATCCTACATCCAGCATCAATCTTCACATACCCGAAGTAGACTATACCTAGTGTGCTGAAAGAGTAGCCCTGACCAACTAGTGACTACTAGAGGTGGTAACCATACCTTTGAAATCGTGGTAGTAACGTCCATCTGTAAAGAATCAACCTGAGAATAACCTTCCCTGCCAAATATACTAACTGAACTATACCTATCACCATCCCTACTTGTGACATTACTTCAAATGGACACGGAAAGGCTAACTTCATGGCAGGTCTGACAAGCACCAATCCCCTGCTATTTAAGAGGCAAAAACTAAACTGACAGGTAAATGACAAGAAATACCTATCTACCTGATAGACCATGTGGGTCATGTCGCCTGACAAGGTTCACGAAGGCACCTTACCTGATTGAGGCTGTACTGACAGACATACCTAACTAGCCACTGTACTGACCCAACTGGACTTGGAAGTGATGACCCTTTGCAGACGACAGCTCCCTGCGAGAGCAACGTACCTGTAGATGTGACCAGTGTTTAGGTGAACCATCATGCCTGTAGACCTGACAGGTCTTTGTGACACCGTCGTGCCTGAACCCATCACAGGTCCCCGCGGAACCATCGAGCCTGTAGACATGACAGGTCTTTGTGAAATCATCGTGCCTGTAAACGTCACAGGTCTTTGTAAACCACTTTTTTTATTTTTCAAATACGTAAGTGTGAAATGCCATATTGAGATTGTATGCTATCTAAAACGTGTCAGATTACCTACATAACCATGTCAAATCAATTGCTCTGAAATGAGACAGCAGCAACCACGATTCAATCCCCGATCCTAAAGAAATGAGTCATGTAACTGTGCATTAAATGCACAATATATCTGCAACTAAATGCTGGCCCTCCTTAAAAGAGAACGTGCAATTATGCCGGATAGTTGAATGTGCACTATAACGAAATGATAACGTCATCGAGAAATACAACAGACGAGGTTGTATCTGACCTGAAAACGTGTCAGGTCATAACAAATATAACACACGACAAAATTGCTCTGAAAACGAGTCAGTAGCATCTGGCATTACCCCTTTGAACCTGAAGAGGAGTCAGGCAACAGGGTAACATCATGAGTATTCATGACAAGATACCTGTATGAAGCTGGCGTGTTGTTCTGAAGGCGTGTCAGTAACAAAAATGACCAATTGTGTCCAATACTCTAAGCAAATGATCTACCTCCCCTGTGTGCACCGCATGAAACATGTTAACCGTATGTACAGCATAACCTGCTAACAGTACACCCAACTACAAGTCGCTACTCAATATGTTATTGCTCTGAGACATGTCTGTAACAATAACCTATGTGGTGCATCCCCCCCTGCAGACGTAGGAGGTTTAAGAATATGTGCTCGATATATCTGCAATGAATGTAAGCACCATATGTATACTGTAATCGTGTATTGTAAATATATGTACAGCCAGAGGTGCAACTGCTATTCAACACTAGGAACGAATGCACATAATAACCTACCCGCATACAACTATGGTAGTATGCAACAAATGCTGTGTACTGGTGCATGTATCATACACAAGCTGGGAGCGTAAGTACCGTGAAAACGTAAGGAACGTTATGAATTTATGCTCTAACACCATTATGAGTACCGCATACATGCCTAGAAAATAAAGTGTAAACATATATCTAAAAAGATAAAAGACAACGTGCAACTATGCCGGATAGTTGAATATGTCTACTATAAGTAACTGATAACGTGGTCATGAAATACCACGGAGGAGGCTGTATCTGTCCTGGGAATGTCTCAGGTCATGACAATAAACCACAATGTAATTGCTCTGAAAATTTGTCGGTAGCAACCTACATTAACTCCTTAAGCTGAAGGAGTCAGGCAAATAGGGCAACATCCTAACAAAGCTGTATAAGCTTTCCGTATAAACACTATGCACGAATATGCAGTATGAAAGCTATGAGCATGAGTACAGTAAAGCTACGGGAGCATATGTGTAGTGTAGACTCTAAGGATGGAAATGCAGAAAAACTATTACCCATGTGCAGTACAATAAAATAAAGCTATGAACGTAACCAGACTATGAGCGTAACGTGCAACTATGCCAGGTAGTTGAATCTGTGTACTATAACGAAATAACGTAAATCAAGAAATACAACAGATGAGGTTGTATCTGACCTGAAAACGTGTCAGGTCATAACAAATACACCAACGACAAAATTGCTCTGAATATGAGTCAGTAGCAACCGACATTACCCCTTAACCTGAAGAGGAGTCAGGCAACAGGTTAACATTGTGAGTATTCCTGAAATTGGTTGCTCTGAATGTGAGTCAGTAACAACCGCGATTCAACCCCTGAAGGAACGAGTCAGGTGACCGGGTATTGAACAGCCGATTAGCGCCACTAAAATGATGACCACCCTTTGAACGAGTAATTGTGCCGGATAGTTGAATATGTGTACTATAACTAACTGATAACGTAGTCGTGAAATACAACAGAGGAGGTTGTATCTGACCTGAGAACTTGTCAGGTCATGACAATAAACAACAATGCGATTTCTCTGAACGAGTCAGTAGCAACCGACATTGACCCCTTAACTTGAAGAGGAGTCAGGCAATAGGGCTACATTCTGACAAACCTGAGTGAACTTTCCGTATAAAAGACTATGCACGAATACACAGAATGAATGCTATAAACATACGTACAGTAAAAGCTACGGGAGCATGTGTGTAGTGTAGACACTGTGGATGAACATGCAGAATAAATACCATTACCCATGTACAGTAAACGCTATGGATGTTAGTGCAGAGAACATAACAAAATGAATGCTACATGTACGCAGAATAAGTACTACAACGTGTCAGCATAATAATTACTACCATCGTATGTACAGAATGAATGCTACGAATGTCCGTGTAGTGTATTGCTACAATTCTATGTGCAATATACATGACGTGAACATGTCTGTGGTATGAATACAACGAGCGTGTATGTGGTATAAATGTTATGAGTGTATAGTGGTATGATACTCTGAGCAGTATAATGCTATGAGTATACTTGCGGTATCAATGCTAAGAGTGTATGTGCCTGAGGTAGGCCATGTGCAGTGTAAATGCTACAAGTACATGTGCAGTATAAGCTACGAATTAATATGTGGTATGACGCTATGAGGTATGAGTACTATGAGCAGTATAATGCTGTGAACATGCTATGAGCGCGTGGCCACAACTGCACGAAACAGCATGACACTATGTGTGAGAACCGTATAAAACCTGCATGTATGAATGCGGTGAACATGTGAACAACAAAACCATGACCGTGTAACCAATATAACTGCCATGAGTGTATGAACCCTGCGTGTATGAATGCGATGAACAACAAAACCATAACCGTGTGACCAATATAACTGCCATGAGCGTATGAAACCTGCGTGTATGAATGCGGTGAACGTGTGAACAACAAAACAATGACCGTGTAACCAATATAACTGCCATGAGCGTATGAACCTTGCGTGTATGAATGCGATGAACGTGTGACCAACAAAACCATAACCGTGTGACCAATGTAACTGCCATGAGCGTATGAAACCTGCGTGTATGAATGCGGTGAACGTGTGAACAACAAAACCATGACGTGTAACCAATATAACTGCCATGAGCGTATGAACCGTATGAACCCTGCGTGTATGAATGCGAAGAACGTGTGAACAACAAAACCATAACCGTGTGACCAATATAACTGCCATGAGCGTATGAAACCTGCGTGTATGAATGCGGTGAACATGTGAACAACTTAAGAACCGTGAGCGTGTGACCACTATAACTGCCATGAGTGTATGAACCGTATAATTGCCATAGGCAGTATATTGCCGTAACCAGGATGAAATACCATTAACATATGAACCGAATGATACTTTGAGCGTATGAACCAGTGATAATTACGAGGTGTTTGATTGCCATGAACGTAACATGGTAGAAAGAACGTAAGACCGTGAACATGCCAAGAATAAGTGAACAGCATAAATGCCAAGTTTGTGGACCGTGTACAACACCAGCGAGTGAGAGAATAACCATGAGGTGAACAGCATAAACGAGTTTGCACAGTATAAATGCTGTGAATGTATCGTCAGTGAGTATATGTACCGTATATAATGATATCAGCACATGAAACTGTATACATACTATGCGCGTACAAGCAGTGTGCCATAAGTGTATGAATTAACCATGAGAGTACGGACAATAAGAAACTCATGGAGTTATGAAACCGTGAAGATGCTCTACTCGTGTGCACCTTGTACCAGTAATGCGTGTATGCCCATAATAAAACCAAGCGTATGAACCGTATGGATACCATGATCGTGCAAATAACGAGTATTACACTGTGTATACTATGATTTAATTGGATGTAGCCTATGTTATATCTCTACAGAGCATTGCACCCTACTGTATACTATATTGAAACAAGACAGTCTGCAGAGCACTGCATCACCACACACAGCATATGCTACCCTGCAACGTGATCCTCTGCAGAGTATTGCACCACACCAAACAGTAAATGCCACCCTGTGTTGTAACGAGACCCTTCGCAGAGCACTGCACCACACTGGACATGCTAACTGTAACGACCCTCTGCAGAGCATTGCACTATGTCCTATATAATATGTTGTATTGAAACCATCCCATCTGCAGAGCATTGCACTGACTGTATAAAGTTTGTTTATAATGAGACCATCTGCAGAGTATAGCACTATACTGTATATAGTATATATTATATTGTAACAAGACCATCTGCAGAGCATAGCACCATAGCTGTATATCATATATACTATATTGTAATGAGACCATCTGCAGAGCATTGCACCTTAACTATATATGATGTATACTATATTGTAACGAGACCATCTGCAGAGCATTGCACCTTTACTATATTGTAATAAGACCATCTGCAGAGCATATCACCATAGCTGTATATCATGTATACTATATTGTAACTAGACCATCTGCAGATTATTGCACCATAACTGTATATCATGTATACTATATTTTAACGAGACCATCTGCAGAGCACTGCACTATACCGTTATACAGTACATGTTATATTGTAACGAGACCCTTTGCAGAGCATTACACTGTGCCGTATACTGCAAGGGCACCGTATACCCCGCAGAGCACCGCAGCACACAGCAAAAGTTATATTGAATCGACTCTTTGCAGAGCATTGCACCACACTGTATACAGCAAACGTTATATTGAAACAACCCTCCACAGAGCATTAACGATAGCAGACAAGCTGACAGGACCGCATAACGAGGACTGGGCAGCTGCCGCAACCTGTCCCAAGGGCATAGACAATTGTAGCTGTGCGGGTGGCGGGCGGTCCACATGTCGCCATGAGGCAGCTAGCGGGCTGCGCGAAATGCTGAGGCCGCACCACCCCCAGCACCGATTTAACTCACCTGCTTGCCGCTCCTGGCCCCCCCTACCGCTGCGGGCAGAGCCAGCCAGAACCATACCTGCCCAATATTACCTTATAATCAGAGTGAGACACAGCATCCCCAGATAAGACAGCCAGCGGAGCTGCCCGGAATGCCGCGCCTGCACCCCCCCCCCAGACTCATGATCAGCGAGGCCTCCGCACCGTGAGCAGCAGCTCTGAAGATTTTTGTGGGACTGCCACAGGAAGCAGAGATTCCACAAACGACACGTGCTCCGCCCCTGTAGGAGAGGGGGAAGTTATATACACACGCCCCCACCTGTTCCCAATAAGCCCCACCTGGAAGTGCAGGGAGCGATAATTACTTCCGCCCCTCGCACAAATACAGCCCATCAGGCTTTATACATATATATATATCTATTAAATTGTCTTTTCCTTGGGTAAACAGACATCCACCCAGATATTATATTTTTATAGGGGTTTTGCTGAGGACTGAATTCCCATTTTATTTTATCCAATATCAGTATGTCCTTGTCTGTTTGTACTGATCTTTAACCATAGATACAGTAAAGTAAACAATTAAGAACCTTTTATAAAGTTGTGCCTAGTACAGATTCTGTAATTGTCACCTATTTCCTTAAACCCTATGAGGGTGTGTCAGGGAATAAGTGGGAAAGAGATGCTTAAATATGAGGGTCCGGTATAGATGTATCTAAGATATATTCTCTGATAACTGTTAAATCTATGTCTGTGCATAACCATGGTTGTTCCAAAGGGAACGATAATCACAACGGATTGTTAGGATGTGACGTTGTATGAGGAGAATTAGTGGGTGAACAAGTATTTCAGTGGGTGATAATGTTATAAAGAAAAGGAATACTTGGTGTAAGATTATAGAAAGGATAGGCCTAGCTAGCAGGATGAGTAAATGGTAACTATCGTAAAGTATGGGATACTTAAGGATATGAAGCTTAGAATCCGATTAGAAGGGAATTGAATTGGAGAATGCACATTAGTCAAGACACCTCTGCCCATATACACATACACTTCCATTACCGAACCTACAAAGGAATCCAAACCACACTTTAGAAGTAAACGTGCAGCCCCTGATGGGAGTTTTGATCCCTTTGTGTATATATTGATGTTATAGGAGTCCCAAGGGGGGCCCAAGATGAGTTTAGAGCTAGAAGTCAAGTAAAAAGCCGGAGTTGAGTCAATAATATCCCAGATTTCCATGAGTAAAATTAATTATATCTATTATAACCAACAAAGAGTAATACATTACTTTGTAAATGCTCTTTAAGGTCAGGCCGAACAACTAAGAGCCACATCCGCTATAACATTCCAAAATGGTATGGCATTAGATATGATTTATGGTGTAAGAGGAAAAAGGGGGGTATGTAAAATGTTTGGGGAGACTTGTTGCACATATATCTCAGCCAATATAGGACCAGTAAAATAACCATACTTATAATTCTAATAATCTTGCTTTATTGTTTGTTGTGTTTTGCCTTGCATAAAGAAGAAGTGTGAGACAACCATCGAGAATGCCACACCAATGATGACAAATGTGGACTTTGAGATTACACATGAAGCCTATACCCCATTACAGAACTTAAAGGCCATCTATAACACCAGTGACCCATAGGGACAGCATCTGACTCCATATGTGTAAAGTCTAAGGCTAAGGGGGTCCATGGACAAGCCATGGGTCGTCTTAAGTACAGTGAAACGTTTGAGAAAACACATTGGGGCAGATGAATTAGTATGATGGAAATTAGGGAAAGGAAAACTGATCATTTTTGGAGGCTTGTAATAGATGCATCTATGTTTTCGTCATGTAAAATGTTCATTTAGGAGCCACTCCTCCCCCATCTGCTCTCTCTCGCCCCCACTATCGTGTAGAAGAATCTGCTGACCACGAGGACAATCCTACTCACCCATCTGCTCCTTCCGTTCTCACCCCTCCCATCGTGTGAAGACTTTTGAACAAAGAAGCCAGCCAAACTGTTCAGGAAAGGCATAGTAGGGGGGGGGGGGGGGGACTTATGTTAATTACAGAGGTGATATAACCAAGTGAAGGACTGAATAAAGGCAGAGAAGCATTTGAAACCGACATGGCTCTGTTTGATTTACTTTGGTATACTTCGGTATATAAATTCTGTATACGGATTTGGCTGGGAGTAAGATAGTTACAAGAGAGAACTGATAAAATCCATATCACCCTACTGAGTCCCTACTGAGTTGATCCAGAGGAAGGCAAAAACCCCTCATAATAGAAGTAAAAATTCCTTCCCAACTCCAAATATGGCATCAGAATAAATCCCTGGATCAACGTTCTGTCCCTATAAATCTAGTATACATAACCGGCGATGTTATTACATAGTAACATAGTTCATGAGGTTGAAAAAAGAGTCCATCAAGTTCAACCTATATCCCTACTGAGTCCGTACTGAGTTGATCCAGAGGAAGGGAAAAAACCCTCATACTAGAGGTAAAAAATCCTTCCCGACTCCAAATATGGCAGTCAGAATAAATCCCTGGATCAACGTTCTGTCCCTATAAATCTAGTATATATAACCAGCGATGTTATTACTCTCCAAACATGCATCCAGACCCTTTTTGAATTATTTTACAGAGTTCCCCATGACCACCTCCTCTGGCAGAGAGTTCCATAATCTTACTACTCTTACAGTAAAGAACCCCTGTCTGTGCTAGTGTAGAAACCTTCTTTCCTCAAGACGTAGAGGATGCCCCCTTGCTATAGATACAGTCCTGGGTATAAATAGATTATGGGAGAGATCTCTCTAAGGTCTCCTGATATATTTATACATAGTTATTAGATCGCCCCTAAGCCTTCTTTTTTCAAAACTAAATAACCCCAATTCTGATAAATTTTCTGGGTACTGTAGTCCACCCATTCCCCTTATTACTCTGGTTGCCCATCTTTGAACCCTCTCCAGCTCCACCATATCCTTCTTGTACAGTGGTGCCCAGTACTGTACACATTATTCTACGTGTGGTCTGACTAGTGATTTGTACAGCGGTATAATTATTTCCTTGTCGTGGGCATCTATGCCCCTGTTGATGCACCCCATGATTTTATTTGCCTTGGCAGCAGCTGCCCGACACTGGTCACTACAGCTAAATTTACTGTTAACTAAGACTCCCAAGTCCTTTTCCATGTCAGTTGTCCCAAGTGTGCTCCCATTTAATACATAATCCCTGCCCAAATTATTATTCCCGATGTGCATTACCTTACATTTATCAGTGCTGAACGTCATCTGCCACTTCCCAGCCCAAACCTCCTACCTATACACATCCATTTGTAACAGTGCAGTATCCTCTATAGTGTTTACCGCTTTACAGAGTTTAGTATCATCTGCAAAGATTGCTACTTTACTATTCAACCCCTCTACAAGGTCATTAATAAATATATTAAATAGAACAGGACCCAAGACTGACCCCTGTGGTACCCCAACAGTCACCCAATTAGAATAAGTACCATTAATAACCACCCTCTATTTCCTATCACTGAGCCAGGTACTTACCCACTAACACACATTCTCCCCCAGCCCCATATTTTATGCACCAATCTTTTATGTGGTACTGTATCAAATGCTTTGGAAAAATCCAGATATACGACATCCAGCGATTCCCCCTTGTCCAGTCTGGAGCTCACCTCCTCATAAAAGCTTATCAGGTTAGTTTGACAGGACTGATCCCTCAGAAAGCCATGCTGATATGGAGTCATACATTTATTTTTATCAAGATACTCCAAAATAGCATCTCTTAGAAAACCCTCAAACAATTTACATACAACAGAGGTTAAACTAACAGGCCTATAATTCCCAGGGTCACCATTTGACCCCTTTTTAAATATTGGTACCAGATTTGCCATGGGCCAGTCCTGGGGAACAGCCCCTGAATATTAAAAATAGGGGTCTGTTTATTACATTACTTAATTATTTTAGAACACGGGGGTGAATGCCATCTGGACCTGGTGATTTGTCAATTTTGATTTTTTGTAGGCGGCACTGTAATTCTTCCTGGGTTAGACAGGGGACCTGTACAGGGGAGTTTACCTTATCTCGCTGTATTTCACTTGGCATTTCATTTTACTCAGTGAATACAGTGGAGAAGAATTTGTTTAACCCCTTAAGGACTGAGCCCCTTTTCACCTTAAAGAAGAAGTATCATGGACCAAGTCACAATTTTTTTTATATCATGTGAAAGTGCATCAGCTCACCATTCTGACAATCTGCTCCTCATGTATCTCACCCTCTCCCTTCTCCTGCAATCCCCTCTGAAAGATCGGTACTTCCTGGTCCATGGAGGTCCCTGACTTCCTGTCTCCCATAATGCCTTTCAGTTCATCATAGAAGTAGCCCAGCCTAGACCAGTGCTTCCTAACCAGGGTGCCTCCAGCTGTTGTGAAACTACAACTCCCAGCATGCCTGGGAGTTTTAGTTTTGCAACAGCTGAAGGCACCCTGGTTGGGATACACTGACCTAGACACTGATCACTTTCCTAACAGCAGGCTCAGTGTTTCCCTTCCCCCTGCTTCTATTCTCAGGACATCGTTCTTTCAGACTGACCTGCTGTCAGATTGTGATTAGTGCAGGGGAAAGCAGGGATCTCCCCCTCCCCCTCTGCTTCTTCTCGGGACATTGGGACATTGTTCTTGCTCTTATAAACACTGAGCTGGCTGTCAGATGCTTCCCTGCCGAGGAGATGAAGATGCTTGCTCAGCTCACTGGGGCTTCTATGATTGGCTGAAGCTGCACATGGGAGGTTCCCTTGCCGTGCACAGAGCTGGCTAAGCTGCAGAACTATGGGAAATTGTGACATCACGGCCCCCAGCATAATGCAGCTCAATGGGGGGTCGCAAGTCATCAGAACAGGGAGCTGCTGAACTTCCTCTCTGAACAAAGAAGCTAGAAAAACAGGTTTTACTTACAAGATGGGTAAAGTCAGTGATTTACAACGTGATATAACTTTTGCTTCTGCATTTAAAACACAATACTTTTTCTACATGGGACTTCTTCTTTAAGGACTGAGCCCTTTTTTGCAATTATGACCACTGTCACTTTAAGCATTAATAACTCTGGGATGCTTTTACCGATTTTTTTGATTCTGAGATTGTTTTTTTCATGGCATATTCTACTTTAACACAGTTGTCTAACTTTGAAACTCTCTGCTTGTAAAGAAAATTAATATTCCAAATAAATTATATATTAATTCACATATAAAATATGTCTACTTTATGTTGGCATCATAAAGTTGACATGTTTTTACTTTTGGAAGACATCAGAGGGCTTCAAAGTTAAGCAGCAATTTTCAAATTTTTCACAAAAATCTGAATTTTTCAGGGACCAGTTCAGTTTTGAAGTTTGAGGGGTCTTCATATTAGAAATACCTCATAAATGACCCCATTATAAAAACTGCACCCCTCCAAGTATTCAAAATGACTAGAGATGAGCGAACTTACAGTAAATTCGATTCGTCACAAACTTCTCGGCTCGGCAGTTGATGACTTTTCCTGCATAAATTAGTTCAGCTTTCAGGTGCTCCGGTGGGCTGGAAAAGGTGGATACATTCCTAGGAGACTCTTTCCTAGGAATGTATCCACCTTTTCCAGCCCACCGGAGCACCTGAAGGCTGAACTAATTTACGCAGGATAAATCATCAACTGCCGAGCCGAGAAGTTCGTGACGAATCAAATTTACTGTAAGTTCGCTCATCTCTAAAAATGACATTCAGAAAGTGTGTTAACCCTTTAGGTGTTTCACAGGAATAGCAGCAAGGTAAAGGAGAAAATTGACAATCTTCATTTTTTCCACTCGCATGTTCTTGTAGACCCAGTTTTTGAAATTTTACAAGGGGTGAAAGGAGAAAAAGCCCCCCAAATTTGAAACCCAATTTCTCTTGAGTAAGGAAATACCTCATATGTGTATGTCAAGTGTTCGGCGGGCGCAGTAGAGGGCTCAGAAGGGAAGGAGCAACAATGGGATTTTGGAGAGTGAATTTTGCTGAAATGGTTTTTGGGGGGCATGTCACATTTAGGAAGCCCCTATGATGCCAGAACAGCAGAAAACCCCACATGGCATACCATTTTGGAAACTACACGCCTCAAGGCAAGTAACAAGGGGTCCAGTGAGCCTTAACACACCAAAGGTGTTTGACGACTTTTCGTAAAAGTTGGATGTGTAAATGAATTTTTATTTTTTTTCACAAAAATGCTGGCTTTCCCCCAACTTTTACATTATAAGGGGTTATATGAGAAAATTTCCCCCCCCCCAAATTTGTAACCCCATCTCTTCTGAGTATGGAAATACCCCAAGTGTGGACATCAAGTGCACTGCGGGCACACTACAATGCTCAGAAGAGAAGAAGTCACATTTGGCTTTTGGAAAGCAAATTTTGCTGGCTTTTGGGGGGCATGTCGCATTTAGGAAGCCCCTATGGTGCCAGAACAGCAAAAAAAAATACCACATGCATACTATTTTGGAAACTACATCCCTCAAGGAACGTAACAAGGGGTACAGTGAGCCTTAACACCCCACAGGTGCTTGACAAATTTCCGCTAAAGTTGGACGTGAAAATGAAAAATTAGATTTTTTTCACTGAAATGCTGGTGTTACCCCAAATTTTTCATTTTCACAAGGGGTAATTGGAGAAAAAGCCTCCCAAAATTTTTAACCCCATTTCTTCTGAGAATGGAAAGACCCCATATATGGATGTAAACTGTTCTGCGGGTAAACTACAATGCTCAGAAGAGAAGGAGCGCCATTGAGCTTATGGCGAGAGAATTGGTTTGGAATGGAAGTCAGGGGCCATGTGCATTTACAAAGCCCCCCGTGGTGCCAGAACAGTGGACCCCCCCACATGTGACCCTATTTTGGAAACTACACCCCTCACAGAATTTAATAAGGGGTGCAGTGAACATTTACACCCGAATGGCATTTGACAGATCTTTGGAACAGTGGGCTGTGCAAATGAAAAATTCTATTTTTTATTTTCACGGACCACTGTTCCAAAAATCTTTGTAAACACACATGGCCTTCAATTTCGGATACATTCTCTCTCCAGAAGCCCAATGGCACCCCTTCTCATCTGAGCCCTGTAGTTCGCCCACAGAGCACTTTACATCCACATATGAGGTATGTTCTTACTCAGAAGAAATGGGGCTACACATTTTGGGGGGCTCTTTTCCTATTCTCCCTTATGAAAATGAAAAATTTAGGGTAACACCAGCATTTTAGTGAAAAAACATTTTTTTTTTTCACATCCAACTTGTTACATTACCCCTTGTTACATTCCGTGAGGGGTGCAGTTTCCAAAATGGGGTCACATCTGGGAATTTATTGTTTTGCGTTTATGTCAGAACCGCTGTAAAATCAGTCACCCCTGTGCAAATCACCAATTTAGACCTCAAATGTACATGGTGCGCTCTCACTTCTGAGCCACGTTGTGCGCTCGAAGAGCACTTAACGCCCACATATGGGGTAGTTTTATACTCAGGAAAAATTGGGTTACAAATTTTGGGGGTCTTTTTTTTCTTTTACCGCTTGTGAAAATTTAAAGTATGGGACAACACCAGCATGTTAGTGTAAAAAAGGGGTTTGCACAGGGTGCCTGCTGATAGATATCAGCAGTCACCCCGGTCCCCGCCCGGCGAGTGGCGGGGACCAGAATTCCCACGGGCATATCCATACGCCCTCAGTCCTTAAGGACTTTATAACGGGGGCGTATGCATACGTCCGCCGTCCTTACGGGGTTAAAGAGGTACTCCAGTGGAAATTATTATTATTTTTTTAAATCAACTGGTGCCAGAAAGGTAAACAGATTTGTAAATTACTTCTATTAAAAAATCTTCATCCTTCTAGTACTTATTAGCTGCTGAATACTATACAGGAAATTATTTTCTTTTTGGAACACAGAGCTCTCTGCTGACATCATGACCACAGTGCTCTTTGCTGACATCTCTGTCCATTTTAAGAAAATTCCCATAGCAAACATATGCTGCTCTGGACAGTTCCTAAAATGAACAGAGATGTCAGCAGAGAGCACTGTGGTCATGATGTCAACAGAGAGCTCTGTGTTCCAAAAAAGAAAATAATTTCCCCTGTAGTATTCAGCAGCTAATAAGTACTAGAATGATTAAGATTTTTTAATAGAAGTAATTTACAAATCTGTTTACTTTTCTGGCACCAGTTGATTTAAAAAAAAAAAAAAAAAAAAAAAAAGGTTTCCACCAGAGTACCCCTTTAACCTCTTCAGGACCCATGACGTATGCATACGTCATCACACCCTGGGTCTTAAGGACCCATGACGTATGCATACGTCATGCCTTTTCCTGGTCTCCGCCGCTCACCCGGCGGAGATCGGAAGCGGATCCCTGCTGAAATCCTTCAGCAGGGATCCAGGGCAAACGCCGAGGGGGGCCATGTAGGCCTCCCATGTCGGCGATCGCCGCAAATCGCAAGGGAAATCGCCTTTGCGATCTGCGGCGATACCGGGCTGATCGGGTCTCTGGGACCCGACCGCCCGGTAATTTCGCATGATCCCGGCTGTCACAGACAGCCAGGACCATGCTAAACCTCCCGCCCTGCCCGGCCCCTGGAAGTCCGGAGAGGACGGGAGGAAGACCGGAGGACACGGCGGGGGACGGGGGAGTGCTGGGGACCGGCCCCAGTACTTACCTCGTCCCTGAAGACCCGGATCCCGGCGAGGAAGATGGCGGCGGCGGCGACAGGTGAGTAGATCTTCAGCCGCGGTCGGGCCCTTTACAGCAATGCACGTCGCCGTAAAGCGACATGCATTGCTGTATTGGGACCCTATATACTACAACTCCCAGCATGCCCAGACAGCCCTTGGCATCTGGGCATGCTGGGATTTGCAGTTTTGCAACATCTGGAGGTCCACAGTTTGGAGACCACTGTGCCCTTCCAGATGTTGCAAAACTACACATTCTCAGCATGCCCTTACTGTCCAGGCATGCTGGGAGTTGTAGTTCTGTAACATCTGGCCCTTCAGATGTTGCAGAACTACAACTCCCAGCATGCCTGGACAGTTTTGGCATACTGGGAGTTGTAGTTTTGCAACATCTGGAAGGGCACAGATTGGGAACCACTGTATTAGTGGTCTGCAAACTGTAGTCCTCCAGATGTTGCAAACTACAACTCCATGCATGCTGGGAGTTGTAGATCGGCAACATCTGGCTCTAAAGATGTTGCCGAACTACTACTCCCCGCATGCCTGAGAATGTTTGGGAGTTGTGGTTTTGCAACAACAGGAGGCACACTGGTTGGGAAACATTGTCTGTTTCCTAACTCAGTGTTTCCCAACCCGTGTGCCTCCAGCTGTTGCATAACTATAACTACCAGCATGCACTGATAGACTGTGCATGCTGGGAGTTGTAGTTTTGCAACAGCTGGAGGTCCCCCCCTTGTGAATGTACAGGGTACATTCACATGGGCAGGGGGCTTAGAGTGAGTATCAGGCTGCAAGTTTGCGATGCAGCAAATATTGCGCGGCAGCTCAAACTCGCAGCGGAAAAATCGCTGTAACCCCCCCTGTCCGTGTGACTGTACCCTAAAAACACTACACTACACTAACACAAAATAAAATAAAAAGTAAAAAACACTACATATACACATACCCCTACACAGCCCCCCTCCCCAATAAAAAGGAAAAACGTCTGGTACGCCACTGTTTTCAAAATGGAGCCTCCAGCTGTTGCAAAACAACAACTCCCAGTATTGCCGGACAGCCGTTGACTGTCCAAGCATGCTGGGAGTTTTGCAACAGCTGGAGGCACCCTGTTTGGGAATCACTGGCGTAGAATACCCCTATGTCCACCCCTATGCAAATCCCTAATTCAGGCCTCAAATGCGCATGGCGCTCTCACTTCGGAGCCCTGTCGTATTTCAAGGCAACAGTTTAGGGTCACATATGGGGTATCGCCGTACTCGGGAGAAATTGCCTTACAAATTTTGGGGGGGATTTTTCTCCTTTCACCCCTTATGAAAAGGGGAAGTTGGGGTCTACACCAGCATGTTAGTGTAAAAAAAATTATTTTTTACACTAACATGCTGGTGTTGCCCTATACTTTTCATTTTGACAAGAGATAAAAGGGAAAAAAGCCCCCCAAAATTTGTAATGCAACTTCTCCCGACTACAAAGATACCCCATATGTGGGTGCAAAGTGCTCTGGGGGCGCACAACAAAGCTCAGAAGGGAGAGTGCACCATGTACATTTGAGGTGATTTGCACAGGGGTGGCTGATTGTTACAGCGGTTTTGACAAACGCAAAAAAAAAAAAACCCACATGTGACCCCATTTCGGAAACTACACCCCTCATAGAATGTAATGAGGGGTGCAGTGAGAATTTACACCCCACTGGTGTCTGACAGATATTTGGAACAGTGGGCTGCGCAAATAAAAATTTTTGTACAGCCCACTGTTCCAAAGATCTGACAGACACCAGTGGGGGGTAAATGCTCACTGTACCCCTTGTTACGTTCCTCAAGGGGTCTAGTTTCCAAGATGGTATGCCATGTGGGGGTTATTTTGCTGTTCTGGCACCATTGGGGCTTCCTAAATGCGACAAGCCCCCCGAGCAGAATTTGCTCTCAAAAAGCCAAATATGACTCCTTCTCTTCTGAGCATTGTAGTTCGCCCGTAGTGCGCTTCAGGTCAACTTATGGGGTACCTCCATACTCGGAAGAGATGGGGTTACAAATTTTGGGGGGCATTTTCTGCTATTAACCTTGCAAAAATGTGAAATTTGGGGGGGAAACACACATTTTAGTGAAATTTTTTTTTTTTTTTTTTACGTATGCAAAAGTCGTGAAACCCCTGTGGGGTATTAAGGCTCACTTTATTCCTTGTTACGTTCCTCAAGGGGTCTAGTTTCCAAAATGGTATGGCATGTGGGTATTTTTTGCTGTCCTGGCACCATAGGGGCTTCCTAAATGCGACATGCCCCCGAGCAAAATTTGCTCTCAAAAAGCCAAATATGACTCCTTCTCTTCTGAGCATTGTAGTTCGCCCATAGTGCACTTCATGTCAACTTATGGCGTACCTCCATACTCAGAAGAGATGGGGTTACAAATTTTGGGGGGTATTTTCTGCTATTAACCCTTGCAAAAATGTGAAATTTGGGGGGAAACACATTTTATTGAAAATTTTTTTACATTTTTTTACATATGCAAAAGTCGTTAAACACCTGTGGGGTATTAAGGTTCACTTTATTCCTTTTTACGTTCCTCAAGGGGTCTAGTTTCCAAAATGGTATGCCATGTGTTTTTTTTTCCTGTTCTGGCACCATAGGGGCTTCCTAAATGCAACATGCCCCCCAAAAACCATTTCAGAAAAACGTACGCTCCAAAATCCCCTTGTCACTCCTTCCCTTCTGAGCCCTCTACTGTGCCCGCCAAACACTTTACATAGACATATGAGGTATGTGCTTACTCGAGAGAAATTGGGCTACAAATATAAGTATACATTTTCTCTTTTTACCCCTTGTAAAAATTCTAAAATTGGGTCTACAAGAACATGCGAGTGTAAAAAATGAAGATTGTGAATTTTCTCCTTCACTTTGCTGCTATTCCTGTGAAACACTTAAAGGGTTAAAATGCTGACTGAATATCATTTTGAATACTTTGGGGGGTGCAGTTTTTATAATGGGGTCATTTGTGGGGTATTTCTAAGATAAAGACCCTTCAAATCCACTTCAAACCTGAACTGGTCCCTGAAAAATTGTGATTTTGGAAATTTTGTGAAAAATTGGAAAATTGCTGCTGAACTTTGAAGCCCTCTGATGTCTTCCAAAAGTAGAAACTCGTCAATTTTATGATGCAAATATAAAGTAGACATATTGAATATGTGAATAAAATAATATTTGGAATATCCATTTTCATTACAAGCAGAGAGCTTCAAAGTTAGAAAAATGCAAAATTTTCAAATTTTTCATCAAATTTGGGGATTTTTCACCAAGAAAGGATGCAAGTTACCAAAAAATTTTACCACTAAGGTAAAGTACAATATGTCACGAAAAAACAATCTCGGAATCAGAATGATAACTAAAAGCATTTCAGAGTTATTAATGTTTAAAGTGACAGTGGTCAGATGTGCAAAAAATGGCCGGGTCATAAGGTGTAAAATGGCCTGGTCCTTAAGGGGTTAAGGACCCAGCCCAAACATACCCTAAGGACACGGCCATTTTTTGAACATCTGACCACTGTCACTTCAAGCATTAATAACTCTGGGATGCTTTTACCTTTCATTCTGATTCTGAGATAGTTTTTTCGTGACATATTCTACTTTATGTTAGTGGTAAAATTTTGTCGATACTTGTTTAATTTCTTGGTGAAAAATTCCAAAATTTGATGAAAAAAGTGAACATTTTGCATTTTTTTTTACTTTGAAGCTCTCTGCTTATATTGAAAATGGATATTCCAAATAAATTATACATTGATCCACATACACAATATGTCTACTTCATGTTTGCATCATAAAGTTGACATGTTTTTACTTTTGGAAGACATCAGAGGGCTTCAAAGTTCAGCAGAAATTTTCCAATTTTCAATTTTTCACAAAATTTTCAAAATCAGAATTTTTCATGGACCAGTTCAGTTTTGAAGTGGATTTGAAGGGCCTTCATATTAGAAATACCCCACAAATGACCCAATTATAAAAACTGCACCCCTCAAGGTATCCAAAATGACATTCAGTAAGTGTGTTAACCCTTTAGGTGTTTCACAGGAATAGCAGCAAAGTGAAGGAGAAAATTCAAAATCTTCATTTTTTACACTCGCATGTTCTTGTAGACCCAGTTTTTGAAATTTTACAAGTGGTTATAGGAGAAAAAGCCCCCAAAAATGTTTAACCCAATTTCTCTCGAGTATGGAAGTACCTCATATGTGTATGTCAATTGTTCGGCGGGCGCAGTAGAGGGCTCAGAAGGGAAGGAGCAACAATGGGATTTTGGAGAGTGGATTTTGCTTTAATGATTTTTGGGGGGCATGTCACATTTAGAAAGCCCCTATGGTGCCAGAACAGCAGAAAACCCCACTTGGCATTCCATTTTGGAAACTACACCCCTCAAGGCACATAACAAGGGGTCCAGTTAGCCTTAACACCCCACAGGTGACAACTTTTCGTTAAAATCGGATGTGTAAATGGAAAAAAATATTTTTTCCCTAAAGTGCAGTTTTTCCCCCAAATTTACCATTTTTACAAAGGGTAATGGGAGAAAATGCCCCCCCCCCCAAACTTTGTAACCCCATCTCTTCTGAGTATGGAAATACCCCATGTTAGGACGTAAAATGCTCTGAACTACAATGCTCAGAAGAGAAGGAGTCACATTTGGCTTTTAGAAAGCAAATTTTGCTGAAATGTTTTTTTGGGGGGCATGTCGCATTTAGGAAGCCCCTGTGGTGCCAGAACAGCAGAAAACCCCACATGACATTCCCTTTTGGAAACTACACCCCTTAAGGAACGTAGAAAGGGGTACAGTGAGCCTTAACTACCCACAGGTGTTTGACGACTTTTTGTTAAATTTGGATGTGTAAATGAAAACATTTTTTTTTTACTAAAATGCAGTTTTTTCCCCAAATTTTTTTTTTTTTACAAGGGGTAATAAAGGAAAATGACCCACAAAATTTGTAACCCCATTTATTCTTAGTATGGAAATACCCCACGTGTGGACGTCAAGTGCTCTGCTGGTGCACTACAATGCTCAGAAGAAAAGGAGCTTTTGGAAAGAGTTTGTAATGGTAGTCAAGGGCCATCCATGTGCGTTTACAAAGCCCCCCGTGGTGCCAGAACAGTGGACCCCCCCCCACATGTGACCCCATTTTGGAAACTACACCCTTCACAGAATTTAATAAGGGGTGCGTATTTACACCCCACTGGCGTTTGACAGATCTTTGGAACAGTGGGCTGTGCAAATGAAAAATTTAATTTTTCATTTTTACGGACCATTGTTCCAAAAATCTGTCAGACACCTGTGGGGCATAAATGCTCACTGTACCCCTTAATGGGGTCACATGTGGGGGGGGGTCCATTGTTCTGGCACTATGGGGGCTTTGTAAACACACGTGGCCTTCAATTCCAGACAAATTTTCTCTTCAAAATCCCAATGCGCTCCTTCTTTTCTGAGCATTGTAGTGCGCCAGTAGAGCACTTTACATCCACATTTGGGGTATGTTCTTACTCAGAAGAACTGGGATTACACATTTTGGAGGGCTTTTTTCCTATTTCCCTTGTCAAAAGGGAAAAATTTAGGGTAACACCAGCATTTTAGTGAAAAAAAAAATATTTTTTCATTTTCCCATCCAAATTTAATGAAAATTCGTCAAACACCTGTGGGGTGTTAAGGCTCACTATACCCCTTGTCATGTTCCATCAGGGGTGTAGTTTCCAAAATGGGGTCACATGTGGGTATTTATTTTTTTGCGTTTATGTCAGAACCGCTGTAAAATCAGCCACCCCTGTGCAATTCACCAATTTAGGCCTCAAATGTACATGGTGCGCTCTCACTTCTGAGCCTTGTTGTTTCCCCGCAGAGCATTTTACGCCCACATATGGGGTATTCCGTACTCAGGAGAAATTGAGTTACAAATTTTGGGGGTCTTTTTTTCCTTTTACTGCTTGTGAAAATAAAAAGTATGGGGCAACACCAGCATGTTAGTGTAAATTTTTTTATTTTCTTACACTAACAGGCTGGTGTAGCCCCCAACTTTTCCTTTTCATAATGGGTAAAAGGAGAAAAAGCCCCCCAAAATTTGTAGTGCAATTTCTCCCGAGTACGGAGATACCCCATATGTGGCCCTAAACTGTTTCCTTGAGATACGACAGGGCTCCGAAGTGAGAGAGCGCCATACGCATTCGAGGACTAAATTAGGGATTGCATAGGGGTGGACATAGGGGTATTCTACGCCAGTGATTGCAAAACAGGGTGCCTCCAGCTGTTGCTAAATTCCCAGCATTCCTGGTGGCTGTCCAGAAATGCTGGGAGTTGTTGTTTTGCAACAGCTGGAGGCTCCGTTTTGGAAACACTGCCATACAATACGTTTTTCATTTTTATTGGGCGGACAGTGTAAGGGGGTGTATATGTAGTGTTTTACTTTTTACTTTGTGTTAGTGTAGTGTAGTGTAGTGTTTTTAGGGTACATTCGCACTAATGGGTTACCCTGAGTTTCCCGCTAGGAGTTTGTGCTGCAGCAAAAAATTTGCCGCAGCCCAAACTTGAAGCAGGAAATTTACTGTAAACCTGCCTGTGTGAATGTACCCTGTACTTTCACATGGGGGGGGGGGGGGGCAAACCTCCAGCTGTTTCAAAACTACAACTCCCAGCATGCACTGACAGACCATGAATGCTGGGAGCTGTACTTTTGCAACAGCTGGAGGCACACAGGTTGGAAAACCTTTAGTTAGGTTCTGTTACCTAACTCAGTATTTTCCAACCAGTGTGCCTCCAGCTGTTGCAAAACTACAACTTCCAGCATGTACTGATCACCGAAGGGCATGCTGGGGGATGTAGTTATGGAACAGCTGGAGATACGCAACTACAACTCCCAGCATGCTGAGAAAGTTGTTTGCTGTCTGGGCATGCTGGGATTTGCAGTTTTGCAGCATCTGGAGGGCTTCAGTTTCTAGACCAGTTCACAGTGATCTACAAACTGTGGACCTCCAGATGTTGCAAAACTACAAATCCCAGCATGCCCAGACAGCAAACAGCTATGTGGGCATGCTAGGAGTTGTAGTTTTGCAAGATCTGGAGGGATATAGTTTAGAGACCATTGTATAGTGGTCTCAAACTGTAGCCCTCCAGCTGTTGCAAAACTACATGTCTGGGCATGCTGGGAGTTGTAGTTTTGCAACATCTGGAGGGCTACAGTGTAGAGACCACGTGGTCTCAGACTGTAGCCCTCCAGATCAACTTACTGGCTTCCGTAGGATCCCGGGAGCCGTCCTCTTCTGACGCACGTCATGCCGCCCGCCGATCACCGCTGCCTCCGGACGGGTAAGTGATCTTCGGCGTTCGGTCCGCTTTGTTTCCCCATTCTGCCCGCCTATTGTGGGTGGGCAGGACGGGGAAAATTTAAGTTAACCCCCCCGCCCCCGATCTGCTATTGGTGGTCGCGTCTAGACCACCAATATCAGGGATAGGAGGGGTGGCACCTCTGCCACATCACTCCTATCCCTTCAGGGGGATTGTAGGTGTCTTAGACAACCGCGATCCCCCTTATATTCCGGGTCACCATAGAATTCACTTGCGATTTGCACCGATCACCGACATGGGGGGGGGGGGGGGGTCTGATAACCCCCTTGGCATTTGCGTGGGGTGCCTGCTGATAGATATTCCCACGGGCGTATGGATACGTCCTTAAGTACCAGAAAGGGGTTAATATATTTGCTTTTTCCTGATCCCCGTTTATAATTTCTTCTTTATTGTTTTTTAAAGGGCCAACACTTTTATTTTCAAAATGTTTGCTATTTATATAGTTAAAAAACATTTTGGGGTTAGTTTTACTCTCTTTGGCAATGAGTCTTTCTGTCTCTATTTTTGCGGCTTTTATCTGTTTTTTACATATTTTACATTTCTCTATAGCTTTTTAATGCTTCTTCACTGTCGTGCTGTTTTAGTAGTTTAAATGCTTTATTTTTGTCATTTATTGCCCTCTTAACATTTTTATTCATCCATATTGGTTTTCTTTTATTTCTGACCCTTTTATTCCCATATGGTATTTACATCTTACAGTGAGAACTTAAGATGTTTTTAAAAGTCTCCCATTTAGTGTCAGTATTCTTGTTTCTGAGGACATTATCCCATTTTATATTGTTAGGCTAGGTTCAGACTACGGAATCTCCGGGCGGAAACCCATTCACTACACTATACATTTTAGCAAGCGGAATTTCCTCTTTGAAATTGCAGGCGGAAATTCCATAGTCTGAACCTAGCCTTAAGGGCTTCTCTGAGTTGATCAAACTTTGCCTTCCTAAAGTTCATTGTTTTTGTGGCCCCTTGAGAGATTCCCTTATTGAACAACAAGCTATAAAGTATTATATTATGAATAAACAAAAAATGGGTGCCTAAAACAAAATTTTATTAATATGCATTAAAATATCACCAACTCAGAAAGTGAATCCCAAAGGATAAAGGTTTAAAGTAAGGTATATACCTAAATATTCTGTAACAATTCAGCAGCAAAATGCTATATAATGCACACAAGAATATGGCATGCCACACATATAATTTATGCATGCTCTTTATACAATACCATTTTTATATACTTTAGAAAATGCTTGCTTATTGGCAAGATAGCATAACCAATCTTCACCAGTTCCCAACATACGTTTCTATCCCTTAGTGCTATTAGACTGTACACCAGGGATGTCCTCAAAGGAATTGGTACCAGATGATGCATATATTAATTGGATTAAATATGCACAAGCTTTACAAAATAATCACAAGGAGTATATGCCCATCTTAGATGTATCTTCTACTAATCATATATTATCCAAAGTAGAGTATATACTAAGTCTCAGCAAAGACAAACAGACATCCACTGTCTGTGTATATATGCTTGAAACTGGATTAATATTCCATGTGAGTTATGAATATATTAAAAAGAAAAAGAAAAACATCCCCCGGTCACACTGTGATAAGCATCGCTCATGAACCGTTCGTCCTGTAAATTAAAATAAACACGGAGATTGCTTCACAGTACCTATACATACGATATCCTCATATGTATTTCTGGACTGCTACTTACATATCTCTAGCGTGTTCAGGGTACGCACTGTGTGAGGGGGATGAACCTGTTAACAGGAAATGCCGCCTTCAATATACATATATCTCTAACTATCACTGAACACTGAGACTCATCGCATATCAAATAACTCACGTGTCGCCCGGATCGTCTATGGTTTAAACGAGACCTGCAGTGGCCGGTCTCCGAGCCTGTTCACTCGCGTGGTGCACTTAGAGCATGCTGGTGTCTCTCTTGTTAAAGCCCGTTCCAGTTGCGGGACTTTCCCGGTCCGTCAAATTCATGACGCAAGGCAGGGGGCGGAGCTTAATGACGCGTTGTCTAACTGTCAGACAAACGCTTGTTCTATGATACTTGCTAGGGGGCGGGCTTTGCTCTTACTTATTATACTTTGGTATTTATGGCAAAGATTCCACGGAACTCTATAAGCACCATATGATGCCACAGTTAAAGGGGTTCTCCGTTGCCTAGACATCTTATCCCCTATTCAAAGGATAGGGGATAAGATGCCTGATCGCGGGAGTACCGCTGCTGGGGACCCCCGTGATCGTGCATGCGGCACCCCGTTTGTAATCAGTCCCCGGAGCGTGTTCGCTCCGGGTCTGATTACTGTCGATCACGGGCCGGTGGCGTGTGACATCACGCCTCCGCCCCCATGTGACCTCACGCTCCGCCCCTCAATGCAAGTCTATGGGAGGGGGCGTGACAGCTATCACGCCCCCTCCTGTAGGCTTGCATTGAGGGGCGGAGCGTGACGTCACACGGGGGCGGAGGCACATGCCGTCGGCCCTGTGGTCGCCGTTAATCCGACCCGGAGTGAACATGCTCGGGGACTGATTACAAGCGGGGTGCAGCGTGCAAGATCACGGGGGTCCCCAGCGGCAGGACTCCTGTGATCAGGCATCTTATGCCCTATCCTTTGGATAGGGGATAAGATGTATAAGCACCGGAGAACCCCTTTAAGGTCATAGGGAAGTTTATATATACACATTACTAACACAGTTAGGTGTATGTGTGCCGCGGGCGCAAGTCACGCCCACTTCACACACCCGGCCAAGCTACCCACGTCCGGAAGATTAGACTAAATCTGCATAATAACTAATAATAATGATAAAGAAAAAAACTAAAACAAAAGAAGACAGCTTTTATGGATATATTGTGCCTAATAGCACACAGCATAATAGCCAAAATATCCCATAATGTCATCACATAATGGATTTAGGGTGCCTGGTAGCACCAAATTGTATTCTATTATTTACTGTAATAACTGTATTATTGTCACTGGGCAGGGGAGATTATGGAATACATAGTATAGTTTGGGGTAAAGAATTATATTATGATCACTATTTCCTAGGTGTCCTTCTACCTACAAATTAGTTACTCTATCAGGTCTGTTGGTTAATATTAAGTCTAGCAGGGTGCCCCCTCTGGTTGGGCCCTGCACCATTTGGGACAGATAATTGTCTTTAGCTATAGTCAGAAACCTGTTTCCTTTATGAGATTCAGAGGTCTCAGTATCCCAGTTTAAATCAGGATAGTTAAAAGGGGTGTTCCAGGAAAAACTTTTTTTTCTTATATCAACTGGCTCCAGAACAGATTTGTAAATTACTTCTATTAAAAAATCTTAATCCTTTCAATAATTATCAACTGCTGAATTTGAGTTGTTGTTTTCTGTCTGGCAACAGTGCTCTCTGCTGACATCTCTGCTTGGCTCGGGAACTGCACAGATTAGAAGAGGCATGCTATGGGGATTTTCTTCTAAACTGGGTGGTTCCCGAGACACGTGTCATCAGAGAGCACTTAGACAGAAAATAACAACTCAACTTCAGCAGCTCATAAGTACTGAAAGGATTAAGATTTTTTAATAGAAGTAATTTACAAATCTGTTTAACTTTCTGGAGCCAGTTGATATATATAAAAAAGTTTTTCCTGGATAACCACTTTAAAGTCCCCCACTATTATCATCTCGTTCTGATTTGCTGCCTTGTTTATTTGCCTCAGTAATTGATCTTCTGGCTCTTCCATTATGATTGGTGGCTTACAGCAAACCCCTATAAGAATTTTTTTTTTTTTATCTACCCATATTTCTACCCATAATGACTCCACATTATCGTTTCCCTCCCGTATATCCTCCCGCAGTGCGACCTTCAGACTGGATTTTACATAAACACACACTTCTCCCCCTTTCTGTTTTGTCCGATCCTTCCTGAATAGACTATGACCCTGTATGTTGAACGCCCAGTCACAGCTATCGTCCAACCAAGTCTCTGTTATACCCACTATGTCATAATTCTCCTCAGACATCAACCACTCCAGTTCCTCTGTTTTATTGGACAGACTTCTGGCATTAGTCAACATGCATTTCAATGGTGTGATTTTTTGCTATTAACTATTCATTTTAATGGTGTGATTTTTCGCTATTAACTATTCTAACCCCTCCCTCCACTCCACCCCCAGGTACATTAATAAGTGCCTCCTCTCTATCTTCACTATCTTCCCCTCTACATTGTAGATTCCCTCCCCCCCCCAGTCCCTAGTCTAAACACTCCTTCACCCTTCTAGCCATCTTCTCCCCAAGCATAGCTGCACTCACCCCATTGAGGTGCAGCCCGTCCCTACGGTAGAGCCGGTATCCGACAGCGAAGTCGGCCCAGTTCTCCATGAACCCAAACCCCTCCTTCCCACACCAGCTTCTGAGCCACTTGTTTACCTCCCTAATCTCCTGCTGCCTCTCTGGTGTGCCTTGTGGTACATGTAATATTTCAGAAAATATTACCTTGGAGGTCCTTGCCTTAAGCTTGCGGCCTAAGTCCCTGAAATCATTTTTAACGACACTCCACCTACCTCTTACTTTTTCATTGGTGCCAATATGTACCATGACTGCTGGGTCCTCTCCAGCCCCACCCAGCAACCTGTCAACCCGATCCGCGATGTGCCGAGCGCCAGGAAGACAACACACTGTTCGGCGATCCAGGTCTTTGTGACAGTTCACCCTGTCTGTCCCCCTAATAATTAAGTCCCCCACTACCAGTACCTGTCTGGCCTACCCTACAATCCTCCCTCCTTACTGGAGCAGACACGCCCCTGGCGGTCAGAGGCAGAGTCCTCCTGCAGTACTGCTAGCTCTGAAATGGCATCCCCCTCATCTGCCAACCGGGTGATGTAAGATACTGTGTATCCAAGGTGTGCTGAATCTATTGTGTATTAGTCATATGAAGGAAAGAACAGAGATGGCACTCACCACATCAGAGATAACGGTAATGCTTTATTACGGTGACCGGCAGACTACAGCATTGGGAGGAGGAATGCCCGGAGCAAGGTTATAGCTATTTCATGCACTAGGTGCACTTCTTCAGACCACTCCCCCACTGTCGTCAGTGCCGGCATAAAATACCTGGCATTGACCTCAATGGGCGTATTCCTTAAACTACACCAAAACTTGAAACAAAAGTGTGTAGAAAAAAATGTAAAAAACATACGTACAAATCGAGAATATGCAACAATAAAAAACATATATATAATTGTATATAATATATTATAAAAATATACTCAAGTCCACCTTGTCGTTGTGGCCAACCGGACCCTGGGCACACATGCGCAGGATCCATCTCGCCTCCTTTTGCAGTAGTAGCTCCCTTCTATCACCCCCGGCAACCGGGAGGACTCTTTCTATCCCCAAGAACTTCAATACTGAGGTATCACCTTTATGTTCATTGTTAATGTGTTCCATGATACCGGGACAACCTTTGAGTGCTTTTACCGACCATATGTGTTCACGGAACCGAGTGTGCATGGGACGTATAGTGCTTCCTATGTAGAAGCGGCCACATGCACACTCGATTCCGTAGACAACGTGGTCAGTACGGCAAGTTACATTTTTGACATATATTTCGGTTCCACCCAATAAGAAGTTTTTACCCTTCTTCAAATAGGGGCACCATTTACAACTGCCACAACAGTGATTACCTGTAGGTGCTGTACTGCTCAGCCAATCTAATTCTTTTTTCTTTTTGGAAACATAGCGGCTACATAGCAGGGTGCTCAATCCAGAATGCAGGGGAGTGGTCTGAAGAAGTGCACCTAGTGCATGAAATAGCTATAACCTCGCTCCGGGGTTCCTCCTCCCAATGCTGTAGTCTGCCGGTCACCGTAATAAAGCATTACAGTTATCTCTGAAGTGGTGAGTGCCATCTCCGTTCTTTCCTTCATATGTTTTGTACTGCATTCTGGATTGAGCACCCTGCTAGAGTTTACACGGATTAGGTGTCCAGTGCATCATCATTGGGTTCGCTGCAGCTGTGCCGAGCGCTCCGTCTTTCACAGCCTATTGTATATTAGTGTCTGCTTAGTGGCTGCTTCTTATTCTTTAGAATTTTATATTGTCTATTGTGCTGTGTATCTAAGCCTCTGAATGCTTGCCCAGGGTCCAATCAAATGCTTAACTAGGGTCAAATTAAAGATGGCCCTGTGGACGACATGGGCACAAGAGCTGTGCCCACATTAAAATCAGGTTTAACTAGGGGCGTGGCCTGGCTGCTCTGGCGTATGGTCGTTCACTAGTGGAGCTCTGCTTACCGGCCTGTTAAGCGATTATTTTCTCCGCTTATCACCACCAGATCCTGACCGAAACTACAGCTTGTGACTCCCAAATACACACGGGGATGCCAGTACGAAAGAAGAAGCCGCTCCAACGTCGCTCGCTAGCGAAATTCAGCTTCGCGCCCAGAGAAGCCGTGGCTCAAGATGGCGCCGCTGAAATGCGCACACAGACACTACTCCCGTAACAGCCACAGCAAGTAACTCGCAGTGCACCGGCCTTCTAACCATTAAAGCGGAGATCAGCGTCGGATGCTGCGCTGCACATCTCCTCCGTTGCACCGGACTCCCCGCTGCTGCAAAGAGGGCTTACCTCTCCCACTCCATCTGATACTGAGAGGAGGTTGTGCTCCCGCAGCTGTGGCTCATCGCCGGGACCACGATTTTCCTCTCTGGTGCTTACTCCTCAGATAAGTCCAGCTGAAAAGGCACGGCTGCTGTCTGTGACACCTGATAAATCTGAGGTACGCCACTTACACCCTCAAACGATTCCAGTGAAGCTACTGACCCTCTAGCTGGGATCCCTGTATTGAATCAATCCCTCACTGACACTGCTATGAGGGACATGCTTATGCTGTTGTGCACCACTTTTCTTCAGGACATGCACAAATTAATGCACCCTCTTCAAACTGATCTACACATCATAGAAGGTAGAATTGATCACCTGGAGAACAAATTTGGAGAGTTTGCTGCATCCCACAACTCTCTCATTGATCTGTACTATGAAGCTGAGGATGATATCTCTGCCTTAAAAGCTAAGGTAGTGGACCTAGAAGACCGAAGCAGCCGTAATAATATAAAGCTGCATGGTGTCCCTAAAAGGGTGGTCATGGCAGATATACCAAGCTATGTATGTTCTCTCTTAAAATATGTCCTGCCTGACTGCTCAGCTCAAGAATTGGTGGTGGACAGAGCGCATAGAATCCCTCCTCCGAAGCATATGGACGATTCGATTCCGAGAGACATTCTGGCCCGAGTGCATTTCTTCCATGTTAAAGAAAAGCTCATGGAAACGACAAAGCGCCATAATGGTTTACCTGCTCCATATCATGAAGTCTTCCTCTATGCGGACTTGTCGGTAGCAACGCTTCAAGTTCGTCGAGCCCTATTACCGATCACTAAGGCTCTCAGGTCAGCCTCAGTACCCTACCGCTGGGGTTTTCCTACCAGGTTACTCATAAAAAAGGACATTGCCATCCATGCTATCAGAACCCTGACGGAGGGTGAATCCTTACTTCGTTCATGGAATATTGCTCCGGACTCTTCTGAACTACCCTGTACAGGCTCCAAGAATGCGTCTCTTTCCAAAGACTGGGATGTTGCTTGAACTTGGTGGTGAATGTCTGATAACCGTCCGAGGGCTCTGGTGTGATGCCCGTGTTCCGCAGCTTCAGAGTGGACTCTTACCCCCACTCCATGTCGGACTGTATCTGGCCGAGACCGTCCTTTACTGTCTACGTCTTGTACTTGTTGTACTGTTTTGTTGTTGTATGTTTCACATAATTTACTGATCTTGCTAAGTGTATTTTTCTAAACTTTTACAAGATAGTCATTATGTTCGCAAGCTTTAATGTGAATGGGTTAAATGCTCCACATAAGATCTCATCTGCGGAATGAAGTTAAAATCCTTAATTGCGATGTTCTTTGTTTGCAGGAGACCCATCATCTAGAACATGACGCTCCAAGGACTTTAACATGGTTTCTGACTCTACAGTGGACACCACTTCTACCACTCGCTCTTTTTCTACAACTCTTTCTTCTTATCTACATGAGGAAGACCTATATGATATATGGAGAGCACACCACTCCTCGGAAAGAGATTATAAATTTTTATCTACAGTTCATAATTCCTATTCACAAGTTTATATTGGATAGGTCCTTACTCACGTCTTCCCTCACATCTTCTATTGAACCTATTAAATGGTCAGACCATGCAGCTATCACCCAACAACTTTCAGATACAATTTCTTCTCCTAGTGCATACACTTGGAGAAGTAATCCATTCATATGGTCTCATCCCAAATACGCTAACTGCCTTACACGAGACATAGTGGATTATTTCACACACAATGTTAATTCGGTAGCAGTCCCGGTTATTTTGTGGAACTGCCACAAAGCAGTGGTCCGCGGTTTTTGTATTAAGTATGGGTCCTTGATAAAAAAGCAACGGGAACATCAATTACAGGATGTCCTGACACGTTTAAAGAAAGCTGATAAGGCGAACAAAATCTCTCCCTCCACATCTCTGGCATCTGAGATAGCTGGCTTGCGACGTGATCTCTGTTGCATTTTGTTAACGACCTATGAAAAGTCTTACTGAAAACTGTAGCCAGCTCACCTATTAAAAAAGCGACAAACGCATTCATGGATTCCATTTCTTCTTCACCCTGATTAAAATACTGCTTTAAACACTCCTGCAGCTATAGCTAATGGGTTTCTTTCCTACTACTGCAAGCAATATAACTTGAAAGACACAATCCCTTCTCCTCCTGATCTTCCCTCTTCCACTGCCGCGTTCCTAGATTCCCTCCACCTCCCTTCTCTGTCCTCAGTTCAGCTTGCTATGTTAAATTCCGAGATCTCAATAGAAGAAGTTCAAAAAACAATTAAATCCCTTCCTTCTGAAAAAGCCCCGGGGCCCAACGGTTATATTAACGCATATTATAAAAAGGTCATTTCTATCCTATCCCCTCATTTAACCAACTTCTGCAACGCAGCAATGTCTATGGGGAGGCTTCCCATGGGAAACCTACAGGCCACTATCACTGCCTTGCCGAAACCCGGAAAAACCCCTGACCACCCACAAAATTTCAGGCCCATTTCACTTCTTAATCAGGATGTTAAAATATATGTCAAAGTATTAGCCGCCCGCATATCCCTTATCCTCCCACACCTTACCTCTTCAGATCAGTCAGGTTTTGTGGCAGGCAGACAGGCATCCGACAATACTAGAAGACTACTTAATATATTCACCTACATGGAATAATCGGGCACTCCGGTGGTCACGTTAGTGTTGGATGCCGAGAAGGAGTTCAACCACATTCGGTGATCCTATGCATTTTCGGCCCTCTCACACACGGGATTCTCAGGTCCGATAACTTACCTCCCTTTAATTCTTGTCCAACTGCCAGAGTGCTAGCCAATGGCCCTCTGTCTGAAGTCTTTCACATCACCAATCACTCGTCAAGGCTGCCCACTCTCACCACTCATCTACCTCATGTCTATGGCACAGGCCATCCGCCAAAACCCTCTAATCACGGGAGTGGCCATTGTAGGAAAAGAACACATTATCTTATTGTATGCGGATGATGTCATATTATCCCTTACCAACCCCAGTACCTTCATACCGGCAGTGATGGACATCGTGTCTATGTTTGGTGACATCTCGTATTACTTACTCAATGCTACTAAAACACAAGCTCTATCACTGAACTTATCTCCAGCACACTTATTTTCTCTCAAAAAAAAATGCTCATTCGGTTGGCAACAATCTTCCCTACAATACTTAGGCATACAACTCTCCTATATACAAAAAAACAAAACGCTAATTTCATGGGTGGGCAGAATAGTGGCTTTTAAAATGTTCCTACTTCCAAAAATTCTCTACTTCTTTCGTACTTTACCTATATCTCTTCCTGCATCTTTCTTTTCACAAGCTCAAAAAATCCTAACCTCTTACATATGGGTGGGTAGGCGGCTAAGGCTTTCAACACAAATTCTTACCAGATTGAAGCCCTTGGGAGGCTTGGGTTCCCCTAATTTGAAATGTTATTATTTAGCCACTCTAGTCTCGGGGTTACGGCATTGGTGGAAGGATCCTATGGAGCTCCCTTGGGTAGAGATGGAGAATTACTCAATGCTCCCCCACCGGATCAGAGATCTTCTATTTTTGCCCTTCTGAAACGTGGCCACTCCTTCATTTTCTAATCAATTAGTAAAAGCCTCTTACACCGCATGGGTTCAATTCATATCGCAGTCCCTCACGACTAGTACAATGAAATGTAATGATCTACCACTCATATTCATACAGGGTTGCATCCCAGATCTAGACTTATCCAAGTGGATCGCAAATGGACTTACTCATGTGCGACTCCTGTATGATAACTCCCTATTGATCCCCTTTTCCACCCTTACAACCACTTTTAACGTTACCAATCAGGATTTTTGGTACTTACAAATCCATCACTTTCTACATAGCTTAACAAGCTTGACAACCACTCAGACGGCACGGCGATTAGACTACTATACTCGCCTCTTAAGGGCTTGACAACGTATTATCACAGATTTCTGCAGGTGGAGGTCTTCTCTAAATCCTACCCCTTGAGGCTTTGGGAGCAAGAATTGGGTTGTACTTACTCAGTGGAGGTATGGCAAAAATCATTTAAAACTGTAAATAGGGCTTTTCAATGCCCCTCACACATAGGATCGGCCTATAAAACAATTTTGAGGTGGTTCTATACACCTGACCACCTTAATATGGTATACCCGGAGACTTCGGACCGCTGCTGGCGGGGCTGTGGTTCTAGGGGCACTTTAATCCACATTTTATGGTTCTGCCCAGCACTTCAACCCTTTTGGTCTGCTTGTAAGCAAGTGTTACAAGAACTTTTTGGCAGGCACATACCCTGGTCCCCCCAAGCAACCCTGCTTTTCCTTAATTTAGGTGGCTTGCCAAGTGACTCTCAGGATCTTTTTTGCATTATTTGTATATTGGCAAAAATTGCCGTAATGAGCAAATGGAAGACAACTACTACTCCTACTCTGGAAATGCTATTACATAAAATACAAATGACCTTTGCTTACGAGGAAATCATAGTGAGGGGGCGGGTAGACTTCACTCTTTTAATACTAGATTGCAACATTGGTCATCCTCTTCCCACTGCATCAATGCTAGGGTTGTCTGCTATATTTCTTGCTGGAGCTCTATGTAGACGCAAATAGGAGGTGCATATGTATACCTATCCTTTAGTAACCATGCACGTGTAGTAGACTTATATTTTATTTTTTTCCTTCTAGTAATTTTAACATCAAAGTATTACCGAAGTTGTGTTATGTTGGATACTGTTGTCCTTGCTGAAGGGTTAATTAGGGCTTAGTCCATAATCTTATCTTTAACACATATGTATGGAGTAATGCATGTGTTCTCCTTAAAAAAGGACCCTATATTCATTTCCCGTTAATATAAAATGTTCAATAAAAAACTATTTACAAAAAAATAAAAAATAAATCAGGTGTACCCTATGGCAAAAGTAAACAAAAACAAAATGTCAAATGGGCATGGGGTCATCCTACAAACCCATTCATGGTTAGGTAAATAAGGACTGAACAAAACTTTATTATTTACTGCAAAAACAGATGAACAAATCAATGCAGTAAATAATAAAGTTGTGTCCAGTCCTTATTTACCCAACCATGAATGGGTTTTTAGAATGAATCCTGAATAAAATGCCTTCATTTTAGGTAAAAGTTTAAATAAGTGATATGAATTGAAAAATACTCCTATTTTCATACTTGTTCACAGTTGCTATACAAGATTGTGGAAACATCAAAAACATTATACTTTACCTTCAGTTTTTATCTTTAAAGCTGTCCTTACGAGTGAAAACAAAGTAGCATTGAACGTTACAGTTCCATCACTATTTAAAGGCATGTTCATACTGACTAATCTCTACAAAAAAAAAAAAAATTACATGATAGTTTTTACAGAACAATATAATTTTTAAGACATCACCAAATTACACATTTATAATCGTATTCTACACCAGATAATAACAAAGTTAGCTAATATACAAACAAAGCCACAAAGTATAACTAACCCACTCTATCGCAAACGAAACAAAAATTGATACATAAACATTTCATTTTTATATCCTTTTCTACCCTATGTTTGGTTACCCCAAGTCTCCAGTTGTTTTTAAATTCATCTACTACCAGCTGCAAATCTTTTTCACAAAATTGCATGTCTTATTGAAATTCGAACCCCCATGGCCTTTTTAACAATCCATATTTTTTTAGAAACTATTTTCTAGCATAATATATTGTTCATTTTTTAAATCCATAATATATGAATGCTGTAGAAAATACAATATTTAAAACAAATAAAATACATATTTAAAGGGTCAAGAGTAATGCTAATATTATACAATCTATAGGATATAAGTATATAAGTAGAAATTGTAGTTTTAATGAATTGAGTACAGTATACCAATTAGGCCACTTCAGCCCAAAACCTGGAGCAATGGGGGGGGGGGGGGGGGGGGGGAAACAAAGACTGGTGTAAACTTTCAACAGCTTTAGAGTACAAATGTTGCTGTGAAAGTTGCAGCCGTGCAACAACTTTATCAAATGTTGAACAGACCTTAATACAATTGTCGCATATTTCTATAGGGCATGGCTGACTTGCCCTGTGATAACTTCTAAATCTGGCCCGTGCAACATTTTTGTGTCACAAAAAGTCAGACATGATAAATCAGTGACCCCTGCACAAAGTGTTCTAAATAAGAACACTTTATGGGAATAAATATTCTACAGGGTGGGCAATTTATATGGATACACCTTAAAGGGGTACTCCGGTGCTTAGACATCTTATCCCCTATCCAAAGGATAGGGGATAAGATGCCTGATCGCGGGAGTCCCGCCGCTGGGGACCCCCGTGATCTTGCACGCGGCCCCCCCGTTTGTAATCAGTCCCCGAGCGTGTTCGCTCCGGGTCTGATTACCGGCGACCACAGGGCCGACGGCATGTGAGGACATGCCTCCGCGTGACGTCAAGCTCCGCCCCTCAATGCAAGCCTACGGGAGGGGTGTGATAGCTGTCACTCCCCCTCCCGTAGGCTTGCATTGAGGGGCGGAGCGTGACGTCAAACGGGGCGGATGCGAACACGCTCCGGGGACTGATTGTAACGGGGTGCCGCGTGCAAGATCACGGGGCTCCCCAGCGGCGGGACTCCCTCGATCTGGTATCGTATCTCATATCCTTTGGATTGGGGATAAGATGTCTAAGCACTGGAGTACCCCTTTAATAAAATGGGAATGATTGGTGATATTAACTTCCTGTTTGTGGCACATTAGTATATGTGAGGGGGGAAACTTTTCAAGATGGGTGGTGACCATCGCGGCCATTTTGAAGTCGGCCATTTTGAATCCAACTTTTGTTTTTTCAATAGGAAGAGGGTCATGTGACACATCAAACTTATTGGGAATTTCACAAGAAAAACAATGATGTGCTTGGTTTTAATGTAACTTTATTCTTTCATGAGTTATTTATAAGTTTCTGACCACTTATAAAATGTGTTCAATGTGCTGCCCATTGTGTTGGATTGTCAATGCAACCCTCTTCTCCCACTCTTCACACACTGATAGCAACACTGCAGGAGAAATGCTAGCACAGGCTTACAGTATCCGTAGTTCAGGTGCTGCACATCTCGTATCTTCACAGCATAGACAATTGCCTTCAGATTACCCCTAAAATAAAAGTCTAAGGGGGTCAGATTGGGAGACCTTGGGGGCCATTCAACAGGCTCACGACGACCAATCCACTTTCCAGGAAACTGTTCATCTAGGAATGCTCGGACCTGACACCCATAATGTGGTGGTGCACCATCTTACTGGAAAAACTCAGGGAACGTGCCAGCTTCAGTGCATAAAGAGGGAAACACATCATCATGTAGCAATTTCGCATATCCAGTGGCCTTGAGGTTTCCATTGATGATGAATGGCCCCACTATCTTTGTACCCCATATACCACACCATACCATCAATTTTTGTGCTCCAACAGTCTTGGAGGGATCTATCCAATGTGGGTTAGTGTCAGACCAATAGCAGTGGTTTTGTTTGTTAACTTCACCATTCACATAAAAGTTTGCCTCATCACTGAACAAAATCTTCTGCGTAAACTGAGGTTCCTGTTCCAATTTTTGTTTTGCCCATTCTGCAGCACCTGAAACTACGGATACTGGAAGCCCGTGCTAGCATTTCTCCTGCAGTGTTGCTATCAGTGTGTGAAGAGTGAGAGAAGAGGGTTGCATTGGGCAGCACATTGAACACATTTTATAAGTGGTCAGAAACTTGTAAATAACTCATGAAAGAATAAAGTTATGTTAAAACCAAGCACATCATTGTTTTTCTTGTGAAATTCCCAATAAGTTTGATGTGTCACATGACCCTCTTCCTACTGAAAAAACAAAAGTTGGATTCAAAATGGCTGACTTCAAAATGGCCGCCATGGTCACCACCCATCTTGAAAAGTTTCCCCCCCCCCCCCTCACATATACTAATGTGCCACAAACAGGAAGTTAATATCACCAACCATTGCCATTTTATTAAGGTGTATCCATATAAATGGCCCACCCTGTAGATGAAATGTTGCAGAAAATGTCCCAATGGGCCAGCCTGCGACTTTTCCTGCAATAAATTTAAACGAAAAAAGCTGTCTAAATGGTTTGATAAATATCCCCCAGTGTCTATACTTAAGTAAAATCTAGAAAGCTTCCTTGGGGATAAGTAGAATTGATATACAATATAGAATTGGGATCCTGGGAATTGTATGTTGTCATGGCTACTGTTTTAAACTCTCTTAAAATTTTTTAAAAATCATTGTTCTTAGGTTAAACCCCTTAAGGACACAGCCCATTTTGGCCTTGAGGACACAGGAAATTAAAATGTTTACATTTTTTTTTTCTCCATAAGTCTTTTATTATGCCATCCACAGAGCCATAAGTGGGCTTGTTTTCTGGGCAACCAATTGTACTTTGTCAAACACCTTTTATTTTACCATAAAATTTGGTGCAAAATAAAAAAATATTTATGGTGGGAAATTGAAAAGATAACGGCAATTTTGCAACTTTTGGGGGGTTTTGTTTTTATGCAGTGCATTTATTTCTTTTTTTCTGGGATGTAATGTGACCAAAAAAAAATCAGCAATTTTGGACTTATTTTTTATGTTTATTTCATTCACAGTACAGGACCAATAACATTATATTTTAATAATTCAGACATTCCACATACCAAATATGTTTATTTTTTTTTAATTTCTTTTTAGTAAAATGGAAAAAAGAGGGAATTAAATGTTGTATTGCGGGAGGGGCTTATTAACTTTTATTAAAACTTAACTAAAACATTTTCAGTTTTGATCACAACATCTACAGGGTTAATGGCAGGCATCAGCAAAATCGCTGATGTCCACCATTACTGGCGAGTCCCCGGCTGTTGATAGCATAGCTTCTGCGCTTGCTTCATAGACCGGACTGGACTGAGGAGATACATGTAAGTAATAGTGCAGCAAGTACCAGGCAGACAAGGCGCACAGGTACATCCTGTGTCCCCAACAGTTTTATATGCCCTTCCCACTGTTACACCGCTAAAGTCATGGGAAATTGTTGTAAATTATTATTTAAATCTATATCTGTTTATAGCATGGCTAGATTTTTTTTCTGATGTAAATTGTTGTAAATTATGATTTAAATCCATATCTGTTTATAGCACGGCTAGATCATTTTTTTTTTTTTTTTTATGTCAGCAGCTGTTTCTCTTTATCTGTCTTGAAGTTTGCATGAAGGTGTCGGATGTATGTTTTTCCTTGTGGAATAAATAACACAGCAAGATTAATGTGTTAATTGGTGCCCCAATCTTTAAAGGAGTAGTCCAGTGGTGAACCCAGTGGTGAACAACTTATCCCCTATCCTAAGGATAGGGGATAAGTTGCAGATCGCGGGGGGTCCGACTGCTGGGGCCCCCCGCGATCTCCTGTACGGAGCACCGACAGCCCGCAGGAAGAGGGCACGTCGACCTCCGCACGAAGCGGCGGCCGACACGCCCCCTCAATACAACTCTATGGCAGAGCCAAAGCGCTGCCTTCGGCAATCTCCGGCTCTGCCATAGAGATGTATTGAGGGGGCGTGTCGGCCGCCGCTTCGTGCGGAGGTCGACACCCACTATCTAGCCGGAGAGCCTGGCCCCCGTACAGAGAGATTGCAGGGGGCCCCAGCGGTCGGACCCCCCGCGATCTCAAACTTATCCCCTATCCTTAGGATAGGGGATACATTTTTCACCACTGGACTACCCCTTTAAAGGGGTACTCTGCCCCTAGACATCTTATCCCCATTGAAAGGATAGGGGATAAGATGTCAGATCGCAGGGGTCCCGCCGCTGGGGACCCCCGGGATCTCGGCTGCAGGACCCACCTGCTGCGGCTTCTGGCAGCGCTGGAGGCTCTCATCCTAACGCCTCCCGACCACGGTGACTTGAGATCGTGACAGCACAACTCCGCCCCGTGTGATGTCACGCCCCGCCCCCTCAATTCAAGTCTATGGGAGGGGGCGTGACAGCCATCACACCCCCTTTCATAGACTTGCATTGAGGGGCGGGGCGTGACGTCACATGGGGGCGGAGTCGTGACATCACGATCGGAGGTCACCGTGTTCGGGAGACGAAGCCTCCAGCATTTCCGGAAGCTGCAACAGGTGGGTCCTGCAGCCGAGATCCAAGGGGTCCCCTGCGATCTGACATCTTATCCCCTTTCTTTTCGATAGGGGATAAGATGTCTAGGGGCGGAGTACCCCTTTAACCTAATTTTTATCATTTACTTAAAACTTTGTTTTGCTCCACCACTGTGGATTTGACTCCACACCTTTTAATTCTTACCATACATCCTTCCTGATGATACAGTATATGAGGATTGCTTTCTATAGTATGGGCAGTGCCAGGTTTATTCATGCTGCTTTGTTGGATACATTTAGTTGCTCTCAATAGGTATAGTATATATAACACTCAAAGCATTTCCTGTCCGTATGACAATAAAGATGAATATAGACAGTATATCACGTAAGTGAGCACATCGCTCACATTTTTTGTAAATATTTTGTTATATCTTTTCATGTGACAACACTGAAGAAATGACTCTCTGCTGCAATGTATAGTAGTGAGTACACAGCTTGTATAACAGTGTTTCATTTTCCTCCCCCTCGATTTGGTGTTATCACTCTTAAATTCTGTAATACTGGTCACTAGAAGTTCAACATGGAACCTTATGGCAAAGAATTCTGTGAGGATTTGAAAAAAAAAGAATTGTTCCTCTACATTGTTCCTCTAGCTGGCCTAGACTATGAGAACATTGCCAAGACCCTAAAACTAAGCTGCAACATGGTACCCCACCCCTAGACATCTCATCCCCTATCCAAAGGATATGGGATAAGATGTCTGATGGCAGGGGGTCAGGCTGCTGGGACCCTCTGTGATCTCTGGCCCGGCACCCTGTTGATCAGACATCTTATCTTCTATCTTTTGGATAGGAGATCAGATATCTAGGGGCGGAGTACCCCTTTAAGGTGAGCACCATCCTACTGGGATTACATTTATTTTCCTAAGAGAATTACGACACATAGAGTGCCTCTTTGTATGCACTTCTGGAGATGCCATTTAGTGGCATGTTAAAAAGAAATGAACTACATAATATGCTCTCTTTTCTAACTGGATCAATCGCAACGGAATTGTGCAGCTGGAAGTGTGTTATCCCTTTCAGCAAATAAACAGAAACCCCAGTGTAAACCAATCAAATAGAGGCAAAAATTATACTTCTTTGGCCTCTGTCAAGTGATACCGGTGTATGGTTATATTTACCATAAATATATTTAAATTTGGAGGTGTGTATAGAGACAAAAAACTTACTCAATTTACATAATCCTTACCCTTACATATATCATTGACTTTTTATCTTCCTGTGCTTTCCACATTCTCAGGGAACATTCTTAGGTGCTACTGTTATTTATTTATTTATTTATTATTTTGCTACTACTGTATTTAACAATAATAGGTGGCTGTTACATTATACTGTACACTAGTTTAAAAAATTCTGTTCACACAACGCAACTGCATTCATCATGGATTTGTGTTGCAATAGCTAAAAAATAAAAGTTTTTCTTACCTTACATGCCACACGATGAGGGCAGAATTTTCCAAAACCTAGAGGGGGTTGAATTCTTCTCAAAAGAGTGACAACGTCTAAATGTTTGATTCGTCCCCTTAGTAAAGGATTGAAAAAAGTTACCATTATTGATGGATAAAAAATAAAATAAAAATAAGGTCTAAATATAAATGTAGCTATACAATTTCTATTTTGCTAGTCTTATTTTGTCAGTCTTTACAGAGGTATTCTGGTGAGTAATTCTTCTCAAGCTGATGTAAAATTCTAAATCAACAAGCCTATAATCACGGTCACCTCTAAGCCATGTGCACCTCTAGAATAGTAGCATTTACTGTATATTGTTGTGGCCCATAGCAATACACAGTACATACTGCGATCTAAGGCTCTTTTCAGACTATACTGTTGCTCCATTTTAAAGACCTGTTACAATATCTTGTTAAGAAAACCCTTAAAAACGGCCATTAAAAAATCCCATTCAAGTCTATGGGATTTTTTAATAATCTGTTTTCACCCGTTATAGCCCGTTATGACTAAAGGACGTTATTTGTGATGGGAGAAAATTTTGTGCATGTGACTTTTTTATCCTGTCACAAATAACGTCTGTTAGTCATAACGGGCTATAACGGGTGAGAACGGATAATTAAAAAATCCCATAGACTTGAATGGGATTTTTTAACAGCCGTTTTTAAGGATTTTCTTAACGGGACATTGTAATGGGTCTTTTAACGGAGCAACAGTATAGTGTGAAAGGAGCCTTAGATGTGTCACAGTTGTTAATACAATTTGCAACAGTTTAAATTATATAAAATGAAAAACTAAGCAACTTTTCAAATAGTTCTCATTATAACAATTCCTACTGGAAAGTGCAGTGTTTCCCTATCAGGGTACCACCAGCTTTTGCCAGCTGGTTGGGAATTACTGCCATAATGTCTATAGCTTCCATTCATGCTGTTTCCTCTTGCAATTATAAAATAGGTCTGTATAGTAACAGTTTACACAAAGGGGGAATTCATCAAGGGAGTTACACAGGGTTTTTCGTGTACAAAAGTCGCAAAAAAGTTGCAACTTTTGTGCGACTTTTAGTGGTACGCCAGCCTGCGTGATTTCTCCCAATCCAGCTGTTTTACACGAGTTCTGTTTTTTACTTAGCTATAGGCAGGGATTTAATAACTGCGACTTTTGTTAAAGTGTTTGTTGCAAGTGGGGTAAAAAGTCGCAAATCTACACCCAAAAAAAGTTGGCTTAGAAATAGTAGCGTAAAGTCCCACCCGCATCTAATACCAGCTGGCTGGCTGCATCTATCACCCACCGCCAGCATCTATCACTGGCTGCCCGCATATACCACCTGCCACCCGCTGTTTAAACACTACAACTCCCAGCATGCCCTTACAGTGAGGACATGCTGGGAGTTGTAGTCTTTCAGTAGCTAGTTGGCGGGTGTTAAATGTGGCCAGGCAGCGGGTGGTATATACGGGCAGCGGGTGGTATATGCAGGCGGCAGTTGGAATATGTGGGCGATGGGTGGAATATGGGAGGGGGGGGGGCGCGTGGTGGTGGTATACTGGGGGCAGTGGGTGTATGCGGGGGCAGCGTTTTATAGATGCATGTGGTGGGGAGCGGAGCCAGCCGGCTGGGAACCATGAATATAATACTACAGCATTGTAATTTCATATTCCTCGCCTGGAGCTGTGATTGGCCAAGGGATCTCGGCCAATCGCAGCTTCGGAAGTGCCGTAGTTTCATATTCATGGTAGCCGCACTGCATGACTACAAATCCATGCATGCCCATACTGCAAGGGCATGCTGGGAGTAGTAGTTGTGTGGTGCGTGCAGCTGACAAGCGCTCCGCTCCCTGGCCAGCTCACAGGAATATGAAACTACGGCACTGTAGCTTCATATTTCCCTCCTGAAGCTGTGATTGGGGTCTCCAGGCGGGGAATCTGAAACTACAATGCTGTAGTATTATATTCATGGTTCCCGTCCGGGGAGCACAGTGGAGCGCTTGTCACCTGCGCGCACCACACAACTACAACTCCCAGCATGTCCTTACTGTAAGGGCATGCTGGCATTTGTAGTCATGCAGCGTAGGTGACAAGCGCTTCGCTCCCCGGCCGGCTACCATGAATATGAAACAACGGCACTTCTGAAGCCGTGGTTGGCCGAGAACCCTTGGCCAATCACAGCTCCAGGCGGAGAATATGAAATGACAGTGCTGTAGTATTATATTCAAGGTTCCCAGGCGGCCGGCTCCGCTCCCCACCGCCTGCATCTATCACCCGCTGCCCCCCGCATACACCCACTGCCCGCAGTATGCCACCACCACGCGCCCCCCCCCCCCCCCATATACCACCCACCGCCCACGCAACACACAACTATAACTACCAGCATGTCCTTACTGTAAGGGCATGCTGGGAGTTGTAGTCATGCAGCGCAGGTGGGTGGGAGATGTGCAAGTGGGTGACAAGCTTCCCTGTCAGCCGCCCGCACATTTCCCAACAGCCTGCGCCTCACAACTACAACTCCCAGCATGCCTTTACAGTGAGGACATGCTGGGAGCTGTACTGGAAAATAAATTTAGGAAACATCCATGCATTCACAATGTCCACTTTACCCCTCCTCAGGGGGAGTACTGTCTGTAATGGGGTCATCTGTGGGTGTTTCTTTGTTTTATTTTTCTCTGAATGTATGTAACCATCAGCTACTGATATGCCATAGGCCTCAAATGCGAACATAGCTCTATGACCCTAGAACCCTGTTATGTGCCCGCACAGCATGTTACGTCTACATATGGGGTATTTCCATACTCAGAAGCAATGGGGTTACAAAATGAAAAATTGGGACAAGTGGGTGACAAGCTTCCCTGTCAGCCGCCCGCACATTTCCCAACTACAACTCCCAGCATGCCTTTACAGTGAGGACATGCTGGGAGCTGTAGTCATGCAGCACAGGCGGGTGGGAGATAAGCGGTCTTCCCTTGCTGTTGCTAAACTACAACTCCCATGATGGGAGTTGTAGTTTAAGAACAGGGTGCCTCCTGCTGTTGCTAAACTGCAGGCTCGCTGTTGCTAAATTACAACTCCCGTCATGGGATGGGGGTTGTAGTTTAGCAACTGCTGGAGGCACCATAAATGTACCGTATATGCCGGCGTATAAGACGACTGGGCGTATAAGACGACCCCCAACTTTTACAGTTAAAATATAGAGTTTGGGATATACTTGCCGTATAAGACTACCCCTCCTACCGCTATGTACAGTACCTTATAGTTCCCCCACATTAGGTCGGCAGCATGTTCCCCCACATTAGGTCGGCAGCATGTTCCCCCACATTAGGTCGGCAGCATGTTCCCCCACATTAGGTCGGCAGCATGTTCCCCCACATTTGGTCGGCAGTTCCCCCACATTAGGTCGGCAGCTCCCCCACATTAGGTCGGCAGCTCCCCCACATTAGGTCGGCAGCTCCCCCCCCCCCACATTAGGTCGGCAGCTCCCCCCCCCCACATTAGGTTGGCAGCTCCCCCCCCACATTAGGTCGGCAGCCCCCCCCCCCCCCACATTAGGTCGGCAGCTCCCCCCCCCCACAATAGTAGGCAGCTCTCCCCCCCACAATGGTAGGCAGCTCCCCCTACAGACATACAACTTCCAGCCATATAGAGTGTATGGCTGGAGGCTGTATGTCTGTGTACTGCCCCCCACAGTGTTCCGGCCACCGCTCCTCCGGCCCGGGGTCACAATCTACTGCTATGGCCTATGGACCATAGCAGCAGTCCCAGGACCGGAGGAGCGGTGATCGGAACACTGTAGATGACGCGCCGCCGGTCACTCACCAGGCCCCGGCCGCGCTCGTCCTCCTCCGGTCCTCCTGCGCCTCTTTGGTTATACGCACGGGACATCACTGGAACGTAAGTATTCCTATGCCGGACCCCAATACCCTGCGTATAAGACGACCCCCGACTTTTCAGAAGAAAATTCGGGGTTAAAAAGTCGTCTTATACGCCGGGATATACGGTATTAACATATTTGGTTTTTTTTTCTTCTCATTTCAGATCCGTGAATGCAGAGGACTTCTTCAGATTCAATGGATTACATCGATGACCAGCATTTTTTTTTTTGTTTAATATTAATAAAATGGTTAACGAGGGGTTGTGGGGGAGTGTTTTTTGGAATAAATTTTTTTTAAACGTGTGTTTTTTTTTCGTTTTCTTAACAGGATTAGTAGTGGAAGCTGTCTAATAAACGGAATTAATCACTGAGCCGGGCTTAGCGTTAGCCACAAAAACAGCTAGCACTAACCCCCAATTATTACCCCGGTACCCAATGCCACAGTGGTGCTGGGAAGAGCCGGTATCAACAGGCCCAAAGTGTCAAAAATGGCGCTCCTGGGCCTAGGCGGTAACAGGCTGGCGTTATTTAAGCTGGAGAGGGCAAGTACCGTAACAATGGTCCTTGCCCACCCTGGTAACATCAGGCTGTTGCTGCTTGGTTGGTATTGTGCTGAGAATGAAACTCTGGGGAACCCTATGCGTTTTTTTATTTTTATTATTTATGTCAAAAATTTGTGTGGTTCCCCGTATTTTCATTCTCAGCATGATACCAACCAAGCAGCAACAGCCTGATGTTACCAGGGTGGGCAACGACCATTGTTACTTCCACTACTAAGCCTGTTAAGAAAAAAAAAAAAAAAAAACACCACACGTTTAAAACGAATTTTGAAAAAAAATGCTGGTCACCGTAGTCAGAAGTAGTCCTTTGCATACACTGAACTGAAATGAGAAAAAAATATAAAATACAAAAAATGGGTTAGTACATTTAGGTGAAAAAAGTGGTAAAAAATTAAATACATACATATATATATCGCACATTTTTGTCACGTATGAGGCTTCAGAGCAGAAAAGTCACAGAGGAGAAGAGGTGGTGTAACAAAGTTGTGTTCTGAAGTAATTTCTCAGTTTTTGCTTATGTATGCTAAAAAAGTGTTTTTGCTTATGTACGCTAAAAAAAGCGTTTTTGCTTATGCATGCCAATTTTTTTTATTTTTTTATTTTACAGATAAAAAAAAAAAAAAAAAACAGTTCAAAATAGCAATTATTCGCTTAAATATTTGATCTCCAAACCATATGGGAGTCCCACAGAAGAAATATAGCAGCTTCGGAATTATTATAGTTTTTATAATGGGTCTTTTAACGGAGCAACAGTATAGTGTGAAAGGAGCCTTAGATGTGTCACAGTTGTTAATACAATTTGCAACAGTTTAAATTATATAAAATGAAAAACTAAGCAACTTTTCAAATAGTTCTCATTATAACAATTCCTACTGGAAAGTGCAGTGTTTCCCTATCAGGGTACCACCAGCTTTTGCCAGCTGGTTGGGAATTACTGCCATAATGTCTATAGCTTCCATTCATGCTGCTTCCTCTTGCAATTATAAAATAGGTCTGTATAGTAACAGGTTACACAAAGGGGGAATTCATCAAGGGAGTTACACAGGGTTTTTCGTGTACAAAAGTCGCAAAAAAGTTGCAACTTTTGTGCGACTTTTAGTGGTACGCCAGCCTGCGTGATTTCTCCCAATCCAGCTGTTTTACACGAGTTCTGTTTTTTACTTAGCTATAGGCAGGGATTTAATAACTGCGACTTTTGTTAAAGTGTTTGTTGCAAGTGGGGTAAAAAGTCGCAAATCTACACCCAAAAAAAGTTGGCTTAGAAATAGTAGCGTAAAGTCCCACCCGCATCTAATACCAGCTGGCTGGCTGCATCTATCACCCACCGCCAGCATCTATCACTGGCTGCCCGCATATACCACTTGCCACCCGCTGTTTAAACACTACAACTCCCAGCATGCCCTTACAGTGAGGACATGCTGGGAGTTGTAGTCTTTCAGTAACTAGCTGGCGGGTGTTAAATGTGGCCAGGCAACGGGTGGTATATACGGGCAGCGGGTGGTATATGCAGGCAGCACTGTGGCATTGGGTACCGGGGTAATAAATACCTTCCCTGTGGTAAGGTTTTTTCCATAACCAAGGGCCAAGGTATGAGGGTCTTTAAGATCTTTATGTATGCCAAATTTATCAACCCCCCCTGTGATAGTATGATGTCACACATAAGAAACACTAACACCATGGAAAACAGTGTATGTAAGTCATGTACATAAGAACAGCTTGACGAATTCCCCCCAAAGTGGTAAATGTTTGGCCTACAGCCGCTATACAGGCCTATTTGTAAATATAGTTACAGTTCACATATGTTTTATGGGAAACAGTTTTTGTTTTGTTTTTTGCAAAAATGCATCACTTCACATCTTATACTTCACTTACATACATACATATATATATATATATGTATACACGTCGGCGTACGGGGCGCAACCTGCCTGATTTTGTCAGCATGTGGAGCAATGCTGGAGGTGGTACAGAGTGATTGCACGTATCAGCTGGGTAGCAGTGGAACGGAGCTCTCAGCAGGTAAACAGTGTTATTGGCACCTGGTCTGATTCAGGCACAAGTTATAGGTTAGCTCCAGTGAGCTCTAATACCAGCTTTAGTCTGCGTTCCATTTTGTTTACCCGCGGGTGAAAGGGGTCTGGGCGTTAAAGGAGTAGTCCAGTGGTGACTCAGTGGTTTACAACTTATCCCCTATCTTAAGGATAGGGGATAAGTTGCAGATCGCGGGGGGTCCGACCCTTGGGGCCCCCCACGATCTCCTGTACGGAGCCCCGACAGCCCGCGGGAAGGGGGCGTGTCGACCTCCGCACGAAGCGGCGGCCGACACGCCCCCTCAATACAACTCTATGGCAGAGCCGAAGCGCTGCTGTTACGCCGAGCGCTCCGGGTCCCCGCTCCTCCCCGGAGCGCTCGCAACATCCTCGCTACGGCAGCGCCCCGGTCAGACCCACTGACCGGGTGCGCTGCGATACCGCCTCCAGCCGGGATGCGATTCGCGATGCGGGTGGCGCCCGCTCGCGATGCGCACCCCGGCTTCCGTACCTAACTCGCTCTCCCTCGGTCCTGTCCCGGCACGCGCGGCCCCGCTCCCTAGGGCGCGCGCGCGCCGGGTCTCTGCGATTTAAAGGGCCACTGCGCCACTGATTGGCGCAGTGGTTCCAATTAGTGTCTTCACCTGTGCACTCCCTATGTATACCTCACTTCCCCTGCACTCCCTCGCCGGATCTTGTTGCCCTTGTGCCTAGTGAAAGCGTTCCCTTGTGTGTTCCTAGCCTGTGTTCCAGACCTCCTGCCGTTGCCCCTGACTACGATCCTTGCTGCCTGCCCCGACCTTCTGCTACGTCCGACCTTGCTTCTGTCTACTCCCTTGTACCGCGCCTATCTTCAGCAGTCAGAGAGGTTGAGCCGTTGCTAGTGGCTACGACCTGGTCACTACCGCCGCAGCAAGACCATCCCGCTTTGCGGCGGGCTCTGGTGAATACCAGTAGTGACTTAGAACCGGTCCACTAGCACGGTCCACGCCAATCCCTCTCTGGCACAGAGGATCCACCTCCTGCCAGCCGGCATCGTGACAGTAGATCCGGCCATGGATCCCGCTGAAGTACCTCTGCCAGTTGTCGCTGACCTCACCACGGTGGTCGCCCAGCAGTCACAACAGATAGCGCAACAAGGCCACCAGCTGTCTCAACTGACCGTGATGCTACAGCAGCTACTACCACAGCTTCAGCAATCATCTCCTCCGCCAGCTCCTGCACCTCCTCCGCAGCGAGTGGCCGCTTCAGGCCTACGACTATCCTTGCCGGATAAATTTGATGGGGACTCTAAGTTTTGCCGTGGCTTTCTTTCACAATGTTCTCTGCACTTGGAGATGATGTCGGACCAGTTTCCTACTGAAAGGTCTAAGGTGGCTTTCGTAGTCAGCCTTCTGTCTGGAAAAGCTCTGTCATGGGCCACACCGCTCTGGGACCGCAATGACCCCGTCACTGCCTCTGTACACTCCTTCTTCTCGGAAATTCGTAGTGTCTTTGAGGAACCTGCCCGAGCCTCCTCTGCTGAGACTGCCCTGCTGAACCTGGTCCAGGGTAATTCTTCCGTTGGCGAGTACGCCATACAATTCCGTACTCTTGCTTCTGAACTATCCTGGAATAATGAGGCCCTCTGCGCGACCTTTAAAAAAGGCCTATCCAGCAACATTAAAGATGTTCTGGCCGCACGAGAAATTCCTGCTAATCTACATGAACTCATTCATCTTGCCACTCGCATTGACATGCGTTTTTCCGAAAGGCGTCAGGAGCTCCGCCAGGATATGGACTTTGTTCGCACAAGGCGTTTTTTCTCCCCGGCTCCTCTCTCCTCTGGTCCTCTGCAATCCGTTCCTGTGCCTCCCGCCGTGGAGGCTATGCAAGTTGACCGGTCTCGCCTGACACCTCAAGAGAGGACACGACGCCGCATGGAGAATCTCTGCCTGTACTGTGCCGGTACCGAACACTTCCTGAAGGATTGTCCTATCCGTCCTCCCCGCCTGGAAAGACGCACGCAGACTCCGCACAAAAGTGAGACAGTCCTTGATGTCTACTCTGCTTCTCCATGTCTTACTGTGCCTGTGCGGATATCTGCATCTACCTTCTCCTTCTCTACTATGGCCTTCTTGGATTCCGGATCTGCAGGAAACTTTATTTTGGCCTCTCTCATCAACAGGTTCAACATCCCGGTAACCAGTCTCGCCAGGCCCCTCTACATCAATTGTGTTAACAATGAAAGATTGGACTGTACCATACGTTACCGCACGGAGCCCCTTCTAATGTGCATTGGACCTCATCAAGAAAAAATTGAGTTCTTGGTCCTCCCCAATTGTACTTCCGAAATTCTCCTTGGACTACCGTGGCTCCAACGCCATTCCCCAACCCTGGATTGGTCCACGGGGGAGATCAAGAGCTGGGGTACCTCTTGTTTCAAGGACTGCCTTAAACCGGTTCCCAGTACTCCCTGCCGTGACCCTGTGGTTCCCCCTGTAACCGGTCTCCCTAAGGCCTATATGGACTTTGCTGATGTGTTTTGCAAAAAACAAGCTGAGACTCTACCTCCTCACAGGCCTTATGACTGTCCTATTGACCTCCTCCCGGGCACTACTCCACCCCGGGGCAGAATTTATCCTCTGTCCGCCCCAGAGACTCTTGCTATGTCTGAGTACATCCAGGAAAATTTAAAAAAGGGGTTTATCCGCAAATCCTCCTCTCCTGCCGGAGCTGGATTTTTCTTTGTGTCCAAAAAAGATGGCTCCCTACGTCCTTGCATTGACTACCGCGGACTTAATAAAATCACGGTAAAGAACCGCTACCCTCTACCTCTTATCTCTGAACTCTTTGATCGCCTCCAAGGTGCCCACATCTTTACCAAACTGGACTTAAGAGGTGCTTATAATCTCATCCGCATCAGGGAGGGGGACGAATGGAAAACGGCATTTAACACTAGAGATGGACACTTTGAGTATCTGGTCATGCCCTTTGGCCTGTGCAACGCCCCTGCCGTCTTCCAAGACTTTGTTAATGAAATTTTTCGTGATCTCTTATATTCCTGTGTTGTTGTGTATCTGGACGATATTCTGATTTTTTCTGCCAACCTAGAAGAACACCGCCAGCATGTCCGCATGGTTCTTCAGAGACTTCGAGACAACCAACTTTATGCCAAAATGGAGAAATGTCTGTTTGAATGTCAATCTCTTCCTTTCCTAGGATACTTGGTCTCTGGCCAGGGACTACAAATGGACCCAGACAAACTCTCTGCCGTCTTAGATTGGCCACGCCCCTCCGGACTCCGTGCTATCCAACGTTTTTTGGGGTTCGCCAATTATTACAGACAATTTATTCCACATTTTTCCACCATTGTGGCTCCTATCGTGGCTTTAACCAAGAAGAACGCCAATCCTAAGTCATGGCCTCCTCAAGCGGAAGACGCCTTTAAACAGCTCAAGTCTGCCTTTTCTTCTGCTCCCGTGCTCTCCAGACCTGACCCATCTAAACCCTTCCTATTGGAGGTTGATGCCTCCTCAGTAGGAGCTGGAGCAGTTCTTCTACAAAAAAATTCTTCTGGGCATGCTGTTACTTGTGGTTTTTTTTCTAGGACCTTCTCTCCGGCGGAGAGGAACTACTCCATCGGGGATCGAGAGCTACTGGCCATTAAATTAGCACATGAGGAATGGAGGCATCTGCTGGAGGGATCAAAATTTCCAGTTATTATTTACACCGATCACAAGAATCTCTCCTATCTTCAGTCTGCCCAACGGCTGAACCCTCGCCAGGCCAGGTGGTCTCTGTTCTTTGCCCGGTTTAATTTTGAAATTCACTTTCGCCCTGCCGATAAGAACATTAGGGCCGATGCTCTCTCTCGTTCCTCGGATGCCTCGGAAGTAGAGCTCTCTCCGCAACACATCATTCCTCCTGACTGCCTGATCTCCACTTCTCCAGCCTCCATCAGGCAAACTCCTCCAGGGAAGACCTTCGTTTCTCCACGTCAACGCCTCGGAATCCTCAAATGGGGTCACTCCTCCCATCTCGCAGGCCATGCGGGCATCAAGAAATCCTTGCAACTCATCTCTCGTTTCTATTGGTGGCCGACTCTGGAAACGGATGTTGTTGATTTTGTGCGGGCCTGTACTGTCTGTGCCCGGGATAAGACTCCTCGCCAGAAGCCTGCTGGTCTTCTTCATCCTCTGCCTGTCCCCGAACAGCCTTGGTCTCTGATTGGTATGGACTTTATTACAGACTTACCCCCATCCCGTGGCAACACTGTTGTTTGGGTGGTCGTTGATCGATTTTCCAAGATGGCACATTTTATTCCTCTTCCTGGTCTTCCTTCAGCGCCTCAGTTGGCAAAACAATTTTTTGTACACATTTTTCATCTTCACGGGTTGCCCACGCAGATCGTCTCGGATAGAGGCGTCCAATTCGTGTCAAAATTCTGGAGGGCTCTCTGTAAACAACTCAAGATTAAATTAAACTTTTCTTCTGCTTATCATCCTCAATCCAATGGGCAAGTAGAAAGAATTAACCAGGTCCTGGGTGATTATTTACGGCATTTTGTTTCCTCCCGCCAGGATGACTGGGCAGATCTCCTTCCATGGGCCGAATTCTCGTACAACTTCAGAGTCTCTGAATCTTCTTCCAAATCCCCATTTTTCGTGGTGTACGGCCGTCACCCTCTTCCCCCCCTCCCTACTCCCTTGCCCTCTGGTTTGCCCGCTGTGGATGAAATAACTCGTGATCTTTCCACCATATGGAAAGAGACCCAAAATTCTCTCTTACAGGCTTCATCACGCATGAAGAAGTTTGCTGATAAGAAAAGAAGAGCTCCCCCCATTTTTTCTCCCGGAGACAAGGTATGGCTCTCCGCTAAATATGTCCGCTTCCGTGTTCCCAGCTACAAATTGGGACCACGCTATCTTGGTCCTTTCAAGATCTTGTGCCAAATTAATCCTGTCTCTTACAAACTTCTTCTTCCTCCTTCTCTTCGTATTCCTAATGCCTTTCATGTCTCTCTTCTTAAACCACTCGTCATCAACCGTTTCTCTCCCAAACTTATTTCTCCTACTCCTGTCTCCGGTTCTTCAGACATCTTCCCCGTAAAGGAGATACTAGCCTCCAAAAAGGTCAGAGGAAAAACTTTTTTTTTAGTGGACTGGGAGGGCTGTGGCCCTGAAGAGAGATCCTGGGAACCTGAGGACAATATCCTAGATAAAAGTCTGGTCCTCAGGTTCTCAGGCTCTAAGAAGAGGGGGAGACCCAAGGGGGGGGGGGTACTGTTACGCCGAGCGCTCCGGGTCCCCGCTCCTCCCCGGAGCGCTCGCAACATCCTCGCTACGGCAGCGCCCCAGTCAGACCCACTGACCGGGTGCGCTGCGATACCGCCTCCAGCCGGGATGCGATTCGCGATGCGGGTGGCGCCCGCTCGCGATGCGCACCCCGGCTTCCGTACCTGACTCGCTCTCCCTCGGTCCTGTCCCGGCGCGCGCGGCCCCGCTCCCTAGGGCGCGCGCGCGCCGGGTCTCTGCGATTTAAAGGGCCACTGCGCCACTGATTGGCGCAGTGGTTCCAATTAGTGTCTTCACCTGTGCACTCCCTATGTATACCTCACTTCCCCTGCACTCCCTCGCCGGATCTTGTTGCCCTTGTGCCTAGTGAAAGCGTTCCCTTGTGTGTTCCTAGCCTGTGTTCCAGACCTCCTGCCGTTGCCCCTGACTACGATCCTTGCTGCCTGCCCCGACCTTCTGCTACGTCCGACCTTGCTTCTGTCTACTCCCTTGTACCGCGCCTATCTTCAGCAGTCAGAGAGGTTGAGCCGTTGCTAGTGGATACGACCTGGTCACTACCGCCGCAGCAAGACCATCCCGCTTTGCGGCGGGCTCTGGTGAATACCAGTAGTGACTTAGAACCGGTCCACTAGCACGGTCCACGCCAATCCCTCTCTGGCACAGAGGATCCACCTCCTGCCAGCCGGCATCGTGACAGCTGCCTTCGGCAATCTCCGGCTCTGCCATAGAGATGTATTGAGGGGGCGTGTCGGCCGCCGCCTCGTGTGGGGGTCGACACCAGCTATCTCGGCGGAGAGCCGGGGCCCCGTACAGAGAGATCGCGGGGGGCCCCAGTGGTCGGACCCCCCGCGATCTCAAACTTATCCCCTATCCTTAGGATAGGGGATAAGTTTTTCACCACTGGACTACCCCTTTAATACCACGGATGCATCCATTATATGGGCACTGTCAGATACAAAAACTTTTTATATGTTGTACATCTTGTTTTATATGTTGTACATCTTGACAAAACATTACCCTTTCTAATATAACCCTTTCTACGTCATCCTCCACACCACCATAACCCGGAAGTGGCAAGAACAATGCACCGCCGCATCGGGAGAACGGCTGGATCGATTCAAGAAAGAATGACATGGATAGAGAGGTACAGCCGTGGGGAATATTTGGGGGGTTCTAAATTCTGCATCATAGTACTCCTTTAAGACTGCTGCGAAAGTTGAAAGTTGACTGCGGCATCAAAAATTAAAGTAAAACCATCCTGGCAGCTCAGCGGAGCTGATTGGGACCATCGCACTGAAATCATGATGTCCTGATCAGCTAAGAGAACGGCGGGAGGGCTCTTACCTGCCTCAGCAGAGCCCCAATAACACTGATCAATGCTGATCACAAATGCGATCAGAAGATTGCATGTTAAAGACCCCTATGAGGCTAAAAAAAAAAAAAAGAAAATGTGTAAAAAAAATAAGTTAATAAATGTGAATAAGAGCCTCCCAATAAAAGTTTGAATCACCCCCACTTCCAATTTTTTAAATAAAATAATGTAACCAAAAATAAACAAACATGTTAAGGTACCGCCGCATGTGTAACTGTCAAATATTTAAATATAAATATAAGCCCAGGGCTGCCATCAGAAATTTTGGGGCCCCTTACACAGCTCAAGGCCAGCCCCCCCCCCCCCCCCCCCAACCTCTCCCCACCTGGCCACCCCCCCCCGGAACAAAGAAAAGCTAAAGCCCTTTAGTTCAATGACCATCATATGGTTACTGACCAAATCCTGTTTACTGAGACTAATATTACCAATAATACCGGTATACAATGAGGAATATTATCACCATACATATTATAACATGTAATATTTTGATTGGATATACTGTTCAATGCTGAGCTTTGGCCCCGCATTAATCAGTGTTATTGGTGCTCTGCTGCTCTAGCCTGCCACGGCTGGCAGGGAATAAGAGCATCGATTGGATGGCGTGGAGGCAGGTAAGGCCCCTCCTGCCATCCACTTAGCTGATCAGGATTCTGCCGCGGATATCCCGATCAGCTCCACTGAGCTACTGACACTGTTAACTCTCGTATTTAGACACCGCGATCAGCCTTGATCACGGCATCTAAAGGGTTAATACCGCACATCAGCCCATTTGGGGGTGCCCTTAATTAACCGTTGGTCCTGGCTGCTGACAGCAGTCGGGACCCACTGGGTAAGAAGTGTGCTCAGCCCGTGAGCGTGTTTCAAACTGGGGGAGCGGAACCAGGGCATACAGGTACGCCCTTGGTCCTTAACAGGTCATGCAATATAAGCTATATTTTAGTCTGCTGGTGTTGTTTTATATTGTTTGGCCCCTTTGTTAAAGGAGTAATCTAGTGCTGACTATTCCTCCTCCATTGTGCCCGGGCTGAAAAAAAAAGTTTAAATAAACTTTCACTCACCTTCCTCTATTCCCCCGAAGCGCTTTTACAGCTGATCGGTCCTCCGGTCCCATCTTCTTCCTTCTTCCTGTGCACTGATTGTCACGCGGCGCTCAGCCTATCACCGGCCGCAGCTATGTCCCGTCTCGGCTGGTGATAGGCTGAGCGCCATGTGACGATCTGTGCACAGGAAGAGGATGGAAAAGGAGGACCGATTAGCTGTAGTGGTGCTCCGGGGGAACAGAGGAAGGTGAGTGAAAGTTTATTTACATTTTTTTTCCAGCCCGGGCACAATGGAGGAGGAATAGTCGGCACTAGAGTACTCCTTTAATAGTTTCCCCTATTATGGAGGCAACTATTAACAGAGGGGCCTACCTAAACCTTATGGGAGAAGCTATTAGAAGAGGGGCCTACCCAAACTTTATGGGGGCCCCCTATAGTTTGGGTAGGTCCCCATGTTTACGTTGCCCCCACATAGTTGTTGTAGGCCCCTCTCTGCTTCTAACTGTTGCCCCCATATAGTTGTAGGCCTCACTCCTTGCCCCCCAGACTGCAGGCCCCAACACATAGTTCTGCCATAGCTCCAGTCAAACATTTTTTTCTCCCTTTTTTTTTTTTACTTAATAACCTCTGCTCTTTGCGACTGTGCCGGCCTCCTCAGTACAGGCTCTTCTTTTGTGCTGCTCCACTCTGTCAGACAGACTGCTGCTCCTCACCGCTGTGCTGGCCTCCTCTTCCGGACCCCACCACAGCGCTTCTGCGGTCATGTGACATCAGGGCTGGCGTCAGCGTGCAAAGCGCTGCGGACGTACCTCCCGGCAACCACTGCTGCAGTTTTAAAGAGACAGTGGCTGCTGGTCCCGGAGGTACGTGCTGTGCAGCAGCAGCGCCGCCACTGCCGTGTGTGATCTGTTACTGATTTGACAGACTGTACAGAGTACAGTCAGTCAATCAGTAAGTGTACAATACGTCGGCCCCAGCAGTAAGTGAGTGACAATTGCCGGAACCGGCCATGCTCCCTGGGGGTCTGGGCCCCTTACAGGGTTATCGGTTGTACCGCCCTGATGGTGGCCCTGCTTAAACTGCACAGGCAATGGCGTACACGTAAAAAAATATACCAAAGTCAAAAATTGTGTATGTTTAGTCACTTCATATACCAAATTTTTTTTTATAAAAAGCGCTCAAAAAGTCCCATCAAAACAAAAATGGTACTGATAAAAACTACAGGCCACGATAAATGAGCCCTCATATAGCCCTGTATGCGGAAAAATTTAAGAAGTTATAGGAGTCAGAAGATGACACCATTCCTTGGTGAAAAATTCCCAAATTTCATGAAAATTTAGCATTTTTCTAATTTTGAAACTCTCTGCTTGTAAGGAAAATGGACATGCCAAATAAATTATATATTGATTCACATATACAATATGTCTACCTTATGTTGGCATCATGAAGTTGACATGTTTTTACTTTTTTAAGACATTAGAGGGCTTCAACGCATAGCAGTAATTTTTCTAATTTTCACGAAAAATTCTAAATCTGAATTTTTCAGGAACCAGTTCGATTTGAAGTGGAATTGAGGGGCCTTTGTGTAAGAAATCCTCCTTATAGAAACTGCCCCCCTCAAAGTATTTGTTACGCCTAGCGCTCCGGGTCCCTGCTCCTCCCCGGAGCGCTCACGGCGTCTCTCTCCCCGCAGCGCCCCGGTCAGTCCCGCTGACCGGGAGCGCTGCACTGTCATGGCCGTCGGGGATGCGATTCGCACAGCGGGACGCGCCCGCTCGCGAATCGCATCCCAGGTCACTTACCCGTCCCGGTCCCCTGCTGTCATGTGCTGGCGCGCGCGGCTCCGCTCTCTAGGGCGCGCGCGCGCCAGCTCTCTGAGACTTAAAGGGCCAGTGCACCAATGATTGGTGCCTGGCCCAATTAGCTTAATTGGCTCCCACCTGCTCCCAGACTATATCTGCTCACTGCCCCTGCACTCCCTTGCCGGATCTTGTTGCCTTGTGCCAGTGAAAGCGTTTAGTGTGTCCAAAGCCTGTGTTACCTGAACTTCTGCTATCCATCTTGACTACGAACCTTGCCGCCTGCCCCGACCTTCTGCTACGTCTGACCTTGCCTCTGCCTAGTCCTTCTGTCCCACGCCTTCTCAGCAGTCAGCGAGGTTGAGCCGTTGCTAATGGATACGACCTGGTTGCTACTGCCGCAGCAAGACCATCCCGCTTTGCGGCGGGCTCTGGTGAACACCAGTAGCCTCTTAGAACCGGTCCACTAGCACGGTCCACGCCAATCCCTCGCTGACACAGAGGATCCACTACCTGTAAGCCGAATCGTGACAGTAGATCCGGCCATGGATCCTGCTGAGGTGCCGCTGCCAAGTCTCGCTGACCTTCCCACGGTGGTCGCTCAGCAATCGCAGCAGATTGCCCAACAAGGACAGCAGCTGTCGCAGTTGACCGCCATGTTACAGCAACTTCTGCCTCTGCTACAGCAGCAACCATCTCCTCCGCCAGCTCCTGCACCTCCTCCGCAGCGAGTGGCCGCTCCTAGCCTCCGCTTGTCCCTGCCGGACAAATTTGATGGGGACTCCAGACTCTGCCGTGGATTTTTGTCTCAGTGTTCCCTGCATATGGAGATGTTGTCGGACTTGTTTCCTACAGAACGGTCTAAGGTGGCGTTCGTAGTGAGCCTTCTTTCAGGAAAGGCCTTGTCTTGGGCCACACCGCTCTGGGACCGCAATGATCCTGCCACAGCCACAGTCCAGTCCTTCTTCGCTGAAGTCCGGAGTGTCTTCGAGGAACCAGCCCGAGCTTCTTCTGCCGAGACTGCCCTGCTGAACCTGGTCCAGGGTAATTCTTCAGTGGGCGAGTACGCCATCCAATTTCGTACTCTTGCTTCTGAATTATCATGGAATAATGAGGCTCTCTGCGCGACCTTTAAAAAAGGCCTATCCAGTCGCATCAAGGATGTGCTGGCCGCACGAGAGATTCCTGCCAACCTGCAAGAACTTTTCCATTTGGCCACCCGCATTGACATGCGTTTTTCTGAGAGACATCAGGAGCTCCGCCAGGAAAAAGACTTAGATCTCTGGGCACCTCTCCCACAGCATCCTTTGCAGTCTACGCCTGGGCCTCCCGCCGAGGAGGCCATGCAAGTGGATTGGTCTCGCCTGACCCAGGAAGAGAGGAATCGCCGTAGGGAAGAAAATCTCTGTCTGTACTGTGCCAGTACCGAGCATTTCTTTGGTGGATTGCCCTATCCGTCCTCCACGTCTGGGAAACGCACGCACGCACCCAGCTCACGTGGGTGTGGCGTCTCTTGGTTCTAAGTCTGCTTCTCCACGTCTCACGGTGCCCGTGCGGATTTCTCCTTCAGCCAACTCCTCCCTCTCAGCCGTGGCCTGCTTGGACTCTGGTGCCTCTGGGAATTTTATTTTGGAGTCGTTTGTGAATAAATTCCGCATCCCGGTGACCCGTCTCGTCAAGCCGCTCTACATTTCCGCGGTCAACGGAGTCAGATTGGATTGCACCGTGCGTTACCGCACAGAACCCCTCCTGATGTGTATTGGACCCCACCACGAAAGGATTGAGTTATTCGTCCTTCCCAACTGTACCTCTGAGGTCCTCCTCGGTCTGCCATGGCTCCGGCTTCATTCTCCCACCCTTGATTGGACCACCGGGGAGATCAAGAACTGGGACTCTGCCTGCCATAGGAAGTGCCTCTCCCCCCCTCCCAGTCCCGTCAGGCAAGCCTCAGTGCCTCCTCATGGCCCCCGTCCTGGTGTCACACTGCCCCGTGCCAGGCTTCGCCCTCTGCCCTCCCTCCCCATTCCCACTTCTGCTGTACTGCCTGCCGTTGAGGAAACCCTCCATTCTTTCCCGGTGTCCTCATCCCAGGGGAGGCAGTTACCGGACAAAGAAAAGGGGAGACCTAAGGGGGGGGGTACTGTTACGCCTAGCGCTCCGGGTCCCCGCTCCTCCCCGGAGCGCTCACGGCGTCTCTCTCCCCGCAGCGCCCCGGTCAGTCCCGCTGACCGGGAGCGCTGCACTGTCATGGCCGTCGGGGATGCGATTCGCACAGCGGGACGCGCCCGCTCGCGAATCGCATCCCAGGTCACTTACCCGTCCCGGTCCCCTGCTGTCATGTGCTGGCGCGCGCGGCTCCGCTCTCTAGGGCGCGCGCGCGCCAGCTCTCTGAGACTTAAAGGGCCAGTGCACCAATGATTGGTGCCTGGCCCAATTAGCTTAATTGGCTCCCACCTGCTCCCAGACTATATCTGCTCACTGCCCCTGCACTCCCTTGCCGGATCTTGTTGCCTTGTGCCAGTGAAAGCGTTTAGTGTGTCCAAAGCCTGTGTTACCTGAACTTCTGCTATCCATCTTGACTACGAACCTTGCCACCTGCCCCGACCTTCTGCTACGTCTGACCTTGCCTCTGCCTAGTCCTTCTGTCCCACGCCTTCTCAGCAGTCAGCGAGGTTGAGCCGTTGCTAGTGGATACGACCTGGTTGCTACTGCCGCAGCAAGACCATCCCGCTTTGCGGCGGGCTCTGGTGAACACCAGTAGCCTCTTAGAACCGGTCCACTAGCACGGTCCACGCCATTCCCTCGCTGACACAGAGGATCCACTACCTGTAAGCCGAATCGTGACAGTATTCAAAATGACATTTGTTAACCCATTAGGTGTTTCACAGGAATAGCAGCAAAGTGGAGAAGAAAACTCAAAATCTCAATTTTTTTACACTAACATGTTCTTATAGCCCCATTGTTTCTCATTTTTACAAGAGGTAAAAGGAGGAAAAGCCCCCCAAAATTTGTAACCCAACTTCTCTTTTGAGTATGGAAATACCTGTTGAAGTGAAGTGCTCTGCGGGCGCAGCATGGCTCAGGAGGGAAGGAGCAACTTTGGGAATTTGGAGAGAGAATTTTGCTGTAATGGTTGTTGCATGTCGCATTTAGGAAGCCCCCATGGTACCAGAACAGCCCTCAAGGAACATAACAAGGGTAAGGGGCGGCCTGACACCACTCATGGCCCCCGGACCAAATAAAGCAAGGGCCCCCAGCAAGACTCCACCCCTGGCTCCACCTCTGCCCCGCCCCTATTACCACCCAGTATGTATATAAATATTTGCCATAGAAGCTTAGGAGAAGGGATGAAAAAATACAGTCGGCGCTCCCTGATGAGGTGTATCGACTGGTGTGTACCCTACACCACACCCAGGTGATATACCAACCTTAGTTGTACTTGCACAAGGTTTGGCTGCGCTTGAGAGGGTAGCAGTGTACGGGGTTTGCTGGCTGCTGCACTCTTACCGGTATCGGATTACTCAGAGAGGTGTCCGATATAAAGGCAATGGGAGTGTGGATAGGAAAAAACGGTTTGGCGAGGCGCTGCTCAGTGTACGGTCGATAAAAGAGGACTCGAGTGGCACAGGACAATAAAAAACATTATTGATGTGTTGGGGACAATGCGTTTCGGCATCCACTGATGGCTTCCTCAGGTCCACTTACAGCTCTAAAAGAATAAATACATGTAAACACAACATGCATGCAGAGATATTCGTGCACGGGTGTGCACATGCTATATTTTGTATGGAGGTACAGATGTGCATGGATATTCCTGCACAAATGCACCCCACCTTGCACACCACCATTTTGCTGTGTTTGGGTAATTCAAACATGTTGATAGTTTACAGAGTGTTTGGCAAAGGTTACTAATTCAAGCCATGTTATCATTGTCTCTGTAGAAGAGGCTTGTTATTTGCAGACTACTTTGGCATTTTTATGTATCCATTGCCATCCACCAATTTACTTTGTAATATTTATGCATTCATTCATCACAGCCATGCATTCATCTACCTCAGTATATCCAGTTTAATACACCTTTTCACACAAGCATCACGCCTTTTTACAGTTTATTTCCTAGCATCTTTTATTCTCTGGCAAACACTCCCGCATATAGCAATCCCTCTGTAAACAGGGATCCACGCATCCATCCACCAGCGCTTACAAGCGCTGAGCTGCACTGGGCTGTGCTTACTAGTGCCGCACTTCCCTTTACCCATGCGCACATCCTCTCAGCGCATACAAGTGCCGGGATGCGCCGCGTCTCCGGTAACCGCAGCAACCCGGCGCCGGAAGTGACGGGCCGCCGGCTTTGACAGTCTTAAAGGGTAGCTCCCACCATCCTATATTTTTTTTTTCTGTCCCTGCCTATTGCACATCTCTCCCTAACCTCCTCTCTGCTTTAAATTATTTTTTTTATTTACTATATTAAAAATAACTTTTTGTCTGCCTGGTAGCGTGCTCACTACCAGGCAGACTTCCCCAGCAGGCACCACGTCACTGATGCCTGCTGGGGGGACTTCCGCCCTTAGTTCATCTACACAGGGTGCCTCCAGCTGTTTCACCACTACAACTCCCAGCTTTCCCTGACATCTATTGGCTGTCAGGGCATGCTGGGAGTTGTAGTAGTGAAACAACTGGAGACACCCTGTGTAGATGAACTATAACTAAGTGCCATGCGGCTCTACGCCCGCCATCGCACATAACGCATTTCCTCCTTTGCCAAACACTCTGTAAACTGTCAACATGTTTAAATTACCCATACACAACAAAATGGTGGTGTGCAATGTGGGGTGCATTTGCGCAGGAATATCCATGCGCATCTGCTCCTCCATACAAAATATAGCATATGCACAATCGTGCACGAATATCTCTGCATGCATGTTGTCATTCTGTAAACAGAAACACATAGATGGTTTTTTGTGTGTGTGTGTGTGTGTGCATTTGTCGTTACACTATGCATAGATGCAGATGCGTCCCTGTGTATATATTCTTTTAGAGCTGTAAGTGGACCTGAGGAAGGCATCAGTGGATGCCGAAACGCATTGTCCCCAACACATCAATAAAGTTTATTTATTGTCCTGTGACACTCGAGTCCTATTTTATCAACCGTACACTGATAAGCGCCTCGCCAAACAGTTTTTTTCCGATCCACACTCCCATTTGCCATAGAAAGGAATAGTGGGTGCAGTGCCCTATGGTGTACTTTGAGGGATGGCAAAGTACCTTAACTACACCAAGTGCTTAAAAACACTGAACTATCCTCTTCCTTCTTGTGCCAACTTGGAATCTCTGTCTGTGATACCCAGTCCAACTTGGCTCCAGCCTCCACTAACTTTTAAAGGGGTACTCTGGTGGAAAACTTTCTTTTTTTTAAATCAACTGGTGCCAGAAAGTTTAGCAGATTTGTAAATTACTTGTAAATTACTATTAAAAATTCTTAATACTTCCAGTACCTATTAGCGGCTGTATACTACAGAGGAAATTCTTTGCTATTTGGATTTCTGTTCTGTCACAACCACAGTGCTCTCTGCTAACACCTCTGTCCATTTTAGGAAATGTCAAGAGCAGCATATGTTTGCTATGGGGAATTTTTCCTGCTCCGGATAGTACCTACAATGGACAGAGGTGTCAGCAGAGAGCACTGTGGTCGTGACATAAAAGAAATCCAAAAAGAGAGAATTTCCTTTGTAAAATTTTTAAATAGAATTTACATTCTATTAACCCCTTAAGGACAATGGACGTACTCCTACGCCCCCGTTTCCGAGTCCTTAAGGACCGAGGACGTAGGAGTACGTCCTGTCCATTCCCGACCCCCCGCCGCTAGCCGGAGGGGAGCCGGTGCCCGATGCCTGCTGAAATCGTTCAGCAGGCATCGCGGCATATCGCCCAGGGGGGTCATTATGCCCCCCCATGTCGGCGATGGCCGCAGATCGCTGGACAATTCAGTCCAGCGATCTGCGGCGATTCCGGGTCAATCGGGTCTCCAGTGACCCGGTGACCAGGGATTACTGGCTGATCGGGGCCGTCAGAGACGGCCCCGAACAGCCAGAGCCTGCAGGGGTGAGGTGGATTCCCGGCCGACCAATCAGGGCGCCTGCTGCGGGTGTCACTCCCGCACCCGCTCCGCCCCTCTTCCGGAGGACGTGAGCGGGAAGACGACCCCCGGTGCTGGGGACCCCGATCCCCGGCGTTAATGTTGGGATCGGGGCCCCAGGAGCGACGGCGGCGGCGGCGGCGGGACTGACCTGCAGCGTCGATCAGCAGCAGCAGGAGGTGAGTGACAGCCTCCTGCTGTTGCTTAGCAACAGCTCCCAGCATGCAAAAAGGGCATGCTGGGAGCTGTAGTTATGCAACAGGAGGAGGCAGACCACCACAACTCCCAGCATTCCCTTATGGGCATGCTGGGACTTATGGTTTTGCAACAGCTGGAGGCACATTCTTTCTATGGAAAAGTGTACCTTCAGCTGTTGTGTAACTACAACTCCCAGCTTGCACAAACAGCTAAAGTGCATGCTGGGAGTTGTAGTGGTGCATCTGCTGGTTGCATAACTACAACTCCCAGCATGCCCGTTGGCTGTCGGTGACTGCTGAGAGTTGTAGTTTTGCAACAGCTGAAGGCACACTGAGTTGAGTAGCAAACCAGTGTGTCTCCAGCTGTTGCATAACTACAATCCCCAGCATCCCCAGCCAAAGTAGTATGCCTCCCGCTGTTGCATAACTACAACACCCAGCATGCCCTTCCGCTGTCCGTACATGCTGGGGGTTGTAGCTTTTGCAACAGCTGAAGGCACACTGGTTGCAAAACACTGAGTTTGTTGCCAAACTCTGTGTTTCACAACCAGTGTGCCTCCAGCTGTTGCAAAACTACAACTCCCAGCATGCACTGATAGACGGTACATGCTGGGAGTTGTAGTTTTGCAACAGCTGGATGTTCCCCCCCCAATGTGAATGTACAGAGTACACTCACATGGGCGGAGGATTACAGTAAGTATCCGGCTGCAAGTTTGAGCTGCGGCAAATTTTCTGCTGCAGCTCAAACTGCCAGCGAGAAACTACTGTGAACCCCCCACCCGTGCGACTGTACCCTAAAAACACTACACTAACACAAAATAAAATGTAAAAAACACTACATATACACATTCCCCTACACAGCCCCCCTCCCCAATAAAAATGAAAAATGTCTGGTACACCACTGTTTCCAAAACGGAGCCTCCAGCTGTTGCAAAACAACTACTCCCAGTATTACCAGACAGCCACTGACTGTCCAGGCATGCTGGGACTTTTACAACAGCTGGAGGCACCCTGTTTGGGAATCACTGGCGTAGAATACCCCTATGTCCACCCCTATGCAAGTCCCTAATTTAGGCCTCAAATGCGCATGGCGCTCTCACTTTGGAGCCCTGTCGTATTTCAAGGCAACAGTTTAGGGCCACATATGGGGTATCGCCGTACTCGGGAGAAATTGGGCTTCAAATTTTGGGGGGTATTTTCTGCTATTACCCTTTTTAAAAATGTAAAAATTTTGGGAAACCAAGCATTTTAGGTAAAAAATTTTTTTTTTTTTACATATGCAAAAGTCGTGAAACACCTGTAGGGTATTAAGGTTCACTTTACCCCTTGTTACGTTCCCCGAGGGGTCTAGTTTCCAAAATGGTATGCCATGTGTTTTTTTTGTGTGGTTCTGGCACCATAGGGGCTTCCTAAATGCGGCATGCCCCCAGAGCAAAATTTGCTTTCAAAAAGCCAAATGTGACTCCTTCTCTTCTGAGACCTGTAGTGCACCAGCAGAGCACTTTTCACCCCCATATGGGGTGTTTTCTGAATCGGGAGAAATTGGGCTTCAAATTTTGGGGGGTATTTTCTGCTATTACCCTTTTTAAAAATGTAAACATTTTGGGAAACCAAGCATTTTAGGTAAAAAAAATTTTTTTTACATATGCAAAAGTCGTGAAACACCTGTAGGGTATTAAGGTTCACTTTATCCCTTGTTACGTTCCCCGAGGGGTCTAGTTTCCAAAATGGTATGCCATGTGGGGTTTTTTGCGGTTCTGGTACCATAGGGGCTTCCTAAATGCGGCATGTCCCCAGAGCAAAATTTGCTTTCAAGAAGCCAAATGTGACTCCTTCTCTTCTGAGACCTGTAGTGCGCCAACAGAGCACTTTTCACCCCCATATGGGGTGTTTTCTGAATCGGGAGAAATTGGGCTTCAAATTTTGGGGGTATTTTCTGCTATTATCCTTTTTAAAAATGTAAAATTTTTGGGAAACCAAGCATTTTAGGTAAAACATTTATTTTTATTTTTTACATATGCAAAAGTCGTGAATCACCTGTAGTGTATTAAGGTTCACTTTACCCCTTGTTACGTTCCCCGAGGGGTCTAGTTTCCAAAATGGTATGCCATGTGTTTTTTTTTGCTGTCCTGGCACCATAGGGGCTTCCTAAAGGTGACATGCCCCCCAAAAACCATTTGTCGCTCCTTCCCTTCTGAGCCCTCTACTGCGCCCGCCGAACAATTAACATAGACATATGAGGTATGTGCTTACTCGAGAGAAATTGGGTTTCAAATACAAGTAAAAATTTTCTCCTTTCTACCAATTGCAAAAATTCAAAAATTGGGTCTACAAGAACATGCGAGTGTAAAAAATGAAGATTGTGAATTTTCTCCTTCACTTTTCTGCTATTCCTGTGAAACACCTAAAGGGTTAATACACTTATTGAATGTCATTTTGAATACTTTGGAGGATGTAGTTTTTATAATGGGGTCATTTATGGGGTATTTCTAATATGAAGACCCTTCAAATCCACTTCAAACCTGAACTGGTCCATGAAAAATAGCGAGTTTGAAAATTTTGTGAAAAATTTCCAAATTGCTGCTGAACTTTGAAGCCCTCTCGTGTCTTCCAAAAGTAAAAACTCATTAATTTTATGATGCAAATATAAAGTAGATATATTGTATATGTGAACCCAAAAATGTTTTATTTTGAATATCCATTTTCCTTACAAGCAGAGAGCTTCAAAGTTAGAAAAATGCTAAATTTTCATTTTTTTCATAAAATTTTGGGATTTTTCACCAAGAAAGGATGCAAGTTACCAAAAAATTTTACCACTAAGTTAAAGTAGAATATGTCACGAAAAAACAATCTCAGAATCAGAATGATAACTAAAAGCATTCCAGAGTTATTAATGTTTAAAGTGACAGTGGTCAGAATTGCAAAAAACGCTCCGGTCCTTAAGGTGTAAAATGGCCTGGTCCTTAAGGGGTTAAATTTAGAATTTAATTTACATATCTGTTTAACTTTCTGGCACCAGTTGATTTAAAAAAGTTTTCCACCGGAGTACCTGCCTTTCACCGCTCACTACAAGATAGCACAGTCAGATATGTAACTCATATCTCTGACTATGCCATCATATAGTGAGTGGTGAAAGGCAGGTAGAAAATAGCAACTAGTCCATTCATAAGCCACACACTTTACCACTTTGCTTGGGTGAGGCTGAGGCCCTCTTAGATTTATTACAAAAAAAGTACAGCAGCACAGAGCATTTCTGGAGGGATCTGTATTGAGGAAGACTGTCTGCCTCACTACAGTTCCTGCCAGAAATACTCTGTGCTGCTGGGAAGCCTACTCCATCTTCTACCTGCCTCTCACCGCTCCCTACATGATGGCACAGTCAGAGATATAAGTTATATTTCACATACAACTTATATCTCAGACTGTGCCATCATGTCGGGAGCGGTGAAAGGCAGGTTGAAGATACATACAACTATACAATTCATAAGCCACCCACCCACCTGGCCAGGCTAGCCTGTTTTTGGGTCCATGCAGATGCCGACTGAGAAAGCTGGCAGAGAGATCAGGGCACTTCTTCGGCGGGGCTCCGTACACCGAGGATAAGCGGGGCAGGCGCACTGAACTCCGGCACTGCCACGCTTAGAGGTGAAGTTCACGTGACCTAAGCGTTTCTCCCAGGCAGCCACTGTGGTTCTGTTTAAGGGCCACCGCTACAGTTGCTCTCTGGGAGCCGAATAACTGTAACAGCTCCGGGCCACGGCGGGCCCTTTCCTCGTGCCGGGCCCGGCTATTTAAAAGCAGAATTATTATTTTTTTATTTTATTTTATTTGACAGGCGGTGGACAGCGCTGGCCGGCCTTTGTCCGAATGGAACGGCCGGTCAGTCCGCCCCTGACAAGGGGTATAGTGTTGCCCAAAATTTTTCAGTTTCAGAAATGGTAATAGGAGAAAAAGCCCCCCCAAAATAATTTGTAGCCCAATTTCTCCGGAGTAAGGAAATACCCCATATGTGGATGTCAAGTGCTCTGTGGGCGTACTACAGGTCTCAGAAGAGAAGCAGCGCCATTGGGCTTTTGGAGAGAGAATTTGGCTGGAATATAAGTGCCCCTATGATGCCAGAACAGTGGTAACTCCCCACGTGTGACAATATTTTGGAAACTATATCCCTCAAGGAACTTAATAAGGGGTACAGTGAGTATTTATACCTCACAGCTTTTTTACATAGTAGGCCGTAAAAATGAAAATTTTGATTTTTAACAAATCAAAATTGCTGGTGTAACCCCAAGTTTTTCATTTTAACAAGTGATAATAGGCAAAAAATCCCCCCCAAAATTTGTAGCCCGATTTTTCCCGAGTAAGGATATACCCCATATGTGGAAGTAAAGTGTTCTGCGGGCACACAACAAGGCTTAGGAGTGGGACAGCACCAATCACATTTAAGTCCAGGGTATAGGCAGGTTGGCACTGTGAAATTCGGTGCCCAGGAATCTAGTAAAGTCCAATGGAAATAAAGGAATCCTGGCAGACACAAGCTGGACAAGTTAGAACCCCGGAGTCTCAACCGCAATTATGAGTTGTCAAAATTGCTATACTAAATAACAGTTATTTGAGTTATTACTCACGTGTAGTACAGAGATACACAGGGCCGACATAGAGATGTACAGGACCGGATCTTCATTGGCGCTCATGGAGCGCCGGCTCAAGGCCCGCAGGAGGCCCCCCGTCACATTCGGGACATCCCTGTGTCCCGAAAAATCTTTTCAGGACACAAGGATGTCCCGGCGGTTACCTCTCTGCGGCGGCCCTGCGTTAACTTTAAAAACGCAGGGGCCGAGGGACGTGGCGCCGAGGAAGATGGCCGCACAGTGTTAGTGCTCCGCCACCACTAGGTCCTCTGCCAGCTACAAATTTGCCTGCACCACTGCCTACTATATGGGGAAATCCTCACGGAGGACCCCAACTGGACCCCCCAACAGCTTCCCACCCTCCCTCAGCCTCCGGGGGCATCAGGAAGTTCCTGGGACCGGCCCTCACTTCGGGACCTGCGGCCCTGCACTCGGGGGGAAGCCCTGCCTACAGTCCCCGCTCCCGGCCGGAACCTCCGGTGCCTTCCTCTGCTCCTGCAGCCCACGTCCTCCAGCCGGCGCTCCCTACCTCCGGTGTCTCCTGCTTGCCTGCATCCCGTTCCTCCGGTCCAAAGGTGGGAGAGCCTTCCACGCCATCGGAGACTGCCGCAGCTGCTCCCGACGTCCTGATGTCCCCGCTGGTCCCCCGGGCAGTAAAGGTGAGAGCCGCGGACCCGGGCGCACAGCTGTGCTCTTCTCTCTCTGTGGCAAGTTCTCCTGTACGCCTCCTGCCTCCTCTGCAGTGCCATTCACATAAAGGGCAGCAGGCTGCCGCATTGACCACCTGGGCTACAGTTGTGTGGGGGACCTCCATCCCACCCCCCCTTCTCTCAGACTCCCCTGGCTCCTCTGCTGCTGAATTCTCCCTGCCTCCTTCATCTGAGGCCCTGCAGGCCACCCCAGACTGGACTGCGCCCTTGTCCTTCCAGGACCTGAGGGGCCCGGCTGACCCCCTTACACTTGCCTCCCCTGGGGTGCCCCACCTGCTCACCTTACTGCAGGTGTCTACTGCTCCTGCCACCCTGGATCCTGCACTGCCTACAGCTCAAATGCCTGGATCCCCAACCTGGATCGGCACACCTGGTTCGGACCTGGAGCCTTCTGGCCAGCCGGCTCCCACTCCAACTCCTATAGATTTTTCTCAGCTGTTGTCACTTATCCCCTCTAAGGAGGAATTACGCTCGATTGGTACTGAAGTGAAAGAAGCATGCAGGGCAGAAATTGCTGCTATGCGCAAATATCTACAACATGTAGCTGACCGGGTTGATAGACTAGAGGAGACCCATGATTCTACCAGGGACTATGTTGCGCAACTTCAGTCCACAGTGGTGGCCCAGTCGGACTTTCTCAGTGATATGCAACACCATTTGGAGGATTTGGACAACGGGGGCCACCGCCACAACATCCGTGTCAGAGGTCTGCCTGAGGCAACCCGGAATGAAGATGTCCAGGACACCTTGGAAGCCATCTTTAACCTTCTCCTTGGTGAGTCCCCCCCCAGGCGGATTGAGTTGGATAGGGCCCACAGTGCACTCCGCCCCAGATCTGTTAATGGCCCTCCTAGGGATGTCATCTGCTACGTCAATGACTTTCGCCTCAAGGAGACTATTATGGCAAAGGCACGTGCCCAGAGGAATTTTGATTTTGATGGGGCACCCATCCAATTGTATCAGGATCTCTCTTTGATCACTCTCAGGATGAGACGCATGCTTCAACCGCTTTTGGCTGTCCTCCAACAACACCAAATTTCGTACCGCTGGAGCTTTCCCTTTGCCCTGCAGGATCGCAGGGATGGACGCTCTGCTGTGCTGCGGACCTACTCGGATATTCCAACTCTGCCCTGGACATTCCTGTGCCTACAGTAATGGACTGGGGACTCTTCCCTCCCCCTCTACCCCCGTGTAGCAACCTGTCCGCCGTAGACGGTCTGGAGGGAGTAGGAAAGCACCTACCCCTGGCAAGCCTGGCACTCCTCCTGCAGCTTCTGTGACCTGACTGTGAGATGCCGGCTACTATCCGGTTCCTGATTGTGAACTGTGCTGCTTGTCACTGTGCCTTATGGACTACCCCTTTAATGTTGTTTCGCTTGCTGGGTTACTGCGTGGCTGTGGTTCTCATATGTTCCTGCATTTTTTAGTTGTAGCGGTGCTTTTATTGCCTTCCTTTTTTCTTTTTTGTCGCCTTTGGCATGACCTCGTGGGTTGGTCCTCTCTGTGCTGGGTTTTCTTCTTACATGGTGGTTGCTCATCTCCCCACTGAGGCCTTCCCAAATGCAACGGTGCCCTTCAGGCGCCTGACTATTCTTATTTTGTTTTTGATTTATGCCTCCTCTATGGCCTTATGGTCATTGGTTCCTTCCTTGATTTATTGTTTTTGTAGTTCTCCTACATGTTTGTACTGTTCGTCCCATTTTCCGTTTTCTGTCCTGTCTTCATGTCCCCTTCTGTCCCTCCCTTTTCTCCCTCCCCACCCCTACTTCCTTTTCAGGTCTTTGGAGACGTCTGTGCCTTCCTTTACACCTCTGACTGAAGATGGGAGCTTGCGGTCCTGGCCTCTCCTACACTGTCTATGGGTAAGCTCGCTTTATAATCTGACCCTTGTACTCTTCTATATTCTCGACTATGGCTAAATGTGTCTCACTGAACATTAAGGGCCTCAACTCCCCCCCCCTCCCCCCAAACGATGCCTCTTTCAACAGGAGTTGTTGATGCAGAGGGCTGATATTGTCTTTCTTCAGGAGACACACTTTGACCACTCTGGCACCTTCCAGTTCCTGCAACACCTCTATCCGCTTGCTTTCTCGGCCTCCTCGGGGAGGAAAACGGCCGGGGTAGCAATCGTCATCTCACGATCCTGTCCTCTCCAGGTCACCTCTTCTTTTCTTGACCTTAATGGGAGATATGTAGTGGTCGAGGGCTCTCTGGGTGGGAAACCCCTTCTTTTATGCAATGTGTATGCTCCTAATGTGTCTCAGATACCTTTTTTACGTCGGGTTCTCACGCGACTGCATAAATACCCCCCCCCCCCGTCGGCCTGGCTCCTTGGGGGTGATTTTAACCTGATTTTTCCCCCACAAGGGATCGCCATTCCGCTTTAGGTACTACTACACCCCCGGCACAATTGCGCCTCGCTACATTGTTCCGCCAGGCCATTCGTTCCTCCTCCCTCTATGATTTATGGCGGATTAATCACCCTACTGACATACTCGCATTGACTATTTTTTTGGCAATTTAACCATGGTGCGCATGCTTTCCTCTGCTTCCCTAGATCCTATCTCTTGGTCAGACCATGGTCCTTTGCTTCTGTCTTTTTCTCCCTTTTCTTCCTTCCCTCGGCGCTGTCATTGGCATCCTAATGACTCCTTCTTTAAATCTCTGTCCTCCCAGGAGTCGATCCAGGCCTCCATAACTGAGTACTTTTCCCTTAACCAGGGATCTGTCTCTTCTCAGGTGGTCATTTGGGAGGCTCACAAGTCGGTCATCCGAGGACATTGTATCGCCTTAGGCTCCCGTCTTAAGCGTGATGGCTTGGCCCAGTCCCGGGAGTTGCCGACGCTGATTCGTTCCTTGCTGACCTTCTTACTGACCTTCTTGCTTCCCCCTCTTTTTCGGTCCTGAGGTGTCTGGTGGCGGCTCGTGCCCAGCTGGGCAAGTTGGCTCTCCAAAAGGTGGAGCGGCAGCTTATGTATGCCAAACAGCGGTTCTATGAGAAGGGTAATAAAGCCCATACTCTTTTAGCTAGGCGTTTGAGCGACCAGGCTGATGCCCAGATGCCTTCGGCCCTGAAGGACTCTTCGGGTACTCTCCACTATCACCCGGATGCTATCTCTCGCCTATTTTCAGACTATTTTTCTAAACTCTACTCTCACCCCTCTCACCTACCCTCAGACCCCGGTGAACGTGATGCCCTTCTGGACTCGTTTCTTTCAGAATGCCATCTCCCCTCACTCACATCCGTGGACCGTGACGCACTCAATGCACCGGTTTCACTGGAGGAGGTGACGGAAGTGCTCATGTCGTTACTCTCAGGGCGTTCCCCGGGTCCTGACGAGTATACTTATCTCTATTATAAAACTTTTTCTGCCTTGCTTCTCCCCCATCTGGTTTCTCTCTTTAACTCTTTCCTGGGGGGAGAGGGGATTCCGCAGTCTTTTTTACATTCTCTACTTACCCTGATTCCCAAACCAGGAAAGGACCCGCATGATTGTTCTAGCTATAGGCCCATTGCATTGCTTAAACTTAAGCTGTTTTCTAAAGTCCTGGCGAGCTGCCTTGGTTGTCTCCTCCCATCCCTCATCCATAAAGACCAGGTAGGTTTTATCCCCTGCAGACAGGAGGGCGACAACACGAGGCGGGTGGTCAATTTAATTGACTTGGTGAACAGACGGGCGGAGCAGACAGTAGTCCTTAGCTTGGATGCTGAAAAGGCCTTTGATAGACTGGGCTGGCCCTTCCTTTTTGCCACCCTCCAAAAATTCGGGATCACGGTGCCTTCCTTACAGCACTGCGGGGCCTCTACTCTTCCCCCACGGCCTCTCTCAAACTTCCCCATGACTCCTCCCCCTCGTTCCCTGTTCATAACGGTACTTGGCAAGGTTGTCCGCTATCCCCTTTGATATTTGCTCTATGCATCGAACCCCTAGCTGCCATGATCCGGGGATCTGCGGACATCTCAGGTGTTACTCTCCATGACAGGGAATTTAAAATCTGCCTTTTTGCTGATGATGTCCTCCTCACTCTCACTAAGCCTCTGCTCTCCTTGCCTAACCTATATAGGGTCTTACGTTCCTATGGAGATGTTTATGGTTACAAGGTTAATCTCTCCAAAACTGAAGTCCCACCTCTAAATCTTCCTCCACCTCTGTCTGCACAGTTGCGGGCTTCCTACTCCTTCTGGTGGTCCCCTTCTGCTATCATCTATCTTGGCATTCGTCTCACCTGTAGTTATTCCTCTCTCTATTCTAATAACTACCTTCCCCTCTTCCAGCAGCTGTGCGCACTCATGGATAAATGGCGCACACAATACATCTCTTTTTTCGGGCGTATAGTGGCGGTGAAGATGACTATTCTCCCTAAGTTACTTTATTTTTTCGAGAGACTACCGGTCCGGATCCCATTAGCCGCGTTAAAAGCTTTTCAGTCCGCTGTCTTTTGTTTCATATGGGATGGTAAGTGACATCGCTTTCCGAATGGGCTCATGCTCGCGAATGGGCGGGGGTGGGCCTCTCAGTTCAAGATGTCACTAAATACTATTGGGCTGCTCACCTACGTCACCTTGCCGCGTGGGCCACATACCGAGCTTATAGTTGCTGGATGGAGATGGAGAACCTGTGGCTGGCTCCAATTCATCCTAACACGTTTCTCTGGAGTCGCTCCCCCCCCGCCTTCTCTCTCGGGTCCCCTGCTGGGTCCTATGGCCATCTCCCGATATGAATGGGGTTACTGCTCTAGGAAATACCAACTCTTCTCTCGTGTCTCCCCTTTGCAATCTTTCCTTTATCATCCATCTTTCCCCCCGGGTCTTACTTCCCCAGTGGTTAGGGAATGGGGAGGTAGGGGGCTTTTCTGTTGGGCGGACTTAGTCAATCCCCTCACCCGTATACTGTTACCCTTTGAAGATTTGGTCTCCCGCTTTGGTCTTCCCTCCTCTGAACGGCTTCACTACCTCCAGCTCAGGCATTTTATGAAGTCGGAGTTGGGGACCTATCGGCCTTCGAGCGACTATGCCGGTCTGGGCCGCAAACGAAAGGCTTACTTTCTGATATCTACTCTATTATTATAGCACCTCCGGAGGGAGATGCCCCAACCCACCATTAAATGAGCCGTTGGGAGGAGGTTCTGAATACCACTATCACCCTTTCTCAGTGGAAATCTATTTGGGAGCAGGCTTCCCGAGCGTCCATTTGTACCACATATAGGGAAACGCAATACAAACTATTGATGGGCTGGTATCACACCCCTGAGCTTTTAAACAAATCATAATGAAGTGCTCCATCTTCCAGGCAGCCTTAATCTGGCCCTGGAGATACAGTTTTCAAATACTACTATTGTGGTTTGAACTCCATTCATAAAAATGTCACGTGTGTTTTTTGATGAGTTATGATGCTCACTTATGGGAGGTTCGGTGATGACGCTGATTGTGCCAGTCGGGCGCATATAAATAGTGTCCATTTCCCATTGTAAGGTTATGCAGTTGAAAAAGGCTTCTGTATAGCTGGAACTCCTGCTGCGTTATATGTTATGCAATTTAGGCTTTAAATAAATAGCAACATTTCTTCAGCATCCATTGATTGCCGGGATTCCTTTACCCCCAAGCACATTTAAGGCCTAAAGTGGTAATTTGCACTGCAATGGCAGAAATTCTGACATAACAAAAATAATTTTTTTTTTTTTAAAGTGACCTCAATTTTGAAACTATGCCCCTGTACAAGGGGTACAGTGAGTATTTACAACTTACAGGTTTTTTGAACAGAGGGCTGTAAAAATGAAAATTTTTATTTGACTCCATTGGTATTTGAGGCCTATGTTGCTTACTAACATATCAGTAGCTGAGGGTAATAAACATTCAGAGGAAAAAAAAGGAACACACACATCTGACCCCATTACAGTAACTACACCTCCTAAAGAATGTGTATAGAGGTGAAGTGGACATTTAGAATGGACAGGTGTTCCTTAAATTTCCATTAAAGTTCCATTTTCCAGGAATGGATGAAGAGTAGTTTGTGAAAAATGATGTCTGTGTGTGGCTGACCCTAAACTGTTGCCTGAAAACGCGCACACTGCTGAGGTGGGGAGAGAGCACTGCGCATTTGAGGCAACATTCAAACCCCCAATGCTAGTGACTTTTTGACCCGTGAACCATTTTGGGGGAAAAAAAGAATCAAGAAGTTATCAGGGGTATTATGTGAAAGAGTTTTTTTTTCCGTGTTTTTTTTGGGGTTTAGAATTTGAAAGTCAATGTGCTGTGGACAGGTACATTGGGGTAAAATTATGGGAAATTAAAATGTAGGAACAGGATTATAAATGTAGTACTTTATGGAAGTGTGTGACGTCCTTCCTTATCCCCCTCCTGAGACACACTCTGCATTTATTATGGGACCATCCCTTCTTTCCAGTGTTGGGGACCTCACCTGGAAAGTGTTGGCCTGGGACATTCCGGGCGCCTACAGTTCCAGAGGTACTCCGACCCGCTCTTTCCTGGTTGCCAAACATCAGGGCCTTGAGGACTTCCTCCTGGAACTGAAGGAGTGTCCCTATGTTGCCAGCGTACTGGAACAGTACAAAAGAGTTGTACATGTCAACCTGGACCATGTAGACCGCAACTTTTTTGTACCATGCCCGGGTTTTCCGCATGGAGTCATATGGCTTGAGGACTTGATCAACTCCCCTCATACTGATTGTAGTCCATGATACAATCAGGCTTGAGAACCGGCGTTGCAGTTGCTTTGTGCACAGGGACAGGGGTGCTTCAGTTACCATGAATTGTGGTCAGCATAAGGACATCCCTCTTGTCCTTATACCTGAGCAGCAACAGGTTTTCACTGGTAAGGGCCCTGCTCTCACCCCTGGGGATAGCTGTCTGGAGGGGATACATTGGGAGGCTTCTTTGTTTCTTCTGCACCATCCCACAAGCGGACATGGATCTGGTGGTGAGGATTTTATAAGATAGATACTGGTAGAAAAGTTATCCATGTAAAAGTGGTAACCCTTATCCAGCAGTGGCTGCAAAAGGTCCCACACAAGCTTCCTGCAAACTCCCAGAGTGGGGGACATTTTGGGGGTTCAATGCGGGAATCCCTTCCCTTGTACAATCTAAAGCCAATTAGAGATTCATCAATAGAGACCTCCCTTCCAGGGACACAGGCCTCCCAAAATTTGGCCACAAAGTGAGTGATGGCCTGATTTTGTATGGGTGGTCATACGCAGGATCACTTTGAAGGGGACATGCTGCATCATCAGGATAATGCAAACATTTCCATATGGCCTTGAAACGGGGACGTATCATGGCCATACTATAGAGTGGGGTCTGGTATAGGACATCCCTGCTCCAGTATTGCCGGACACTGGGTTTTTTGACTAGGCTCATGTGCAGCACAAGGCCCCAATAAGTCCTCATTTTGGCTGCACTGACAGGGGTCAATCCACTGGGCCTAGCCAAAAAGGAGCTCAGGTGCGTGGCAACAAACTTTTGGGCATACATGTTTGTCTGCTCCATCATCAGATTGTCAGATTCACCGAAATTGACTTTTTTTTTCCAGTACCAACTTTGTCAATGTCAATCTTGATTCCTGGGTAACCAACAATCACAGGAATTACTGGTCCACGGGGACAGTTCGGACAAGTTCACTGGTAAAGGTACAGGTGGACTTGACTGGGGGGGAGGGGGGTAGGACTAGTACAGGCATCAGGTTTGCTCATTCTAGTATGGGGAACTGGGTCACTAGCAACTAGCAAGGGGGTTTGCAGCATCCCCCCCGCCTTCTAGGGGGCTCATCATCACTACTTGAGAAGGAGGACAAGGAAGAAAACAGGAAAGTGGTGTCTTCCTCATCCTCACTGGTGCTTTCGGTGTCAGAGAGCATCATGGCATATGCCTCCTCTGCCGAAAACACCCTGAGGGCCTTTTAATGAAAGAGAAATATAAATAAATTATATATACATATATGAGTAATAGATTTGTAGGGGTATCTACTGACCCGTATATGTGATCTCCCAAACTAAATAAATATAGTAAAGGGGGGGAGGTGCATATAAAACTTAACTTTTAATAATTTATATTAAGAAGAAATATACATGTGATGCAGTAATTTTGTTTGTAGCACTCTGATGAAAGGTGCACAAACCATATGGACGCCAGATATTATCTGCTAAAATGTAACAGATGGGGAGATAGCTCCCACAATATATAGATAATGTCCACTACAGTACATAGATGCCCATCCACGGCTATCTATGTCCAAAACAACCACAATGTCCTACGCGTTTCAGCACACTGTAACATGTGACCTCTTCAGGGGTTATACAAGTGGTACATATCTCACAATAGTAAACAATAAAAGTGGATGAACCACCAGTCATTGGGGCTCAAAAGATGGAGTACTTCCTTAACCCAATAGACCGAGTCCACCTGCAAATAAACACACAAAGAGAAATACCGTTCAGTATGCCATGTCCTGGCTGCACGGTGCCTGTAACAAATATATGCATGCACTCACGGTTCTATCAGAAGTATAGTGCGACACCTGTGGAAAAAGGAAAAAAAACGCTGTTTGTTCTGGCTAGCTCCTAAGTCACAGTATACGTGCCTGCAAGCAAAAGGAATAACACTCACGGTTGTGGCATCCTTAATACGAATAGGAAGCTCTAGGGACATGCGTTACCCGCAGTGGCGGGGAGCCGAGCTGTTAGCCGGCTGCTCACACATGTCTCCTGAGCGGACGGCGTCTGACGCCTTATCCGCTTCCGGGGCTGTGGGTGGAGACTCCGCCCAGACGCCATCTCCATACCAACGCCGAAGCAGGAGGGTGTCAACCCAGCCTCGCTAGTCTCACGAGGAGGTAAGCGGAGGAATATTAACCCTAACCGCCCGTGGATAAGGAGGGACACTGTGAGTAGAGATGAGCGAACTTACAGTAAATTCGATTCGTCACAAACTTCTCGGCTCGGCAGTTGATGACTTATCCTGCGTAAATTAGTTCAGCCTTCAGGTGCTCCGGTGGGCTGGAAAAGGTGGATACAGTCCTAGGAAATAGTATCCTAGGACTGTATCCACCTTTTCCAGCCCACCAGAGCACCTGAAAGCTGAACTAATTTATGCAGGAAAAGTCATCAACTGCCAAGCCGAGAAGTTTGTGACGAATCGAATTTACTGTAAGTTCGCTCATATCTAACTGTGAGTCAAAAGGTAAGCTGACTCACAGAATAAATACAGCTTTATTGGCTAAATCCGGATCGCACCCTAAGGATTAAGCTAATGGGGCAGTGGTGTGCACATGAATAACTCGGTGTAACGAAATATTAAAATATGTATATCAAGTGACATCTAGGGTAGGACTTGGTCCCCAATTGCCCCAGACCAAATGGGACCAAAGTAAGAAGCGTAGAGTTGGCACAGGCCAGGGAGAAACACCGGGAAGGTATAAAAAAATGTAAATAATATTACGGAGGCTACACGTGAACAGCCATTAATATATAATTTAATTTAAACAATATGATAGGCAGCTATTTACTAATAGAATATAATTATTTATTTGTAATATATTAACTATATTACAAAGTACACCGCCGGGGAGGATGGGGCGCTAACCTGATGGGGGGGATAGGAGGGGAGATGAAGCAGGGGCCTAGTGAACCTATGTAATCCCTATTAGACCCTGTCACTAGTCCCTGAGCCTAGGCGGTGTGGCCGCCCTAATAAGGGCGGTCCCGCACTGGAACCTAATCTCCTTGTCCCTTCTACTCCCTATCTAGGGGGTGTACTAACTCATGGGCTGACTACAGCCCCCCCTGACTACCTAGCCTACAGCCCAAGAGTATCCCCAGCGGTGTACATCCCTTACAGAAAGCTGGTAAAAATGAGCTGCTCATTAAGCCCTTTGGGAGCCACTGTATCTAGGGTGTATATCCAGCGTGTCTCACGCTGTAGGAGCATTTGATCAAGATTACCCCCTCTTGGAGAAGGGCGCATTTTTTCTAGACCAAAAAACTGGATATGTGATGGGTCACCCCCATGGACTTCGTTCATGTGCTTCGCAATCGTGGTGTCTCTCTTATTGCGAATATCGCCTATATGCTCCAGCACCCTACGACGCAGTTCTCTAATTGTCTTTTCTACATAAAGTAGGTAGGAGGAGCATATGGCCACATAAACGACGGCCCTGGAGCTACAGTTAATCATCCCCTTGATCTTAAAAGTTCTTCCTGTAGCTTTAATGTCATTAAAGCTACAGGAAGAAATTTTATGATCAAGGGGATGATTACCTGTAGCTCCAGGGCCGTCGTTTATGTGGCCATATGCTCCTGCTACCTTCTTTATGTAGGAAAGACAATTAGAGAACTGCGTCATAGGGTGCTGGAGCATATAGGCGATATTCACAATAAAAGAGACACCGCGATTGCGAAGCACATGAACGAAGTCCATGGGGGTGACCCATCACATATCCAGTCAGGGGGGGCTGTAGTCAGCCCATGAGTTAGCACACCCCCTAGATAGGGAGTAGAAGGGACAAGGAGATTAGGTTCCAGTGCGGGACCACCCTTATTAGGGCGGCCACCCCGCCTAGGCTCAGGCCCCTGCTTCATCTCCCCTCCTATCCCCCCATCAGGTTAGCGCCCCATCCTCCCCGGTGGTGTACTTTGTAATATATTTAATTACAAATAAATAATATGATTCTGTTAGTAAATAGCTGCCTATCATATTATTTAAATTAAATTATATATTAATGGCTGTTCACGTGTAGCCTCCGTAATATTATTTAAATTTTTTTATACCTTCCCGGTGTTTCTCCCTGGCCTGTGCATACTCTACGCTTCTTACTTTAGTCCCATTTGGTCTGGGGCAATTGGGGACCAAGTCCTGCCCTAGATGTCACATGATATACTTTTAATATTTTAATATTTCGTTACACCGAGTTATTCATGTGCACACCACTGCCCCATTAACTTAGTCCTTAGGGTGCGATCCGGATTCAGACAATAAAGCTGTATTGATTCTGTGAGTCAGCTGACCTTTTGACTCGCAGTGTCCCTCCTTATCTGCGAGACTAGCGAGGCTGGGTTGACGCCCTCCTGCTTCAGCGTTGGTATGGAGATGGCGTCTGGGCGGAGTCTCCACCCACAGCCCCGGAAGTGGATAAGGCGTCAGACGCCGTCCGCTCAGGAGACATGTGTGAGCAGCCGGCTAACAGCTCGGCTCCCCGCCACTGCGAGTAATGCCTGTCCATGGCGCTTCCTATTCGTATTAAGGATGTCGCAACCGTGAGTGTAATTCCTTTTGCTTGCAGGCACGTACACCGTGACTTAGGAGCTAGCCAGAACAAACGGCGTTATTTTCCTTTTTCCTCAGGTGTCGCACTATACTTCTAATAGAACCGTGAGTGCATGCATATATTTGTTACAGGAACCGTGCAGCCAGGACATGGCATACTGAACGGTATTTCTCTTTGTGTGTTTATTTGCAGGTTGACTCGGTCTATTGGGTTAAGGAAGTACTCCATCTTTTGAGCCGCAATGACTGGTGGCTCATCCACTTTTATTGTTTACTATTGTGAGATATGTACACTTGTTTAGCCCCTGAGGTGGTCACACGTTACAGTGTGCCGAAACGCGTAGGGCATTGTGGTTGTTTTGGACATAGATAGCCGTGGATGGGCATCTATGTACTGTTGTGGACATTATCTATATATTGTGGGAGCTATCTCTCCATCTGTTACATTTTAGCAGATAATATCTGGCGTCCATATGGTTTGTGCACCTTTCATCAGAGTGCTACAAACAAAATAACTGCATCACATGTATATTTCTTCTTAATATAAATTATTAAAAGTTAAGTTTTATTTGCACCTCCCCCCCTCTTTACTAAATTATATATACAGTAAGTATGTCCTTTTCTGAATGTACTGATTCCCTAACCATAGATACAGTAAAAAAAAATATAACTAAGAACCCTGTGTAAAGTTGTGCCTAGTTCATTTCATTAAACCCATGATTGAGTGTGATTCAAGAAACAAGTGAGGAATCTAACCACTGTAGAGATGAAGCTAGAAGAATATGCACCGGATGTTGCAAAAGACTGTGAATCCTGAGTTTTTTTTATAGTGTAATTGTTCAAACTAATGGACTTGATGAACTGATAAAAGAAAGAAGACTGAGCAAAACGTTTAAAAACATCATGAAATGATTGGACAGATAACTAATTGATCTAATGGCCTGATATCTATATATTCTCTGATAACTGTTAAATCTATGTCTTCACATAACCATGGTTGTTCCAGAGGAGAAGTTAATGACACCGAATTGTTATGATGTAACATTGTATGAGGAGAATCAGGGGGTGAACATTGGTGTCTTGTACAAATAGCAGGGTGGAATAAGCATCTTAGTGGGTGATAATGTTATGAGGAAAAGGAATACTTGGTGTAAAATTATAAAAAGGGTAGGTCAAGCCATTAGGATGAGTAAATGTTAACTACCGTAAGGTATGGGATACTTGGGGATTAAATATGAACATTAGTTTCTAGAGGTTGTTGTTGTTTATTCTCCATAGGATATAGACTACATAGCTTAGTTGGTTGAATTCAGTTGGTTAAGGGTGTTGGAAATGGGTTTTAGGAATAATATATAGTATAATTTATCTGCTATTAGTAGAATTAGTTTTTGTTTAATGTATGTAGCTACTCCATTGAAGTGGATTATGTATGATTAGAAAAATTGCAAGTAGCACATAAATAAACGAGTATACATATTGTCAGTATGTATAAACAGAGACCTAGCAGACAGATCCCTCCTCCCTAAACATTAGTAATTGTTTTAGTTCTGACCTTATTGTTATGAAATGCTCTCCGGCCGCACACGCTGGCCGTGAGCGGAGCGCATAGCCTGTTTTCTTCTGCTGCCGGCGGGGGGGCTGGGATTTGCATCGTGGGACGTGCCCGCATACGAATCCCAGCCCGTCACTCACCTCTTGTTCCTCCTGCCTGCTCTTTGGCCTCTATGCTCCGGCACGCGTGTCCTCGTTCCCTAGGGCACGCGTGCGCCGGAGCTCTGAGATTTAATCCCTTAACGACGAAGGACATATATATATACATCCTCCGCCGGATCCCGCGATATTCCGCAGGGTCACGCAGTGACCTTGCGTCATATCGGGTCGGTCCCGGCGGCTATCAACGGGGCTATCGGGACCCGCGGCTAATACAGGACATCACCGATCGCGGTCATGCCCTGTATTAACCCTTCAGACGCGGCGATCAAAGCTGACCGCCGTGTCTGAAGTGAAATTGAAAGTATCCCGGCTGCTCAGTCGGGCTGTTCAGGACAGCCGCGGTGAAATCGCAGCATCCCGAACAGCTTACAGGACACCGGGAGGGCCCTTACCTGCCTTCTTAGTGTCTGATCAACGAATGACTGCTCCGTGCCAGAGATCCAGGCAGGAACAGTCAAGCACTGATAACACTGATCACAGGCGTGTTAATATATGCCGCTTATCTGTGTAAAAGATCAGTGTGAGCAGTGTTATAGGTCCCTATGGGAGCTATAACACTGCAAAAAAAAAAGTTAAAAAAAAAGTTTAATAAAGGTCATTTAACCCCTTCCCTAATAAAAGTTTGAATCACCCCCCGTTTCCCATAAAAAATAAAAGTGGAAATAAAAATAAACATATGTGGTATCGCAGGGTGCGTAAATGTCCGAACTATAAAAATATATTGTTAATTAAACCGCACGGTCAATGGCGTACCAGTTAAAAAAATTCCAAAGTCCAAAAAAGCGTATTTTTGGTCACTTTTTATACCATTAAAAAATTTATAAAAAGTGATCAAAAAGTCTGATCAAGCTGCGATCCTGAAGGCGAACAGGGAGGTGGACTCGCTGCAGTTTGAAGGTACCCCCATCAGGATCTTCCAAGACATCTCCCCGTCCACGCTCGCTAAGCGTAGAGTCCTGAACCCTCTCCTACAATGGCTAAGGGAATTGCGCCTGCCCTATATGTGGCTGTATCCATTTGGTATATCCATCCTGAAAGATGGCAGACACATATCGGTCCGACATCCGGATGAGCTGGAGAAGGTTTGGGGTTTTCTGGGCATAGATCCTATCCCTGTGCCCTCTTGGCTGCCGGTAGACCTCTGCCACACTCTACCTCAGCTGCCGAAGATGCCGAAGGGCCCTAGGGGCGACAAGTCGAAGTCACCTAAAGCAAAGAAGCACGCAGCTAAGTTGCCGAATTCTACAGATGACGTTGGGTGACCCTGAGATGCTGCCAGATCCTGCTGTTGGCCTAAGTATACCTTCTTCTTACCTTGTTGTTTCTATTTGACATTGCTCCCTGTTACGCCGAGCGCTCCGGGTCCCCGCTCCTCCCCGGAGCGCTCGCTACACTCTCCCCGCTGCAGCGCTCCGGTCAGATCCACTGACCCGGGGCGCTGCGATTCCGCTTCCAGCCGGGATGCGATTCGCGATGCGGGTAGCGCCCGCTCGCGATGCGCACCCGGCTCCCGTACCTGACTCGCTCTCCCTCGGTCCTGTCCCGGCGCGCGCGGCCCCGCTCCCTAGGGCGCGCGCGCGCCGGGTCTTTGCGATTTAAAGGGCCACTGCGCCGCTGATTGGCGCAGTGATTCCAATTAGTGTGTTCACCTGTGCACTTCCCTATATCACCTCACTTCCCCTGCACTCCCTTGCCGGATCTTGTTGCCATCGTGCCAGTGAAAGCGTTTCCTTGTGTGTTCCTAGCCTGTGTTCCAGACCTCCTGCCGTTGCCCCTGACTACGATCCTTGCTGCCTGCCCCGACCTTCTGCTACGTCCGACCTTGCTTCTGCCTACTCCCTTGTACCGCGCCTATCTTCAGCAGCCAGAGAGGTGAGCCGTTGCTAGTGGATACGACCTGGTCACTACCGCCGCAGCAAGACCATCCCGCTTTGCGGCGGGCTCTGGTGAAAACCAGTAGTGACTTAGAACCGATCCACTAGCACGGTCCACGCCAATCCCTCTCTGGCACAGAGGATCCACTACCTGCCAGCCGGCATCGTGACAGTAGATCCGGCCATGGATCCCGCTGAAGTTCCTCTGCCAGTTGTCGCTGACCTTACCACGGTGGTCGCCCAGCAGTCACAACAGATAGCGCAACAAGGCCAACAGCTGTCTCAACTGACCGTTATGCTACAGCAGTTACTACCACAGCTTCAGCAGTCATCTCCTCCGCCAGCTCCTGCACCTCCTCCGCAGCGAGTGGCCGCTCCTGGTCTACGCCTATCCTTGCCGGATAAATTTGATGGGGACTCTAAGTTTTGCCGTGGCTTTCTTTCCCAATGTTCCCTGCATCTGGAGATGATGTCGGACCAGTTTCCCACTGAAAGGTCTAAGGTGGCTTTCGTAGTCAGCCTTCTGTCTGGAAAAGCCCTGTCTTGGGCCACACCGCTCTGGGACCGCAATGACCCCGTCACTGCCTCTGTACACTCCTTCTTCTCGGAAATCCGAAGTGTCTTTGAGGAACCTGCCCGAGCCTCTTCTGCTGAGACTGTCCTGTTGAACCTGGTCCAGGGTAATTCTTCCGTTGGCGAGTATGCCGTACAATTCCGTACTCTTGCTTCAGAATTATCCTGGAATAATGAGGCCCTCTGCGCGACCTTTAAAAAAGGCCTATCCAGCAACATTAAAGATGTTCTGGCCGCACGAGAAATTCCTGCTAATCTACATGAACTCATTCACCTAGCCACTCGCATTGACATGCGTTTTTCCGAAAGGCGTCAGGAGCTCCGCCAAGATATGGACTCTGTTCGCACGAGGCGTTTCTTCTCCTCGGCTCCTCTCTCCTCTGGTCCCCTGCAATCCGTTACTGTGCCTCCCGCCGTGGAGGCTATGCAGGTCGACCGGTCTCGCCTGACACCTCAAGAGAGGACACGACGCCGCATGGAGAACCTCTGCCTGTACTGTGCTAGTACCGAACACTTCCTGAGGGATTGTCCTATCCGTCCTCCCCGCCTGGAAAGACGTACGCTGACTCCGCACAAAGGTGAGACAGTCCTTGATGTCTACTCTGCTTCTCCACGTCTTACTGTGCCGGTGCGGATGTCTGCCTCTGCCTTCTCCTTCTCTATTGTGGCCTTCTTGGACTCTGGATCTGCAGGAAATTTTATTTTGGCCTCTCTCGTCAACAGGTTCAACATCCCAGTGACCAGTCTCGCCAGACCCCTTTACATCAATTGTGTAAACAATGAAAGATTGGACTGTACCATACGTTTCCGCACGGAGCCCCTTCTAATGAGCATCGGATCTCATCACGAGAGGATTGAACTTTTGGTCCTCCCCAATTGCACCTCGGAAATTCTCCTTGGACTTCCCTGGCTTCAACTTCATTCCCCAACCCTGGATTGGTCCACTGGGGAGATCAAGAGTTGGGGGCCCTCTTGTTCCAAGGACTGTCTAAAACCGGTTCCCAGTAACCCTTGCCGTGACTCTGTGGTTCCTCCAGTAACCGGTCTCCCTAAGGCCTATATGGACTTCGCGGATGTTTTCTGCAAAAAACAAGCTGAGACTCTACCTCCTCACAGGCCTTATGATTGTCCTATCGACCTCCTCCCGGGCACTACTCCACCCCGGGGCAGAATTTATCCTCTCTCTGCCCCAGAGACTCTTGCCATGTCTGAATACGTCCAGGAAAATTTAAAAAAGGGCTTTATCCGTAAATCCTCCTCTCCTGCCGGAGCCGGATTTTTCTTTGTGTCCAAAAAAGATGGCTCCCTACGTCCTTGCATTGACTACCGCGGTCTTAATAAAATCACGGTTAAGAACCGCTACCCCCTACCCCTCATCTCTGAACTCTTTGATCGCCTCCAAGGTGCCCACATCTTCACTAAACTGGACTTAAGAGGTGCCTATAACCTCATCCGCATCAGAGAGGGGGATGAGTGGAAAACGGCATTTAACACCAGAGATGGACACTTTGAGTATCTGGTCATGCCCTTTGGCCTGTGCAACGCCCCTGCTGTCTTCCAAGACTTTGTTAATGAAATTTTTCGTGATCTGTTATACTCCTGTGTTGTTGTATATCTGGACGATATCCTAATTTTTTCTGCCAATCTAGAAGAACACCGCCAGCATGTCCGTATGGTTCTTCAGAGACTTCGTGACAATCAACTCTATGCCAAAATTGAGAAATGTCTGTTTGAATGCCAATCTCTTCCTTTTCTAGGATATTTGGTCTCTGGCCAGGGACTACAAATGGATCCAGACAAACTCTCTGCCGTCTTAGATTGGCCACGCCCCTCCGGACTCCGTGCTATCCAACGCTTTTTGGGGTTCGCCAATTATTACAGGCAATTTATTCCACATTTTTCTACCGTTGTGGCTCCTATCGTGGCTCTAACCAAAAAAAATGCCGATCCCAAGTCTTGGCCTCCTCAAGCGGAAGACGCCTTTAAACGACTCAAGTCTGCCTTTTCTTCGGCTCCCGTGCTCTCCAGACCTGACCCTTCCAAACCCTTCCTATTGGAGGTTGATGCCTCCTCAGTGGGAGCTGGAGCTGTTCTTCTACAAAAAAATTCTTCCGGGCATGCTGTCACTTGTGGTTTTTTTTCTAGGACCTTCTCTCCGGCGGAGAGGAACTACTCCATCGGGGATCGAGAGCTTCTAGCCATCAAATTAGCACTTGAGGAATGGAGGCATCTGCTGGAGGGATCAAGATTTCCAGTTATTATTTACACCGACCACAAGAACCTCTCCTACCTCCAGTCTGCCCAACGGCTGAATCCTCGCCAGGCCCGGTGGTCTCTGTTCTTTGCCCGATTTAATTTTGAGATTCACTTTCGGCCTGCCGATAAGAACATTAGGGCCGATGCTCTCTCTCGTTCCTCGGATGCCTCAGAGGTTGAACTCTCTCCGCAACACATCATTCCACCTGACTGCCTGATCTCCACTTCTCCAGCCTCCATCAGGCAAACTCCTCCAGGAAAGACCTTTGTTTCTCCACGCCAACGCCTCGGAATCCTCAAATGGGGTCACTCCTCCCATCTCGCAGGTCATGTGGGCATCAAGAAATCTGTGCAACTCATCTCCCGCTTCTATTGGTGGCCGACTCTGGAGACGGATGTTGTGGACTTTGTGCGAGCCTGCACTATCTGTGCCCGGGATAAGACTCCTCGCCAGAAGCCCGCTGGTCTTCTTCATCCCCTGCCTGTCCCCGAACAGCCTTGGTCTCTGATTGGTATGGATTTTATTACTGATTTACCCCCTTCCCGTGGCAACACTGTTATTTGGGTGGTCGTTGATCGATTCTCCAAAATGGCACATTTCATCCCTCTTCCTGGTCTTCCTTCAGCGCCTCAGTTGGCTAAACAATTTTTTGTACACATTTTTCGTCTTCACGGGTTGCCTACGCAGATCGTCTCGGATAGAGGCGTCCAATTCGTGTCTAAATTCTGGAGGGCTCTCTGTAAACAACTCAAGATTAAATTAAATTTTTCTTCTGCATATCATCCCCAGTCCAATGGACAAGTAGAAAGAATTAACCAGGTCTTGGGTGATTATTTGCGACATTTTGTTTCCTCCCGCCAGGATGACTGGGCAGATCTCCTTCCATGGGCCGAATTCTCGTATAACTTCAGAGTCTCTGAATCTTCCTCCAAATCCCCATTTTTCGTGGTGTACGGCCGTCACCCTCTTCCCCCCCTCCCTACCCCCTTGCCCTCTGGTCTGCCCGCTGTGGATGAGATTTCTCGTGACCTTTCCATCATATGGAGAGAGACCCAAAATTCTCTCTTACAGGCTTCATCACGCATGAAGAGGTTCGCGGATAAGAAAAGAAGAGCTCCTCCCATTTTTTCCCCTGGAGACAAGGTATGGCTCTCCGCTAAATATGTCCGCTTCCGTGTCCCTAGCTACAAGTTGGGACCACGCTATCTTGGTCCTTTCAAAATTTTGTGTCAGATTAATCCTGTCTCTTACAAACTTCTTCTTCCACCTTCTCTTCGTATCCCTAATGCCTTTCACGTTTCTCTTCTTAAACCACTCATCCTCAACCGTTTTTCTCCCAAATCTGTTCCTCCCACTCCTGTTTCCGGCTCCTCGGACATCTTCTCTGTCAAAGAGATCTTAGCTTCTAAAAAGGTCAGAGGGAAAACTTTTTTTTTAGTGGATTGGGAGGGTTGTGGTCCTGAAGAGAGATCCTGGGAACCTGAGGACAACATCCTAGACAAAAGTCTGCTCCTCAGGTTCTCAGGCTCTAAGAAGAGGGGGAGACCCAAGGGGGGGGGTACTGTTACGCCGAGCGCTCCGGGTCCCCGCTCCTCCCCGGAGCGCTCGCTACACTCTCCCCGCTGCAGCGCTCCGGTCAGATCCACTGACCCGGGGCGCTGCGATTCCGCTTCCAGCCGGGATGCGATTCGCGATGCGGGTAGCGCCCGCTCGCGATGCGCACCCCGGCTCCCGTACCTGACTCGCTCTCCCTCGGTCCTGTCCCAGCGCGCGCGGCCCCGCTCCCTAGGGCGCGCGCGCGCCGGGTCTTTGCGATTTAAAGGGCCACTGCGCCGCTGATTGGCGCAGTGATTCCAATTAGTGTGTTCACCTGTGCACTTCCCTATATCACCTCACTTCCCCTGCACTCCCTTGCCGGATCTTGTTGCCATCGTGCCAGTGAAAGCGTTTCCTTGTGTGTTCCTAGCCTGTGTTCCAGACCTCCTGCCGTTGCCCCTGACTACGATCCTTGCTGCCTGCCCCGACCTTCTGCTACGTCCGACCTTGCTTCTGCCTACTCCCTTGTACCGCGCCTATCTTCAGCAGCCAGAGAGGTGAGCCGTTGCTAGTGGATACGACCTGGTCACTACCGCCGCAGCAAGACCATCCCGCTTTGCGGCGGGCTCTGGTGAAAACCAGTAGTGACTTAGAACCGATCCACTAGCACGGTCCACGCCAATCCCTCTCTGGCACAGAGGATCCACTACCTGCCAGCCGGCATCGTGACACTCCCCTGGCTATTTGCTGACTCTCTCATATCAGCGTAGGAACTCTCCCTGGCTCCTTACCAGGGTTGGTGGCCGCTGGACTGCGCTATTTTGGCTCTTTTACTGCCTCCTGCCGTTGGTTGCCGACCCTCATCACATCACCATCTCCCCTCCTTTTGTCTGCCTGGAGAGGACCGGACTTCTTGCCCGAACCTGGTCCCCTGCCCCCAACTGACCCCCCCCCCCCCACCCACCTCCGTACTCCCCCCTCTACAGCCCCCTCCCCCCCCCACCCCTCCCTTCATCCCCTGATCTACTACCGACCAACTACCATGGGCCGCGCCCTGCATATATGTGCCCCTCTTCCTTCCCCATCCCCTTCAAGGCTTTGTTTTATGTTTGTCTCCTCCCTATGTGTCATGTCCTTGTACCATCCCCTCTGTCGTTCTAATCTTCTCCCACCCTGCATATCCCCCCACTCCAGCTTCATCCCTAGTCCCAGCTTTATCCTGTGCCTCGAATTTCCTCAGCCGCCTGTGTGGTCGAGCTGTGCCAGGGGAAACGTGAGTGTTACACTTATTAATGTACGAACATTTACTGAAACAGTTGATTTGATGAAGTGTCTTTGGCTCATAAAATGCCAGAAAAAAAAAAAAAACAAGTGGAATCCTAGCCTCAAAGAGGGCAAATGATATGGTAACATCATATATATATATATATATATATAATATATATATATATAATATATGTGTATATATATATATATATATATATATATATATCTCAACGTGTATGTTCCAGCTTCACGTCCAAAAGGCTAAAGATATTAACATTAAACTTGGCACACATGTTACATATGTCAACAACAAACATAGGATAGGTGATTTAACCCTTACTCACCCCCATTTGCCAAGGCAGGGTTTATGCTTAAAGTCCCATCCAAAACAATGGAAAATATATGTTACTGCATAACTTCCAAACGGCTGGAGATATTTCGATAATACTCGGTCACAAGTTACTTATATGTCCACTTAAAATATAGGATAGTTAATTTAACCCTTAACTACCCCCATTTGTGAGAGTAGGGGTTTTTATTTAAAGTCCCATGCAAATAAATGGGAAATGTATGTTCCCATCTCAATTATGCCCCCCTGCTCCAAAAAGTGAAAAAACAACTCGAGTCCTACAAACTTCCCTTCCTGTCATGGCTGGGCAGGAAGAACCTTCTGAAGACCTATATCATGCCCACTATACTGTATGTTCTGAGGATGGTGCCAGTCACACTGCCAACCTCCTACCTCAAGCAATGGAGGAAGCTATTCACCTCCTTTCTCTGGTCAGGTAAGAGGCCACGACTCTCATATGGCTTACTACTCAAAACGAGGGCCGGGGGGGGACTAGGCCTGCCCGATGTAGAGCAGTGGTAAAGGGTGGTTCACCTTCAACGGTGGGCAGAGATGGCGTCTTCCACTAGTCTGTTGCAAGGAAATTCACTAGAGTCTCACCAACTTATCAGCTCCAATGTAACATTGGAAAGGGCGATTTGGCTACCGGCGAAGGCCCTTCTCTCAAAAATTTCAAACCCTCTCCTGTGCGGTACCTTATAGGTGAAAAAGATCTTTAACAGAAGTACTCACCCCTCCACTGCCTCCATCGTCTCTCTCCCGACACTCTCACCCATGCTCCCTAGCTCACTGGTCCCATATGTGCTTTATCCCGACGCTAAGGAGGTGGATGGGATATGGCAGAGCCTTAAGAATGTGCCACTAAAGGACCTGTGCCCTGACGGACGTCCCCCGACTCAGACGAACCTAACAGACCTACTACCCTCAGCCCCCCTCAACTTCTTTCAAGTATACCTGATCAGGAGAGCCTGTACCTCCTTGCTGAAAAAATATTGTATAGGGGATAGACCGAACTGGCTTGAAACCTTGGCTTTGTCTGCTGCTGCCACTGGAAACCACGCAAAGCTAGCATTGTACCGTTCTCGCTACATTTCTGAGACTCCTCCCTCTCTCCCTCTTTACCTATCCTCTTGGGAACAGGAATTGGGACTGAGGCTTACAGACGAGGAATCTAAATGGATCCTCAAACACTCCCATGGTACCTCCCGATGTGTCAGGCTGCAGGAGGGCCACTACAAGCTGTTATCCAGATGGTACAGCACTCCGGAATTGCTTCACTCCTGGGGCCTAACCCCTGATGCTTCCTGTTGGCGGTGTCACAACCATGTAGGGTCTCTATCGCATATTTGGTGGTCTTGCCCGCTCATCTCCCAATTCTGGAAGGACATCACAGGTGCACTGAGGGCGGTGATGGGGTGCGATATCCTTCTCACCCCGGCTCAGATATTTTTGGGGCTTCCCACACCTGATACCTCTCCACTGGAAACATTCGACTCCACCATCTGTCCAGGAGTGGATTTGCAAGGTCTCTAGTTTGTGCAGGATGGAGGAACTCTCCAGTTGGAGTACACATAACCACGAGCGTTTCCTCCAGGTCTGGAAACCTTGGAAGGTGTACCTACACGCTCGGACTTAGTCGCACTGCTCGAAGTAGACTGACGCCCCTACCCCCCCCTCTTCCTTCCCCATCCCCTTCAAGGCTTTGTTTTATGTTTGTCTCCTCCCTATGTGTCATGTCCTTGTACCATTTCCTCTATCGTTCTAATCTTCTACCGCCCTGCATATTCCCCCCCCTCCTGCCCTCCCTCCCCCAGCTCCATCCCTAGTCCCTGCTTTCTCCTCTCCCCCTTCCCTCCCCCTTCACCCCCTCCCTTAGCTTCTCTTTCTATTCTCTTCTTCCTCTCACCCTTTCATCCTTCACCCCCCCTCCTCTTCTATCTGTCTTCTGCAACTCTCTGTCCTCCCTTGAATTGTACACTAATTCTAGAATGGACGACGGGTCCAGTCTCTACCTTATTTGCATAGTCAGCACCTGTCTGTCTTATCATGGACCTGTTGTCCCTACGATGTTATCACTTGGGTGACGTTGGCACCCACTATCTGATGTTGTTTTGTATTGTTACATTTTCGGAAAACGAAAATAAAGAATGGATTAAATTTTTTTTTTTTTAAAGTCAGATCAAAAGAAAAATTGTACCGATAAAAACTTCAGATCATACTGCCCTGTATGTGGAAAAATAAAAAAGTTATAGGGGTCAGAATAGGACATTTTTAAACGTATAAATTTTCCTGCATGTAGTCATGATTTTTTCCAGAAGTACGACAAAATGAAACCTATATAAGTAGGGTACCATTTTAACCGTATGGACCTACAAAATAATGATAAGGTGTCGTTTTTACCGAAATATGCACTGCGTAGAAACAGAAGCCCTCAAAATTTACAAAATGGTGTTTTTTCTACGATTTTGTCGCACAATGATTTTTTTTTCCCGTTTCACCATGAATTTTTGGGTAAAATGACTAATGTCACTGCAAAGTAGAATTGGTGACGCAAAAAATAAGCCATAATATGGATTTTTAGGTGCAAAATTGAAAGGGTTATGATTTTTAAAAGGTAAGGAGGAAAAAACGAAAGTGCAGAAACTGAAAAACCCTGCGTCCTTAAGAGGTTAAAGGGCCAGTGTCCTTTAATAAATAAATTCCTCCATCTCCCTCACTTCCCTGATGGATCTTTGTTGCCCTAGTGCCTGAGAGAAAGCGTTTTAGTATTGCCTTGCCATGTATCGTACCTTTTGTTTTGTGACCTGACCTTGCTCCTTTGCTGTCTGCCTACTGACCACTTGCTACATTCCTGACTATGCTACTGTGCCGCCTGCCCTGACCTCCTGCTATCCTGAGTTGCCTTATCCCACCTGTGCCTCGAATTTCCTCAGCCGCCTGTGTGGTCGAGCTGTGCCAGGGGAAACGTGAGTGTTACACTTATTAATGTACGAACATTTACTGAAACAGTTGATTTGATGAAGTGTCCATAAAACATGTCAAAAGATAGATACTTGTAGCCAGGAAAGGTGAACCTTGAGGTCTAAAGTTAAGTTATGATTAAGGCTAGGATTCCACTTGGTTTTGTTTCTGGCAGTTATTGAAAAACTGCCACTGCAGTTTTTGAGCCAAAGCCAGAAGTGTACTCAAAAGGAATAGGACATATAAAGGAAGGACTTACACTTCTCCTCCCTTATGGATCCACTTCTGACTTTGGCTCATAAAATGCCAGAAAAAAAACCCAAGTGGAATCCTAGCCTCAAAGAGGGCAAATGATATGGTAACATTATATATATATATATATATATATATATAATTATATATATATATATATAATTATATATATATGTGTGTGTATATATATATATATATATATATATATATATATATATATTTATCTCTCAACGTGTATGTTCCAGCTTCACGTCCAAACGGCTAAAGATATTAACATTAAACTTGGCACACATGTTACATATGTCAACAAAAAACATAGGATAGGTGATTTAACCCTTACTCACCCCCCATTTGCCAGGGGCAGGGTTTATGCTTAAAGTCCCATCTGTCACGATTCGGCTTCCAGGTAGTGGATCCTCTGTGTCAGCGAGGGATTGGCGTGGACCGTGCTAGTGGACCGGTTCTAAGAGGCTACTGGTGTTCACCAGAGCCCGCCGCAAAGCGGGATGGTCTTGCTGCGGCAGTAGCAACCAGGTCGTATCCACTAGCAACGGCTCTACCTCGCTGACTGCTGAGAAGGCGTGGGACAGCAGGACTAGGCAGAGGCAAGGTCAGACGTAGCAGAAGGTCGGGGGCAGACGGCAAGGTTCGTAGTCAAGATGGATAGCAAGGGTTCAGGTAACACAGGCTTTGGACACACTAAACGCTTTCACTGGCACAAGGCAACAAGATCCGGCAAGGGAGTGCAGGGGCAGTGAGCAGATATAGTCTGGGAGCAGGTGGAAGCCAATTAAGCTAATTGGGCCAGGCACCAATCATTGGTGCACTGGCCCTTTAAGTCTCAGGGAGCTGGCGCGCGCGCGCCCTAGAGAGCGGAGCCGCGCGCGCCAGCACATGACAGCAGGGGACCGGGACGGGTAAGTGACCTGGGATGAGATTCGCGAGCGGGCGCGTCCCGCTGTGCGAATCGCATCCCCGACGGCCATGACAGTGCAGCGCTCCCGGTCAGCGGGACTGACCGGGGCGCTGCAGGGAGAGAGACGCCGTGAGCGCTCCAGGGAGGAGCGGGGACCCGGAGCGCTAGGCGTAACAGTACCCCCCCCTTAGGTCTCCCCTTTTCTTTGTCCGGTATCTGCCTCCCCTGGGATGAGGACACCGGGAAAGAATGGAGGGTTTCCTCAACGGCAGGCAGTACAGCAGGAGTGGGAATGGGGAGGGAGGGCAGAGGGCGAAGCCTGGCACGGGGCAGTGTGTCACCAGGACGGGGGCCATGAGGAGGCACTGAGGCTTGCCTGACGGGACTGGGAGGGGGGGAGAGGCACTTCCTATGGCAGGCAGAGTCCCAGTTCTTGATCTCCCCGGTGGTCCAATCAAAGGTGGGAGAATGAAGCCGGAGCCATGGCAGACCGAGGAGGACCTCAGAGGTACAGTTGGGAAGGACGAATAATTCAATCCTTTCGTGGTGGGGTCCAATACACATCAGGAGGGGTTCTGTGCGGTAACGCACGGTGCAATCCAATCTGACTCCGTTGACCGCGGAAATGTAGAGCGGCTTGACGAGACGGGTCACCGGGATGCGGAATTTATTCACAAAAGACTCCAAAATAAAATTCCCAGAGGCACCAGAGTCAAAGCAGGCCACGGCTGAGAGGGAGGAGTTGGCTGAAGGAGAAATCCGCACGGGCACCGTGAGACGTGGAGAAGCAGACTTAGAACCAAGAGACGCCACACCCACATGAGCTGGGTGCGTGCGTGCGTTTCCCAGACGTGGAGGACGAATAGGGCAATCCACCAAGAAATGCTCGGTACTGGCACAGTACAGACAAAGATTTTCTTCCCTACGGCGATTCCTCTCTTCCTGGGTCAGGCGAGACCGATCCACTTGCATGGCCTCCTCGGCGGGAGGCCCAGGCGTAGACTGCAAAGGATGCTGTGGGAGAGGTGCCCAGAGATCTAAGTCTTTTTCCTGGCGGAGCTCCTGATGTCTCTCAGAAAAACGCATGTCAATGCGGGTGGCCAAATGGATAAGTTCTTGTAGGTTGGCAGGAATCTCTCGTGCGGCCAGCACATCCTTGATGCGACTGGATAGGCCTTTTTTAAAGGTCGCGCAGAGAGCCTCGTTATTCCATGATAATTCGGAAGCAAGAGTACGAAATTGGATGGCGTACTCGCCCCCTGAAGAATTACCCTGGACCAGGTTCAGCAGGGCAGTCTCGGCAGAAGAAGCTCGGGCTGGCTCCTCGAAGACACTACGGACCTCAGCGAAGAAGGACTGGACTGTGGCAGGATCATTGCGGTCCCAGAGCGGTGTGGCCCAAGACAAGGCCTTTCCTGAAAGAAGGCTCACTACGAACGCCACCTTAGACCGTTCTGTAGGAAACAAGTCCGACAACATCTCCATATGCAGGGAACACTGAGACAAAAATCCACGGCAGAGTTTAGAGTCCCCATCAAATTTGTCCGGCAGGGACAAGCGGAAGCTAGGAGCGGCCACTCGCTGCGGAGGAGGTGCAGGAGCTGGCGGAGGAGATGGTTGCTGCTGTAGCAGAGGCAGAAGTTGCTGTAACGTGGCGGTCAACTGCGACAGCTGCTGTCCTTGTTGGGCAATTTGCTGCGATTGCTGAGCGACCACCGTGGTAAGGTCAGCGAGACTTGGCAGCGGCACCTCAGCGGGATCCATGGCCGGATCTACTGTCACGATTCGGCTTCCAGGTAGTGGATCCTCTGTGTCAGCGAGGGATTGGCGTGGACCGTGCTAGTGGACCGGTTCTAAGAGGCTACTGGTGTTCACCAGAGCCCGCCGCAAAGCGGGATGGTCTTGCTGCGGCAGTAGCAACCAGGTCGTATCCACTAGCAACGGCTCTACCTCGCTGACTGCTGAGAAGGCGTGGGACAGAAGGACTAGGCAGAGGCAAGGTCAGACGTAGCAGAAGGTCGGGGGCAGGCGGCAAGGTTCGTAGTCAAGATGGATAGCAAGGGTTCAGGTAACACAGGCTTTGGACACACTAAACGCTTTCACTGGCACAAGGCAACAAGATCCGGCAAGGGAGTGCAGGGGCAGTGAGCAGATATAGTCTGGGAGCAGGTGGAAGCCAATTAAGCTAATTGGGCCAGGCACCAATCATTGGTGCACTGGCCCTTTAAGTCTCAGGGAGCTGGCGCGCGCGCGCCCTAGAGAGCGGAGCCGCGCGCGCCAGCACATGACAGCAGGGGACCGGGACGGGTAAGTGACCTGGGATGAGATTCGCGAGCGGGCGCGTCCCGCTGTGCGAATCGCATCCCCGACGGCCATGACAGTGCAGCGCTCCCGGTCAGCGGGACTGACCGGGGCGCTGCAGGGAGAGAGACGCCGTGAGCGCTCCGGGGAGGAGCGGGGACCCGGAGCGCTAGGCGTAACACCATCCAGAACAATGGAAAATATATGTTACTGCATAACTTCCAAACGGCTGGAGATATTTCGATAATACTCGGTCACAAGTTACTTATATGTCCACTTAAAATATAGGATAGTTAATTTAACCCTTAACTACCCCCATTTGTGAGGGTAGGGGTTTTTGCTTAAAGTCCCATGCAAATAAATGGGAAATGTATGTTCCCACATAAATTCTGTACGGCTGGAGATATTTCAATACCTGGTACACATATTACGGACCGGGATAGGAGGACCAGGATAGGCGGTCGGGATATGGGGTTGGGATATGACAACAATATATGAGGACGGGATATGAAGTCAAAAGCTTCCTCCTTTGTTTTTAAACTCCTCCCCCAACAAGGATTAGGAAGGAAAAACCGGGCAAGGCCCGGTATTAAGCTACTATGTGTATATAAAGTGTAATCATAATTCACTTATGTGTATTCCATTTATATTCTTTGCCTCGTGTTCCATCTCCCAGTAAGCTCATATTGTGTCTCCCCCCCCCCCCCCATGCCTCTGTGTATGGTTTCTTTCAAATGCTTTCTAATCAAACCTTGGAATGTATGGGGAGTTGTCCTGGTGCTATGTGACTATGCGAATAAAGTTTTTTGCTCTCAGAGAGAATGAGCATCCGTACCATACAAGATGTATCTGTTGTGTTGTCTTTTTGTTTTCAATGAATGCTTTCCCGGTGAATGTATGACATTTCACAGACAAATATGAGGATGCTGAGAATATTACTATACCACAACTGTAAATCATTGCAACTGCCAGTTGGTCACTACCTAGACAATTTTTTGCTAATTGAAGATCCAAAGTCAACACCCCAAAATGACATGCCCTGCTACAGAGTTTCCACAATCGTAATGTTCCCGTCTCCCTCAGTAAGAGTCATCACTTTTTTTTTAGGCATAGGCCATTGTCATTCTGATGTCAAAGGAGTACTACGGTGGGAAATTTTTTTTCCACCGAAGTACACCTTTAAACCCTTAACGACCACGGACATATATTTACGTCCTGTGGCTGGCTCACGATCTGTGAAGCGCACTCAGAAGCTGAGCGCGCTTCGTATCTGCGGGGTCCCGGTTGCTATCACAAACCGGGACCCACGGCTAATACCGGACATCGCCGATCGAGCTGATGTCCGGTATTAACCCTTTAGACGCCGCAATCAACTCTGAACGGGAGAATACACTAAAACGGGAGAATACACTGCCGGTTAGCTCAGCGGAGCTGTTCGGGATCGCTGCTGTGAAATTGTGGCATTCCGAACAGCTGACAGGACAGCGGGAGGTGTCTTACCTTGCTCCCGGCTGTCCGATCGGCATTTGATTGCTCCAAGCCTGAAATCCAGGCTTGAGCAATCAAGCGCAGAAAACACTGATAAATGCATTCCTATGGCAATGCATTGCACAGTGTAAAAGATCAGTACATGCAGTTTTATAGCCACTAGAGGGGGCTATAACACTGCATAAAAAAAGTGTGATTAACCCCTTCCCTAATAAAAATCTGAATCACCCCCCTTTTCCCATAAAAAAAAAGTGTGTAAATAAAAACAAACATATGTGGTATCGCAGCGTACGTAAATGTCCGAACCATACAAATATATAGTTAATTAAACCGCACGATCAATGGCATACACGCATAAAAATTCCAAAGTCCAAAATAGCGTATTTTGGTCACTTTTTATACCATAAATAAATGAATAAAAAGCGACAACAGTGCTCTCTGCTGACATCTCTGCTTGTCTCGGGAACTGCACAGAGTAGAAGAGGTTTGCTATGGGGATTTGCTTCTACATTGGACAGTTCCCGAGACAGGTGTCATCAGAGAGCACTTAGAAAGAAAAGAACAACTCAACTTCAGCAGCTCATAAGTACTGAAAGGATTAACCCCTCAAGGACTGAGCCCTTTTTCACCTTAAGGACTGAGCCCTTTTTTGCAATTCTGACCACTGTCACTTTATGCATTAATAACTCTGGGATGCTTTTACTGATTATTCTGATTCCGAGATTTCCTAATTTATATTTGCATCATAAAGTTGACATGTTTTTACTTTTGGATGACACCAGAGGGCTTCAAAGTTCAGCAGCAATTTTCCAATTTTTCACAACATTTTCAAAAACGGAATTTTTCAGGGACCAGTTCAATTTTGAAGTGGATTTGAGGGGTCTTCATATTAGAAATACCCCATTGTAAAAACTGCATGCCCCAAAGTATTCAAAACTACATTCAGAAAGTGTGTTAACCCTTTAGGTGTTTCATAGGAATAGCAGCAAGGTGAAGGAGAAAATTTTAAATCTTCATTTTTTTTACACTCGCATGTTCTTGTAGACCCAGTTTTTTTTTATTTTACAAGGGGTAAAAGGAGAAAAAGCCCCCCAAAATTTGTAACCCAATTTCTCTCGAGTAAGGAAATACCTCATATGTGGATGTCAAGTGCTCTGTAAAAGCACTACAAGGGTCAGAAGGGAAGGAGCGACAATGGGATTTTGGAGAGTGAGTTTTTCTGAAATGGTTTTTGGGGGGCATGTCACATTTAGGACGTCCCTATGGTGCCAGAACAGCAAAAAAACAACAACATGGCATACTATTTTGGAAACGACACCCCTCAAGGAACGTAACAAGGAGTCCAGAGAGCCTTAACACCCCATAGGTGTTTGATGACTTTTCATTAAAGTCGGATGTGTAAATGAATTTTTTTTTCATTAAAATGTTGGTTTACCCCAAAATTTTACATTTTTACAAGGGGTTATAGGAGAAAATGCCCCTCACAGAATTTAATAAGGGGTGCAGTGTAAAATTACACCCCACTGGTGTTTGACAGATCTTTGGAACAGTGGGCTGTGCAAATGAAAAATAAAATTTTTCATTTTCACAGACGACTGTTCCAAAAATCAGACATCTGTGTGGTGTAAATGCTCACAGTACCCCTTATTTCATTCCGTGAGGGGTGTAGCTTCCAAAATGGGGTCACATCTAGGTATTTTTGCGCTTATGTGAGAACCGCTGTCAAATCAGCCACCCCTGTGCAAATCACCAATTTAGACCTCAAATATACATGGCACGCTCTCACTCCTGAGCCATGTTGTGCGCCTGCAGAGAACTTAACGCCCACGTATGGGGTATTTCCGTACTCAGGAGAAATTGCGTTAAAAATTTTGGGGGTCTTTTTACTTTTACCGCTTGTGAAAAAAGTATGGGGCAACACCAGCATGTTAGTGTAACACTGACATGCTGGTGTAGACCCCAACTTTACCTTTTCATAAGGGGTAAAAGGAAAAAAAGCCCCCCAAAATTTGCAACAATATTTCTCCTGAGTACGGAAATACCTCATATGTGGCCCTAAACTGTTTCCTTGAAATACGACATGGCTCCAAAGCGAGAGAGCGCCATGTGCATTTGAGGCCTAAGTTGGGGATTTGAATTAGCCACAAAAATACCCTATGGCAGTGTTTCTCAAACGGGGTGTCTCCAGCTGTTGCAAAACTCCCAGCATGCCTGGACAGTCAGTGGCTGTACTGGGAGATGTTATTTTTCAACAGCTGGAGGCTCCGTTTTGGAAACCGTGCCGTACAAGACTTTTTTTTATTTTTTTATTGGGGGGGTATATGTGTAGGGGTATATGTAGTGTTTTACTTTTTATTTTGTGTAAGTGCAGTGTAGCGTAGCGTCTTTAGGGTACAATCACATGGGCGGGTTTACAGTGAGTTTCTCGCTGGGAGTTTGAGCTGCGGCGGAAAATTTACCGCATATTAAACTTGCAGCAGAAAACTCGCTGTAAACCCGCCCATGTGAATGTACCCTGTACATTCACACGGGCAGGGGGGACCTTCAGCTGTTGCAAAACTATAACTCCCAGCATGCACTGACAGACCATACATGGGAGTTGTAGTTATGCAACAGCTGGAGGCACATTGGTTGCAAAACACAGAGTTTGTTACTTAACTCAATGTTTCGCAACCAGTGTGCCTCCAGCTGTTGCAAAACTACAACTCCCAGCATGTACAGTCTCTCAGTGCATCTCAGTGCATGCTCTCTCAGTGCATGCTTTTGCAACAGCTGGAGGCACACTGGTTGCAAAACACTGAGTTAGGTAACAAACTCAGTTTCGCAACCAATATGTCTCCAGCTGTTGCAAAACTGCAACAATCAGCATGCATTGACAGTCGAAGAGCATGCTGAGAGTTGTAGTTTTGCAACAGCTGGAGGCACACTGCTACAACTCCCAGCATGCCCTTTGGTAGTCTGTACATGTTGGGAGTTATAGTTATGCAACAGCTGGATGCACACTTTTTCATAGAAAAAACAAGCCTCCAGCTGTTGCATAACTGAAACCCCCAGCATGCACAGACTACCAAAGGGCATGCTGGGAGTTGTAGTTGGAACTCCAGCTGTTGCATGCTGAGAGTTGTTGCTGAGCAACAGCAGGAGGTGAACAGACCTCGCCTCCTGCTGTATCCTGCCGCAGGGACCGTCGCCGCTGCTGCCACCGATCCTGCTGCTCCTGTCGCCACCACTGCACCAGAGGGGACGCCTGCCGGACCAGGGAAAGGTAGGAGACCCCCGCTGACCCTGATCGCCACCATGATCGCCATCCCGATCACCGCCCAGCAGGGTTGTGATTGGTCGGTCGTTCCGACCGATCAATCACGTGATCGTGAGGTGGCACAGGTTTCACCTCACTCCTGCTGGGTAAGGGTGAATGGGGCAGCCCCATTCACCCTTTTTTTCCCGTTCACCGGGTCACCAGAGACCCGATTGACTGCAAATCGCCGGTCTTAGGACCCCCCCAGTATTTTGCATGGGGTGCCTGCTGATAGATATCAGCAATCAACCCGGTCCGGTCACCGCCCAGCGAGCGGCGGGGATCGGAATTCCCACAGGCGTACCCATACGGTCGTACACATGGATACGCCCGGCGTCCTTAAGGGGTTAAGATTTTTAATAGAAGTAATTTACAAATCTGTTTAACTTTCTGGAGCCAGTTGTCTGGAGCCAGTTGATATTTATAAAAAAGTTTTTTCCTGGATAACCCCTTTAACAAGAAAATATGTGTGTGTTTCGATGTTTGAAAACTTACCAATGTAAAATGGTGAGTGTCTGGAATTCTTCTTTTTCACAATTACAAATATTTTTTGTAGACCTCATCTTCCTGTATCTTCCCCTACTTTGGCCAGATGGGACAGACAAACCATGACTTTAGCGGCATCAATATTTCTCTCTTTGGAGCCCACTCAACTAGGGGAGTGATGTCTACTAAAGTAAGACGTTCGAGTGTTTTTTTTATCTGATATTCTTAAAGGGGTATTCCAGGATATTTTTATTTATTTGACTATGCTACAGCGGCTGTGATGTGTAGTTTAGAGAACTAAATTCAACAGGAAATACCCAGTTCTGGCAGGTACGTACTACTAAAATCACCTTATGGTGGATAACCCCTTTAAGGCAGCTGATTGGTTTTCAGAGTCTATTTTCAAAACTTTTACTTTCGTCCTGATCCTCATGTCTCTATGGTCCTACTTTAATTTGTCTTGTATTATATTATTACAATTTGTATTTGTATTGTATAAGCTTTGAACATGTATAATGTGAGTCTCCGTCTTTTCATAATATTGGAGATTTTCCTAATGACGGAAAATATATATTTTATTAAAGAAAGGAGGTGAACATTATTCCACCCCTTTAAACCCTACCCTATAATTTCTTTATTCTTGTAGTCTAATGGTTTCCTGTTTTAGAAGCTCCTCCTACAGCACTTTATTGTTGGTTTTCTGTGTTTCATCGCTTTGTGTTGAAAGAAGCTCCAGTTCCAGTAATTTATCTTCGTTTTGGATCACCGAAGATAGATAGATAGTTTTTTTTCCTCCGTTATTTCCTTCTTCTACGATAAAAAAAACCTCCTGGTTCCAGTTATCTCATCATCAATGAAAGAGACTTTATTCACCTGTTCTAACCTTTTATGAACTATGCTGCGATGTGATTGGATGTTCTGATATACCTAATATGCATATTTCAGGTTTTTTTCTGTATAACTGTTTCTGTTAACCCTTGCTGCTATCTGAAGTAGTAAAGAAAGAACTTGCATAATGTTCACCTCCTGTCTTTAATAAAATCTATATTTTCCGTCAATAGGATGAGGAAAATCTCCAATTTTGACCACTTCACATTACACCTATAAAGTAATTGTAACTTAAGAAGAGAGAAGGATTCAATGTATAACAATAGACCATTTGAGCAACATAGTAGAAGATTATCTACGTATTGCAGTAGGATAATGTTTGGATAAGTCGGTTTCCTCCATTCATACATATTCATCCCTTCTACCTTAGCATGTCCGTGAAGGTGGTGGAGTTATTGGCTGAAGAGGCTGGGTTATCAGCAGGAGTGGGTGGGGAAAAAGCTTTGCAACAGCTACAGTTGCCTCCTCAAATACATTGCCTTCTATGAGACAACACATTTCCGAGCAGTCCTACCACCCACGGGAACATTTAATTGTGTGGAAAACTCGGGTGGACATTCTGCACATTTTCATCCTTGTAAACATGGCCTAACCCTAATTTTCCTATTCGCCATGACAGCACCACCTGAGAGAGGGACTCCGCCCCTAGGAAACCTGGAGGATTTGGTGCTGGGAGCGCTCCTGTTCTGCTGCTGCAGGAGAAGCTCGAGAGGAAGGTGCGCGAAAGTGATGTCAGTCGCAGTCCAGGCCGGATGACATCATTGCCAGGGACCGGGAAATGGCGGCAGACGCCAAGATTGGTGCAGAGGGTGGCCTGGTAGTTTTTAAGTATTTAGGTGGCCCTCCACCAGCCTCCCGGTGGGAGTCAGCCAGCCTATCCCTGTGTTCAGCAGCAAGATTCTGGATAAATCAAGTCACTATGAGTTTCAGGGAAGACCCGAGGCAGGACTCAGCTGAGGTCTCAGCAAAGACCCCGACCATGGTACCAGCTGGACATCTGAGTGAATGTACTCTTTCCATACTTCTTAAGGGTTGGTAACATAATTTTGGTCTTGTCTTTTTAGGGGATGATACGCCTAAGAAGGCAATTAAAAAGACCAAAATAAATGCAAATTACCTGCACAATATGAAAACCTCATCTTTACAGCTTATATTACCAATGCCATGTCCTTTCTAAGGACTTTCCTTTATAACCTCTATACAGGAAATGATCAGGAAGGATCTTCAGAATGCACTTAAAGCAGCTAACAAAGTGCAATGGTCACCCTCCTACCTACACCTTCCTACCTACACCTCTGCTAACGCCGGTTGATCTTCCTAGTCCGGTTCCCTCGACTATTAAGGTATCAGAAAAAGGGTTGGCCAAGACATCTTCTGACTCAGAAGGAGTCTCTTCTATGTCCGAAGAGCATACTTCAGGGAAGCCTCTTTTTCCATCAGTAGATGCGGATAATTTAACTAAAAATGTTAGGCTTGCCATGAATATTGAGGAGCCTAAAAAAAAAAAACCTTGTCAGCAATGACGTTCTGTGGCAAGTCGGAGGCAGACTAAGGAATTTTTTGCCAGCCTGGGAAAAAATCTCAAACAGCGGCTGGATTCTCAGTACCATTAAGGAAAGTTTATGTCTAGCATTCTCCAGTCTGCCTCCCTCTTTTTCTGACATTTTATGTAGATATGGGATTCCTAAGGTTATTGAGTAAGACAGAGCAAACCACTTTAGGAGAAGTAATGGGAGTGATATTAGAGAGCTTTGGGTAATGCAAGAAAAAAAACTGACTGACCAGTGCAGTGTCTCTTGCAGAAGGTATTCACTTTATCAACGTAAAATCACAGGACACATAGGTCTCCGGTAAACAGTCATGCGTTTCGGCTAGTGCATCTAGCCTTAGTCATACAAGTGTTACAAAGATAGAAAACCCAATTTATGAATACCAGGATGTGACGTGCAGCCAGGGGTAGCGACCTGGGTGCCGCCTGCCGCAGCAAGTCCATCCCGCTTTGTGGCTGGCTCTGGTGAAAACCAGTGGCACCTTAGACTCCACTCCCTGGCACGGCCCGCGTCATCTGCCACACAGGTCCAACAGATCCACTACATCTCCTGCTCCAGACCACCGTGGTATTGTGGATCTACTACCTCCTGAGATCCAGTCGACTGCGGTGAGTCTAACACTGGGGTTCAGGCTCCTGTCTGAAGATGGGAATATTAAATACAATCTGCCTTTCAGCCAGATTACCTCCACTGTCACTTGTTTCCCCTCCAAGAAAGATAGTTAATGTGTACAGATACATTATGTAAATTCACTCCTACCTCCCACAAATGAACATAAGTGAAAAAATAGTACCCAAATGAAGTGTTGGGGAGCAAAAAATAGGGGACAAAAGCCTGTATTGCATTAACCGGACAGTAAAAGAATGAATATGTATCAATAACGTGCTCATATGTGTAATCACAGCAGAACGAACGGGCAACACCAGTAATATCATGATTAGTAGAATGGTGGAGGACAAAAGCTTTAGATGGAATCCTTAATTAGATGGTTTTAACATTATCCCCAGACTCTAAATGGCTACCTGCTATATTCCTAGCTAGACTGACACCACATTTAGGCTGGGTTCGCAGTAGAAATTCTGGTGTAGCAGCTTCCCAGCAGCACTGTGAACACTGGTGAATTTCCCATTATTCAAACTCCAAACTCCGTCCAAAGAATGAACATGCTCACTCTGTTGGCAGATCCGCTTAATAATGCATTGCAGTCAATGTTGGTGGTGCAAATCTGAGCAGTCCTAGGGCCAACTGATTCAGTTGGCACTGAGTGTGTGCACAGAATGTCTGCCCGGATATTTTTCCAGCAGACATTCCGTAGTGTGAACCCAGCCTCGTACTCCCACATCATAACCTCCCATAAATGAATATCCCTAAACACCCATAGTTTAGGAGAGCAGGTTACAAATGAATTCAGTATCCTATTCTGTATGCTCTATGCTTATGCAAATTTGGGATCAATTATTAGAAGCCAGAGAATATTCAATTCAATTTTATGAGTTCTTAAATTTCAACTCTGAATTCTGTCCAGAATCTGTTGTGAGAGCAAGAAATTCAACATAAATTCAGCACAAATTCTGCAAAATTGCAAAAACACAGCTGTTAGTTTGGCAGAATGGAATCTAAGCAGAAGCACAGAAATTCAGCTGTGTGAAAAAAACCTTAAATGACAATTTCTTGGAGGACTTGGTAAATTAGACAAATGTAGTTCAGTCCCAGATTATTGCAGTTGTGTAAGATTACCTCACAGCTGCACAGGGTGGAATGTGTCAAATTATAGGGCCCACTCATTTGGGGAAATTTATCAAAGCCTGTGCAGAGGAAAAGTTACCCAGTTGCCCATAGTAACAAGATTGCTTCTTTAATTTTTTAAAAGGCCTTTGCCAAATGAAAGAAGCAATCTGATTGGTTGCTATGGGCAACTGGTCAACTTTTTCTCTGCACAGGTTTTGATAAATCTCCCCCATTGTCACTACACCACAGAGGAAATTTCAAGGTAAATACAGGTATTAAGGTTGTAGCAGAAATGATGGACAGGTGGCTGCAGGAGCACGAAGAGCAAAAGGATGGATGGTGGAGTGATACCTTTGCAGTTAAGAACCCCACAAATTTAGTTTTAGAATATTTGGGGTAGCTAGTGGGAATCGTATGAATTGCTTTCCAGTGCATACTGGTTGTTACATTACTCTATGTATTAGCTTGGGTTCTCGTGTATGTTCCCTATGTACTGCAAAATGTGCAAACAGAGAATGTATTAAGTTACTCAGACCATAGATACTATAGAACAAGGAGCGGTAAGTACGGCTCTGTTCACATTATGCGTTTTTAGCATGTCTTTTTGTTCTAAAAAGACATGTTAAAAATGTATAATGTGAACAGACCCTTTCCGTCAGGGTCTTCCCAAACAGGGAGTCTCCAGCCGTCTGGGAATGATGGGGATTGTAGTTTTGCAACAGGGAACCTCGAGCTAAACTACAACTTGCTGGAGGCTTGCTGTTGCTAAACTACAACTTCCACCACAAATTCCAAATAATATTTTTTCTTCTCATTTCAGATCCATGTATCCTGTGGACTGCATCGGATTTGGTGGACTACGTAGATGACCAGTGATTTTTTTCTTTTAATAAAACAGTTAACAAGGGCTTGGAAGTGTTTTTTGTCTTTTCTTTTATAAATCAACTGTTCAGGCTTAGTAGTGGAAGCTATCTTTAAGAGGGAATCCATTACTAAGCCAGGGCTTGGCATTCGCCTCCAAAAAAGCTAGCGCTAGCTCCCAATTGTTACCCTGATACCCAATGCCACAGGGATAGTTGGAAGAGCCGGTAAAAACAGGCTGTATTATTTAAGCTGGGGAGGGGCGATAACAATAGTCCTCACCCACCCTGGTACTGTCATGCTGTTGCTGACTGTTGCTGCTTGGTTGGTAGTTGGCTGAGGATAGGGAACCCCACACATTTTTTTTTCCTATAAACAAATTAATTTAAAAAAAAACACGTGTGGTGCCCCGTATTTTCACTTTCAGCCAGATACCTATCAAGCAACAACAGCCTGACGTTACCATGCTGTCTGGGAATGATGGGAGTTGCACTTTAGCAACAGTGAGGCTCCAGTTGTTACTAAACTACAACCCCTATTATTCGCAGACAGCCAAAGGCTGTCTGGGAATGATGGGAGTTGTAGTTTAACAACAGCTGGAGGCTCCCTGTTTGGGAAGAACCTGGTAGAAAGGGTCTTTTCACATTACACCTTCTTAGCGTGCCTTTTTTTAAACGCATAAGGTGAACAGAGACACTTACTGCACCTCGTTCCAGGCAGTGATTCTCTTATATAGCTCCGCCTCTAAAGATGTCCCCACTGGAAGCGGAGCTATTAGAAAGTACATAGCCGTCTATGAAGAAAGCACTTTTCTAGGTGGTACTAGTGCTGATAGAACATGTACGGAATGTCCACCTGTGTTTTCCGCGCGGACATTCCATACATTTTCTGCCGTGTAAACATAATCTACAGCTGAGTTCACACGGCAGAATTTCCTCACTGAATTTTTTCAACTTCTCCATGCAAAATCATGGCACACAAACAATCTGAGGCAGATCCAAGCATTATTGCCAGGAATCCTTGTGGAATCAAAGCCCCATAGATGTCAACAGAAGTTCTTGATGAGGATTATTTTCAGTGAGAAAATTCTGCCATATGAACCCAGCCTTACCCTGCTTTGCTAGCAAAATCAAATTGTCCTTTAATACAGTTTATTAATCTTAGCAATTCTTATATAAAGGTGTACTTTAATCTTGAGACTGTCCTGTCAGCAAGCTGTTTTTTTTTTCATTAGCAACCTCTGAATTAACTGACTACACATAATCAACTATGAATGTCTAAAAAGACACTGGGTATGATTAATAAATAAGAAATGCTTGAGACTCATGCCATATGCTGGGCGTTATTTCTTTGGATATATGGTATTGAGACCATAAAGGGAACATGATAAAGATCAGGGCAAGCTGTTCCATATAGCTAATTATGGTTAATGTCACACATGCTGTTATCTCTAATACTGAGATAAAAGAGGGGAGAACAGAGACGGCCAACACGGCCAGGAGCAGTGTGCTGTGTAACCTATGTCAGAAGCAGCAGGACAATCAGCTATATACAGGTGTTGCACAGACCTAAAGGGGTTAACCAGGAATAGAAAATAGAAAAATTTTTCCAAAACCACATTATACCTGTCCATACCTGACTTCAATGGAACTAAGCTTGAATACCACAAACAACCTAGGAATAAACTCTAATCGTAGATAACCCCTTTAATAAGAGCAAAAAATCTTAATTTTGCTTTTAGGAATCAAAAGAACAATACAAGAATTGCAAACGTCCATAGACCTCGAAGAGGACATGTATCAGGGGGAAAAAATATTATATATATGTATATATACAAAGGTAACAGGTACATATACACATAAGTACTTACTTAGCCTCTGGATCATACTCCGCCCATATCCTTTTAAATTCATCCAAATGATGTGGGCCAAGAATTGACCAATCGCGGGTCAGGTAATCAAAATTATCCATGATCACAGCGACAAAAAGATTAATAATCTGCAAGACAATATAGTTTTATGATTGCCCCAAATAAATCGTGATGAAATGACACAACTGATATGTTCACTTACCAAAAATGCACACAACATGTAGAAACTTATAAAATAGAAGTATGCAAAGCTTGTTCCACATGTATACTCTTCACCAGGCAAGAAATCTGATTCAGGGTCACACATTTTACCATAAGAACAGGCTAAAAGGATCTCCTGCCAGGCCTCCCCAGTTGCACACCTAAAATACAAGTGTAAGTAAAAACACTATGACTGGTATATTTTGACATTATTTATAGTGAGACACTTGACTTTTAGCTCATACTAGCCTTTTCACTAACATATCCAGAATTATGCATCAACCTAAACGGCAAGGTTACATTTCACTGGTTGACATTTCATAGCTCCTGTGTTACATTTAGGATAAGTTTCCACTTGTTTTTTTCTCTGCCAGTTTTTGTAAAATTGCCACTGCAGTTTTTGAGCCAAAGTCAGAAGTGGATCCTTAAGGGAGGAAAAGTGTAAATTCTTCCTTTATATGTCCTATTCCTTTTGAGTACACTTCTGACTTTGGTTCAAAAACTGCAGTGGCATTATTCAAAAAACTGCCAGAAAAAAAACCAAGTGGAAACTTAGCCTGAAAGAGACACATAAAAGCAGAACACTCTATTGCAAACATGTACATTATAACGAATGCATGGGCAGAGAAGCAGCGACTGCCAATTTGGTTTCCCGCAAAGAAACCTACACTACCTTATAACTTATACCATATGGTATAAAGAAAAAAAGGTGTATATGTATTTAGAAGTAGTACCAATAAAAAAAATTACTATTTATCCTGCTATAATAAGGCCATGTTGTACAAATATCTAAACATAAACCTAAGGAATCAACATAACATTATATATATGTTATACAGTAAACAAAGCATGGGGGTGGGGGGGTGGGGGTAAGGGGCAGTATAATAAAGCAACATATTAGTATAATGTTATTAGCCATTGTGTCAATCTCCTGCCCGGCACTCCATCTCTCTTCATGCATGTAGTGATACCCGCTTGGTGCACGGATTACTGTTGACCACTGCACAGAGGGATGGGCCAACACGCCCTCTCCGTGTATCTCTATGGGTAAGCCAGAGATACAGAGTCCCCCCCATCTCTCTTGAGATGTGTTATTGTAAATTCTTGTATTACCCATGAGATAATTGTGTTGTGGAGCCTTTCTTATTTATAATTTTGTATAGTGATGTTATTCCTACTGGAAATAGAGGGCCTGCAGTACATGGAGGTATTTTTGATGGTAGTAATTGATGATATCATAGTTTGCTGAGTACTGTTTTTTTAGTCCTGTTAAATTAGCACATACCAGCAGAAAACCTAGAGAATCTAATGGCACTTGCTGCTGTATGCTTAATAATTTTATTATTAAAGTTATTCAAAAGATGGGTGTCAGATGTTTGGAAAGCAAGGGGAGGGGGGAAGGCGATTGAGGTACTTGGCTGCTGTTTTCAGTAGTTACACCTCTATTTAACACCACTGGGTACTCCAGTGGAAAACAAAATTTTTTTAATCAACTGGTGCCAGAAAGTTAAACAGATTTGTAAATTACTTCTATTTAAAAATCTTAACCCTTCCAGTACTTATCACCTGCTGCATGCTACAGAGGATGTTCTTTTATTTTTGATTTTCTTTTCTGTCTGACCACAGTGCTCTCTGCTGACACATCTGTCCATGTCAGGAACTGTCCAGAGCAGGAGAGGTTTGCTATGGGAATTTGCTCCTGCTCTGGACAGTTCCTAACATGGACAGAGGTTGTCAGCAGAGAGCACTGTGGTCAGACAGAAAAGAAATTCAAAAAGAAAATATCGTCCTGTGGAGCATACAGCAGCTAATAAGTACTGGAAGGGTTAGGATTTTTAAATAGAAGTAATTTACAAATCTGTTTAACTTTTTGACACCAGTTGATAAAAAAAAAAATTCCACTGGAGTACCCCTTTACCCCCTTAATGACCAAGCCCATTTTCACCTTAAGGACCAGGCCAATTTTATTTTTGCGTTTTCGTTTTTTCCTCCTCGCCTTCTAAAATCCATAACTCTTTTATATTTCCATCTACAAACCCATATAAGGGCTTGTTTTTTGCGTGACCAATTGTACTTTGTAATGAAACCTCTCATTTTACCATAAAATGTACGGCGAACCCAAAAACTTTTTTTTAGGGAGGAAATTTAAATGAAAACCCAAATTTTGCACATTTTGTGGGGTTTCGTTTTCACACTATACAATTTACGCAAAAAATGACATGTTTTCTTTATTCTGTGGGTCAATATGATTAAAATGATACCCATGGCTAGATACCGTATTTATCGGCGTACAACACAAATTTTTTAGGCTAAAATTTTTAGTCTAAAGTCTATCTGCGTGTTATACGCCGATAAGCCGCTGCAGTTCAATGATTTAAAGCGGGCGCTTTAAATCAATGAACTGCAGCGGCTTTTGCAGTTTCAGATACCTGCCGGCTTCTCTGCCCCTGCCTGTCCTGGGGCCTAGAGCCCTGCTGCCCGCCGCTTCTCTCCCCCTTGCTATCGGCGCCGTTGCCCCTTCTCTCCCCTGGTAATCGGTGCCGCTGCCCCATTGCGTCTCGCAGCGCATAACAACGACGCAGGGGACGCCACACCGGAGGCCAGAAGCAGCGCGGACCCAACCCCGGCAACAGGTAATTAAACAACCGGGGATGGGGGAGGCAAAGGGGCAGCGGCGCCGGCAATGGGTGCCGCTGCCCCTCCTCTCCCGCTGGCTATCGGCGCCGCTGCCCCATTGCCAACACCGCTTCTCTCCCCCTGGCTATCGGTGCCGGCAATGGGGCAGCGTCACCGATAGCCAGGGGGAGAGAAGGGGCAGCGGCGCCGATAGCAAGGGGGAGAGAAGCGGCGGCAGCAGGGCTCTAGACCCCAGGAAAGGCAGGGGGAGAGAAGCAGGCAGCGACGGCCTCTCTCCCCCTGCCTATTCTGGGGGCTTCTGCGGGGTCGGAAACAGTGTATCGGGGTATACACATGCACACACACGCACCCTCATTTTACCAAGGATATTTGGGTAAAAAACTTTTTTTTACCCAAATATCCTTGGTAAAATGAGGGTGCGTGTTATAGGCTATATACCCCGATAAATATGGTACTTTTATATTTTTGTACCGCTTAAAAAAAATCTAAAACTTTTTGTACAAAATCAGTAATCTAAAATTGCCCTATTTTGACCACATACAACTTTTTCATTTTTCCGTATATAGGGCAGTATGAGGGCTCATTTTTTGTGCCGTCATCTGTACTTTTTTTAAGATACTACATTTGCATATGTAAAGCTTTTAGATAATTTTTTATAAAAATTTTTTTAATAAAATGTGACAAAAAAGCAGCATTTTTTGACTTTTTTTTATTTTTTACGTTTACGCCATTCACCGTATGGGATCATTAACATTATATTTTGATAGTTCGGACATTTACGCACGCCACAATATGAAATATGTTTATTAAAAAATGGTTTTACACTTTTTGGGGGTAAAATGGGAAAAACTGACAATTTTCATTTTTATTGGGGGAGGGGATTTTTCACTTTTTTTTTACTTTTTATTTTTACATTTTTCAACTTTTTTTTTAACACTTTTTATGTCCCTATAGGGGACTATCTATAGCAATCCTTTGATTGCTAATACTGTGCAGTGCTATGCATAGGACACAGCACTGCTCAGTATTATCGGTGATCTTCTGCTCTGGTCTGCTCGATCTCAGACCAGAGCAGAAGACCCCGGGAGACGGCCGGAGCCAGGTGAGGGGACCTCCGGCCGCCATGCTGGATGATCGGATCGCCGCGGCATCGCTGCAGGAGGTCCGATCATCCAAAGTACCGCAATGCCGCGATCTGTATTGATCATGGCATCTGAGGGGTTAATGGCAGACATCCGCGCGATCGCGGATGTCGGCCATTACGTGCGGGTCCCCGGCTGCTGCTAGCAGCCGGAACCTGCCGTGTATGACGCGAGCACCCTTCCGATGCTCGCGGGTCATACACAGGACGTAAATGTACGTCCTGGTGCGAGAAATCCCGCCAAACCAGGACGTACATTTATGTCAGTGGTCTTTAACGGGTTAATACTGCTGATGTTTTGGATCTTAAAGGGGTACTCTGCCGCTAGACATCTTATCCCCTAGGCTGTGAACCCCCGCGATCTGTCCTGCAGCACCCTTATGTCATTTTTTGTCCCCTAGAGTAACAATTCTTTGAACGCTTTTATAAGCCTCTGACAAAAAAGTCTAAAAAAAACAGTCATTAAGGTGTTAACATTTAGCACATAACTATCCAAACTATGTAAACCAATGCAACATTTCGGTCTCCTTTAAGCTAGGTTTCCACTTTATTTTTTGCCAGGTTTAAAAGAGCCGGAAAAAACGCCAGAAAAACTGCCACTACTTTTTTCTAACTTTTTTTCAGACTTTTTTTTGACCTTTGTGTGAATTGCATTTTGTCTTCTTTGGCAGTTTTTCCTGTTCCTGTGTCAACCTCTTTTGTTTAACCCTTAGTCAAAGATAAGAAGTAAAAACTTCAGAAAAAAATGGCAATGCAAAACCTACATTACGTTTTTAATGGCAAAAAAACAACCGTCTCACAAAAGGAAAAACTGCTGTGCGGCTGTTTGGAGGTTTTTTTTTGTTGGCATTTTTGCAAAAAAATTTTTTTGAAACTTATCCTAACAAATATATGAAAAACAAAAACCCGTCACCTGAAGAGTAACAATACTGCTTGTGGAAAGGTCTGGAAGTTATTGTTTCGATTTATCTGTGTTCCATCAACCATGGCAATTTTACCAAAGACCTGAAAAACAGAAAAAAAATGTATGATACAGAATCATAAACCCAAAAACTGGTAGTGAACTTTTTATTGTATCATAATCTCAGTAGGCATTAGTAGAATGTTATACCATGTCAAATTAAAGGCGTACTCCACTGGAAAACTTTTTTTTTTTTTTTTATCAACTGGTGCCAGAAAGTTAAACAGATTTGTTAATTATCAATACAGTGGAGAGTTAGAAAAACATTGGCACTAACCAGTCTTCTCTTAAAAAGCTTTTTTATTGATACATACTCACAACATGAAATGCAGTCAGGGAGAGGGATCTGTGCAGGGGGGGTAAGTAGTAGGCAACAGACTCTGTTTCGCTCATTACACGAGCTTCATCTGGCCATATCTACCTGGAATTCTGTGCTGCTTCTTATACAGGTGGGTGGCAAATCGCCGGCGCTCAGGACCGTCCTCCTCACCTGACGAGTTCTCGTTAGAGTCTCGTCATTGGCTAACCATCGCCATTTTTGTAAGTGCGTCAGTATAAGAAAGCATATACATAGAAACTTGTATATATACACGTGCATATTAAAAACTAAATAGTTAAAAACAAGGTGCATAATCTACTTTTTCATTTAAACCGAGGGGACCTGCTGCTGCTGTTTGTACGATCCAGTATGTTTCTCTTTGCAGTAGGTATTGATCCAAGCTAATCCCCGGTCTGGGTTTAACTCTTTCTATCCCAGAAAACTTTAGATGATCCAATTGTCCCTTGTGGGCTTCCATCATATGGGCGATAAGACGCGGTGCTCCCTTTAAGGTCCGGAACGAATATAGGTGTTCCCTAATCCGAGCACATAACTGTCTTATTGTTTTGCCGATATAGTAGAACCCACAGGGGCAATATATGACATATACAACAAACTTGGTTCTGTATGTAATTAAATCAGTCACGGTGTGTGTAATTGCACCCAGTCTCATAGTTTTTAACTCAGCATTATATTTGCAGAAATTACATGACTTACATGCAAAATTCCCTTTCAGGGTATACTTCTCTAGCCATGTGTTCTCTGTATTTTTCTTTGCTTTTACTTGTTTTTTTAGGATGTCTCCTATAGTTTTGTTCTTTCTGTATGAAATTAATGTTTTTTTGCTGGCGACTTCTTTCAATTCTGCATCACTTTCTATTATATGCCAATTATGTCTGACTGCCTGTTCTATAGTCTTATTCAGGGGAGTATTCTGGAAGGTGAAAGTGAATCGTTTCTGTTCTAGTGTATATTTCTTATTCTTATTTTTCAGTACATTAACTCTTTGCATTTCAGTTGCTCTTTTTCTACCTACTTTTATTAGTTGCAATGGGTATTGTCTTTCTATGAGTCTTTTTTGTAAATCATCGGCTTGTTTGTTAAATGTCTCTTCTCGTGCATTGTTACGTTTAAGACGAATATATTGTCCATAAGGAATACCCTTCTTCACTGATGCTGGATGGGAGCTGTGATAGTGAAGAAGGGTGTTCCTGGACATATCTTTTCTATATCCTTCACTCAAGATCTTTTATCATTAACTAACAGTTTCTATCTAAAAACTCGATGAACAATCCTCCGAATTGAGATGTGAAAGCAAGATTTATTTTATGCACTTCGTTTAGATGTCTAACAAAACTGTCAAATTGTGACTCGGTCCCAGCCCAGGCTATTAGTATGTCGTCCACATAATGGGCATAAAATTTCAAATGCCCGATATATGGATTCGTAGAGGAATAAATATATTGCCTCTCAAATTCAGCCAAGAAGAGGTTTGCATATGTACAGGACACCGGGGTACCCATTGGGGACCCGGTGTCCTGCTTATACCAACAATCGCCAAACATGAATGTACTGTTAGTTAGTACAAAAGAAAATGCGTCTATTATGAACCCAATAAACTCTTCAGACTTATTGGACCTTCTTAGTCCTTCCTTGACAGCCTGTACACCCGTATTGTGTGGTATACGGGTGTACAGGCTGACTACATCTATTGAACACAGCTTCCATTCGCTCTCCCAATTCAAATCTTCCATCATCTGTAAAAGATGCAGAGTATCCTTTATGTATGCAGGTATTACCTTCAACATTGGGCTTAATAGCCACTCCAAATAATGTGAGAGGTGTTCAGTGACAGATCCCACCCCCGAGACAATAGGTCGTCCCGGGGGGGGATCTGCCCCTTATGAACTTTTGGTAAATGATACCAGGTGGCAGACTTTGGTGTTTCTGGGATGAGACGCTCTGCATTCTTTTTTGATAAAATACCCTTCTCTACTGCAGAATGGAGGAAAGAGGTTAGTTTAGAGAGGATTTTACTTGTGGGATCGGATTTCAACATGGTATATGTGGAGTTGCCTTTCGGCTTCAGCTATATACATAGACTTATACATTACAACAACTGCCCCACCTTTATCCGCCTGAACCACCTGTAAGTCATCCCTAACCACCTGTAAGTCATTTTTAGGGTATTAAGTGCTATAGTTTCAACTGCCGATAAATTCTGTGGGGCTTCTTTGTATATTATATACTTCACGTCTTGCATTACTGCATTCTGGAATAGGTCCAGGCTACTCCCCGGAAAAATCGGGGGGTTAAACCTGGATCTCTTCCCTTTGGAAAAACAAACAGCTTTAGACCCATATTCATTATTCGGTTCACTGAATTCATTAGCTAGCATCTCTAAACATTCTATTTCTAATTGGGTACATTCTCTTGGGAAAAAAACTAAATTATTAGTCTCTACCGGTAAGTCTGCCTCACAATGATCATGCTCAAATACTTTTTTATTCAGGAAAAATTTGTAAAGGTTAATATCTCTAAGAGATCGCGCTAAGTCGATCTCAAAGGTGACTGGATTCAATTTCTCTACCAGTCTGTAAACCTTTAGAAAGGAGAGTGTCCATTGCTGGATCGAGAGTCTCTGACGTGAGGTTTATGACATTAGATTCAATACATGTATATGGCCCGTCTATACTATGGTTTTCCTCTTCTTTGGATCCTTGAGATTTTTTAGATCTCCCTCTTCTTGTACGTTTATTTTTTCTAAAGGGATTGCTTTGTTTTTATTTTTGGAAGGTTGTTCTTGCTGTTTCTTGTAGGTCTTCTCCTTGTTCACATTTTTTTAATAAGTTGTTGCGATAGTCTCCTCTGTGAATAGGATCTAGTTGCACTATAAGGTACATTTTTCTTCTGGTGCCTTTGAAATTCATTATCTTGATCATAGTCCGTTTTGTCTCGCAAGAATTTCTCTCGCTTCTTATTCTTTACTTCTTCCTGTAATGCAGTAAGTTTCATTTGTAGCTTGGAATAGAAAGAACTTTTTTGTTTATCAGTAGCTCTTTAAGTATATTCACTTTTCACCTTAACCAGGTCTTCATTAATTTTATCCTGTTCAATTCTGCTTCTTGTTAGAACAATCTGCAGGAGTTTCATAGAGTGCTCATAGTGAGCTTGTTTCCAGATATTGATAAAAATGGGATCATCATTGAATTGCGTCGGGACTTTATAGGCTCTAAGTCCCCTTGGTGACCTATCGCAATGGACGTACGACTGCAGCGAGTTAATCGTCCAGAAGATGTTAATTTCCTTCTCGGATAGACAAGTAAAAGCAAAGAAAAATACAGAGAACACATGGCTAGAGAAGTATACCCCGAAAGGGAATTTTGCATGTAAGTCATGTCATTTCTGCAAATATAATGCTGAGTTAAAAACTATGAGACTGGGTGCAATTACACACACCGTGACTGATTTAATTACATACAGAACCAAGTTTGTTGTATATGTCATATATTGCCCCTGTGGGTTCTACTATATCGGCAAAACAATGAGACAGTTATGTGCTCGGATTAGGGAACACCTATATTCGTTCCGTACCTTAAAGGGAGCACCGCGTCTTATCGCCCATATGATGGAAGCCCACAAGGGACAATTGGATCATCTAAAGTTTTCTGGGATAGAAAGAGTTAAACCCAGACCGGGGATTAGCTTGGATCAATACCTACTGCAAAGAGAAACATACTGGATCGTACAAACAGCAGCAGCAGGTCCCCTCGGTTTAAATGAAAAAGTAGATCATGCACCTTGTTTTTAACTATTTAGTTTTTAATATGCACGTGTATATATACAAGTTTCTATGTATATGCTTTCTTATACTGACGCACTTACAAAAATGGCGATGGTTAGCCAATGACGAGACTCTAACGAGAACTCGTCAGGTGCGTCAGGTGAGGAGGGCGTTCCTGAGCGCCGGCGATTGGCCGCCCACCTGTATAAGAAGCAGCACAGAATTCCAGGTAGATATGGCCAGATGAAGCTCGTGTAACGAGCGAAACAGAGTCTGTTGCCTACTACTTACCCCCCCTGCACAGATCCCTCTCCCTGACTGCATTACATGTTGTGAGTATGTATCAATAAAGAAGCTTTTTAAGAGAAGACTGGTGAGTGCCGATGTTTTTCTAACTCTCCACTGTATTGAAGATTTGAACTTTGCCACTACGTCAGAGCACCACCACATCTCTATTGGTTTGTCTTTGTCGTATGCCCGTCTTATAGTCCAGCTTAGCCAGTAGGAGCAGTGCCGAATATCACATCTTCGCTTTGCCTTTAGATTTGTAAATTACTTCTATTAAACATCTTTATCTTTCCAGTACTTATCAGCTTTGGCAAAACTGTCAGTTTCCAAAAAATGAAGCATAGTTTCCCAAAAACACCATAGTTTCAGCATTACTACTTATGTCGGCCAGCTGTACAGTATGTAGCGCTTCATTGCACAGCACTGTATACTGTACCTGCTTGTAGCGGGACTGAGCTGTGGCTGCAGCTATACAGCTGTGGGAACAGCTTACCCTGGGCAGGATATAGATGGCTGAATACTGTATACAGTGAGCAGAAGTTCCCTTACCCACCAACATTCCCGATCTGGTCTGGTCCAGTGTAGCCCTACCTCTAGTGATGACATCACTTGAGATGGAGCTCCAGACAGAAACAAGGATTAGTAAGGGAGGCTCTGCTCACACTGTGCGTTTTTAGCATGCCTTTTATTTTTTAAATAAAAGGCATGTTAAAAATGTATGGCCAATCTAATGGCCTATGGGAGTGATAATGGCCTGTCTACCTACCTACCTACTGGGGGAGGGATAATAGCCTACCAACCTTGGGGGGGGGGGACTGAGTAACAGCCCATCTACCTACTGGTGGGGATAATTGCATACCTACCCCTACTTGGGGATGGAGTGTCAGTAGGGCTGGGCAGTATACCGGTTCATACCGAATACCGGATTTTTTGGGCTGCACGATATGAATTTTCCCCCATACCGCAATACCGGTTGGGCCCCTCCCCCTCGGGAATGTATTATCAGCCCAGCGCAGCGCTGTCCCCACATCGGGGAACTAATCCTATGTTACCCACCAGCGCTGTTCTGCCCCCCACCCCAATTAATGATCAGCCCAGCGGGGTACTACTCACAGATGTCACCTTCAAGCACTGCCCTCCTCCTCTTTGTTGGGAACCGCTGACGCTGGAACTCACTGTACGCCAGTGGTCTCCAACCTGCGGACCTCCAGTTGTTGCAAACGGCTGTCCGGACATGCTGGGAGTTGTAGTTTTGCAACAGCTGGAGGTCCGCAGGTTGGAGACCACTGCTGTACGCTGTATCCCTATGCCCAGGCTGCAAAGGATACAGAAAGTAAACTTTAAAGGGGTAGTCCAGTGGTGGAAAAACTTATCCCCTATCCTAAGGATAGGGGATAAGTTTGAGATCGCGGGGGGGTCCGACCTCTGGGGCCCCCTGCGATCTCTCTGTACGGGGCCCCGGCTCTCCGCCGAGATAGCGGGTGTCGACCCCCGCACGAGGCGGCGGCCGACACGCCCCCTCAATACATCTCAATGGCAGAGCCGGAGATTGCCGAAGGCAGCGCTTCGGCTCTGCCATAGAGTTGTATTGAGGGGGCGTGTCGGCCGCCGCTTCGTGCAGAGGTCGACACGCCCCCTTCCCGCGGGCTGTCGGGGCTCCGTACAGGAGATCGCGGGGGGCCCCAGCGGTCGGACCTCCCGCGATCTGCAACTTTTCCCCTATCCTTAAGATAGGGGATAAGTTGTAAACCACTGAATCACCACTGGACTACTCCTTTAAACTCACCTACGTCGGCCACACGCTGGGGACTGGAACGCCGGCCAGCCGTCAGCCTATCACTGACCGGAGCGATGTCCCGCCCTGGCCAGTGATAGGCTGAGCCCACTGTCATGTAAGAAGCCGGCCAGAGCTTCTTACATGACAGTGGGCTCAGCCTATCACTGGCCGGGGCTGGACAAGAGGAGGAGGGCAGTGCTTGAAGGTGACATCTGTGAGTAGTACCCCGCTGGGCTGATCATTAATTGGGGGGAGCAGAACAGTGCTGGCGGGTCACATGATTTGGGGGGGGGGGGGGGGGGCGGGTCGTCGAACACCGCGCGCGGGTCACATGGTTGGGGGGGGGGGGGTGAAAATACCGTTATATACCGTGGAACAGACGTAAGTTAAAAAAATACCGCCCAGCCCTAAGTGTCAGGATAATTGCCACCTACCTACTGGGGGGGGGGGGGGGATAGGCTACCTACCTACTGATGGAGGAGGATAACTGCCTACCTACCTTACTGGGTAGGAGGGAGTCATTTTTCTAACCATCTACGAGGGGTGGGTTAAATAATTACTTACCTATCGAGGGGGAGGAGTTAATTGACTACCTACCTGCTGGGGGCTCCCTCTCTACCTACTTGTGGCTTCTTATTAATAGGGTGGGAGGGCAGGAGAATTACCTATTTACTGGGGCATGTATCTTATTGGGGGAGGGGGGAAGTTACCTACCTACTGCGGGCTTCTACCTAATAGGAAGTTATCTACCTACTGGAGGCATCTAGAGAGGATCCCCTACCTTCCTATGTAATGGGGGCTTCTACATAATAGAGAGGGGGGTTACTAACCTACTGGGGCTTCTATCTAGGGGGATTCCCTAACTACCTACTGGGGGCTTCTACCCAATAGTGGTGAAATTACCAACCTAACTACCAGGGCTTCTACCTAAAGGGTAGGAATTACCTGCCCTTTATCACCACTACCTTTTTTCCAACCAACATACCTACTCATTCATACTGTGCAGGACACCAAGAAAACCATTTTTTTGGGCCACTGAGGAAAGAGGTGGGGAATGTGATAGAAACATGCAGAGCCTAAGATATGTGTTGTTTGTCAGGTTCTGCAGAGACAAATCATGTTTGGATGAAGCCTTCATGATGGTCTGAGCCAGATAGAAGAACAAAGCAAAAAGAAAGTCCCAGGAAGATGCCACCTGTAAGTCAATAGTATGTAAGTGTATGTAATCATCTATATGGTCTGCAGAGCTTGTAAGTTGCTGTTACCTACCTCTATACGGTCAGTGTATAGGTAATATTAGTCTCTGTATATCAGGGGTCCAAAACTCCTGGGCCGCGGGCCATTTGGGCCCGCGGAATGACATTTTGCGGCCCGGGTGCCTGGCTCGTGATTTCTTCAGGCATTTAGCCGTTCTTCGGGCAAGCAGTGCTAAATGCCGGAAGACTTCACACACATCGGCACACACTGCTACTGTACCTATATCTCCCTGCTGCAGTCTATAACGAACCATCCTGGAGGGAAGGGCGCGATTAGTGACATCATGGCATCCGCAGCACAGGACTCCGGGACGCTGACGTCCTGCACGGCGCATGTGATGATGTCACCTAATGCGCACATTCCCGCAAAGAAGGCTCAATTTAGGCTGCAGCAGGGAGATGTACGTACTGTAGCTGTGAAACATAACTTAACTTGCCTAAATAGGGAGGATCTGCTTATCGCCAGGGGCTAACCTATCTTCTTAGGGGGCATGATTGTTTAAAAAGGAGCCCTACCTGCCAGGGGTAATACCTATTTGAGGGCCTGTAAACCTATTGGGAACCTCTACCTGATCATCAGGTAGGGCTTCCCAGTAGGTAGACAGGCCCCCAGATAGATATTACCTCCATCAGTGATGAGGATCATATGTATACCTACTTGGGAGCCCTACCTGATGGGGGTCATATGTATCTGGGGGCCTATATACCTACTGGGGAGCCCTACCAGATGGGGGTCATATCTATATGGAGGCATGTGTACATAATGGGGAGCCCTACCTGATGGGGATCATATCTGGGGGTCTGTCTGAGGGCATGATGGCGGCATTATATGTGAGGGGTGCATGATGAGGGCATTATATGTGAGGGGTGCATGATGGGGGCATTATACGCGAGGGGCGCATGATGGGGGCATTATACGTGAGGGGCGCATGATGGGGGCATTTTACGTGAGGGGCGCATGATGGGGGCATTATACGTGAGGGGCTTCCTCCTTTGCTTATTTTACTCCCCAACAAGGATTAGGAAGGAAAACCGGGCAACGCCGGGTACTCAGCTAGTCTATATATATAAAACTCAATGTGTGTGTGTATGTATGTGTGTATGTTCCAACATCACGTCCAAACGGCTAAAGATATTAACATGAAACTTGGCACACATGTTACTTATATGTCAACAACAAACATAGGATAGGTGATTTAACCCTTAGTCACCCCCATTTGCCAGGGGCGGGGATTATGTTTAAATATAACTTCCAAACGGCTTGAGATATTTCAATAATACTTGGTCACATGTTACTTATATATCCACTTAAAATATAGGATAGTTAATTTAACCCTTAACTACCCCCATTTGTGAGGGTCGGGGTTTTTGTTTAAAGTCCCATGCAAATAAATGGGAAATGTATGTTCCCATATAATTTCCGTACGGCTGGAGCTATTTCAATACCTGGTACACATATTACGGGTCGGGATAGGAGGACGGGATGGGAGGTCGGGATAGGAGGTCGGGATAGGAGGTCTGGATAGGAGGTCAGGTAGGAGGTCGGGATAGGAGGACTGGATAGTAGGACGGGATATGAGAACGGGATAGGAGGTCTGGATAGAAGGTCGAGATATTAGGACGGGAAAGGAGGATGGGAAAGGAGGACGGGATAGGAGGATGGGATAGGAGGACGGGATAGGAGGTCGAGATAGGAGGACGGGATAGGAGGACGGGATAGGAGGTAGGGATAGGAGGACGGTATAGGAGGTCGGGACAGGAGGTCGAGATAGGAGGATGGGATAGGAGGTATGGGTTGGGATATGAGGACGGGATGGGAGGTCAGGCTAGGAGGTCGGGATAGGAGGTCAGGTAGGAGTTCGGGATAGGAGGATGGGATAGGAGGACGGGATAGGAGGACGGGATATGAGGTCTGGATAGGAGGTCGAGATATGAGGACGGGAAAGGAGGTTGGGAAAGGAGGTCGGGATAGGAGCTCGAGATTGGAGGACAGGATAGGAGGTGGGGATAGGAGGACTGGATAGGAGGATGGGATAGGAGGACGGGATAGGAGGACGGGATAGGAGGACGGGATAGGAGGTCGGGATAGGAGGACAGGATAGGAGGTTGAGATAGGAGGTTGAGAAAGGAGGTCGGGATAGGAGGACGGGATAGGAGGATGGGACAGGAGGACGGGATAGGTGGTCGGCATAGGAGGTCGGGATAGGAGGATGGGACAGGAGGATGGTATAGGAGGTCGGGACAGGAGGTCGAGATAGGAGGACGGGATTGGAGGTCGGGATGTGGGGTTGGGGTATGACAACAATATATGAGAATGGGATATGAAGTCAAAAGCTTCCTCCTTTGTTTATTTTACTCCCCAACAAGGATTAGGAAGGAAAACCGGGCAACGCCGGGTACTCAGCTAGACAATATATATAAAACTCAATGTGTGTGTATGTATGTGTGTATGTTCCAACATCACGTCCAAACGGCTAAAGATATTAACATGAAACTTGGCACACATGTTACTTATATGTCAACAACAAACATAGGATAGGTGATTTAACCCTTAGTCACCCCCATTTGCCAGGGGCGGGGATTATGTTTAAATATATGTTACTGCATAACTTCCAAACGGCTTGAGATATTTCGATAATACTTGGTCACATGTTACTTATATATCCACTTAAAATATAGGATAGTTAATTGAACCCTTAACTACCCCCATTTGTGAGGGTTGGGGTTTTTGTTTAAAGTCCCATGCAAATCAATGGGAAATGTATGTTCCCACATATCTTCCGTACGGCTGGAGATATTTCAATAACTGGTACACATATTACGGGTCGGGATAGGAGGTCGACATAGGAGGTCGGGATAGGAGGACGGAATAGGAGGACGGGATAGGAGGTCGGGATAGGAGGACGAGATAGGAGGACGCGATAGGAGGACCGGGATAGGAGGAGCGGGATAGGAGGACCGGGATAGGAGGTCGGGATAGGAGGTCGGGATAGGAGGACGCAATAGGAGGACGCGATAGGAGGACAGGATAGGAGGTCGGGATAGGAGGTCGGGATAGGAGGTCGAGATAGGAGGTCGAGATAGGAGGTCGAGATAGGAGGACGGGATAGGAGGACGGGATAGGAGGACGGGATAGGAGGACAGGATAGGAGGACAGGATAGGAGGTCGAGATAGGAGGACGGAATAGGAGGTCGTGATAGGAGGACGGGATAGGAGGTCATGATAGGAGGACGGGATAGGAGGTCATGATAGGAGGACGGGAAAGGAGGTCGAGATAGGAGGACGTGAAAGGAGGTCGAGATAAGAGGACGGGAAAGGAGGACAGGAAAGGAGGTAGAGATATGAGGACGGAAAAGGAGGACGGGATAGGAGGACGTGATAGAAGGACGGGATAGGAGGACGGGATAGGAGGATGGGATAGGAGGTCGGGATAGGAGGTCGGGATACAATGACGGGATAGGAGGTCGGGATATGACAACAATATATGAGGATGGGATATGAAGTCAAAAGCTTCCTCCTTTGTTTATTTTCCTCTCCAACAAGGATTAGGAAGGAAAAACCGGGCAACGCTGGGCTAGTTGGTAATATTTGTCTCGATATACAGGATTTGGTCAGTTACAGTATAATGGTAAAATGTTTGGTGATATTTGTTATTTGTATATTAGTGTTATTTGTAAAACAGTATTGTGTGAAGAAAATTGTCTTGAAAATATATATGTAAGTTTTTGTTACGAATCCTATTAGTACTGTTGGGGGGGGGGGACTAATGTAGAAAATAAAACATGGAAAAATGATCTATACATTGTGTTAGCAGAATTGCATTTGGAAAGAGAAGGAGTTAATAAGGTCGACTCAACGGGCTCACCAAACTTTTCTGAAATTTTCGGTTTGGCTAAAAGCCCCTAAACACATTTGTTATACTGCCTTACAGCTTTAAAGCCCTGTATAACACTGCTAGGAATACTTTCAGTATACTAGTATTAACCCCTAGAGGACGCAGAGCGTAAAGATACGTATGGTACTTGTACGTCCTGCCGCGGCTATGAAGCAAGCGCAGGAGCTGAGCTTGAATCATGGACTGCGGGTCCCGGCTGTCTGTCATTAACCCCTTGGATGCCATGATCACAGCATCTACAGCTATGCGGCGGTTTCGGTGACTGATCTGATCGCCCCCAGCTAAGGTAACGGCCGGAGGTCCCTTTACATGTCTCCTGCTGCCATCATGGGGCCTTCTTCTCTGGTCTGCCTTCGAGCAGACCTAAGAAGCAGATCGCTGTGCTATGCCTATGCTTAGCACTGATCAGTATCTGCAATCTAAAGATTGCAAAAAATAGTCCCCTGTGGGGACTATGAAAGTGTAGAAAAAAATAGGAAAAATAAGTTTTAAGAAAAGTGAATAAGCCCTTCCCCCAATAAAAACTAAATGTTCTCTCTTTTCCCATTAATAAAATAAGTAAAAATAAAAATAAATCAACTTGTGGAAAGGCTTAAAAATAAATCAACTCGCCGCATGTGGAAATTACCAATCTATAAAAATATTATGTTAATGATTCTGTACAGTGAACGGTGTAAACATAAAAAATCCCATCATATTCCATCATATATCAGAAAAAAATTATAAAAACCCATGAAAACAAGAAAATATGAGCCCTTATACATCCCCGTATACGGAAAAATAAAAAAGTTATAGGGGGTCAGAAGAGGACCGTTTTAAATAAACTGAAATTGTTCATTTCAAGATTGATTTCCTATTAAAGTAGTACAATAATAGATAAATTATATAAATTGGGTATTGTTTCAATTGCATTGACCTACAGAATAATGTTACATCTTTACTATAAAGTGCACTGGGTTAAAACCAAACCCCCCAAAAGTAGCAAAATTGGGGTTCTCTCTTCAATCCCCCCCAATAATACTTGTTTTTGTTTCACTATACATCTGCTCAAAAAATAAAGGGAACACTTAAACAACTCCAAGTCAATCACACTTCTGTGATATCACACTGTCCACTCAGGAAGCAACACTAATTAAAATTTCACATGCTGTTGTGCAAATGGAACAGACAACTGGTGGAAATTATAGGCAATTAGAAAGACACCCCCAATAATGGAGTGGTTCTTTAGGTGGTGATCACAGACTACTTCTCAGTTCCTATGCTTCCTGGCTGATGTTTTGGTCACTTGCTGGCAGTGCTTTCACTCTAGTGGTAGCATGAGACGGAGTCTACAACCCACACAAGTGGCTTAGGTAGTGCAGCTCATCCAAGATGGCACATCAATGTGAGCTGTGGCAAGGTTTGCTGTGTCTGTCAGCATAGTGTCCAGAGCATGGAGGCACTACCAGGAGACAGGTCAGTACATCAGGAGACATGGAGGAGGCCGTAGGAAGGCAACAACCCAGCAGTAGGACTGCTACCTCTGCCTTTGTGCAAGGAGGAGCAGGAGAAGCACTTCCAGAGCCCTGCAAAATGACCTACAGCAGGCCACAAATGTGCATGTGTCCACCCAAACAGTCAGAAGCAGACTCCATGAGGGTAGTATGAGGGCCCGACATCCACAGGAGGTTGTGAATACAGTCCAACACCGTCCAGGACGTTTGGCATTTGCCAGAGAACACCAAGATTGGCAAATTCGCCACTGGCACCCCGTGTTCTTCACAGATGAAAGCAGGTTTAAACTGAGCACATGTGACAGAGTCTGGAGACGCCGCGGAGAACGTTCTGTTGCCAGCATCATCCTCCAGCATGACCGGTTTGGCAGAAGTAAGTAATGGGGTGGAGTGGCATTACTTTGGGGGCCGCAAAGCCCTCCATGTGCTTGCCAGTGGTAGCCTGACTGTCATTAGGTACCGAGACAAGATTCTCAGACCCCTTGAGAGACATATGCTGGTGCGGCTGGCCCTGGGATCCTCCTAATGCATAACAATGCTAGACCTCATGTGGCTGGAGTGTGTCAGCAGTTCCTGCAAGAGGAAGGCATTGATGCTATGGACTGGCCCACCGGTTCCCCAGACCTGAATCCGATTGAGCACATCTGGGACATCATGTCTCGCTCCATCCACCCACGCCACATTGCACCACAGACTGTTCAGGAGTTGGCGGATGCTTTAGTCCAGGTCTGGGAGACATCCAACACCTCATCAGGAGCATGCCCAGGCATTGTAGGGAGTTCATACAGGCACGTGGAGGGGACACACACTACTGAGCCTCATTTTGACTTGTTTTAAGGACATTACATCAAAGTTGGATCAGCCTGTAGAGTGGTTTTCCACTTTGTATGTGAGCGGGTAAAGCGGGTGTAGCCGACAATAATAAAAATGTATTGTGTGTGTGTTTTTCACTTTTTTTTTTTTAGGTAGTACTACTACTCCCAGCATGGAACACACTGTTCCATGATGGGAGTAGTAGTACCTATACTAATTGACAGATTGCCCGTTGCGATCCTCCTGTATAATGTATAGATGCTGCGGACGCTCTTCTGTGATCACCTGCACTGCCGTATATATACACATATTCATATTTCCCGCAGAGAGCTGTGATTGGCCAGATGGTTCCAGCCAATCACAGCTCTCTGTGAGAAATCGGAATGTGTATATATACGGCGTGCAGGGGACCATAGGAGAGCAGCCGCGGCTTCTATACATTATACCGGAGGATCACAGCGGGTGTCAGGAGTGATACCCGCAGTGATCTTTCCTTAATTACAAGTACTACTACTCCCAACATGAGCACACTCTGCTCCATGCTGGGAGCTGTAGTACCTGCATTAATAGACAGATCACAGCAGGTGTCAGAAGTTACACTCGCTGTGATCTGTCTATTAATGCAGGTACTACAGCTCCCAGCATGGAGCAGAGTGTGCTCCATGTTGGGAGTAGTAGTACCTGCAGACATCACAGTGGATGTCACTACTGACATCCGCTGTGACCGTCCTGTCTATAGCAGAGGTGGAGCGCCTGTATACATCGCTCGCATCCCTGCTCTGCACTGTACTCCGGGCCGGCCACTCATTCATTCATCTTTTCCTCAGAGCTGTGATCGGCTGCAACCATCCGGCCAATCACAGCTCTGGGTGGAAAATATGAATAGAACATCACTCAGTACAGAGCAGAGATGTGAGCACTGTATAGAGTGGCTCCGCTTCTCTGCTATATAATGGACGATCGCATCGGGTGTCAGACACCCGGGGCGATATGTCTATAGTACAGGTACTACTGCTCCCAGCATGGAACAGTGTGTTTCATGCTGGGAATAGTAGTACTACATAATACATTTGAAAAAAAAGAGGAAAAAAGTTAAACACACACACACTTTACCCAAAAATTTCTTAAAACTTTGTTATAAAAAATAAACATTTAGTTAAATACATTTTTACATCCCTACTGCATCCCTTTATTTTTCCTTTGGTACCCAACTATCTTGTAAAAAAAAAAAATGCAGAAGGGGCCAAAAAACGAAAATTCCACACAAAGGTAAAAACGCCAGAAAAAACGCCAAAACGCAGGGAAAAACTGTGGCAGTTTTTCTGGCGTTTTTATGCCACAAAAATTGTAGGGCAAAAATCTCAGTGGATTCCTAGCCTCAAAGTAGTTTTCCAACTCTGTTATGGAGACATGCGGTAACTCATAGTAACTAACAGCTTGCTTAATATACTTGCTGATTTATAAGCTTACTCACACCAAAATAACGTGGAATAAAGTATCCCTGGTTGTCGGTAGATGCATGTCTGTGTTAAAATGCACATAGAGGTATCGGAAGATGCGGCTTTTTCCAAACATGCCAAAAATTATCCCTTTTTGGGAGTAGTAACAGGTTTTAAGTCTGGTAAGTGAAGATTACACCATGGATTTTTTTCAGGCATTTCAAAAATTATCCCTTTTTGAAAGAAGCAGCAGGTTTTGAGACGGCATGGAGTTTTCCAAAAAGTTTCCCTTTTTTGGGAAAAGCAACGTAATGTGTCCCAAAATAGTGAAAAAGAAATAGAAATTGTGTGAAAAGCAGAAGAAAACCCTTTTTTGGAGAAATGATGGGTGGTGTATGTGTAGGCCTGGCTGGAAGTAAGGTGATGGTGGATTGGTGTTACATGTAGTAGCCAGTGTACAGCAGGAGGTGGCGGATATTTAGTAGCCAGCATACAGCAGGAGGTGGCAGACTAGTGTTTCTAATAGTAGCCAGTGTTCAGCAGAAAGTGGCAGACTAATGTTACTAGTAGTAGCCAGAAAATAGCAGGAGGTGGCTGAATAGTAGCGGCCAGCTTACAGGAGGTGGCGGTGGATTAGCTGCCAATCCCTCAGCTGTAAGTCACATTTGCTTCAAAAATCGTCTGTCTGCTGCATTAAGAAGTTTGTCACCACTTTCCTCTGCTGGTACATGAAGTTCAACACGTGTAATGTTGAGTTCTACCTGGTGTTGAGGTAGACCATTTTGGTGCTGTAGGTGAAGGAAGGCATGTGGAAAAGCATATGAACGGCCAGTAGCATTGCCAGGGAGGTGCGGGCCGCATCAGGTGACACCCGCAAATGGGGTGACACCAAGTAGTCCTTCACTGCCTCCATACAGCAGTGTTTGCCAAGCAGTGTGCATTCAGTTGTTGAAAATCACAGCTCCCAGCATGCCCAGACAGCCAAAAGCTGTCTGGACATGCTGGGAGTTGTAGTTTTGCTATATCTGAAGGCACCCTGCTTGGGAAACAATGCCATACACTAAGCGATCTCTGCCTCCAGCTCAGCTCCTCCTCCTGCTGGTCATGTGATCACATACTAATACAGGGGCCTGCTGGGGTCAGAGGAAGGACCAGAGTGCAGGAGAACAGTGGATGATGGCATGGCTGGAAGGTTTCATAGTTAACACTATACTGTAAATACTGTGCCCAGACCCTGGCCAGTCCTAATTAACTCCCCCCCCCCCCCCCCACCACCCCCATTGTGAATTCTATGCCTGTACTGTTCTGTGATTGCACATTAACCCTGTACTGTGTATTATCCCTGTATTGTGACATCACTGCGTATTACCCCTGTATTGTGACATCACTGCATATTATTCCTGTACTGTGACATCACTGTGTGTATTATCCCTGTACTGTGACATCACTGTGTATTATCCCTGTTCTGTGACATCACTGGCTGTATTATCCCTGTACTGTGACATCACTGGCTGTATTATCCCTGTATTGTGATATCCCTGTGTGTATTATCCCTGTACTGTGACATCATTTGATTTATTATCCCTGTATTATGACATCACTGGCTGTATTATCCCTGTACTGTCACATAATTGGCTGTATTATCCCTGTACTGTCACATCACTGGGCAGTGTTATATTTTATATGTAGTGGGCACAGGACAGGGGCCATTATTATTATATGTGAGGGGCACAGAGTGTTTTGCATTTCAGAGGTATGGTGTATATTATAAAGGAATGTATGGCCTGGTACAGTTTTTATGTGCCACAATATGTTGTGGTATTGTATTCAGAGGTGCACTATATGGCAAGGTTATATTCAGAGGTGCAGTGTGGAATAGTGTTATATTCAAAGAGCACAGTGTGTGGTGGTATTTTATTCAGAGAGTGCAGTGTGTGCTGTCATTTATTCAGAGAGTACAGTGTGTGGTAGTATTATATACAGAGGATATAATGTGTGGCAGCATTATACTCAGAGGGTACAGTGTATAGTAGTATATTCAGAAGGTACAGTGTGGTAGTATGTTTAGAGGGCAAAGTGTGTGGTAGTATATTCAGAAGGTACAGTGTGTGGTAGTATTATATTCGGAGGGTCCAGTGTGTGGTGGTATTATCTTCATAGGGTACAGTGTGTGGTAGTATAATATTCAGAGTGTACAGTGTGCGGTAGAATAATATTGAGAGAGTTCAGTGTGCGGTGGTATTACATTCAGAGAGTGCAGTGTGCAGTAGTATTATATTCGGAGAGTACAGTGTGTGCCAGCTTTATATTCACAGAGCACAGTGTGTGGCATTATTATATTTAAAGTATAAAGTGTCTGGCAGGGTTATATTCCAGTATTATTGTCACGATGCCGGCTGGCAGGTAGTGGATCCTCTGTGCCAGAGAGGGATTGGCGAGGACCGCGCTAGTGGACCGGTTCTAAGTCACTACTGGTTTTCACCAGAGCCCGCCGCAAAGCGGGATGGTCTTGCTGCGGCGGTAGTGACCAGGTCGTATCCACTAGCAACGGCTCACCTCTCTGACTGCTGATGATAGGCGAGGTACAAGGGAGTAGACAGAAGCAAGGTCGGACGTAGCAGAAGGTCGGGGGCAGGCGGCAAGGTTCGTAGTCAGGGTGGATAGCAGAAGTTCTGGTACACAGGCTATAGACACACAAAACGCTTTCACTGGCACAATGGCAACAAGATCCGGCAAGGGAGTGCATGGGAGGAGGTTAGATATAGTCAGGGACCAGGTGGAAGCCAATTAAGCTGATTGGGCCAGGCACCAATCATTGGTGCACTGGCCCTTTAAGTCTCAGGGAGCTGGCGCGCGCGCGCCCTAGAGAGCGGAGCCGCGCGCGCCAGCACATGACAGCAGGGGACGGGAACGGGTAAGTGACCTGGGATGCGATTCGCGAGCGGGCGCGTCCCGCTGTGCGAATCGCATCCCCAACGGCCATGACAGTGCAGCGCTCCCGGTCAGCGGGACTGACCGGGGAGCTGCAGGGAGAAAGACGCCGTGAGCGCTCCGG